>NC_051189.1:92437945-93637945 GCF_015220075.1 Falco rusticolus
CTAAGCTGAGGGGGAGGGAAGGAGGCTCCTATCTATCCACTTTTAAAAGCAGTCTCCACTCCCTCTGGGAAGTGAAAAGTCTGACAACAGAATTCAATGCCCACAATGAACCTAGCTCTCGGGAAAATGGCATTCCCCCTAATTACACAATGAAACAGTACAAACACATTTTATTTATCAGCACTACTGAAATGGCACACCCATGACCCGTTAGCTTTTTTTACAGCTGTATTTTAGTTCATGCCTATAATTGTTTGTGATGTCAGTGTTTTAGCTTTTATAACTGTCATTAGGAATCAACATGTTCCAGTGGATGGATCAGAATTCTCCAAAGGACGCACACAAAATTTTATTTTGTGTAGGATAATTACATACTTGATTACTAAAAAATAATTTGTTTCAACAATGAGCTTTACTGCTGACTACAGGGCTGATTCTCTAGGGAGTATTCTTACACCTGCACAAAATCCCATTGAAGTTAATGGGGCTTCATGTGTTATCAAGAATCGACCCACCAGATGAGCTTGCAAAATTAGAGCTTTAAAGCAGTCATTTTTAAGGCTCTGTGACCTCAAGCAGGCTGCTGAACAAGTAGATCATAAGAAACAAACTCTGTTTAATCAATGGAGTCTACTTACTGCCAAGTTCTGACCCTGCTTCTCTCCTTTTTTCCCTGCAGTGAATAGAATACTGAACACTACCAATAATATCCTCCTAATTAATTTCTAGACTCAGTCCCTACTGGACAGGTTAGGAACCGCCTAAGCTGGTAGGTATCCAAGAGCCATGCGGACTAATGAAGTAGGTAGGATCTCCCCCAGACTCAGCACTTTGCTTTTGCATGGTTCTTTACTCTCCCTTCTCACTTCTGATTTTTTCTCTGAAGAAGGGAAAGGAGAAATGATATTTTTTGCTTAGCTGAACCAGGTGCCAAAGGAGCTACATAATTGGGTCACTTATATTGACAAGTCAGAAGAATTCTACCCCCATTTTAGGTTTCATGCATCATTGTTAAATGAAATCAAGAAATTGCTGATGCAGCCAAATGAAGATTACTGTAATTTCCTCATTCACTTACAGAAAAAGTATTTTATTTGACCAGAAACTCCACCAAACCTTTAAAGTAACTCACAGGCAGGGATAAACACATAGATGTACAAATGAGTCATTAGGTTAACTTGCCTCGGAAAAATGACTGTGCTAATGAAGCAGTTATTCTTCTAAGACTAGAGTATTACGAAACTGTGGACAGCAAATAAGTGGGACAAAGGAAGTAGTTAGGGTAGGTCAGAGAGGAGCCTATTTATTGGTAGCAAAGGAAGAAGGAGACTGTGGAGGAAGAAGAGAGGCAGATTCTGTTTGTGATTCAAAAGGTGAGAGAGTTAAAGACTAGAAAACAGAAGGAAATAGGAAGTCAGAGAATATATCCTAAAGGCTACAGCTGTAGTTCTGTAGTAGATTCTTCAGTATGTCAGAGAAAATTTGAACACATGGCACAAGCTCATCATCAGCCCTTTCTTCTTTTTTTTTCCCCCATGATGTCATCATATCCATGACATAAAGGACCTATGCTTCCTCAGTGCTTCTAGGGTTATGACTGCACTTAGAATCATGGCCTCTTGATCGCATCAGAAAGCTATAAATAGACTTGCAGTGATTTGACCCTGGCTGGATGCCAGGTGCCCACCAAAGCTGCTCTAGCACTTCCCCTCCTGAATTGCAGAGGGGAGAGAAAATGTAACCAAAGACTCGTGGGTCGGGATAAGGGCAAGGAGATCACTCAGCAATTACTGTCACGGGCAAAACAGACTCGATTTGGGGAAATCAGTTTCATTTATTACCATTCAAATCTGAAAAAAACACCACCACAACCCCTTCTTTCTTCCCGAGCTCAACTTAATTCCCGATTTCTCTATCTCCTTTCCCTGAGTGACGCAGGGAAATGGGAAATGGGGGTTACAGTCAGTTCATCACACATTGTTTCTGCTGCTTCTTCCTTTTTATACTCTTCCCCCCCTCCAGTGTGGGATCCCTGCCAGGGAGACCGTTCTCCATGAACTTCTCCAACATGAGTCCTTCCCACAGGCTGCAATTCTGCACAAACTGCTCCAGCATGGGTCCCTCGTGCAGCCCCTCAGGAACAGCTTGCTCCAGTGTTGGTCCCCCATGGGGGCACAAGCTCTGCCAGAAAACCTGCTCCACCATCAGCTCCTGCCCACGGGGTAACAGGTCCTGTCAGAAAACCTGCTCCAGCATGGACTTCCCACAGCATCACAGCCTCCTTCAGGCATCCACCTGCTCCAGCATGGGCTCCTCTGCTGGCTGCAGGAGGACAGCCTGCCTCACCATGGTCTTCACCATGGTTGCAGGGGAATCTCTGCTCTGGCACATGGAGCACCTCTTCCCCCTCCTCCTACACTGACCTTGGTGTCTGCAGAGATGTTGCCCTCACATAGTCTCACACCTCTCTTCTGCTGGAGCAGATAATGTGGTTTTTTCCCCCACTTCTCATTATGCCTTCCCAGAGGTGCTACCACCATTGCTGATGGGCTCAGCCTTGGCCAGCAGCGGGTCCATCTCAGAGCCAGCTAGCATTGGCTCCATTGGACTTGGGGGAAGCTTCTGGCATCTTCTCACAGAAGCCACCCCTGTAGCCCCCAGCTACCAAAACCTTGCCATGCAAACCCACTACAAGGCTACATAGATCAGTCAGTATACTCCAACTTCTTACGTTATCTGTTTCCAAAGGGCTCCCTGTGATATGTAATGAATGATATCAACATTCTAATGTAAATATTTTTAACATAAGTATAAGGAAGTTTTCCATTAAATTGCTTGCTACCTGTAGTCCTGGAATCTATGGATGACTTATGTAACAATCTAAGAGACACAGGCACCTATATCAAAGGGTATAGAAGCAACTCAGTGCATATGGAAACTATCTATGATACATACCTGATACTCTTGTATGTTGGCGACTATCCCAGTCTTATGCCTTAACTTCTGCTTTGTCCTCCCAGATGTGCCATCATTGGGAAATTTGCAAAGGCCTGCTTACTAAAATGGATTATCTATTATTTCAAAATAATCCTGTTTTACTGTAAACACAGATCATTCCATGTCAGGCTTCTTTCAAGTACCTTCAAGTTTTGAGTGATGGAGATGGAGAAGTAAACGTGGGTTACAAGTCGTGGCATTTAAGAAATGCCAGGAAAACATGATATGGTTCAGGAACAAACAGCTAACTGCCGTGTCAAAAATGTGGTTGGTATAGAGAATGTAGCTATCTTTGTGCTTGGCTATAGTTGTATATTATTCAGGAGAGAATGTAAATGTAATTGTCCCAAACAGATCATGTGGCTGGTCTGGAGACTGCGTGTGTTATGATACTACTCTGGGAAAATTGCTAGCCAAGGGCAAAAGGCTAATCATTAGCACTAGTGTTTGTGCTCTTCTGATCAGAGCCATAAACAGCCAGACCCAGCCATTTATCCCAGTCTGATATAGCTCGCCCTTACAGAGCCACCTGCACGCTCTAGCCAGTGTGTGCACTCTTAACGCATATTCCCTTTTCAAATGCACATTTCTTCATAGCGTGCTGGGCAACCCAAACCTCTGAAGACTCTTTTTCCCTCATTGGTTCGTGGTCCATATTATCCACAATTCTTCTGGATCCAAGGGACAAAGGCTCGCAGCGTCTCTTACCTGTATATTTAGAGATAGAGGCATTTCACTACTTCCGCAGTGGAAGTCTATTGTGGGGAGGTGTGATACACCACAAAAGCTTCTGATATTCAAAGATTTCTCTAGACATGAGACAGCAGCACGGGGATAGGCTAAGAAACTGAAGGAAGGTCATTCAAATACCTGCTAAAGCCTGTTAAGACCAAGCATACATCTGAAGATAGATAATTTTCTTCATGTCTGAAAAATACTTAGTATTAGAAGAATACCGGGATGAAATGGTGCTGCAGACCTGAGCGTGCATCTCAGTTTTGTATCACAAAGAGCGCAGACCATCACATTATTCCCCAGCAAGAGTCGAGTCTGGGGGAGCATGTCAGTGGGGACCTTCCTATCAGACAACAGCATAGCAACTTTCGCCCTACCCCTGTTCTCATGTTACATCAATTTATACGAGTTACATATGTAACATAACCATACAGATTACATAAGTACCTAATGGAATTGTCTCGTGTATGTACATATATAAATAAATATAAAAATAAATAAATATATTTCCAGCATATATAACAAAGCTGGATTGCACTGATGACATATATATATATATGTTGCATTCTGTGTTGCAGTACTACAGTTTTAAACTACTAAGGGTCCAGCTAAAGTTTATGGTAAAAAACTGAGACTGAACAAGACTCTCTAAAAACACCGTTCCTCTATAAAAACACCAAACTGCCATAGTTATTCTAATATTTCTTGTACATTTTGGCCCAAATTTTAATGCTGATCATTCTTTGAATAATTATATGTTTCAAATCTGGCCACAGCACTCCAAATTCCATAGAGAAAGCAATATGTTAAAAGATCCTGAGAAGAGATAAGAGGGGAGTCAAGTCCAGGTAATGAGCCAAAAAAATAATTTGTACAACAGGAGTGGAGTCCAGTTACAGGCCAAAGTGTCTGCAGACAGCTAGTACCAGAAAAAATAGGTGGGTTATGGTAACATGCTGAAGCCATCAAACCCAAACAGCACTCGGATAGCATGAATCCGAGTCTTGCCATTTTAAAGAATTTTTGTGTGTGTTGTTTGCATTCTGCAGGAGCTCTTTCAGGAGCATTTGCCCTGAAAACAATGATTCAAGTTTAAGAGCCAATATTTCAAAATGCTTTATCATCAATGTGCATACCCAGATTATTCTGAAAATTGATGTGGCTAGAGAAGGGAAGAATTAAAAGTGCAAGTTTAAGATAATGTGCTTCAGTTGCCTTTATGCTCAAAGGAACTTACTTTCATAATCAAGATGCTTGATTTACATACATAAGTGCATTGTCTTGAAAACTGCAATACTAGGGACTAAAGCAGAATTACTGCTAAAAACTTCAGATCATTTGAGTAAGGCACTTCCAGTATGCAACGCCCACAGATTCAAACACCTTTCAACTTTAAATGTGTTCTGAAGTCTAGATACATAACTGAATACTGGTGTGTCCAGACGATGAATCATTTTCTTCTCCGGGAAAATTTTGAGACATTTAGTCCATGCATTCCTCAGATGCAGGTCTCCTCAGGAAATAGCTGATTTTATTATTGAGAGTGCTTTAAATTCCATGTTGATAGCGAAGTTGTTTGGAAAACTGGTATACTTTGAATGAGGGTGGGTGAACCCAAACCAAGGTGGACAGGTTGTCTCAGCCCCCAAGAACTAACGTGAAAATCTCTATTCATTTCTGTTGACTCCTCTCAGTGCACCTCCTATCAGTATGTATGAGCTATTTCAGATTTACTCCAAAGGGGCTAAGGTCCCTTTTTTAAATACTATCCATTTAAAATCACGTAAAGAAGCTAGATCTCCCCCATACAGTTCTCTTACTGCAATGATCAAGAGACGTTTTGCCTCATGACCTGTCAGTTACTATGATCTTTCCTGTTGTCGTCCCTCTTAGGCTTTAACACACAACCTTCCTCCTGCTGGCAAAACCAGCTTAAAATGTTTTTATCCTCCCCTGCCCTGGGCCATTCTTCCCTGCTTTTGCATAGGAGTTCACTGCCCAGTTTGGTTGTGCTAATGTGACTCCCTGTGAGGCTGTGTTATAACCTGGAGCAGCAATGTCATCTGAGGTTGAAAAAGAATCTGTGGATTTTTTTACCCTAATCCAAGTTTCTGGCAACAAGCAGAGCTGAAATATGATCGGATATCTGAGCAGCAGAACCTGAATTTATGTTCTGAAGTGACATTGTGCTGGCACATACATCTTCTGAACCTTGAGAGTTACACATTTCACCTTTGCTCAGTTCTGTCTTTGCTCAGCATATCTGTAGGCTTCTTTTCTTCTTCACTCCTCAGCTCCATAGTTACTACAGTTTTGTTTAAAAGTTGCAGTAAAATAGGTATATATTTTAAAGTGCATGAAAGCTGACTGACATCATGTAAATAACAGCAGCATAGCTGATGTACAAGTAAAACTGTTGTGACATCCAGTTTTCATTGGGCCAACTGTCTTTTCATTGGGCCAATTTTCCCAGTTGCTCAGATGGAAGAGTTATCACTTACAAAAAGTTTACTCAGTCAGTTCACTCAGCTGTCTGATTCACATGCTGATGTCTCAGAGGGCCTCAGTTACCAACCTAAACCATCCACTATCAGGAAGCTTTCATGTGACATCCCACACATGAGTCCCAGTTGTGCACCCTCAGTAACAACACTACTGAAAGAAGAGAAACTTGATTGCCACAAAACTTGGTTACTAAAGTTCAGCCTTAACAATGGGTCTTTACATTATTCCTGAATATGAGCTGCACCTATACTTAAAACCCTTGAAAATCAATAATACTAATAAAGCCCTTAATCAGAGGGACCAATATATAAAAATACAGGATTGAAGTTAATGCTAGAGAAACACTGACAGCAAAGGAGTGATTGTTTTCCTGCTATCGGTATTTATGCATGTCAACATATATAATACATACCACAACAAGGAGAAGTAGCTTCGTTTAATATTTAGATTTTCCTAAAACTTTAGGCAGGAATGTGCTGAGATGCTTTGGAGGGGAAGTCACACAAAGGAGCTGTGAAACAGAAGAGTGTTACCGTATTTAGCTAGCAACTCTTCCTAGGCTTTTCCAAAGAATGCCATTTGGCCTAATAATTACTGGGTGAATTTTTCAAGGAGAAGTAATAACCTTGCCAAATGTAATTCTTTACCCAAATGAGTGGAATGTAACAGCTAGTTAGTTTTATTCTAAGGGGGTGGGGTGGGGTGGGGGGAGAATACAAAGGTTTTATGTTTTGTTTCAGAAAAAACTTCCCCCAGAAGCTCAAACTGAAACAGACCTTCTGGAAAAGGGCAAGTCCAACTTTGAGTCCAGATGTTTTTTAAGTTTTTCAAAATAACAGGCAAGTGAAAGCAAACTCATTATGGAACATGTCAGCTGCTGAGGCTTTCCATAACAAAAACGACTGTTTAAAATGTTGCTTCTGTGGCTTGAAGTGGAGGTTAAGCTCTGTAGAAATAAATTCTTTCATGAGCAAGGGGAGTACTAAAGAAGCCTGCTTTTCTATCGATTTCAGTTCTTTATTCCTAAACGTCCACACCATAGTAACATTCTTTCCCTCAGCAGCAGTGTGATGGGATAAGCTACCTTGCCGCTGATTTCCACTACATTTTAGGGAACTCTGAGATCTCTACTCTTCTGTTAAATTTGTTTGAAATTATTTAACAGGTTTATAGGCCATTAGAGAGACTCTCATAAAAGACACCACATACGCTATAATTTATCAGGCTACCAAATATAAGCACTCTTTCACTTCCAAAATGAGGAATTTCCTTATAAGAGAGTGCCTTATAATACATTGCCATGCAACTGATGTAATTCTTATAATGGGCAATTTTCTCCCATGTAGACAAACACTTAGGATGCAGTCAGGTACCAAGACTCAAATCAAAAAGATCTTAAGAAACCAGGATGCTTAAGAAACCATCAGGTAAAATGCAGTAACTGACAGGCTGTGTGTTCTCAGCTATGCAAATGTAAATAAAATAAGTTAGCATGTAACTCTTTTAAAATAGAAATAAAACTGTGTGACAAACAGTTATACAGTATTTCCAAAGTAAAATAACTATTAATTAGTGGCTAATGAAATGTCTTCCTCTCACCATTATAGTGACAAATGTTAGATGACTATGAAGCAGCTTTTTTCTAAACCTCACTGCAATAAATACATTATGTTTTCTTTTCTTAATTTTGCTCTAATAAATAGATTACCAGTCATTAAGTGATGCCTTCTTTTCAATGCACTTATTTTAAATTGTTGTGATCCTGCTTAAAATACTAAAATTATTTTATTGAGATGCTCGTATGTATTTCTAATGTGGGTGAGGGGCTTAAAATTTGGCAGCAAAATAGCTTCTGTGTCAGGGATGAGCCTTTTGTAATCTCCCTGATGAACTGCCACAATGATAAGCTTTTTATGAGACTCACTCTTTGCACATGCTCGGCAGTGTCTCACCACAAGTTGACAGCTACAGTCTCTTAAGAGCCTTTCCGCACTGAGGTGCTGAGCTGGACAATCCCTGCCAGGGCTGCCCCAGGTTGCTGTGAAGCACTGCAGGAGCAGGCATCGGAGCTGAAAACAGGAAGACTCTTCTCTGTGGTCGTGGTGGTACACTGCCAAGTTGGTACTAGAGAAAGAACCTGAATGAAATACAGAAAACAAGGAAAAGCAATCTGTCTGAAATGCCAAAATGTAGCAGAAGCTTGGTCTGGGGGAGTCTGGGTGGACTGTGGGGACCAGGCAACTGATCATTGTTATTGGCAAGTTGAGAAAAGGAAATCAGATTCAGGAAAGGGAGTTTAGGGACTAAGGTAGCTAGAGGATGGGAAGGCTGAAACAGAATGGGAAGTTGAAGGGGATCCTGAGACTAATTAAATGAAGAAACTGGAGCAAGAAGCCTGGGTTGGAGGAATGAAAGACTAGGAGATGGGAACTGGCAAGGAGGACAATGCAGCAGGCAAAAAGCTGGTGGAAATTGATAGTAGGACTGGGAAAGAGACTGTGATCGTGTGTGTGTTTGAAAAGAATTAAACAGGCCAGGCAGCAGGGAGCAAGGGCACCCCAGGAATGGCTAAGTGTGCTGACCCAGAGCAGGAAACTGGTTGTGAGCCACAGCCAAAAACTTAGAAAGGGGGGGGGGGGGGGGGGGGGGGGAGGGGCTGGAGCTGCAAGAAGAATCCTGCAGCTGAAGACAAATATTAGTTTGGCAAGAAGTCAGTGACAGACAGACTATACTAAGATTAATAAAGAAAAAAAAAACCAAAGAGGACCAGCAGGAGAGATTTGAGTGAATGGGGACAGTGAACATCCAGCAGTGGTGATCAAAGTCCTTTGCCTATTAGATCACACCCTGGCAGCACTCAGACCTGAACCCAAGTTTCTTGATTGTTACCATTCTCCTGCTGCCAGCAAGTATGTGTGAAACTCACTAGCATTTGGGTATGTCATCTTCTACCTGGACTTGTGCAAAGCTTTTGATGCCATCCCATGTAACATCATTGTCTGTAAACTGGAGATAGATTTGATGGGTGGACAACTCGGTGGATAAGGAATTGGCTGAATGGTCGCACTCAAGGAGTTGAGGTCAATGGCTCAATGTCCAAGTGGAGACCGGTGACAAGTGGTCTTCCTTAGGGGTCCATCCTGGGACCAGTGCTGTTCAACATCTTTGTCAGCAACATGGACAGCAGGATCAAGTGCACCCTCAGCAAGTTTGCTGATAATACCAAGCTGTGTGGTGTGATTGACACGCTGGAGGGAAGGGATGCCATCCAGAGGGACCTTGACAGGCTTGAGAGGTGGCCTGAGCAAACCTCATGAAGTTCAACAATGCCAAGTGCAAGTTCCTGTACCTGGGTTGGAGCAACCCCCAGTATCAATACAGGCTGAGCATAGAACGGATTGAGAGCAGCCCTGAAGAAAAGGACTTGGAGGTGCTGGTAAACAAAAAGTTCAACATGGCCCAACAATGTGTGCTTGCAGCCCAGAAAGCCAACGAAATCCTGGGCTGCATCAAAAGAAGCATGGCCAGCAGGTCAAAGGAGGTGATTCTCCCCTGCTGCTCCACTCTTGTGAGACCCCACCTACAGTACTGCATTCAGCTCTGGAGCCCCCAACATAAAAAAGGGCATGGACCTGTTTAAGCAAGTCCAGAGGAGGGCCACGAAGATCAGAGGGCTGGAGCACCTCTCATGTGAAGACAGGCTGAGAGAATTGGGGCTGTTCAACCTGGAGAAGAGAGAGCTCTGAGGAGACCCTATAGTAGCCTTCCAGTACCTAAAGGGGCCTACAAGAAAGTTGGAGAGGGACTTTTGGCAAAAGCCTGTAGCAACTGGACAAGAGGTAATGGTTTTAAACTGAAAGAGGGTAGATTTAGATTAGATATGAGTAAGAAAACATGTATTGTGAAGGTGGTGAGGCACTGGAAGAGGTTGTCCAGGGAAGCTGTGGATGTGGATCCCTGGAAGTGTTCAGGGCCAGGCTGGATGGGGCTTTGGGCAACCTGGTCTAGTGGAAGGTGTCCCTGCCCACGACAGGGGGGCTGGAACTGCATGATCTTTAAGGTCCCTTCCAACCCAAACCATTGTATGATTCTATGATCTCAGTACGTGGTCTTAAGTGGATTTAAGACCACACTGCCACAGACGGGGGTAAACATACATTCTTTGCTGCCTTTGGCTGCCCTTTTCTTGCTTCAGCTCTAAGGAGCGTGGACCCACAGTGAGAGCCGATGCGGCTCTAATCAGACTAGGTACCATTTTGCAGAGACAGCTTTCAGTGTGACCAGCAAGCTCGTCTGATTTACTGTGTTGCTAAATGATTACTCATGTCAACAGAGTTAAAATGGCGGAAGCTGCAGCAGAGACAGATGGGAATGCAGGGGACACTTCTACTCCCAATTTTTTTTCAACTGTCTGGTTCTACACCCACTTATACCAACCCTGAAATGATGCTCTCTTTCCCCCCTGTTGGTGGACCATATGGAGGTGGATAGATTTAATACTAACTGTTGCTCACCAACTGAAATGGTAGGAACCTCCTTTCTGTAACTAAATATTTTAACCCTGCTAATGAATAACAAGACTGCAATCTGTATGATGCCGCACAAGGAGATCTTGGAGTTTTGTTTGCTTCTTTAATTCTCTAGAGAAATGAAAAATGAAAAAATCTGTGTTAACAGATTATGAAATTTATGAAATAACCATTCTGAGACAAGGAATTAAAATTGCCCTGTGGAAAAGTATAACCAAAGGCAGTATCATAATGCCTATAAAAATAGAGTTCCATTAAGACGACTTAGAGGTTTTGACTTTGCAACTTTCATAATGCTCTTTTAATGTTTTCTGTGCATGTGTAGTAGTATACAAGCTGTTTTGAATCTCTGCTGAAGTATTTTAGAAAGGCTGTGGAAACAGGAGAAAGAGGCATGTGTGTTTTATGTGTGTAAGCAGGCCTACTAAAGGCACCATAGCTGAAAGAGAGTGAAATGAAAGGCACTTACATCATACAGTTTTCCTGCAATAAAACCCTAAACACGCAAAGGATTCTTGAATATCCCCTTGAGGTTGCTTATTGGCACCTGCAAAGCAAAAAGAACTCTTTGTATTGTATTAATTATTATGTCTCTGTACCACTATGAGTAATGCAATAGTACTTTCTTTTTCACTCTGAGAAGGGGAAAAGTTAGTATTAGCCAGCTTATTTAAATAACTATAACATAATTACTTGAAATTCCATATACAGAGTTCATTCTGTGCTTAGAATTTGTTTGAATTGTATAAATGTTAACAAATTTTTAATAGTTCCCTTTACACAAGGGAAAATGCATAAGGCTTGCAAAAGATGACCCAAGTCAGAGAACCGCTCTGCCTTGATAGGAAGTGGACTTTGGTTTGGTAATTAAATTGAAAACCAACAACTCAGGAAACATTTCCTTTGCGCAGGCATATCTACTTGGAGATTGTGTACTTGTATGAATTGAGTTTGACTGCAGTAGGCTGGCAGCTGTATTTGCAGAGCTGACTTCTGAGAATTATCAGGCTGGTAGCACTGGAGAACAGAGCCGATTTCACCAAGGGGAACGGTTAGGTGATGGCTGTCCTGTCATGTTGGTCACAGCCTGGCTCGTAGCAGGATACTGAAGCAGGTCGTTGCACAAAGAAGTTGATCTCGACGTAAGTGATTTTCTTCAGACTGGACCAGACAACAAAAGTCTCACCCTTTGTTACTCTTGGTATTGCCAAAGCCAAGCAGACTGATGAGCAGGATGAATTCTATTTGCACTGGTGAGGTTGGTCATATGTATGATGGAATGGTTTTGAGCTGGTTTTAAGATTTATTTTTCCCACTTCTATCCAAATAAAAGATAGCTTTATTCATGTTCTCAAAGGATTTTGCAGATGGAAAAGTAATTTTTAATGATAACTAAAAAGGTTTAGTGTCAATTTCCAGAGCCAAAAATTAAGTGGATGAACTGGAAGGGGGAAGCTGTAGGCCTCAGTGATATTTTGTTTTTAAGACAGAGCAATGGGATTGATGCACTTCAGCCTTTGTTACTAGCACTGGCATCTAGCAGCACAGGCCTATTTAGGACTTAGTCAGGATTGTGTGTTAGCATCCTTTTCCATCAGAGCCTGGTCCTAGTGTTTTAATTGGGGAAGATGCTCATTTTGTTGTTGTTTTGAAACTGTTCTATGTGATATATTTGATTTATGTGATACAGACTTACGTTTATCTTGTGGCAGACTACACACGGGAGAATCGCTGCAACTGAATGTGTACTGATCAAAAGAACACCTTCTAAATCATCATTACAGAAGATTACAACAAAAACACAGCCAAAACAATTTTGCAGAAGTAGTTAAGCAAGAAGCGGACTTACCTGTGAATAAGGAGATAAATACCTATATCAGTCTGCACAGGTTGCCAGCATTACTGGAGGCTCCCCGAAATGACAGTGGAAATATCTGTGAATACGAGTAATTTTTAGAAGATGTTTCCACCACTATAGTTGCTCCAAGTGAGTAAATGCCCACTTAATTAGAAGCAAAAAACATTACTTTTACACATTTGAAAGGTCTGTTGATCTGTAACTCAAGAGCACGTTCTGTGGGTACTACTGTATCACAGAATGAGTTAGCAAAGGCTCCAGGGGAAGTATCAGAAAAAAACTGTACAGGCTTTTTACCCAAGTGTCATTATTTTCTATGAATGCATTGCATCATCTGGTAAAGTAGTTTGAGTATGTCACTAACCATGTCATGCCCACCCACACGTGGAGATTATGTCTGAAGAGAAATAAAAGATGAACAGAAAATCTCTAAGGAGGAAATTTGACATTATTCACACTCTGAAAACCAGAAATGCCAAGGCTATTTGGCATAAGTGTTTAGTAACTTGGTAGTACAGACAGCGATGGGAATCTCTACTACATATTCCTCAAGTCACTCTACACATAGCAAGAGTATAAAAAAAGCCAGTGTGAAAGGAGTCTTAGAAACAAATGATCTATATCAGGCTGGACTTGAAAGAGCTTTTCTAAGAATTAACTCTTTGGTTAGGTTTGTAAAAAGAACAACAAGTATGTCCTCTAACCCCACTTGCAGTTATAAATTAAACTGAACTAAAATAAGCTTTCTGAGCAAAATCATGTGAAGTGGTAGCAGTGCAGGGTACCACAACATTGTTAGTGAATCCTGAAGCATAACTGAGTTGCTCTAGAATTTAATGGACTATGGATCAGAACAGCTACCACCTACTATTTAAGATGCCACAGTCTAAAGTAAAGAGGAAGAAAGTATCTGGAACTTTTATCCCTCAAATCATGGTTGGAAAAAATTAACTTTTGTTCTGTGTATAATAACAAAAATTGTGATGATAAAATAATATTAATTGTTGTTGTTATTATTATTTCGCTTTGGATTGAAAAGATAAAGTGAATTTTGTGCAATATAAAGGAGACTAACAGCCAGTTGCAAAAGCCAGGAAACAGAACTGGAGCCTTAAGGAGCCAATGAGATCCTCAAAACCTGTAAGTGCCTGAAAACTCTTCACAATGAAATCTGACTGGGAATGTTCATCTCTGAATGGAAGTCAAAGCCCACTAATCTTAGTCTTTTTTATATCTCTAATTACTACTGTCACTGCTGGAAGAGCTGTAGGGATCCATTCACTTGATGCCGTTGCATGCAGGAGAAAAGAGATGAGAACAAATTTAAACAAAGCCAACATGAATCTAGATTACAGGATTTGTTTCACAAATGGCACAGTTGCTGATCTTTCAGATGTTCCACGTTAGTTGAAAACTCAGAAATAAATTGTTGCTTGATTACCAATTGACAATAATCCAAAAATTTAAATGACTTACCAACTGTCACCTTAGTGGACACTTAACAGCCAGAACTTGAAAGTCCCCTGAGGAATAGAATTGATTCCCCTCTTTTTGGGCATGGGTTTGTTTTCTGAAATAATATCCATGTATGGACTTTTTTATTTTTGTTTTTACTTCCCTAAAAAACATTTATAATTCCCTAACAAGATTTAAATAGAAATTGCATTTTTTCAGGAAGCCTAAATCAGCAGGGCATTAGTTTACATGTTGAAGACTATTTACAGTGGAGGGAAAAATCTGTGTATGTGCCTAGGTATCTTGATTTAAGGTTTATGATCTGAAAAAAAATCTTTTCTTTATATCCTAAAATGTGAAACAAATTCTTACCTTGGGCAGCTCTTCAAAACCCAAGGTTCCTAATAGCTATGAAAACACTGTTTTAAGTATTTTTTAGTGTGTCAGGAATAGCATAGAGTATATGGTTATTAATCTTCACCTTCATAAATTCCCTCCAACCTACTTACCTTGTTCACTGCTACATTTTCATCATCAGGAATGTAATTGTGTTTCATGTTACTGAGCAAGTACCCATGATGAAAGCTAGCAAAGACTTCTATGGTACAGAATAAGAAGGTGGAAAGCAGGCTTTGAAAATATACCTATTTATCTTCAATAACTATTGCATTGTTTCATCTCTTTTGAGGACATACTTACAGCTGTTCTTCTCTTCAAGTTTCTGTAAGTAAACTAGAATAATATTTCCTTATGTGACATATCCATGATAACACTGAACATGTATTTTAACTGACCTTAGAATATCAGATAAAATGTGAATGTATTGTAACCAGTTCTCTTTCATTCATGCGCCTCTTTATTTTATTTTTGACAGATATTGTTTTCTTCTTACACAATGTAATAGGAATGTAACTGTGACAAATGTGGGTGTGACACTGAATAATTTTTCATGCTGTATTTGGATCTGTCCTTAATATGAAGTTTCTTTACTACACATAAAGCCTTGGACATGTGACTTTCAGGTCTTGAAGTGCATCTTCACTTCCACCCAGGGGACAGACACATACAACTGGGTTAACCTTCTGTGGATGAGGGTATTCCCACAATGGAGTAGTACTTCCATTAATATCCCCACTGGTTTTTAAACTCACTCCTGTAAGTCATGTTATTTGAGCTGAGATGCTCTTTCAGAGTTGATTGTGTCAGTTGTTAGAGGTTGCCTTCCTTGGCTTGGTGGGGTGGGGGTAGTGGTGGGGGTAGTAGCAGAATTTTGAGAAGCCATTTGATGACTATCAGCATGACTATGTTATTCCTGCATATCCCTATGAAGTGGACTGGTTCCAGCTGGACCTTAACCAAAAATTGAACTAAATATGTGCTTAGGCTCTTCGGTGTTCGAAAATCCCCTTTTCTCTCATGCTTTATTCCAACTGCTAAACAAAGATGCCTTCTTTTAAGGGAGCTGTTTGTCAATATCAAAAGAAAAACAGGTGCCTGAAACCCGTCAGATCTGCAGGACGATAGGCATTAGTACATACAAGACAGCACTTGCCTCCTGACTGGAAATAAAAGAAAAGCAAGATTGCACACAAACACAAGCCCAGGACCAGACAAGTCAGAGAGGAGCCAGAGGTGGAACACTCCTGTAACATTGAAAATGACATGTTAGGATTCTGGTAAAAGCCGATACTGATCCTGCTGTCTTGAACTCACAGCTCTCTGCAAAAAAACCCCAAACTTTTGAGTTTATTACCCCTTGAATACATACATATTCTCTGCCCAAGAATGATTGCGTCTCTTCAGCAAAATTAAGTTTGTTGACTCTTGGAAGTTGCTTTATAAAGCTTTGACCCTTTGGAGTCGATGAGAGTTTCATCACCTGACTAATGGAGTACATTCATCAGGCACAAAAATCTGTTTTGTCTTATATGCAAATTACTGCTGATTTTCTTTGGTATGTTTCAAGTACACTCAAGAACAACTAATGTAAAGAATAGGATTTGAAGTAGGCCCTGAGCCCTTGGCTCCTCCTGTTTCATGCAGAAGCTGGGAAGTTTCTTCTGTGACACCATCTCCAGTTCCCTTGACGTGTTCCACTTGACAGATTCTCTGAATAGAGCCAGGAAGATGAGCAGTCACTGTTCTGTGCTCTGGACTTAGGTACTTTTAACAGAAATGTAACTGATTTGTGATAGATTTTTGATGTTTGACAGGGTTTTTTCCCTGCTATTCTGCAGAGATTTGAGTAAAAAATCTATTCCCATGGGAAGTGCCAGTGTTCCAGCCTTTGTGGGTGTAGAAAATCCTTTATTGCACTTTAAAATCACTTCCATATACAGAAACAATTTTAAGTCTTTTTGCAGATATTACTTTTAAGTCTTCATCTTGTCTGAACCTTGAACTATTGCAGTCAAGTTAATTGGAGCAAATACAGGCAACAATTACAATATTATTTTTTCAAATTTACAAAAATATTCTTCAAATAGTTCCTCTCTGGTATAGGTATTATATCGAGAAAATGTAACACTATGATGTGATATATAAAGTTGTAATCTTCTGCACTCATTTGGGATGACCTGTATGACTAATGCATAACTATGCTATTGGTGAGTAATAGAATTATCCCATATTTATTTTCAAAAATCTTTATACTATGTAGTGTTTATGCATGCCTGTACTGATCTGAGATTGTATCTTTGGGGAGTGCATTACAGGCTATGTTATACTGTTTTTATTATATCCAATACAGATAGTAATGCCTACACTTAACACTGCTCGATGCTTTCTAGTGTAAGTCACTTCTACATTGCTATCTTTGCAGAGCTTAAACCATGTGGATTACAACTTTTCAATATATGCCTCTTGGTAAATTCTTTAAAAGAATATTTCGCCTGAAAGGATTCAGTTTGTGGCTGGTTGGGTTTTTGTGCCTTTTTTTATCCCCCAGAACGATGTTCAGAAAAGTATGTTCTTCTTTGAATAGCTTTTGTAGTTTCTCATTATTGGGATGTGCCAACAGTACAACTTGGCAACTGCTTGACTCCTTGAGGAAGTACTCACTCGCTGGAGTGTCCTCATATCCTCTTTTACTTACTGTTGCATAGTGTTCTAAGGGTAAGATTACAAAAGGTAGATGTAGGGAACATTTAATGGCAGGAATTCCTTCCAAACTACCAGCAGTGATCATTTTTGGAATTTCAGTGAGCCAGGCTGATGTTAAGTCCACTGACATGGTTAGCATTTAGTTAGTTTTTCAGTTTGATCAGACATGACTTCAGACCATTTTGTTTTATTAACACTTTTTGTTGGTTTTGAGACTAATGAATATTATGCTGCAAAATAAAGTTATTAATGCCAAAATAAAAGGTAAAAATTGTGTCTGTGTTAACGCTTGACCTTCTAGAGGAAAAGTTATCCCTGTTGTATTGCTCTAGAAAGACTAATAGAAACATATCCATGCCATGATAAAACACAATCTCCTTGTGTGAGGACAATGAAAACAGTTCAAGACGACATGAAGGCTTGATGGCAAAACCTAGTAAAGTGTTTACTAGTGAAGTACCCTCGTCTATCGACAGCAAAACTTGAGTAATGATACCAAATGATCGCCACTTAGCTGCTGCTAAAATTTAACAGAGCAAATCCAGCAGAATTAGCCTATCCTGATACAGGCAAACTTCTGGAACGAGGCCTTTTGTTCCAGTGCCACCAGTCTAAACAACAAGGCTATTGACTGCGTGTGCCAGCCTTTGTTAGCAGGAGCTACCTGAAAAGATGAAAATTGCATGAGTCTGCAATTTCAGATCCATTAATTCTCAGCTGCAAAAGCTCCATCTGCAAACTGACCAAAGAGGAATGGTCATGTTGACTTAAGCTTTTTATGTTAAAGGATCGTACTGTCATGGTCTGTCCCTAGGAAATAACTTTCTTTCCAATGCCAGTGCTGCATAAGTCTGAAGAAGCCATACCATAATTTTGATCTTTCATGGTGCTAAATTATTGCCTATGGACCACCAGTGAAATCAGTAAGCCCTATGGACAACTTCACAGAAAGATAAAGATACAAAATGAAAGGTGTTCAGACCACTTCCTCTTCCACTTCGTCATACTTTTACCAAGCTGTATACTGACATGAACCTTCCCCAGAAAGGAACTGTTCACGAATCATCTCCAAGAAAAGACTTTAATTTTCTCACTAAAGATTCTTTAACTTTGGCACCCCCGACTTTACAGAAGATAGCATTATTTTTGTTCAGGCTATATTGAATCCACAGATGAATCTGCAGTATAAGGATGAATCAAGCAGACATTTCACTTTCCCTTCCCTATGCTGAAAGGCAACTTGCACAGTTTTGTGAAAAGTTTTTCAAGCACCAAGCCTAGCTGATTAGCATAATATTCTTATATATGGGTAAAATTTTTGGTAGGAGATACTGGTAAAACTAGGCTACGCTACAGTGCTGTGGATAAACCTGCTTTATGATGATTACAGAAAGTTTAAATTTAATCCACTATATAGAAAACCTTCCTCTGGACAGCCAAGGGAAATCAAGTGCTGGATCCCACATATCTACATCTATATTCCCAGTACTGAGGGAAAGCTGCAGGGCCTGTCCAATTCCAAGAGTCAGGCACAGAACCAGGTGATCAGACCTAAGCAGATGATCCCATGGATGTTTATTTTTTTATCACCTTCTTCAGAAGGTATGTTGCAGTCCTATGAACTGGAGGAAAGAAGGGATCACAACCTGGGACATTCTGCCAGCAACCCTGGTTGAGATATGACAACAGTATTTGATATTCTGACATCACCATATGTTGAAGTAAAATTACTCTTCCAGTCACAGAAAAATACAGAGCTGAATCTTGAAATTGAAAGAAAAATGTAGATTTTTGACCCATTTCTGATCTGAAAAACCTCAACTGTTACATCAAAGTTCCTATGTTTTATTAATAATAATGCATTTCTATCGCTCTGGAAGATAGCTTTCCTCCGCATTTTTCAGTTTTCCCTTTCTCACATATTTAAGAAGACAAGATAGTTAAGCTTGTTATTCTTCTCATCTGAATGGAAAGAAAGATGGTTTTTAGTCTTTCTACAATTATCAGAAGGAATACCCTGCTATTTCTCAATAGCGATAAATGTCCTTATCACAGAAAACGGCTAACAGTTTACCACTGTTGACAGCACTGGTTACAGGATTTTGAAAAGGCTTGATATGTCATGTTGAGAAACGAAATGGAGATTTTTAAACTCTGGAAAAGTCAACCTGTAAATACTGTACTCATAACCGGAGCAGGGGGGTGGGGGGTGGGGAGGGAAAGAATAACAAAAAAAGAGTTCTCTATGAACAAATATCCTGAATGAGCTATACTGGAATATCTTCATTAAAAGCTGTAGGGCTCTCTATGTTCTCTATAAAAGCACAGAATTTCATCAGTGTCTATTCTCCACATACTTTCTCACTCTTAAACTGTATTTAGTCATGAGAAGGTAAATTACAGATTCCAGAGAAAAGCAAAGAATGACTCTCTTTCAGACATGGTACCTACATTTACATCAGTTCTCAACCTGCTACTTTCTTAGCTTATGATACCTCCTTTCAAAAACTGAAGAGGACATCCCCTAATTTAATTTTCAGGTAATGCACTCTCCATAATAATCATTACATTGACTATGAGAATGAGCAAACTGTTATGGCTGATCAGCCATTTAAAGTGTTCTGTAAGGATAAAATTATCCTTCAGCTTCACTCCATGCTCCAATCCAAACCCAACTATTAAATTAGGATTTTGTTTTCTTAGTTGTTTTATAAGCCTGTTCTCATCCTTACCAAGGCAAGGGAAGCTGCATTCAGTGGTAAGACAGCAATACTTTGAATAGAGCCAAGAAGTACCTAAAACATTTTATCTCTGATGTGGATGGAAACATCCAGACTCTGCTGGTGACCAACAGGGTAAGATGAAAGGGCAAGCAATGTGATTGCACTAGACCATTTTTATTTGAGATTTCCAGTTTGGGGCTTTTAAACAATCTTTTTTAAAGTTAGGTAATGCTTGCACACCTTCACTGTCTACGTGTGTGCCCCAATCAGCTATTCGCATTACCTCTTCCATGGAGCTTTTGCCTCATTCAAGGTGCAGAGCATCTTCTAGGAATAAACCGGGGATGTGCATCAGACAGATTTACCAGAGCATGAAGAATTATTAGCCTCATCTCTGTTACCACTGACTGCATGGCTCCCAAAGTCAGGGCCATCTATGCCTGTTTTTGTATACTGATGGTAGCTGTTGTATTTAAAATTTCAGTTTCACGTGTTGCAGAACTAGAAAGGTGGGTGGTGAAAGATGCAGGAGAATGCAGGAAGGGAAAAGCAGGTCCTACAGATAAAACATGCATTTTGTTCCATGCGATTATAATTTAGTCCTCCCTCTGTCACAAAGCTTCCATTTGATACTAGGCAAGTCATTTAAAACGTAGTAGTTGTGGATGGCTTCTATATGTACCTTTGGAAACTCAGTTCAAGTTGTTGGGTACCTAGCCAGAGTTACAGAAGCATCTAGTATTTACATCTGTAACAAATACCATTAAGACTGCTACTTTTAAAAGAAAAGGTACTATATTCTTAAATCTAGGCCTCTCTAATTGAAGAGCAGAAATCAGTGGACACCTCTGTCAACATTTACTGTTACTTCATGTCTCAGTTCTACATGGGCAGAGCATGGATAATAATACAAACTAATTTCACAGGCAGGTTCCGAAGAAAAAATACTGGTCGTTAAAAAGAATTGTTATATTGAGTCTATCGTTGAAGTCCACAAGGAAAGAGTGGAATATTTGCTAGCATTCTTTGAAAACAAGAATTTGGGGAAAGACACTGTGTTCTTATCAATAAAGAGCTAGATACGATGATGTCAGTCCACAAAAATTACCAAGAACATACTATTATATGCGTAAGAACCATTCTTTTCTTCAGTTATGTATATCTGATTATGTTACTGTCTTAACCTAATCTAGAAGTCAATGTTTTTCAGATCAGTGAAAGTAATGCCTTAGTAGTTTAGAGAGTTAGGAGGGTCTCTTTTCTAGACTTTCATGTAAAGATTCTTGTTTAACTGTTGTTCCTTTGGGTGATCCCATTTTCCTCAGTGTGTCACAGAACTAAACTTTTCTTTCTACCTGAAATGACCTTTGTTTAAACTGCCCCCACTACAAAATGGGAAACGTCGTTCTCAGCTCTGCGTCAGTAGTACAGATGCAGATTACAAGAAATTATTTTTTCTAGCAGTTTTGTTTCTTCATTTTCACTTAAGCAACTCAGACCACCTAGAAGACGAGAGACTGAGATGGAGATGAGGAAGAGGTAAGGAGAGGAAGAGGGACAGAAATGACACAGAATACCAGAGTGCAAGGATGAGTCACATCCTAGGTGTTAAGATGAGGACAAATGAGCATAGAATCAAAATAGGAAAGAGAAAAATATTAGGTGCAAAGGGATATTATGTATTTCATATCTAATTTGTCAACATAGTTTGGCCAGTATGGAGTTTTAAATTATCCATTTGTGTTAGAT
Organism: Falco rusticolus; assembly: GCF_015220075.1. Lineage (NCBI taxonomy): Eukaryota > Metazoa > Chordata > Aves > Falconiformes > Falconidae > Falco > Falco rusticolus. The sequence goes on from NC_051189.1 coordinate 92,459,599, forward strand.
CAGGAAAGCCTGGATCATAGAAACATGAGCAGGATTAATCCCACCTTTCTTTAGGCAGTTGCAGAATAGGTGTCTTACTTCCAATCAGAAAAAATCCAGTCAACAAAGTAAATCAGATTTAGACTTCAGTTCATCTGACCAGACACAGGCATCTACTTTAGGATGAGATGAAGCATGCCATGAATTCCACTGACTATGCTGACCAGCTTTTCATTGACTGTGAAAAAATAGCATAGGACGATTAGATCAGATGTGAACGCCTACAGCGTAGACCATCACATTTAGCTGTATCAGCCTTGCCCTTTGAAATCCTTTAGCTAATCACTGACTGTATCTCAACTACTAAATGCTTCACTTCCAAGCCCCACTCCCAAATACTAAGAGTCCGACAATCACCTTAATGTAACTGATCATGGGTTACTTTATTATAAAGAATTACGATCTTGTGGATAAATATCTGCATATCAAATATGGCTGTGATCCCTTGATTAGAGCAAATCCTGGAGATGTAGACCTATCCCCACCTAATACAGATCTATATATTTTCAGGACTGTAAACTTTCAGCCAGCTGCGGCCTACCACCATAACTACTTCAAATTCAGCTATTCCACCATCTGTGAAGATCTTTATAGATATTACAATGGCACACAGTGAGGTCAAAATGGAGTTGACCTTGCAAATGAACTTGATTCCATGATCTGTACCTTGCCCATAAATTAGAACATTTTTCATTCTGCTAAACAGAAGAACGACTGCCCTCCTGACTTTACCAGGACTGCTACAACAGGCAGTTGTCCAGTCCAAACCGGAAGCGCCGTACGTGTATGGTAAAACTTCCCACCTGGCTGACATTGCCTGATTCTCTCCAAAGCTGGATTAACCAAGGCTGTTTCAAGCACCTCTTAAAAATTAGCTGCCAAGGTCAGAATTCAAACTGGGCTGGCTTTCCACTCTTCCTAGACTGCTCCATTACTGTATTCCCTACAACTTCTGCACTAGAAACATTTATAGGCAATGATAATAAAGACATTTAGGAAGTTGGCAGGAAGATTGGTTGGAACAACCAATGTATTGTTAAAAATTGACGTGTCCTGCCTCAATGAGGAAAATATGAAATACCTTAAGAAATAAGAAGGAAATGGTGATCTAGATAATTGACCATACAACCTTTGGACAACTTGATTTTTTTTGAGAAAGCAAAATTAGAACAAACTCTCATGGAACTTAGTGTAGTAAAATCCAACTGCAAAACCTGGGCATCAGTCACAAAACCCGGTACCTCTCAGACACTTGAACCATAGCACTATTGGGTGGCATTTGTGAATAGTATGGTTGATTCTTCTGAAAAGTGTTATAAGGCAACAAGGACAAAAGGTTAGAATAAAAGGCAAAGAAGAATCAATGGCAAAGCAAACAATGAATATGTGTTAGAGAAGAACTTCTTTTACTGAAGATGAAATGTGGAGTGTGGTTGAAACATTAAAAATTAGTAATAACTCTGAGATTTTGTTGTTGCCTTGAAGTACTGAAAATAGAGCAGTACAAATGAACTGAGTTTCTTCTTAGTCATCCAGAAGATCAGAACGCCTAAGACCTGGTTTACTGCTTAGCACAAATCAAGGTGTTCTAGCCTTATGCCTTGCAAGCAAAGTAACATCTTCATCAATGCCTTCCACTGCCATGTCTTTGCTAAAACAAGAATACCAATTACTTTAAAAGATTGTCCTTCAAAGGGTGGCTACAGCAACGATGTCATGCCATGTACAGCTCAAAAAGGATTCAGACCACATCTTCGGAACGGTGGTTCACCTTCTGGCTCACCTCCAGAAGGGAGTTGCAGAGTTCCTAGTCCTTAACATCTCCATTTCTTACATAGGCCTATCCTTCTGTCAATGATCCTGTTACTGTCACTGAACGACCCGCATTTTTACCACTTAGATTAAGCCTAGCTTTTGAAGATCTCAGGAAGTGGTTTTAATACCTTGTCATAAACTACTTAGGAAATCAGGAGAGTATGAAAAGTATGAGTTGTTAGATGTTTTACCTGCACAAATGATGTCCACCTAGCAGTCCAGTACTAGAATTTCAGTTATTCAGAAGGATGTTGACCTGGGAGACATGATGTATTTGTCACAAAGAATGGCAAGGTTAACCAAGTCTGAGAAAGGGATCTCCAGCTCATTCTGTGTAAATCATCCAAAGTCCACAAATGGATCAACCCTCTCTGAACGGGTACCTACTGGTCTATGGTCCAAAAATTATTTATCAAACTAGAAGGCTGAGGAGTTTCTTGGCTTTCCAGAAACATTTTTGAAGGACTTTGGGGGGAAAAAGAAAAAAGGTTAAAAAAAGATGGATCTTGATCAAAAATTAGTTTATTCAGTAGGTTGGTTGATTACACGAATGTGAGGAACTAACTCTGCTTTAGCTCGTGCTGTTCTGTGCCACAGTATGGCTTCCTGGTGTGGTATGGAATAGGAAATGCTCATTGGAACAAATGCCTCAGTATGACCGAACGCACAGTAAGGCATTCCTGTGCTGGTTTCATCCCACCTTTCAGCCCTTTTTGAGATCAGAAAGTCTGTCTCGCAGAATCTGCTCTTGAAGGAGTAACTCATCACATCTACCTTGCACAACGATGCCTTCAATTCATCAAGTTAATGGCTGACTACATGGCACCTTATTTGCACAATTTCCTGTGAAACGCCGCCAGATGACATACGAGGTGGTAAGAACAAGTTGCGTGGTGTAACTAGGAGCGGACTCCTAAGAAAGTCAACAACTCAGCTACTTTCTGTTGACCCGTCATGCCAGCAAGGCCTTGGTGGGGCCTTCCCGGTTTTGCAAGGGCGGTCAGCTGGGAGACACAAGCCACAGCCGCGCCACTGGCAGCGACCACCGAGGGCTGCCCAGTTCCCGTGCGGGTTTGCCCGCGTCCTTCGCTGGTTCGTGGCCGAGGCACGGAACCAAGGGAGTTCGGAGGGACACGTGTGCCGCGGCATTTCGACGTTGCTCACCGGGGTGGCGGCGCGGGGCAATGGGATCAGCCGGGGGGGCAGGGGGCCGGGGGGGGGCGCGGCGGGGCCCGGGGCGGGACGGGCGCGGGGGCTGGGGGAAGCGACGAGGGCCGCGCACGTGCGTGGGCCCCGCGTGCCGGGTGTGCGCGTGCCCGCCCCGCGGCCGCCTCCCCCCAGCTCCGCCGCCGTCCCGCGGCCCCCGACCGCCCGCGCGCGGCCCCGCCGCCCCTCGCGCGCCGCCGGGCTCAGCTGAGCAGACAATGGGAGATCAAAGCGGGGGGGGGGGGGGGGGGGGGGAGGAGGAGGTGGAGGAGGAGGAGGAGGAGGATGGTGCCGGGGGCGGCTGGAGCCGAGGCAGAGTGGTTGCGTGTAGCGCTCGCTCTGCGCTCGATTAGTGTTCCTGGGGAGGGAGCGAGCGAGCGAGCCGGGGACGGAGGGGTGGGGGTGCGGGGCGCCGCCGCCGCCGTGCGCGAGTGCGTGTGTGCGAGTGAGTGCGTGTGTGCCCGTGCGTGTGCCCGCGCGTGTGCGTGTGCCCGCGCGCGCGCGCCCCGGCGAGTGTGTGCGCTGCTGAGTGTGTGCGTGCGCGCGTGCCGGCCCGCCGGGCTGCGCGAGCGGCAGCGCCAGGGCCGGGGAGCGAGCGCGAGCGAGTTGCGCAGCTGCCGAGCGCGCAGCCCCGCCGCCGCCGCCACCAGCAGGAGCAGGAGCAGGAGCAGCGGCAGCGGCAGCAGCGGCGGCGGCAGCAGCAGCAGCAGCAGCAGCAGCACCTCACTGGCATTTAGCGAGCGGAGCGGCTAGTTGCGCTGGAGAGAGACGCGCAGGGAGGAGGAGGAGGAGGAAGAAGAAGAGGAGGAGGAGGAGGAGGAGAAGAAGGGGAAGAGGAGGAGGAGGGAGAGGGAGGAGGAGAAGGAGAAGAAGAAGACGAAGAAGAAGAAGAAGAAGAAGAAGAAGAAGAAGAAGACGAAGAAGACGAGGAGGGAGAAGAGAAGGAGGAGGCCACACGGACACCAACTGAAACAAAGTATTTCCAAACCAGCACCCAACTCCACCTTGTGAGGCTCCCCAGCATGGCTTCCGAGGAACTCTACGAGGTAAGAGCCCCCGAGCGCCGGCCCTGCCCCGGGCCCCTCCGGCCACCCCACCCCACCCCACCCGCCTTTTTGTTGCTCTCGGGAGAGCCGGCGGGCTTGTCACCCACACTTGCTGCGGCTGCCCCTTCCCGCTGGGCCCAGCGCCTGCGTGTGTGCGCTCCCCCCGCCGCCCAGCCTGGCCCCCCGCCCCCCCTTCCCTCCCCAGTTTTGCTGGAGGAGGACGGAAATGTGACTGAAAGGAGGAGACGGCAAAGTGTTACCCGTGGCCTGCGCTTCCCCCCCCCCCCGCGCCCCCCCCCCCCCCCCCCGTTCACACAACACTTTGACTCCAGAAGGAGAAGGGGGTGGGGGGCGGGGGGTGCTGGATGGGGTGAGCAGCGCTGACAGCCGCCACTTGCTCCGGCAGCGAGCACGCCGGAGTGCGAGCCCGGCGGTGTGCAAAAATGTGCAAAAATGTGTGCGACGCCGAGTTATTGCATGTGTCCGGGGGGGGGGGGGGGGGCGCGGAGGGGCTTTCCTCCTGGATTTGTGTCTGTACCAAAGTCCTGCGCTCCCATCCCTGCGCCTTGGCAAGCTGCGGGGGTGCAAAATACTAAAATTGAAGCTCCTCGGCTCTTCGTGCTCTCCCGATACGGGTAAGGCTGCGAGGGAAGCCAGGAAGATTCAAAGTTAAGGCTGTGACACGCCATCCGTCACTGTCGCTCGGGAGGTGGTCGGGGGGTGCTGACGGGAGAGGGAGGTTCGGGGGGCAGAAGGGGATGAGGTGACAGCCTAACTTTGAATTTCCTGTCTTACGTGTGGCAATTTCACATCCTTGCCCTGAATTGAAAAGCATTATGGTTCTCTTGGATTTAACTTCCTTGTTTTTATTTTTACAAGAAGTCATCCCTGGGAGTGAAAAGCCGTTGTTGTTTTGGAGCCATTCTTGTCTTTTTGGGTGAAGAAGTGGCCACCCAAAACCAAAAAAGGCTTTTATCTCATAGTTGATACACATCCAGGCAGTGTTTTGGTAAAAAAAAAAAGAAAAAAAAAAGTATTTATATCCAGAGGCTGGAAGGCTTAAGGTCAAAGGGAGACTTGACAGCCTTCAGGACACTTGACAGAAGATGTCTTACTGTACCGTTGGTGCACGTATTTCTCCCGTTAATGGAGTTACATCTGTGCTGCCATGGGTGATCAGCCCCATAGAAGCCAGTGAAAAGTGCCCTGGGTGGGCTTATATTTTAAGCAAGTTGACTGCCGAGTGGAGGTGCTGAACTGATAGACCGAAGGCCTGTATTCCCCGAGACAGACAAATCATGGTTAATTGCTTTGGCAAGTTTCCCCATCCTCATCATGTGGCTTAAGCCAATCTTGAAGGGATCATCCCTGAAAGTAGGAGAGAAATTTAGTTTCTCTCCTCTGCCTGTGAAAGGATTGCCAAAAACTTGCTTTGACTTTGGAAAAAGTTCTGCAGGGCTTGTGTAGTTGGTCCCGTGGACTGTCCTGTGGCCAATACTTGCTCTTTGTGTGTCGCTGTATTTGATCAAAGATGGATATTGGTTTCGACAGGCATAAAAAATGACCAGAAAAATTCTGTTTGCTGGATGTTGGGCTGAGGTTAAGAGTGACCACTGCTCATTCCTCTTCTCTTAACTTGTCTTAAGTTGTGTGTGAAATGCTGACTTGTGCAGAAGGCTCAGTAGTCAGTTGAGCGTGGCTGTCCTCACTGGGCAGGCGGTGTGTGATGTCTGTCGGGTAAAAGCCTTTTCCACAAAATGCCTGAAGTGATAAACTACTTTTTTTTTATTGTAAAAATCAGACATATTCTTTAGTTGTGTAAGTGAAAGGTTTATTTGAGATGCTAAAATCGTTAATGCTTTTGGACTCTGATGTGGTCAAGCTGTCTATTTTGCCATTTTTTTCTAAATTGCTCTTCATTTTTTGACAAGTTTTGTCTTGTAATATTTATAGCCATGCCTGAAAAATCATAAAATAATAAATAATTTAAATATACTGAACACTGATTTGGGAAGTATATAACTGCAAGTTGGCCTGAAATGTTGCGTGTTAGGTAATTTAAACTTCTATGAACTGTCCATGTTATTGATTGGGACTTTATTTCTGTTTCATGGGTATTCTTTTTGTAATTCATGCCATACACTATCCGTTGAATCTGGTGACTGAAATCCAGTGCCATTTTCTTACACCTTCATTTTTCCTTCTGAATCTTGGTCTTGTGTCCTGATTGAAAAAAGTGTTATCATCTATTTGTGATTGTTAGACTAAGTATGAATGCTGACTACTGCTGATATGTGTCATGGTTCTCCCAAAGTACAAATGAGAAATCCTCTTATAAGCAATAAAAATGAAGGTAAGTTCTGTTGTTCTGTTTTTCTTTCCTTTTTTTTAGGAAAAAAATATGGATTCACTTGTTGTTTGTGGGGTGATTTTTATTTTTAGTCTGGATATCCTCTCTTGAGAGGGGGAGCTGAACTGTAGGCCAATTATTTGGAATTCAAAGATCAGGAACTTGAAATACACTAACGTGCTGGAAGGATGACTTTGTTGGGTTGGCTGGATATCCTGTATGTCCTTTGTTTCCAGGCATTTTAGAGGTTGTGGTAATGATTACCTGCTTTTTCTTGAGGGGGGGAGAAGATCTGGAGAAAATATAAATTTTTGATTGAGAAATGTTGGAGACACTTTTTTTCTAGATGGAAAGTGAAACAAGTAGTAATGTTGCCAACCTTTCTGGGTGAGGCAAATAATGTAGGTTTTGTGTTTGTAAGTTTGATTTTTCAAGCAACAACATGTTAATTGAAGTGGACAGACATGGAGAAACTCATGAACAGGACAGGAAAACATAAGAAGAGGTGCTGTCAGAGTTTTTTCCCAAAAATGTGTTTCAGTAGCTGTTGACACCTTACAGCAGCTTTCTTCATGGGTGCCTGCTGCTGTCTGCATTACTGTGGCTTCTGGAATGTCCTTTGTACGGCTGCTTCGGCAAATAGTGGGGCTGCTGTCTTTTACACTGTGACAAGTTTGCTTTGCTTTACTGACGGATTTCCACCCATTGAAAGGTTGTTGCTTATTCCGGTCATCTTCACTGGAGCAATTAGAAGTAGGATACCTGCCTCATTTAAAAGGTTGATTTGGAAGCAGACTGCTCTCTCTGCACTCAAATCACTTGACCTCCTCTGGCAGACCTTTGCAGTGTGTCTGGGATTGAAATCATCCTGAATTGTGGTTGGCATGACAAGTTTGCTTGATGACATGTGGACGTGATGTCATAAAAGTACTGCCCAGGACAGCTGTGTGCTAGCCAGCAGGTCAGAAGTACCAAATGGTACTTGGTAGACAAATGCTGAAGCAGTGCTGAGTTTGGAAGAGTCTCTTTCTTAGAAAATGCAATAACTCCTTGTCTACTAAATGCAGTGGAGATGCATTGAAGTTCTCTGTCTGTTGGAGATTGTATTTGATCAAATGACCAAGTGTTTCCATCTTTTCTCTGAGAATTAGTGGTTCAGCTGGTGGTATACATGGCCCACTGGATCCACTTGTGTAACTGTAGTTAGGCTTGGGCTGTGATTGATACTCATATGAAAATATTTTTTCTGGGTTTTACCAAGAAGTAAGCAGAACAGTTTGTGTGAAATTTGCAAGTGCACCTGTGCATCACTGTCTTTTCTTCACTCTGTATTTCACCTTGACATTGCTTGTAAAACTAGTGGTTTAAGGTGACGTAATTGATTTCCATTAAAATATTACAGGAGAACATATTTAAAGTCCTATAGTCCAAAATTCTACATTTTGGTATGTTTTATGGAATGGAAAACGTCTTTTTAAAAAAAAAAATAATCAGGTGTCTTGCAAAATAGATATGTATTGTTTTCATCCCAATGTCTAGTATTCTCAAGGTGATACTTCACTTCCAGCGATGATTCAGTATTTTTCTTTTTATTTTTAGAACTAAAGCCTTTAACATTAAATTTACAGATACAGAGAAGTTACAGACTGAAATTAATTTCATGAGCAACTGGCTGAAGTTCTGTGGCCTTGCGTTAAGCTATATGTCAAGGTTGATCACCTTCTAAGTAAGACACAAAGGCATGTATTCCATGAAAATTTAAACTGTTTATACAGTAGTGGCCACAAGTCAAAGAAAGTGATCCTGTGGGCTGTTCTTCAGCTACCGTGCTAGTTTTTTAAATCATGGGTATAGAAAACTGGAGGAGAAACGCTGTCATTTAGTTGAAAATTTGATACTGCATGGGAATTACCCACTTAAAATCAAAGTGTGTCTCACAGCCCTAGTGACCCTGCAGTGATCAGATCTTCGTCGTGTTTTGTGTGTGTTTACTGGAAGGTTTAAATATTTGTTTTGCTTAAATGAAACCTATTATCTACAGTACACAGCTTGGAGTTTGTTGTAATTTCTTACGACTATAAGAAAGGGGCAATAGCCATTTCTTTCTCCTTCAAAATGGATTATTTTAATTCAGTGTGTCTTGAAGGAAGTCCAAGATATCTGGGGCTGTATCTTCCATGGCTTGTTTCTGATGTGTTGATTCCTGAGATCTTGGCTAAACATCACTGACACTTGTTCATAAAGTCATCGAGCTGTCATGCCTGAATCTTTCCGATTTTATTTTGACAAGTGGTGCAGATGTTATTCCTTGTTTCAGAAGAGGTAAAAGACAGAAACTTGCTTGACTAACCCTAGCCAACTAAACAGGACTAGGAATTTACATCAGACCTGTTTGGTTTGCTTCCACCCCTTAGGATCTGTACATCTGACTTAAAATAGAGTTGAGGACCAGCTGTTCATTCCACTTTAGTGCCTTTCACTTCTTTAAACCAGAGCACAAATGCAAGAGTACTGCAGGAAAGGAGCCACCACATTTAGTGCAGGAAACTCAACTTTTTTTGTCAAACATGTCCCTTGTCATGGTGCTTTTCACCAGCGTGAGTTATTTCCCATCTCCTGGCCCAGAGCTCTAGACAGAGTTGAGGAGGTCTGGTGCCCCATCTTCTGCTGCCTCTTGATGCTGGAGCCCCGGGGGTTCCTGCGGCATTCCCTGCCCTCTGCGGTGCCGCTGGCCTGGCAAGGCTCGGGTGGCTGCTCCCAGCGCTCAAACACCCGCAGCCAAGGGAATGACATTCTGCCTGGGTCCTCTGTAGGATGGCAGATGGTTCACAGATAGGTGATGCTTTAGCAGGTTTTATGTACAAAACTCTTTCGTACATACAAGTATATGTCATAGGTATATTGAAAAAATAGATTTTTTTTGTTTTTTTCTGTGTAACTTGCTTTGAAATGCCCATGTCCATCGTGGAAACAAAAAGGATGGGAGGGAGAGGAAGGAGGAGAGGAGGAGAGATGCCCCATCCACAAAGCATGCGAGGCTCTGGTAATCCTTACCTTCACAGTCTCTTTCACAGCGCACTGCCATTTAGTTTCTTGAGTTTTTCAGTCAAAGATGGGCTAATACCGTGCCAGTCATGTTTAGAATTGCGAAATAATTTCTTCCAACTTACAGGACTGTACTATCGCAGAAGATTGCTTCCACTCTGCTCACGTTCAGTACCTCTTGAATGAGGAGAAATTACTGGACACAAAGGACTTACTGAGACATGCCACAGCCCCTTGTTCCTCAGGAGGTCGGCGTGGCTGGCACAGTGTTAGTGATACCGTGTCCCTCTGACTCCTCAGAAGGTGCAGCATCATTTCTTCCTGACTGCTGCAGAGTGTCTGACCTCGGCCAAAGAGGTAGAAAAACCAAGTTACTAACAGTTATGGTTTCCATCTCTCTCTGATAAATACTCCACGCTTGCAAAGACTCTATTTGATACAAAACCTCGAGAACCAGAATGACTTCTTCAATATGTGACGGGTGGATGTGTCAATCTGTTGGCTGTAACTGGTATGCAGACCTACAATGCCACTCCTACTCCTGCGTAACAAATTCGGAATCTGGTGTTCCTGGGCAGTGTGTTGGGTTTGGGTGTCTGTTGGAAGCATGAGCTCCACAGACTATATGTGCCGGGTGGAAAGGCATGCACAGGTCTCTCTCCCTGCTAACGTCTTCTGTGCCTTTGATTTTTTGGATGGCGGGGTGGCATTTATTTGTCAATAAATACAGGGTCGTTGGGTTCTTATCTTTGAGTAAAGTATTAATAATTTTAATATTAAATATACTGTCTGCTTTCTCTGACAGTGTGTTGTTAGTCCAGAAAATATCTTTAAAATTAAAGTTCTGTATTCTTCATTATCAAATGTATTCTCCAAAGCCATAGTATCTCTCTAAGAAGAGCTTTTATTTTTCTAATTTTTGATGGGCTTTTAATATTTACCACACAAGAATTTTGTGTTCTTTGAAATAATTCCTTTGAACTTCTCTCCATATTACTTAGAGGGAAAGAAAATTGGCATGTTACCGGTTCAATACATTATAAAGGCAAGAATATTTACTGTTTTCATAAACATCCTCAGAAGATTTACATGTGTCCCTTAATGGTGACCTGCTGTAGATCTTTTTCAAGGAATCTATGAATATTTATGAATACACAGAATGGATATGGATGAAAACTACTTTTTAACCGTAGATTTACATTTTTAAATAATTTTGAGGTGACTTTGCTAGCATAAAATGCAAAATAAGGCAACTACTAAGTATCTTTTAACTGTGTATTTGTTTTACTGAATAAGGAAACAAAGTAACTACTGTAACTACTAGTTTTGTTGTGACTCTTCCGTGAGGCTTCGCCTTTTATAATTGCATCGCATAAAATAAATTAGTGCAGCTTCGATCAAATCTTCCTTCTTGGCCGTGGTATGTCTGATGGTTTTTTTGTTTCTCTTTTTTTGTGTGGGAGAAGATAAGGTATGTGTTCTAAGTGGCCTAACCACATTTGTTTTTGTGCCTCTCCAACTCTTCTGTCCCCACAGCTTCTGAAAGTTCCACAGCTTTTAAGGAAATTAGGTCTTAATGTTCAGGCTTTGCTGATTGTCACAGTAGCATCTGAAAAATCAAAACCCAGGGTGGGGGTGGGGGTTTGAGTATCCTGGATGAACAGGCTAGGAAGGAGATGTACTTTTTTTTTTAAGTGTCTGTGATTTTCATATTGCAAAGACATTTAAATACCTCTCTAAACATCTTCACTTACTGTAAAACACCGGTTTATGGAAATTTGTTTGGTTTAGAGAATAATAATTTGGCTTTAGTTTGAAGATGCCACAGTTTAAAGCAAGTTATGGGAAGTATGTTTTAATATATTTATCACTGAAAAATGTTAGATGGGCGTTTTGCAAATATAATGTAGGAGAACCTAGAGGTATGTTCTTCAGAGTATTGAAATGACTGTATCTTAACTGCAGTGTACTTCCCTGACACTGTGATGTGTTGCATGTTGTATTCAGTGGATATTCAGAAGTCTGTAGTTTTTGGAGGTCCTCCCATAAAGCACAGTTCTTCAATTAAACTTTGCTTCTATATTGATAACATTTTTGTTACCAGTTACTGGTAGACATATGATACAGATTCAGGAAATCTAGAACAATTCAATGTAACTTTGGGAAAGTTAGCTGGATTATAGTTTGGCTAGTTGCTAAATCAGGCTGGTTTGTTGTGTTTTGATTTCAGCACCTGATTTTCCCCGGTTAAATGTATAAAATATAGCTCGTGCTAGCACAGCGTGACTCTTCCATCATATTTTAGTGGCTGGGTCACTTAGAAGGTTAAAACTAACAGACCTGGGATTGTGTCTCTAAGAAATAATGAGAATGGAAGACTATACCTATTGACACAAAAGATCCATCCAGTTCAGCATCCTGATTCCTATTGTGGGTCCATAGTGTCTTACTGTAGAGGCAAAAAATGGGAAACGTGGCACAGCGATAATCACTGGGAGCTTTCGTGGCTGGTTTTGGTGGGACCAGATTTCAGCCTTGGTTATAAATCGTCAGCAGCGTGACCTGAGCTCCCCAGATCTTCAGAGGCCACCTTCATTCCCTGGGCACGTCTGCTGGCAGATGGTGGCTGCAGGCTTGGGTGAAGGCGGGCACGTCGGTGGGAAGAGCGATGCTGCGCATGTTTCTGTTGATCCTGGCAGGGCGTGGTGTGAGCGGGGAGTGTGCTGCGATTGCCAGGTCACTCACTTGTGTTAGCACAATTGTTCGTCTGGCTAAGCTTGCATCGTTTCTCTCCAGACAATGTTTCTAAACAGTCACTGGGGTCTTGTTCAAATGGTAGAGTTTAAGGTGTTTGTACAAGTCTTTTCTGAGTCCTAACCACTGAATGCATTGCTGTTACTGAACTCTGTATTAACTTGGATTTTAATTTTCAAGAAGAGGTCGTTAGGGTATGTGATCAGACAAAACAGAAACACCAACTCAGTGAAATCTAAAGTCATGAGCAGCGTATGCTCTAGATGCCTGCAAAGTCTTCAGTGGAGACTTCACGTCCTTAAGGTCTGCATCCCAAAATAAGGTCTAACTAACTGCTTTGTGTGAGTAGACTCCTAGCCTAGAAAATTTATAGAGGAATATGGCCACAGAATAAAACAAATTGTAACAGTGCTTGTAATAATAATTCTAGGAATTAACCTGATGATTTGAAACTAATACTATTTTTGTGAGAGTAAGTGTAAACCATAGTAGATTGTACTGGAGTATAATCTTTCCAAAACTGGGAAGATTGACAGAACACTTTTCCTCAAACAAGGAAAGTAGGCTTTTTGCCATACAGTAACTCTATGCTGTAACTCTTAGATGGCCCCTTATGTTTTCAAGGCTGGCACATTTTTTATTGCTTGTTTGGGTCACAGATAAAGACCAAACTTGATCTTTGATTATCAGTGCTTTCTAAGAAAAAAGAAACAGAAGTAAAAGCAATGTTGTTTACACCAGACTGAGAATTTTGAGCTTTTGTTCTTAGGGCACTTTTCTGTGCGATTAGATCATAAATATAGTTATTCTACACAGATGTACCCAAAGCAACCCAACAGTCAGTTGAGCGAGCATTTCCAGTAAACGATTTCTAATGCTTCCTGAAAGTGATGCTGTAGAGCTTCTTCCCCTGGAAGACGGAGGCATTTGCAGGAACAGCTCGCCACCATACTTTGCAGCTGAAGGAATAACTAGATGTCCAAACGTTCCCAAGGGCAACAGAAGTTTTAAATTAGCGCAGTTATACAGGAGTCAATAAATTTTCACTTACGATATAGTGAGGTCAGAAGTTTCAAAGTTAAAATTTAAGCTGTCTGTGCACACCAGGTTGTTTATAGTGTATGTACGTGGCTAGAGAAGGTTAAAGCCCAGCTTACAAATTGTTTTTGCAATTGTTCTTTCCTTTGTCTGGTTTATATGTTTAGTGTTATGTACTTTGTGTTTCGATGTGATTGTACAGAAGGGGTCATGTTGAGTGGGAGAGTAAAGACCACAATCTCGATTTCATTTCAATTTTGAAAAAAACATTTGTAAGAGAATGTAATACAGAAGTCTAGGATGAGTTTATTATCAGACTTTCAAGAGGCATGACTTCCACAGGATTAATGTTGGGAAAAGCTGTGTTTTTACCCAGGTCATCAAGGATTGAAGATCAATTACAACAAATAACTTTTTCCCAGAGGCTGATGGCAAATAAGGTAGCATCCTGTTTCAAAAGGTCCATCGGTGTTCCAGATTCTATTTCACTCATATTGGAGGCACCTCTCTCGGATCAGGGCAGCTCCTTAATTGATTTGTTTTTCCTCTCTCCCACATTGTACTCATCAGATCTCCTGAGATTGGTGCTTATTTATTTAAACTGCCCAAGAATAAAATATTAGGTTCTGAATGAGAAGGCAGAGATTACTGTATTTAAGGATGCTTCTTTGAAATGTAATATTGTAGGAGTGTTAAAACATGGAAGCTAGTTCATCAAGCAGTTGTTGACTTGACAGCTTATGTCCATGTCTACGGAAACCCAATGGATATGAAAGATTACCACTTCACAAATCTTTAAAACCACACAAAGATGGGATCTTGCTGATTTTTTTCATCAACAGTATGCATGTATCATAATTGTATGCAAACCGTGCCATGCTTCTGTACTTCCTTATCAGTAAGATCTAATAGCAAGGTTGTCTTTTATTGTTTGGTTTTTTTTTTTAAGAAAATGCTTATTGAGATAAATCATTACAACACCTTATCTTTAAAACCAATTCCTTACAAGGATCAGTTTCAATTTGAAATTCAGTTTTGCCCTGAAACTGGTACAATGCAGAAGAAGCCTATTGAGTAAGATGGTATTTTGGTCGTTGTCTCTGCTGCCATTAGTGGCAAAACATGGATTTAGTGAGGAGAGAGAATGTGCTCTAGGACATGGTATGGTTTCTGTCCCCATGAACTTTAAGTCTTTGTCCACCCACAGGGATAGATGAAACTTTACTGTTACTTATTTATACCTGTTCCTATGTTATTTTCCTCCATTTATCCAGATAAAATTGTTGTGCTCTAGTTCTTCATGACTTTGGATACTCATGAAAAGCAGTGAGTGATGGACAGATGTCAGGTTACACTTACACAGCGTGAGATTATTTTTTTTTCAGTGCAAGTGAAGGTCTCAGTTAATCATTCTTTACTGGTATAGGTCTGTAAAATGGCAAGTTCTTGTCTTTATTGCTGTGTGTTATTTGAATATATTGTTAAGTGAATTATTCAATGTTAAAGTCCTTACTCAAGTAATTACAGCCTAGTTTATTCTCAAGATTTTAATCCTCTGCACTTGAATATATATATCTGTAATAAAAGCTATTAAATGTAAAAAACCTGATTTCTTGCATGCACACAAAATAATTTACTGTATTATGACGTTCTTCTTGTCAAGTAAAAGATAACATCCTTCGGCTTTTTTGCTTGTTCATGATGGATGTTTTCATAAATAATGGCAATTAATAAGAGTTATTATTCTAACCTATATTATATATGGTTCTATTCTTTTATTCTGTTCTGTTAGTAAAATAATGCTTTATTTGGCTCTTTATTATTTTTCTTCTGTACACTTTATATTTACGAAGCTTGAACTAAGATGTGACTAGAAGTGATCAGTTTGAGGGGAAGGGATTTTAGATCTTACATGCTAAATGAAGTCTGAAAGTACACTGAGACATAGTAAATTATGAGAAGGGGCAGAAGAAAGTAGTGGTTGGGCTGTGGAACCACGTGATATTTTTATGTTCTGCTTTTCAGTAAATGGATGCTTCCTTTTCATTCTTTTGTCCCTTTTGCCAAGTGTTGAAGCTCTACCTTCCCAGGGTCTTCCCAATACCCATCTCTCTTGTTTTCAGTCAAGCCACCAGAAAGATCTTTTTTCATCTGACTTGTTCAGAAATGGACACTTTCAGTGTGGAATTAGTTGTCTGTTGATTGTAAAGTAAGGATGATTTATAATTTTTGTGAGCAAGAAACTGGAACTTTGTTATATAGCACATCCTGCTAGAACTGTCTTATCTTTTGTAGAAAGATGGGTAGGCAGGGTTTGTTCGGGAAAAATGGAGGGCCTCATCATTAGGACACCTGAATGCTGTCTTGAAAAATGTAATTCTCCCTTCCCTCTGTCATAGTTAGTCTAGTACTGAGCATTCTAGTCAGGCTGAGTATTTCAGAAATGATTGCTAATAATTTTCTCATCTCCCTGGTAAAATTTGAATCCCTGAGCCAAAGCACAAGCAGAATAAAGCCTTTTTTCATTTTTCTTTTCTTTTTCTTTTTCTTGTTCTTGTTCTTTTTTTTTTCTTTTTCTTTTTTCTTTTTCTCTTTTTCTTTTTTCTTTTTTCTTTTTTTCATTGTTATGGTTTTTTTAATTTTTGGTTGGTTGGTTGGCTCCCCCCAAGTAAATGTTGTCAAAACATCTTAGAATATGGTAGAGAAGGCTGATTGGGTCTTACAGAGAGAAGCTAAGCTACAAGTACAAGCCACAGACAAACCTGTCTCCCTTTGGGTTTGGTTTCATTTGCTTTTTGGTGGGAGTAACTGCAGAGAGGTATTTAACTAGCATGCAGGGTATCTTCGATATCCTCTGTAATCAGTGATGAGTGTCATCCAGGAGGCCATTCAGACCATCTAAGTGAAATTCCTCTAGGAGATCATCAGACTTTATCCCCTTTCTCTACAGAGAGGTATGGAAAGGCTAGTCAGGTTAGTTTAGTCAAGTTAGATATATTTAAATGTGACCTCCTAAGTACTGAGGGTTTTTTTCCTTTTCCTACTGTCTTCTGAACACAATGCAGGATAACACCCAACTCCTCATTCATTACAGGCCTTCCCTTGGGACTGTAAACTGTGTTAGTAGGTGAATGTTGTTAAGGGATCGTGCTGTTGAGGTATAAAACGTTTAGGCACAGCACTGAGTTACTGTGGTATAAGTTGAGGTTTGTTATCTGAGTGACCGTAACTGATCAAGTGATGTTTTTAAGCTGTAGTTGTTGTATTTTACTTTGTTTTACCTTCAATCTCAGAAAGTGTTTGGGTGGCAGTGCTTTATAATTGACTTCAGCACCGTCGTTCTTCCAACCACCAAGCTGTTCCTTCCTTTGAGCCCCACCACCAGCTTGGCCGCCTGTGAAGATTGGAAAAGCAATCTGGCATAATTAAAAACGGCCAAACAAAACCACACAGCTGCAAAATTGTTTATTTGTTTGAATCGGTTCCTCAGTGTGGTGCAGCGCGTGGCTGTACCCATATTTGCCAGGATGACGAAGCAGGTGTGGAAGGTGAAGCAGGTGTGGAAGGTCGTCGGAGATGTTGGGATGCCAAGGGATGCCCACAGGGGAGCGGCCTCAGTGAGCGAGCCCTGAACCGGGGGGAGAAATCTGTGTGTCCTGGTAGTGTTTGTGTCAGTTTTCCTCTTTCCTTTGAGTGGCGTGGTGTTTTGAAACATTATAGATTAAGAAAAGAGATTATCTGTTCCTTGTCTGCTTTCAACTGGAAGTCCGAGGGCTCTGTTTCTCTACAGCTTAAGGGAACATTACGTGCCGCGAGCCTTGCTCGCTGCCACTGCTGCCTCCACCAAGCCACTCATTGTCCCCCTTCCTTCGCACCCGCGCCGGTTTGTGTGGCCGCGCCAGGTGAGCGCTGCTTAAGGAAGCCTGCCTAGCTGAAGGCTGCCCGCGGCTTTTGTGGAGAGAATTTTCTGGCAGTTTTCTGACTTGACTCAGGTTGAAATTCCAGAGGTGCCACTGCAAGTAAAGGAGCCGGAGTATACGGCACAGTTGAAGTGAGACAGGAGAAAAAAAACTGGGGAGATGGCTGCAGGAATGACTTGGCTCTATTTAAAAAAAACCAAACCAAAACAAAAAACAACAAGAAAGCATCCGTCAAACTGCCTGTTTAATTTTCAGCTGGACCAACTGGTGGGACTGACTTGCAGTGTGGCTGCACAGCTTCTTGCCCTTGGCTGACGCTGGCTGGCAGAGCTGTGTCCCTCTGCACCTGGGGGTGATGCAGCACTGCGCAGGGATGGCGTGTGCAGCGGCACTCGAGTGATGGGGTCATCACTTCCAGAGCAGAAGGGGCTGTGCTGTGTGGTTTTAGTGCCTGGTTATGCTGCCATTTTAATGTGAAAATGGAAGACGACTGCTTACAAGTATTTGGGATTCAAGTTACTTCTCAGTACTGTGTAACTGCTACTTACTAACAATTCTCTGAATTTTGAGCGTAGCAGTTACAAAGCTTGCTGGAACTTTTCATTACTTCTAATGTGCTACAGGAGTAATAAAACCTCTGCAGTTCTTTTCCTTGTCCACCTTGATTATAGTATAATTATGCTCTGAAGCTGTTGCACAACCCCGGTCTGGAGATGGGGGTGACATACATATAGGCGTAGTTAAAAGCATCATTTATTTCTAAGGATTCTGGTTATTCACTGGATGGGCAATGGGCAGGGAGTGGGATGGGGTAGGATGTCTCCTCATAGCTGAGCTCCCTTTTAGCTGCATTGCATTTAAAATGCTGATATTCATAAAGATTATTTTTAGCCCTTCCAATGGAATTAGAGTTAAAAGTGTAAGTGCTGTCAGTATCTTTTGGGTAGAAAAACTTACGCTTTAATTACTTTTGGTTTCAGTTTCATGGGCGGGAACAAATTATTTTCACTTTGAATGTGTTTTTGTGAAGGTGGGAAAACTGATAAGGAAAGTAAACTGCGTTGCTCTTTGACTCCTTCCAATATATAAATAAAAACTGCTTAGGAAAGAATAATATCTACTTATAGTAAAGACTACAAGGCAAGTGCTGTATAGTGGAAGGATTTGGGAACGTAGGAATAGTAATGGA
The DNA here is from genome assembly GCF_015220075.1 of Falco rusticolus. Classification (NCBI taxonomy): domain Eukaryota; kingdom Metazoa; phylum Chordata; class Aves; order Falconiformes; family Falconidae; genus Falco; species Falco rusticolus. Next base: position 92,478,001 of record NC_051189.1, read on the forward strand.
GTTAAAATTTATAAAGCAGCCAAGTAGTTTAAGTGCCCCAGATCCAGTGTTCTTCGTTCCCTATGTGTGTTGGCCCCTAATTTTACTTATATTAAGCAAAAATATTCTGACAATTATTTAGGTGTAGCTAATAATTAAGATATGTATTATTTCTAAATGTTAAATATGATGATAAAAAACCTAGATTATGTATTCAGCATTTTGAACACAATTTCCTTTTATTGGAAAGATTTAATATACTTATTACAAATGTAGTCTATATTTGTATGCAGTTTGAAAACATAAAATAGGTTAAAATATTGGTTATTTCAGGGATGTAGCACACAAAAATTAAGATTGCATGATTGTATGTTCAGGTGACTCATTGTTTTAACAGGTGCATATAGCAGTAAGTTTAAAAGCTATACTTTGCTTTTAAACCAGTACAATTTAATGGCATTGCCAGCCATTATGCTTCATTTAGTTTAAAAAAAAATCCAAATTATTAAGTAAATAATTTCAAAGTACAAAACAAAACTACAGTCAGTTTAAAAAACATTGTTGGTCATCATCTGGAAAGTCAGTCAATACATTCAATGTTATTTACTTGCCACCGAAGTGTTTAAAACCAAAAACAAACAATGAACACTTTAGACTACTTATGTGAAAATTACCAAGTCAAACAGATTTCCACTGTGCCAGTTTTTATTGAGTGCCACCTCGTATTAAGACCAGAAACAAATTATAAAATCAAGCCGCTATTGCCCCTTCCATTTTTCCTCTGTGGTTCAATTCTGACATTTTTTTTTAACAGCTAGCATGGCGTAGGCACTGGGGTCTTTTTACACCCAGAAAGCAAGGATTAAAACGTTGCATTCTATTTTTGATTATTTGTAAGGTAAAAGCAACTAAACAGAGTGTATGCTTAAGGATATAAAGTTGCCTCAGAATGTTCTGTATGGTCCTTTTATAGAGATAAAGGCACATTTTCCTGGGGTTTATGTGACAGAGGAATCTTTTTTTAGATGTCTAGATGCAAAGGAACTATGCATTGTTATTTCAGAGTGATTATATTAGGTGATCATTAATAAAATTTTCCTGGCATTTCAAATACGTGCAGGTCATTTATCATACTTTTCTGAGAATAAGAAATTCTGTTCTGTTCAGTTTTACTCTTTGACCAAAATGAAATTAAATACAAGATCACTTCCACAAAAACAATCAGCACTGATAATTATTGTTCCTTATTTGAACCTACTCTAATCAGTACAGGCCTTGCCAATAATAGATAATCACTTTTTCTAAATGTATGATTTCCTAAAAATAGTCTAATACAGATTTTACTGGAAACACAAAGAAAACAATTTTGTCTCAAAGTTATATTACTTAAAAATAAAGGTTACCCAGGGGACTTGTAATTCTTGCAATGAAAAGTCATTAGGGATAGGTATGACACTGCCATAGCATAGTGAGGCAGAGGTGAAGGTTCAAATGAATGAAGATTCAGAGAAAACGCCATAAGCAGTAGTGGCTGTGAGCTGTCACAACAAAAAGACCATTCGTAGTAGACTATATAGACACTAATAAAGTTTGTGTCAGTGGGGTTAAGAACAATACGAAAATTATCTTATTTATTGAGAGCAAAAAAACGCTAGTAACCGCATGCGTCTACTAGATAGGGACAATAATAGTTGGGAAGTAATACTGCAAAAAGTGTTATTCTATGACTCTTTAAAAAATATGCTGTGAGTCAAAGTACTGTTGCTCTCTGGCCAAAATCTGCATGTTGTGTTCACGGTTTACAGTGACTTAAAAAAATATTTCTTTATTCTGGTAGGAGCAAATGAATTTTTTTTCTTTAGTCTACAAGAATCAGGATTTAAAACAAACAAAAAAACCCCAGCTAACTGAAGATATCTAAGGTATTGGGGTTTGCATTTTGTTTTGGTTTAATTTTAATTGTCATAGAAGTGTACATGAGATAGAACGTGCCAGGATAGAACATAAATACTGGACAGGACAAGTTGGTAGTGATCACAGAAAGAACTTTGGAAAGGCTGGAATGAGACTTTCTTAGCAGAAAATTGAGGAAAGCAGAGTCACTGCTTGATCAGCTGTTCGTGATGACTAGAACTTGTCTCTTTATTTCTTTATGCTGAGGTTGAAAGTTTTTGATTGATAAAGATAATCGTGTAGGTATAGTAATCTTTCATAAGGCACCTGATGCAGGACTGCACGGTATTCTGATTTTTTTAAACCTAGCTCTTTGCTAAGTCAATATGGCCCATATTAAATACATTTCACACTGGCTAATTGACAGATCATAAAGCAGTAATAGATGAAGGACGATCATGTTGGGATTTTATAGATGTTTTTCACAGCCCATTGCTTTGAGGATTTAGATAATGATCTGGAGGAAAATAGAACATAATCTGTGGTAAAATGCATACATGCAAAAAATTGATGGATTAGTAAGTGCTAAGGATGGTCTGTACTTAGTGAACGGGGATCATTTCAACGTATGTTAATACAGCTAAATGTAGCTGTCTGGACAGTAAGATCATACATGTGGGATGGAGAGTAGCACTTTGGAAAGAAGTCATTCAGTGATACAACACAGCAGCTAAAATGCAGTGCAGTCCCTTGGTATGGATATAGGGAATCTCAGGCGGAATTAGGTGTGTTTTTGTTTTGCTCTATAGCTGTAATGAGATGTTAGAAAATCACATTCTGTTTGAGCTGAAGATGCAAAAAATACCCAAAACCCAGATAAACTTTAAAAGATTCAGAAAAACATGTCAAGGGCAATTAAAAACCTTAAAAACAAGTGAGTGAACGAACGCTGATGTGTATGCAGAGCCTGGAGAAGCTCAGTCTATTTAGTTTAGCAAAGGGAAGTTCAGGAAGTGACCGGTGTCCTGTAAGTACTTATATGGGGCAAAGATTTCCGAAGGAGCCGTCCTTTAGGTGTAGTAGGCAATGGTATGTCAAAATACAGGAGATGAAAGCTGAACTTGGGTGTATTTCTTCTAGAAATATAAAAAAATTAAAACTGAACGTAGTTATCTATCAAAACAATTTATTTAATGATGTTCTGGACATGTCAGCAATAAAAAGCTGTGAATTTTCCCAAAAAGACGCCTTTAGTTCAAGTACAATATGATGACCTGATGCGGGAATTTTGGAATAAAATTATCTGTTATACAGGAAGGCAAACTAAATCTCACTCACACAGGTCATCTGCAAATTCTGGCAAAAGTGTTTTCAGCACCAAAAGCACCCTGTTCTCAGTTGTAATGTGCGTCTGTATTTTTGAAGGGAAGGCTGAAAAGAGAAGGGAATGGGAGGGTTGGGGATGTGGGGAGAAGATAAGATAAAATAAAGATGGGTTTACATTTTATTTCACATTACAGAGGAATTTAGTATGAGATTTATTAAATCAAAAGATGTGATTATCCAAGCAATACACGCATCTTCTGTATAGCATTTTGAAAGATCTTTACGTGGTAATTGTGTGAATTAGCAACCAGCTGGGAACAATACCCTGCTATTTGTTAAAGGAGAGACAATAAAGTTCTTCTAGACAGGAAAGAATCTACATTGTTAACAGATGACCTGAAAGTTCAGCTCATTGAAAAGGCAAATATTTTGACCAGGAGAATAATTCTTCCTGTGGAGCAGTATGAGTTGCCGTGCTTAAGCTGTACAGCTATTTTTAACCATGTCACAGCTATTGAGCTTAGTCTTCAACTTACTTCACAAACAGTGTGAAAAAGACTAAGTAGGTCTTTCTCTTTGATGAATGTAGAGGTGAACGTGTCAGAATCCCTTTATGCTGCAGGTTTTGTTTATTTTGTGCAATTTCTGTATTGGTTTTAACAGTTCAGATGTAGATTTTTGCCTCTTGTCGCTATCTGCCACATTCAAATGGTTTTGGTAAAGTCGAGAAGCGCTAAAGGTGGGCAAAAAAGCAGGAGTTGTATGTGGAGTGAAGGTTGTGATGATCAAGGGGGAAAGAAAGTTAAGGCTGTATATAAAATCCTACTTTCCATGAATGGCACAGATACAGTTTTCCAGAAGTTTGTTCTTGAACACCTCTGTGGTTTTAAAAAAATTATTCCGGTTTAATGGCAGTTTTACAGCAGAATGTGAGTTCAGTGTTGTCTGGATTCCTTTCAGACGTTTGACTGGAGCATCTAAAATCTTTATCAGAAAATCTTTGATTAGATTTCCTGAATTCCAGGTTTTTCTGGTTTGAATGGTGATTTTGTTTGCTTTGATAGAGGTCCCCAAATTACTGTAGTGCTTTCTAAGATTAAAGTTGTGCCTAAATTAGGTCTTGCAGGTTAAGATTCTCAAAAGATGTGTTAGTAATATAATTAAGATCTTATTGAAAAATATTTGAAGGAATAATATGCTGTTTTCAAGACCTTTGCTTATCTTAGAATTTAAGTATCTCACTTTTCAAAGACGTATGATGGGAAATGGTATGTCAAGGAAAATCCATTTTAACTTTAAAAATAAGCATCATTTAGTAGACAGGCTTATGTATCTAGGTAGTTCTTTGTGGCAATCTCGGAATTTTGTTTTGTGGTATGCCTCAAGATTGCATGTTGTGTATCTAAATTCTAAATTATTTCTTTGGGACATGCTATAGAGTTTATGCTTACCCTGTGTACGTACGTAAGTGTGTACTGCATCCTTTGGGAAGAAAACAAGCATCTTACCTCTTTAATTACCATGCCCTTCTTTGTAATGTGGCTTTAGCTGCTCACACATTTTAGGAAAACATGACCCAAATAGGAAAAATAACTATGAATTGCACAGAATGCAGTTTTTGTTTCTTTTCCACTTTTGCAATCACTGAGTGTAGTCGCTGTATGTATCTAAATGGTGAAATTTGGTCAGGCCTAACATTTTCCTTCTCCTTTCTACCACTTCCCTGCACCCATGCTAATGGATTCGATGGAAAATGGAGGGCAAGCATGGTGTACTAAATTTCGTGATAACTAGCTTGATGATTTGGTGGCAGGCTGAGAACAGCACAGAATACCTTTGAATATTCTGCGTGGAAATGAACTAGGAAGTGTAGCCACGCACACAAACCTTCCTTATAGTAGGGCACGTTTTTGTAGTTGACCATAACTTTTTAAATAACTAATTTTACACTTTGTAGAAAAACTGTTTGATAGAAAGAAAAAAAAAAAAAAGTGATGCAGTATAATCGAAACTATAGCCAATCTGCTCCATGATACAGTTAACTGGCAACGTATATGTGTTACCACAAAAAAAAAAAAACAAAAACATTTCAAGTTCAGCTCCCACCAAATTGAGATAATTGCTTTTGCTTGCCTGATGAAGGAATGTGCATGTAAAGAAACAATATTTAGGTTAGTCCCTTTGTCATATATAGTTGATAAATCTGATAAAACTTTTGTACCCCTGCAAAGAAGATGATTGTGAGCTCCCCAGGGCAAGGGGTATGCCTGAGCATCTTTTTTTTTTTTTTTTCTTTATAGAATTTATACCACATTGTAAAAAGATGGCTATTTACATCACAAATTCGAAAACAATAGATTGAGGAAATGACAAATTTATGGTTGCCTGTGAGTTTTTAATTCTCTTTATTTGTATCTAATTTGTGCATAGACTGGATCATGGGTCCTGTGGTCCGGGAAGAAAACTGTTTGCAGTTGTAATTAAAAGAGGACTAGAAGGTGCACAGCTAATCTACCCTTTCGGATTAATTCAGTGGGAAGGGGTCCTTCCCCTTGGGTGCTCCCAGGAGAGAAGCATAAGCCACAAGCAAAACCTCTGGCACTGACATGTTTAGGTTCTTCTGTTTGTCCTTACTCTTAAGGACTAGAGATTCCCACATATTTCCAAGGCAATGTACGCTGATACCCTGCTTTCCCCCGCCTTCTCAGCTGGGTGTTCCCTCTACCAACACCGGCACTCCGGATTTCAGTCAGTTTAGGGAGTTTATTCATCTGAAAATTCTCCTCCCTCACAACCCCCAACTTTTTCTTCCCCCCCTCCCTCCCCCGTTTTGTTTAATAGGGTTAATTTGAGGCCAGGTTTTCTCCAAGAGCAGGTTCTGTTTAAATTTTGGCAACCCCATGAGTATTGCTTTAAGCCGCTCTGGAAAAGCGTTGGACAGTTCAGTTGTATTTCAAAAGCTGCTGGCAACTTTGGAGGTGGTATAACTTCTGAAAGAGACTGCCACGGTAAGGAGACTTTAAATTTGGCATTATTTCGCTACCAACTCCCTATAAAGAAGTATCTTTACAGTAGCATGCAAAACTATATTAAACGTATATCAACTTTGTAGCTGAAACACCAACATTTTTGTATTTTTAGTTGGGAGCACCTAGAATGAATTTGTTCATTAAAAACTTGAGTTGTATCTACTTAAAAATGCCAATCTGAAACTTTCATAAAAACCAAATGTTCTAGAAATTTATTGACTATGACTGCCTGTTTTATCATGAGAGCAGTCAAATTACAATTTTCTTCTAGAACTTGCTCTGTATTCTTTGTTGTTCAATAATTTTCTTAACTTGGAATGCATATGAGGAGCTGAGGATTTGTTTTGATGTTTTTTGCCCTCTGGATAGTAAAAAAAAATATGAGGTAGGGGGAGTGCTTCTAATGAGCATTTCTGTGTTCCCATCAATAACTGTTTTGGTTATCAAAAGTATAAACCTTGTATCCAGCTGTATAGGTAAGGAGTCAGTAGTTTTTTTCCATACCAAAACAGCTATCATTCATATTAACAGTTTTATTTTCCTTTACCTACATGGATTCCAGTTAGTATGCTGGACTCCATGTGCAGGGGATCAGTCTTCTGGGCTCTTGTCTGCTTCCTAGAAGCCATTGCCCCTTGCCTTTCCCCACCTGAACTTAAGACTACCTGTTTTTAAGAGAATAATATATTTCCCGTCCATATAGCTTCTTTTGCTCTCTCCCTATCAGGCTTAGAAAACAATAGCAACTTGCTTACAATATATATATATTTATAGTCCTCCTTCAACAGTAGCTCTGTCGATTGAGGAGCAGGTGCACCCCAACGCGTTCTTCACTGCCCTCTACCTGGGGTTACTGCCCACTCTGCTCTGCTGGCTGAGCTGCTCATGGGAGCTGTCCCTAATCCAATTCGGTCAAATTGAGCCATGTTAGGAAAGATTTGTTATTTAAATTACTTAAGCTGATCTAGCTTATTTTGACTGACATGTTTAGGGAGTTCTTACATACGCAGCTCAGCCAGAAGATTTGAGAAGTGGGAACCGTCAGCGGGATGTGATGATAAGCTGGGGCCACGGGTGGCAAACTGGTTGAGGTGTGCTCATCTACAGATTGAAATTTGGGAACCTGCTTTTCTTCGTGGAGCACTCTTAAGGTTTTTGGGCCATTAAAAAAGAGAAGACTGCCAACACCGGTCCCTCTCTGAGTGCTCCCGTTAGCCACAGTTTCACCTGGAACCACCTAGGATGTATTGACCAAGAGGCTTTGATTATCCATATTTGAATGACTCCTGCCAACATTATTTCATAGTTGAACTAAAGTGCAGGTCTCCCTCTGGTGCCTACTTTATAACAACACAAGATTTTGTAATTGGGCTGAGCGATTGGAAACCAACTGTATGGAAAGAGAAAGGTCTCTTTGTCCTGGTAAAAAGTTCTGAGAATGCTGACAGTAACATCAGACAGTAGACTGCTCTTTTCCTTGTGGAACATAGTGCTAATTTACACGTAAACTCAGAAATGTGTATTCACTGTCAGCTGCAGCAGTGCTTGCCCTCTGCACCTCCTCTAACAGTCAAATCTTCTCTTTGGGAGGTGTATTTGTTAGTAGATATATGGAAATAAAACCAGAGGATTTTTCTCAGTTTCTAATCTTTTCCTAATCTTCCTTACCAATTCCTTTTAGTTTCCATTTTGGAAACTACTTGACCACCCAAAAAATGGCCTTATATGACTAGGAGTTTTCTGCCTTGGTGGACTTCAAATTGTGATGATCAAGACCTAATTTAAAGCTGTTAATGATGGAAAGGCTTAGATGTCAGAACATTTATAGGAGCACACCACCACACATGTCCCCAACAAAATGCCAAAAACTGGTGTCACCACTGAGGGAGGAATTTTTCTTTTAAATCACCTTCCACCTCAGGGCCTCTGCCCCCTGCAAAGAAGCACATTTTACATAACCAGCCCTACCGTTCTCAGCTATCTTATGTGTAATTTTTTCCATTCAGATTCTCAAGAACACCACAGCACAGATGTTTCTCAGGAATATCTTGATTATGCCATACATCGAAAGAACTTCATGCGTTTTGGACTTGGTACATTTTGGTAGTACCTTGCTGACTCTGAGAATAGCTTAGCAACTCCTGATATCTGCAGGCAGTTTTCAAACAACCACAAGTGATCTGTGTGTCTCAGTCCTGCACGTTGGTATTGCCAGAAATAAGCCTGCTTTAAAAATGCCCGGAACAATTGTTTGGAGATACAGTTCTAGGGGTATACTAGTTAATGTTTCAGACACATGATTTTCTCATCCTTTGTTGTGAACTGACGTATATCTAAAAACTTCCCTGGTATGAGAAACAAAGCATCATAAAGGACTGATGTGGACTGCCCCAGAATGAGCAAGATCAGGGTGATGCTTAGAAATGGTAAGCCAGAGGCAGCCCTCCCTCAGTTTACCTCTCTGATAGCCTTACGGAACAGCAGCTGTACTCTGCATTTGAAGCGTGCCTGGGCGTATCTCTGCGGACAGTGTCCAGCACAACAATCTCCTTGGCTTGATGTTTAGGTTACTTTCTCCTAAAGTAGAGGAACGAGGAACTGTGTGGAACAGGAGTTCATTGTAGGGAGCCCCATTTTCTTGTGACATCCTTTGCTGTCTATGTGGGGGACGAGCTGCTAGGCCTGAAAAGAAACCAGGTGGTCTTTTGATTTGCCTTGTGCTTTACTGCTCTTTGGAAGACTGCAGAGGATAATGATGATCAGGTTCTTTTGGGGTTTATATAGGGATGGGGGTGATGTCAGCCTTTAGCCTCCCTATATTTCTCTGCTCCCTTGATATAAAACTAGTGTTTCCCCATCTGAGTGTTAGCCTGTAGGTTTCATATATATCAAGTCAGTACAGCAGCAGGAATAGAGTGGGGGGAGGAGACAACATTTGGTTTTTTGGGATTTTTTTTCCCAGTGCACTTTCTTCCATTGTGCTGGCTCATCTGTTTTTATGGCTGAATGTGAACCAGGTTCAGAAATTCAGCTAAAACATAAATATTACCCTGGTCTGCTTTTCAGCAGAAATAGTTTTCCGAATGGGTACAATGTGCATCTGCACCACAACTGTGCCAGCACAGAGGTGGGAGAGAAGGAACAGAAGGAAACTTCAAAAAAAGTTGTCCTTTTTTTTTTTTTTTAAAAAAAAAAAAAAAGATTCTTAAAGGGAGGAAGCGAGGATGAGCAGGTAGCAGGTCACCCAGTGAATAAGACTTTCCTGAAAGCTGCCATTAAAGGGCTTCTGTTCATTCAATGGAAGATGAATTTCCAGCTTCAACATCTGGCTGTAACTGGTCTTTGTGTTGTCCCTTACTCTCATATTTTTCTAATTTTTCCATAGAAAACAAAACAGTGTTGAGGAAGCTCTTTCACACTCTGCTGTTTGGCTTTCCAAAGGAATAAATTGACTTGTAAATGCTTTGTAATTGTGGTGCTGTCCGAGGCAGGTCAGTGACCTCCTCTAGGAGCAAATCACAGTACTAGATTGCTTTTTCACTGCTAGCACTTAGTACCTGCTTCATTTCTGCTCTTGCGTTTAAACATCCTCTCAAAGAAAGTCCATCTGGGTCCCAGTGGTAACATATGTACATGGTGAGGTGGCAAAAGCTTGCTTGCAAGGCGCTGTCATTTTTTCAGTGGTATGAAAAATTGTTTTGTCCTGGAGGTTCAGTCAGACACTTCATAAGGCTTCTGAATCTTACTCCTCCATTTCTTTTCCAAGGATAATTCCTTTCTTCATGTAATTGTTTTGTCTTTAACAATGTGTTTTCTTCTAGTCTTCCCAAGTGTCTTGGAATCTGAGAAACCCTCTCAAGAATACTGTGTTCTCAAAATGCAGTCGATGCTGCGGAGGACTAGTGCTCAAAAAGGCTTCATAATAATAAAATAAAGAAGGCAGTAAAGATTACTGGGAAGTACTCAAATCTCCGCCAGTGCCAGACTGTGGAGAAATTTGATGAAATATAGTTGTCCATCTACCTGGTTACACCTGCTCTACATCCTTAAGCTAGGAATCACAGTACGGATTGTACTGCAAAGCAAATAATGCAAAACGTTCCCTTAAGTCAAGAACTCAAGTTCAGACCTTAGACCGGCTGCTGTGGGAGGAGGTGTTCAGAAGAATATATGCCACCACCATAACGATACATCAAAATATCCAGCTGCTTTTCTTGAGAAAAATGATGCCTTTCTGGAAGGCAGTACTTAAAGATGATGATAATTTCAGTGCTGTCCGGTTCCACTGTAGGAATAATTCTTGTTTAGCCTGAGTGAAAAAGTGATAGCATAGTGCTGTTTCTCAAAATAGCCTTTTCCTCATTTAATTTTTTCAGAATTGCTTAAATCATTTTTATACATACATTGAGCAGTTTTGCGTAGACCTCAGTGAAATCTGAGTGTTCCTTGTAGTCTGAGCATGGATCCACTAGACCGCAGTCTTCACTGGAGCTTAAGCACATCTTTGGTCCTTTGTGAATCTTGACTGAGTTTAGCCAGGAGCTAGCATCTAGATTCTCAAACCACGGTACTGCTGAGCTGTGCTTGCAGTGCTGTAGCCCACTTCCTCATCCGCAGGGTTTTTCTTCCTTTTCCATTTGGCCATTTTATTCCCACCTTCTCCTCCAAGTCACTTTAAAATTTGTTATTGCACACAGTGCTAAAAGCCACCTGCTTGTCTTTTTGATCAAACTACTGCTGTACAGCACTTTCTACATGGAACCTTTGTAGCCTTCGTTGTATCCTAATCCTCACCTTCTTTTTACTTGGCTTCTTTAAGAGACAGTGTTCCTTCTTCCCTTCTGCTTGAATCCTTATTCTCAATCATTATTTCCTTAAGCTCTTACTAAAAAAACCCCACCATCTATTCTTCTTCCACCTTGAGAGCTGAACACAGCAAGGGATGCAGGGCTGCCTTTTAAACAATGTTATTTTCAGAGTGTACTCTTTATTGTTCCTCCAGTCCTTTCTACCCTTTTCCTTCTCATGCTGTATTTTAAATCTTTTTGGATCACCTATGTAACTTAAGTGCTTCCCAGCAGGATTTCAAGTTGTTTGGCAGGTGCCAAGCTGAATGGGTTTTTTAGGTTTCCTCTGGTGTCACTGTAAGATCTGTTTCTGCTGATTTTCATGTGTTAGCATTGTTGGTAGTCAGCAAAATATCTCACAAACTGTGTTGGTGTGATTGAACCACACCACTAAATGTAAAACTCAATAGTTAAAACTAAATAAATTTATCTTTGACCCTTTGCTCTCACACTAATCTTTAAATACGAAAGCACATACTGTTGTCTTAGATCCATAGTACCTGGATGCACCATTAAGGAGAGGCTTTTTGGAAACAGTTCACAATAAAGTAAATGCCAGTGCCTTGCTAAGTAGTAGGATACCCACTTCTGTTTCCTAAAAGCACGCAATGCCAATCCTGCAACTTCTGCGTATGTGGGAAATGCATACTCAGGCAAACCATCCTTTAGACTCTGTTTTTCCAGACAATTTTAAGATATATTCAATAAATTTTTTTTCATGGCTGAAACATGCATGTATGTAGATTTTTAGGCCAGAAGCAGTTACAGAGGTGTGCATGTATCAGATACACTTCACCATAATATGTGTAAGGAGCGTATGTTGATTCTCAGATCTGAAAATGGTTATCTGAATGAATCCTCACATACTGTACTTGTGGCTTGTCATGTTCCTTAACATACTTCCCTAATTAAGTTGTTCGTTTCCTAGATTTAAATAGCTGTCCCCAGCTGTTGTGCATTAGCAGTTCCCCACTGCTAGTCTGAAAAATTGGCTGAATCTGTTTTTTAAATTTAGAATTTGGTCTGAGTTTAATTTAGCTAATGTTTACTACTATAACTTCTTCTCTTTCTCTGGAGAGAGAGGCTTAGGCAGTGAAGTAATAACATTTAACAGATATAGTAACTCGGGTAGCGTAAGAAAACTGCATCTGAGGAATTTAGAGAAATCTCTTCTTGGCAGAAAATGAAATTAAAAATACTATGCTAGATTAGCAAATAAGATACAGATCAATATAAAAATCTGAATATGTGATGATATGGCTAGGTATATTTTTAAATAAGTATTTTTATTGAAAAACATACATAAATATGATACCTATATTAAAGGCTGAACTTTCTATAACCTGCCAAGGTACAGAAAACTACAGAGAAGTATAAAATGCTACAAAATATTTTGCTGCCAGAGAACTACATAATGTAATCAGTCATACGCTGAGCTTAAGTAAACCTGAGTTTTAGGTACCTAATCCATTAGGCAGTGGTAGCAAACTTTTTATAGATTCACAGAGATACTTTCTTCATTTCAGTTTATTCAACCGTCTCAATTAATTAACTTATTAAAAGTTAAGAAAACATTTTGGATTTCAAAAATCAATGTCTAATATATATTCTTGTCTAAATAAAACAATAGGTATGGGTTAAGATGTTTTACTTCCAAAATCTTGAAGCATAAACACAAAACCAAGTTTAGTTCCTTGTTACTGATAACTTTCTCAGAAGAATTTATATTATCATGTTAAGTAAAAAAAAATAACAAAACCCAACCAAGTATTGTAAGTGCGTAACCTATTTTTAATTAAATAATAATAAAATAAGCAATCAGAAAGGTAAGCTTCATACACTGTAGTTAAATTTTAGTTTGCATACAAGTACAAATTCTTGTAAGTAGATAAACCCTTGGATATTCAGAGTTTTGTTAATTCTTTTAGGATTAAGAACTGCACATTTCTTGGCTGAATAAAAAAATCAGATACATCTTTTCACACCTTTATCATCACACTAATAAATGTGAGTGATATATCATCCTGTTCAGCAAAACCTGCTGAATTTGATTAAAAGATCCTATTTACCATTTTGACTGAGCAATACCAACCAGTGAAAATGGGCCTTTCCTTAACATGTAGGATGCAGCTGCTGTTAAAATCTAAGATTCAAGGGAGCAGAAAACCTTGATTTGAACCAGGATTAAAAACTGTGATGGTCTTAGTATTGTTTGTTTGTTCGGGTTTTTTTTCCTCCAGTGAATCCATTCTGCTGCTCCCATGCCTCCGAGTTTATTCGTTCTTGTTAAAGTACCTCTTTGGTGCAACAGGGAAGAGTATACCCAGAATGAGCTGAACAAACTGAATCATAAAGGATTTGTTCCCAAAATGTAATGGAAGAAACAAATTTGGACCCTGAATCTTTGGAAGGTGTCGATAGGGTTGAAGAGGAGTGAAAAGACCATTGAAGTGAGCAGGGGAAAGCAACTCTGACTAAATTGATCTTATTCATTTCCACATTGTGTGTCTGTCCAGGGGAGTTAAAAAGAGCAGGAAAGGAAGTCAGAACAAATTTGAGGTAAAGTAAATTTGATTAGTGGCTAGATGAGGAGAAGGATAGAGTGGGAAAAGTAAATTTAAAAAGCAGGTTGAGCAAGAGCTAGCTGAACTTTGTTCTAGCCCATTTGTAGTACCTGAAACATTCTTGTATTTTCTCCTTTAAATTTGGCTTTCTGTTTGGTGTAGTTCGGTTTATTTCTTATTCTCTGGGTGCAGTTGTTAGTTTTCTTTCTGATAACCAGCACTAAAAAAACCCCACCAGACTCATTCAGCTGATTTGAGAAAGCCAACGTAGAGTTAACTACCCAGCAAAATGCAGGATGACTCATGAGTCAGGAGACTCCTGGTCTGAAAAGGTCCTCAGTTACTGGGGGCTGGACCCACCTATCCAGACAATAGGAGGTGGGGATGGACAGCTTCAAGGTGCATTTCCATCACAGTTTATAAGCTGAGCTGAGTGGCGACTGTGGTTTCCTTTTCCACCCATCCCAAACCACCGTCTCCTGCCTCCCGTGGATGCTGCTGCAGAGGCGATCTGTTGGTGAGGCAGTTCGGAGAGCTGGGGAGTTTTACACCAGGTGAGGGTACAGGGGGTAAAAGGTTCCTGAATCCTTTCCCTCTGAGATCAGCGCTATATGAATGGCAGCGCTATTCCCAAGGGAAGGGACTGGGACACCCTGGGGGTGGGGAGAGCGGGGCTGTGGCGGAGATACTTTATCCTGAAACTTCCCTTACAGGAAGGCTGGAGAAATGACTGGGTGATGGGATGAAATGACCTTCCTAAGGCTTTGGTTTTATTTGCTGAATGGGTAGGAACGTTGTAGTACTTAATAATTTAGTTAATCTTTAATGGGCTCAGTTATTAGGAGGCAGTTGATTGTGGGGAGGAAGAGAGGAGAGGAGGGAAGATACAAACAGGCTGTAAGACAGTGTATTGGGGCAGGGGGACAAGGTGTTCTGTGACCCGCTACAAGAAGGCTTTGGACACCGTGGTATCTGCACAAGGACGGTTATGTTTGATTATCACTGAGTGGTGCCATTTCTTCCTACAGTCGTTGGGTTTGTCAAATCACATCAAGTGGAGGAGTTTAATCCTTGCAATCCCAGGGAGGAGCTAGCTATCTTCAGTGGGAGCTCCATCTGATGCCTGCGAAGGTCATCAAAGCAAACAAGGTCTCTGAACTGGACCCATTTGAAGGAGAGCTTTTGGTTTCGTCCTCTAGTTACCATCAAAGCTCTTGGTTTCAAAGTAATTAGAGACCTTTCTGATGCCTGTTAGCTGATAAAAAACAAACAAACAAAAAAAAAGAATAGAAGGAAAAATAACACAATTATTCCCTGGAATTACTAGCTTTCCATTGAGTAAAGTAATTAATCTGATTCTTCAGGACTGCAGTATCCCTCTAATTGATAGAAGGGATGGGGAAGAGAGACAGTGAAATGATGACTGCCTGTTTCAGTGATAGTTTTATCATTTACCTGCAACACAAACCTTACCTGTAAGCATCTGTGAGCCTTCATTTTGTTCCATCAGACCACAGCTAAAGCTGATGTTATGTTGGCGTGAGTTAGCACAGGTGCCAAAAAACCAAAAAAGTTGTTCTCCTGTGCCTGGCTGCTCTTTCCTGCCCCTGTGCATGGCAAAGCTTTGAAGCAATAATGCTGCAACACGATACTGGAAAACAATTTGGGGTTTGGTTTTTGTTTTTTTTTCTTTATTGGGACATTTTAAAGCAGGATCTGTTTCCCGGAGTTGTTCACTGTGTAGCTAAAAGACTCCTGTGCTGATGTTGGGGGGAGGGTCCAAAGAGCAGGAACGGCTTGAACTGGCTCCAGTGCCCATACTAAAAGAAAAATACCTCCTATCGTTGTGTTAAACTATGCTGCCTTAGTTATGCTGGTATTTTTAACGTATTCTTATGGAAATGTGTGTGTGTGTGTGGTTTGGTTTGTTTTCATTTGGAAGGCAAGGCTTTTGCATTACCACAGGTCTCTGGCATTGGGATCCTAGCTATGCGATTGCCTGAATATCGCCTGTTATATGGAGGGTATGGTTGAATTGGTTGAATTCCAATGAGCCTGTTAAGTCTAGAGACTATAGCAGGCTGTGTATGTATGGAATATCTCCCTTCTGACGTCTGGTGTAATCTGGATTTTACCTGTGTGTTAAGCATTATATGTTTTCAAGTGTCTTCTGCTTTGACCTCCTGCAAGCAAATTAACCTTCAAACATCAGGGCCCTCAGTGAAAGCCTTTCTGCAAAGAGCAGGCTGCAGAATCTAAGCTTAGAATTTCCAACACAGGGAAATTGTGACAAAGAGTCAATGTTTGGGTTTGGGGGGAACAACAGAGGGCAGTGGGGCTTTTTCTTGGTGGAATTTCTTGGTGAAATTAACTATTTGACAGTAGAAATTCTCATCTTGTCTTTTTTGGGGAATGTTGAAGTTGAGCGGAATTTTGATGCTTTAACCTTCGTTACGCCACTGGCGTTATCATCTTCAGGGTGTTGTCATTTAGGAGCCTCAATATATTATTTACCCAAATGAACGAGGCTCTTTGGCCAAGTTTTTTCTCCCAGAATGTACCGAGAGTTTTGTCTGCCTTGTGCTTCCTGCACAGGCAGGTGGAGGGCATGCCTGCATGACAGAGGAGTTGCATCGAAGGGCTTGTGATCTTGTGATCGTCTGAAATGAGTGGGGGCTTTAGGAGATTGGAGTAACCTTTGGAGTAATTGGAACTTTTGTGGGAAAAGGAAGTTAAATTGGCTTTAACTTATATTAAAGCAGAGTGCATTGAGTTGCTTTAAATATCATGTTGAGATGTTCAAACTTGGATCAGACAATGAACAACAAAGTGTCTTATGATTTTGTTGAACGGGAGAAAATAAAACTTTCCGGAGAATTTACATCCCCCAGGGAAACATTGATTTAATGAAAACTGCCTTACTGATAAAAAAAGATTTAATTTGAAAAATGCTGACAACATTTAAATTTAACAAGTAGTTATCTCTGTGTTATCTGTACTTTCCAAACTATCTATGTAACCCTGACTCGCAAATTGCCACGGGTCTGAATGAAACGGAACATAAAAACTACTACTGCAGTTGAAGTACTTGATCTGCTGGTGGCCTTGGCTTTTCCATAAAGCTTCTTTACCTTATTGTCAATGAAGTATTAATACTCATCTTTCTGCTTAAAAATACTGAGTGGCTCTTGACGTAAAAGATATTCTACTGGACTAGCCTGAGGATCCACCTAGGTAGTGTCCTGTTTTGAAATGACAGTAATGAATGGATAAAGAATTGCAGGACAGCAGAGAGTGACTCTTCCTTTGGCATACCCTTCTCGTTACTGGGAAGCTGTAATTTAAGAGTTTCCTGAGCTACAGTTTGCACTCGGTATTTAGTAATCTATAATTGATATGTAGGTCATGAGTTCATCTAATCCCTCCACTGTATGATGTGGCAATATGTTCTGCAACTTGGTTTTATTTTTAAACATTTTTTTTTTCACTAGATATCCCCTGCGTTTTGTTGTTGTTGTTACGGGTAGTATAGGAAATATTTCCTATTCATTTTCTTACTCATCATTTCATATACCTCAGCCTCATTCTTCTTCCCAGACTGGAGAGTCAGTCTGTTCAGTTTTTCCTTCTTCGGAAAGAGTTAACAAACTTCTGGTAGTTCTTGTTACTTGAAATCTTCTGATCTCAAAGAAAGAGGGAGAGACACCTGCACACGTGATGTGGATAGTGTTTGGGTTTATACCATGCAGTACTTGAGGAATCCAAGCAAACTTCAAAAAGTTCAATGATTGTGTTTTGGGGTTTTCCAGGTTAGAAAAAGGTCTGGTCCCCAGAGTTCAACAGCATTTTCATGTTTGTGGTGGGCTGCTTAAGCAAGGAGAATCCCGTGGCGCAAGGTAGTACAAAGAAAGATGGAGCTTTAGATTTATTTGAGGAGGGTGTGTATGTGAGCTAAAATAGCTGGAAAAAGGATTAAGGCAAAAGCAAACTCGGAAAGCCCTCAGTCCTCATAAAGATCTGTCTAGGGTCTTTGAGATCTAAAGCCTGTGTCAGCAGGGGATACAGCTTTACACAGAGTAGTGTAGCTCAACTTACCAATCCTTGCAAATATCAGGAGTTCAAAACTGAAGCCCCTCAGAGAACCATCTGTTCTGGGAAGCTGCATTGTGAAGTTGTTCGTCCTGTCTGTCCACCTCCACCCATACGAGCATTTCCATCCCATAGACACTTGTTTAAAATAAGTCAGCAGAACTGTAATGTCAGCTGTTACTTTAGGAAAGTCTTGAAGGATTTCTCTTTAATTCTGGATATTACCACTTTCATTCTTCAGAACTGGCTCCAAACTGTTTGATGAAGAGAATCACAGCAATTTAATTTTATGTTTGTGTCACTGCTGTGTAACACAAAGTAAATCCTCTCCCCCAATAATCAGCAGTAAAATACTTTCAATTAATTTTATTAAAATTACAAATAATACTGCAATACTTTCTTCCACGGTCAGTGGTTTCCATCTTATTTCTCCTACTTTTAGCTGTCAAACTGAATTTATCTAAATTTGGTTGCAACTTTTTAAAGGTTTTTTTATTTTTTTGGCTTAATTTTTTTTTAAGTAAGAACTTATTCCACTTCGTTAGAGCAACTTATCTAGTTCGTGGCAGCATTTTAAATTCTCAGTTTCCCTCTCTTTTTACATAAATACACACATCACCCTTCTTCAAAATGAAGTCTATTCACAGTTGCTGCATCCAACTATTAGTAAGTCAATTGGATAATGTGAATGGATCCTTCATGGTATCTAAAAATGATGGTCACATTTTAAACAGCAGTAATAAGTATTCTGCTGTAAACATACGCTGCCTTGGAAGAACTCTCTGAGGGAAACGGAAGCCCTGGTGAACCTGATTTTATTTTTTTGGGCGGGGGGGGGGGGGGGGGGGGCAGGTGCAGAAAGAAGATGTAGACTGCAAACTGGATGCCCTGCTTTAGACAGGGAAAGCTTTGAAGGTGTAAGAGAGAACCAGCAGCAGTGCTTTAGGATGTAAGGAGGCAGATTCAAACAGTTATGTTATGGCTAATGGCACTGCTTCTAAAACACACATTGCACTCAGCAAAAGGGCTGTTGCTGTCTTTGTGTTAAGCTGGGAAAAAAAAGGCAAAGTAAATTTGTGCTCTAGCAGTAGTTGGTCTGCGAAAGTCTACCTTTCCTATCCCGTCATAGACTGACAGGTAGGAAAAAAAGCATCCCATTATAAATTAATGTACTGTTAGCAGCGTGTCTCTAAGGTACATACACACAGATGCATACAAAATCCTTTAGAAGAAAAACTGTTCTCCCCCAGATTTCTTTTTTGAAAGTAGCACTGGCTGTTTGTGTATAGTGGGAACTGAAATGAAATTTCACGTTCATCTGTAACTTTATCCTATAGGATTGAAGAGGCGGAGTCTGTTTTGCTTCCCTTTCTCCTCACTCCAGTGAGATGTCATAGAGTTCTGGAAGCGACAAGAATAATTTAATTAAGAAATTGGCATCTGAATATTTGGATTTTTTAAAAAAATAAAGAGGCTTGACTTAAATGCTTTTCTAGTTTGGAAGCAGTCATGCATTGTGTTTTGTTTTTGAAACAGAGCTCTCTGAATGGAGATTCCAAACTAGCTCTTGAATAATTATTTTTGAATGTGAGTTGACAAATTAAAATGACATTGAGTCTACAGCACAAAAATGAAAAAAATCACATAATCCTTCTTGCATTTATGGGGAGTGCTAATATAGGCTCCTTGCAAAATTTTATTTTGTCTTCTGCATTGGGGTGGTTTCATTTTTACTCATCCTCTGTTTTAGGTGTTAGAAAGCAAGACTTCTTTAAACATGCAGTCAGGCTAAGGAATACACAGAAGAGACAAAGTCCTAATCTTTTGTTTTGACACTGCACTGTACTTGATTACTGTGAAAAAATCATGTCATAAAACAAATGATTAAGACTTCAGGTAGAAAGGCTTCTGAAGGAGACGGACTTTTCAAAACTGTGGTAGCATCCTGGTATAGTTGAAGACATTTCAAAAACAAGGAGCAAAAGACAAACATATGCAAGCAAGAAACTGGAAGGTTTTAATTAATACACTTTCCAGTATCCTATAAAATGTAATTAATTAGTCTTTAAGAA
Organism: Falco rusticolus; assembly: GCF_015220075.1. Taxonomy (NCBI): domain Eukaryota; kingdom Metazoa; phylum Chordata; class Aves; order Falconiformes; family Falconidae; genus Falco; species Falco rusticolus. Next base: position 92,497,800 of record NC_051189.1, read on the forward strand.
TTCTTGATTATGCAGTTCATTATCTTTAATATTTATATACAATTTGTGATTATTGTCATGAGCGTAAACTTCAGTATTTAGTCTTTAATCTCCAAAAATAATGCATTGCTTCAGGTAACTTCCTCACGTCTGATTTTTTTTCAGGTTGAGGGTCCCTGTCTGGGTTAAATTTCCTTTGTGTTCATGACAAACCCATATAAAACCTGCTGCGACAGAGCTGCAGCAATTTTCACCATAATTCCACATTCTTGTTATTCCAGAAAAACTCACCACTGCTGTATCTCCACTTTTTATTTTTCCTTCTCTTTCCCACTTGCATCATGTAAGCGTATGATTGCATAATAAACCAGCTGAAAACCAAAACATTTTTGAATGTATTTGTTTTTAGGCAGATCCATTTACCAGCTTAATTCACAACATTGCTACTTTCTGGAAAAGGAAGGTATTAGCTATGTTCTTTACAGTAACAGAGCCAAGTTCCAGATTCAACAGAATATGAAGCAAAGGTCCTTGTTTGTTGTCATGGATTACAGTTAGGAGAACAAGGAAGGGTTTTTTATAAGACCTCATCTGTTGAGAGGGAAAGAAACCTAAACAAATCTTAACATTCCCCAGAAATACACTACATGCATTACTAACATGCCTTTTAAAACAAAAAAAGCCAAAACATTTTAAGAGGAAAGCACTTTTTAAAAGAACAAAAAGTTGAAGGAATTATTAAAAGATGTTTAACACTTCACTGTGTGATTTCAGATTAAAAAAATCTTTCTCACATTGATGGCATGACTAATCTCACTCAGTATAATGAAAATCATAGCCTTAAAATTAATGTCTAAATTAATCGGTGATGGATTGGTAATAGTAAAAATAGCAAGGAAGAAGCTGAACCTTTGTGTTAGTCAAGCAGCAACGTGCAGAAGATGCAGGCTCATGAGCTACCTAACAAAGTACAGCAGTTTGGACACAGTTTCCGGAAAATCCCTTTACAAAATCATTAGTGCTCTGGATTGCATCTGAATTTCTGCATTTGTTTTATTAGAGAATCAATTATCTTTTCTGTAGCACCACTGTAACAGTAACAGTATCAATTAATTCAGGTTAATTTTTGAGTGACTGTAGAGATAAGACTAAATCCTGTGCTGAGTAGCACCGGTTGTACTTTACGGTGCTAAGGTATGAAAAATGCTATCAAAAACTATCTCAAAAAACCTTTAACGTGCAAACATCTGTTTTTTAAAGGTATGGTTTAAAACATATTCAGGTTAACCACTAGCTATTTTGAATTTTACAGGTGATACTGGACATTGCCAACAGATGACTAGATTAATTACCAGCACCTGAAAAAAAGGCAGACTTTTTAAAGAAGACCCTGAGTTCAGAAGATTTTTTAAAAAAACTTGTCCAAGAAACAGATGGATTCTTGGAAAGGAATTTGCAGCATAAATTCTTCGGCTGCAGTGTAGGTGTGCAGTAACAATGCCAGGTGTAAAGACGAATGTATAGGGAGAAAGGAATTCCAATTGGAACTTCCAGTCCAGCTTGAAAGCGAAAGATGCTTCTGTATTTCGGTGCTACTGTAACTGCACTGTGGCAAAAGAAGCGTAATGCCATGTTCCTGGCATTTGGCAACCTGTTTCGAAATAAATTATTTCTGTGTTATGTAGGCAGGGATTACCAAGACTAGACATTTGGAAAACCGAGGTGCTAGACCTTGGCTGAGCATTCCCTGAATTTGAGGATTTGTTTGTGCAGAGAAACGGACCGGCGTTACTTGTGCAGGAGAAGTGTTCCCTGCTGCTGACACTGGGCTGTGACTACCATTTCTCAGGGCAGGCAATCTGTAATAATGCTGATGTTGCAACGTGAAGATAATTTTATGTGAATTTTTACGTTTGTTTTGTGGCGCTAGCGTGGATATCGGGTTTTTTTCAATGGAGAAAGGACAGTAATGTCAAGATATTGTATATGAAAAACAGCTCTTAAGTTTAGAAGCGTTCACACTTACAGTGCATATTTAAACTGACCTTAAATGTGAAAAGACGTAGTGAAAGGGAAAATAGATGCTAGTGTATTGCATGGCTAAGTCTTGATCCTCCATGCACACCTAAGTGAATTGGTCTATTTCATAAACAGAGAGGCGAGACAGTCATTTATTCTGTACAGCCTATATGGTATAGAAATAATTATTTGAGATTTGTCAGTGAAATTGTACGTGTTAACTAAGGCAAAAAGAAAGGTTTGGGCGTAACTTAAAATACTTCCTGTATAGCAAAAACCCTATTTGTGAACAGTGAATGTACCATGAGCAGCTGCATAGATTAAAGTGATTTTCAATTTTTTTTAAAAAAATAAAACCGGTGTTATTTTACAAATTACTTCAGTGTTGAACGTAGAGAAATGAGTAAGCGTTTAATACGCTGTTACAGTTTAAAATGATGAGGAAAATAATCCTCAAGGCATTATTTGGAGAGCAAGCTATGATATGGGATTAGGAAAAGCACTGCAAATAGCAGTATCAGATTCAGCCAGGGACAGACACAGGGAAAAGAATAAAAAGCAACTGAAACTGAAGGAGATGGCATGAGAGATGATTTATTTTTTTTACTTTCCCAAGAGCTGCTCTTTTAGACAGATGAAGTGTTACCTTAAAAGTAGAGTACAGCAGGTGGGTGAGGAGGCACCAAAAGCCAATACAGTATCCATATCTGGTGGAAGATACAGAAAAATATGTTCTTCCTCTGCAAAACAGTACGTGTTAGCTTACTTACAATGTTTTTGTAGCAACAGTAGAAAGCTGACAGATTATTTTATCTGACATTTCCTCAGAGGGAAAGACTTGAATGCCAGTAGAGGAGGAAATTAGCGCTTGTGGAAGGTAATTCTCGGTTCCTTTATTCTTGAGGGTGGACTTCAACAAGTTGTAGTGCCATGTGATTTCTGCCTAAATGAAGATTTCAGCCACGGTTCTTTTTAGGAAGAAGCTCTGGCTTTCCACAGACTTTAAAAGAGCATTGGCGAAATCTACAGAAAAAAATAGTTTAGGTTTCTTTACTATCTGCATTGTGACTTTAAAGGGCTCAGTTTTTGAAGTGTTTTATCAAGAGCACATTGGCTACTTCTTGTTACAGCCAATTTTGAGACAATGTTTTCTGGACAAAAATAATGGGCAAGAAGAGGTCTTTTGAGTAACAACTTTTTTTATTTTGTTACCTGATTCTGGAAACTGCGTGTACTTTCCCTTCATATCTTACTTCATTGCAGAGGACAGCAAATAGAATATTCTTCTGAAGAAGATTTTTATATCTATATCACTTCAGAAATTCTTGTTCAATGTATAATAAAGTAAGTTGCTGCTGCCCTGCTTTTTTAGAAAATTCTGAATTACTGAAAAATGAGTTTAAGTACCTCAACACAAGCTGCTGTTAATAAAGTTGCCATTTTCAAAGCCTAAAACACTTCGTTTCTAATGCTGTTTGTTGTCATTGCCAAAGCATGAGGGATTTTGAGATGGAACAACATGTTTTATCAACCAACATCAGGGTAATTGGATTAATACCTAGTGTCTGTTACTTTGTGCACGTATGAACTGATGGTGGATCTGATCAGTAAATAACGGAGTTTAGGATACTGCGTATTTTCAAAAGACAAAAGAAGAAATTCTTACCATTGATTCAGGACTTGTAGTAACAATGTATGAAGTTGAGTGACTAGTGATTTCATGTTAAACAGTGTGTATCATGCCTAAAGCATTAGATACATTTCAGGAAAATCGTAATTATTGGAAATATATTTTCATGCAAATTATGCCAGCAGGGTGGTGTATATGTATGTTAAGAACTGTGATACAATGTAGGCTAGATTTATTTCCGATTGGCATGTTTGAAGGATGAAAGGAGGCAGCTTAGGAACCCCTTAAAGTTACAAATACTGGTGAAATAAAGTAATTTGAGCACATACTTACTGCAAAACTTGCACTACTAGTGCACCATGTGTGGGTCTAGTAAGAAGTTAATTGCGTGCAAAAGATAATGGACTTACTTGTACGTACCATGAATTTTTTTGTTGTTGTTAGGAAAGTATGTACTGGGAGAACATTATAACACTTCCCTGTTTTTGCAAATAGACTTTAAAAACTTGCAGGCTGGAAGAATCTTTGCAAAGCAGAGCTACCAGCAGTCCCACAGCTTTATTTGTACCCCACAGCCTGGTTCCAAAAGAAAATGGGAGAGTGGAGTCATGGAAGCTGCACTGTTACTAAATAAGAAACAAGAATTTAGGTTCAGACTAAGAGCTAGGGAGACAGAGGGACTTGAGACCTGAAACAGAGAAATGCCTATTTCGAACTGCAAAAATAGTTCATCTGCTAATAAATCCCATAGAGAAACAGAATGTCAGAACTAAGAAGCAGCTGTGCAGCATTGAGGTTGATTAATTAGGGGAAATTTCTATATCACCAGCTTTTCTAGATGGGATTAGATCGAGTATTGAGAGAAGTCACATTGCAGGCAGAGTGACTTGGGACCCGTGCTCATACAGCACGTTCTTCTAGGATGTGTTGGAGCCGAGGTAAGGAACAAAGGAAGAGTCAGTAAATAATGTTGTTCTTAACTGTGGTCTGGAATTGTTGAGTATATTTTGCTGTATTTGAAAACAAAAATGCAGTCATGGTCTTGTATCCAGAAGCTTGAATTATGTCTTGCTGAAATCAGCTTTTGGTGCAGGGGTGCGAGGAGCCTTGTAGGAGGCTGTAACTGTGCATTGTGCCTTCTTGGATACAGTGATCCCAAAGAAAGCTGTCACTGCAATCTTCATTTAGGACAAGCACCTCAGGACCTTTAAGAGAAAAGAGGAGGATGAGACTGCTACTGAGTAGGCTTCTGAGAGCTTGTGTGAGGTCTATGTCCCTTCTTAATGAGGTTTGGCCAGGTGATCTACAGTAGGAGATTCATGTCACTGTCCCTCCTGCAAGCAGTAGGCTACTGAAAAACCTTATTTGGTGTTGGTAGAAAAAAGTGTTATTGTGGAATTAAGTGGAATTATGTAAGCTAAGTACAGCATACCAAGTTCACTCTTCAACTGTCCTGTGATTTTCTTTTTCCTGCTCCTCTTTCTTGTTACAGTTCCTGTTTCTGAAGTTTGCTTAGCCATGACAAAATGTTCTCTAACATATTTGGAGTGAAGTTTTGCTGTGACCTACTCCCTCCTTACAACACTCTTTTTAGGTAAAATATTTTGAATCTTTATCAGTCACTTGTCTTTATAGAGTCTGTCCTTGAGCACTGTTGAAGGTTCAGTTTCTCCTGCTTTGAAAGCAAAAGTCTCTAGTCTTGATGCTTAATGTTGACGTATTCTTCATCTGCTAGTCTGTATTATTATAGCTGAAGGATAAAGTGACAATATTTCTATTGGCCTTATCCTTTACATAAATAGTGGTCAAGCTGTTGAAGCTCTTAATGTGAGGTAGCTCTAATGTGTAACTACATTTTCCCAAATTATCACATCACATAAAATGATCATCTTTGGGTGAGAGTTTTGTCTTTCATGTTGCCAGGGCTGCCAATAATAAATATACAATTCCGTTGTCTTTATTTTTTATTTGGGATGGTGTTGACTGCGCCAAGTTTGGGACCTGCACTTTTCATGACTGCAGTGGATAGATACCAGCAACAGAATTAGAAAGTGCAGATGGAATATTTACTCCTGGGAAAAAACAAGATCCAGGATTTGCTTCCTGGGATAGTGCTTTTACAAATGAATTGAAGATGGGAGGAATTTCCTTTGGCATGGGCTAGTAACTAGTGAGGAGAAATTTTTTAATAACTTAATAACGCAGTAATATTTATGCAGTAGCTTTTACTGCCCAAAATGCATATCTTAAATCAAATGCTAGTAGTTTTTAATAGTTTCTTCTTATTAGGGCCATTTCCATTTAAGAAGATAAGCCTATTTGATACTACTTGTTCTTTTTTCAAAAGGAGGAAAACAGTGTATGTTGGGTAAGAATGCATTGTTGCAGGCATTGTTTACATTGGGTATTTGTACACATGTTAACAGCTTTTCATGTATTTTCATTCTGCTTTTGTGCAAAGTAGAAAATGTGCAAGTCTGTCTTATCTCTGTAAATAAAAGGTCAGAACAGTTACAAACAGTGAGTTAATGAGAGTAAGATTTTCTAACCACTTTCGCAATAGCTAGATAACTATAATTAGGGTAAAGTAGTTGATAAATGCTGCAGTAGGCTGTTACTTGCACCAGAGCTTGCTGTGATTATGTCTACGTAAATTGTCTCTGGAAAGATCTGTGATGCTGATGTTTTAGCATCAATCATCAGCAGTGACTTGTGAGGAAGTGAATCTCAGGTAAACTGTTTCTCCAGTGTGCTGATTCTCTAAAGCGATGTGACAGTGCCGCAGGCCCTCCCTCCCCACCCATTTCCCTGATGTCCTCTGTGGAAAAGGCTTCTTGCCAAGATCTTTCTTCTGATGGCGAACTGTATTTTTCAATAGATCATACTTGTTGAATGTCAGTACGAGGCATAAAACTTCCTGAAGTGCTTTCTCAGGGGGAGGCTGTGCAGCCACACATGGCACGCGCCACAGCTGCAATTCCCTGGAACCGCTGGCATTGATGAGAATGTGGTAATTAAAATATTTTGTCTATTGTCTTTGTTAAGACTATGGAAGGCTGTAAGTCATCAAGTTCATGATAAATTATGAGCTTGACTGAGACAATTGTATTTTTATAGGCAACTTGATTAGAAATTTACACAGAGGGTGAATTAAAACTTTAATTATGACCTGCAGGCCAGTATATTAATTGAATGTTGCAGATAGCCACAGCGTTAGCTCTTGCATGACTCGTGTCCAGGAATCCTAAAGGAATGGACAGTCACATTGAAGTAAAGCTTGGGAAAAAGAAATCTTAGTATTCCTTTTAGCACAGTTACTGAATTTTTGGAAGGAGGATTGAGACACGCACGCAGTTCTCTTTATTGCACTGCTAGCATGAAGGACCACTGGACGTGTATTAGCCCTTTATGTGACTCCTTTCAGACATTAATTTGCTCCAACTTCACTGCGCACGCTGCTTCCTCAAAGGGAGCTTGGGAGTGAGGGCGGGCTGTAAAGCAGTGATCTTGTGTGAACTCATCCTGCTGGTCCCCATTGCCAGGAGGCAGTCAGGTGGGTGAACTCTGTATTGGCAGGCCTTGGGCCAGGTCAGGTGTCACCCCTCATCCCAGAGCTGTCGCTAACCTAACACAAAAGCTGTGTCATCTGCTGTAGCTAATTTGACAGAAAGGCAATAATCTGCCCACATCTGATCTGTACTTGTTACAGCTCTGGCTTCCAGAACAATGTATATAATACAGCTGTTACCATAGCCAGAGTCTCCCGTGCCCTATAGTCACTGGCCAGTCATGCCATAAGGATGCAGAGGCTCAGTTTACAGCAGTTCATCGACTGTTAATCCAATCACTCTGTCCTGCTAATCAAATCAGTCAGTTCCAGGAGCATGTGGCTGCAGGCTTACACGTTCGCTCTCAGGCTAACGTGAATGGAGTAGCGTTGAGCTGCAGTGAAGATGAACTCTAGAATTTATACAGTATCCTAGTGTAATTTTTTAATTATGTTATTTGAACGTAGACCATAAAAATACATATTCGGAATGTATGTGTGTTAAGCCGTTTTATAAAATTTACCTGCTGGTGCTGACTGCAGTGAGCAATGCTCTGAACTGGCGTTAAGTCATACTACTGGAAATGACGTATTATCTAATAAAGCACGTACGTGGAAGATTTTAGTGCACGTTTTGCAGACCTTGAGGTGTATTTTGACATCTTCATCAAATTTCTTTTTGAATAACTGTCTTCCCAAAACTGCTTTCTCCTTGTACTTTAAGCAAAACTTGGCACTTAACTGTTTCTATATGTTGTGTGCTGCATTTTTACATGTAGAATGCATTTATTTTATTTACAGTAACAAGCGTTTGATTACCTTTTATCATTGACTTCTGCAAGATTTTAATAAATAGAGGATACAGTCATTCATAAACATTTATGATTTCTTATGGATGATCATTGAAGTCCCATTTCTACACGGAATAGTTTTCAATTTAACCCAGGTGACTACACATATAACACATACATGTGTCTTAAGATTTGCATTTATTCTAGCTTCAGTCTCTGAACTGGGGAGTGCCTACAGTAGTAATTTGGCTCAATTGAAGAAAATCAGTAGAGTGAAGCAGTTGGTGCTGTAACTGCCGCCTCTAAATATTCTGCTGTGCAGCACTTTTATTTTGGACTAGATTTAGTGGAGCCTCTCAGGATCAAATATTTATCCATGCCACAAAGTGCGCTGAAACTGTACAGAGCTGTTACTTGGTTGGACCTGTGTGCCCCTGTAGGGGCTAAAGCATGACAAATAATACCATTGCATTGGTACATCTCCATTTCCATTTTATATTTCTCCATAAAGAATCCATATCATGTATACAAAAACTGGTCTGTGAACAAAACCATTGCACAGTAAGTGGGGATAGCGCAGAGGGGAGAAGGATTTGCTTCTAAACTACACTACTGCTCTGAACCAAAACGCTAATGTAAACATAGCCTGCAGCTAACAGAACAAGGCCTTCGCCTATATTTTACAGACAACAGATAGAGTATGAAGTCAAATAGATTGCATTCTGTTAACTTTAAATTAATTTAGCTTGACAGAGATGAAGATGGGAATGGAAAATGGATTTATGCTAAAGAAGGCAGCGTTCACTGAATATTTACGTGCCTGCTTATATGTATATTTTGCTCATTCTGGTTTCCCTGCCCCCCCCCCCCCCCCCAGCTGTACCTTTAATCTCTTCAAATCTTCTGTAAAGTATGATCTTTATAGATACGACATTTACCTATATACACATACACAGAGTGTGCCTTATGTAAGTTTACAAACGTACCCAAATTACAGTGCTTCAGACTGAGAACATCCTTTTGAATTTCATGCTTGCTCTTATTGACCTGAACTAAAGATCTTTCATCGTGGACTAGGGTTCTGTGTCCTTTTTCTGACCGCAGCAGAACGACGAGGTTACAGTACCTGTCCTGCCCATAGGTGCTTGTTTTCCTCTGCTGAAAGTTGCAGTCCACTTAGATGTGTCAGAAAATACCGCGTATGCAGCTGCTCTCCCAACCAGTTATTTCAGGATGCCTACCTTAGCTCAGGTATTCTTAATATCTAAACCAGGTCACTTTGACAGAACTGCATTAGGGAATAATTACACAAGAAGTTGTGCTGACGGATGGGGAGGAGCTGTTGTCTCTAAGCACAGGACCGGGAGGAGCAGTTGCAGCGTTGCCGTTTTCACCTGGTGCAGCTGTAGCCAAACAGCACTTTGGCCTGCAAGCTTACCTGGTTCCTGTCCAGTTTTTGAAGAAGTGTAGATGCCATATATTTTGCTAATAAAAGCAATTAAAATCAAAGTATCTCCTTTCTCAGGGAGAGGAAGCAGACATGAACCAATTCTCACCGCATTCATGGAAGAATGGGAAATGTTGCTGGTTTACAGGTGGAAAATCTCAGGAATAATTTCGGTGCGTGGGTTTATGATTTGGGCACTTCACTGTTGGATTATACCTCTGAACAGGGCATTGTTTTTCTGTCAGTTATTCTGCTGGCTGAGTTTTTGAGCATCATTGATCAGTACCCCATGTGGGGAAAGTGATAACTTGGCATGCTAAAATAAACTGGGAGATGTTATCTTTTGCCAGCCAGATAGTTTGCCTGGTAACTTTCTCTCACACTTGTTTTTTCTTCCCTTTTCCTATCATTTTCCATTTTGTTTTGATTCTTCTACAAAACTTGAAAACTAACCATCGGTGGCAAATCCTGGCAGTACACAGCATTTTAATTACTGAAAATAAATATTACCCCATGGCAGAAGGTATTTGATGCTGTAGAAATGGTAGTTGGCACGAACTAGTTTTCACCAACTTTTCTGGCGTGATTATGGCAAAAGATACGGCCTTGCTCTTCCCCTGGTGCTTAGGGGCGCTCTGCCAGCTTTGAACTCTGACTAACTTGGCGTAGGATCAGAAACGCACCTGCTGGGCTCCAGGGTTATGATGGTGGGGGAGACGCCATACCGCCTGTGTGGATGTTACCTGGCTCTTCCAGCAGGTGATCCGTGCCATCGAACCACACCGTAACTGATGTGTCTGTCGGGAAGCAGGGACATAGACTTGTTTCCCCACCCAGTTAGATTCTTTTTCTCATTTTAATCTTCGGATGTAAATCGTCAGTATTGTCTCGCATTGCATTTCATGTCAAGTCACCACTGTACCCCAAAGCAGAAATGGGCAAATCAGACAGGCTTTCTTTTTCAGTAGGAAAAGAAAGGTACAGGTTTGCAGTCTCTGGTTTTGCCATGGAAGAGTTTAAATAAGCCACCAGTTCAGGATGGATATTCCTATTCCTGTTCTATACTCAAACCCTGTGTGTATTGTGGAAGCATTCCAGTTTCCTCTTCCAAAATCCGGATGAGAAACACTTAATGTAGCTGTTATCATCAGCAAAAGTATTGAGGCAGAATACTCCTGAGCAGTTTTTCAGGTGGTCCTAGGGGAGTTAGACTATAATCGAACTGAGGCAATCCAAAAAGACCCTCACTAAAACTCTGAACCACATGAAAAATTGTGTATCACAGATTAATTGCTGTAATTTTTGTGTTGTAAATAAAACAGAAATAAGATGTCTTCAAGAAGAATTAAAGGCTTGGGGGAAAAAAAAATCTCCTTTTAATCAGAAAGCAGTGTCAGACTAGGTTTTGTTGCAGGCTTGGACAATACAGCTAAATATAACAGTCTTCTTTATGCATTTCTGTTTGCTCTATAAATCATCGGGTTGGGAATGGATTTTTGCGTCTCCTGTTCTAGAGTTCATCTGTTATCTCTGCAAGGTGTCTGGTTTTTTGGATGAGAGGGATGGCTTCCTACTTGAAAAGGGCATGTCCTTAATGGGTGGCCTTTCAGTATTGAAAGATGCTAGTAGAACTTTGTGCACAGTAATCGATGCTGTTTGTTACAAAGATTTCCTGCGAGAAAATAAAAATACCTACCTAAAAAAATTGCTAGTAGCAGAGATCTTTCTATCCTTCTCTGAGAATAGTTTTTTTAAATCTATTTTAGAAGGTTGAGAGAGGGAGAGAGGATAAGCAAGACTATAACAGTAACTGCCATTTTGACAGCAGACCAAGTTTGATTTGTGAGTTTGTTTTTATTTTTTAATTTACCATTTCTGGCTTAATACTTGAAGGTCTCTATGAAAAAGAATTTGAAGGCATATTTCTACATAATGACTTATTATTTGGGGTAGCATTTTTATTAAGATGTTATTTAATAAAGTTTCATGGAAAAAGAGTAGTTTCATTTTTCTAGCTGCATGGGTTTTTTAAGTCCAGTAACTTTACTAAAAAATGGAACAACCAGAATAAAGATAGGTTTAATGTATTTTAACTTCTTAAATAATATTTGGACAATTTGTATTTTATTACTCTCTATAAAATGTATTGAACTGTACAACTGAGTAACAAGGTAAAGGTGGAGCTGGTTGTGTTTGGTTTTTATTTGTCTGTTGTTGTTTTGGTTGGGTTTTTTTAAGACCTTTGCAAAGAGAGCTGTGCAACATCTTAATGACAGGACAGCATAGTACAATACCTGCAGGGTGTCGCATGAAGTTGTACAATATGTAGTTATATTGCTACTGAGATTATAATAATAGTAATCATTTAACCTCAGTGTTGAAAACCAGGCAGTACATTATGGTAATATGCCACATATAAAACTGAAGTGCACCCGTAAGAGAATCTGTCGTCAACAGTCATATGATTCGGTAATGAATCATACCATATATGTGTACCATATATATGTGTACCATACATACCTGAATTTTCCTTCCATCCTTCCAAACCGTTGTGTGACATTCCGTTTGTTTAACACACTAGTCGTCAGAGTTTCTCCTCGGTACATGTCACGTTAGCTTACCTGCGTGGTCCTTGTTCATGAGGGGCTACCAGTTACATTAATAAGTGATAGTCTCATCTCTCCCTCCCCTTTTGTTGGTTTGTTGGGGTTTTTTTATTTGTTTGCTTGTTTTTTGGGGTTTTTTGTTGATTTTCTGTTTGCTTTGTAGTTGGGTTTTTTTAAATAACCAAAAGGAAGATAGACAAGGGGAAAAAAGCTGTATTGGTCCCATAAGTGAAATGAAGTGGGCTGGAGGATTTACCAGAAAGATCAGCCTGGGTAGGGAAAATGAAATAAAAAGGAGAAATCCTGAGACTAGCCTTACCCTTACATCTCTTTTCTGTAAAAGAATTCCCTTTCTGCCGGACTAGCATGACTGGCATGAGTTTTGGTATGAGGCATGAGCCTCTGTTCCTGCAGCTGCTGCTGTCTGCCCTGTCTGCTTTACCCCACTGCCTGAATTCCTCTAGCCTGTGGGTCCCATGTGCAGTTGGAGCATGTGCATGCTTAATACTTGTGACATAAATACCATCTCTATTTGCAGATAAGTGAGGCATGGTAATTTGTTCAAGTATGTGTATCAAATACTCTGGCCAAAACAAGTTCTCTGTTTTCACAAGAAGAACAGCCTCTAAAGAAAATCTTCCATATTTGACCCAATTTCTGAGCTGTACCATATTGTCCCTGGTAGCTAAAGGATAGCTCACTGTAAGTAAGAGATTCTCGTGTATGGCTTATGCTAAGCAAGCAAATTATTCAAACAATATCAAATTGATAAGTTTTGTAAGGTAAACTCACTGTGTTTACATAGCATATTTAAACATGGTCTCTATATTTGGAGAGGGAAGTCCTATCCATGTTGAAGTTAGAATCAAAACTTTGCTGGGGCCAGTGCTGATTGTCAACTGTAATGTGTCATATTCTGATTTTTGTGCATGCAAAACACTTACTGAAGAACAATTTCGGAACATCTTTTATGAGGTGGAAGTAAACAGATGAAGTTTAAAGAGAGGAATTTCCAGTCAGCAGTGAAAGACTGTCAGCTATAGAGCTACGATACAGAATTACAGAACTACAAACAAATGACTTGCATGCAGGTTGCTCACTTGAGATGTATATCTGCCCCTGTCTAATGTTTAATTTTCCTTTAACAGGTAGAGAGAATTGTTGACAAGAGGAAAAACAAGAAGGGAAAAACAGAGTATTTGGTGCGATGGAAAGGATACGACAGTGAAGATGACACTTGGGAGCCAGAACAGCACCTTGTTAATTGTGAGGAATATATACATGAATTTAACAGACGCCACAATGAAAAGCAGAAAGAAAGCACATTAACCAGGACAAACAGGACCTCTCCAAATAACGCCAGAAAACAAATTTCTAGATCTACCAATAGTTCTTTTTCAAAGACATCTACTAAATCTTTAGTTATGGGTAAAGATCATGAGTCAAAAAATAATCAACTCTTTTCTGCCACCCAGAAGTTCCGGAAAAACAATTCACCGTCTCTTTCTGGAAGGAAAAATATGGACCTCGCAAAATCAGGTATTAAAATCCTAGTGCCCAAAAGTCCAATTAAGAGCCGGACAACAGTTGATGGCTTCCAGAATGAAAGCCTGGATAAAATGGACCATATAGAGCAGGATCAAGAAGACTCTGTAGCACCAGAAGTAGCAGCAGAAAAACCAGTGGGAGCTTTATTAGGACCTGGTGCAGAGCGTGCTAGGATGGGGAGCCGGCCAAGGATACATCCATTAGTGCCACAATTGCCAGTGCCAGTAACAGCCACAATTGCATCAGCATTAACAATAAATGGAAAAGGTATGTGTACGAGTCGGTCATTTTTGTGTGGATTTTTCATTTGACTGATCTTTTTTGCTGTTCAGATGCAAAAAAATTACCCGCTCTGTTTCAACCATGTTAAATCAAGTCTGGAGAGCTTCACAGCTTTTTTTTACATAACTATATGACTACAAAGCCATTTTGATTTTTGCCAGCTTTTGCTTTCCTTGCAGAGATTCATTGGTATCTGTGTTTTCAGAATCACCATAAAATACACCTGTGTTTGCCTTGACATTGTGTGGTACATCTATTCAGTGTACCATTTGCAGAGATTATATCATTGCTTTAAGTTTATTTAAATAGTCTCATTTTGTACGAATGTTAGAAAAATTAATTATGGAAATAGATGAACAGTGTGAACAGGGATTCTTCATAACATTTTACATACCAATTTTGTTACAAATATTGCCTGGAAAAAAACTTGTGAGGATTTTGTTGCTTAAAAAAATGAAGTTGGTAAGTTTTGTTTCAGCGAAAATTTGAACCAGTTGTGGAGATACATATGCCTTCTGCCTGGATTGAATCTGTCTTCGTTATATTTTATCAATATTTTGTTGTTTATACCTCATTTGATATTGAGAGCTTATTTAGGTTTGGTGCCTGGTTTGCTAATATCTTGGTAGATGACAGTTCATTCAACTTTACTGTAAAATTTGTGATACCAAAAAACCCAAACTGCTTTTGTGGGAGGAAGCTGTTTGTTCCCCCCACCCAGCTGAGACCCTTGTTGAAGACTTCGTGGTCCTCATTCTTGTGCTCCAAACCCTTGTTCTTCCCCGACAGATCCAGGTTGTTGTGTAGTCGCAGATGTTCTTGTAAGCATGCTTTCGAGGCTAAATTCTCAAGTGTAATACTGCATCCTCAAATAAAATGCAGCGGGTAAAGTCTGCAGGTATGCTATTCATGATGTTTCGCTGGGAAAATTGCTTGGAAATCAAGGGCTGGGCCTGCCAAAATGACTGACACAAACTAAATAGGCAAAAAATGTGTTGCAGACTTTGGGAGAATTTGCGTTGGGTGCTCCACTGTTGCTTGCGTTCAGATTTTCTGGAAAAACAGCTGCAGCAGGAGAGGTTGAAAAGCAGTGGGCAAGGCAGGGGTGTGCTCCTGGAGCTGTGGTGTCAGGTCATGGGCCAACCCGTTTTGCTGCAGATGAGCTAGGTAACCATGGTAATGCACACGCGGATGCCAGGAATATCTCTTCCTTTGCATGGGCTGAAGAAGGAATGTAAATCTTAGAGGATGTAAACAAAGCTGGAGGGGAAAATGCAAGAAGTGCCAGTATGTGAGTTTTCTGAGTAGGTGAGGTAGAGGAGTGTGTTTGCACATGTGATGGTTTTGTGATAATTAATATGCATTTTGGAGTGTGGTGTTGGTTCCTAGTGGAGTGATTGATAAGCGCTGCTGCCTTCAGTGTCCTGTTTTTTTGCCTCACAGCGTTCAGAAACAAAAAAGGAAAACAAAGGACCTTCTTGGGTAGATCAGTCACCAGAAATGATTAAATCATTCCCACCAACCTTTCGCTCTGGTAATATGGTGGTACAGCGAGGGCCCAGTTACAGGGCATTACGTGGAAGTGGGAAGACCTGCACAGGAATGGTAGTGACACATAAAACATGAGCTGAGGTGCATTTATCCATTTCACTGAGATGTTACAATTTCCTCAGCTGCCACCACTTCCTTCAGCTCTTCTTAGGCATTTATCTGGGCAACTAACAATGAAAGCTGTCGGCTGACCCTAGGGATGATGGCAATGTGGGATTTTCCTCATACTTTTCTTTTCACAAGATCTTAAGGTGTAGAACAAAAAGAGGAGAGCCAAGAAGATAGTCACAATATGTGGTTGCCCAAAACCACACAATATGTTTCCACCTTCTGTCTGCTGATGGAGAGATGTTAGTACAAGAACATAAACTGAGGCATTCCCTCTCTGTTCTGATACACCAGTGCCAATCCCCAAGCTGAGCTGTGCAGTCTGCTCGGAAACGGATGCTAAATACCCAAATTATTATGGCTTTGCAGGTGGTTATGCTCATCTGCTACACTTTTGGGGGTAACATCCAAATTACACAGTAATTCTCTGATTGTAAAAGTTGGAAGCAAAGTTGCAAAAGAAAAATACTTTTCTTTGCATTTATGTCTGACATCAGTCGGTTTTCCTAGCTTTTTAGGATTTTTTGGACAGATAGGTTTCTCCAGAAGCCCAGGCTCCAACTCGGCCATTCTGCACGGCCAGAGTGGACCTTTATTTAGACAGAAGCGCAGAGAGGCAGCCCTGTCACCCAGAGCTAGCCTGGCCTTGGAGCTTCCCGAGCTCACACGTTCTCTGTCTCTTCATTAAAGCTGTACTCTTCTCCTTGCTGTTTTTAGCTTCACGCTGCTATTCATTAAAAATGTAGTAAATTGATGCTTCCCTCCCTCCCCTGCAAGGGGCTGTCACGGTTCAGGATCCCATTTTGCTTCTTACTCAGGACATTCCTTCTGTCTTAAATGGACACCTCATCACATTCTCAACACCACATGAGGAACCAGGGAGATATTCATTGCACAGAAACGCCATCAATTTCGTACCCTCATCTTCATATGCACCAGATCTGACATATTAATAATACAGATGATAGATCTGGCATTTGGAGCATTCTTTCCAAACTTCCCACCTCCTCCGCATACACCTTCTGTTAATTGTAAGAGTTCCTACTTCCACATGGAGGATGCTGTCAGGAAGACAGAAGTGTGTTTTGAAAAATAACTTTTTACTTCATCTAGTTTAGGGATTTTTTTTTTTTGTCAAAAAATTTTTGTTGGAAAAACCCAGTTAGTCAAAACAAAATCCTAATTGGATAGCATAATTCTGAAAAATTCTAATTCAGTTCAGTGTAATTCTATTACACTTCAAAAAATTTTAGACAACTTTTTCAATTAAAGCTGATTTGATTTTGACTTTTTTAAAGTAATATTGGAAAAATAATTTAAAATGTTAACATGAAAACAGTGTTCTTACTGTTGAGATTATTGCTGTGACTGCTTTTGAATTGTGTGACTCCTGTTGGTTTTAGTCCTAGTTCAGGATGGCGAAACTCTTCAGCATTTAGTCTGTTCTTTGTTTTCCCCAGACTTGATTTTATATTTTTTTTAATTTCATTTGTAATAAAAGTACACACCATGCAAAAAAACTCGTATGCATAGGAAAATCCCATGATTGCAATTACTTGGAAATATTAGCATTATTGTAGCACCTAGTCCTGCTTTTCATGAGACAAACTGCCATGATGCCGTTCTTGTTCCAAAGTTCCTACGGTCTCAGAAAAGGCAACCTGCAAATATTTATTCAAATATGCAGGGGTACCAGGGGAATAAAATAACAGTGATGTTTGCTCTGGGAGTTGGTGGTTTCAGCACACTAAAATCTAGCTGCTATCCAAAGTATATTTTTTAACAAAGGAAACCATTGTATTGAATGTTCATACTTTAAAGGCTTGGCCTTGAAAACAGACACAATGGAGTAATATACTGCATACGAGTCTAAGAAGGATGATATATGGAAAAAGTGGGAATGGGTCACTGAATGAACGTTGCTGTAGTTCTGTTTTTCTGAAATATGTGGTCATCATCAGCTGTTACTAAAAGTTAATAGAAGCGATCCTGAAATGGATGAATTAACAGGAAAACACCGCTGAAGAACTGAAATGTTATGGAAAAGATGTTAATGGCGCCTACAGGCAATGGATATTACTCAAAACTAGGCAAGACAAAAAGTGGTCTCATGTCTAACAATGGGGTTCTGATACCTTTAAAGTTTTTGAAAGCTTCCTTCATCAAAATTGAATGAAAAAATAGCTTTGAAATTTTAATGCAAATGTTTTAGGCACAGTACGCTCATAATATCCAGGGAAGTTCTGTAATAGGGTACAAAAGAAGTGAAACTGTAAAGGAAATTTAATCTGCCAGTCACACAAGGCTAGAGAGTTGTCTTGCAATTTTCGAAAGGACTAAAAGACTGAATTGATTGTTCATCTGCAAAACTTGACCATAAACCAGGTGGATACCGTTGCTTGGCAAATTTTAGTATTGTTTTTTTCTGGGTCACCTTATGGTTGCTACTGTTTTTATTCAGCTAACAGTGTCCAACATGTGGATGTAATTGAGAACAAATGCCACAAGAAAGGAGATTTGGGGCAGAAAGGCATGCAAAGCTCAAAGTATAAAATGAGCAAGAAAAGCACATCTAGCTGCATATGTTGTTATAATTAGAATAAGGCAGGGTGGTGGCTGGCATACAGGAAGAGAAGAAATACAAGAAATACAGTGAATTACATCACTTGTGAGACAGACAAGCACCACCAGTGTGCACAGTGGCATTAGCATCTCCTCCTTGCACGTATTAGTTCAGCTGAATAACTTGCAGGAGCAGTGGGCTGTCTGACAATACAGAGATTATTGCGGTATATCACCCTACAAAGAACAAGGGTGTCTGCTGATTTTTCAGTTGGATAATGGTGCTGGTTTTATCTCAAAACAATGGTATTAGCACCAAAAGAAAAGCCAGGCGTCAGGAAAAAAAAAAATGACTGAAATTGAGTTTTGTTTGTTACCTGTTCTGTGCCTTACCCAAAGCAGCTTATGAGATTAAAAACCACAGATTCGGAAAACCGAAAGCTGCTCTAACGCCCAAGGAAAATAGCGTCTGTTGTTTAAGTGCGTCTGATAGCTTTAGTCTCAATAGGAATCAAGCAAGTGTAGAAGCGCTTATGGAGGCAACTGGAAGTGGGGAGAACATACATTCTCAATACAATACCAAGCTGAGCTGGAAGGTGTTCAGCCACCGCCTGTTCCTTAGGGTGAAGGGAGCTCACCCAGTTCCCTCCCAAGCTCTCCCAGTTACTTTCTTCCCTCTCCCCCTATGTGCCTGGGTGTTGGGCTTTCCATGAAGAGCAGACTACTGTCACCAGCACAACTCATTAGGCCACCCTAAATAGAATCCCATGGGAAGAGCATAGCAGTTGACAAAGGTGCCGTTGGGTGTGAACCACATTAATTGTCCAGGGACCACAAGCTATGCACATAAGCCTCTCAAAAAGCAAAATGAAGAGGAGAGTTGCAGAAATTCATTGCTCTGTGAATTAGAGTGGACAGTACAACTAAAGGAAAGTTGGGGTGCTGTGTTAAAGTTTTTCAGATTTCCTTTCAGCATCCTGGAAAGATAGAAGCAGCTTTGAGCCCTCCTTTTGTTTGTTTTTGTTTTGGTTAGGTAGTAAAATGTAATCGCAAAAGAGCCCTAAGACAGGAACTTCCTTTTTCAGTGTTTGTATACTGCACTTGAAGGGTGGCTTGATCTCTGCTGAGTGATCTGGAAAGCAACCAAGTGTTTTATGAGTACAAACAAAAGCCTATGAAATGAGTTAAAATCCTTGTAAACCCTGCCTAACTTCTGAAATCACTGGTTAAACTTCTTCGTCAAATGCAGCAGTGTGTAATTTTCTATCTTTGATTGTGTATGCATTTAGCAAATCACTTAAGAGTAAAAAGTAAACCAGTTTTCATTTAATCAACCTTAAAGACACCTTTGTGGGGTTTTTTTTTCAGAAGTTGCATTTCATTTAGATCTTATTCCTTAAGAGTTCACATTATATACTTCCCTTATGCACTGTACTGCAACATTTTAACCTACTGTCAAATTTTCCATCTGTATTACTAAGTCATTTTCAAGATCTTCAGCTTCTTTACTCTTAACTAAAATAATATTCTGAAATTATTGCCAGTGTCTTGTTTATCTGTATTTTTCTGGCTCAATATAAATGCAAAGGTGTTAAGTGATATGGTAGACCGAATAGTCGGTATTATGTGGAAAACTGATCTGTTATTCCATACTGGTCTGGGTTTTGTCACCCCTCTGCCTTGTTGCTAGTGCAGTTTCTGGTCCAGATTGTTGTTACTTTACATGGTGCTGCAGGATTGAGAACTTGTGAAAAATCTCTCTTCTGCAGGGGCATATTGGTTTATGTCAAGAGATTACCATCATCATAATTGAGGATTTAAGTGCAGCGTTTGCTTGAGTTTTAAGGCTGTTTTCTTGAGAACATAAGTGCTCATAACATAAGAACATAAGTGAGTGCTTTCTTCCTTTTTCTGCCTTCTGCCATCCTCCACTACTTAGGACAGAGATGCTTCGGTGGGATGCTGCATTGGTGTAGCTTTTGATAGAGCTAAGCTGGTGTAAAATGTAGCTACTTTGAGAAGAGTGGTCCCATTCCTTTCCCCTGCCTCCCCAACCCCCGGTTATAATATGGCCTAGTCAACTGCTCCTTTAAGTACAGGCTTATTTTTATCAGCCTTCTGGAAGTGACAATGAGGGAAAGGATGTGTCCCTGGGGAGGGAGACAGAGGCATGCTTTTTCCTTGTTTTAATTCTGTCCCTGAATAACTAATAGAGAAACTCTGGATAAAATGTATGTTAAAAAAAAAAAAAAAAGGGCTGGGGGGGTAGGGGTGGGGAGTTCTTAAGAAATACTCAGTTTGGACATGAAATCCTCAATCTAAGTTGATAAAAACCCCTGTCATTTTTCACTGAAATTTGTATTACACCTCCTGGCCCAGTGGTAAACATAGAGCTCTTAGCTGTGCCGTTCTTCTGACACTGCACTGGCTTACATGGACTAAGGATCTGGAGTCTAAATCTCTCTTGACTACTCAGATGGGGTCAGTAACTATCAGCTTTCACATCCTCCTACAGTACTTGTACCAACACGAGACAAAAGTAATTTCTGAGGACGTTTGTCATACCTGCTATGTAAAAACTTAGGAAAGGTGAAGCACAAGGAAGCAAAGGCTCTGTTGACAAGGCTGGCTTTCAACCTACTTTGCATGCAAATCTGCACAGAGAAAATGTGTTGAAGGTCAGACTGAATGATAGAACAAAAATCTCGAGCTAGGTTTTTTTTCTTCTACCGCTCTTAAAATGTAGAACTTCAGAACAGTTTCTGATAATACAGCAGAAGTGTGAAGTGCAATCAGAAATACTCATGTTGTGCCTTTTGCAGTTGTGCCTGGCAGAGTAACCAGCAACACTTCTTGTCTCTTGCTGTTTCAGTTTTTTAAAAAGTTACATCTCCCGTCTCTGTTAAGGCTGTGAAGTGGATAGAATGCATGTTTGCTAAGGAGATTGTCATTATGAATCTGTGTTGTCTTGCAAAGAAGATCAGTCTTAATAGACTGATACAAAAATCCGTAAATAACGGACCAAAACAATCGTAATATGGTTCAGGGAAGATTTGCCTAGATCACAGTATCTACTTAAAATAAAAAGTCCACAAATAGACTGTTACAGGTGGGATAAAATATCATAGAATTAGTAAACAAACTCTTTCAGTTATTTTCCATGAATGCTTGTGAAAGAGAGAAAAATGTTAGATTCAAGGAGGTGCAAAACTGAGATTAAAAAAAATAAATAAATTTAAAGCTAGCTGCTTGGATAACAAAAAAAAAAAAGCTTTGCGATTTACAGGTGATTACAAAAATATCATTTTTATGAGAACTAATGAATAGCTGGATCCTGTGTTGCCCTGGGATAGCTGTACTTACTACCCAGCCAGACAAGTTGCAGCATTCAAACTGGCATAATTATGATCCAAACCTGCTGCTTTGAGTTATTGATAATAACATAGCAAAGTACTATTATTTAAAAGAAAATTAATACAGAGGCCATACTTTTGTGATACGGTACGCATATTTTCAAATCAAACAAAGATATCTAAATTATCTGCTATACATGCCATTTATATTGCATATATAAGTATTTAAGAACACACATTAAAATGCATTAGGCCACAAATTATCAAACAGTTAATTCTACTCTAGTAACTGTTTTCTTAATTTTGCAATCTTAGAATACATAGAACAGCTTTTGGTTTTTCTTTAGCAAGTATTTTTAATTTAAAATGCTTTAGAGTTTATTATATTTTAGATGCCTTTAAAGAAACGAAAGAAAATCATAAACGTTAGTGCTTTGAACTAGCATAATCTATTTGAACACAACTGAAAACTGGGAAGGTCTTCAGATTTAGTGTGGAAGAAACAGAGGAAAGAGAGCATCTTACTATTGTGTTAAGAGTTCTTTGAACATCTCTGTGAAAGATTCATAAAGAAGTACAGATTGTCATTTATTTTCTTTGAAAATATTCCTTGAAAGAGGCAACTGAAGAAAGTAGTTGTGCTTCGAAAGGCTACTGAGAAACTGGCTGGGAAGGTGGAAAACAGGGAAGGCTTTTAATGGTTTGTTGTAGTTGTGTCAGAAGGTTAACAGTGGGGTGTCATAAGATTCTGTAATAGCATCTGTGCTTATTTATATTTATTAGTGATCTTTTTAAATTGCAGTGAGCAGAAAAGATTCAAAATTTGCGAAGAAACACTTACTTATTCCTGAAGACGTAAGAAATTAGAAGCTTTAGAGGAGCATATCTAAAGTGGGAGGCTAAGTAAAGTGATGAACAGCAGGAAGATAACTTGACTGATTGTTTTCCTTGCTGGCTCCTAAACAGAGTTTTGAACCTGGGATGCAGATAGGAGTTACCTACACACTGCTAAGGGCAAGTCCAAGAAGGCTTGGCCTATTATTGGATTAGGAAGCTCTCAAGGTTTCTCTGTTGTATCACACACTTTCGTCATTACTCTTCAGTCAGGTTTGGTGTATTGGCTGGCATTGTGTCTTCCATGCCTTCGCACTGCCGTCCCTCAGATTTCAGCCTGGATTGCTGTATCATTCTTAAGTTGGGCTAGAATGAGAGGGAGTAGAGAAACCAGCTGGCAGCCTGTCAGGCTACTAACATGTGAGATGTGTGGAAGTGGACTTCCAATGTATACACAGTTGGAGAATCTAGGCGAAACCATTGGTGAAAACTGGTACAACAGGAATGAAGTATATAATAAATAATAATAGTAGTAGTAACAGTGATAATAAATAATGTATCTGAAGGGAATACTGAAAAAAAACTTAGAGAAGAGACCAATTATAGACACAATGAAATAATGACTGATATAGCTGGAAATTTCTATTCTGGAATTGAATGATTAAGACAAGGGGACATCTAAAGAAATCAAAGGGTGTCACATTCAAACCAGAAAGATAATAGCTTTTGATGTGGCTTCCATTTAGTCCTGAGAACTGTTTGCTAATACAGATTTGAGTCCAAGACATAAAGAGATAATGACCATTTTGAAAAATGGTAGGCATTCGTAATGGGAATTAACTGTATTTATAGGAATGGTATAATTTTACAAAAAATGTAAGTTCACTTGCTTTAGAAGTAAGGAAACGTTTTGTAACATACCTGAAATTTGTAATTCAGGGGGTTTTATAGCTCTTTCTGCATTGTTAGACACTACTATTTATGGATTAATTCACTCAACTATTCTTTATGAAATTACTTTTATACTGTGCAGTCGTTCAGAGATTCTAACCATTGCCCTGTTAGAATATTAAGACAAGCATTGGAAAAGCAGTAATAAGGTGGAGATCTGGTCTGGTTCCTGCTGAGGTCCTTACTGTGAAGTACCTTTCTCTATTCTAGTTCCATATATGACGTCCTTTAAAAAATGCTTAGGGAACTGTATAAAACAATCATTTGGGGGAAAAAAAACACCACACAATTTGGATGCTTTAAGTAAAGAAATACTGATTTTCAGTCATTCTTTTAGTCAGCGCAAAAAAGCCCTCCAGTGTAAACAGATCTGTTACGTTGTATTTTCCCCTCATCCCTTTGCTTGCTGGACAGATTCAAATTCCGTGGGCACTTTTGAGAGATACAGGAATGAGTTGGAACCAACTGTAAATATACAGCTAACTTATTTTACCAGGCATAAAACTTCATTGACATAGGTAATTTTAAAATAATTTTCCACATATGGAAAGAATATCCTGCTAGGGCTTCTCTTAAAGTTGGTGATGGTGTGAAGATGTGTTTGTGGCAGTGCTTGACAAAACCCTTTCACCGAGGAATTCAAAGATAGGGTTTTTTCTTATGTTAGTACAAGCAGGAAAATGTGCCAATAATGGGCATTTCGAACAATTCACTGTGTATTTTGTGCTTTTCTGTTTTCATTTCTGAATACAAAGGATGACAGATTATTCTGCATTCTTTAGAGAATCATCTATTTTTACTTAAGTATTGTGTAGGCAATTAGCTTGAAAACCTGTTTTAAATATTTAAAAGTTTGTACAAAACACAGGTTACATTTTTGATTGCTATTATTGAAAGCTAGTGAGACATTTTGTTTTCTTGTTGCTTTGCTTTGCACATTGATGGTGCTTTTTGTTCCATTAGCTTTATTGCATCATGTATAGTCAGTTAAGTTGGGGCTGTTTTTAGAAATTGCCCTTCTGAGCACAATGGAGCAGCAAAACCAATTTTTAAGTATGGTAGAAGGAGAAAAAAATTTAAACATACTGCTTATCTCATGTTATTGTAGGAAGCAGAGAGTTTTCCATTTTAAAAAAGGTAAAAATCAATCAATAAATAAATCTTACCATTAATAATAAACTGTGTATTTTGTAATAACTATACTGTCAGAGAATACATTTTCTTAAACGATCATGTGGTATTAAGATAGTGATGACAGTAAATGGAGTGGCTGCCCAAACTGTGGGTTAGGATCCAGGACCTATTCTGGAATAAGTACTCTGAAATGAGGGGTTTCCAAGCTTGATTTAGTTCTACTTGATGTTTCTGCTCTTGAGAATCAGAGGAAATGTTTATTTCAAAGGTTTTCTTTCTCTTTCTGGAATGCTAGATTCAACAGACCCTTTAGATGTTGTAAAGTAAAAGGAAAAAGTAACAAGTATATTATATTTAATAAGCTTTGAAAGCAAGGGGTAAAATTATTCAAGCATGAGTGCCTTCAAGACACATTAGAAATCAATGGTATACTTTTTTTTCTTTCCTCCCAATTGACAGTTTAGATACCTATTGTATTTATTGACCTCATGGGGAAGTGCTCATGCTCTGCATTTTTGGAAATCAGATTCTTTTGATTGGCATTTCCAAACACAGGTGTAGCTAGCTAACATTAAAGGTCAATCTAGAAGTCTTCTGGTAAAGTAATACAAGCCAGAACAATCGGTATCCCTCGCTGATCTTTATTTTTTGGCTTGCTGGGAAACTTTGAGAAGAAAATGGACTTGTTACAGTGGTATGCTAAGATACTTTGCTCTTAAGTCCTTTCTCTTCTGGTATTAAGTTTTACTCTGGCACAGTGGTCATCTTCAAGAAATCGTTTTTCCTCTTGTTCTCTTGTTTAAGGGTTCCCTGTTTATGTTTTGTTGGCATTTCAAACTGGAAATTTGAAATGTCATCTTATTATTGAAAAAGATATATTGGTAGATTAGTGATTCATGCATGAAATGTTAAGGAGCACTCCATGCTCTATTAGATGCTATGCATATAAATAATAGATAATTTTTTAAACAAAATAATGGAAGACATAATTGCAGTTGTGTGAGCTTTCTTTTTGAAGACAGTGAATTCTTATAATAGAGTTGCATTTATTCTCAGGGGTTTTTTAATTATTTTGTTTTCTGTTTTCAGATTCTTGGTATGAAGTCTGATACCAAATTAATTTCTTCTATCATACTTGTTTTAGATTGTGGCAGGTGAAATTTAGGCCCCAGTGAAAGTAATACAGCTCTCTAGATTCTTTTCAGTTAAAGTGTAATATGAAGAACTTGTTACTGAACTATTGTGTATTATAAATTACAAACCTAGTTGGGTAGTGTAATACGAATAGGCCATATACTTAAATGTGTTCAGGTTTAAAAGGGTGGGAGTAATGCTAAACAAAATTTACTTCAGGATAAACAGGTGTAAAGGTCAGTAGGTGGGTCTGTAGTTGACCTGGCATTAACATCTTTATGCTTTTTCTGTAATTTTGTCTAATATTTTAATATTTAGCCAGTGTAAGAATCAGCTATGCTATGACAGTCTAAGAACTTAGTTAAACTCAATGGTCACATTTTCAAATGTTTCAGCCTTTTATGTGTTAGTTTTTTAAATATATATTTTTAAGATACTTAAATATTAGCCTATTTTCTTGCTATAAGTACTTCATATACTCTTTGGATAGGCTTTACATTCTTTGAAGAATCCAAAAAGAGAAATCCATTATACCGGGGCAATTTTTGACGGGTTTTAATTACAGTTTGACTATGTATTTCTATATCTATCTCTCTCTTCCCCCTCCCCCCCAGTTGTATGGGCTCATTGGCTTCTCTGTCCCCTGGCTGAGCCCTGCTGTCATCCTAGCACCCTCGCCTAAGGGACGTTACCCGCTGTCCCCCTGCCCGGCGAGGAGGGATGTGCGCAGGAGTGAGTTTGGCAGCACTGCATCAGGGTTAGGGAAGGCCCTTGGGGAGGCTGTTGGAGCCTTCAGATGATAACTGAGATACTCCAGTATCCCTGGCAATCCTCAGCAGTTAAGGAGGTTTTCTGTTGGTTGCAGAGGGATGTTTATGAGATGTGTACTTTTCTAGTTGTGTACTTTTACAGACCTTGTTTATAGGTCAGTAAGTTCCTTGGTATGTGTCCAGTTTTCACAGATACTCTTGTAATTCTGCTCCAGTTGTTTTGTGGCTTCACTTAGAAGGAGTAAAAACTTTTTGTAGGGGTGAGGTTGGGTAGGTAAATTGGTTTAGTGTGCTTTTTTCTTTACATTTAGATTTTGCAGAAATTGCTGTGAAATCGTAGAACTGCTCTGCCCAATGTTTGTTTGCGCCTCAGATTGGTCTTGTTTACATCAGTTAGATACTGTGAAATGGACGTTTTGATCCGACAAATTACTTACAGTACTACTTCGTAGTATCTCGTTAGTGGTAGCCTTGGCTACAGTGATCACAGTATTGTGGCGTCTGGGATCCTGCTGAGCATGCTGAAGGTTGGTACTAAGGCAAAGGTTTTAGATTTTAGAAGAGCAAACTTCAGCTTGCTCAGAGCTCAGTTGGGAGGGTTTCCATGGGAAGCTTCCATGGGGGATAAAGGAGCTAGCGAGTGCTGGCAGTTTTTCTAGTAATCTCTCCTGGAAGCACAAAACCAGTTCATGCCCTTTAAAGGGAAGGGAAGTAGATGGACCAAGAGACCCCCTTGGCTTAGCTGCGAGCTTCTGAGTCTGCTCAAAACCAGAAGACAGGTGTACCAGCGCTGGAAAAGCAGACAAATACCGGTTGGGAACTACAAGGGCATTTGCCAGGGCTTGCAGAGATGCAGTTAGAAAAGCAAAAGCTCAGGTCAAATTGAAGGTGGACAGAGATGTCAAAAGCTACAAGACAGGGTTCTTCAGGTACGTAAACCACAAGCAGAAAGAGAAGGAAGATACTGGCCCACTGTTGAACGCGAGAGGTGAACTAGTCAGCAGCGACGCTGAGAAGGCAGAGGTTCTCAATGCTTTCTTCCCCTCTGCCTTCCCCGGCACTGCTGGGCCCCAGGCCCTGGGAACAAACATCCAGGTGGATGCAAACACAGACCCACCATCAGCGAAGGGAGAGTTGGTGTGGGAACTGTTACAGGAGCTCAGCCCTGCCACTGTCCACCCACGGGTGTTCAGAGAGCTGGCTGACGTCCTTGCGAGGCCACTCTCCATAATGTCTGAGAATTTGTGGAGATTGTGGGACTTTCCAGAAGACTGGAAGAAAGCTAATGTCACCCCCCATCTACAAGGAGGGCTTAAAGGAGGATCCAGGATGTTGTAGGCCCCTAGTCTTACTTGTGTCCTTGGGAAAGTTACGGAATGAATCCTCCTGGGGGCTATCACAAGTCAAATGAAGCACGTGATTGGGAATAGCCAGCATGGATTCACCAAGGGCAAATGGTGCTTGACAAACCTGATCGCCTTCTACAACAAAGTAACCTGCTCGGCTGATGCTGGGGCGTGAGCAGTGGACTATGTCTACCTGGGTTTCTCCAAGGGTTTTGATACAGGTTCCTACAGCCTCCTCCTAGAGACACCGATGTGTGAGGGTCTAGACAAGTGGTCGGTGCGGTGGGGGGGAAGTGTCTGGCTGCCTGCACCCAGGGGCTGGTGATAATAGCTCAAACTGGCACCCTGTCACCAGTGGGGTCCCGCAGGGGTGGGTGCTGGACCCAACGCTGCTTAGTATCTTCAGAAGTGATCTGGATGATGGGATCAAGTGTACCTTGATGAAGTCTGCTGATGATACCAAACTGCGTGGGGGAGTGGACACTTTGGAAAGGAGAGCCACCCTGCAGGAAGACCTGGATAGGCTGGAAGAGTGGGCTAACAGGAAAATGAGGAAGTTCAACAAGGACAAGTGCAAGGTCTGGCGCCTGGGAGAACATAATCCAGCAGTGCAGCACAGGCTGGGGAGCAGCTCTGTGGAAAGGGACCGGGGGGTCCTGGTGGACACAAGCTCGATGCAAGTGAACAGCGTGCTGCCGCGGCAAGGAAAGCCAGCAGGATGCTGGGCTGCATCATCAAGGGCATTGCCAGCAGAGATAA
Organism: Falco rusticolus; assembly: GCF_015220075.1. NCBI lineage: Eukaryota > Metazoa > Chordata > Aves > Falconiformes > Falconidae > Falco > Falco rusticolus. The sequence goes on from NC_051189.1 coordinate 92,526,151, forward strand.
AAAGCCATTATCCCACTCTGCTCAGTGCTTGTCAGGCCGCACCTGGAATGCCGGGTTCAGTTTTGGTCCCTGCTGTGCAAAAAAAGATGTGGACAGGCTGGAGAGGGGCCACAGAGATGATCAGAGGAGCAGGAAGCCATGTGGGGAAGGGCTGAGAGAGCTGGGTTTGCTCAGCCTTGACAAAAGGCAGCTTGGGGGAGACCTTATCACCGTGTTCCAGTATTCAAAGGGTGGCTGCAAAGAGGATGGAGACTCCGTGTTTACAAGGAGTCACGAAGAAAAGAGGAGGGGTAATGGCTACAGGTTGCTCCTGGGGAGATTCAGACTGGACAAAAGAGGAAGACTTTTCACAATGAGAACAATCAGCCACTGGAATAGTCTTCCCAGGGAGGAGGTGGATTCCACAACATGGGGCACTTCTAAGATTTGGCTAGACAGGGTGCTGGGCCATCTTGTCTATACCATGCCTTCACCAGGAAAGGTTGGACCAGATGATCCTTGAGGTCCCTTCCAACCTGGCGTTCTGTGATTCTATGACACTGTCTCAGTGATTTCTAAAGTTTCTAATGCTTAGGCATTTAGTTGATTCATTTAAAATTAATTTGTATACTTAAATGTGGTGTAACAAGCTGAAGAATTATGAAGAAAAATATGCAATTGAAATTTTGTTCGCGTTGTATCTACATTCATGGAAAAAAATATCTAGAGTTGAGGTAAAGCCCATCAATGAGAATGGGAGTGTACTCTAGTCTCTAGTACGCTAGTCTTCTCTGAACGGGGGGGAGTAAGGCCCTCCTCCACTGCTGAATTTTCATAACCCTGGTGAATTGTAAGCTCCCTAGTTTGCACAGGGATCCTAACTGACTTTTATCCTCATCAGGGATCAACTAAAAGACTAAAGCCAAAAAGTGACTAACTTGATAACATTATTTCTCATTTTTAGTAAGTGAGGGGAAATGTGGGGGGTTTTGTGTTGTTTTTTGGTTTGGGTTTTTTTTCAGTTACAGTATTGGACAGGACAGCATCATTCCAGTTACCTGTAAGTATTTTCTCAGTGATTACATTTTCCGGTGTGCCTCCAAGTTACATCAATTGCTGTAACCATTCACTTACGCCAACCATGATTCCCCCCCCCCCCCCCCCCCCCAATAGTAACAGGTTTGCCTCTGAAAAAGTACAAAATCTCTGGCCCAGTACACAAGTTAGTTTTACTACTTACTTCAAGGCAGGAGGCCCAGACCCCAAACCTTTTTTTTTTTTTATCTTAGTATCTCATGAGATGCACATTCAGAGTTTGTGGGTTTTTGTAGGAAAAAGCTAAGAGGTGAAGAGAGATCTGAATAACTCTTTCTTACCAGCTAGTTTGCTAGGTTTTCACTAGTGTTGTGTCTAGTTTGCTATATAGAATATCTGTAGGGTTAGTTGTGGGAGAGCCAGACTAAGGAGGGAGGTGGAAGCTTGGCAGCTCCTTCATACAGAGCTATTAGAGCTTAGGGTTCTCAGTTATCATCTCAGCTATACATCCCCAAAAAGGGAAAAAGAACATCAAATCAGACTGGCTGTGTTTGAAGAGTGTCTGGGAATCCACCTCAATATGAAAAACTAAAGAAGAAAAACTGCACAAATACGAACAATTAGAGTTTCAACTTTCCTTGGCAACCTCCAATGGTATTTATGTATCTGCTAAGTCTTTTCAGCATTCTGGATGTAGCAGAGAGGGGAGAAGTAGTGATGCAGGCTAATCTTCTCAAGGATACTTGAGCTAGGCAAAATGATCTAAATAATAATGGCCCAGACTCTTCTAAAAATAAGAATTACACATTTAAACAATGCCTAACTTTTTTTCTTTTGCTTTTACCCATATTCAGGCACAACACAGTAAAGTGAGACTAAGTCATTGGTACGAAATGGAGTATTCACACTAAAACTGTTGTGGATTTACCTACTCAATTTACCTTTATAAGAAGAGAAAGGGGATATCAAAATTTCTTGCTAATACAACTATGATTTTGTAAATTTTATCATTCTTGATCATGAGAACTTTGGGTACATGTGTCCTTGACATGCAGTAAATTTGACAAAAGATATAATTTCTTTTTTTTCCCCCTAACATCTCTAACTGCACATAGTAGTGGATTCCAACAGGCAGGTCACAGGTGGAGTTAATCCCAGAGGATCCATCTTTGGGGTCTGCTGCCCTTTCCCAAAGGAGATGGGAGAAGCGTTTGAGCAGCAAGTGCAGTCAGAGTCCTGAAGTCCTTCCCTACCCCTTCCTCGCAGGGATCCAGGCTTGCAGCTCCTGCTTGTGGGGGGGAAGCTGCTAGCAGCAGCTACAGCTGCCCCATGCCTCCTGCAGCAACTGGGTGCCCTGCCTGGCAGCAGCAGCTCTGCCAGGCCCGTCCCCTCCCGAGGGGTGGGTTAGCAGTCTCAGGATGGTGTGTGCAGGAGCAGCTGTTGGTGGTGGAAGAAATGGAAAGCAGAGGTATTTGTATGGGAGAGGGAGAGGAGGGGGAAGGACCTCCTTCCACAGAGAGTGGAAGGTGATGATCTTGGGTAGGGGTGCAGGGGAGGCATTGAAAAGAAGCCGGACACACTGGCAGGAGAGGAAAGGGACCTTAAAAGTTGGATGTGAATGCAGTGACTGCTGGATTTGGACCATCCTGGTATAGTGCATAAGATAGAAATTCCTTGAGTTATTATTAGTATTCTTTCAGCGTGCTCTTATTTAAAAACAAAACCAGTAAATTGTTAAATTATTGGAAAATATTAGGACTATGCATGTTTTTAATGCAAAAAATTTTAAAATCACTTTAGTTTGTAGGAGTCCCTTATATTTTAATTATGTGTTGTATGAGGCTGTAATGAGAGGATGAGTCACTTTTGGTGTACTGCATTGTACTATTGTGTGGTAAATGAACCTCTGTGTATCAAAACACTTTGATATGTATGACTTCCTTATCAAAAGGAAACCATGCAGGTGGCACACAGTGGTCTCAGACTTGAGGTGTGGAGTAGGGAGGGTCAAGAGAGGGTGTAGTATTTGGCTTCCTTCCAAGTTATGTTTTGTCTGTGTGTAGCGGTAACATTTTCTTTTACATGATATCCTTCCACAAGTCTTTGTAGTCGTTGCTTAGGCCTGCAATGAGTGGAGACTAAAGGTCATGATTCAGGAGGAATTACATAAAAAGATATTATGGAAGTTATCAGCAATGTCACACAGAACCCTACAATACAATGATTGCATAGCAGTATTACAAATGTATTTTATGACAGGGTTTCTTGCCTTATATTTTACTTTGTATAAATACAAAAAGTTGGGTTAGGCACTTCTGACTAACCTTGGGTCATGGGGTTTGTTTGTCAAACGTGCTCATCAGCATGGAGGCTGCAATTTGTCTTTTTTTTCCCCCCACAGCTGGAATGCTTTTCTTATGTAATATTTAAGTCAAAAGACACTGGGGTCATCTAGACTGCGCTCCAGTGTATTACAAGTCATTACATTTCATCACTTACTGCTATATCCTGAGTTAGCTTGAGTTAGCTTAGAGTATTACCAGACTCTAGAGACTAAATTTTTGCTTGTCGTTTAATGCTGAATAGCAGGGAGTTGATTAGAAAAAATATGCTCAGATGAAAATACTTGTTTTGTGTGTCATGTTCTGCATAACATCTTGAGAGGATGCCATCTGCTTCTGAATAAATAAACTGGATTCCTATTAAAAGAGCTTGCTTGCAGAAAAGCAGCTTATGTTTCAGCCATGTACACATAGCCTAGCCCTGGTAATGTGCCCTCCAAACACTTCCTTCTGGCAACCTCTGCTCTTCCCACCAAGACCCATGCAGATTGTTATGCCTCCCTGAATGCCTGAGTGTGCTGACAATGACAAACTGTGTGGGCTGGTTATTAAAACTTCTGTCGCAGTCATCCTGGTAAAGGGCTTGCTTTCACTATTAACAATTTCTCCCTTTAGTGTCCTTCTCAACTGAGGAAAAGCATAGAGGTGGGCTCAAGACGATTCCTTGCTAAACCTCTGCAGCATAAACTCTGGACTTTCTCTTTCATGTGAAAGCTGGGTTGGCATACGGGGGGATTATGAATACAAGGGAATTATAGAAAGTATTTTTTGTTGTTGTTTCTCTTTTTAACAAAAAAGGGTTTGGGGTTGATTTGGTTTGTTCTGGTCTTTTTGTGGGGTTTTTGTTTTTGTTGCAATTGCCTATAGAGTAGCATATGACCAGGCAGATTTTTTAATTTTACATGTCTCAAACTGAGCTGTAGTCTGGAAAGATAGCTGTAGGAGATCCAAGACAGAGTGATCCAGTGCAGATAGATTTTAAGATAGGGTCTCACACACTGCTTTTTACTTGCATTGTCTAGGCTATGAGGTTCTGCAAAAGTAAGGAAAATATTTTAAACTTAAAATTTTTAGAAGTTGGTTTCAGGAATATGCCTCAGGTTCCCTGTACTGAACCATCGCAAAGGTGGGAAAAGTCCTGGCGAAAAGAATGGATTTTTCTCTCTAAAATTGTTCCGGTTCTTTTTCCTGTGCCTTGCATAAGTGTCTTCTCCAGTTTCATTCTGTTTATTGAATGCAGCTTCTTCAGAATCTTCAATCTATACTACTTCCTTGAGGGGAAGGAGAAATACAGCCACGGATTTCTATTTGGCAACCTAGCCCAAGCCAGCTATACTTCTCCTCCAATTAAGTACTGTGGTTAAACATTAAATAGAATGCTTCCTATACCTGCTTGCACAATGTCTTTTTCCCTTCTATCTGTCCCTCCTATCACTCCATGGTTTTGGCAGCTTGTTCCTGTCCATATCCTCTAATTTATGCCAGCCCACTTAAAGGGGCTGAGCAGGGGCTGAAACAGCAGCCCTTGGGCAGAGGAGGATCTTGAAACCGGCACTGCTGCTTACTGAAGCATGCCCTAGATGTATTTTCAAAATACTTCTTTTTATATATTTTTTCCTGCTAAAGCCATCTGCTAAAGTGATGGGGAAAGTATTTCAGAGCTGGTTTCTCCACTGAGCAAAAGCCCTTATTACAACAAGTAGAGATACAGAGGTAACTCTGAGGTCCCCTAATTAACGATCTCTTAGATGCTTACAACCCTTATGCAATATACCAGCCTGCTACCCCCCTCACAGAGACAAGCAATGTCACTAAACAGCTTCTTCAAATACAGCCAGTATCTAATCTATGAACATAAAAACCTCTGAACTGATTTTTACGACAATGGAAAGATTGCTTTGTATCTCAACTAAGCTAATACAGAGCCTTGTTAATAACTATTTCCCTTAGTCATCTCCACTCTCCACATTTCCAGCCGCGTCCCTGAGGATGGTAAGAATGGAAGTAACTGACTTGAAACTTTGCTTCAGCCAAAAGTTTGTAATTCAGACCCAGCAAAATATGGCCAGGGCCATTAGTCAGTATGACTTTTTGGAACTGCCTGATGAAGGAAGATGCCTTTTGACTTCATTAGACTAATGTCCGATGGTCACAGGAAGACAGAAGCTAAACAAATTTTACAAGGCAGTATTTAACAGACAAATATGTCCCTATTCTTTACTGAGCTCTGTAATAGGAATCATTACCAAGATCTAGCAGGTAGTCCAATGAACAGAATATATTGTGTTGTATTTGGTTATTCAAAAAAATTACGTGATTCAGTCTTGTGCTTAACGTCCTATTTTTTTGGTTTGCTTCTCATCAGACATTTGGATATCCTTATAAAGGTTGCTCAGGGCTTCTTTAAAATAGCTGCAAGGGTGGAGATTCCACACCTCTTAGGGATGCTTGTTCCAGTGCCCAACTACCTCTTGATGAACTTTATTTTTAACCTGATGTCAGAATATCAGAATTTCCCTAGTTATAACTTGTTTCCATTGCCCCTCATCCTTTACTGTGCATCTCCAAGAATAATCTGGTTATACTTCGGCAATGCCACACATTAGGTAGCTAAATACGACACAAGTAAGATCATCAGCTCTCATTAGGTGCTTGTTTCTAATGTGTCATGCCGTCCTATGTAGACTGCGGGAACCAAAATTTGAATAGTCTTTGCTTGTTCACTTTCACCGTTGGGAGTCTGATTCTGGGGGGCAAAGAGGGACTTTCTTAGTTCTGAGAATCTCCCACTGACCTCATCAAATAGTCAAATTAACCTTGTAAACTGTATTCGGACCCTGTAATTGTTCAGTATTAGTCATGTTTGAATCATTTCATTATGTGGACATGTAACCTCACAGTCTCTGTTACAACTCTGGAGATTTTGAGAAATCAATAGCCCTGCTAAAGTAGATGCTGTTACCAGATGGGAATTCTGTGATGTGTGTTCTGGAGCTGGTTTAAATCTCTTAGAGAGTTAATGCCCTCATTGGCTCTGTCTTTAGCAGTACAGGTTTCTACCAACAGCTTCAAACTAGCAAGATGGTATGTGTTTATAGTAAGACTGTTAATCAAACACTTTTTCTCCATTTAGAAATACCTAACATCTTAAGTTTAAGAGCCATGTAGAACAATGTGTCACTGAAGCGGTAAATATTAGCTTTTCTTCAAAATATGGTAGCATTGAAACCAGGACTATGCATGTGGAAAGCAGATATTTTTTTTTTAAACCTCAGGGATGTTGTTAGGGCTGCAGCTTGGACTGAAGGAGATGCTGATCGGCTTAGTCCATCCTTGTACTGAGGCAGAATTGTGCGAGTGCTTTTCTTCCCTGACAGGGGTTTTATAAGCTGTTCTTAAGGAACATCCGTAATGGAGATTAAACCACCTCTAACTCACCTTTCATACTGCTTTGACTAGAAAAGTCCTCTTCCTTTTCTTTCCCCAGTATATTCTAACCAATACAGGTTTGACCAATGCCAGTCACTTCCAAAGAACAATTCATATTTGACTTGCACATGCTGTAGAGCAGCTGTCAGGTCTCCATAGTTGTTCTTCAGGACTGAAAGACCCTGTGCCTTTCATCTTTCCTCGTATGTCTTGTTTTTAAATCTCTTGCCATTTTTGATCAACCGTGGATAGCCCAAAGTACGATTGTTTCAGCAGATAATTCACAAGTACTTCGTAGAATGTATCATCTCATTGCACATGAGATGTTTCCTTACCAATGTGCCTCAGAATTGGGTTTTGCCCTTTTTTACATTACATCGTTAACTGCTGTACACTTTGTGATTGATTGTAACCCAATAAACTTTTCTCTCTTCTGCTTCATAGTCTGTTATTCCACATTTTCAGTGCGTGTTTTCTTTTTCTTCCGTACAAGTAAAAATTCACTTTTCAAGCCATCTTCCAAATTCAGCAATATAATTTAGAAATGTGATCCTCCCCTTCTGAAAGCTTGCAGTCCTTTCAGTTTGATTCATTTTGTAAGTATAGTTTCTCTTCTGTTACCCAAGTCTTGAATAAAAAATACTGCCTAGAATTGGGCCCAAGGCAGACCTTTCTACTTGAAAAGCATTTTTAGTCTGACAGTGTATGAGTAATAATGTTTCTGCATATATTTTTTTCAACCATTCATTTAGCTAGCTTCTCTCACCTCCCAGTGGTTATCACCCTTAGACAATAATTTCTTATCTTGTTATGCCACCGGTGCCAAAAGCCAGCTACTCAATCTACCTGGCTCCCCCATCAATAGATCATTTACTTGATTTCAAGCAGCCTGTGTGAGGGGTGGCCATGGTGGCGGCTGGTTTTGGGTGGGTTTGTGGTGGGGTTTTTTGGTTGTTGGTTTGCTGTTGTTTTTTGCGGGGGGAGCAGGGGGGGTGTTTTCAAAATCAGGTGGCCAACAGCAGGAGCCAAAATTTTACTGAAAAAATAACAGTGGTGGTCCAAGTATATTTGCAGATGGGAGTGTAATACTTAAGTTGGGTTTTTTGCATCAGATCCCCCATCTATTCCTACAGCCACTGCCCCAGTAACCCTCCTGCTCTGTCATGGCATACCTTTTTCTGCTTGTCTCGTTCAGGAGCTATGATTACCTTCTGAGATTTCCTAGCCTTGTTCTGCTGTTTCTCAAACTTAGGGGTGATGTTAGCATCTGTGACACTTCCTAGATTCTGCAGAATTCCTAATTTTATCCTTGTGAAGCTAAAAAGGAAGGTGCTAAAGGCAAGTCACACGGTTCACAGCACAGCTTAATACCCTATTTGAATATACACCAGTATATATCACACTACGGGAAGAAAATTTATTTCCTTCTTTTTGTTTCCCTTCCCCCCCTGCCTCCCTCACCCCCACTCAGTGAGATTGCTAGATTGTGGTTGTGGTTTTTGACCAGCACCAGAAAGGCCCAGCATTTCACTGCCTACGTGCAGGACTGGGCTGAGCTCAGTCCTACCTTCCCCTTCATAGTGGGAAGGAGTAGTGCCTGTGGGCTGTTAAGCTGTGCCCCCCTCTCCCGAAGAAGATCTTCGCATGCCCTCTGGGTGGACTGTGTGTGATAACAACCTCTGAACTGCCACAGGAAAGGTTTGTCCATCTTGCTATCAAGTGTGACCTTGGGCTGCTTTAATTTATGAGTTTGGGCATTTTGATCAGGTTTTGTAAATCAAAGTGTGTGCTGTTCCTGAATCAGTTACAAATGCAGAATGTTTTGCCTATCAGATTTTTAAGATCACTCTAGATATTAGCAGCCCAAGATCTGTAGATAATGTCTTTACACAGTGCATTGTTTGCTCAGTCTGGTCAGGAGATGTCGTTTGCATATATTTGCAAAACACAGCAAATTCAATTCTTTCTTCCTTTAAATTTTTTTTTACTCCACACATACTTTTATTTTCATTTTTTTGGACCGTTGAACTTTATTTGGTTTAATTTCCTTTTGGTAGCATTAACTACATGTTTTGACCAAGGGACTCTGTAATTTTAGTTACTTTAAGTATTGATTTTGGAGGAGTGATTTGCAGTGCCTCTCTTTTCCATGGGAAACCATCCCAGTGTTTATAGTGCACTGACTCTTTCATTGCACAGTGACTTGCAGTTTCAGTAGTTGACACTTCTGAACCAGTTGCACTTTTTTTTTTTTTTTTTTCATTTTTAGCTCCAGAAATTTCCAGAAAATTATGCATTACTTGTTTGAATTATTTGGGGTTTATGCTTGTTCCTCCTCATCACAGTTACAAGGCTTTATTTTCCCAAGTATTTCCCAGTCTTTTGGGTGTGACTTTGTAGGTAAAACCAGGGAATTTATTATGTTTTGTATTTGTTTCAGATGGTAGTCCTCATCCTTTTTCTAAATACAGTGCCATAGCTATTTTAATCTCTTTTTCTCTGTGAAGGTAAATGATTTATAAATCACTTTGACTCTAAGTACGTGAATGAGTAGCCCTGTTACAGGGATTCAGCTCATTTAAATTAAGGTTTTTGCTTCAGAGCTTAGGGGAAAATTCTCTCAAAATATCTCACAAATTCAAATAATACTACAGTATGTACTGAAAGAATGCGTTTCAGCATTTATTTTATCACTTCTAGCTTGAAATAATACAAGAAAATCAGCATCTAGCTCCATATTGTTGGCTAACTGTAAAGAATTATGAACTTTTTTTGTGTTAAAAAAAAATACCTAGTTAAGATTAAAAAAAAAAAGGCATAATAAGTGAAATCACTAGTTATAAATTGTCAGTGCTTCAGTTAAGTGAATTTCTGCTAAGAATTTTTCCTATTCAGGCTCTGGCCTCCTGTCTCAGTCTTAAAGAAACAGCATGCATATCCTCAAAACCCATTTGTCTTTTTGCCTTACAAGCTTCTCACTTTAAGACTGTTACAATGATTTTTGTAGATCTATTTAACGTCATAAGCAATGAAGCATTACCTGAAGACTTTCCTGAAAACCTTTGACTATTACTGGTTTTAAACATATTGTAGAAAGTTGACAAATATAGCCCATGTTGGGTTTTTCTTGTTTGCAAGGTAAATGTGACTTTAACCTTTTTAAGAACTACCTTGACGGAGTCACCACTCAGAATGATTAGAATATTTTACGGTTAAATTTAATGACATATTGTCTGTGTTTAAGAAAAATAATTAGTAGGTTTTGTCCTGTACTTTTTTATTTTCTTTTCATCAAGGTACCAATAAAGACCCAGATTTCAAATGTTTGTGCAACAATTTGACAAATAAAAAGCCACATCTCCAGTTTTAAATATATGCTTCAGATTATGGGTTATCACAGCATGATTACAAGGATCTTTATAGTTCTGTAAGAGGTAAAGTTTTGGAAGAAGAAAGAGGCAATATACCTTCAAGAGCAATATAATTTTCTAAGAGTTTCTGTAGTCTGGAAAATTTGGAGTGTAGAGTGATCCTTTTGACATGAGACAGTGACAGGAGAGGTATCCTGGCTCACTGTGCAAATAAGAAACTTGTCTTAGTTTATAGACTGGCTCGAAATACTTAATTTGGGATCTTTTGTGGTTGCATGCAATTGTAGCTTTGCTTTTGCTTTTGTCAGTGGCAAATCGTAACTACTGCTATGTGAAAGCTGTAGTAGGATAACTTTCTTCTAGTGTTCCTCTGAGGGAAGTGGCATAATATAATTCGTAAATGTGGATTTTCTAAGACTTCTTCATATATTTATTCGGTGTAATTTGTGGTGATGTGCACATATACCACTAGAAGTGTATGTCACATGATGCTGAGAATGAATTTGTGTCTAACAATAAGTATGCTAATATTATCTGCCCCATAAAACTCGCAGCACTGATGCCCAATTCTGTAATCACTCCTGCACTTCAGGGACTCCTGCCTTGTAAATTCACAGATCAGCAATGCTACAGATGTAATACATATTCAAACTAGTTAGGAATTTTGGTGGTCTATAGGTAATAAATTATAATTGGGGGAGGAGGGTGTTATATCTGAGTTAAGATGAAATCCTCTTTAAGCCATATTCTTTGGTTTTTTTATTGTCAGTGTTAACAGGCTTTTTTGGCCCACAAAATCTACTGGTCAGACTCTAGGATCAAGTGTTTGGGTTTTTTTTCTTAAGTTAGGAAGAATTCAAATTTTATCACCTGAGCCTGTTGCTCTGAATTAATAACATGATTAAATCTAAGAGGTAATAATCTCCGTATCTCTACCTTAAATTTAAAACTACAGAATTTTGATGAATTTGTTATTTCATAAATTTTTTTTGATTAAAGGTCAGGATAATAAGATCCTCTGAGACTGTGTTTATTAAGTGCTGGGAAAATCTCTGCTTCTCAACTATTCTGCTGTCTGGTCATGCCAGGGACCTAAGCTCAGTGTGAACTCATTTGGACAGCTCTTTAGGTTGGAAGTAAATGCTGCAGAAGTACCAGGCTGATGTAAATCCTTAAGTTTTGTGAAGACAGTTATGCTCAGTGAAGACTAATTTCATTCATCAGCATTAAAGGGATTTGCTGCCTCTTCCATTTCTTTTAGTCTTCTCATGGTTTTCTTATGTGATTCTTGTAAAATTCAGTCTGTGGGAATAAGGCTTGGTAGCAAATCATGGAATGATTTGTGGCCTACAACATGTAAAGTGTTTTAAAAAGGAAAAAAGAGATTTTGACCACTGTTTTTTGAGAGCATATCATCAATGCCTTTCCCATGACACATCTGAAACTACTTTTCTGGACATAGTTCCAGTACGTAATACAAATAAAAAGATGGTTCCAGCTAGGAGGTAGAGCTGTCTTGTTTGCATTACAGAATATAAAGTTAGCAATTTTATAAGCTTTTTCCAGTAACCTGTATTAATAGGCAATTAATTGTAGCATTCCTGAGATTTAGATTTTTCACTTAAAACAAGCAAATGCCAAGGAAATGGTACTCTTTCAGTATCACATAGGTCATCTTATGTTATGGGCACATGTGGATATATTCTTTCTTACAGAGGTTTTTTGCTTATTTCCAGTATAAAGCATTCACTAAAGTCACTGTCAGGTGTTTGATTTTCTCATGATTAAAGCTGCGTAATTCTGGTCATTAATTCACAGAATCACAGAACAGTTGGGGTTGGAAGGGACATTTGGACATCATCTAGTCCAACCCCCTGCTGAAGCAGGGTCTCCTAGGGCAGGCTGCACAGTCACATCCAGGCGGGTCTGGAATGTCCCCAGAGCAGGAGACCCCACAGGCTCTCTGGGCAGCCTGTCCCAGGGCTCCGGCACCCTCGAGGTGCAGAAGTTTTCCCTCCCGTTCAGACGGAGCTCCCTGTGTTGCCGCTTGTGCCCGTTGCCCCTTGCCCTGTGGCTGGGCACCACTGAAAGGACCCGGCCCCGGCCTCTGGGCACTCGCCCTTGAGGTATTTGCAGACCTTGATAAGGTCCCCTCTCAGGCTTCCCTTCTCCAGGCTGAACAGGCCCAGCTCTCCCAGCCTTTCCTCACCAGGGAGGTGCTCCAGCCCCCTCACCATCGCCATGGCCCTCCGCTGGCCCCTCCCCAGCAGTTCCCAGTCTCCCCTGAGCTGGGGAGCCCAGCACTGGACCCAGCACTCCAGGTGCGGCCTCAGCAGGGCCGAGCAGAGGGGCAGGATCACCTCCCTCGACCTGCTGGCCACGCTTCTCCTCACGCACCCCAGGGTCCCGTGGGCCTTCTTGGCCACCAGGGCACACTGCTGGCCCACGGGCAACTGGCTGCCCACCAGCACTGCCAGGCCCTTCCCCGCAGAGCTGCCTCCCAGCCCTCAGCCCCAGCCCGTGCTGGTGCGCGGGGCTGTCCCTCCCCAGGGCAGGACCCTGCACGGGCCTTTGCTGAACCCCATGAGGTCCCTCTCCGCCAGCTCTCCGGCCTGCCCAGGCCTCGCTGAATGGCAGCGCAGCCTTCGGGTGGATCAGCCGCTCCTCCCAGCTCTGTATCGTCAGCGACTTGCTGAGGGCGCTTCTGCCCCTTCGTCCAGGTCACTGATGAGTCAGTTGGACAGGACCGGACCCAGCAGTGACCCCTGCGGAGCACCGCGAGCTGCAGGCCTCCAGCCAGGCTCTGCACCGCTGAGCACAGCCCCCTGAGCTCCGCCATTCCGCCAGTTCTCAGCCCACCTCGCTGTCCCTCAGCTAACCCACACTGCCTGCGCCCACCTGTGAGGGAGGTGCGGGAGACAGCGTCAAAAGCCTTGCTGAGGTCAAGGTAGGCAACATCCACCGCTCTCCCCTCACCTACCCAGCCAGTCATTCCATCACAGAAGGCTGTTAGGCTGGTCAGGCATGATTTCCCCTTGGCGAATCCAGGTTGACTGCTCCTGATAACCTTCTTTTCCTCCACATGCTTAGAGATGACCTCCAGGATGAGCTGTTCCGTCACCCCTGTAGTTTCCTGGGTCCTCCTTCTTGCCCTTTCTGAAGACTGGAGTGACATTGGCTTTCCTCCAGTCCTCAGGCACCTCTCCCGTCCTCCATGACTTTTCCAAGATGATGCAGAGTGGCTTAGCAGTAACATCTGCAGCTCCCTCAGCTCTCTGGGGTGCATCCCACCGGGGCCCGTGCATTTGTGAGTGTCAGGTTTGCTTAAGTGATCTCTAATGTGATCCGCCTTGACCAAGGGAAAGTCTTCCTTTCTCCAGGCTTTCTCTCTTGCCTCCAGGGTCTGGGAAACTGGATGGCCAGCCTTGGCAGAAAAGGCTGAAGCAAAGAAGGCATTCAGTAACTCTGACTTCTCTGTCCTTCATCACCAGGGCACCCACCTCATTCAGCAGCAGGACCACATTTTCTCTAGTCACCCTTTTCCTACTGATGTACTTGAAGAAGCCCTTTTTGCTGTCGTTGACATCCCTTATCAGATTTAATTCCAAATAATTACTTTACAATTGTTTTATGTATATTATTTATTTATTTATTATATAATGATTTGAAAGAATTGCTTTATAATTGTTCCAATAGTTTACCATACTCTGATCTTTCCATTAAAGTTAATATTTCTTCAAAAGTCTATTTTGTGTTTTTTTAAAAAAGTTAGATTTCACTTGTGAAGACATGGAGATGTGTTTTAGGGGCTTTTTGGAAGTCCTGGTGGGTGTTTTTTATTTGTCAGTTTATTCTTTTGCAGTAGAGGCAGATACTATGATACTGTCCTATGCTTATAGCTACTGAAACAAAAAAAAACCCTTATCTGATACCTCAATACTAAATTCAGATTTATCCTTTTTATTTCTCTGTACGTTATTTTTACACTTTCTATCTATCTGTTTTAGCTTTTCAATACAATCTCCATGGTAAGGTTTTACTTTTTGGTGCTGGTTGGTTGTCTGGTTTTTGCCCTTACTGTGTAACAGTTTTTCAGTTGCTATGAAGTGAAAAGGCATAGGGAACAGTAGCGGGATAGAAATGAATCTACAGATAATGTTTTAATCTTAAATTTCTAGCTTACTTGAAAGGATTTAAACAGTAAAACTCTGTAAGATGAGAAGGAACATTTCATAATAAGAGTGCCACAGGCTTCACCAAGTAAAAATTTCAATAAAACAACTCCTACTTTAAAAGCTTATTCCCCCAAATCTACCTAAGTTTCCTGAGCAGAAAATACTTGGGCTTCATCTGCTGATTACTGTCCCACAGCCCCCTTTCTTTGCCAGTTAATTTTACCGTGAAAGCCTACAGAAGGACGGTTTTTACATTGCTTTTTTGGTCTTCGTTCCATCTTTAAAATATTTGGATTCCTCTAGAATTTGAGTATTTGTGGTTGGTTTAGGAACTTTTTTTTTTCCCCGTCTTACAACTGTTGTTAGGCATTTTAAGTTGTGGAACAGATTAACAGCTAGAAGACAAATATTTTAAAGTTTAGAGGGTATTTATTTTCTTTGTCTGTGTATCTTTCTTTCAAAACATTGTACATTGTTATAAACCAAAGGAATTCCATAGACAAACAGTGACCAAATGTGTTTGCCTGAAATGCCCAGGATTCTGTTACATAAATTTTATTGCAGCTTTTACAGGCACAACAGAAGTAATATTCCATCTATTCTCCACTGCTGTAGTGGTTAGGACTACCATAATATTGATGCAGCCATAACATTGACATTCTTACCCTCTCATCTCTTAAGGTTATACAGTCTGGCTAGTGCATTCCAAGTTGCGCTGGCCCTTTTCACTCTTAAATTTCATGTTGATGTTCATGGACTACTCTTAAATGGGTTTTTCATTATTATTTATTTATGAAACTTCAGCACTTGGAACTTCCAGTAGGGATGTGAATACTTGCTTTGGATGACTGATTTTCACAATATATCAAGGTTGGGATAAATATATATATGTGGAGAAAGCATTCTGATTGTTCATGTCTGATTAGATTTCACTTTTGCTGTTTTATAGTAATACTTAAGAATATGTACTTTGTCATATTTTGTAAAAGAAAATAGGTCTTAATGTGGTCACATCGTTAAATTGACCAAGAAATGAGTCTTTGCCAAGAGATAAGAAAAGCAATTTTTGAAATATAGGTTATAGATGTAAATTAGATAAGACAATGTTAAATGATATTGATGAAGTTTAATACTAAAATCTACGTAGTAAAAGAATCAATTACACTGGCCAAAAAAATACAAAAATTGAATTAAACAATAATTGATACTCTTGAATCAGAAATGCAGCTTTGCTAAGAAGATGAGAAGGAGCAATTTTCAGTGCAAATTAACATGTTTTACTTTGATAGATAAAGGAACATCCTTTCCAGAAAGAAATTTTAAAACAAAATAAAAACAAACTCTTACATGGAATTTTTAGCGTGTGCGTATGTTCACACAGGCTAACTTTCAGTGGACAGCAGTGTTTAATGAATGGGTAGATTTCCGTTGAAAATGTAACAGGGAGTCATTGCTATATGTCATGTTTGTTGGGGCTGGATTTGTTTTTAGCCATCTTACTTGCAGTATTTAAACTTTGAGACAGCAATGAAATTTTATTGGCTTGCAGTTTTAGCTTTTTGGGAAGAAAAATCTATCATTGAAACTTAAACTTGTTACCAGAAGAATAAAGGAAAGGAAAAGGAAAGAAAAAAGTCAATAGCAGAAAGTTCTGTGGTGAATATTGGGCTTGCATCAGAGGAAATTATATGGAAGAAATGTATGGGTTGACAGGAATTCCCATATTCTGTCACACATTGCTCAGCAGTTTGCTTTCAGAATATCTTAACAGCCGAAGGAGGCATCGTCTGCGCCTCACACAAGCCTTTGTGCAGTGATTTGCAATTTAACAGAGCTTTCCTCTTTGTGTCAGAGATGCTATCATGTTAAAATCCATTCAGACTTGGCCACCTTTTAAGTTTTTCTAAAAATGTTTGTGTGCACACTCGGCAAAACCCCTCTTCGTTGTTTATCCATTACATTGCCTGAAGATCGCCCACACTGAGCATAGCGTGGCTTGCAAATGCCTGTGACAGCGCCTGCAAATGTTTCCCACTAACGATGCTAACAGCAGAGGAAGCAGTCTCCTTTTAAGTGAACTCATCTCCTCAGCATGGAAATACTGCACCCACTAGCTAGACTTCTTTAAAAAGATTTTTTAATTTTATTTTTTTAGGGGGAGTGAGTTGTGAAACCAGCTTCTTTTGTGTTGGAAGGACTGTGCGGGCTGCGGCGGGGACAGCTGAGGCTCGGTCTGGGCAGGCCAGGTGGGGAAGGGGCTGCTCACCAAATTACAACCAGCTGTGGCTGCCTCTGCTGGCACACAGCTAAAGACTCTTTCTGCTTCAACTCCCTTCCCCTCCGCCCCCTTCCTTCTTGACAAATTTCATCAGCCTTTTCTATCTTTCTGTAATGTAATTCAGTGCTTCACTGTAGAAGAGTGACTCTGTGCCCTTGCGGCATCCTTTCTGTGTCTGCCACCTCCTGCCTGCCAGCCTGGGACAGCAGCTGCAAACTGGTGCAGGGCCAAAAGCACTGCCAGGGTGGAAGACCCTCCTGCAACTCTTGTTCAGCTACTGAACGCTCTTCTGGCTCATGGTGATGTTTCCCTGACAAAGTATTGCTTGATTTAGGGGAAAAAAAGGAGGAACCTGAAAGCCCCTCAAGAGGGAACTGGCTCCCCTTCAGCTGAGACTGATGGAAAACCTGATTTCCTCCCTCCCCCGCCACCACCCCAATATGCTTTGGATGATTCGGTAACTTTCAGCATTCACAAATCTGGACAAAACAGACGGTTGCAAAACTGCTGTAGGTCCAAGAAAGGGAAAAAATACCCTCAGAAAGTAACTGTTATCCCCCCTCAATAAATGCAGTAAGCCAGGGCAACATCGTGCTCTTGAACTCTTTATGTCCGCTCTTGCTATTATTTTATCAGATCTTCCTGGCTCACCCACATCAGGGGAAAGGTGATTTTACTATGGTCCACGCTTAAATGCCAGTGATATCAGAGGAGTCAGACTGGCCTTACTTCTCTTGCTGCAACCTTTCCAAATTCTAGCTTAACACCAAGCATTGCAGAAGGTCATCTCAGAGAATGACTCCTGGAGTTGGCCATAAACTCCCTTGGGCAGTCCAAAAGGTATTGCACAAAGTTTATCCAATAATAGCATCCATATTTAATTTAGATAGTATTTTGGTTGTGCTGAAACCAAGGACATTAATGGTTTCCCCTGACGAATGACTGTTCGCGTTCCTTACCCTTGGAGAAAAGGGGATTGTCATTTTCAATCTGATCATTTAGAAGTTTCCTTACTACAGGCTATTTTTCTCATTACTATTTTGAAACTGTTAGAAGGCTATCATTTCTTGTACCCAGTCATAGAGTCTAGTCTCCTGATGGGGAAGTATTTTACAAATAATGTATAAAACAGGAGTAATTTTCACATCAATGAGGTCATTGCAGAAACAGAATGGAGACTCCAATCCATAGGAACATTCTTATGAAGACCTTACATTGCACGAGACCCTAAGCTTTACAAGCAGAAGTACAAGGACATTCTGGAGCTGTGGTTGTGGCTTCCCAAACAAATATTCAGGCATCTCCACAGCAGAGAATTTTCCCCCCCCAGGGTTCATTAAGGGACGCAGACAGATTGCTTCCCATCAGGACTGAAAGCAGCAGTTAGCTGAGAATCCGACTACTATTGTCCACAGTTTGCTAATCAGCACCTGGTACCTTTGGTCCAGCTACCTTTGTATTTGTATTCTAGCTTGTTGAAAAGCAATTGCCTTTAGGTAGAACAAAAAGGCGTAAATGCCACATTACGCAATCACATATGCATCACAGAATGCTAGGAAATAGGGCTAGAAGAAACCTTTGTCATCCAATCCATCCCCCTCCCCTCAGACTGCTCTGCAGATGCTCTTGTTGATTCAGTCAAATCGTGTTCACATGCAGGGGAATCCATCAGAGTCACTGGGAAACACCTGTAGCTCTGTGGTTAAAGCGTGTGCCAGTGAGTAAAAAGGCTAGTAGCTGTTGTGTCACTGTGCAGAAATAAAAGTGAGAAACTGCAAAATGGAGGTAGGTTCTCCCTGAGGGTCATCCGGTGGCGCAGAAGGTGGTTTAGGTAGTGGGCTGAAGTCAGGATACCATCTGCTTTTGTCAGTGCTCTTGGGATATCAGAAATACTGGTAATTCTAGCTAGTCAAGGCTGTAGGGGAAGAGTTTTAATATGGGGAGTTTTCAGTGAAAATAATTCATGTGTCTCTGGAGATGCTTGGTTTTCTGTTGCGCTGTTTTTGCCTGTGAGGACTGCAAAATGGGGGATTTTCATTTTGCTTTGAGTCTAGGTTGAATTTACTTGTTACTGACTAATTTGGTTGCATCAGAACATTAAAGGACACTTGGGCATATGATTAGGTAAAATTGCAACACAGGGCAGTGGATGTATGTTATTTTAACTGGACCATACTGCAGCTCTTTTGTTTATGGGTCCTGGTTTTTTGCCTGGTTGTGTAGCATGACTGTACAGGGCAATCAGCACTTGCTCACTAGTGATCCTGTATGGTACAAATGTTTTGTGTTTTGTAGAGGAATCCTGACTTGGAGAATGGTTGTTCTGCAGTGTTTTTGGAAAGGCAATTATTGTGAAAGTAGTTGTTTTCAATAGCCTTGTGATCATTGACACGCAGTTCTTTTAAGTTAGCAAAGCAGAGTTGGATAATTGATAGAGCCTTTCAAAGAGTGATCTTGAAACAGCCTAGGCATTAATTCAAACTATTGGTTTCCCTTTACCACATGCAGGAAACATATTTCCAATCTTAGCATTTAAGATTAAACAATTTCTGGCTTTTAGCTAAACACATGGGACTAAAGTTACGATTAATTTTAAATCAACCTGTAGGATATAGTGCTGGGTTTGTTCAATTATAAGTTTCCTCAAGAATCTAGTGAGTTAAATACTGGATTAATGTTTGGAAACTTTATGTTTCTTATTTATCTTTGCTCCAATTAACATGAATAATACATATTTATGTTCATACAGCAAAAGAATTAAAACTACTGCTAGTAATAAGTACTATACTTACATTACTCCTGAATGGGTATGGGCAACTTTTCTTTTTTTTTTAACAATAGATATTGCCACAGAAGTAGAGCTTAGAGCAGGGAAGAGCAGAATCCTAACTTACAAATTAGTCCAATTTATTAAATACACATTTGACTTTATTTTGAAGCAGCTTCTTTATTTTGGTCAGAACAGTTTGAAAGATCTTACACAGAAGGAGTAAATCTGAAAGCAGAAGAGCCACCAGTGTCTCCAGTTTACAGAGCCAAAATCCACTTGATTGCTTCCTATTTCATGGTCATCATCATATTTGGGTTTTGTATGTTAAGGGAACATACATAAGCTAGATGAAAAGGAAGAGGAAATTTTAAACTTTAAACCTTAGCCAGCCTAAAAGAGAAAGAAATGCATTGCTTGCTGGCTGGTATGCACAGAGCAATGCATGGTGAAAGACTTGCCTTTGGAAAGGAGCAGTTGTGAGAGAACCACGCAGAGCAGCATGGTGTGAGTCTCTCTCTGAAAACAAGCTCTTCTGTGGGCTGGTAAAGATAGAATTACTTGGGTTGGAAAGGACCTTTAAGATCATCCAGTCCGACTGTTAACCCAGCACTGCCAAGTCCACCACTAAATCATGTCCCTCAGCACCACCACATCTGCATGTCTTAAATGATGGGCAACGCATCATGGCATGGAGGAGGAATGTGTTTTGACATGAAGTCTACTATTTACTGTAGCTGTTGGTTTAGGAAAAAAAACGCCTTCCCAACAGCTTTAGAGGCTGTATCAGTTGTACTGTTTTCTGTGTCCTTCAAAAAGCTGACAAAACTCGGCAACTAAACAATCCCAAATTGGCTTTTTGAGTACGTATTGCACTAATGTAACTCTCAGAAATGTCAGGGCACTCTCTAACAACATTTTCCAGGGGCTTTAGTGGAGCACTTGTTGGACTGGTTTGTGGAGCCTCATCTTGAACGTTAGTCTCCTTTCCTATTCCACGCAGTTTACTCTAGAATTTATTACAGTCAAAACTCATGCTGCTGGGACCGTGCTGGACCTAGCAGGCAGGGAAGTCCCTGCTTGTGAGGAGGAGGTGATGCATAGTCACGCTTCTCTGACTGTCCCCGTTCATCCCACTGCAGACTGGCAGGCTCAGCGGCTGTGTGGCTTTACCTCCCACCGCCCGCTCCAGCTCGTGCCTCAGCAGGGCATCCTGCCCGCTTCTGATGCCATTTTCTTTTCTGTGACATTTCTCATTGCTTTGCTCTCCAGGTAAGCATTGATAAACTACAAATTGATGGCAGCAATGAACTGTGCTATATTCCCTTGCAGATACCTGCAACCGTTTTTTTTTTCTCATGTTTTTTCTGTTTGGGAAAGTTTAGTTTACATCTCAGGGGTGTTTTCTACAGTATAAAGAAACTAGTGCACAGATCAGTTCTAAACTACAAGTCACCTTACGGTTGCAAAAGTAGTTCATAATCTCAGTGTTTATTGTAAGCACGTAATTGAAATATTAAAAGACAGATTCACAGCAGGTGGGTTTTTTTAAAATGCTTTAGATTGTAGAGCATGAAAGAGTACGTAGCACTACAGTGGGACCTGTTCTCTGAGGACTCCAATTCTGCCTGTTTCCTATGCAGATAAATCAGTATGTTGTAGCTTATTTCACAATACTGGGACTCAATCTCATAATTAAATGGTTTGCGTGAGGAAATACCTACTCTTTTTCTGTAATTGTTATCTGCTAGTCAGTATATTATTTAAACTGGAGAGAAATGTGTTGCTGTTGTCCTTAGACAAGCTTTTCATGTTGCTCTCCGTGTTCCTGTCCCCTTGTCACCACCCCCTCCCCAGACATTCTTGCCTCCCTGCTTGGTCAGCGGCAGCAACGCTCAGGGACTGATCAAGCTGAAAGCTAACCCAGTGCACCCAGCATAGATGTTTGGCTTGTTCCTGCTGTTAAATTAATTTTGTCAGGTTTTGTGGGGTTTTTTTGGCATGTCTTCATTTGTTTATGTCAGTTTATTACTCATTTCTTACTACTTAGTCATAAGTTGATATTTCTGTCCAAATAATGAGCCCAGAGTAGGAAAACACTAATACTTTTGCCCAGATACTCTGCTGTAGTTGAACTAAAGTTAATGTTTTTCGTAAACTTGATTTAGGATTCCAGTTGTCTTAAGTCTGGGAAAGTCAGAAGGGGTCGAAACACTGATGATGGTAAACAGTCTTAAACTGGAATTTGGTTTAACTTTGGAAACTCTTGTGGAATTGTTCAGCGGGTGTATCAGTGGAGGGAGGGAAGGTATTAAGGAACCCAGCTGCCTTGTTTCTGGGTTAGACAGAAATAACTGTGATAAGTGACTTGTTTCTGGTCTGACAGACTATATAGGGGAGAAACTGCAGTGAAGGGAAACAAATCTTAATTTGCATGTTATGTAAACTACATTGGTACTTAAATGCTGATAAGGAATTCAGTATGTGCTGCTTGCCCAGATCATGGCTCATGGAAGCTCCTTGGCTGATTTTCCTGAACTTGCTACGTGGAGTGCCAGTCTGCTGGCAAAGCAATCAAGCCCAAGGACAGATGTGCAGCGGACTTCTTCCCCCTTGTAGCAGGGGTGAACTTAGCTAATAGGTTTTCAGTGTTGGTCTGATCTCAGCCAGCATATCATCATGCTGCTGCTTGCTTGTAGTCTCTTACCTGGTTCGAAAGAAACGGGAAGGGCTGCGGTGGGAAGGAGAGGAAAATGTTAACTTTTTTCTTTTTTTAAACAAAACACAACATTGATTCTCTTATAAATTTCAGTAAGCATGTAATTTTGTTAAAGAATTAATGGAAAAGATTCTACTGCAGCATGTTTGTTAAGTACAATGGTTCAAAAGAACACCTTGAAGATCAATTCCTTTGAGGTATTAATTTAACTGAGCTGTGGGGGAAAACATCTGATGGTGTGGTATCTTCTGTGATGTAGCTATATTGGAAAAATCATATACCATAGTAATTAAAAATGGACAAGGTGTTTGGGTTTGTAAATAACCAATATGTTGGTGTATAGATAATAACAGAATAGAAAACTATAACCAGTATTTTTGTTTCAGTTAACCTTATGGCAACATACTAGTGATACAGCAACGTATTCTGGGATCAAATGGAGATGCGGAGTTTATTAGAACTCTGTATATCATAGAGTGACCCTAAAATCTTTGTTGTTAAGAGCTTCCGCTTTTTGACATCAATAGAAACTTCCACATTTTAGGATCTTTTAAAGTAAAATTAATTTTAGATAGAAAAAAAATACTTTTTGATGTATTTCCAACTTTGCATCGCTAAGAATAGTTCTATGTATACAGCTTCAATACTGAGCAAAATAGGATTGCTCCTG
Organism: Falco rusticolus; assembly: GCF_015220075.1. Lineage (NCBI taxonomy): Eukaryota > Metazoa > Chordata > Aves > Falconiformes > Falconidae > Falco > Falco rusticolus. The sequence goes on from NC_051189.1 coordinate 92,548,916, forward strand.
TGTTGAGATATTATTTTAAAATCCTGAAATTTACATTTGATGTAAGTATATATGATATGGAGGCTTCTGATGCATGTTCTGTAATGGTATGAAACTGCAAAATATTGGTAAAATATATCTTGTAAGAAGATTTAATGTCTCTGCAGTATCCATTATAGCTCTCCTGAGTATTGCTTTGGATATCCAGCAGGTTTTAATTGGAAGGACACTTCTGAAACACGACTTTGTAAGCAGTGTTGTTTACAAACAGAATTAAACTGCAGAGGTTTAAGGCTTCTTTTTTTTTCTTTTAAGTTTTTTTCCAACTCTGTCTGAAACTACATCAATACAAATTTTAGTACTCACAGTACCTTCCAAATTGGCTAGTCTTTAAGCAAGCAAATCTCAGAGGTATTTTACTTACTATGAAACATTTCCCATATAGACTTATCACATTTGTCTCTTTCTTTTTTTTTTTTGTTTTTTAATACTGTCAGCAATCTCGCCATGTTCAAGCCTTTTAGTTGTCATTTGTTAATGTCTTTTCTGGTCTTTTATGGCATGCTGGTTTTCCCACTAATATTTTAACTGACTTTGTACTTTACACTACATTTCACTCTTATTTTTGGTCTAATTCTCCTTTTTTTATAACACTGGAAAAATAATTTATGTTTAGCATCTGTAACTATGATAACTTTAGAGTTTTACTTTGCGTTTCTAATACCCGTTCTTTATCTGTTTTAGCATCTCCCTGTATTCTTCCCAGTGTTCTTTACTTCCTATTTTCTTGTAAGTATAGCATATTCTATTTTCCCCTCAGTTCCTATTGACCTGTTTAACCATGTGGAGTTAACTGAAGCTACATCTCACCCCTGAAGAAAATAATTCAATTACTGTATAAGTTTAGCTCCATTTATACATCCTCTCCTTATGACTGGGGTATCTTGCTATTTGTATGAAGTATTTAATGCAAAATCTTTTTACATGACACATTTATCTAAAATTGCACAGTGTTCATCTTGGTAGAAATTAAATTTAAATTCCATTTGCCAATACTGTCCTGTTTCTATTTTCTTCATTCTGTTTATTTAGTGGTTGGAATCTGACTTGAACAGGTGGGTTCCTGGCAGGTTTCAGGAAACAACCAGTCATGTAATTAGTCTATTATTTTGTGTCATCTATGACATGCTTTAAATGGTTTCCAAATTAAAATTGAGCTCACAATTGTGACTAGTTATGTACTAGTCCCATTATTTTTGTGTACATGATCTTTGCTTTACTCAATAGTAATTCTTCTTTTATGTAGTGACTTCCTCTGATATTTTTGGTTTCTCTGTGTGTTCTTAATGGATTGTTTCCTAAGGCAACTTTCAGCATTTTGGGTGCCTGCTGTATCTAAAGATGTTTGGAGCCTGTCACCCATGAACCACCTCTTAGTAAATTTAAGTCCAGGCACGGCTGTACAGACTTGCAGCTGAACAGCTGAGGCTCCAGTGCTGGAGTTCAGAATTGTAGCAATTGGAGGTTTTCTTCTTCACTTCTTTTCCCCTGCTTTCTCGAATTATCAGGTTATGGACCCAACTCTTTCCGTGCACCTGCAGTGATAATATTTTTTTTAAAAAATCTACAAATTGACTCTTGAACTGTGATCACACCAGTATGACTCCTGTGAAAAGATGTGCTCCTACCTCCATATCTAAGTAGCCAAATAAACGTTACTTACCTATTGCCAGCTATACAAGCTATAAAATTCTCTCTGAGGCCACTGCACACTTTGATCGGTGTAAAACATTGGATATGATACACTTCGTACTTTGGTTTTATGTAGCAACAAGCATTATGGTACTTAACTAAGCCTCCCTTGGTTTTGGCACAGTTGAGAGCAGTTGCGAAGTCCTACTCTGAGATAGACCTTAACTGGTTTGTCATAGTGTTTATTCCATTGCTTCTGTAGCTATCTCTTCTGTCTAGCAATAGTATCAGTATTGCTACTTGTACTTTAATCTAGATACCAGTAATTTCTGTAAAGAAGAAGAAAAAAAAGGATCCAATACTTCATAAAAGAAGAAATACATTTTTTTACAAGGGAAAGTAGCTTTTGGGGATTGGGACCACCTGTAACTCCAGTTTTGTATACTAACTTGCTCTGTAGCCAGAGGCAAGCCACGTCCACAGCTCTGCACCATTTCCTATGTATGGCAGCATGTGTTAACTACTTAATTAGTGCTTTATGAAGTTATCAGTTTAGGTTTTTTGTCTGCGAGATATTTTTTCACTTTGATAGACTGTTCATAAATATGACAACAGTCAATGAAGTAGAAAGCCTGAGGTCTTGAGGAGAAGCTGACTGCTTCCCTCAGCGATATGAGGAGCATGCACCGAGGCACTGCCCGTGTGTGTGACCCGTCCTGCTGTGCAAGGGCAGCTCACTGCCCCCGGTTCCTCCCAGCTGCTGGCTGGGATGGGAGCATTGCCTTCTCTGCTCACTGCTTTCGGCTGTGCTTATTTTCTTGTGATTTGCCCTGGGTATGGGTTGAGGGTTTTTATTTGCTTGTTTACAGTTATATTCTTGATGTCAAAATTTGATGAAAATGTGTTCTTATGATGGGCATTTTCTGAAGACTCATGGCCATGTTTAAGATTTTTGCTATCTCTGCAAATCCTACAGTGTGGAGAACCATACCATTTGTACTGGGGTCGAGCTGGAGGGCAAGCTGATGTGAAGACAAATGCCTCCAGTGTTTTCTAGCAGTTGCCTGCAGTGATACAGGACAAAGCCTAATTGAGGGAGGATATCGTATAAGTCTCCCTCATGCAAAGCATCTGATCCAAATCTTTTTGTAGACTCCTGCTGGCTTTAGAACTGTCTCTGGTTTTTATTTTTAAATTTTATTTATTATTATAGGAGGAATAAAGAATACTGGATATTCTCCGTGAGTTCTGCAGTTCAGGCATGTCCTCACATACTCATTGATGCTAGCCAGTACTGCCAAAAAAATAAACAGGAGAAAACAGGTTCAGTTTTAGAGCACAGGTTGTATTTACTTACTCCTTTCCATCATACCTCACTTCGGCTCTTGCCAATAGATCATGTTTGGGATTTATTCCTCGTCATCAGTATGAAACGGCAAATTCAGCAAGGTGGTACACTGTTCTGAATTACATTTTTAGTTCAGAGCATCTAAATACCTAGCATGTGTTGCATGAGATAAAATACCTTTGGTCATCCTGCTTTTAATGTGGACTTATTTCCCAGAATATTGGGAAAACTGGCGGAGAGTTTGCCTCTAGAACAATTTCAGAATGCCTCTTTAGATGTGGTGTAAATAGCAGTTGTGCGCTTTGCCTAAGGGCAGGGTCTTTCAGAAAGTACCTCTGAATCAAAACTAAGAACCTGCTTTTGGCCTATGCATTTCTGAATGTGCCATTTGTCAGAGGAGTCTAGAGCTGTGTTTACACTTCCCTGAGACCTCTAACCTTCTTTTCATCCATGTTTTCTCCCCATGGTGTCAAGGTCCAGCTCTGATATTTTTTTTTTTCCTCCACAACTTTCAGACTTTCAGTCTGCAGAAGTGCTGGAGGAGCTAGTGGCCTTCTTGCTTAAGTGCAAGGCTCAGGACTAAACACCCTGCACTACAATATTTAGGTTTTTTTCTAAGAGGTACCCAAAGGCCTCAGGTGGAGACTCAAGAGGCATCTTTGTGCTTCCCCATCCCACCCCAGCCAGTTATTTCTGTCAGGGTTGGTGATTTCTGTTAAGGAGGTGCTGCTGCTCATGTTAGTAGCAGCCAGCAACGTTACGTATTGCAGGTCACCCAAGTGTAGGGTATAGCTGGCCATGTTAAGGCACACATCTGTGTGTACTTGTGACTGGAGGTGGCCTTTCTGCTGCCATCTCATATGGCTTTAGGTAATGTATTCGTTGGCCGTCTCTTCCTGAACCTGTTGGTGAATAAACCTCAAGATGTTGAGACATCTTCTATTAATAGCAGACATTTAGACAGTGGCTGGAAAGACACAGGTACCTCCTTGAGGTAGATGGTAAAAACAAAGATGCTTCTTCCCAGCAGGGATGCTCATGCCAGATACTCTGTATAACCAGAGCTTGGGGTCTTCAGTAAAGCCTAATACATACACGTCAGCGTCCTGAACCTCTGATAGTCCTCTAGACATCTTTGTCCATTGTTTTTCTGCATTGAAATCCCAAATGTTTTGGGGGGCAGTTGTGAGTGGAGCTCTTGCAAACTCTGGTATTGAAAGCCTCATCTATGTGATAAGAATGAAATGTGAATACTTACTAACATCTTGTGTTCAAAAAGAAGGTAAACGAGAGTATTCTGCCAACGTAGCAGTGCTATACCCATCAGTCTAAATCTCATTAATAATTTAGCTAGAATGTTTCAGAAAGTTTTGATGTCCTTACAAGAACTATGTCATATGTACATGGCATATGTTGTCTATACGGGAAATTGCCTGGGATGTCTTTTGGCAGTGTCTGTTTTAGGCTAGCCTTACATTAGGGCACTCTTACTCCACAGGAAGAGAGCCATTTTTTCGATTACTTTGGGGATTGGATTAAATTGCAATGAAGTGCCCTTAATATAGAATGTGTTCACCTTAGGAGTTAGTGTGAAATAGCTGGGTATACTTCAGGTTTAAACCTTAGCCTATTTTGCGATAGCTTTCCTCTGTAGATGAGCCCCAAGAGATGTCCTTACTTAACTCTCAAATTTGAGAGCATTTCAAACGAACGCTGCAGTGTCATAACCTGCAGCTGCAAGAATATCAAGATAGGAGGGTTCTTCCTGATTAAATGTTCCCAGTATTAAAAAGGCTCAAAAAGAAGTCTGTAACCTGGGGAAGGTTTTTCTTATTTGTACGTATTTGTGAGAAAAGAAATACTGGGTTTTTTTGTTGCTTCCCCCATCAAATACTTTGGTGTGTGCTACTGTGAAATATGGCTCAGACCTCCTGACTGGAGTAATATCAGAGGTGTTTAGGAGTTTTTATATATATTTTTTCCTTATAGCTGCCTTGAATAACAACTAAAATTGTGATAATGGTCATGTGCACTGTTTTCTATTTGTCAGTAGTATTCCAACTATAGAGTCAATGAAAGAAAAATCACTCCAAAATGAGCTGAAAACTGCAGTGGAAGGGAAGAGAGCAATCCTGACTTATATTGATGCCATGATAGAGGAGGAAAGTAATTTGCTCACCTGAGGAGTGTTTGCTTATATATTTCCAGTGAAATAATAAGAATGCAGATGTATTTGGAAAGCCTTTTGCTATTGTTAGGAGGAGGGTGGGTTTTTTCCACTCTAAGACTGTGGAAAGTTTCCTTAACACCTTATGCATAAAAATGCATAGTTCCTCCTTGAAGGCAGTAAAACTTTACCAGACTTTTAAAAATATTTGTTACCAAACTACATATTATTAATGTTATCCTTGTTTTTATGGGCATGGTCTTAACAAGTGTTTGGTCTAGTATTTCGTTAGTCTCATCTTTTTACAGTGTGTAAAATGTCTTTTATTTCCATTGATATGACTTAAAATAATCAGACTAAAGTAAAGCTATTTAACTGAAGGGTGGAGGAATGACATTTTCTCTTGTATTGATTGCCCACTACAGTAGTAGAATTTTACTCTCTGATTAGTTGCATTTTTAGTTGGCATTATGAGTTTCTTACATGGATGTTCATGCTCTGAGAAGGAAAGACATTCAAAAGCAAAAATAATTAAATAGCCTACACCCTACTAAAGTTCATTATGACCAGTAATATGCCCTCTTCCTAACAGTATCATTGTACACATTTATATGTATTTGATGCTGTAAGTAATAAAAAGAAACTGAGAAAGCTATTGGCTGTCTTTTAACCCCAGACAGCAACTAAGTACCATGCAGCCACTTGTTCACTCCCTGGCTGGGAGAGGAGAATTGGAAATGGGTAAAACTCATGGGCTGAAGTAAGAAGTTTAATAATTGCAATAAAGTAAAATATAATAATAGTAGTGGTAATAAGAATTGTAAGGAAAAGGAGAGGGAGGAATAAAACCGAAGAATAACCACGTGATTCACGGTACAGTTGCTCACCAGCCACTGACCGATGCCCAGCTAGTCCCCAAGCAGCCATCAACAGGCCCAAGCCCCCCTGGTTTATATACTGAGCATGATGTTCTATGGTATAGAATATTTCTTGGGCTAGTTCAGGCCAGCTGCCCTGGCTCTGCTTCCTCCAAGCCTCTTGTGCACCTTCTCGCTGGCAGAGCATTGGAAACTGGAAAGTCCTTGACTTGGGGTAAGCACTGCTCAGCAACAACTAAAACATCAGTGTGTTCTCCACATCATTCTCACAGTAAACCCAAACCACAGTACTGTACCAGCAGCTAGGAAGAAAATTAACTCTGTCCCAGCCAAAACCAGGACATCTACAAAAAGGAGAAAAAAGGACTACTATAGATCCTAGTACTCTGTATGTTATGTGGCAGCCAAGATAAAAATTGGTGTAGGATGGAAAAACTTTTGAGTGGAGAAATATTGCAATTCAAGGGTAAATATGTGTGTGTGTTTCTCTTCTCGTGTTAATTCTGTCCATAACAACAGTGTCCTGTAAGAAATGTCAATTTTATAGGAGCATTGTTTCAAAGTGACATTTAAAATTAACACCTATACAAAATATATGGTAGAGAGTGGGAATTAAGGGGTATGAGAAAGGGCTTTCTAGTAACTGAAGATAGACATAGACAATCAAGCCTGCCAGCCACTGCAGGACTGTGCACTGATGAGTTGTAGTTACCTGTTGGTGATGTTCCACCAAATACTATTGCAATAATTTGCTGGTTAATCTGTGCTCAAAACCTACATTCTTGTGTGTGGAAAGGTGACATACTTGCAAAAAGAACAGAAGGTGACTGAAGAACATCTAATGGTTCCCTCTGAAACTGTGTCCTTGAAACAGAATCAAGAAGTGCTTAACTTTATGAGAAAAGGAAAAGTTACAGTGCACGCACACACATTCCCTCCCAACAGCTGAGAAGGTTTCAGCACCAGCAGGGTATCTCTGATCAGCAGCCATATAATTTGAGGAGTATCACCCTCTCCCCACCCCTCCTCCCAGGCATCTTGGGGGATGCCTGTTCTAATGCTGGGGGGTGCCCAGTTTATTACTGGTTGCACTGTTCTGTCTGCTGAATCGCTGTAATACCATAATCTGGAAGGAGTTAACTGAAGTGTCTCTTTCATAAATGATGTATACCTTCTGCACCCTCTTCCAGAAACACTGGGCAAAACAGTATGCTAGGTGAAATGTACAATAAATTTGGACCTTTTTTGTCTTCTTATAAATATTTATAGTGACATTTCAAAGGAAGCTGGAACTTTTGTTTGCTTCCAAAATGTAAATGCCGTAAATACATCTACTCAGACAAAAAATGGGCACATATGTAGGTTTTTTTAGAACCCTCATTTTTAATTTCTATAATCTGTGCCAATACACTGAAATCCTAAGAAATGTTTTCTGTGTAATTGCTGATGCAGAAGTGGAAAAAATACTGGAAGCTGTTACATACTATGTTACATTGTGATATCACTGTCTGGGGTTGGCCTCTCGTGTGAAGTATTTGATGTAGTGCAGTGTTACAGTGTTTACAGTTAGGGCTTGCTAGTACATATGAACATGCATCAAAACACCACTGTTTGTAGGCAGAAAACAAAAGGAAAACAAGAAAAAAAAAAAAAAACAACCCAACAAACCAACCTGCACTGGACAACTGACATGAAGACTTGTGGATTATATATACAGGGGACTATAAAGCAGTGAAAGTAAAGAAAGGACTTTGGAAAAAAGCAGCTTCTACCACTAATTGATTTCTTTTTTGTTTTGGGTTTTTTTTTTTTCCCAATCCATTTTGCAGGTCAGAGTTTTTTCCCTCTCTGGTACTTGAATCGTAATCAGTTACAATTGCAGTGTTATTTTTGCAGTTAACACTTTTTAAGAAATTATTGTTGCTGGTGTTTTTTCATTTGCTTATTCAAGTGGGAAGCATCTTATTAATCATTTCGTCTCTTAGTGTAGGAGAGGATGTGGTTGGTACATGGGGGTACAGGAAAGGTGTAAGGGTCCCTGCAGCTCCCTGTGGGTGACCACTGCAGACTTAATTGGAATGAGAGATCACTTTCGGTGCAGATGAACGCCAAGTGCTGAGGAGGGGACAAACACACTTCTGTGCAAAACTGTGCCTGGACAGTGACTGGTTCCCGACTCGTGTTACTACTCAGGAAAAGGGCATTGGGTTTGTTTTGGGTCATTTTCTGCAAATATCTGCTCACTGCTAGGTTTTTTTTTTTTAAAAAACAACAAACCAACAAATAAATTGTTAGAAATTATTACAGAAAAAGAGTAGAGGACAAAAGAGAAGACTCAGATATGCCACATTATAAGTCCCCATCTTAAATATTGTGTGCTATTTTTTGACCCTGTTCCAAGATTTAGTAGAAGAGGAAGAAGAAGCCCAGAGAAGAATGACAGGCTTGGGCTGGCCTCTGGAGGGAGAGAGAGTAAATAGATTGGGACTAATCAATCTGGAGAAGTGATGTGATGAAAAGGATGAAGAAAGTAAAGGTGCATGGTGCAGAACTTACTGCCAAAAGATATTTCAGAAGACAAAACCATAGTGGGTTCAGAAGTAAATTGGACCATTCCATGGGGCATAAGGATTTAATTATATGGGTTTGGGTGCAATCTATGGTTCTGGGCATGCAGATTTGAGGAACTGCTAAATTTCTGGTGGCTGGAGCTGGGAAAAATATTCAGCATCGTTCACGCCTCCCATTTTATGCTTGTTCCTTAGACATCTGTGCTAAGCCTTTCAGAAAGAGCATACGCTGTCAGACAAACCTTTGAATTAAAGTACCACCACTTGTGTACTCATGTACACAAAAGTACCTCATGTGTACTCAAAAAGAAGAGTGCAAAAGAGGCTTGGCTGTTTTTAGAGCACCTGTTTGGATGTGTCCCCAGTATTGTTGCAGAGAGGGGGAGTGTTTGTGTTTAAGGCTTGCTATGTAAGCTAAACTGAATTTCTCAAGAATGTGGGAGACCATAACAGTGAGGCACGAATAGCTCAGAGAAGAGCTTGGGATTTTAGCTTTTGGATTGCTGTGAAGTTGTGTGTTACTTGTTTTGGGTTTTAACTCTGTTTAGAAGTCTGGCATTTTGTATTTTGAAGAGGTGGCTTTTTTCTGTCATATGCCAGTGGAATGGGGTTGATGATACCTTTGCTGTTCTGCACCTTTTCCAACTTCTGTATTTTGTATCTGTTTTCCTTTTGATTAAGACTATTTCCTTTCTTATCTGTTGCATGGAGCTTATTTTATCCCTCTAAGAGCAGCTGCATGAAAATGGTGACTGTTAACCGCGTTTTGATCAGCAGCTGCGAAACCAAATAGTCCTCTTAATTTCATTTTCCATCTGTATGGTGAAGCTTTGCACAGTAATAGTATGTCTTCACCTTGGAGAAGACCACATTACACTAATTAACAGTTTGCAGTTGGAAGGGTTTTCTTAACTGTAAGAGCTGTTTGTTTACCTCTTAAACATAGTTCTGCAATAGTTGACAATATCCAGGGTAAATTGACTGTTCTTTCAAACTGAACCTTCCAAAAACAAAAAGGGCTTGGAAAGAGAGGGCTGTGGTGTTTTGTTAGTCTTTGATATGCTATCTCCATTCATGCACTAAAATGCAGAACTGCCTTTGGTTTCTTATGAAATCTATATTTTAAAATTGTAAAATATAATTGTAACTAACCTGAAAATAAGTAACCTCAAGACAAAATTTTCATGTGAGGAGATCTATGGCAATGCAGTTCATTCTCTCTGGCACTTTTATAATTTATTTTCATCCTCGCTTGCTGCAGCACGTGTCTGAGACTGCCCAGTGATGCAACCTTTGCCTATTTATATACAGCACGAAGGTACTGCTTTACATCGCTGAGTTGTCTCTTCATATTTGAGTACTGAATGCCAAAAGAGCAAGCCTCCTAGGCTTTAAGGTGTAGAAGGTCACAAACTTACAGCGATACGGACAAACACTTAACAAATGTATTTTAACTCTGCTGGTGCCATTTTCTAATCCACACCAGCTGAGCAGATCTCCCTGCACAGAGGCCGTTTCTAAAGCCAACAACAGGTTTATGATTCCAGTCTAAGGTGTGATAAAAGTGTGCTTCAGAGTTGGATGCAGAAGATTTCTTCCACTGAACTGCAGCTGTCCCTTGTTTGGGGTTTGAAACTGCAACTACTGACAAGTGCAGACAAGAGTTTGTGTAAAAACTCAGGTGGTCTCTTGCCAATTCAGTAAGCATGAAAAGCGGCTGGTGGTGCTTACATCTTTGTCTCTCTTGCCAGAAGTTTTATCTCTCAAGGTGTATAATAATAGCCTCTTACATCTCAAAAGTAATTTTCTGATATTTGAGGAAGTCTTTAGAAGTATGAGTCGTGGGAAAAGATCTACTTAAAGCTCTTACACAAGTTTACTGACTCTTTTTGGCTTAGTCTAGTTTATTGTGCTGTCCTGGTTCTCCACGTTTTTCACTCTGGCTAGGGGAGAAGCCATAAAGTCTTATATCAGGGTATAGCAATCAGAGGTGATTTCAGTTGTGTTAATTTACCTTTCCTATGGAAAATCAAACCATTGCAGCCAATGATACCATTTCACCTTGTGTTGCTGATGAAATACGGGGCAACAGTGGTGTTCCTGCAAATTCTCTTTGAAGGGAATTCTTTTAAAGGAATATAATCAACATAGTGTGGCTTACAAGGGAAAAGTATTGAAAGCATCCCTCATCAACTTCCTCTGGTATGCATCAAATAAAAACTTTATTCTGCTGAAATGAAAAAGGGAATCTGATAGGCTGTGAAAAATTTAGGAATAAATGTGAAACTTGTGACAACATCAAATATTAACTTTCCATTTCATTTTGTTCACCTCTGATCACAAACTAAATTGAGTTTCTTACTTTTCACTTGAAACAATTGAAAAATCTTGTTGTCTTTTAACTTCACAAAAAGTGGTAAGAGAATTAAATCATTAGTACAACAAGAAAGATTTTAAAAAGTAAAATAAAACCTTATTATTGTATAGTTCCTTTGATAGACAACTTGCCTAATTAATCATAACAGGTTCATAATCAAAGATTTATTTGAAAATATTTGATATGGAGACTTCATTTATAGCTGAAGGCAGTTTCTGAAATACAAATGGAAAAATGTATAATGTTCTAAATTTTAATTTCATTCGCCTTTCTCTTAATATCTCTCTCATGCTTCATGCAGGTCAAAGTAAGCAACATTTGAATACAGTTAAAATGTGGAGACATGGGATATTCCAGTGATATAAGTGAGCCTGTTTAATGTCTTCACTGGACCTACAAGTCTTTGTAGTATCTTGTAAAGACAAACAAAAATTAAAAATCATAGCATTGCATATTAGAATTTTAAAACCACAGCTTATTCAGAAAGAGAATGACAATTTAAGCAAGATCCACTGATGGCATTTAATTAACAACTTATATGCAGTTTAGCTGTACTTAAAAATTTAAGGTATCATAGCATGATGTTCTGAAGTACCTGTTAGTGAGATAAGAGCTGTGGGTTTCCAGTAGATTTTAATGAAGTCTCAGACCTCAGTTCTCAAGAACAGGCTTTCAAAACTTTCCCATCTTGGCCTGTAACATGTTTTTCCAACATTTTTTAACCCTACCATCCCCTCCCCCCAACATGTATTCCATTACTTTAATCTGACAAACTTTATGAAGATTTTACATGAAGACTTTAACATAGAGATGGATTCTAGATCCAATATGTTCTCTTATTTTCTCTCATGAACGTTAATTATTTTGTATTCCGTTTCTAATGTGGAGTACGGAAAAACCTGTCCCTTCTGTGTCATGAGGAATGGCCTGTTTACTTGCATGCCTTCAGATTCTGTCTGTTTAAGTGACTGGGAACAAAACCAGAAAGACATAATGCTCTATTTGCCAATTCTAATAGCAAAAATTGTTTAGACTTAAGAAATATCTCATTGTCTATGGATCTATTAAAATACCCATTACTGCATGGGTCTTGTTTCCCTCTCAAAAGACATATAGTCTGTATTTTCTTCATTTCCATTTTCCTTTAAGGAGTGTTATGTTTTATATGATCTTGTCAATTAGAGTCTTTATTTAGCTTATTTTGTGTCATTTTCTTTCATATATTAACTTCTCACGGTGTTTTAAACAAAAGCCACCTGCTTTCTCTTTGCAGTCTTGATGCTGTTAGACGACTGAAAGATGTTGTAAAAAGGAGAAAGCAGAGTGTTAACCTACTGAAGTGCATTGGTATTAGAAATGTTAAATAAACCTTTCCCTCCTTCTAAAAATGAGTATGTGGTCTATTAAGCTTGTTTAACATGTGTTGTCTTACAACTGTAAAATGAATTGTTGGACACCTTTGTCACTTCAGTTTTGCTCTGTGCACAGTGTCTATTTCTGTAGCATTACAGTAACTTCCAGGGGGCTGAGTTTCATATTTACTGTGTTCTCAATATGACTAGCATGTTTTCATGCTAATACGGATTTTTAAACTGCTGAGCTAATAAAATGTAATTAATAGAATGCTATTGTTTAAACCCTTTCCAGGTACATCCACCTTTATGGAAGCATTAGCAGCCAATGGTACAACCAACATACAGACATCTGTAACAGGAGTGACAGCCAGCAAACGAAGGTTTATTGATGACAGGAGAGATCAACCTTTTGATAAAAGGCTACGTTTCAGTGTGAGACAAACGGAGAGTGCGTACCGGTACAGAGACATTGTTGTCAGAAAACAAGATGGATTCACACACATTTTGCTATCAACAAAATCATCTGAAAATAATTCACTAAATCCAGAGGTCAGAACAATTCTGATTTTGGGGGGGAAGTGTGCTGGGGGAGTTCTAAATCCTTGCCTTATTTATGACTCACGTATGCACAGATGTACACACAGGAAGATTCAGGTTGTTGCTTGCAAGATTTTACACATACAACAGACTTTAAGTGTAATTCAGCTGAGTTTAAGAACTACGTTATCTGAACATGCAGATATTCTGTCTTTTATGAGATGTGGTGATTTACATAGTGCAACTTGAAACAAGCTTTAGCCTGAATTACTCTTCTTTTTTTCTGAACTGGTTGCATATGCCATCTGCTGTCCGAATTACAGAAATGCTGAATGAGTGTTTTAGTTACAGATAAAATCTAATAGATCTTTTCTTAATGATTTCATTATCTTAGTCTAATTACATTTTTTGAAATGCAAAGCTTCTAATACTTTTTTTAACTTTCTTATTTTTGGATAATGAAAAACCGTTTAACTTTTCCAGTATGATGGTTGAGTGGATCCTAAGTAAAAATTAAAGATGTTGAAGATCTGGGGGGAGGGAGGGGGAGGGGAAGGAGGAGAACAGTATATTACTTTTTAATGATAGAATACAAAGATCCTAATGAATTTTTGATTTTTCAGGTAATGAAGGAAGTCCAAAGTGCACTGAACACAGCAGCTGCAGATGACAGTAAACTTGTGCTTTTCAGTGCAGTTGGTAGCATTTTCTGCTGTGGTCTTGATTTTATTTATTTTATACGACGTTTAACAGATGATAGAAAAAAGGAAAGCACTAAGATGGCAGAAGCTATTAGGTATGTAAGATTATCTCCAGTCATCTGAGTGGGTATTCTTCATACTGTAGTCTGCCTTGGTTTATCTTATTTCAAAAGCCTGTCATTCAACAAGATCTAAGACATTTACCTGTTACGTGATATAGCGTGCAACACTTCTTTTATACTCCCTGTCCCTTTCTATTTGGGTTGTCATTTCACACATCATTCACTATTTTTACTACTAAAATTTAACTGTGAAAATTGGTGGTGTAGTAATACTTCTCCACTTGAAACTAATTGTTGAAGACTTAAACAACCATAGGGTTTCAGGAAACATCTCACAAATGCAAGGTGTGCATCGCATGAGTTAACTTCACGTAGTACATTCAGAGCAGTGGAACGATGGATATTCTAAAGGAGTAGATTAATAGTAGTGAACATCATCCCAATGCTAGGTACCAAACCTAACAATTAAACAAAATGAGCGGAACTACTACGAACTAGAAGAATATATATGGAAAAACGTATGGATCTTAGAGACATGTTTTAACAGTACAAACAAGTAGCTTATCTTTTGAACATCAGTTTTGAGGACCTGCGGTCTTGGATTATCTCTTATATGCTTCCAGAGTATCTATATTCCTTCAGAGACCTATGTTCTATTATCATTATCAATATTTATTAATGTCGCTAAAAAAGACCTTGTAATGTGAAAAGCCTGTTTCATTGGAGGCACAGTTGGCTCATAGAGATGATAATAGTTCTTTTTTTCAAAGGAAATTTTTCAATCATTCCATGTAAAAGTTGCTTACGCAGTGACTTCAGATGCAGCCGGGGACAGAGGTTCTTAACGCCAAGCTTCTGTCCCTAGCTTAATTCAGGCCCTTCCAGAAGCCTGATTTGTCACCTACTATTCATTGTTAATAAAATGGATAAAGATAACTTAAAACACCTACATATCCTGTCTTCAAATATAATAATGGTATATTTCATATATATGCTGGAGATGGTCCTCTCTGGAATATTGATATGATTAAAATTATCTTTAGTCTCTGAGTGGGATGTCTGTATGACAGCTTGAATAAGATGGTTCCAGAAATGTTTTTGCATTCATCAATTTTGGCTCACTAGAATGAGCTAAGAAGCAGCATGAAAACCTTTAGCGATGGATGCAATATAGTAAAAATGTCCTGTTTTGCAGAAATACAAAAACCTGTAGTGCAGATAAAGAGCAAACTTTAAAACTACCACTAAATCCCTTTTTTTTTTTAAGATTTTGATGAAAATCCCATGTTTCAGCATCTAATACTGAAAAAATGAAATGAAAAATCATCTGTCATTCAGAGCAAAGGAGTGCTTTACAAGTGCTGACAACTGTGTGTTGTACATTGTATTCTAATCAGAATTTGTCATGAACTTGAAGTAAATATGGACAACTTCTTAATTATGTATGGTAGCTATTAACTGACAAATGTCAGCACCTCATCTTTGAGGTTTTAGAAGTCTCTGTTTGGTCTAATGCATGTGTACATGTACGTATGTACAAACATATGCTTACTTTTTCCTGAAGGCATTTGCTTTTTGAGAACAGAGAAGCACTTAAGCATCCATGCTCTGTGAGTACTGGAATGAATTGTGATTTTTGTGTTGATTAATGAGGATGGGAATATGCTTTTGTAAGTTAATAGGCTAGCACCGGTAGCATTATGACCAACCAAGAGAGGGAAGGTGAAGGCGGGGAAGTCTTACAGATGTGTGTGATACTCTACTATTTATGGCTTGTTCATAATTTTAAAAGGCAAATTTATTTATTAAGAAGCGCTGTCTCCTAGAAATATTCATTAATGCTTTGCTCATCTTCACTTATATCTATAAACCTTCACTTAAAAAAATGTAGATGGATACCTTATACCAGTGCCATACATAACCACAGTGAAGACCAAGCAGGGCTATAACCGTGGTTTTGGTGCCCAGAGGTGAGGTTTGACTGCAGCCTCCTCTAAGAGGGGGCTGTGAGGCATGTGCGTATACCACAAGTGCCGTATCAGCTGCTGCTTGTAGGAGGGGTGTTAATTCCACACCTGCCCAGATATTGTGCTTTGCTGAGCTGGGAGAAATACTAGGCTTTTGCAGAATCAAAGCATGATTGAGGTTGGAAGGGACCTTTGGAGGTCATCTTGTTCAACCTGCCCCTGCTCAAGCAGGGTCACACAGCAGGTTGCCCATGTCCAGGCAGGGGGTTTTAATATCTCCAGGGATGGGGATTCTACAACCTTGCGGGCTGCCTGGTCAGTCACCCTGACAGTAAGAAAGTGTTTCCTGATGTTCAGAGGAGACCTCCTGTGTTCCAGTTTGTGCCCATTGCCCCTGGTCCTGTCACTGGGCACCACTGAAAAGAGCCTGCCTCCATCCTCTTTGCATTCTTCTTTCAGGTATTTATACACATTGATGAGATCCCCCCCAAGCCTGCTCTTCTCCAGGCTGAACAGTCTTTCAGCCTTTTCCTCACGAGAGATGCTCCAGTCCCTTAGTCATCTTGGTGGCCCTTTACTAGACTGTCTTCAGTAGCTCCACATCTCTCTTTCACTGGGCTGGACACCAGTGCTGAGCAGAGGGGAAGAATCACCTCCCACAGCCTGCTGGCAATGCTCCTCCTAATGCAGCCCAGGGTACTGTAAGCCTTCTCTGCCACAGGGGCATGTTGCTGGGTCAAGTTCAACTTGATGTCCACCAGGACCCCTAGGTCCTTTTCTGCCAAGCTGCTTTCCAGCTGTTTGGTTTCCAGCATATATTTGGTGCCTGGGGTTTTTCTTCCCCAGATACAGGGCTTTGCACTTCCCCTTGTTGAAATTCATGAGGTTCCTCTCAGCCCGTTTCTCCAGCCTGTCGAGGTCCCTCTGGACGGCACCATGCCTCTCTAGTGTATCAGCCCAGGTTTGTATCATTGGCAAACTTGCTGAGGGTACACCCTGCCCCATCATCCAGATCATGGATGAAGTTATTGAACAAACAGTACTGGATCCAGCACTGACCCCCTGGGGTGCAACACTGATTGCTGGCCTCAAACTAGACTTCATGCCACTGATCAGCACGCTCTGGGCCAGCCATTCGGACGTTCTTCAGTCCACCTTGCTGTCTGCTCATCCAGCTTATACATCAACAGCTTGACTCTCAGGGTCTTGTGGAGGGAGGCAGTGCTGAAAGCTTCACTCTGAAGACTAGTTAGACAATATCCACTGCTCTCCCCTCGCCCACCAAGCTAACCACCTCATCGTGGAGGGTGATCAGGTTGGGTTTGAAAGTGATGTTACTGTGGAGATGAATTATTACTGAGTTTTCAAGGGCTGGTGTATTTTACTCATGTAGTGAGTGCATGTTTCTGTTTCTCTTCAGGAATTTTGTGAATACTTTTATTCAGTTTAAGAAGCCTATCATTGTAGCAGTAAATGGCCCAGCCATTGGACTTGGAGCATCTATATTGCCTCTGTGTGATGTGGTTTGGGCTAACGAGAAGGCTTGGTTTCAGACACCATACACTACTTTTGGACAAAGTCCAGATGGATGTTCATCCCTTACATTCCCTCGGATAATGGGCCTGGCTTCTGTAAGTAGCTTGAAGGGTAGGGGCTGACAGCTTCACAATGCAGTTGTGATAATCCATAGTGATTTTAAGACTTTTTACCTTTGCTGTGTTGTCTTTTTTTATTTTTTTTTTTCTTTCTCTCATGAAAAACTTTCATGAGAAACAAGTATTTATAGTTTCTCTGCTCCATGCTGTTACAAACTAGCCCCCACCTGCATGCACAGAACAGAAAGCAGGCATGGGACGTAATCCCGCGTCACGAGCACCCTTAGCCCTGTGACAGTGGCAGAAGGGTTGTGTCCTGCATACCAGGACACACCTTCCCAGCTGATGCCTTATGAGGACCAGCCACACCAGTGTCTTGCATTCAGCACAGAACGGGCTGGTCTGCACTCAGTGTTGTTACATAGCAGAGCACTGTGTCACCAGCTATTAGCAGTCTCATGCAAAGCAAGTCAGCTTTCGTGCACTTGTTCTCAAGAAGTCGTGTCGCACTTCCTTGCTTGGTAGTTCTCTGTTGATGTTTAATGCTAGCGTGCTATGCAAGAAATACTCAACCCAGACCACCTTTGTGAAGGATTTGGGTTTTTTTGTCTTGCACTCAATTTACAAGATGGGGGGGAGGGGGAAATAACGCTTTGCATTGTTGCTGAAAACATACTACATGTTAGTTAGTACCCCTTTTCTTGCTTTCCAGTCAGATGAAAGAAGCAAATGTAACAAAACGCTATTTTAAAATATCTTACCTACATTATTTTCATGTTTCTTACTATTTTTTTATGCTGTATTCTTTGAAAACTGACCTACGTCCCACTCCAATTTAAACAGTAACAGTATAAAACAAGTGCTTGTAGCTACACCTTTTTTTTTCTAAATTACTGTTTATTATAAAAGTCAGTTTTTCCCTGTAAGTATTTATCAATGTAAAAATACAGACTTTGATATATTAAAAACATCAGTTTGAACAGATCTAATGACTAATTGTGTGATGTCTGGATTTAAGTTATTAGAAGAGAACAGAAAAGGTAACTGAAATAGATTAATAATTATAAGAGTATCTTTAATATCTTAGCATGTTTCAAACTACTGATTGTTCCTTTCCCTTTTTATTTGGCCA
Source organism: Falco rusticolus (assembly GCF_015220075.1). NCBI lineage: Eukaryota > Metazoa > Chordata > Aves > Falconiformes > Falconidae > Falco > Falco rusticolus. Next base: position 92,567,276 of record NC_051189.1, read on the forward strand.
TCCATCCATTCATCCATCCATTCCATCCATCCCCGTCCTTTAGAGACTTGTGGTTGTTACTTTTACTTTCTTTAGATGTACAAAAAAAATCCAAGAAGCTCTTCCCTAGTAAACTCTTTTCATGTGTGTGAATGCTTTTGGTTTAAAATATAAAGATTTAAATTGAAAGCTTCTAGTGATAACAATTCCAGAATCTTCAGTGCAAAAGGGGAGGGGGAGGAAAGGCCACTGTTTGCATACTATCTTCAACCCTCTGCAATGTAGCAATGTCAGTGCTGTATGGGACAAAGTTGGACTTTAATCAGCAGATTTCATTAATTATGTTCAGAATCCATACTGAAAATTTTGATCAAATAGTGTGCTTTCTATCTATGAAAGGGAGATAGAAGTCAGCAGAAAGAAGAGATGGTATGAATGATATGAGAAGTGTTTGGGGGGGGGAAAAATACACAAAAGAAGGAATGGAGGCCTCTGAATGCATCCTAAAATTTGCTGCAAGTGTATTAGCTTGGCAATATTAGTCCTACATTTAACTCTTGTCAGATTCGGTGCATTCTTTTTATAATCAGCAGTTACGTAAAAATCTTCAGTCGCAAGATTGTTGGAAATAATCTTCCCTACCAGGTCAGTCTTGGCTGGTGAGCAGGTCTGCCATGGAGGGAGGTTTTTTCCACAGACCACATTCAACAGAGGTTGTTGTTACAGGAAAGCTGAAGCCCAGACCTTAGGATTCAAAACCGATACTGTATTGGGAATACCAAGAATTTTGGAAGGATTCTTAAACCTGGCTTTTGAGTTTTGAAAATAATCTAGAATAGAGATGAAGGCAGCATCTGTTTGGGGAGATACGTTATTGTGCGTCTGCTGTGGAGTTCTTCGGCTGGCTTTCTGGTCTTGGATGCAAAGCACAGGAGCTGCATGATCAGGCTTCACATGCTGGGTTTCCCTGTCAGCCTCCAGCACGCTTGGCAGTATTTCTTACGCCCTTGTGTCAGTGATGAGGGATACACGATCCCATCGTGCCTGTAGTCCACATGACAGCCAGGGTGTCGGGCTGCCTCCTGATCATAGTGCACGAGAGCTGAGATGCTCCGTAAAGGTCTCCTGTAAGCCTCAAAGCACTCACTGTAAGAGAAGGGCTGTAGGATGTTCCTCTGTGAAAGGAGTAAGACAGAATGAGTAGAAAATGTAGGTTGTTAATGAGAGTCTTGTATTAATGAAATATTTTTGTCTTCGTTTCTGTTGCTGTATTGCATTTCTTGGAAAGTAACCACCAAGTGTGTTAACTTTCACAGCAGATACAATTTGTGATTGATTATAGGATTAAAACTTACTTAGCAGTGTACTCCAGCATATATTGTGTATAGATCAAAAGTGAAGATGCCAGAGCAAAACATTTTCCTTCAAAACTTGTCAACAGAACAGTAATGGGAGTGCTCATTTCATGTGAGGTTTTCTGCTAATGCAGTGTTACAGCTGGCAGAAATAAGATAACTGCACCATTATCGTTCATGGTTTTTCACATTCAGGAGAACTCAAGAGTTGCTACTGAGTTATAGAAAAAGATTATTAAGGTTTTCTAGCATTTGTTTTCACCCTTGCTACCAAAGATACATGTGAAGAATATGTAGACCTGACCAGCTGACTTAAAGTTCTGACTTTTCTAACTCCCAATTAGATTGACTTCACATTTTTGATCTTTGATATAAATGTTAAGTATCTTTTAAAATTATTTTTGGAAGAATTTTTCCTTAGGAAAATGACTCCTTGTTTTAGACATACTTGTGTATGTCACTGATCTTTTCGCTAGTGTTTCAGGTTAGTATTACTCACCTATATCCTGGAAAATCAGGAGGTGTAGTTGTGATAGTTAATCAACCTTGTATATTTGATTTTTGCTTTCACAGAAGGTACAACTATAGGGGTATATAATTTGTACCTCTAGTGTGAGGCTTTCTTTTTTTTAACTAAAATATGTGAATCACAACTTCCCATATTAACTTAGGAGAGATGTACTGCTGATAAAATTTATGTAAAAGATCCTAGGAAGCCTCTTTTCATTTTTATTTTAACACGTTGGGAGTCAGCAACTAAACTGCCGTAGAACCCAGGCTTTTTATTTCATTACAAAAGGGCGAGTAATAGACTTCTGAGAGTTCAGATTTCTTCCTGTGTGAAATGGCAATACTAGAACAGTACCTACAGTAATTGGGTAACTTGAAGTTGCTATAATAATTACCAAGAATTCCAGTATTAGAAAAAATGAAGAAACACAGAATTTTGTTCTCAGAAATACTATACGTGTCAGGTTTGGGTGTTTTATAAGAGCCTTACTTTCCCTATTTCAAGAGTCCAGCAATGGCTTTGCCATATTTTCAATGTAAATTAGTCATTAAGAAACAGTAAAAAGTTTTGGGGGTTTTTTTGTGGTTGATGTCACTGCAGACAAAAAGTTTGACTCTGTAAGAAACTTCACTATAGGTAGAATTAAAGCATAAGTAGTTGTGGGATGAAGCTTTAATGGGGAAGCTGATAAATAGTGGTGTGTGTTGATTACAGATGAAAAAGATTTACAGAACTAGAGATCTCCTTATTGTATAGAATGTAGTACTGTTCTGTACCTTTAAGCTATGTACAAGATCCTTTAAATACTGGTGTTTCTTTTTAATAAGACTGCTAAATCAGCTTTTGAAAGATTTTGGCAGTTCAGTATTGAACCCCTGAATAAGATGGGAATGGTTATGTTCTATGAATTTAATCAGAAATTGGAACATGTCCCGCTCCAAAACCGGTGAGTTTTGGAGGTCAAATTCTAAGATGATCCAGCTATTTTAAATGTTGCATCATAAATGAAATACTGCTGAAGACTTTTGAGAAGTGCTGAAAATAAACCATATATTTAGATTTCAAACATTTTCAGTACTAAAAAACATTTTTAGTTGTAAAATATTTAACTGTTCCTTTCTATGAAAACTGAAGTTCCCAGATCTACTACCAAAACTGGATTATCTTTATAACTTACAGATAAAGTAGATTTTTAGCAAAGATTTCAGTGCTGCAACTAATGTAATTATAAATGGCAAGCTGATGTATTCATTGCTGTTTTACAGATCTGCCAGGCTTTATAACGTATTACCACATATACAGTTAACGAGTCAGTAATACTGCAAGAAAGCTAGAGCTAATGAACATTCATGAATGGGAGATGACAAAAGACTTTTTTCATGTTTAACCCTTAATCATAGACCTCTGTATTTTTATAACTACTGACATGTAGTATAGTCAACACCACTGACCAGCTATCTGTAGGCAAGTATTTTTCTTTAATTAAAAGTTGGAAGAGCTATAATAAATAAAACTATTTCAAATAGTGCAGGCATTTTCCTTATTTGTTTTGAACATTTTTCCTTTAATGAGTTTTGTCTCATTACATTTCATACCAGAAGTAACTTTTTATCCCTTCAGGCCAATGAAATGTTGTTCAGTGGAAGGAAGTTGACTGCGCAGGAGGCTTGTGCCAAAGGACTCGTGTCTCAAGTGTTTTGGCCAGGAACATTCACACAAGAAGTAATGGTTCGAATTAAGGAACTTGTCACATGTAATTCAGTTGTAAGTTTCCTTCATTTTCTTACAAAACGTTTTTATGATTAGATTAGTTCTTATTATTCTACATCATTATGTCCTAAACAAAGACCATTTTCATGAAATAAGGACCACATTTTAGTATAGCAATGTCTTTTAACACATTCTTATACAACTTTTTGTTTCTGGGGTTTTGAGGATGTTTTTTAAAGTTTGCATCTAACTCTTCTTTATCATATGCCGTAGCACATTGTGGTTAAGAACATTAAAACAGCATTGGACTCTGCAGTGTGTTTTGGTTTTAACATAGTTGTGTAAGTCCAACTTACTGTAATCAACAGTGTAAACAGTTGCCCTAAGAACTGCACAGAAACACACAAATCTTGAGTTATAATTTAATGTCTTGAGTTGCATTTTAAATTACCAAGGAAATAAATGCAGTCTTTGACATTATGTTGAACTTAGTTTTATGAGTAAAGCCTAGTGCGTTCATGGCTGTGTGCACTACTGGCAGTTGCACAAGGTAGCTGAAACTACCGGTGTTCAGTGCTTTCTTATGAGAAGAGATGCAGCAGAAATTAACTGTTCTGTACATCAGAAATTTTGGACTTTGAAACAGATTAATAGTTTTCTAAATGGAAAAGCAAACGAGATTTTTCAGTCTGTTTTAAATGCTCAAGAATTTCAAGGTCATTAGAGCAGTTCTGGATAACAGTGTTATGATTAGCCTTCACCAAAATGGAGTTGGAGGTTTCTCTAGTTATCAGTAAAAAAAAAAATACATATGTACACACACAGAGAGTTATGATTTAGATTTTTTTATTATTTCCACATTTTTATGCAGTTGTAAACTGTGCTGGTATAGCATAAAGGAAATCCTGTGTGAAACTATGAGAAATACTCTTGAGAAACATTTCCTAGGGGCATAGTATGTCCATGAATTGATAAGTTTAAAAGTTCATGACCAACTTCAGGATTCATCCATATAAACCTGTAAGTACACGTGTTGCTCAGTTCTCATAATACTAAGCCAACTCCATTTTTGGCCTAGGTACTTGAAGAATCCAAAGCTTTAGTACGTAATATCATGAAGGTGGACTTGGAACAAGCAAATGAAAAGGAGTGTGAAGTTTTGAAGAAAATCTGGGGCTCAGCACAAGGGATGGACTCAATGTTAAAATATCTGCAGAAGAAGATTGATGAGTTCTGATGAGATGCCCGTTGACACTGGAATTGTATTTCTTTGGACATCAGGGCAAGCAAAATATGCCCATCTTAGGAAAACCTATATAAACTAACCCCTTGCTCAGCTTGGGAACAGGAGTGGACACCCCCCCCACCTTTTATTGTCAAGGGGTTTAAAAGTACTGTATCACTTAAATTTGAACAAAACTCCTTTCTCCCCGATTGTTACATATAGATATATATACACACACCTGTGTGTATGTGTGTGCATATATATGTCTCTTTTTTATATATATATATATATATATATAAAAGGTAGTATGTGTGTGACAGTGTGTATGTAGACACACACACACAAGCTAAAAAAAAAAAAGATAGAGTGCACTACCAAACATCTCTTTAAAGGCTCTAGTTTTTGTTATCTTTGGCTAGTACTGTATCAAATAGAGAATGGATTAAAAAGTGAATGGTGTTGCATTATTTTCTGTGGCAGGGAAGTCTGGAATCATGTTTTTCTTTTTCATTAGAATACAGAATTGAAACGGGTATTAGCCAGCCCTTACTTTCACTGCCCAATGAGTCAGCTAAGATACAAGGCACTGTCTCAGAAGAAGGTTAAAATACCTCAAGTAATGGAACATTCTAAAATTTTTGGGAATTAAACCCTAAGCTTAAATCACACGTATCCCCAAAAAGAGAGTGTGCTCAGGATTAATGCTAAGAAAACACTCTGTCCTTTTTTGGGGGGAGGTATAGAGGGGTGGGAGGAAGGGGGCAGGAATATGTTTAATTCTTACCCAGATAGCATGAAGAAACCACTGTCTCTTGGGAAAGGGGAATAAGGGGAAGTGGGAGGGAAAAGCAAGGGGGAAGGGAAAAAAAAGAAAGAAAAAAAAAAAAAAAAGCTTGTTTTGCAGTATTAGTGAATCACTGAATATCTTATGTATGAATATCCTAAGTTATAAGTTAGTTTTAGTGGGTTTTTTAAAAGTCTCTCTGGGTTTGGTTGGTTTTTTTTGTTTTGTTTTTTGGTTCTTTTTTAAATAACTACATAAGTGCTTCTGTTGCTGGGTGAGAATACTACTTTATATACAGTTTGGGTTTTGTTTTCGGTTCTTTTTTTTTTCCTATTTGCTGGTTTAATTGATGTATTACACCAAAAATGCATTTTATGTTCATAGATTTTAGGTTCACTTAGAATATATTATTTAATAAGTTAAAAATCTTTTGGCACACTATTAAGTAAAAAAAAAAAAACTCCTTTTAAAAAAAAAACTACCTTATATTAGATGTTTAATGTTCTTTGTCTATGCTTTTTTATTATTTTAAATATACACTATATACAGTATGGTGTAAGAGTGCCCTGTGTAAATAGACCTATTTTGCATTCCTTTCAGGAGTGGTTATTGATTCCTGACCGCAGATACCTATTATTACTTGGGTATCTGTGCTTGCAATCTTAATGAATGTATTATGAAGAATGAAAAAGAAATCAAACCTTATTTTTGTACAGTTTTGAAGTTTTTACTTGGAACTGACCCACCTCCCCTTCCCAGTGGAGAGCTGTACAGTGTGTAAATCTGCCTTTACCTTGGATTGGTACAGTATTTTTGCATCTGTGGGACCTACTTCTTTGTTCTAGTAGTTTGAACTATATATAAACTGTACAATCTGTAAAGTTTTTATAGAATAAATATTCAGCTGTGAAAACTGGTTAAATAAAACTAATATTTCTTAACACATTTTAAATGTGATTCTCTCATATAATTGTCTTTTTCAAAGATACTTCTGATTTAAGGGTTGCTGAAACAAATCTTTCAAATTAAAGACTTCAATATTTTATTTTGTTAAACTTCTATAAGCTCTTAATTTCCGTTAAATGAAAAGTTGAAAATCAGTTTATTGCTGTAAACTGTGTAGAAGTTTTCTCTTAGAGGAAGTTGATGGGAGAAGATGACATAGGAAGTCATTCTACTCTTCATTATTTTGTTACAGTTCAAAAAAAAAAAAAATTCAAGTAATTATTTCTTTGGAATCTCTTAAAAATGGGTCATTTTTCCTACAGTGATGTGGTAAAGTGAAAATTCCTTAGTTGAATTCGATTTTATTGAAGGCAGAAGGAAAGATACCTTACCTACAGTTCTGTAATGGGAAACCTTTTGGAGTTCAACTCAAATTTATATAAAAGGTCCCTTTTCTGGCCTCTGTAAGAAGTATTTGGGCATAGATTGCATCTGTTTCAGCTAGAGGATTATTTATGCTTTCTTTAAACATGAAAGAACTTCACTGTAACAGAAGACTGGGTCTAGAGATACTTAGAATTAAATCAGTTGAAGGTGCAGGCAATTCAACTGAAAAAATTCTACTTGCTTCATTTTTTGTGTTACTATCTGTCAGGCTGTTGTGCTGCTGCTGACAGTTTGAAGATGTAAGTTGGTGACCACGTAAATTCCTTTCAGTGGAAAAAGTCCTTAGTTCAGACAAATTCACATACACTATCAGAGTCACTGTGCAATTGCCCAACCTTTATATTAAAAGCAGTAACTAACTTCACACTATTAACAAATTATGTCCTTATGAATAAGTAATGTAGACGTTTTGCCTACATACTGGACTAGAGATACCCTGTTTCTGGAGGAAATACTGCCCTGTTCTTTTCAGGATTGGTCACTAAGTATCCTTTGATGGGTGTGACAGTTACAGTTAAGTCTAGTTTAGTCTTTGCAAAACCACAATAGAACAAAGCCAGAAAAGTTAGCAAGCAAGAAGGCCTGACAGATCACAAAAAATGACTTAGGACATTTTTTACATGAGTGTTTTCCAAGCTTTTCTTCACAGGAGACATAGGTCTTTGTCCAGCCTGGTTCATTGCTGATGCTTGTATTGTCCTACATAAATTTGCAGTACTGCATAGATAAACTAACCTGAAGCATCAGCTTTAGCTTCTGATGACTGACTGCAGCTGTAGCCACAGGGGTTTGACTGGGCTCAAGGAGAAGGCTGGGGAGGCTGCAGAAGCCACCATCACTTCTAAAGCACCTGGTTTGGAGTCCCAGCCTCACAGAAGCAATTGATTCTAGTAGTGATGTATGAACACCTTGTACTAGGGGAATTCTGGAGCATCGTGAATTGTTGGGTTCAGGTGAATGTAAGAACATAGAAACGGTATCTTTCTGAAGATACAGAAAGTTTCTGTATGGTTGGGATTTTTTGTTTGTTTGGGGTTTTTTTCCCAGCAAGGGAGAAATTTTCCTCATTTTTTTCCTCCTTCAGGCCTGAAGGCAAATCACATCTGTTTGGGTGTCAGAAGTCTAGTCAGGGGCTAGTAGAATTAGTAATAAGGGTATTGGAACATAAAATCCAGCTGGCTTAGCCTTCTTAGTCTGACCCCTAAGTCTCCTATCAAGACTGGCTTGATTGCATCCCTGTACTACACAATCTGCTTAATTATTTACAGAGCATAGAGACACACTGTAAGGCAACTGTCAGTGTTGGTGCCAAAACCTTAAAGGAGCACAGGAGCCTTGATAGTGCAGTGTAGGAATCTGACATTCTAATTCTCTTCCTGAAATAGGTAACATCTCAGGCACTAGCAAACAGCAAACTGACCAGCACTGGCCACTGGACTGCACTGAGGCCATAAAGTATGCCTTCCTCACAAAAGTTCCATCACATTGAAGTTTATTTTTGGAAGTAAATGAAAGAACTTTTCTCCTGGTCAAGAAACGGGACCACAGAGCCACGGGTTGAATGTACTTGGAACTGTTTGAAAGCCACCTGTGTACACTTGACCACACTTTCTGCTGATATGTTAGTTTGAGTAAATAAAGCACAGCAAGGTCTTAGCACTGGGAGAGCCAACCTACAACAAAAGGTATTTTGAGGTAATCTGAAGATCTGAACTCACCTACAGGTCTTTTCCATGTTCAAGCTTCCTAATTTGCATGAATCCAGGATGTGAAGCAGTTTCCTTCAGTGAGTCCTTCACTGGATTGCTGACATTGCTAAAAGACACTGCTCCATGCACCATTATACTGAAAACAAGGTTCAGGGGAATTAAGTAATCTTTTTAGGTGAGATTAAAGTCATACTGAGCTGTAAACTGCTTAACTTTACACCGATACTTTTCATACTTTACCCAAACAGTGGATAAAACAAGACTGCAGGCATCTAAGGAACTGGGCAGCAAACAAACCATTTCTGGCCGAGTGGACAGGAGAGACTTTCTTCAATAGAGCCTGTACTCTCCCTGGGTTTGCTGGTGGAAGTTGAGGCACTTAACGTTCATCTGGAACACGACAAGTATGCTGCTGAAGAGAGTAGGAAGGAGGAGATACCTCAACTCAATTACAGTTTGCATTATGATTTTCCATCCTAAAGGAACTGTCAGCAGCTGTCAACACACAGGCAGTCTCACAAGGCTGTAGCAGAGGCTGGGTTGGCAACCTTAAGTCACACAGCTTGGGAACTCAGTTATACTGAAGATGGCACACAGGTGAATTTTTCTTTCCAAGGGAAGAAGTATCAGGAGGAGAGGCCCTGTATAGCACACAATCATCATGGTCCAGTCCTGTACAGTCACTCTGATTTCTCTAGAAAATACTTTGCTCACAAGTCTGCATTTTTTTTCCTACTTGCGAGGGACATGATTGGCAAGCCATGCACCAGACTTACTAACAAACAAAATCCAAAATACAATTACCTCGTGAGGTACTCACAGGATGGAGAGTGGTTTGATATGCAAAGATTTTGAAGTGCAATAGAAAATGAGATGATGGTGACGGAGTTCTTTTGGTCCTCCTCATCCCTCCTGCACAAGGAAAAATACAACAAACAAGGGGAATTAGAAGCCACCAAGAAACAGCAGGTAAGAAGTCAAAAGGAGCTGCAGGAAGAAAACAAAGAGGACAGAGCCAGGCTTTTCTCAGTGGTGCCCAGTGACAAGACCAGAGGCAATGGGCACAAACAGAAACAGAGGAGTTCCCTCTAAACATCAGGGAACACTTTCTTACTGTCAGGGTGACAGGCACCGGCACAGGTTGCCTAAAGAGGCTGTAGGGACTCCATCCTTGGAGATACTCAAAAAGCTTCTGATCATGGTCCTGGGCAACCAGCTGTAGGTGGCCCTCCTTGAGTAGGGGTGGGTGGGACCAGATGACCTCCAGAGATCCCTTCTAAGCTTTACCACTATGTGTGGAAAAAAAAAACCAAACCCAACCAACTTGCATTTGTTTTCTAGCTAGCTAGTCATCCATCAAACAACCTCTGTGGCTGGAACTGCAGGCTCATCAGGCTCTGCAATCCTTTATCTTTGAGAAGCCAACATCTTGTGCTGGGTGATACCAAATCACCCAGAACAGAGAGAAGTACAGATCGACATACAAGTTTCAGGTAAGATGGGGATCATCTTTACCCTGTCTGTTAAAAAGCATAAATAATGTTACTTGTTCAAAGAAGAAGAATTTATTTCTTCAAGGATAAACAGGATTGCAATAGTTAACCAAAACAAAGCCATGCCTTTTACAGTACCTGAAACTTTGCTTTGGTCTCAGCAGTTCCTTGAAATTTTGAATTTTTTTTTCCCAAGATCTGCCTCAATCAGTCAAGCTGAACAGTAACCCAGCCACCAGTGGTCATACTGAAATGTAACCATGTGAGCTACTCAAGATGACTGCACATAGCGTGAGCCTTTGGGTCAAATGTAACACATCTTTACTATGTCCTCTGGATATAACTTATTAAACACACACCACTATAGAGCAACTACATAACTCTGCAGGATGAGAAGTCAACTCATAATGCTGTAATAAACGAGTGTTTCCTAGATGCTGCTTTCCAAGACCCATTCATTATAACCCTTTACTTCCATCTCCAGCAAAAAGTTCTTATTGCTAAACAAAACCTAGAGTATAAACAATCTTCAAAGTCCTGGTTGTCTTCCCTGCCTCCCCCTTACTAATTAATTTTCACTAAATTCACTGTACCATCTGTCTCAGTAAGAAAAGGCACTCACAGAGGCCACCCTCAAAGTCACGCCAGTCATGTGCTGGGTAAACTGGCTGCTGCCAGTAGCAACTTCTGTGAAATGCAGATACTGCTTCTTACAAAAACAACATTTCTGGAATTCATTGAGCTTGTCAGGTTGGACTGGGATCTTAAATCAAACAGTATTATTAAAAAAATACCAAACCAACAAACAAACCTAAAACCACCTGCTAAGCCAGGAATAATTGAGACACACACTTCTACAGAAATCATGCTTGCACTACATGATGTAAAGTAAAATCAACAAACAACAATTTCCTTTCCATGTTTCAAATGTCAAAAGACAGGCACATCCCCATATTTCTTCTTTTTCTTCTCTCCACCACACCTCCACCTCCATGGGCTTTGTGCTTAGAAAGGGGGTGGTGGGATTTAAGCTGGAAACCTGATAAATCCTGAATTTATGTGCTGGAAGAATTATTTTGAATGCTAAATAACAATTTTAAAAATTAAAACAATGTGAAGCTGAGAGTTTTTAAACTGGATGACGCCTTGAATCAAGGGGATGAAAATAAGAAAGCAAAGGGAAGGCACCTCATCCACTTCTGCTTGTTTCTTAGTAGGCGTCTCAAGACTGATCACATCAAAATAGGAGTCTGCAGACTTAACTTTGTGATCTCAAGAGCTGGGCCGTAACATCCACAGAAGTATTTCTGAAGCCAGCATTATATGGTATCTAGGAATAAAATTGAAGTTACATTAAAAATTGAAAGTGTATCTAAAGGAATTACAATTCATGCTGACAGAAAATTCTATTATGGATAGAAATGACACAAGTCCATGCATCCAAGGGAAGAGAAAGAAAAAAGTCAGGTCTTGACATCAATTTTCTTGAAGCAAAATAAAACACAACAGCCAGTCTGATAGAAGAACCAGGGGCAACAACTCCACAATCTTTTGGGCATTTTGGACAATCTATTTCAGCTCGTGAGAACGGATTTATTTTCCCCTAGAATCATAAGCATCTGAACTTCCTGATAATTACTCCGTGGCGCAGCAGAACTGTTACCAAATCCTTCAACAGAAGATCTTTGCAAATTGTTAATCCTAATGTTATAAAGCAGGAAATTTGGGGACCTTACATAACCCAGCTCTGAAGTAGAATAAACAATTAATTATTTAAGATCCCAAATGCTTCTGGAAGGTCCTGGCACATGAAGATAGGCTATTGCACTTAATCCTTAAAAAGATGCAACCCCAAGGCCTACAGTTCATGTTCCGCTCCAGCAGACGCCCCCAGCCTTACTACCAGCCTTTCAGATGAAGGTGACAGCAGTTCTTCACATGCACTCAGTCCTCTTAGGTTCTGCTACAGATTTAGACACGGTGGCGCAGCAAACAGTTTTTTCACAGACATTGAACAGTTTAAACATAATTGGTTGTAAACACAGCTTTGAAAAAAAGTGGTAAGCGCACAATACTGCTGTTCATGAAATACCTCAAAACCTGAAAAATACGTGAGGAGCCTACATTATATGTAGGTATAATTTGGTAGCCCACATTATATGTAGGTAAAATATGGTAGCCTACATTAAAATGCCATTCGGTTCCTCCACTACACTTCCTAACAGGGTAGGTCCACCCAATGCTCATGTGGTAAGTTAATGCTTTGGGAGCAACCTTTGCTGAACAAGCGATGTGGCACATCTGCCTCTAGACTGTTCTTGACACAGAAGCATTAAAACCGTAATTTTGCCACTGAACCGGTTATCACCGATTCTCAGCATATCACCTGATTACTGAACTTTCAAAAGCAAGTAAGCAAGTAATACAGCAGTCCGTAACACTAACGTATATCAAATAATTCAACAGATTAGCCATAAAAATCATCTAGAAGTTCCTGAGAGTTTGGTTGGCTGAAAATAAATGTAATATTGCCAGTGTCTAGAAAAAGACATACACAGAGCCTCCGACTTTACATTCAGAGATTTCAGAAATCCTCAGCAGAGTTGTGTACCCCAAGAAGTTGAACCCAGGAAACATCCTGACGGAAAATTTCTGGCCAGCAACCCGCAATAACCTGACACGCAATCATTATTGTCCTGTCTCTACCATTCCTAGTGCTCCTCTAAGTTCATAGTGATGAAGAGCAGCTGCAACCTGGGAAGGGCTCCGGCAGTAACAGCAGGGACCCACAGCAGCTCCCAGAAACGGGTTATCACTGAAGACACAGCAGCAGCCCAGCATCACAAGGCACAAGCAAGATAACCCCTGGATTTTCTCTCTCTGACCACTGCCTCATCACAAACTAAAACCACTTGCGCAGACGAAGGAGAATCAGAGCATCCCACCCAAAACCTACGCGGAACACACGGAAGAGGCACAGCTGCCCTGCGGGGATGACAGCTGAGATTAAGGGTCTTTTACATCTGTTTTTCCTCTTGTGCACAACAGGAGCTCCGTTCGAGAGCTGCGCAAGGGCATCCATGCGCCGTGCCTGGCCTGCGGCCATACTTGACCCTGCAAATCACCGACGATAAAACAGCAGAGTACGACACGGCGAAGATTACAGACTTGCCCGGTTTCCCCGCTACGTCAACACGCTATCACCACCTCGCAGGCTTTCTTGTGAAGGAAGCCGCGATCCCAGCTCACACCAGCAACATGAAACTGCACCTTCCCGCGTGCTCTGCCTGATAACGAAAGCCATCCACCGCTACGTCTAGCCAGCGCGGCAGACTGGGAAGAGTTGGAAAGGAGTTATCTAGGAGCCCAACAGAAGCGGTTGCTTATTCTTCCTGGAGACAGCGAGGCCGGAGGCAACAGCGCAGTAAACACCATGTTACCCGAGCGCCTTCAAACGGTGGGCACTTCACAGCACCTGCAGCCCAAAAGCTGCTGGGTGCCCAGCACCTGGTGCCCTTCTGTCTTCCCAATTCGTGTTTGTGGAGGGGCCTCAAAATACCCCAGGAGCGTTTGTGGACAAACCACCAGCAACTGCCACAGGGACGGTGTGGCCATAAATGAGAAACAACACAAGTGCCAAAGCCTCTCAGCCTTCAAATTAGACATATATTTAGAAATTCTGCATTAAACCATAAAATTAAAAAAAAAAAAAAGTGAACACTGTGGGTCTCCTAGCAGCAAGACCTGGCTTTGTTGGCCGGGGCCAGCAGGGATTTGATCCCAAGGATTGACACTCTTGCTTGTTGCATCTGGAAGGATGTCTGTCACCGAGCTGGAGAGCCTCTGCATCTCTGTGGGAACCCCTGAGGGGAAAATTAGGGTCTCCTCAGAACTGACAGGAAAATTTAAGACTTCCTCAAAGAAGAAAAGAAGCAAGGGAGAAGAAATCCTAGAGAAGTGGAACTATTCCTAACAATCATGATAATTGCAGTTTTGTAAGTCGGGCTGGCTAGGTGCCCGGAATGGGTAAACAACCCCAAGCCAGTTTAACTGACAAGCATATTACAGTTTTGCACAGCCCTGGAACAAAGCAAAATGACCTCCAACTTTTTAAAAATCTTAGCTACAGATTTTCCTCCATCCTCACTTCTTTATTTGTGTAAATTAATAAACCTATGCTCTAAGACAGTGGTAAAGTTTGATATTTCTGACAGTAACCATGAGGTTTTGACACATAGCTGTCAATAAAAGCAAGTGGGAAATAATTTTGCTCAGAACTAAAATTTTACAAAGACCCCTTGTTGAAGATATATTTACAATACACAAACAGCTGATTGTATGCATACAATGTATAATGTGTTCTTAACATGTATTAATATTATACATGGACAATTTGCTAAATTTTACAAGGTTTTGCCCATTTTAAGAGTTTTAACCACGTTTTTTCAGTAACTTTTCTTCCTTTTTTTTTTTTTAATGTTTTACTAACAAATCACCCAATTATCTTTGTGCATCAAAACAACTTTAGATTCAATTTTATCCCCATCACACTGACCTATCATTGTTCCAGCAGAATTTCTGAATTCAACACTTGTGAAGATCAGAAGCGTTCGTGAAACCACAAAACAGGGTCTGCTGGCATGGCTGCAGGAGCTTCACTGTAAAGATTCTTGGTCCAAGGTTATGCATGATGGGGAAACTTCCACAATCGATTCTAGGACCTCTGGAGGTAGATATCAGGCATCCTCCTTGATGTCCCCTGTTGTAAACAAAAAAATATATATTTTTTTTCAAACAGTGCAATGATTTTGCACTGTTATTTGATTCTAGGCTTTTCCTGCCTAGAAAGAGTCAATCTGAATAGTATTTATTTTTCTGTAGCAGGAACTATGCATCCCCTGATCAAATTGTATGGAAACACAAAATTATTAAACATGGTGTCCCTCAGGTTTACTGAGAGAAGAGGCAGGAGCCACATGAAACAGGAGCCCCTGAAAGGCTGTGCACTGTATCCTTCCCAGCCCTTCAGAGCAGTACTGACACATATTTAACATCCTTCATCCCTCTCTGCTATGTTGCCTTTATCCAACACCAACTTTGAAGCAGAACTTTACCAATGCTCAGAACAGCTTTTGACAAGGACATGTGAAACTATTCACCATCTGAAGAGGTCAGCCATACCAGTGAAAGGGATGCGGGGGTGCTGGAGGGAGCCAGGCACTCTTCGAGCTTGACCTACCCACAGCTACTACACTATACAGCATTAAAGAACCTAAGGCATTTAGGCTCCTAATCTCCCATTCACACATACATGAACTAGGCCACAAGCACTGCTGGCTACAATCTGCCCAGAATTATATTTACTGCCTGGTTTTAGGAAGTTTATCTTTCTTAATGATCATTTTTATCAGGAAAGAATAAGCAGTCCCTGGGGATCCAGTTCATTTCTCTTTGGGCCTTTTTAATTTGCTAGTTTCTCAGCCCTTGATGCCAGCTCCCCACATACTTGGAATCATATCAATTCACAATTTTATCTAATCTGCATCTTTTCTAATAAAATGACAGCCCATTCCTCTCCTAGCGTTATGCCAGTACTTTTCTTTGAAGTCCCATGGAGCTGCATCCGACTCATGCCAGCATACAAAAATGACTGGAGCTCAGCAATCTTGTGGTCACCTTCATTCAAACCCTTTAGTCTCTTTTGCTGTTACTCATCTTTCCCATGACTCTAACTTGATGCCTACTAGCAAAAGGCACAGCACACTGACTCAAGACTTGATCTTTCTGCTGCTCTTGACACTTCTCTTTTCCCTGCCCCCTACCATCTCAGTGTTTTATTTATTCTTCTGACTTGTGCCAAACACTGAAGTCACAGTCAGAGTTTTCAGTTTACTCATATCCCTAGCTCTTTTCCTTATTCTATAGCTGTCTCCTCCCTTTCCTCATAAACATTACCTGGTTGAATAACTCGGTCTTTTTCATACCTGCCATGTATTTACATAATGAACAACTGTAGTTTATTTTCCTTCTCCCGCCTCTCACTAAAACCTGGCAGCTCACAATGCTCAGTCCTTGTGTATTTGCACATCGTATGGGATAATCTGGACCTCACAGTGACATGGGGGTTAAGAAATATGAAGCTTATTTTGGCTCTGTTGTGATTCTGACTCCTAGCAGCCAACTTGCCTCATTCAAGATGTCATTTTTCAACGAAACCCACAGGCTTTAAGACTTCAATTCATCCCAAAAATGCATGCAGATGAACAGGCTCCAGCCAGCTCGCAACTTGCCATGAAGCCAACATGCTAATAGAGCTCCATCTTTGCTTTCAAAAACCTCATGACAGGCTAATTAATTTAATAGTCCAGACCTCTCTTCAGTTGGCTTCAATTCCCTCCCCAGAAAGCAGCCTCTAGCTCTTAACAGTATCTTGAAACTGGTTTTCACTATCTCAGACTGTTACTGTTCCTGACAGTCTGTCTCAGGATTTTCCATGTACCAACATTTTCCATCACCAAGGCAAGCCAGACACTACTGGGAGAGAAGAAGAAAAAACATGGAGTGACAGATCCCTTTGGTAATTCCCCAATACCTCCAAAACCTGGCAAACAGGGACATTATTCTGCTGGCAAGAACACCGTCAGAACAGCTACAGAGACACAATTCAACAGGCTACACATCTAACCACAGCACCGTGGGGCAAGAACAAACTTTCTGAACTTTGAGAACAACCGATCAAGCTTAAAAGCATTAGCTTGGGTGAAACTGTCTGCAGCTCATTTCTCTCTTCTCTAGCCTCCCTTTTCTAGTAACAGCAAAATCTGCTGTGCAACTTCGCCACTTCTCACCACAACTTTTTTTTTTTTTTTTTTTTTTTTTTTTTTAAGTTTGGAAGTACTGGAAGGCAAAGATGGTCTCCTTTTACACCATTAGTACAGCACTTGATGTAATGCTGCTTGTTACAGCATTGTGTGTTCAGTATGAGAACTAGTTAGAAATTCAGTGAAGTGCTCAGAAGTTGCAGTTTCCCTCTAAATGTGCTACTAACAACAGTGAATCCTTCACCGAGAACATCCAGAAAGTTCATGCAGGAAGATTTTAGACAATAGGAATCGAGTTTATTGCCTCTGTAATAAAAATGTAGTAATTTCAAACTACAGTCACAGTGAAACAACTGTGGGGGTTAAAAAGAAAAAAAACCATCACACTGAAGATCGGTGAAGTCAAGAGAAACAAGTCCACAAGGTGATTGCTACTTAGTTCAACTTCTAAATGGAAACAGGATTCTTTGAAAAATCTGACTCAGTATGCCCCCACTCAGGGTCACACAGAACAGCTCAGAGCTGGGAGGACACAGCTCTAGTGGCCACCATCACCAGATGATGCCATCCACAACTATACTTATTTACAAGTCAGCATACTTGCAGGTAGTTTAACAAAAAAATGTAAATGTCTTTCATAGGCATTTATCAAGAGGTGGTTTTTTTCTTGCCATCATTGCACAAGGGCAAGAAACCAAGAGGGTTTATTTATAATGCTGAGCAGCTTCTTGATTTTTGCACAGATTCTGGTATTTGTAGATCTTTTCTTGGAATAGGGTGGTATCTCATCTTGTTTGAACGTGAATGGAATAAATCTAAACATACTTAAGAGGTATTTGGCACAGTAAGCTATTTGTTCATTAGGAAGAAAAACCCCATGTTTTTACCAAATTCCAGACACTGGAAGAACTTGGGAGCTCTCTATTTGCACTGAAAATCAACCATCTTAATACATTCTGTCCTCTTCTGCCCACAAGACTCGTTACCAAGTTTGCAGAAAAAAACCATACCAGAGCCTCAGCTTAGTCTTAAAATACTGTATCTTTTTCTATATTACTATCTAAAAGGTCCAAGGCAAAGGTTTTCATATGTCAGTCCAAGACCAATTTCCAAATTCCAGTCGTCTTCTTTATCCACTTTGGCTTTTTTGTTGAAATTGAATTCAACAAAATTCAGCCATTTTAGAGTACTAACTGCATGAGCTGGCACACTTTTTTTAAGAACCTGAGGTATTCCTACCACGTTATCACATTTTACAAGGACAAGCACCTATGAGATTTTGGTCAAAATGTGGTTCACGAAGCAATTTCTATACTATTGAAAAAGCCTCAGCCAAAGATCTGTCCTATGTTACCACTGCAGTTTTCGACCCCTTAACTTTGTTTCCAAATCGCATTTTTTGGGTCTTACAGAAAATAGCAGGTATTCCTGAAATGACTGATCTCTGAAGGAAAAGGAAAACCAAGCACCACCTTGTAGGTATATCATTTGTGAGTGAAAGTGGAGAGTGAGCTCTCCGTGCTGGGGGCTTTCTGTTCGCATGACAGGCATGAAGAAAGATATTTCCTTCACAGCTCCCCTCCCTGGAGGTCCTCAGCCTATTATTCACTTGATCAAGCCAGGCATTAAAGAGAAGCAGCGAGAACAGCACTTGGATCTAAAGAAGTCTTGTATTTAGTTGAATCTTGGCAGCAACGCCACTTTCATCCTCCAGGGAGGAAAAGACAGCATAGATTGTCATTCACAAAAGAAACTAATCTATAGAATAAAAATGAGCTTTTCCATCCAGTCTACCAACACCAGGGAAGAGTTTTGCATAGACTATGTGTGCTTTCCTATGTGGAAGTGTCACAGCTACGCTCCAAGTTCCTGGTTCCAGAGGAGCTATATAAAGAGGTTCCCAAGGCCAGCAGTACCCTGGGGACTTGAAAGGAAGCTACAGGAATTCTTCGCTATATAAAAATGCACTCACTTCTCTTTAAGGGAAGGCACAAAGGAGAGAGGTTCCCATGCAAAGTAACGTGGGTGAGGTTGGGCTGGAAGCCCCTGTGAAGCCACATCTTACATAGCTTCCTGAGAATGCGTTCAGTCCCTGCTGAATCTTGCACCTCTATATCTTCATGCAGGGTATGGAGCCTTGGCTTCACTCTCATTTAATTGTGTTTAATGTCTAAATGTTTTGAGCATTGCTTGGGGAATATCAAAGGAAACCTGGCAGCAAGTCGAGAAATAGAAGAGAGAAAAATTGGGTCTCCGACCCTTTGAGAAATCAGGGAACCAAACAAGCATCCTACTGATCCTGCAAAGTTTAAGGGACTTCTACCAACAGGGATCAACACCTGGCTCCTAAAAACGCATGTATAATCCCCAAAACAAAGCTCTGGCTACTTCCCACCAAATGCACCAATTTCTGCCTAGATCACATAGAACTGACATGCTTATAACGCATGCCATAGTTATGTTTCAACAAAACAATACATGGGAATTTAGCCATGTCTCTCTGCTCGCTTGAAAGGGAAGTCCTACAGCTAAAAATCTCAGCCTTCCTCTGAGGGAGAGCGGAACAATGACTCTTGCTGCAGAGTGGCATATTCCAGGCAATTACAAGAGCTTCAGACCTCAAAGCCACACTCTTGAGCATGACTGGAACATAAATAGATTAGCAACTGCTAAGTATTGCTCTCCTCCCGATTTGGAAAGCATGTTCCCACTTTGCTTTTGTAGCCTTTAATGATGCACAACCATTCTCTTAACAAGAAAAGCCATTTCACATTATTTTTAAAAATATCTCAAATGCTTCAGGTTACCCTTAGTTACCCTTCATCCCTCTGCTCTCTACAATGCTGCCGACTAAACGCAGTCATGTTTTCCAGCACATTACAGTCTTGCCTTAAGCAAAGTAAACCCCATACCATCTCCTTCACTTACAGAACCTTCCAGGCAGGTAAAGACTGGCCTTGTTTTGCCCTGGTCAAAACCACCCCTCACTGATCAGCAGTCTTCAGGGGAAAACAGATGTGGCAAGAGCTGATTCTAGGTTCCAAAGTAAAATCTGTGAACATGAAATGATAACCTATGGCACTCTCAAAGGGCTTTACAAAGCAAATAGCATCTCTAAGTCTGTGGCATTGAACAGGCAAGTGTCAGACCAGCACAGAACCGCAAAGTTATTTGTAGAAGGTCACCCAGCAACGTGTTATTGGAGCTACAAGTAAAACTCAGATGTCTCTACCACAATTCTTCAGGCAACTTTGCCTTCATCTCAAACTGCCTGCCCACTGCCTCCCCAAAAAACCCCAAACCCCCATTTCCACTAGAGCAGGCTGACCAGAACCTGAAGGTGCACTGTAGTCCTTCACACTGTCTACTAGCTAATGCAGGTAGCTCACCGCTCAGCATGCTGACTTTTCTAGATCTCTGTTCTGAGCACAAGAGTAAATGTGCTTTTTGGGACTGGGTATCCAGCTGGAAGGCTGTTAATGCCACTGGGGAATTAACTGCCTACAAGTAGGCACCACAATGCTCTGCCTTTACAGATCTTCAAAAGACTTTTACAAGTCTTCAGAATTACGTAGGCACCCTCAGGTTAGATCTGTAAAAAGCAGTGGTGCCCACATAATTTTGAAGACTTAATTCAGAGACCTTGCAAATCCTGCTGGTCACATGAATACCTTAAATCATCTGGCCAAGGCATCCATTAATCTGAGTTGCTAAATGGCTGCTATTCCTACTGACCTTTAAGACCAGGACAGGTACAGTTGTTCCACAGGTCTCAGACTGTGATTCCACAGCATTTAATGTGAGAGATGTGAGTCACGACACCCTGCACAGCAGTACCCATTTCAGTGACATCTGGAACACAGAACCACCTTTCTGTCAAACCAGCCACAAGCACATCATAAGGTATTTGGACCAACTACGCAAAAACAAATGATACCAAACTGTCATTCATGACAGTTATAAAAATATTTGAGTATATTTAAATAAGTTTACGGGGCAACAACATCTTCTTCTGACACCAGGAGCTCTAAAGTTGGATTTAGTATCTAACCAAAACACAGACTCAAGAACCAATGTATCATTGATTGGTTTTGTGCCTGCCCTGCAAAAGCTGACCATTTAAACTCTTGATTTGCTTCAGTAACAAAGAAGAAACCTCTCTTCATAAATTACAATCAGTGTTGCCCTGATCCAGTGTGGTGCCTAGTTCAGCAAGGCTTTTATTTCATGCCAAACTACAAAAACTTTTGAAAATTGCAGTATAATAGCACTGGCTTCCTCTAAAGCTTGAAGTTACATCCTTTTAAAAAGGCATACTCGATCTGGTAGCACTGAAGAAAGGTACAAACTTCAACAGTAACAAAGATTAGAAATACTCGCCTTCGTGATAAATCAGTAAACACACTATTTTTCACCTGCAATCACATAATTAAACAGCCCCTTTGCATTCTCTGCAACCCTACTGGCATACAACGCAGAAAGGCTGTTGGTATCTAGCAAACCAAGACATCTGGCTTAGACATTAACAACAATAATCTCAAGTTATCTATATTTTACAGGGCGGGGGGGGGGGGGGGGGGGGGGGGGGCGCAGAACAGCATATACCACTGCTTAAGATATTCTTCAATTACCCAAGTAAACCACATCCATATTCTAATAACTCAAGCCCACTGAATTGTTCTAATAAAGCCAGCTAAAAAAAAACTTGGCACGGCCAAGGCACCCTGCACCTTGCTCTCTGGAAAGCTGAAAACTGCCCAAGCAACTTCAGCTCCTCCTTTTTGCTCCTGTATATGGCTGCATTAAAACAAGTATTTTTTAAGCAGTGCTGGAAGCTACTTCCGAAGATGAAACAGAGGCCACTCATTTATGAAGAGCTGCCTTAGTTTGCAGCAGATATTTCTGAAATTCTTGTAACTATTCAGAAGGTGGTTATTTAATAGCCCACTAATTTAGTCTCCAGTTCTGCTCTTTAAGCTCTACTCTGTGAATAAAAATGATTAAGAAAAACAGTTCAAGCATGTTTCAGTACTGCTACCACATACAGAAATATTAAAGCCAGAGTCAATTGCATGCATTAATCTTTAATTAACAGCATCAGAGGAACTGTAATCTAGTAGCTAGAGTACTGGACTAGCTACAAAAATCCTTCATTCTAATCCCAGATTTGTTTCCCAAATCCCAGATTTGTTTCCCAAATCCCACTGATTTGCTATGTGCCTCCCATGAGAGGCGGAAAAGAAATACCCCTCGTTTTCCCTTTCACTTTTTGCCTGCCTTCCCATTTATTTTTGCAGTAGATGTAGTAGGGGTGCTTTCTACATGTGCAAAACTCCACGCTGGCTCTGCAGGGGTGAGCAGCCGAACTGCTATTTGCAATTAACAGCAATATCAACATCATCCAACCCATCTCAAGACGGTTTTAAATCTTTGGTGTTTCTATAACACCCTCAGAAACCTTACAGATTAACCAAAAAGATGAAGCCTGTAGCAACAGATAATAAAAGCACACAAACTACTTCCAACAAAAACATTATAGCCCATCTTTGAGCAATCTCACTCCCCCGATTGCTATGCAAACCTCAGGCTGATGACATACGAACCTGTTTTCTTGCTGGCTTTTTTCCAGACATCCAACTTTACATCTTGGCTAGCCTCTCCAAAATGGATATTCCCCAGTAAACGACAGCATGATGCAGCCAAATCTAAGCTTATGCTTCTCCTTCTCTTAAGCCCTGTCACCTCCCTTTGAAGCAGCCCTCATCGCTCTCTCCTGCGTTCCCCAGATCTAAGGCATGCCAAATCTTGCTGCTTTCCCTCTGCAGCCACGGCATCTCTAGAATCTGATGGTGCAAGCTCTTTTTCTTATCTCTAACCTTCTGAGTCCCCCCATGCTAATATTCCCTTCCTCACACAAAACACGATCACCACCACTAGGCTTCCATTCTTGCCATTACGGGATACATACCTTTATTTCTGCAGACGGGTTCCTGACTCACTCACTCAGCATTTGCAAACCGAAAAAGACAAATACATTCTATTTAAAAGTGATTTTGCATAACACACGCTATCCAACTGCCTCAACTTTTATCTCCCCTTTGTCAACATGAAAGTTTGTTCTCTATTTGTTCCACACCCACCCATTTCTGAATACACATAACCACTTACTCAAACATGTGGCTGGAAAAGCATGCCATCTCTGTGGCCCATTCCCAGTAACCTCTCAACAAAATCCCCTCTCCTTCCACCAACAGAGGCAGGAATGCACAACTCTGTAGAAGGGCTGAGGTTAAAGCAGAGCAGTTCCCTAGCTCTCAAGGAGCATCTTATCAGCGTCTGCATACCAGGACAACAAAAGCCTCTACTCCTCATGCAACCAGCTTGCCCCAGGCTTGTCTCTGCATTCAGATACTTGGCTCTCCTTCCCCATGCTAGATAAAACACTCCCCAAAGGCAAAACTTCTTAGTAAGCACTCAACCCTTTGATCTCAGAAGCAGCTGGTGCACAGCTGCTCCCCATTACTTTTGCAGCTCTCAGGAACCTTTTGCATTTTCCTGTCCTCCCTCACAGGCCGGCACAAAGGGCAAGAACACCACCAGCAGTAATCTTTCATTCTCAGGCAAAAACTTTTTATCTCCAGCTCATGTGCCTTGCCCAAGTCTTCCTTGAATTATTGCTCACCTGGCCCTGGCCCAGATCTTTCCTCCTAACCCGTTCCCCAAGCATGTGAGCAATGCCTTCCTGCTCCTTTTCTCAGCACACTTGCCCGGGAGCCTCCTGGGGAGGGACAACGCTCTGTCTGCCCTGAAAGGTGGTAGGGAACAGGCTGCTGTCCCTCCTCCCCAGCAAAAGTCCTCCCTCGGGTCACAGCTGTTTGCAGGTGGTAAGAAAGAAGCCAACTGCACCCCATAGTTTCTTTTCTGGGCAACTAGAAAGCTCAGCAAGCACAGGAAAGCCTCCTAAAAGGCAGGCAAAGCACCGAGCTGCCTAGGAAGGCACGGATCTGGCGAATGCAGCATCATCTCACGCAGCCCAAGAGCAGACCAACTGCAGTGATTATCAACAGCACGAGGCTTTCAATGCTACTTTGTACAGGTTTAAAGAAAACAGATGAAAGCTAGAAAGGTGCTCAGCGCCTCAAGTTACAGGATTCAGAGACGGTATTTTAATCCCTTCCTTAGCTGGAAAAGCCATTTGAAACAACCGCTAGAAAACAACGGGACTGTAGGAAGCAGCACGGCCAAATGACCCTGCCTACAGCTCTGAGCTTTGAGAAATGTTTGTCTGTTATGTAGACAGGAGCCAAAGGGAACTGTTGACCAATGTGATGAGATTTCCCTAGATATCCATAAAAGATTAACCTTAATACTCACATACCGAGGAGAGCTGATAGAGCTGAAATGCCTGCTTCTCAGCTTGCCTTCCAGAACCGTCTCAGCGAGGCTGTCGCTGTGTCCCACCAGCATGGCTGCAGCAGCTACTTCACCAACGACCCCCCAGTGCTCCGCAACCAGGTGTCAAATAGAAAAATCACTTCAGCTGGTCCTATTGCTGCCATTTCGGAGCCAAGGCCAACAGCTGCTGCACTCCTGCTGCTGGGGCTATTATGAAGTATATGCATAAGACTTCCACTCCTTTCTCTCATTTAGTAAGGGAAACAAACCCACCAATACAAGATTTTCACTTCTGCATGGCATTCCCCCCACATCCCAAGCAGTACATACTACACTCGTTTGCATCCCGGTATACACATTGTCAGGGAAAAGGTTTTACCAGAATCTGACAAAGAAAAGCACATTCACTGGAGCAGCTACAGACTTCATTCAACTCTTCACAGATTTAAGACTTTTAACTTTGTATTAGAACTTTTGCTGCAAGTCTAACTCCTAGGAAAGCCCAAGCTTTTAAGAAACTTTCTGATCAAGAGGAAGAAAGAAGACACTTCTGGTTACTAGTCTCTTTTGTGAAAGTTGACACATGGCATAATCCCTCAACAGACACTTTCAAAAGTGGACTTTAGCCAACAACTGAAACCATTTGTTTCTGAGGCATAGTAATGAAACATAATGTTTGAGGCAGCCACGCAAAGTGTTTACTAGTGGAACGTTAAGCCAAGAACTTTCCCAGATTTGTCCATTTGGTTTGTGATTGAGTCTATGTCTGTACATGTGACAAGGTGGCAGCTCTGCTCCTGGTAACCTACCAGAAACATATTACAGCAGGAGAATTTTGAAAGACAACACCATGATTTAGAAAACTGTTTACTCATTTGTCAGAGTTGTGTTTATGAAACGTGTAACAAAACTTGTGCAAAAGGGGTTGTTTAGCAGAGGGATGTGACAAACAAATACCATCCAGTAAATCAACCAGGATGGCTCTCCTCACTGAAGAGCGCCAATAAACAGACAACAAAAAGAAAGCTCAACTGCTTTTCATGGTCCTTCTTCTTCTGCATGATTGTGGCACTCACCCCGATGCAAGATCTTGATGTTTCGGCTACAGCTATGCGCTAAATTCCACTACCAATCTCTCACCCCATCAAGTGAACAACTTCCAGTTAAGCGCTGCACTGGTACTTTAATGATACACACCTGCTCCATGAAACAAAAACCAAATAACCTCCACCCAACCCTCCCCAAACCATCATCCAACCCTTCATGGATTTCAACAGGAGTAAACCTGGATTCTTTATAGCTGCCTATGCTCCCAGCATTATTGCTAACAAAACCAGTTTAACTTAATCTGCATTGGCCATAGCATTCTTCCCAAAAATGCATCTGCAATAATGTGACGGTGAAATCTTGGCTCTGTGAGTTGTCCTGTAAGCAAGAACAAGCTACTTCTAAAAGTAGACATTTGGTGGGGGTGGGGGTGTGAGTGTGAGTGTGAGGAGGTCAATTAAGAAAGCAAGTAGCAGCCTTTTGCACCACTGATATAAATTAACTTCTTTGATAACCAACTGTGATCTGTAAAATCCAAAAAGTGGGTCAGCAAGCCTTTACTTTTTCCATGTTTAATGGGTGCTCCTCCCGCTGTCACATACCTCCTTCTCACCTTTTTTCTCCTCCCCCCCTACAAATTCTGGAGAACACCTTTTTTTATTTGACTACATGCAGGCTGAAATGTCTTAAACATGAATGTGAAGGTTTTACAGATCTTTAATGTAAAGAAAGAAAACACTAAATCCCAACATGAGCTTGCCTCCCCAGTATTTTAGCTAGCTATCTGTAAAACTAGGTTTCAAATTCCAAAATTACTTTTGGATAAAAGGAAAGCACCTACAGTCAATTCCTGAGACCTTAAACTCTCAAAACCACATTTAAAAGCTAGAATTGTCAAGTCTTTCAGAAGGCACTGTATGACAGTGAAGTAACAAAAATCCATTCCTTCCATTGTAGGTCATTGTTTAAGGGCTATAAATTATGGGGAAAAAATATACAGCCTCTTAGTACATAACTTTTTACCCAATTACTTTTATAAAAAAACCTATCTTATTAGGTTTCTATAGTGTAACATGGGATTATTAGAAAACTTCTTCTGTAGCCATAGATTTATGGAGGACAATCATCATTAGTTCCTACAGCCATCTGAAGCCAGTAGTCCAGATTTCTAAAAATGACGAAGTTATACAAGTTCTCTCCTCCCTTGTGGAAACCATGTTCACTTTCTCTCCAGGAAACAGGGCTGTCTGCAAAACCATGCACAGTTAAGGTCAGCCAGTATGCCAGTTTTGGTTCACCAAAATAGCAACTGCAAGGAAGAAGACAAGGTAATCAATAATTATAATGGAATAGACAGCATGTTAAATAAATAAATAAAAAAATCAAAACCAGGCACTTTAGTGAAAATTTGTAATTAACAGTTAAACCACCCTGCTTTAGTACATAATAAAAATTTTCAAAAGAAAATATTCTGTCAGAAGACATTAGGAAATGAAAGAAGATTGACTCTTGATTATTCCCACCAAATTCAGAAATAGCAAACCTGCAATTACAGCAATTAGAAAAAGTCCTAAGTTGTAAAGTGGATGTTCTGAATTTCCTACAGCATGCATTGCCTTTCAAAAAAATAGAACATTTACCAAGAACATTTGCTATCAGGGCCAAAAAAAGAGATCAGACAAAGAAACACAGTCAGGCTATGCTTGACACAAATACTTTTACCACCAGAAAGGAAAAGGATCACAAATAATCAAAGCCAGACATTACCCACTGCTCTTAAGTAGAGAATAAAACTTGTGTTCCAGCCCTAGCCTAGGGAGGCTTTCTGCATGAGACCTGAAAATTGCTCAAAGAGTAATGAACATATTTCAGATAAAGCAGCAGCGACATTGTCATGAGTGGGTGCTACAATCATTAGCCACCAGGCACTGCAAGCACTGTCTCAGACATGAAGCAAGGAGCTTCCAGAACCTGCTGTCAGTAGCACCAATACATAAATACAGGCAGGTACCACATTGATCCATGATACACTAGTATCATGTAGTTTGGCATTGAATTAGAACTACAGCTACCCCCTTCATCACTATCCAGTGTTACAATACTTGATTCAAAAAACTCAATATAAGTTAATTTATTGTAATGCCATAACAACTTTGAAGTACCTTTGACACCGTTTCTGGTATCAAAAAGGTATTTCAATCATATTTTCCATCACTCGTTAAAAATCAGACATACTTGACAGCATCTGAATTTCATAGATGGGAGAATCTGAAAAGATGCCAGAGCTCAGCAGAGCCCCTGTTCCTTAGAAATTAAGATAAAAAGCAAAAAGTAATTACTCGAATAAAGGACAGGCATTTTCAAATTTGAAGTATCCAGAATTCTGTATTGTTGATGTGGGTTTTGGTTTTTTTTTTTTAGTTTTTTTGTTTGGTTGTTTTTTTGTTTTTGTTTTGTTTTTTTTTTTTTTTTTACATACCAATGTTAAGCTTCCAGTTCATTTCCTAATTTAAACAATTCTTCATTTTGTGTGTTTTGCTATTTGCCTCCTACAGCACTACTGAAAAGAAGTATCTAAAAGTGATTTCTAAAACTGAAGTGTTATAGAGTATGGGTGTACATTAGTAATGTACTCCTGTCAGTCCTTACCACAGCTGCTCCAATAACTGAATTATCTTCTCAGGAATTATAAAGCCTGTGATTGTGCACAGAAAAGCTTTTTCCACCATTACATTGGGCTGAGGACAGCAATAGGTTGATAAGAAGCTAGATGATGTGTTGTCCCTGGAAAAACCCAAAAAACAATTAAAATATACTTTAAGTCTTCTACAGGAAATCTTAGTTATCAAAACTTGTACCAAAGAAGTAGTATCTACGTATATCATCCAATACCAAAGCAACCAATGGCCAAGCAATTAATACACAAGATGTCACCACGGTGCTGTGGGTTAACCCTGCTAACCACCTAAACACCACACAGCTGCTCACTCACTCCCCCTAATGTGATGGGGGAGAGAATCAGAAGGGTAAAAGTGAGAAAATGCATGGGTTGAGATAAAGGCCATTTAATAAGTAAAGCAAAAGGTGCATATGAAAGCAAAGCAAGCTAAGTAATTAATTCACTGCTTCCCATCAACAGGCAGATGTTTAGCCATCTCCAGGAAAGCAGAGCTTCATCATGTCTAACTGTGACTTGAAGAGACAAATGCTGTAACTCTGAACATTTCATACCCTTCCTTTCCTCAGCTCTTACTGCTGAGCACGTGAGCACGCAGTGTGCGATACCCCTCTGGTCAGCTGGGGTGTGCTGGTGTGGCTGTGTTCCCTCCCAGCCTCTTGCTCACCCCCAGTCTACTTGCTGGCAGGGCAGTATGAGAAACAGAAAAGGCCTTGGCACTGTGTAAGCACTGCTCAGCGAGAGCTACAACATCCCTGTTATCAACACTGCTTTGGTCACAAATTCAAAACACAGCACCACACCAACCTTTACAAAGAAACTTAATTCTGTCTCAACCTAACCAGTACATAAATCCTAAAACCACAGATAAATTATTCAAGACTTACAACAAATGCTTAAATGCGTAACAGACTTCCCACTTAAATAAGAATTAGGAAAAATATATTTCTGTAACTGTTCCTTAAAACTAATTGTGGCTTTCCGTACTTAAAAGGTATTTAAAGATCAAACAAATTAAAATACTTACAAGCTAACTTGATTCCAGACAGCGCCCAGCCATTCAAACAGTTCCTCTGTACTGCAGGACTCATCTGGCTTTCCCTGTAGTTCATTACTTTGTAACACCGGACACTGCAAGTCCCTTAACGTGCTGAATGTTATTTTTGGCTTCAGGGCCTGTATTTGGTTTTTTGAAAAGTATGACATCAACGTTGATCCCTCTGCACCTTAAAAACACAACATCACAAACATGTTATGAAACTACTAAACAAAAGGAACACTGAATACATGAAACCTTTGTATATGTACACAAGAAAATGCAGTGTGTAAAACTGCTTACATGGTGTTATCTTTGGCAGAAGCCATAGAACCTTCAGCTTATCTTCTTGGAAATAAAAATTAGTACAAGATCCAGCAATGCAGTATAGCTCAGTAAATTTACTATTTAACTAGCAAGGACAGATCTGTCGATAGAAAATTCACGCAGAATTAACTGGGCAAGTAATAAAACGAACCCATTAGAGTAATTCAGAGTGTTCCTGAAAAGGAGCATATTACAGGCAACAGGAACACGTTAACTGCTCCCCAAGACAAAATAGTCTGCAAATGCATTCATGCTGCAAGTATAGCCGTGCCTATACACATAAGGCCAGAGAACATTTTGCCTTACTAGTGCCCATACATACATTCCCTTCGTGCTCACGCACAGGTACTTGCTGCTGTAGAAAGGCAATGCACGCCTTACACCATTAGGTCATCTCTAGCCCAGCATCTCCAGAACTCCTCAGGCATCGCAATTTGAGAGGTAGACGTACACAAGGACAACGCATCTCTAAGATCAGGAGAGGGAACTAAGCTCACACGAATTCAGACAGTATTCCCTAGGCTCAGTGTCTAGAGGGATCTCTGAATCACTAGTTCACTAACAACTGCCTCCTAGAGACAGCATGGCTTCTAGAATCACAAACAACTCCAACAGAATAAATTCCTGCAGATCTCAGGAATACTTTGCAAAAAGCTATAGTGTCATTTAAACTCTTCTGGAACATGGCTTCATAACTGCAGAAAGTTTTCCATTTCATTGTCCTAAAAGGAACTCAAGTCCTCTATCCAGCATGTCAGGTTAGCGGATCTCTTGGCTCTCTCAACTGAGGACAAGAACGCGTAAGAAACCTTCTGAGAGGTTTTATCCCATTGCTAAAGGCCACGTATGTGACTTCCTAGCTGTGAAGGCAAAATTCTTGATTTACAATAAATTGAGAAATCACCTTCAGTAAGATACAGTTGGAAGGTCATCTAGTCATCAAGACTAGAGACACTCCTATTCATCTGGCTAAGGAGTCTGCCATCCCAGGACACTGTATTTCCCTGAACAGTGGAAAAGCGAGCAGGTTGGAGAACAGACTTATCAATGATGTCAACATGAATTCTAGGATAGTCTGGTGGACAAGGATTGAAGAGAGGAAGAAGGGGAGAGGGTAAAGAAACTAAACCACATTGTTCGATGTACCTTGATGGACTTGTGGGAAAGGCCACGTTTCTCCAACTCTAGTATGTGATCCAAAACAGCAGGTAAAATTCTAAAAACCTAACCTAGACTAAAAACCTAACCAAAGCAAGCATACTGCTAACTGAGAGATACTAACCAACTTCCTTTTTGAAGCAGTAAGATAATTGACATGGAATGAATTCTCCTAAATCTGCAATTCCAGATAACGTAATTCTGTTTTCATAAAGTAACCATGGGTCTCTAGGAGACCAAGAAGTAATACCTTGTTCATGAGAAGTCTGAAGTCCAGAACAGCATTTAAATACTGCAGAAAAGGCACGTATGAAGAGAAGAAATTAAAAAATAGGATACAGTTCACTGCAGAATTCGATTTCCAAAACTTACTATCAAAAATTATGGACTGCCTAAACTCCATCACCCATATTTATCTCATCAATGATAATCACTTGGGGGAGTAGAAAAAGGAGGGCTAACCTGATCCTTTTCAGTCACCCCTTCAGAGGAAGCTGCCTAAGTACCGAAGAGCACAGTGACAAAGACAGGCAGCCACTGAATTCTTGTTAATTTAATATTTCTATATAGACATATTTAAGTCTGAATTCTGCTAGAATGATGATCTTCCTTCAGCCTGTACCTCCTATTGGCATTTGTCAGTCTAAGAGGTTCAAAGAGTGTATAATACTACCCTAGAATTCTTAGTCAAATATAAAAAAATTATACATTTTATATGGCTGCTGCATGTGGAAGCCTCAGCTATAGCTCTAACTTCAGCAAATCTCAAAGACTACAGTCAAGACTCCAACAGAACTATTCCTCTAGCTACAGCATAACTTTCCACATCAACAGCAGCCAGGCACACTGTCAAAGTTTCTTTGGAGTGAATTTCAGCCAAGAAACATTTAAAACTGTCGTAGAAATTACAGCAATAGAAACGAGAAGAAAATGTTGCTTTGCCTCTGTCACTGAAGACATGAGACACTCCATGCTCCCATTTTTTTGTTCTTCTTGGTGCCAGAACCATTAAGTGGGAAAAACAGGTATAAAACCAAAAAATCCTGCTTTTGGAGGGCAACGTGAATGTTTATAGTTTGCAGCAGTGCTAACCATAGCAAGAAACAGCAGTTCCTGGCAGGAAGGCTGCAAGCAAAATGTTCACGGAGGACTTGAATTCTCTCAACAAAATACAGCCCCCCTTCCCCTTCCAGCAGAATTCTACATGATGCCTCATGTCTATTAATAAAAATCTGTAAAAGTTTTATTTTTGTCAGTACTAAGGACGTGTCTTTTGTGTTATAAGCACAAGATTCCTGCACAGTAAGGCATTAAGATTTAACTCCATATTCAGGAAATGATTGACCTGACCCATTTTTTGGATATAAGAGAAAGTGAGGAAAAGGAATGCTATTCTTTCTGAATGCTGCTAACACTGGCAGCAACAAACATAAGAAACATACCGGCCCTAGAAGCATTTTGCACTCCACCCAGGGTCAATAAATCCAAGCGAGCTCAGCCTGAAGATCACCACCTTGGGGATTTATGTCACCATTTATGGTAGCAACAGCCTTCACTGTGACTCTTTCCCGAAGACTACAAGGATGGGAATTGCAAGCCTTTGAACAATTTATGTATGACAAACAAGGAAGGATCCTTGTCATATGATCAGTACTTCAAAAGGGGAGGGGAAACATGAAGGACTGAAGTGAAACATGGGATACTGCTAAAGAAGCTTGTAAGCAGCTTTATATCCTCAGATCAGTTAACTCCCTCTCAGACTTGAAGTGCCAGGAAACAGTAACAATGCAAAAAGCAGATGGGAAGGCATCCTCAGGGACCTCTCTAACATCCCCTTCACTAGCGTGGAGACTCAAAGCAGAATCACACTGAAAGCTACACAGCTATGATGAAGACAAACATTTTTTTGCAGTAGACTCCTGTAGGTTTTGTCACTTCTATGCAAATGCTCCATATCCCTAGATACAGCCTGTTCTGAGGTAACAGAAGCAACTGAGGACTTTGGAAAATGACCCTCAGAGGAAGAACAACACTTAATTCCCAGAAGAAAAACTACTGTAATTAGAAAACAGTAGATAACCAAAAGAAAGGTGATTTGAGACAATTTCTTGGAACAACAACCTCTTACTCTGCTCCAATCTCAAACAAGTGCTTGAGAATAAAACTGTAAAATAGCAAACTCTGTGTGTATGTGTAGATGGCCCGTGACAGAAATAGGGACTCTGTACATGTCCTGTAACTACTCATGAAATGGAAGTTCCCCATCTCAAGTCCTACACCAAATATGCAACTTACATGTATTAATAATAAATTCAAAAAATTTGTATTAATAATGGTTATATAGGTCAAAAAAAGAGGCAGCACTATCAAAAAGGCAAAGTTATGACAGAAAGTATGCGCAACATAGACAAGGAAAGGAAATAACTAATGTATCTCCCATGAATCGTTGTTGTGTTCCTGAACTGAAATGTTCTGCTGTGTAGGAAGTTACACAGACACTCCCCCAAAAAATAAACAAAGCAAACAAAAAATCCTACCCAAACACATTTTAATGTAACTCTTCCCTCCACTAAAAACACATTTGGACAATCACTAAGAAAGAACAGTAAACTAAAAATATTTAGACTTCATGTCAGTTACATTTTAGTTTTACATTTAGTTTTTTATTACCTATATTTGTATACCAAGCCAGTAGGAAGTCAAATTCTAAAGGTTTCTTTTCTTTCAAGGCCCAGAGCACTCTGTTATGTTTCTTGCTATCAGGGTGAAAGCCAGCATCAGTCAGGTCAATAGTTATAACTGCAAAAAGGTACAAAAGCCACCGTTACTCAATTGAAATAAACATTAAATTCATTAAGAACTAAAAGAACACAAAGAAACGAAAGAACATTAAGCTTCCTTTTCACATATACAGCGCCTTTACAAAATCTTTAATTATGCAAATATGGCTCCCCATTATGTAAATAAATATTCACCTCCTGCTGTCCTTATTTTGATATAATCTGGAACTAACTTCTAGTGCCTTTTGTAATGGCACTGCCAGAAGTCCCAAAACAGCACCTTAAAAATACCTTGGTAATTAGGCAAGTTATCAGCACCAACAAAGCTCAAATATCTAACATCAGAAGCAATGTATATAGCAATGACACTTTTTCAGCTGTTTTTTTCTAGATTAATCAGTCCCAGGCTGAAAGTTATATTTATTTTTCAGAAGGAAATTTCATGATACATTTTACTTGACAAACTGAATAGTAAAATAATGTCTCATTTTGCCAAAATTCTTATTATAGATAAGAAGTTTCCCCTTCTAAAGTTTTTATGTAACTACTTACCAACTACTGCAAGTTCTAATACACTTGACATGGCATGGTGTTCCAAGTTTTTTACTTACTTATCAAAAAAATGAACAAAAATCACACTCAGGATGTCTTGTCTGCAGCTATTAAAAAACCACAGCATTTTCCAAGTACTTGGTATATCAACATTACCATATTAAGTATTTCAAACATAATACAATTCTCCCTTTCAAGCAAGCAGCCTTGGGTGAGTCTCTTCACTGAATTTTTTTTTGTATAGTGTGCAAATTTCAACCTCTACCTTAATCAGTTTAGTATTTCCCGATTTAGATCGGAAGCCATAGATACTGTGCACAGTATACAAACATTCTTGAGTCCCACATCACGTCAGTATAAACAACACAATGAAATCCCGGAAGCTACAAATTTTACAGCATTGCCAAAAAAAAAAAAAAAAAATCAAACATTTGTTTCCTTAGAGCTACTTTACTACACTGTAAAAGTATTTTTTCTCTTCATGCTGTCCTTGTATCTGCATCTGGAAAAATACAACGTAGACAACACCCAGTTTTAAGGAAAGGGAAGTTTCAGCATTGCTGATTTAACATCCTAACAAGGCACTTCACAGACAGATCTGAAATAAGCATTGTTGTAAATAATACTTACTATATCTCATTACTTTTTTGCCAGAATACTGAGAAGGGCGACCTTGCAGTCCAAGTTCCTCATAAGTATCCTTATCCACCGACAGAATTAGTTTTCCTATAAACAAAACAAACTTTAATAAAAATTATTTTCTATCTAGTTGCCTTTGAAGTCTTCTGAGAACTGTACACTTCACATGATGTTAGTTTTGGATCAATGGTATTACTAATGTAATCCAGACTCCTTAGTTCCAGTTAAATGCATTACCCAATTAACCCTTTAAAAATGTTGTAACTCACTTTTTTTATCAGAGGTCTAATGAACTAGACAAGAGAAGTGTAATACTATTCCTGAGACAGTCATACCTTTTTTACTGCACTACCTCACTTCGCTGCCTCAATCTTTCACCTTGTCTCCCCCAGCACTTGCTCTGTCATTGGTTGACCACTACATTACAACACGGCCTGATTTAGTAAACATTCACACATGCACTGCTCAACTACACATACAAAAGCAGCTCCTCCAGCTCCAGTGGGACTACTCACATTGAGTAAACTACATTTATTAGTGATGAGCAGATATGCCCTGGGACTCCCATTCCATATCCATAAACCAAATCTGACATCTACCACTTGGTACAGAATTTCAGACAACAGCTCTCAACTGCAGTTTTTTGGTTCTAGCGTACAACAGTATAATATAGAATACAGACAAATAAGGCTGTTGCTGAAGATTTCAGATGGTGACATCACCAGGAACTGTAACGCTGTCTCTGCATTAATTGTGCATAGCTTGTAATCACTGTATCACAGAAACGCAGTCACTACCAAGTATCCATCTTGCTAGAACTGTGCCCTTACAGGCACCTGACATATTACAGAGTCTTAGGCTAAAGGTCTGCTAGACCAATTTGCGTTTCTATTGTATCTATCTACTGTTAGATGGAAATAAGATGACATATTTGAAGCACAAAACAGCGTTATTTCCTTTGCATATAAAATCCCACCTAAGATGAGCAGTGGTTTATGACGTTTTGTCATAAAACTGTGATGGAACTGAAATGGAATATTTTAATATAATTCTCAAAGAATAAACACCGATTATTTAAAAAGTGTTCCTAAGCAGTGCTGATAAAGACAGAATTTGTACCAAAAAAGAAAACTGAGACCAGCAGAAAATAAGAAGCTGGAATGCAATGTTTTCACAAAAATAATCCTCTGTAGCAATTCCAATTTCGTTTGAAGCACTGACAATCTGATACTATACATAAGTGAAGCTGATTTTTTTAGAAGAAATAAATCAACAGCATGAATGAAAAGACAAAACGAGTATTTTCCTAATTCAAACATATTTCTAATAAAGTTGGCAAGTTTAGTAAGCATTACATTTTCCAGTTTACGTCACTCCAAATGAACCCCCCCCCCCAGACCATAATCAATATGAATTACTAAAAACAAAAAAATCCCAAACATACCATTTGGTAGCAGAGCTGCAGTATTATCTTGATCAATTTTTGTGTTATAGCTAAGTGCGTAGCACGAACCTTTAACAGTAAAGCAGAAAACCGTAAGAATATACAGTCTCTAAAGACAGACATGACAATATGAAAGACTCACCTCAAGATAACCAAACATGCCAAATACCATGTGAATGACTCTAAACCCTTGTGTTTTCATCAACTACCTTTCTTCCATCTTCTCAAGCAAAGTAGCGTTTTGTTATTATTTTTATAAACCTCGGACTGGCACTATTTTAAAGGACCCATAATACAGATAACAATACATCCCAATATGAAAATGCTTTCTTTCCACCTGCAACTTTCTGCACTCAGCAAATGGAAAAAAACCTTTTTTTTTTTCCAGAAACAGATTTCTATTATCAGTTCACACAAAAACAAGGTGGAAGATGCTCACATTACTAAATATATTTTGTAGCATTATCTGCCACAGCCAATTTTGTTTTTTAAAACACAAGCATCAGATCCTGTAAACTCTTGTGTACAAATGTTGCTTCCATAAAACTACTGGCGTAAAAACACATGAATGAGACTGAGGGGAATAAGAAAAGAGTCCCACATTTAGCAAGTAATGGATCTCTTATCCTCCCGTTTCATCTACATGTTCTCTGGTGTCCTCTCTTTTCCTTTTAACACTTTTTTTTCTCCTGGCAATCATCTGAAGGGTACAACTAGTTAACATAAGCCAAACAAGTGGCTCCTGCTACATGAAAACAGCATGGTCCGAGCATGCAGCAGCAAGCTGGCTGGGCAGAGGCTGCATCCTTCTTTACATCCTCTTTGCTCTTACTGTGTAAGAATGAGCCATCACAGCTATACTAGCAAAAAACGAACAAAGAGCAAACGTATTTTTTCTCTTGCCTGCTATAGAACACAGCTAACACAACTCTGTGTTGAAATATGAAGGAATGAGAAAGGGAGAAGGGAGCTGATTTCTGCAGGAATCTGCACAATCATAAGGAGTAGAAGAAACAGATGTGAGGATACATGGAAGCCCTCTTGATAGCTGGCTTGCAGAATTAAGATGGAATAGGGAGAAATGAAGAGGGAACAATCAAAGAAGTTTTGGACCCAGTGGGTGTAAATAAATGCTGACACACCACAAAGCAGAAAAAAAGCAGATAAAGAAATTAATTCATAATTTTCTTTGTACTTTTCCTTCCCTTCCTTTAAAATATTTTCAAAATAAATAATAAATGGATGTTACTGTGTTATGAAAAAAAAATACACTATTATTGCATCTGTTATGTTCTGATTTCCACCTTACCTTTCTTCACAAAAGCATCAATGAATTCCTGAGCAACCAATTCATGAACCGGTAAACTCCTCACCAGGTAGTACTCTCCAACATCTGCAACAGTACTTTTCAGCACTTCAGGTAATATGCCACATTCAGGAATCAAAAACGACACCTGTCAGGAACATATTTGTAACGTAAATCATATTGTAAAATCTGTTCTGGAAGAAAAACAAGAAATACAGAAGAAAAATTCTACTTTTCAAATACATAAGTATATTACATCTAAATGAGATGAAGAAAAAAACAGTATCAGACTATCATCTTCAAGGTGTAACAATCTGCAGAAAGGTTCTTGGTACACTAAATAGATTATTTAGGTTTGAGTTTGGGTGGTTTTTTGCATGTTATGTTCTATACAATAGCATGAGGTGTTACACGAAGGCATGATTTCACATAACATGAATTCACTAAAGACCCTTGTTTCACGCCATTATAAATGTAGCTTGACGTCACACTGGAACATTTAGTTCAGCCCTTGCTGCAAGAAGCAGTTATAACTACAAATGTAGGCTAAGCATTTATGTAATCTGAGTAGGAAAGACCAAAGCAGAATTTAAACTAGTTTTTGAATCCGTGCGTTTTCCTCTGCAGAGTACTTCGGAGGTCAGACAACTGAACAGATCATCACAACAAAACTTGAAGATGGGCTTACAATTTTCAAAAAAAGCTGCAAGGCACACATTAAGGCTCCAACTTCTGTAGAAAGCTTCTAATTTAAGGCAGGAAACTGACTTTCAAGAGGGATGAGCACCTAGCTCTTCTTGCTAAGCTCAGTGTTCAGTCTTTTGGTCCAATTGCCTACCTTGAATTTCCTTTTTGTTTAAAGCCTTTCGTAGATCCCGAGAACTCTTTAAGTCCAGGAAACCAGGTAAAACAAGATTATTACATGGCCAAATACCAACCTTCCCAACAACCATGCCCATGCAGCCTAAAAGCCTGTCCCCCTGCTCCTTCTCCCTCCATCGCTCAAACAACTTTTCTCCAAAAGCTCTCAAGAGAACAGGTATGCATCTCCTTTTGCATGCACATGCAAGAGAGGTAACAACTGAGAGATGGGCTACCTGCCACACAAGTAACGTGTTTTCTGATTAGCTGGTAAAAAAAAAAAAATCACTCAGGGAACAGCAAGATGAGCTGACTGAAACCTGCAACAGTCAAAGCAAGCAGGGCGAGCTGGCAAAAGCGAACTTTGTAACGTTAACTTGTCCAAAGCGATGCAGGTGACGACGGCAAGACACGACACACTGGCAAGACACGACACACCAGCAGAAGCAGGGCCAGGATGTCAGAGGGCCTCCAGGGCCCGCCTGCAGCCAGGCTCCGGCTGAGCCCTCCTCCGCGTGGACAGCCCCCCAGCCCCTCACCGCTCCCCTGCCCCGCGCCCAGCCGCGCTGACAGGGCACTGGCACCTCCGCCACCCGGCCTTCCCTCCTCTCTTCAGCCCGCGCCCACACGGCCTCTGGCTCCTTGAGGCGCTGCCTGAGCCCACCGAGCTGATGTCCCTGCGTCCCCTGCGTGAGGCCCGCGGGCCCCCTCTGGCCGGGCCGGCGGAACCTTCCAGAACAGGGCCTGGCACGAGGCGCAGCACCAGCGAGGCGCCCCACCGCCGCCAGGGGAAGGCACCGCGCCCCCCGCCCGGGCCGGGGCTGCTCCTGTCTCGCCGGGGCTGCGGACACCGCCACCCCCCGCGCCCCCGGCCCCGCCCGCACTCACTCACGCGGCAGTTATAGGCGTGGTCCCGCACGTGCGCCGCGTGCCGCGAGCGCGCGTGCCGCGCGTGGCCCTTCTCACAGACCAGCAGGTGCCGCGGGGCCTGGCGCAGCCGCCGCAGCTGAGGCGCCGCCATCCCCCGCCGGCTGCGCTGGGCCGCGGGGAGCCGCACCCCCGGGGCACTCACCGGCCACCCGCCACCCGCCGCCGGGGCGGGAGGAGGGAGAGGGGCGGGCGGGAACTGCGCGATGAGGTCACTTCCGCCCGCTTCCGCAGCGCCGCCGCAGCCGCCGCGGCAGCGGGGCGGGGGCGGCCCGGCCGGGCTCTCCTCCCTTCTCCTCCCCCGGTGCGTGTTCCGGGTCCGGGGCAACCCACCCCCACCCCCCGCCCCCCCCCTCCGGTTCTGGGGCGCAGAGCCGTGGTTCAGGGCGGTTAGGGCGTGTGCGTGCGCCGTGAGGCCTCTGCCGGCGGGAGCCGGGCCCCGCGGCATCGAGGGGGGGCGCTGTAGGCCCCGGGGCGCGTTTTCTGACAGGGAATGGGTTTAGGAGAGATGCACGCTCAGAGGGATAAACCGGGGAGGCGGTGTCTCGGTGTTGGGATGCCCTGGGGTGGCTGATGGCACTGGGCAGCCTTTCAAGAGCGACCCGCTTTCTGCTGCCCTGCAGCAAATACAAGCGATAACACAAACCCCCGGGGCCGCAGCGCTGTGTGCGGCCTGAGACCGGCCACTGCTAAAGCACTGTCCAGCTTCATCAGGGCAGCGTGAGCTCCCGCTGAAGATTTGTGGTCCATTAGATCTCTGAGGGCATTGGTAGTAATAGCTGCACTTTTACAAGATCACGGAAAAGATGCTGTGTCTGCTCTTACTCCAAATGGGACTACTCAGGTTGATGAGCATGGTGCGCAACAGCCATGGGACTGGGCCCTGCCTCCCATGTGTTATCTCACTGCTCGTTCTGGGCATTGTATATTTTACATAAAGCATGTAAAACAATTTCCTCTTTCCAGTATTTCTTTTCCCTGTCCCCTAGCTTCATAGCTCCTAATTTAGTTTAAAATGGTACCAAGCACCTTTCTTGGTATTTGCTGTTTCTGTACACTGTAAGGTGACTACAAGGCTGTATGTAACCTTAACTTAAAACACCACTTGGGGCTGTTCACCAAACGTCCGTCAACCAGGAAAACCAGATGCCTCGTTTTGATGCCAGTTTGACTACAGTAGTTCAGAGATCTCAAGCTTGCCCTAGGGATATCTTGACCTGCTCTTTCTAGATGAGAAGTTCAATGTTAATGCTCAGGGGTACATGACTTTGATTATCTATCTCCCTTAGGTGGCTGGGTGCCAAGAGGAAAAGCTTGTTCAGTATAGATTAGTACAGGAACTTCATTTAGTATAAAAAAGTAGAGGTTATGGTAAGGTCATTTGTTCAACAACTGCAATGTTACAGAAACATGAACCATCAACTTCCTATGATTTTCTCATTCACCACCTATGTATCTTGGTGGTTTGATGCTATAACTCAAGCAATCTTGTTTAATACCTGATCGGTTATTGGCTGTTAGGCTGAGATACATAGGTGGCAGATAGGTTTTCTACATCTGTATTTCCATTCTGGTAAATTTTTGTTACGGCTCCAGCACCACCCAGGCACTGCTTCTAGCACAAGCTGCACTTTTCTAGCGCTCTGTTTGGGTCTGCCTGTTGTTGCTGACTTAATAGCTATAAATAGCTAGCAGTGTAAAAAGGCTGGTCCTTACAAGGTCTGTGTTACAGAACTGTGCTTGCCTGATGGAAGGAGTGGTGCTATCAAGGCGTTAGTAAGTTCAGCACTTCTGTCTCATTAGGCTGATTCAGACCCATTTGTTTCAGGGGAGGTGCTTTCCCAGTGCTTGTTTACTGAAGTGACATCAAGTCACTTGCTGCTCTGAACTCAGTGGCTTGTATCCTCCAACATGTGAGACTGAGATGACGCTACACGTCATAATGTCACTGGCTCATTAACGATTGTGGAGGAGGGCTGAATTCTGCACTTATGTTGCCTGTGTAAATTGGATTAATTGGATTATTGTGCATCAAAAAAAGGCTGTTAGTTATCATCATACCTGCAAGCAGAAGCCTCTGTGTGCAGACGAGCATCAAACTGTGATGATGAGAAAGCCTGTTCTACTAAAGGGGTGAAAAGTTCAAGCCTCTGATCAATAAGCCCAGAGATCCAGAGAGGAAATTCAGCTGTACTCAAAGCAGCCTGTGGAGTTGAGGTTTTTTGCGGTTTGTGGTTGGTGGTTGTTCTTTTGGTTTTTTGTTGTTGGGTTTTTTTGGGTATTTGGTTTTGGTATTGGGTGGGTGGTTGGTTTTTTTTTTTGTGAGCTAATACGATTTACGCTTTCTGCTAGGGATACAAATGGATGGGAAAAGAAATGAGGAAAAAATATGTTGGGGAAAGGTCAAGAGTGTCAAGATTCATGGTTGCGTATTCAGAGTTCAGTCAGTATTTTAGGGATTTTGGCTGGAGTGTAGTTCACTGCAGCTCAGTGGAGCATTGAAGAATTTACATCACTGTTCAGATAGTTTAGTTCGTATATCAGGCAATTAATTTTAACCCATCCTTACTCATATATGTTGGCTGTGCTATTATAGAGTATGAGCATTTTAGAGAACTCCCTGAAAATACTGAACTGCATTAAAAAACCCCAAACATTTAGCAGTCCAGTAGTCTGTGCTGTAACATACAGAATTTCCCTATCTTTAAATGGGATATATGTATATGTACACTAATTGTTGGTAAATGCTGACATTTTTATAGTGGTGGTTACAGTTTTGTAAGTAATTGGGTATGGGGTTTCTGCATATTGTTAAAAAAAAGACATTTTAAACTTTAAATAATTTAAGTGACACAGCCTCTGTAAAGCTATCACAATTTTCCCAAGGATTTAAAACCTGTGACAGGGTAATGCAGTTTTACAGCAATTCAGTTTCTGCATGCTTGAAGAGAGTTACAGGCTGTAGTCAAGGGGAAAGCAGTGTCTTGAGGCAACCTGTGGTAATAGCTTGGAATAGGGAAGGATCTCTAAAATATTTCCTGGGACTGGTGAAATTTGATTCTGGTTTTGTATAAAATGACTGAGTTTGGAAAGAAAAGTCTGATCTTCACATCATGCACAATATCTGTAGTTGCAAAGTCCAGCTGCTTCTTTCATGTGTTTTCTTCACTGTTGAAGAGTAATCCTAACTCATTCTTTCTGCCAGATTTTCTGTTTTTTTTAAAAATAATATTATTAAAATACCTAGAGTTTCATAAAATCAAGTCTAAACAAGTATTTGTCACAGATATTTTGAAACTGGTTTGTGTCTTTAAGATGAATGACAACATTTTTCTTTTCAGTCACTTTTTTTTTTCTTTCTTAAGTATTGTTGACTGCAGAAGAGGAGGAAAGAAGTTGCCTAAATCTTTGAACCTTGGCTGTTGGTACTTTACAGAACAGAAACAAACAGCTCTCTCACCTGAAATTATTAATAAAGTGTGTAATACCTTGCAAACCAGCCATTTGTTTGATCAGTGTTAATTTTTTTCATTGAGGAAAATGGAAGGATGGTAAAGATGCAGATAGTTAGGTTTATATCCTGTTTTTACACACTTCGGTCCAAATACTCAGAGCAGTGATGGATTGTAAGAAAGATTGCTCTCAGACTTGTTTTTCAAGGACGCTACAAACAAAGCTGCTGCCAAGTTACTCCCCAAAACAGCTGTTCAAGCCAGGAAGAATAGTGTATGGTAACCATGGACTGAGTTGCTGGTTTTGGTTTAAATGCAATTTAAAAAACACCAAACCACCAACTACCTGATGTGTTTCTTTTAGTGTTACAACCCCCTGTAATCTGGGGAACCTCACACCCACTTTTGTGATACTGCAGTGGGAGAAGAAATGAGAAGGATAATTCATCTGACAAGGTTCTGGGGAGCAAGGGGTGTATTTGATCTATATTCAGGCAGAGTCCTCACTACGTCCTAAGGATGAGGTTTTGGCTGGGCTCTGCGTGGTGATGGAGGATTTTCATGCACTTTCTCTCTCTGTCCACACAGATCAATTGTCTTTCACGTTATGGCTGATATGAGGCATGTGCACTCTTACAAGATGCCTGTTGGGGCAATCTGCTCCACAGTGTTTGAGGAAGAGTCAGGAATCTGTTCTCTATGCACATGTCCTTGTAGAAGGTAACAAACTGTGGCTGTGTTTCCTTGATTGCTCCTTCATCTTCTGGCAAACTTCCTAAGGAGCACTTCCATACCCACCTTGACCTTCCATGGGCAATAAATATATGTCCCTCTCCTTGTCCCAAGACAGGGAAATGCTGCTGCCTTTTCCATTGCTAAAGTCTCCTCCCCCAGCTCTACAGATAACAAGCACCGTTTTTCTTCAAATTCACTAACCAATTAACATGATGATGTTAAACTTGTTGTAGCAGTCTTGGTCTTAACCTGTACATATTATTTCCAATTATATGAATTGTTCTGCTAAAGGATATTAGCTATCCCTGCAAAAATTGCCTTGATAATATCCTTAGAGCACAGGTTTTCTAGTAACATTAGTGCTGCTCCTGGGATTGCAGCAGATCGCACTGTAACTGTAGTGCACCATCATGAAGATACAGAATGCAAAGCAAAGAGAAAATAAAACTAAGCATTCCCTCCTGTAAACACCTTTAAAAGAAAAAAAAAGCATAGAAAAAAAATTCAAAGTAAGGTGCATTTTCCCTTAAGATCGGTGCAGAGTAATTCCTTCCCGTCACAGCTCAAGCTTCCAGTCTGCTTCAAGGAGAGGTTTTCCCATTCCCACCAATAAATCAGT
Source organism: Falco rusticolus (assembly GCF_015220075.1). NCBI lineage: Eukaryota > Metazoa > Chordata > Aves > Falconiformes > Falconidae > Falco > Falco rusticolus. The sequence continues at coordinate 92,611,210 of NC_051189.1, forward strand.
AATATTTCCTGTAGCTGTTATCCTTTGTATGCTAATGCCTGTTGTTAATGAGTATTTGGATTGCAAGGCCACTGGCATTCTTCCCCACTAAACTGTTTCTCTTACACCCCCAAATCATAAAAGGTCCCGTGCTGCATTTCACGCTTCTGCAAACCTGCGTGGCGCTGGCTGTAGGTGTTTTGACTGAGGATGGGCAGCAAAGTGGCCCCGCAAGTTTAGCGCAGTAAAATTTCAGTCATCCTTTTGCCATGCAGCGTCAGTCATGTTGTTTCGAGCAAAGAGAAGCTGAAGATGGTGCTAGCAGAGGAAGAAAACCCTAGAGAGCGGAGGCTCTTTACAGCCGGATGGTGAGCTCGCCTCAGCCACCCAGCCTGCACACAGGTAGTCAAAAAGCAGTTACAGGACTGCCTGGGTGCCTGATTTCTCTTTTTAATACTATCTATGAAATCACATATGATTTGTATATATATATTTTAAATGTATAGTAATTTAAAATAACCCAGGATTTAAAAAAAAAAAAAAAAGCTGCATGTTCCCAGGTAAGAGTAGTCTTTTCAGGAAGATCTAAGGATTTAGGGACTACTGTGGCATTATTAGAAGTGAAGGACACAAGTTTACATTTAGAATTGTACATTTCATTGATTTGAGCAAGGTTCAAAGTTTTAATCTAGAAACACACTAAAACAGTTATTCTGGAAAACCTAGTTAAGAATTATTCTTTGCGCATAAGCCCCTGTTTCAATGCACTTACTTTGGAGCAAATCCTCTTTTTCCCATTTCACTTAATTCCTGTTACTAGGATTAAGAATAGTTGCATACCAAGTTGTTCAGAAACATGTATTTTATTATATTTGCAATTATAGACACAGACTGCAATATATGAAAACACAGAAGCATATGTAAGAGTATAAACATATATGTGTGCATATATATATGAGTTGAAGCCTACAACTACGGATGTGGCATTATCATTTTCCTCTGATCCCCATGATTTTTAAGACTGGAAGTCTCCCAAGCACCTTTCCATGAAGGATGCACATAAGATGTTACATGAGTAGACTATTCTAGTCTGCTTTCCTTTTCCTCTCGTTCTGCCCTGGGATGTTCACACACAGAGTCTTATTTACTGGGTTTTTTTCCCCCCTTTTTTTTTTCAGAATGACTTTAAGATCTTTCTGTTTCTTGTTTTAAGTACATATATTTGATGAAATATTAAAAACACCACTTTGAAAGACAAGTATCTGTGAATTCTGCTTTAAATTTAAATTTTGGTGAGTTTAAAACAGTTGCGTTTCCTATATATGCAATTTTATCCAAACATCTGGGCAAAATGTGAAATTTCCTCCATTATCTTTTCATGCATAAACTGAGAAAAAAATTGAATAAAAGCTGTGCCACTGCAGGTCAGCTCTTTACCTGAGGTCCAAGGCGCTTCTGCATCATTTGATATGCAACCCAATCACAGAAAACCAGTTGATAATTGCCATGATGGGAAGGAAAATTAATTTTATCTTTAGAGCTGGTGTCCTCATATTCTGCCAGCTAGCAGTTTGTGTTCAGATTAACTTCTTGCCAAAGTTGCTGCTGCTGCTTCTGGCCAGACGTGTTAGGGAACAGGCAAGCCTTTGTACATGCCTGGAATTTTGTTTCAGATGAAAAATCCAGACACGAAACTGCACCATCCATTCAATCAACCAAACAGCAAAAATAAGATCAGTGTGAAGACACAGCATCTCAAATAAGCTTTTAGACTTCACTGGTTGCCTGGAGGATTAGAGCTGTCTGCAGAATGTACTGAAAGGTCACCACCTCGCTGCTTTTATCCACTGCACTTAAATGTGAAAAATCAAGAAAGCAACTTGCATCTTGCTGCAGTTCAGTGCCAATACTGTACGGGTATTCCTGTTCTGTTACATGAATCAAGGAATGATGACTACATGGATTCGGTCGTAAACCATAATGGTATGATACCCCCTGAACATACGGCAGGCGGTATTATATATACCTATTATATATATTATATATATAATATAGAATTTTACATAGAGTCAGTAATCTTTGGATTTGAATGTAAGACAGGCCTCACGGTTAAATAAAAGCACTCTGCCTTTGGCTGAGATAAACCTTTTGTTCTTGGAGTGAGAAAGATGCAATTTCTGTTGGGGAATGGATGCACCCTTCTTGTGGGAGGAGTGAGAAAGGCTATTTTTTCTTCGCTTGGGGGGATAAGTAGAAAACAGCATATAAAATTAAGTGAAATTAAGTGCAATCTTCAGGACAATGGGTAAAAAAGGAAAACTGGGATGCAGAGAATATTACTGTTGACATAGGCCTTTGAAGTAATTTAACTTAATTTAATCACTGAAGCCATTCAATATTCAGAATGAGAACGAATCCATTGCTCTTAAACTCTTGCTCAGTTCATTAGTTCTTGTTCCCTCTTCGTTGTTCAGCTGCTTCTCGTGACTCCAGCCTGATTAATAAATGACTCCACAAGATAACTGAGGGCCCCAAGTTTTGGTTCCCTAAGACTGGCCTGGCTGCTTTTGATCTTGTTGAGTTATCCTTAAGTCTGCAAGTAAGATGCTGGGGTGGAAAAGATTTGGGTAGGACTGCTTATATGATTAGGAAATAGTGGTACGCAGAGGAGAGGGGCATTAGCTACGAGAAATCAATTCGTAATTGAGACTTTACAGTCTATGATTTACTTAAAAGAGTCAGGGTTATGTCCTACACTCTTTTACAGCGGCGTAAGTTTGGAGTTACGCCCTGAATGTCAACCAAGTTTTTTGTGGTATAAAGCAACAAGTTCAATGTGATGAGTGGACAGTGACCTACTTACTGCTGTTGGGAACGGGATAACATAGAGCCATAAGAACTTTCTGTTCACTTTGATTGCGCTTATGCACTTCTGTTGTTTGGGTGGGAGACAGAGCAAGGTGTGAATAGCACCACTTCTTATTCAGGAATATATATTTGAAAACAAAGTGTCTTCTTTCAACTGAATTATTTTTTAACTCCTTACAGTGTGGCTTCTTCTTGAAATATTTTCAAACTGAAGTGAGTTCACCAAGTAAAAAGATAAACAACTCAGTTTTGGCACCATTAGGTTGCATTTACAATTTATCTTATTATTGGGACATTAGAAATGATGTACTGAATCACGGAAGCAGCAGCCTTTAAATGTCTGATGAATTTGGGAGTGGGAGAGAAATAGGAGACGTGGGATTTGTCTTTTTGTTCTAGTTGGATATGAAGATGGAGACAGAAGCAGAGCTACAGCAGGTTAGTAGTCCAGATACCAGCAAAGGAAACATATTTAGCTAAACTTATTCTTAAATATTTACTGTATGATAACATGCACTACTTGTGATTTGCAGATGGCTCATAAATGAAACTGTCCTGAATTGTGCCAAGCCAGTAGAGGGAACAAAGAGCCTAAAAGAACTTTATTAAGGTTGCAATCCCAATTCATGACAATATGAATCATGACAATATTCTTAGATACAGCTTTAATGCCACGATCACATACGACTTACATGGCTGGAGGACTTCCAGTTGCAAAGAATGCAACTTCCAGTTGCAAAGAATTGCTTCCAATTGCAAAGAATGCAGGAAGGGAAAGGATGGTCCTGCCGTGGAGGCAAGTGATTTCTAGCCTAAAGGGACTAAATTTTATTGTTGCTGCTGGCATAGAGCACCCAGCAGTGCTATGCAAATTGCTTAAACTAACCTGGTTACCTATCGCATGTTGCTGACTTTCTGCCCTGAGAACCCAAGCAACCAGATTTCTGAGGTACCGAGCCCTTACAGCTCAAGCTGAAATAAAAAGGAGCAATGCTCTGAACCCATGGAAAATGTTCTATACTGATAAGCAACCTCAAAAGTTAAACTGCGTACTGCCAAAATGAGCACTCAGAATAAATGAACACTTTTTACTTTACCACTCCACAGCTCAACTCTCGAACGGTAGAATCAGGAATGCTTCATCTCATAGCAGCCTACTGGTTCTGAAGCACTTGGGAAATGTGGTGGTGCTGAGCACCATGGAGGATCCCATGAGGAAATCCGGTCACATCTCCAGAGGAGGACTGGAATACTGTTCAATAAATAAGGCCTACAGGTACATGTTGAGCAATGTAGAGAAAAGCAATGACACCAGCATTGAGTAGCTGTCTATCTTGAGTGCTTAATGAGACAGTCCAGAGGGGAAAATGGCCTAAGAATGCGTAATTAAAGGCTGTAACCTAAATGATACACTCAAAAAGGCTGCACTGAGGTTACAAAGACGATGTGACTTCAGGCAATCTCTAGCGTATTGGTGCTTGATTCTGTATTCTCCACATTCTTTTAACATGGATTTGTTTGTGGGTAATTAATACTAAGCTCTGTTCAACTCTTTAGAAAAAAGTAAGGATGCATTGATTTGATGAAATGCAGCATATATCACCATTGAAATGTGGGAACTACAAAAGAACAGACAAAGTATATTTTATTTACCTGAGTTTGCAGGATAAGGTTTATGTATATCTGTGCTCAAGATTGCTGTTGTTTAGCACAGACTTTGGCTAGGATACTGTCTTGAGAGAAATTGCCATGGATGCACTCAAGGAGCAGTAGCAGACACGAGTTTGTACATAAAATTAGGCATAGAACTTCAGTGGCTAAACCTAGTATCATTTAGCTAATTAGTTTTATATTTTACAATGCTTATAGCATTTTATGACATCAGCTTGGAGGAACACATCTTCCGATCCTGCAAAGCAGTGACTTCACTGAAATTACTCAGATGTTACATCTACACATATATTTGCAATTAAATACTTGCTAAAATTATTTGTAGGCTTAGGTCAAATTATTTTACTTGACCACCAGCATCACGGCAGTTTGTTCAGCAATTCTGTGCAAATATACAGCACAGGTCTTGGTCAGCCTGACCTTCATTTCTTCTAAGCTGTTCTGTGCATCCAGGTTCCTCTCCTACATTTGTCAATGCACTCAGGAAGTCACCATTTTCACAGCTCAGGTGATAAGAGTGTAGCGGAGGCAAGAAAGAAGAAACCAGGTTCCTAAAAGGTAGTCATTTTATTACATGAAAACATGATTAAAGGATCTGCTTTGGTTTTCATTCTAAGATGTTACAGCTAGAAGAGCTCAAGATTTTCTGAAGACAGGAAACAGCATCTTTTCCAACAAAATTGCCGTTTGGTCACTGAGGAAAGTGAAGTTTTTTTATAAAAACAAGTAATGGAAGAATGGTTGGTTTCCTTACTGTGAGACACAGCAATAATTTTTTTAATACCCCTGTAAACTTTCCATAAACTTTTATATGACAGGTTCAGCAACAGCCCTGAGTTCACATTCACACACCTCCTCTTCCTTTACCCTGTAACCAGTGATTCCTGCCTTCCCTTTTCCACACCCCAGGCTGCAGCAGGCTACCTCTTAAAGCGTGCTAATGCACCCGTTCATTTTTGTTTGATGACCTATTTCTATTCTAGATTAATTCCCTGGCAGGATCACGTGTGTCTTGTATGGAAGGTTTGCTTCAGCTAGAAGGTCCTGATTTTAAAGTGTCTTCTGGTTTTCAAGTGTTAGACAATGCTGGTTCAGTTTGTAGGACAGGTGATCTTTTACACGTTACTTCAATTTTTCATTTTGTTGCTGGAGAGGAATGTGTTTGCAATGAAATGAAATTTAAAAGCAATTACAATCAACCACACCACCAGATGGAGCTTCTTTTCTGCCTTTCCCACTGAAGGTGCTGAAACTGTGGGACTGAATTCACTGGGACTGTGGGACTTAACTGTATTGATAGTCAATGAAGTAGAAAAGTCTCTTTTTTTACTTCTGCTGATGCAGGACTGAGCATCCCTGCATTCATATATGGCTATTTCAGTGATTTTTATTTGTATACTGTTAATGATAGCTATTGTGCCAGTCCTTTGCTTTTGCAGGGTTAGGCTGTGTCACGCAGTCCTATGTCCTGGTCATGCACTTGAGAGTTTTCAAGTATAGGCTTACTTGTTAGAACGGTATAGTAATATTAAAGGAAGATGTATTTCTGCTCTTTTTTTTTTTCTTTCTTTTTTACTGTAAAAACTATTAACATTCTTTAGAAATGCAAATCTCTGTATGTTCAGGCCACTACATCATCTATTTTATTCACTGAAATTCAACTCTGAAGTTGTCTTTTGTGCTTGTAGTGGTATTGTATTGTGTTATAGGTCTATAGTTGCTGGAATACATATATATCAACTGAAGTTACGATGTTCATAAGTCATGGGAGTCGATATAAATGACCGTGATAAACGTTCCCTGTCTTGCAGGATGCACTCTATCAGGTACCTGGTTTGCTATTGAGAACAAACTGTAACTGAAGTGGTCCTGGGAAACTACAAAGAGGCAGGGTTAAATTTACTCCTTTTTTGACAGTTTGAAAAAATACACATTCAAGCAAACAATTTTTAACGTAGGGTTTGTACAGCAAGATTACTTGGATAGCTTATTCCTGTGTTTTAGCCCAAGTGAAAGAAATGAGACTGATGTACAACTTACCTGGTTGTGACTGCTGGACTGAAAAGGTTGGCCTGAATTTGCCAGGATTTATTAGAACAGGCTATATTGCACAACTCTATTTTCCCAAAGGACGGGGAAGTATCTGAGCTGATGAGGTCAGGTTAGCATTCCATTATGTCACATCAAACACAACTCCAAAGACTGTGGAGGTTTTGCCAGCACACCGATTCTGTTGTCCTAGGAGAGTCCAAATGAGTTCATGCCACTATTGATTTTGAGTGAGCTACATGGCTTGCTGCTTGTGACAAACACAGAAATACAAAACCGAATTAATGTGGGTACAAGTTCATGTCATTTTCCGTGTTCATTTCCAATGGGCAAAAATTCTAATGTGTGTAGAAGAGAAAACAAATCTAATGCCTCAGACATCTAATGTTCATGTGCTAACAACTCAAAAAGGTGGTCTAGAGATGTGTTGTTTTGTTATTCATGTTCATTTTGGAAGGTATGTCAAGCATTTGGAATTCTGGTGTGTCCTTAGTCAAGAGGTAAACATACCTTCTGCCTGAATAAGTTTCCTTACAGGGTTTCCAGAAGACATTGGTTTTTTCTTTTCCAGAGGCATTCTGCTAGGTGACAGGGCAGGAGCAAAATCCAGCAATTTAAGACAGCTGGCAAGAAAAAAAAAATGAACAGCCCAGCAGCTGTTTTGGGAGTAGAACACCTTTTATATCAAACTGCTCTGGATAAGATGGAGCATCTTTCTCACTGAAGTACAAAGCAATATACTAGCATAATGTAGGGCAAGATTTTAATCCAAATTATATTTTTCCTAGATTGCTAAATAAAATGTACATAAACATAAACATAGAGGTTTTACATGTGAGAACCTGGATCATAGTGTTCACCAGAAACCTTTGAAAGAGATGTGGTTCTGCACCTTTCTGGAGATCCACATTAAAACAAACAAACCCCATAAAACAAAACCCTTTTCAACTCCTGTGCTGTGAATACATTTTGGAAGCTGAAACCATTTTTCTCACTGATAATCTGAATCTTTCCTTTTTGAAGACTGACTGTTTGGCTAAATTGTTGAAATGAAACAGTAAGTCTATTAGGATGGTAGCTTGGGAGGGGTTTTTATCATAATATAATTTACTGATTAAAAGTCTGATAAATGACTTTAAGGTTTTCAGTGTACCACATGAATATAAAAAGTTTAGATTAATATCTTATAAATTTCAAAGGTGTTAAACCAAATCTTGACACCTCTAATTGCCACAGGAACCAAGCAACACTTCAGAAATCTTAGTGAACGGAGTTTCTCTGCAACATGGTTTTGTCACAGTTAATGCCAACTCCAGTCTGAATTAAGTGTTTGTTCAAGCACTTGGAAACTTTTCCATACAATTTCTGCAAAGCAGAGCAAGGAGAAAAAGATTAATCCTTTGTACCATGACTATATATTTGCTTGTCACAAAGAATGGGCTCGATTTTATGCCAGACGCAGAGAAATCTTGGACCTACTGAAAGAAATTACAAAACTCCACCTCCGAAGAGGTTAGCATTTCACCCAAATGAAGGGACAGTCCTTGCCTTATTGCCAAATACTCGCTATTAGTAATTGAAAAGGATATTTCACATCATTACAGGAAACACAGGCATTGCTGTAATTCAGGAAAACTCAATAAATATATTTTCATATATTTAAAGTAACCTCTGTGTCCCATAAGGAATATCAGATGCAAGTCTGCTGAGAGACAAGACAAAATATATCGCTCTAAAAGCGATTGTCTGAGAGGCTCAAAGCTGTAAAGGATTTTGCTTGCTGAGCATCCGGCAGAAATTCGGTTTACACCTTAATATTTAAGATTTGGAGACTAAAAAAGACTTCCAAATATTTGTTTCCATTTCAGTACTTTTTCCATTACAGATCTAATGCATGCCTTTTTGGAGTGCAGCTGCTTGGTCTTCCTGCATAAAGAAGAAAATTAGGTTGAATAATCTAACTTCTGATTAATTTCTGTTCAGATTGTAGAGACCCACTGAGTTTTCCAGTCAGCGTTTGACCATCTTCACAAACACAGTAAACTGGAATCCTGTCCTTATTAAAAACACAGAGAAACTAAGAATTTCCCATGGGACAGTGAGCATTCTTTTTTTTTTTTTTTTTAATAATTGAGGAAGAGGCTATTAATATCCTCCCTGCCATTTTTGTACAAGCAACATGACTGTTAAAATTAGGATGAAGAACTACATGATTTTCAAAGTGAAGCAAGAAGATTGAATGAACGGTGCTGCAATTTCAGAAAAGGTGTTACTAATTTTGTGTATGAACTGTGATAATACCTGCGTATTTCTAAGTCCCTGTAAATTGTTTCATAGTGCTTAGGAGTTATTACTCATTCACGTTTTCTGATAAGCTACTGTCACGGGAGATTTGCTTAGAAAAGGCTTGAGTGGGAAATTGGGGAGATTTGGCATATTTGAACTAGATACATCCAGAACTAGAATACTTTCCTCTTGCACTAACTGGAAAATCTGCCAGTTTTGGGTGTGAAGGTTGAAGTTAATGTTAAAAGTGCATAAAAGGAACCTAGGAACAGTGTTTGAATGGGCTTTTGGAGTACATTGTGGGCTTCAGCTGAATCAACAGAATCCTCCAGTTACTTGACTCTGGTTGTCTGCAAACAAGTATTTTCATGTTCATTTTGTGTCCAAATGATGATGACTATTGATCGAAGCTGCTTGACCAATTTATTAAATTGCACATCAACTAGAGCTCCAAACCAGAATCTCTGATCTGACAAGTACTGAGAAATACATACCCATGCAGTCCCAGTGAGAATTGAGAAAGCAATGCTATGGATCGCTCAGCAGTGATCCGCGTGTCTTATTTTTTATTTTTAATGTTGATCAGTAGCCATCCTAGGATGCAAATGCTCCTGCAAGATGTGCATGTTGAATGCAGGATGGGGACAAGGCGGGCAGTCAGGAAACAAGGGTGGAAATGACGGAAGAAGGTGCTGTGTTGATCCTGTGTGTAGTTTATGACCTTCAACATAACTGGTCAAAGCTCAGGGCTTGCAAAAAGCCTCCTGACTGCGAACCTGCTGTCTCTCCTTTACTAGGAAATCCTTCCACTGTTATCTCAACGTTTTCTTTAGCAACAAACATGGTAAATACTCCCATTCTTTTAAGAGAATCCATTTTGAAATACAGAAGAGACAACACTAAATGCCCCCCTGACTAGTGTCCACCAGCATAGTTTGTCGCATACTTGAACACCTGTTGTAAAGGCTTATCTGATTTTAAATGACTCCCTCTCAGAATGGCAGCAATTGATTACCACTAAAAATCCGATTTCCCTTTGTACGCCGTTAATTGCCAGATTTGAATCCTTTTCCTGCCACACGGGTTGCTGTTGCCGTAACTGCTTTTGCTTAATTTCTGTGAACAGTACTCCTTTTTTGCAGGCCTGTCTCCCAGAGTTATGGCATCTATAAGAAATGTGTATTAATTTACATTTCAGTTACTTGACTTTTATCGATATTTACAGTAAGCTTCTCTTTTTGCTGTCCCTTATTTTGCTTGAACCTTTCACATTCCTCTGTAATTTCTAGAAGTCCAAATGGTTTTGCCTTACCAGCAAATGGCACGCTTTCCCCCTTTGCTGCTTAAAACATTCGTTAATATTTTGGCAAGCTGAGAAAGCACGTGTTAGTGGAATAAACACCACATGAGGAAGTGAGGGCTGGTTTCTTCATTTCTGTTTTTCCTCACTGTAAAATAGGTATTCGAGAAAGTAAAGTAGTCGTGTTGTGTTTTATCTAAAGAATCTTGGAAGTATTGTAAGTGCTAAGCAACGTTACCTGCTCATCATCTATGCGTTTTTCTTCTTTCCAGCTTGGTAATTTGAGGTGCCACAAGCCTGGGGCAGGTGGGTCGTGAGGTCACATCCCCAGGCAGAGGTAAGAAAGCGCCGCAGTGTAACCTGTTCCCACCAAAGTGAACGCCAGCAGGAGGGCGGCTCAGCCTTGGCATCCACTGCTCTCACAGCCACCAGCAGGTTGGGAGCGATGGCGAAAGCGGGTGAAACCGGTGCCCTCCTGCCAGCAGGTGTGTGCAGGAAGGTGGCCATCGTTCTTCTTGTGCTGCAGCGCAGACTTCAGCTGAGTGACTCAGGAGCGTGTGCTGTGCTTTGGTACTTTGGAGGCTGGTTAGTTTAAAGAGCTGAAATGGTGGCAAGCAGCTCGCTCCGACCGGCCCGGGCAAAGGCGCTGCTGTGGCGGGCTGGCCCAGCAGCCCACCGAGCCTGGCAGCTCGCTGCAGGGCGCTGGCGATGAGCACTTGATGGCAAACTGGTATCCGTCACGTTTTCCGTTAGCACAGCCGGTGCCAGCGACAATGTTTGTCCTTCGTCCCTCTTCTTACAATGCTCTAAACTGAACGACTAACAAAGGTTGAGTGCAAGACCAGGAGCCAGAGGAGTCAGATCATCTGGTGCTCCTGAGTGACTGTTGGCTGCTCAGCTCTTCGGTCCAGGTGTAGCGAGAACCCCCTCGCAGCAGTGTCTGCTAAGAGCACCGGTCAGTGATGTCTCTGCAGCTTTGACAGTCATTCCTCTGCGCGAGCCAGACTGCACACTCAGTTGAGCTGCGCTGTATTTGCTCACGCTGGGAGGCTGCTTTTTGGCAACCGGGCTGATGCTAAAAATAAAACTAACTGTGCAAAAAACCCAAACAAACAAACAAAAACCCCCTTGATAAATCCATAGTGGCAGTATATTGCTTCAGAAAATACCGTGTTATTTGCATAGGCTTTTTGGCGCCTCTTCCATGATAGAAAAAAGGGAGGGAAGTTTAACAATGTAGCATTTTTGCAACCATCCGTGCAAATCGACCCCAGACAATAGCAGCAGCACGCACAAAGTATAGAATTAAGTTTGGAAATTTCTCAGATACAGATCTCTCCGTACTAACAAAAGCACCTTGTTGTGAGGATGCTGTTTGCTGTACATCATGGCCAGAAAATAAAACCGAGGGGGCCTCTACTTCTTTTTATTTGTGGAAAAGGCAAAGCTTGTATTTTGTTTCTCTGCCTTGATTTCTTTTTCTTTTTAAGCAGGAATTTTGAAGACAGTGTGACCTTCGGGAAGGGTGCGTGTGCCCATGTGTGTGCCCCCTGAGCCTTTGGACTTGCTTTTCCACGAGCACCGCTGGTACCAAGCGGGGGTGAAAAATGGTGAAGGAGGTTTGCTCACACCTGTATCCCGCTTCGTGCCCTTTACCTGTGGGGTCTCGTCCTCGAGCTCAGGTCTCAAAGCTTTTTCTCTGCAGTCAGGGTGGGTGGGAACCGCTTTAAACGCCAAAGCCGGGGGCAGCTCGCAGGCTGCCGGGGGCGGACGGATGATGGCGAGCGCGGCACACGGGCGGCCCCGGCGCAGCCCCCGCCGCGGGAGCACGGCGGCCACCCCTCGGCGGTGCCGGCCCGGTGCGGGGCCACGGCCCGCTCGGCCCCGACCCGCGGGGCTTCTCCCTCGGCTGCCTGCGACGCCCCGCTGCCGGCGAGAGCGCGGTGGCCGGCGCCTGCACTGCCGGGGCCCCGCTCGGGCGGCCCGGCACCCCGGGGGGGCGGGGGGCTCCCCGGCCGCCGCTCCCCGGCTCCCCGCGGGTCTCCTGGCGGCGTGGCTGCCGCTGTCCCCGCCGCGCCGCGGTAACGGCGGCCCCCGGCGGGCGGGAGGACGTGCGGGGCCGCCCGTCGCGGCCGCCGCCGCTTCCGCATTGCCCGGCCCGGGAGGTCCCGCCCCCGCCCGCGGCCGCCCCAGCCCCCGGGGAGGCTCCGGGCCCTGCGGGGGGGCGCGCCCCCCGCCCGGGGCCTGCGGCGGGGGCGCCGGATAAAGCGGTGCCGGCCCGTCCGCCTGCCGCCACAGGGGCGGCCGGGACGGGCCCAGCGGGGCGCCCCGCCATGGCGAGCCCCGCGCGGCCGCGGCAGGAGCTGGCGGCGGAGGAGCGGCGGCTCCGCGGCGCGGCCCCGACGGTGCCCCGCGACGCCAGGCGGGAGGCGGCGGGGGAGCGGCTGGTGCTGCTGGAGCTGAGCCGCGGCGGGCGGCCGCCGGCCCCCGGCCCCGGCGAGCGCCGGGAGGAGGGGGAGGAGGAGGAAGAGGAGGGGGAGGAGGAGGAAGCGGCGGCGGGCGAAGACTGTTGCGGCAAGTGCAAGAAGCGGGTGCAGTTCGCCGACTCGCTGGGGCTGAGCCTGGCCAGCGTCAAGCACTTCAGCGACGCCGAGGAGCCGCAGGTGCCGCCCGCCGCGCTGTGCCGCCTGCAGAGCCCGCCCGCCGAGGAGCGGGACCCGCCGCCGCCCGGCGCGGACCCGCCGCCGCCCGCCCTGCGCCTGGTGCCCGACTTCCCCGACGGCGGCGAGCCCAGCGCCGAGCGCCTGCGGCGGCAGCGCGTCTGCCTGGAGCGGCTGGGGCGGCCGGCGGCGCCCACCGACGTGCGGGGCACGGTGCGAGCGCTGGGCTGCCCCGGCCCCCGGGAGGTGACGGTGCGCTACACCTTCAACGAGTGGCTCTCCTTCGTGGACGTGCCGGCCGCCCCGCTGCCCCCCGACCCGCCGGCCGAGCGCTACAGCTTCACCCTGTGCGTGCCGCCCAGCCTGCGGGAGGGCTCGGCCCTGCACTTCGCCATCCGCTACCGCAGCCCTCAGGGCGAGTTCTGGGACAACAACGGCGGCCGCAACTACACGCTGCGGTGCTGCGGCTGCCCCGGGGCCGGGGCCGCGCCACCCCCCGCCGGCAGCCCGGCGCCCCCCGCCGCCCCCCGCTACTGACGGAGCCGCCGCCGGGCGGGGGGAGGCGGCCGGGGCCCCGCACCCGGGGGCCCGTCTCGGGAGGGCGGCAGCGGGCGCGCCGGGGCGCCGTTCCCGGTGCCGGTCCCTCGGCTTGGCCGGCTGAAGGTGGACGCGCGTAGGCTCGCACGACTGCGGCTTCTGGAGTCGTTTTCCTTGGGTTTTTTTTTTTTGTATTGTTTTGTTTTGTTTTTTGTTGTTGTTTGGTTTTTTTGTGGCGAGGGAACAAGGAGACTGAGTAGCGTGGGCTTGGCTTTTCCCCTCTTGAAGTGAATTTTTGAGGTCTTGGTTTGGGCTTGACTGCACTTCCCCGGTTAGAGATGTGCAGAGCACTTGTGTGAAAACTTAGCGGCGTGTTCGCTACAGATTTAACTTAGGACCCCCGTTTTCCCATTCTCACATCCCTTTCAAAGGCACGGCACTGCGGCAGCAGCGGTTCACTTCACCTTGTTTTGTTTTTACTATATTTTTTTTAGTTCAACGGACTCCGTAACAATATGATTCACTGTTGTGAGCACCTGTCAAACTCCTGACAGGCTTGCACGCCCGTTCCACCTTTGCCATGCCTGTGGCGGCTCCAAACAACGGGCAGGCTCTTTTGGGGCTGGATCTGGGGCCGGACTGGGGCTGCTCTGGTTTTTGTCGCTTAGCACACTTTGATCCCGCTCCCCGCCTTCCCTGGGCGTGCGTGTGTCGATCCCGTCTGGCTAATAGCAGCCAGCAGGGACTTCTGCAAAAATGTTTTTGCTCAAAATAGACTGGCGACTTCTTTTCACACAATTGACAAGTCTAAAACCAGGACAAAGGAGGAGTTAAAATATTTGCTGATGCTGGGTTTATCAGGAGAACTTCGGTAACACCTTTGAGTAATGTGCTGTGAAGTAAAAGGTGGTGTCTGTCTCACACGCAGTGCTGCATTTTCACATTTGGGGAGCAGCGACTGATTTGGATGACCTCGCTGAGGAGTGACGATGCGATGAAGAGAGGGTGTCCTCAGTAATGAATGAAAACAAGTGCCTTAGTTCAGCTCTCCTTATGTTACATTTTGCACCACACTTCTCAAGTATTTATGATTTATTCGGCTTACTTTGCTACATATTTTTCAGTATTTGTATGTTGCTGGGAAAGGGGTTTGTTGTGCACGCAGTTGGACTTCATAGCGCTGGACACTTGAAACGATTTCTACCGTCTTTGCTCTTGCATTGCAAGCCTAGAGGCTGACCACTACTGGTGTCCCGAGTCCTGAAACTTAAGCAAAAAGTACCAATGAAAATGGGTTTGTAAGAATAAAAAAAGCTTGAAAAAAAGTTAAAAAGCTCACCGTTACAAATCTTTTTTCTGTATAGCAAAACATAACGGGATAGTCCTTAGTTTTGCAGCCTGGTTGCGCCCCTACCCTAACACGTGTGATGTGCAGAGGGGCTGAAGCTGCCGGTGTGTCTCGCCGTAGCCAGGGCTGTTGCCTGTCCGTAAGCAGCATTCAGGGCTAAAGCTGAAAGTGACTGTCATCCTGGCAGGGCCCTGTAAGCCCACGACGGCCCCGTACGCTCCCGTAACAGGCACCTGGTGCCGAGCTGCGACGTGAGGGAAGCTTTACTGGTGTGGGTGGAAAAGAGCCGGGTTTCGGTCAAGTTTTGTTCCGGCTGTTCTGCAGATTTGACTCTGATACAGTATCTCAAAATTTGGGTTGATCTTTTGGATGAGAAAATAAGTAGGTAAGACATTGTTAGAATGCAGAAAATGTTCTGACGCAGGTGTATGTTCTTACAGCAAGACCTTGGAAGATCATTTTCCACAGGGAGTTTTCTCAGGTCTTCCTTTCCTCTGAAGATGTAAACCATCCTAAAGCCCATTGCGAGCACCTTAGAAAAATTTGCTGCTTTATAAAATTCCCCATAGCTGGAAAATAAGTCTTCAGATAACGTGCCTCTTGTGGGAGCTGGTACAGGGTCAGAGCTGCCACAGGGCGTTTATTGGGGAAAAGTCATGAAGCAGAGGGAGCTTCAGGCTAAAGTTCCTGCCGTTTTGCTAAAACATATGCACTGCTTCTGATGGACAGCCTGCCCTGCTTCCCCCCTAAAAACCCATACGTAAACTCCAGTGTGAGAATACAGCCAAACAGAAAGAGGCATTTAATTCCTTCAGAAACGGCCTTGCTGTGAGACTAGGAGCAGTTGCTTTGAAAACGCAGGGTGTCAAAGCTCTGTGGGCGCAGACGGGAGTGCTTACTGTCGCTTTCCAAGTTACAGGTAAACTCTCGCCAAAAGCACGAAAGGTTTTAAAGGAGGCTAGTGAACTCTACTACTTCCCTACGCAAGTTTGTTTTGAAACGATCATGCGTTACGGGATTACAGGATATTACATGGAATAATCTGGTAAGCATTAGCCTTTCTTCAGAGAGCTGTGTCAGTGCAACAGCGTGCTCTAAGCTGATCTGTGATGCTAACCCACAGCACTGATTCTTCATTTAAGTACAATGTAATATTTGGGGCTCCTGGAGCCCATTCCTTATCCTGTGTTTTGTTTATGAATTGCTTCAGGGAAGAACTGCTAAGAAAAGGGAGGGGAGGGAGCTCTCCTTCAACGGAATTTAAAGGAGTGGCCATATTCTGATGGCTCTCTCAGGGCAGAGGTGCGGAGCTGGTACCTTGCAGGATCCCACCTAGCTGTGTTGCTTGATGGAGGGGGAAGGCCAGGAATGGTCCCTGGTATGCTGTGAACTATGGGCAATGGGTGTAAAGCATTGACATCCAGAAAACGTAACATTTACGTGTTCTCTTCAGAGGCGTGATTTGAAGTTCAAAATGCAAGAATGGATTTGCTGAGGCTAAACCGTAAAATGTTTTTTGAGTGCTTCAAAACATTGGCGCCGATCTAAAATCCTGCAAATTGTGTTAATTAAAGCACAGCATTTTTGTGCTTTGTTAAGAGGTAAAGTACTTTTATTGATAACTAAGAACTACTGTTTGTGAAAGAAAAGGGAGAACCTCTCTCAGACAAAACCCAAACATACTCACTTTTTAATAGACAGTACATTTGGTAGGTAGATGTTTTAGATTTTAAGATTTTATGGAAGCATAGATTTCCAAAGCAGGTTTCAAAGACTGCATATACACAGATCTCTGTATTTTCATAGGTGAGGCTACTGGGGGCTACAGAAATGCAAGCCCTTGCCAAAGATTACATGGGGCAGCCACGTAAAAATCAGAACTGGACCACGCGTACACCGCGTGCTAGCAAGCCCGCATCAGCAAAGCACAGGGCTGCTGCTTGCAGTCAGAGCATGGCTGCATCTTTATTCTCAAAGAAATATATTCAAAATGAAGTAGTTCTAATTCTGTAAAATCAAAAGGCCCAACAGAGTAAAGCGTTAAGTGAAGCACTCTTCTTGTTTGGTTGCATTGCTGTTAATGTAGTATTTTATAAAGATTTAGAGCATAACTTGGAGTATGTGCTCATAAACACCCTCCCTCCCTCCTCTAACTTAAGAAATAAAAAATTATAAAGTTTTATTAGTGCTCTTGGAAAAAACTCCAGCTCCAAACATTTTTGTTTTATGCAGATTTCTTTTTTGTTATTTATTTTTTCCCCTTGGATTAAGAGCTTAAGGGAGAAATAGCTGCCAAATGGTTTTATAGGTGTATATAAAACCAAAAAGTTCAATACAGTTGAAACTCTATAGTGGGTAACTGTGAAGGACATGAAAGTTAAATCTTCCTTAAGCAATGTTTTTGCTGCTTGCACTTACATTTAAATTCAGATTTCAATGATTCAGAAAAGGACTGTGAAGCTAAATTTACTTTGGTGTCATGAAGAACTGCAAACTTGCATGCAAACTACTTCTGTTTTATTTCAAGCTGGGGCTTTCAGTCAGTACTTGAAAAGCCTGGCTTCTGCTCCCATTGGCTTCCCTGGGATTTGGATGCAGCCCAGAGTACTGCAGGAAGGTAGGGGAAATGGTCTAGGTTTAATTGTCTATTCTCTTCAGAGTCTTGTGTTACGGGGTTAGGATAACATGGCACTGTGATGAATGTCTGTCAAGAGTTCAAAATCTGCTGTCTATGCGTGGCAGTAATTAAATCACCTTAATTGTCTTTCACGATTCTTTTTAAGAGAGGAAAAATTACTTGCCTTGGATTAGCATATTGCCAAAGACCAGTATAAATATTTATGGGGTGCACTCTTTCAACAGAAAGGCTGTACATTCTTCACATGTCTCCATAGTTCTCTTACTCTGAACACAGAAAAGCAGTCATTTGAATGCACTGCTTACCATCACTTCCCCCTCTTGTAAAGCTTCAGTAGATACTGGGCTTGACAGTAAAAAAGGTACGTAGTTTAGAAAGAAGCATTTCTTGCAACACATTGATGCTATTTAATTTCCTGTGTAAGCTCCAGAATCCTTTGAAGGTGTGTACGTTTGTGAAACAGGTTTGAGTTCCGATTTTTTCCCTCTTAGGGTTGTAGGGAATACCCAGCCTTGGAGGAATTACTGGCTTCTCTCTCTTTTTTTCTGCTTCCACATTAAGGGCTCATGCACTATTCCTATATTCTAAAATACTGCAAGAAGAATGAATGTAAAGCCTCAGTAAAAGAGCTACACACCTTCCCTCTTTTTTTTAAAAAGGTCGTCAAGCAAAACATTCCCAAGAGTATGAAATAATTATGCCTGTGTTAAGAACCGTGGAACAAAGCGTTCAGTATACTCCTGACTTGAATAATGCCAGGATTTCACTGTAGATCGTTATGGAAAACTCAGGAAAACAGTCGGTGCACAGCTCTTTCATGGCTCTGTTCATGTGTACGTATGGTCTGTGCTGGGTATCTGGAGCGATGCGTTTATGTTGCATTGCAGGAAGCACGTGGTGGGGCTGGTGCTTCTCCATAGAATTATTCTTCTACCTGCTGACATTAGAGGGTGAAAGTAATGCTTTTAATGCCTGGAAACTTGGTGAAGTTTTATATAGAAATACCATTTTAGAAATGTGACTAGTAAGTTAAAATCCTTCTTGGCCTATTTCAACACTATGTAAAGTGTTCACATGCTACTCTTGGGTTTCTTTCCTCCAGGACAGCTGTACCTCTCATTTATCTGGGTGTTCTGAAACTGAGCTTTCAATTGCAGTATAATCTCTGGAGAAGCTGTAACACACAACAGAAATACCTGTCCTTTAAAAGTTACTAATATTAAACAAATTGTTCTTCTTCTTTTTTTTTTTTTTTTTTTCTTTCAGAGCGCTGTTTCCAAGTTTATACTGTAAAAGTCATGACAAACTTCATCATATGTAAAACGTTCAAATTTTGGTGCATGCTGCTGAGGTTAATGGTTTGCTAAAATGTTGAGATCGGGAACAGACAAACATTTTTAATATAATACAAAAGCAAGGTTGTTTTGCTAAGACATTGCAGCTTTAGTAAAGGTATTTATTGAGCTCCCTTCTGTTCTAAGGAAAAAGGATATACTTTTTATAATAGTGGACATTGTACATAAGTCACGGGATCATTCCTTTGTGTTTTAACTATTCCTGTTGTTTACACTGCTTTTACAAAATCCAACAAAGCTCCTGACAGCGTGCCAAGAGAGAGATTTAATGAGTATTGCAACGTAAACGGAACTGGTGAAGCACAGAAGGTGCAGCTGTAAGAGCACAGCAACTCCGAGGCTGGACCACAGTGCCAGCTCCCCATGCGCTGTCTCCATCGGTGACGGTGAGCACATGCCTAGCCAAGAGAAAGAACAGGGCAAGTGGAGACAAACACAATACTAAAGTCATCCCAGCCTACAACTATTATCTCTGCACTGGACTTCCCAAGCCAGACGCGGTTTCTAAGGATTTCCGTTCTGTAGCTTGTAGGATTTCAACGATAAAGCATTTGGCAAGCGATGTTTTTATACAGAACCGGGTATGTTACGACAAAGTTACTTGAAATGGACATTAGGTAAGGAAAAAAAATCATATTTCTAGGTATTTTCCAATCCCAGACAATGGATATGCGCATAACTGACACTAGTGGAGGGCGCAACTTACATGTGTGTTGGTAAGGAGAGGAAACACAGAGGGAACAGACATCTAAAATGCAGCGATTGTGTTGGGCTTGAGTAGTATATGCTACTACCTTTGCTAGCTTTGCACTGTTAGCAGGTTAGATGGTATTACACAGGCTTTTGGTCCTTAGCAGCAGAAGTTTTCTTAGGTTACTTCTAACAGGTCATGTATAAATACTGTTTGCTAAGCTTATGGTTAATTTGGAATTAGAACTAATTTTTCCTTGATGAAAAAGTGAGCTGTCTTAACCTCTGCACTATGGATTGGGAAGAGAGGGAAATTACAGAGCCTGGATTTTTTAATTTTTTTTTTTCTTGATGGGTCCTCTCTGTAGAATGTATCCTGAAGGTTACTACTGCTCCTTTGCACGTATAAATAGCTGAGAGAGATAATCTGAGTGGTAACCTTGAGACAGAAAGTAGGAGCAGATGGTATGAATAGGAGTGCAGTAGTGTTTTATCTACCACCACAATTTAACAACAGAATTTTCAGGCATTAATGGAGAAGTAATCTCCTCCAGACTTTTGAGGGAAGTCACAAGATATTTCACCTTCCTGTGACGCCTATATGACAGCATGTGCCATCTACAGCTGTATTCTTGTTGGAAACAACGATTGAGAACTTCACTGGAAAGGTACTGGTATTTTGGATGAAATGATTATACATTGAAAGGGCCTCCATTTGAAAAAAAATTTACTGTTTTGTAAACGTGTTGAAAGCTTAGATGTAAATAGTAAAAATGTTACTGACGGAGGCATCCCTCTTTATAATTTAGGACTACACTATTTATAAGCATGTTTATTTTGTTTCCTAGCATACATTCTCAGATCTTGAAATGGTACGTGGTGCTTGTTCCAGTAATTAAGCTGTTTTAAATGAGGATTTTTCATGTACTGTTTTAGGGACCAGGCTCTGAGCATAAAACTGGCAGCCCTTCCCAAGCCTGTCTCCTCTAAAAATGTAAGATGTTATTACATCTCTTTGAGTTCACTGGAAGTAATCAAACCTTTCTTCCCCTACACTTCTACCATTAAGTGCACTTAATTATCTAGTTGTGAATGTACAGATTTAAAATACAGAACCTGACATATTTTACCTATCAGAATAATTAAATTCCATTTTAATAAAGTGTTCACCAAAAACAATTTACATTGCAATACTTACACACCTAATAAGAGGAGAATTATTACTATATTTGCCATTTATTTGAAAGTGAGAATGGAAGCTACATTTGTAGTCTCAGTCACGGTATCTTGCTCTGTATACTATATTGTTAATGGAATGCATTACTATACATTTCAGTCTAACTGTACAAACCCATAAAATACACTTTAAATGGTAGTGAGGAGTGGGAGTTAGTTCTAAATTAGACATTTTATCTATCCTCTGCTTTAATAATGTTATCACACAGCACGAACAAGGCGAAACAATAGAAATTCTAAACAAAGATGACTTTTGGGAAGCGAGAAAAGTAACGGGAGATTTTTAAAGGCTACAGTGTCATGGAACTAGTTTTGAGTTTCTGTTTCTCTTCTGAAAACCCCCCAGGGGGGTGGGGGGAGAAGCTTTTGTCTGCATGCCATTAAAAACGCTTTGCACTGCTTAATTTTTCTGCCAATTTCAAACAGAAAACAAATTCAAGCACAGCAATGACTTGAACAGAATCTGATAAAAATTTTTTGCTAGGCAAAGCTTGGTGCCTATTCATGACTTAAAGCACTTGAGTTATTGTTGTAGTTAGGTTCTTTTTCTCCTGCAAAATTCGGGAGCTTTGTGAAAAAGGGAAAACTTGCATAAAGTGATGTGCTGCTTTCTGCTAATAGCTGCACCTCAACAAATTTAGAAAAGGACTCGGTGGTGAAAATATATTTTAAAGCTCCCAAACCTCAGTGATGCAAGTCTTACCTTCTGCTATTCTGATCAGTTAATTGTTAAAAGTAGGATAAGACTGGTTATTAACTCTCGGAAACTAAAGGAAGAACCTCCTGAAATGTCAAGGGATGCTTTTCAAAGAAACCACACAATGCAGCGTGTGATACTTATAAGTATTAAGGTCCAGGAGATGAAAACTCTCTTCATCTATGGTTTTAATATTTAAAATGAACGATATATTTAGTCATTTAATTTCAGATGCTGTCCATACTTAAATAAAACAGGATCAATAAGAACTTAAGTCTTAACAATTAGGCAAAGGGTTTTAAATCTAACACATCTTTCGTGCTCAGTGAGAGAAAAGGTCAGCAGCAGAAAAATGGATCTGGTTACAGGTAGTTTAATGAAGTTTTATTGTCAAAGTAGAGGAGGAACTATTCCATCACATGGGACATATAAGCCAACAGGTTTCAAAACTACCTTACATGCTACTATAAATCACAGCAATATATTTCAGAACAGGTGAGCCATTAGAAAACAGTACTTTGGTTGCCAAAAACAGTCTCTCAAGGCATTTCTTCTGCTGAACAGAAAAGCTCAGACGTGTGCAGTGAGTTTATGCATCTGTATGTGGCACTGTAGGATGCTGAGAATGGTCCAGTGTTGCTTCAGGATCAGGGTCTTCTCATAGCTATGTGTTTCCTGGACTCTCAATAACCAGTTTCTGTGTGGAATAGAGTTGGCCAATAGTAACCTGAAATAAAACCAAAATATCAGAAAGCTGAAACCTGAAAGTAAACAGGTTATTATTTCAGCTTCACAAGAGAAGATTAAAAAAAAGCTGAAGAACAGAGTACCCATATATTAAAGCTTTTTCATAGTGATATTTTTCTTTCTATAAGCATTTTTTTTGGGTAAATAATACTGTTATCAGCCTATACCTTAAGAAAAATAACCAATACATAAAATAACTACATATATAAAATCTTGAAATAACAACATTGAGGAATACTGTTCAAAGGCTCATATTAAAAGTTAACATTAGAAGTTACTACAGAGGAAAAGAACACATGCTGGATGCTTAGAAAAATGAAAAGATGAATATGACAAATAAAAAGATGGATACCGTTAGCAGATATTTTTTGTTAATTCTTTTTGCGTGGAAAGCCTAGATGTAAATTGCATGGTATTGCACTGTTTTCCAGTTCCTCCGGAACCCTAATCTAATTTGCCTTAGAAATGGTGAAACCTGTTACACAGTTAGTTCAGCAGTAACATTTCACACACACACTAGAACGGACCTCTTGTTCGTGAGAAGGCATTCACACCTCATATATTTGTGCTTTCTAGTGCAATAAGGAAAAGAAAAATGACAAAAATGCAACACTGAAGCTTTGATTCCTCTTGTTCTTCAGTACTTTCCAGTCTGCACCGTACCATTGGTAAATTGTAGTCAGATGCACAGTTGGCGCCAGTCACACACAGCTCTTTGCTTAACACTTGAGATGTGGAAGGAAGAAGTTTCATGCAAGTAGGGTAACGTAAGCAGGAGAAGACATTTATTTTAAATGTATGAATCTTGGAGCCTAATTTTTAGTATCTGTAATGTCTTTTCACATCCCTACTTTCTCCCCAAGGCCTGGGTACACAGTAGCTCTGTGTCCTTTTCACACACACAAAAAGTTCATATATTTAATTATGGAATTAGGACAAAAAAGGCTAGATGCTTAATTACACTAAGTACAATATATTTAGTAGAATTTAATACTGCACGCTAAGCGTGACAGCAAGTCAGGCTCTCAAAATAGCAAAAAATTAAAGAAAGAAAATTTTCAGCAGTTTTCATTTACCATTTTTGAGGGGAAAATATCCTGGTGGCTCTTAAATAAAAATTTCTCAACTATGCCCAAACTCACACAAAATGTAAATAATACTACCTTTTAGGAAATTAACTATTTGATCCTCATGAACAGCCTTGTCTGAAACATGTTGGTTTTTTTTTTGAATGTTTTTTAATTTAGAACTATTTCTTACAGGGGAGTATTTATGAGCCATTCTTAAACAGACAGAAGTTCTCCTCGCCAGCAAGTACTCCCCTCTTTGGGGACTCTGAACTAAGTTAGTAACAGCATATGAACAACTTCATTATTTTAAAAATCATTTATTAAGTATGTTGCATACAGAATATTTTTAAAAAAGGCTGTACACAAGTGCGGCACGTGTTACCAACTGAAATTTTAAGCTGTCAACAAGTGTTACTTATCAAAGAGAACTCGCTGCTCTGGGTTATGTGGCAGGCTATACACTTTAGTTGCTGCCTTACCACAAACCATGCTGTAGTACTTAATTTTTGTATACTGTGTTTTGGAGCCCAAAGAATATTTAATCCTTTCCCACACAGTAGAGCAAATTTAATGGGAGGCTCAGAGGGATTACAAAAATGCTGAAACCTGAATTGCATTTTTTTTTTCTCCACCAACTGGGGAGATAGATGAGGCTGAGTACGTGACTTCTCAGTCAATCATATTCAGCCAGGGCAGATGGCTTTGTAGGAGAAAGGTACGAGCTGTTGTTTGCTGTCCTTTTGCCAACATGGGTTATTATCTACTGCTGTACCTCTTGACTAGAACGCAGTAAAATCATAGATGTGTGTGTCGAGCTGCTTCCTTAGTAAACCATGGGCTTACGTGCATTTCATCGAGCACAGTGTGCTGGCTGCCTTTGCTGGGCTGCTGCAGCTTGCCTGCTCCACTGCCTGCCTCCCTTCCAGAAGCCCTGCCATGACATTTTAAACTGAACTTTGAAACTTCAGGATTTTATTTTTTTTTTTCAAACCATTAGCCTTGAATTTGTAACGTTACGATCAAGCCTTTCCCATGTACTTTAGACAAAACAAACAGACTTTCCGTTTATAGCTGCTGAAAAATTCACATCTATAAACATCCACTGCCTCAGCAGGACTGCACCAGTATTTACATGCTGATGCTCATTAACCCCCTGAATCAAAACAGCATTCTTATGGTGTCCTCACCCCTACTAAGTCTAAAGAAAGCACTTAAGCAGCAAGCACGGCTGTGGATGCTCCCAAATTAAAAGACTTAAGTGGCTATCTATTGTGTTCTTTTTTCATCACGTGTATTTGTAGCTCGCACACTGTATGCCATTTACTCGCCTGGTAGGTGGCTGGAAGCCAGTGCATAGGTCAATGTCAGGGTATTTTCATTAATCACAGGAAGCTTTTGTGGAAACAGGCTCTACCATTTGCTCAGCAACTTTGTTACCCACAATTCTATTTACCTCTGTAAGGTAACACATTGCAATTAAACTCTGCAGGGCAAAATGAGCAATAAAGAACCACTCTGTCATCAGGAGAAGACAACAGATAGAAATATAAAGGCTGCTCTTCGGATGTTACTGAATTAGATGGTGTTTAAATTCTGCTTGCAAATTTAAAAATAAGTCTGACAAGTCCAACCCTCAAAACCTGACAGTTTGTCCTTGTTCAAAGATTTAGTACAGCTCTGTACAGTCAG
This sequence comes from Falco rusticolus, assembly GCF_015220075.1. Classification (NCBI taxonomy): domain Eukaryota; kingdom Metazoa; phylum Chordata; class Aves; order Falconiformes; family Falconidae; genus Falco; species Falco rusticolus. The sequence goes on from NC_051189.1 coordinate 92,636,030, forward strand.
CTTTTTCTTGTGAACTTGAAAAACTTAATCTTGCCTGCCATCTGAATCCAGGAAAAAGACTGGGGTTTCAGAATGGGATTTATCAGCAGATATAAGTGAGACAACAAATGGGGAAAAAGAAATTACTGAACAGTAAGCAGTGGTCCATCCTGCAGCCGAGCCATTCTCTGCTTATGAGGTGTTTGTGTGTTCACATGGGAACAGCACTTTTCCTGCCTTGCAGCTGGCAGCAGCAATCACAAAGAGAAGCCACTTCATGGAATCTTTTACCACGACTGGGGAAAAAAGCAAGTATGAGAGGTTTTCCCCAGATAACAATATCAGAGATGTGCTCTGAGCTCCGTCCTCTCAAATGGTCTATGGCTGGCCAGTGCCTGACTCTCGGGACACCTGTGGCTGGTGACCACGTTATGTGTAGCTTCTGTGCCAAGCCACGTGATAGCTACAACTGCAATGGGACAGTGGTGATCTGGAAGTAGCCCCCAAGTCCTAGGGGCTGCCTTCCTACCTGACACAGCCGGTGCAGTAGATCCTGCAGGCCAACTGCCACTGCTTGCAAAACACGACTAGAAGATCTTCGTCAGCTTTTGAAGGTATGTGGTATGTCTTGTGGTTTTTACCCATATGAAGATTTTACTTTGCAGCTCGGGGTTGAAGCAGAAGAGACTGCTCCTAGTTGCTGCAGGGCTGAAAACAAGGTGACTGTGTTTTAAAAATTCTTCTAATTTGCCTCACTCATTTTTGAGTGCATGTTCTGCTCCGAAAACTATGACGGCATCTTTCCTTGACAGCTCTATATATTCAAAATGTCTGTCCTCTTTAAACCACCACATTTCCCCCTCCTTAGTTGTGTTGACTCTGCAGTACAAAGGTGGCCAGGCACCTCTTTTTCCCATTTACTTTACAAAACCGTAATTCCATGGTGAATAACCTGTGAGCTCTAACAAATCCTGCTGAGCCTCGATGAAGACACTTTTTCTCACCGTCACTGAACTGCTCATGGTTATCTTCCTCCCAAACCTGACAATCTCTGAAGTATTAGCTACCTGCTTGTGTGAGGTCTCGCTGACAAAGTTTCAGTGTGAATGCCCTAAAACTACTCAGGTAAGTAGCTGGGTGGCCGACCTGGGGAAAGAGGCTGTCCGAAAGGAAAGGGCTACGTACAGCCAAAGCGCACACCCACACGGGTGGACCTGAAGAAGGATGTCCACTGCTTCAGTAAACAAATACAAAGTCAAGATGGCAAGCAATCTGGCTTGTAATATTTCTTTGCAGGATGGACACAGAGGACATCAGCTGGTCTCAGCCCTTGAAAGAGTCTTAGCACATTGCACAGCTGGTGACATATCCTGGGTTCCTCAGCACGTAGAAACATCGTCTTCCTAATGGCAATCAGGGTATGTTCTTACGTAAATCAATGCAGTATGACCACAGACCCTCAAAACGATACTTTTACCATCACTTTCTAAGCTAAGTCAATATAAGAGTCGTACAGAGGAGTTTCCCTTTTCTCTCCCTTCGATGTCTCACCCTGTTTGTAACACAACAAAATCAACAGTGTCAGTTTATTTAATAAGTCTCCCCTCAAAGTTTCCGAAGTAATCTCTAGGGAACAATTTTCTGCCCTCAAAGGCAAACCAACCCCAGTTTTTCATGCCAGTGTTTATTTTTTGATGGCAGACAAAAGCAGGAGCAGCCTAACAGGAGATGGTGCAACACTAACTCTATGTAGGATCACCTCCTTGGCAAAGGGAAGGCTTAAACATGTAAAAGTGCCACCACAGTGCAGGAATATGAAAACATCGTAAGGCAGCAATTCCTTTAGCTCTCAATGATTTAAAAATTGATTTCCCGAGAGGGTCATCAGAGAAGTAAAAGATGTTTCTTGTTTTTCTTAAAGAAATGCAAACGATAACTAAATTTGAGGTACTACAGGTGGTTTTACATATTAAACACACTTACATTTGTAAAAAAAATATATAGGTTGTTATATATATATACACATACACATATAAATGTATATAAAATGTATTAAAAATCCAGTCTTTATATGAACACAGACATCTCTCTCTCGTTGCAAATTAGCTTGCAGGGAAGAAACCGCTACCTTATTACAGCCAGGGATCACATATAAATATATTAATTTTCATGGTTCTTTATTGTGGAGAAGTAGGAAAAAGTCCTTTTTATTAATATATCTATACCATACATACAGACACACGCACACACATATATATATATATTTTTTTTTTTTTTAAATCAGATTGGTTGGTCCTGTTGCACCTGAAAAGTTGACAGGTTTCTCTCACAGGCACACTGCTGAATCTTAACTAGGAAGAGAAATGCCCGACGACACGGCAGTCATATCATGTATGCTGCTGCTGAGCTTGAACTCTATCACCATATGAAGTTGCCCATTCCTAACTTTTTGCACTATTAGTATAAATACATATTAAGTGAATGCTGACAAGAACAGAAATGTACAGGAATAACGATTACTTTTAAGAGCTGGCAACAGTGTTGTAAGTTGTTTACCTACTATCTTTCCTGTTGGATGATGCCAACCAATTTGCACTTCTATTGCAAATGTAAATGAAGTGGTTATTGTTTTTTAAGAAGCGTTATCTTTTTTCACCATGCCCATAGTCAGATATGCTATACACAGCATACTTGATGATAAATATTTTTCATATTAACTAAAGCCAGTTTCATATTTTTTAAATGTGTATGAACAGCAATTGTTGAAATGATCATAGACTGCAATAATAAACACAGCAATGTTGTAAGTAGTGATTTAAAAAAACTTCAAATGGAACCAAAAACTCATCAGTAACTTCAGCGCTTTGCCACATCTTTGTGTTGGTATTAAATGCTGTAGCAGCAGCCTTATTTATTTTTACTTAGGAAAGAATGCTGAAAAACTGCAGTTGGCTCCTTAAATACATAGGTTACTCCAGTTCTTCTGAGCTGGAATCAATATGGAAAAAAATGTATGATTTTGGAGACACTTCCCTTATTTTAAGCAATTCCACTTGTCTACACAGGAGTGGGAAAGGAAGGGAAGGAAAGCACAGAGCTGAGAAGTTAGTATTCTTCTGTATTTTTTACTTCTGTCTCTGTTTTGCAAATGCTGTTTTCTTCTTTGTGGCAAAACATCTTCTACAGCCATGCTACATGAAGCTTTCAAAAAGGCAGAAAAAATCATTTTATAGCTACCATTTGTTTAGCTTTCACTAAGTAGGAAGGCATGAAGTAAACCAAACTAGCTAACAGGTGAGAAATTGTCTGAAAGTTATTTCTCTTAATAACGGTAAGCTATATAATTTTGTTAGAACCGTATGTACTGTATCTTGGTACACCATTATTCAGTCTATCAGAAGCAAGATGACATATTTATTTAACACTCTTATTAATTTATTCTGTGGGTCTCCCTGAAGAGATACTCTTCAGTGAAAAGAGCAGAGAATCAAATCTAATCCAGCAATGATTAACACAGAAAATACTGTAAGCATATACACTCGTGTATTTGTATAGGAAGATCTACAATAGCAAGGGATTCTTCTTTTTGAATGCTGACTATTTCTTCAGCTAAGACAGCCTCCTTTTTTTTTTTTTAAATTACACTAACATGCTACTATCTTTACAGGACAACATGGGCATGACAGACATGGCCTTTGCTCCAAATAGCTACACACTTGATACAGCTCAAAATAACAAGTAAGGGTCCCCACCAGAGAAAGAAAAACACTGCAAAGACCAGTGGACAAGATCATGCAGTCCTTCAGTGAAGTCACACTGGTTTACTTCTCTCATTTCTTGCAAGCCTCTCAGCCTACAGAAAAAAGGAGCGTGACAAGGAAAATGCCATTTTAGAAGTATGCAGGGCCAACAGCAGATGGCACAGGCAGCAGCCTGCTGCGAAGGGGAAGCAGCATCCCTCTGCTGCTGCAAAGGTAACCTTACAAAGATGTCTGACAGTGGGTCACAGGAAAGCAAGCAGTGACCGACCTTTGGGCTTGAACCGGCAGGTGAAGGTTGGATACAAGACGTCCAAAGAGGAAGCAGATCTGCAGTGGTAACACGCTGACCCGGTGTGATCTTTATGTGCTTTCAGCATCCTGGCATCTCCAGGCTCCCACTTCTCCTCTTTCTGTTTGTTACCTGCTAATGTATTTCAGCATCTTGCCTTTTCTCTCTCATTTACATATAAAACATCTACCTCCACAGGCCAGCTCAAACTCTTTGGAAAGCCAAACACAGAAGCAGCAGGTCCGCTAAAGAGTCAGTCCCGTGTGGGTAAAGAGGAGAAACTTAATACAGGCTGATCTCTTCTCAACATAGCATGCAGAAGAAAAAAACTACTCAGTTAAGATGCTGAGTGTGGCAAGGAAAATAATACAAAACATTAGTACTTGAAAACACAGAGACAAAGACCTGGATAACATTGTGCTGAGTGTGGTATAACAGGTACTCTAGTAATGCTGAGACATTTGGTATGTAAATGCCCAAACCATTCACAGAGGACCCTATGTTTTGTAGCAACTACATAAGCAGAATTCATCAAAGCCAGTGGGAGTGCCTGCCTTACTTTTGTCAGTAGTATAATACAACAGCCACTGTCACAAAACACACATTCTGCATTATGTCCAGGAAAATACTGTAATGTTTGTGTATCACAGATACAGTAGCTCCACAACAGACAGAAAGACTCAACTGTCATTAGAAAATATTTCACTCCGCAGTGTCCTCTTGGATTACTGTGAGAGACTTTTGGAATGTAACACTGAAGAAAATCTAGTCCTTTAGACAGGTATAAACAAATAATAAATATGCTTACTGAGAAGTGTGATAAAGTAATTTGGTAGCACTAATAGGCTTTCATACTGTGAACTACCGCAGAACTAAAATGAGCTGCCACTTTATGCTCAACAACAGTCATAATTTAAAGACCACCTTTTACAACACTTGTATTTGAAGTTAGATGCTAGGAATGCAAAAAAAAAACCAACCAAAAACAAAACTGAAAGAATCAACTTTAGCCTTTCTTCTCATGTAAACCAGGGAATGTGACTGCTGGGAAGAGCTGCAAAAACAGTTACACAAGTATGTGTACGGCATGTTCGTAGGTTAATGTCTTTCAGAAAATTACTTTTCCACCAGTGCCCCCTCCCCTTTTTTTTTAATACAGCATATCACCTTCTACATTTACCCTTCCCTCCTAGTCCTAGCAAACTTCTGCAAAATTTCTAATTTTATCCCAAGCCACTGGAACTTAGAGAAAGTTCCAAAGACAGTGAATGGCACATGGACTTTCAGTGTTTTTAATTAAGATTTACCTGTCTAAATGATGATTGGCTAAAGCCTTGAAAAGCCTGCATGCTTTATCTTCACCGTATTTTTAAGTGAACAATACATGAAGTAATGCAAGGCATCGAAGTATATGCATTGGGAAAGGCCGAACTTCAAGAGCTAAGACATCTTGAGAGAGCAGGCACCGAAGTCCCAAGGACTGAAAAGCAAGACTGGCTAGCTGTAGTTTTGGGAAAATGCATCTGAGGGTCTATGTACAAGAAACATGCCAGAGAAGATGTCAGGGCTCACCAAAATCAAAAGCAGTTCAGAAGTGTGCAAGCCCAGCGTGGTGAGAACAGCCAAAGTTGATGGTTCTTTGAGGAAGAAAATGCTGTCAGCGCAGTGGCACAAGGCAATTCAGATCGCTCTAGAAAACGTATTTTGTTTGGCAGCATGGAAACCAAGATTCCTAGTGCTGGTTAATGGACGGCACCAGGTACACTGCATTTCGTAAAACTGCCAGGTGCTTTAATATCATTTTAAAGTAACAAGCCTTTCAGTGTTTTGGAAAAATAAAAGATCAATCCTGTAACATACAAACTTTTCCAAGACATAAGACACACAGAAACTCCTTTTTTCCCTGTCCTTCAAGAAGGCTAAACTCAAGGATTAAACTTAATTTTATGGCAGGAACAATTTACGGTTCTAGCAGGTCTCTTTCTCTGCACTGATGTTACCTTACACACACCTCAGATGAGACTACGGACTGAGCTTTTCTCTGTTGCACATTCAAATTGCAAAATTAAATTTCAAAGAGCAGCAACAACTAACTGAATTTATCTTTGGAAAACATATCTTTATTTCCAAAGATAAATTTTGTATTGGATGTTTTGGTTCAATCTGTATCTTCCCAGAAAGGAGCACCCCATCAGTGTAAATGCTTACATGTCAAGTCCCTGTTGCAGCGTTTAGCTGATCTGTAAGTGCATAAGGAGTAGGTTTTTGTTTTTCTACATTAACAAGATCTCCTTTTTTTGGCAAAATTCTAACAGATTGCTAAACTACAGTCATCTGTTCCTTACAGAATCACAAAGATAATTTCCTTGTTTATCTGACTTTCTCTGATGGAGGATATCCAAGGATTTCTTTTGTCTTGCTCAGCCATCATTCTTGGTTTAGTACCTCCAAATCCCACACCTGAAAGTGACCCAAGCTTCAAAGAGCTTTTTCTCCCACCCCCACCCCCCACCCCCCCTTTTGAAAAGCTATGGTGAAAGCGTAATCCTCGTTCTCACACCCTCAGGGGAACAGAGGTAGCCCCTTTAGCTCTTGGGAATCAAAGGCATCAGCATTTGGAATTTCAGCTGGAAAAACGCATTGCTCAAGCTATCTACCATCTTCAAAAAACTGAGTAGGGAGCAGGTGAGAAGAAAGGACGTTGATGTTTTAGGACTGAGGATGGATTTGTTGAATTTCAGTCAAGGTTTGTGACTGTGAGTTGTCACTGTATCATGGACACCTTAAGATCAATTCTCTGGTCCAGCTCAGCTTCCAAACCAACACCCTGGTCAGAAAACGTGATTTTGATCTACTTTGTTACACAGCCTCCAGGGAGCCGTAACTGCAAACACAGTGAATGACTCTGTCCATCCTGAAGATACTCCAGGTGAAGGCGGGTGGGCTTCTGTCTTCCTACAGCCTCTCCCCCTGGGCAGGAATCGCTACCCCTGCCCCGAGGCACACGCCGCTTGCAGCACCACACCGAGCTGAATCCAAGCCCTTGTGCTTGAACCTGCCCAAGCTCAGGCCAGTGTCCCGCCATTAAACTGCTCTCCAGTTGGCAAGCTCATGCTCAGCCAGTTCCATACACAAGGAAGTTAATTTCCCAGTGCTTCCCAGCCCAGCAGTTTTTACAAATGCTAAGAAGAATGAACAAGGGAGAAAATAACTATTTCAAACCCTCCAGCTTCTGAGCAGGAGATATCTGTGTTTGTGCAGATATAGGGTATACATAACTTACATTAACTTGTTTAATTGGAATAAACTATAGCAGCAGTTTTTATTTCTTTCCCCCTCACCCCCAAAGATAAATTACTGGGTTTAGCACAGCTGGGAAGAGCTAATTCTGTACAAATAGTTCTTTTAAGTAGTGTGGGTGGCAAAACACTTTCAGCAACTGACTTAATTAGTGCTTCCTTCTCTGCAATAGCACAGGCCAGTTCGCAGAAGTAAACAAGAAAAAATTGAGATTGCAACAGGAGACATGGCATAAAATAATCCTGTTTGCCCTTACGGTTTTGCCAATTCTCCCTTATTTAACGTCACACTAAACAGAGGCTTGCCCTGGTGTTTCCCAGCACAGATAAGTAGGAGTGCGAGGTTAGCACTTATTCCAAATATAGGCAGGGAGCAACCTCTGTTCCTCTGAACAGGACAGAGCAGAGCATTCCTCAAACAGAACACCCTGGCCAAAACCAAACAGCACAACGACGGGAGCACCACAGAGGGCTTTCCCCTCAGCAGAGCTACCATACGGCTTGTGGGTGGCTTGTTTAGCAAGGACTGGGAAGCCCAAGCTGCTGAGACCCACTCCCCAGTGCAACCCCTCTGACACAAATCATTTATATGACAAAAAACAACAGCAGTGCCAAGTACAATCATTTCAGCTTCACTGCTCCCAGCGTACCGCATGCCAACTGCAGTGTAATAACCCACTGCCACAAACAAGCACTAACTTTAACACATGGACACCTTCCTTTCCATGTGAGCCAGCCAAAAGCACTTGGGCTCTTCCACCAGCACAGACATGAATGTGCAAATGCTCCACAGCTGTCAGCAAGACACAGCTCCTACCAGATAAAAACTGGGCTTGCAAGATCTGCTTGACCTTCTGAATGTCAGTGAGATACAGGGTGAAAGGCCAGGAAGGGCACAGATGTTTGTATTTACCTTCACTATAAGCCATTTAGGAAACAGCTGGACATTTTTTGTAGCTGTTTTGTTTTGAATGACTCTGGAGCTGTACTTGAGTGAGTTACAAATCTATTTAAAAAACAATCCAAAGTGTTACAAGCCATTACCAATGTTTCTCTTTCTCCTAACTAAACTGAAGAAAGACAGGATTATGAAAAATTTCTGCTAGGAAAACCCGAATGTGCAGGAGAAAAACAAATGAAAACTAAAGGAATATTTTATGAAGACAAACAAAATAACCAGTTAATGAGGAAACTTGCCAGATAGCTTCCAGAAAAAGCAGGCAGCGAGACTGCAAGTAACAGTGTTTACCTCTATCTACAATTCCTGTTTTTTCAGGACATTACTTTTGTATTTGCCCATTCATTTCTTTTGGCAGCAAGTGGAAGACAGAGGGTTACTCCTATAGATAATATTAGGCAGACTGATTAAAAACAAGAACAATCAAAACTTCATATAACTGCCTGCTGCTCATTTATGGTACAAGCAGCCTGATACCAAGCGTAATATTTTCTAATGCATGCCTGTCCGTAACAATTGTTAGAAAGTCTATGGAATTTTGGTCCTTGGAAGGTTGTTGATGAACCTTTAAAAGACTGTTTTAACACACATGGCGGGGGCGGGGGGGGGTGGGGGGGTGGAAAGGAGCCAATTAAGGAGAATGTATTGAATCTAGGAATCTGTCAGTGAAGAATCCTGTCAGAAATAATTTCTAATACAATACTTCCCAGGTTTTACGGCTTGACAGCTTACATATTTCTTCATTTTCTTTCCATTTATCTGTATAAAACCATTGTAACAGAAAGGGAAACTGACTGCTACAGAAAGAAAACAGTGAAGCTACTTGCAGAAAAGCTGCTATGAGGAACATGAACGGAAAGCAGAGATTCCTCCGTTATCTTTCAGTACTAATCATCTCAGAGTTACTTTTAACAAAAGGAGAGCAAGATGAACTGGCAAGAAATTAGAAGTGATTCTTTAATATATGTAATGTATTATGTCCTTTAACATAAATATGCATCCAAAAAATCTTGCACATTCTATGCCAGCTTGTTTACTTTGCTATTTAAAAATACTGTATAAACCTTGCGTATATATAAACCTGTGTACAAAGGAAAACTCCTCTTGGGAAAGACCACAAAGTGAGCCAGTAGATGGCATTGTGGCACTTCTAAAGACATTCCAGAAAATTCCACTTCAAAAATTTGCAAGCCTAAGTACTGTGTTTAACCATTTACTGCTTATCCAATGCAATATTTTGCTCCTGCTCAATGCTACACATGCACAACTGAAGAAACAAAACCACACGATGTAGCTGCACTGTCATACTAGCCCTGAAACAAATCTTCTCTGCTCTGGTTCCCAAATCCAATTAGCTCTGTATGCTAGTTTTACAATCCCAGTTTTGAAAAAGATGATCCTTATTTGATGACTAATGTCCCATGAGCCATGGCCATCAAGGGGATACCAGAAAGGATGTGATTAGTTGAAAATTATTTCCTAAAAAGTAATCATACACAAGATTTACAAGCAATGCAGATGGTTCTATTTTCTGCCACACAGAAACTACAGTAGAATAGGTATTATGCCTGAAATACTTTATGAATACTTTCATTTTCTTTCAATTAAACTGCTGATATGCCATCACAGCTGGGGATGAGACAACTGTAGCAATCCAACAGTTTCTTGCACAACACAGCAGTTCTCTGTATTGCTAAAACCACAGAAACTTGAAACCATTTTGCAGAATGCATGTATGGAAAAATTCTGGAATTTAAGAATTGTATTCTATACACAAACTTAGTTAAACTGAGGTTAGCATTGCAATAATCAGTAGTCTATCTGCACGCTACTTTACAGGTAAACCTGCTTTACCTTGACCAGCTCTGAGCAAGCGGTTGGACCAGAGAACTCTGGAGGCCCCTTCCAGTCTCAGGCATTCTACAAAGCTTAAATATCACTGCTCCTTATTATTTTAGTCTTTAAGAAAAGGTCTAGTTTTGCTGTGGTATTCATTTTGTCAGGAATTTCTAAAGATCCTTGTATTGTACCAAACAACTTTCAGGATAGTTTAATTGCATCTGCTTACCTTAAGGGCTCTTAATTAAATTCAATAGTGCACTCTCAGTGTCCAGTTGTATGTATTCATATTGTAACTTTTAAAGACACAGAAGAATACAAGAAAAACGGCTCTTCCATCCCTTTATGAAGTTACAAGTGTTACTGTAAATGTTTAAATATTAAAAATGAATGCCTCCTTTCTGGCAGCATCTGTAGAGGTGGGTGACAAGTGTCACAAGCCCCAAAGCATTTCAAAGAGAAAAGAAAGGTGTAAGAGGGAAGATAAGCACTGTGGTACTGCATCAATTCCATGATCCATCTTTTCCACTGTGTTCCTCACCAGCCACGAGCAGTTCCTCAGGGAAAGGGAGCATGGATGTGACACACATGCATACAACCTTCTGCTGGAATAGCCACCTCTGCTTGCAGGGATCACAACTTTTTGTCAACTTCAGGGGCATGTAGCTACAACCATGCCACCATTTTAACAGACTTGACTGATTTGTCTGATCCCCGTCTGGACTCATCTATCTGCTGCCTCCCCAGCATGCTGCGGCAACGAGTTCTACCATAATAAGCATGCTCTTTGTACTTCTTTTGAACCCTCCAGCTTGACGGCTGATCATTTTCTTTAGACCTTGTAAAACAGTAAAAAAGTGTCACTCATTTTTATTTTCCTCAGCAATATTTTTCTCTTGGGAGAGCTTTAAAGTGGCAAGTTTCTCATGGAAAGATTTGTTCCTTTGTGTACAAATATCCAGATACCATGAAGGAGGATAATGGCCTACATCAGAAGCACTCAACCAGCTAACATCCATGCAGTCAGGGACAGAGAAAGCAGGACTAATAACTGGCATCATTTCTGAACAGGCTGGGAGAGCACCTTGGCACCTGCAACCAATCTGACAGTAAAAACCAGCTCCAATAGGAAAAGGCAACCTGACTGACTGCTCTTACTATTATTAGGGAGAGTATTTCTGAGTGCCCGCCTGTGTCTAGTTGCCATGCTCCGGTTCAGAAAGTCTATTGTATTGGAGTGGACCCTTGGAATAAATACAGCACGACCTCGTGTGGTGAACTTCAGAGTGTGATGGCTCACAGGCAAAGGAAAATATCCTTCACCACCTTATTTATGATGTGTATTTGGTCTTGTATCCTGGGAGGCTCAGTGCTGGGGACTGCCATAGAACCAGCAGGAAGATAATACTGGGTCCCCCGATGGTTTTGCCTTCCAGGAAATTCATGTGCAACTCAAAAATGTTACAGGCCTGCCTGGCCTGCATTGAACTGCGATTTGTAGGGGATACCACTTGTGTGTTAGCGAGAAAAGAAATTTGGTTATTTATTTATTGTGTTCATCTGTTACCCTCTACCATCATGAGCGTGCTTGACGAGGAAGGCAACCTGACCCATACAAGACAGACACTTTTTGTGGTAAGATTTGGCTGTTTTGCCCTTGCAACTGAATACATGGAATCTGATTTCCCCAGGGCTCACTGCTGGGGCCAGCTCTGTTTAATATCTTTATTGACGATCTGGTCCAGGGGATCAAGTGCACCCGCAGTCAGTTTGCAGATGACACCAAGCTGGGGGGGAGTGCTGATCTGCTGGAGGGCAGGAGGCTCTGCAGGGGGATCTGGACAGGCTGGATCAATGGGCCGAGGCCAGTGGTGTGAGGTTCAACCAGGCTCAGTGCTGGGTCCTGCACGTGGGTCACACCAGCCCCACGCAGTGCTGCGGGCTGGGGGCAGAGTGGCTGAAAGCCGCCTGGTGGGAAAGGGCCTGGGGGTGCTGGCTGACAGGCGGCTGGGCATGAGCCGGGGTGTGCCCAGGTGGCCAAGGAGGCCAACAGCATCCTGGCTTGTATCCAAACGGTGTGGCCAGCAGGACAAGGGCAGTGATTGTCCCCTGTGCTGGGCCCTGGTGAGGCTGCTTCTTGAACACTGTGTTCAGATTTGGGCCCCTCAGTGCAAGAAAGACATTGAGGTGCTGGAGCGTGTCCAGAGACGGGCAACGGAGCTGGGGAAGGGGCTGGAGCACAAGTCCTGTGAGGGGAAGCTGAGGGAACTTTGCGTTTTCAGTCTGGAGAGGAGGAGGCTCAGGGAGGACCTTGTCACTAGGCAGGTGGGGTCATCTCTAAGCAAATCATACTGTATCTGGTGTTTGTTTTAGAGAAGGCAATTACAACTAACTCCAAAGACAAGGGATTTTTTGAAGATGAGTACTGTTTCAAAATCCACATTGTAAAGAACTGGTATAAATTACTTCTGAATTTTTTTAATGGGCTTGCTGCTGATTCATGTGAGCTGGGGCCATTGTTTAATCCAGCCACCAGTCAAAGGGGATTTTCTCACATACTATAGAAGTGGTGATAACTGTGGTCATGCCACAAGCTTTCACTGCTCTTCAAGACCAAACCTACAGTCAGAAAGAACCACAAACAAAAATCCTGCCCTTACCTGCACAGACATGGAGAAGACTTGTGGTAGACTTCACACTAACATAGTCTCTCAAGTTTTCCCTTGTTGTTCCACTGCTTATAGGACTGGTAACTATTTATGATAAGAGCAACTTCCTAAGCCATACCCACACCTACAACCACAGAGCATCTGGACCAGGCGGGAAGCTCATCCTTACAGTTCCCTCAGGCTGGAGGCTCCCCACTGACAACATCTGTCCAGAAGGAGAAACAGATGGCCAACTTCTCCAGACTTTTCTACACACCTGACCTGATGTTCTTTACACTAGTCACTTGGGCAGATTTACAACAGGCTGATAACCCCCCCTGGGTAAATTAAAGAGTTAATTATGTGACAATACTTCTCAGTCCTAAACACTGGGCTTATCATTGAGGCTCTCTATGCACTTTCACTAAAAAAGTAGACCAACAGAAAATGTATTATCATCAAGATACTACATCTGTTAATTTGCTGTATAATTCCAGGGTTAACTGACAACTTCTTGCCATTTCTGGAAGTGGTTTGACAGATTTTTCAAGGTACTCCAACACTGCCTACAGCAAATCTGTGTGAGGTGCAGTAATACCTACTGCTCACAAGTAAAAGTAAAAGCTCCCAGATCAGTAAGAATTAAGTTTCTTAAAAAAAAATACCTTGCAAACTGGTGCACAGGATCTTCTGTACAAATCTGCATTTATAGACTAATATTTCTCACTTTGTTACAAGCTCACAATCCGATCAATAGTTACATTAAAATATACCAGCAAGGAAAAAATACAATGAAGAAATAGGAGTTAGCCAGTTAGGAATGCCTTTAAATTGCAAGCATGCAAATCAAATTTCACTAAGAAGTTAAAACCTTCTAATGTTGATTTTTGAGCATGTATATTCTTCCTTCCATAAATGTATTCTTTAACTGCATAATTAGTTATAGGAAAATTCTTTCTAGTGATATATAAACCATTTTCCTAAGCCTACTAGGTTTTTATGGTTATATTGTCTGCGTTTGTGCTGGCACTAACTTCTGAAGCTGCCAACTGACGTTTACAGCAGAGTAAAGATATTAAGTTCTCACAAGTTCCTATGGATACCTGGCCACTACCTCCAGGAAAAAAACAAATTAATTGTTTCTCTGGAGGAAAGGCCACAGCTTAAGTGCAAGTCTCTCCATTTAGCCAGCAAAGATTCAATATGGGAGGGGGACATTGTACATGTTTCAACTACAGGGTAAGCTTACACAAGACATTTTAAGTGAGGAGAGCACCACAATAATTGAGCCATGAGAACCAACAACACAGAAAAGCGGATTTCCTAAATTCTCATGTCCACAAACTGTCTTTTTAAAGTTCAGATAGGACAGACCATCAAGCTACCACAAAATAAGGGCAGGTGTATTCAGAGTCACTGCTAACTCCCAGGTGTTTCTCCCCATGCTGTAGCTAGGTACCTCATTTCCAGTCCCAGCTAAAACACAGGGCAAAAGCCATGCAAGATGACGGTTGCAAACTGAGATCACTCCTTTCCTGCAAAGTCACACTGCAGCTTGTCCCATGGGGTGGCAAATACCTGCCCACCTCTCTCTAGTTTGGAGACAAACACTCCAACATGTATAAACTGGAAGCACCTGCCACAAGAGTTTGTATTCACTGTTACTTCGTCCCAGCTGGTGTTAATGGACATGAATTCAATTTTTTTAAGTCACAGAGGGAAACACTGAGTTGTTAAAATAAACTGTAAGAGACAGAGTAAAACTTGCCTTAATTACTGTAGCCTGCCTGAGTCCATATGCAAATATTACAAAAATTCCCCTGCAAACTGAAGAAGTTAATCTTAGAGACAAGAATGAGAAATACTGTGCTTTCATCAAAAAAAGCTTTTCCTTCGAATATCTGAATAGGCAATAACAATGTATTAATCATTTTAGTGAGAAACTTTCTTAGGAAACACAGTGACAGCATATCTATCATTTTCTGTGGCTGAGATGATATTTGATATATTTTCTCCTTAGGTCCCCACCCCTTCCCACCACCCAGCTAAACTCTGTATATCGGGTTTGCATGGCAAGGTTTTGGTAGCAGGGGGGCTACAGGGATGGGTTCTGTGAGAAGGTGCCAGAAGCTTCCCCCATGCCTGACAGAGCCCATGCCAGCCAGCTCCGAGATGGACCCGCTGCTGGCCAAGGCTGAGCCCATCAGTGACAGTGGCAGCGGCTCTGGGGTGACATATTTAAGAAGGGGAGAAAGAAAACTGCCACTGCAGCCGGACAGAGGAGTGAGACTGGGAGAGCGACCGCCCTGCAGCCCCCCAGGCCAGGGCAGGAGGAGGCAGGGGGGCTCCAGGCGCTGGAGCAGAGGTTCCCCGGCAGCCCGCGGTGAAGCCCCCGGCCGGGCAGGCTGTGCCCCCAGCCCGGGGAGCCCCCGGGGGAGCAGATCCCCCCCCGCAGCCCGTGGGGACCCCACGCCGGGGCAGGGGCAGGGGGTGAGGAGCCCCCCGAGGGGCAGGAGCAGCAGGGACAGCTGTGATGGACTGACCGCAGCCCCCATGCCCCGTCCCCTGCGCCGCTGGCGGGGAGGGGGGACAGAAATCGGGGGTAAAGTTAAGTTCAGGAAGAAGCAAGGGGTGGGGGGAAGGTGTTTTTAAGTATTTATTTTTATTTCTCATTACTCTACTCTGATGTGATTGGTAATAAACTAAACTAACTTCCCCGAGCCGAGTCTGTTCTGCCCGTGACAGTAACTGCAGAGGGATCTCCCTGGCCTTATCCCGACCCACGAGCCTTTGGTTACATTTTTGCCTCTCCTGCCCAGCTGAGGAGGGGAGCGACAAGGTGGTTTTAGCAGGTACTTGGTGTCCATACTCCCACCATACTCTGATGCCACAGTTCCACAGTGATGCCAAGTTTCCTTTCATTACAAAGGCTATGAAGAACTAACTACAGAACAACTCCTTAAGTCACGGACTAGTTAAAACAGCACACAGCAAAATAGTCTGAACAGATGCAATGTTTGGCTTGCCTCAAGTTAGATTAATGAGTTTTCTACTTTTAAGTTTTTATACCTGAAAAGTGAATAAATGTATTTTCAGTCTTTTGTCTTACTCTGCTTTCTTAAAAAACACAGGTGTAGCTCCTGCGCACGACACAGCCCTGAAGTAACCCCGCCAAAGAGGTGTCGCTCTTACACAAAGGGTCTTGAGCAGTTCGTTCATGCAAGAATCTGGTCCAGGAGGAAAGCAAAGTCTGGATCTGACACTCTGGATCTGACAGTGGACCCTACACTAGGTTGTTGAGTATCGGATTCTGAGGCAAAAGTCAGTCAAATGCATACAATAAAATGATGGTGTTAAACAGTATCCAGTGTCCCACCTGCAGTCACTGGTTTCCTGCTAAGGGAACTGTGAGAAGGGAAGCTATGCTAATGTGACAGCAAATAATCACAGGTCTGCTCAGTAACACCCACTGAGAAGGCCAGGGGCAAGTACTAGTAGGCCACAGCTAATGTAAACAAATAAAACAAAACCAAAACCAAACATCAGTCAATGTTAGATAAGAAGAAACAATCTTTTGGAGGATAAAAAAATACTGGCAAAAATTGACAATAAATTAGAAATGATCCATTATTTTCGTAAGAGGCAGGCGCATTCCATCTATTTCAAAACACAGTAAGACCCCTTGAAGTCAGACACCATTTACTGCTAAGTTAAGTGATGGGAAAGAAAATGCTACATATAAATGCCCAGAATTTTAACACACTGCGTTTGCTTTTATATCCATAAAGGACCATCCCTACACTGGTAAACGCAGAGAACATCAATTTTTACTGAATATGTTTTGCTTCTGCTGTAAAAATATAAGAAGGAAAAAAGTCCCTGGCATAGACATTTGGTCTCTTTGTGCCAATAATGTTAGTCAATATTAGTATGTAAGTTTTTAATGATTCACTATACTGCTTGATTATCCACTCCCAAAAAACACCTTAATTAGCAGAAACATTGATTTTACAATGTTCACTCCTACAAGCTTAAGAAATATGAGCCGATAAACCTAGTCCTGAATAATAAAAAATTTAACTGATATAGCAATAAAATCTGAACAAAAGGAAAATACCCTCCTGCATATAAATTGAGGTGAAGTAGATAATGTTTTAAATAATTTTTGTTTGAATCCTGCTGAGGCAATCCTTTCTAGAATGCTGCCTTGCCAAGCAAGTCACCGAGTGCTCCTTGAGAGGGATGTGACTATACTGTTGTCACAACGTACTGTCTGGTTCAGAAAATTCTCCCCGAAGTAGAATAGAGTCATAGCACAAAGCAAACTGTGCCAAAGGTCTAGCTGACAAGCTTTTCCTATCAATGAGAACAGCCACCTGGTCCAAATTCAGTTTTAAAACCAAATGACAGAAAGTTAGTGCTTTTCCATGCAGCATACAAAATACATCCCGTCAACAATTTTTTCCAGATTTCTCTCTCATAAAAATGAACTTTCTCCATCTCTTTTAGATGAACAGGAAATTCTGAGCATCTTTTCAGTCCTAGGAACCAAAGGATAGTTACAGTCAGTGGACTGTTTAAAATAGCAAAAAGAACTCCACTCTTTGTAACATTAACTCTAACAGACACTACTAAATTCTGAAGGGACAAGCACCACATGCCAACATTACCTTCTGTTTTGAAGCAGCCACAGTATTGCCAGTAGTTCCCAAGACAAAACTTTAACTATTTAAGGTACAGAACCTTCAAGTCTTTTAGGTTCTGCATTTGCACAAGTATACCTGAAATAAAATGTTAGCCACCTTCTACAATAAAAGATTAAACACTCATGAAGCACCCAGAATGATCATTTAGTGGAAGATTCTTGTCACTTCATATGTTTTAGTACAAAAATAAGACACCCCCTCATAAACACTGCCCCCCCCCCCCATTTCTTTGAAGGACCGACCTACATCGCTAGGTTATCACTCACTGAAAAGGAGGGAGCAAACGGCTTTTAAGTGTAAAGAACACATTTTAATCCATACTTCCTTGAAAGTAAATGTATCTTTCAGGAAAGATAAAAAGCATGTCTTAGCTGTAAGTAAGTCCTTATGTAAAGAACTAAAGTAAATAACTAAATCCTGGCTAATATTTGACAGTTGCCGCCTTATGGAAACAGTGAGGTCTGCAAGGACAGTGGCAGAATGATTAAACGGTAAAACAGTATGTCAGCTGTTGAAGAGATTAAAAACCAACAGCCTGTGTAACAGCAACAACAAAAAAGATCAACAGGACAACAGCAAGCGGTGGCATCAGCATTACCAGAAACGTGTGTATAAGAGGCTTTAGTTCCTATTTGAGCATACAAGCGAGTACCTTAATCCTCAAGTGTCCCAAGTTGTGGAAGGCAGTGAGACCTACCAAAGTTCAGGCCACTTAACAAATCATGTTTGTCTAAACATCAAGTTGGGAACACTTCACCCTCCTGCGCCCACTTTTCTTTTTAAAGGGGTTTTTGGCACTGCTGGTGTTAGCAGCAGCCAGTTCTGAGTGTTGGGTGCCGGAGCGTGCCCCCTCCTCACTGCTGGAGAGCAGCAGCCCCAGGGCCTGGGGCACCACTGCTGGGATGGAGCCCATGCACAGCAGCTCCATGCCCGCCACTCCCTGATGCTAAGGGTTGTCAGATGGCGCTGCAGGTACATTGACACATCCGTGATGCTTGTTGTGAGTCATATACACAATACAACATAGCCCGGACTCTAAAACGGTACCTCAGGCAAACTGTACACCGGCACTTTTCCTTCCCACTTGCAAGAACCAAGACTCAGGATCTTGACTCCTTTGCTTCTCCAGAAAAATGCATCACTCACAGAGTCAAAACCAACTAGTGGGGCAGGCTACGGGAGGTATTAAAACCCTGCTATGACTGTATATGTACAAGATGTGGCCCAAGAAAGTTTCCAGAAAAAAACCCCACCCCATGCTGCTTCGGTTCTCCCCATGGCAGCACAGCTGTTCTAAGTCCCAGTGCAAAAGGTAGACCAGGGGGACTGCCAGTGTAAGTACAACCCCAAGCAGACCTGCCATAAAAGACATTTAATGAAGAGTTATACGGCCTGCAGCATTGGTCAAGAGCTGATAAACACTGGGTCTCTCCCTGTTGTCAACAACAGGCAACTGTGAGAACAGCAGCCAGAGGGCAGCTGATCTGGGGGAGTTTCTGGGTGATGGCTCTAGGCTGGACCAGGCACACACCTACAGTCCACCACCACCTTCCTACAGACTGCAGCCAGTACCAGGCTGCAAGCCAGTACCGCTGTAGCAGTGTAAGCTTTCAACAAGCTGTTTTGAAGTTTCCCCTTAGAACTGTTTTAGCTTTCGGTATGGTTTTGTTTTCCTTTCATTGATGTTATTGAGAAGATGAATGATGAAAACCAGATCTATTGGAATTTGCTTCTGTACATGAATGGTAGCTTCAAAGGTCATCTAGGACCTAACAAGAGAGTCCTTAAGACTGTTAATAAAACTCCTAAATTTGAATGGAAGCACCAAGCTGCTTGTACTGATCTTTAGCTACTTACCAGAAAAACCTTGACTTACGTTCCTTAATTAGGAGAATTTACTGAGAAATACAAAGGACAAGTAAATGCATGGACTTAATTAATAAGGCAGCAAATAATGCAAACAGAAATAAAATATTATCTACTTAAAAATAATTAGGTAAGTAGATTCTTATAGAGAAAGCAGTTTTTAGGTCATAATCAGTACAGTTTTAACAACTGAAATGGACTGGGTACTGATTCCTACCTGTTACTGCAAGTCTCACTTTTTCAGTGTTTTGTACTAAACACTGTGTAGTACTTTCAGCACTGCAAACTTTTTCTTAAATCAGTAATTTGGAAAAAATATGTTCAGTTATGCAATAGCACATTTCATCACAGGTAATTAAAAACATTTTGCCAAATGGATCAGTTAAATTTCACGAGTTTGCTGTGATGTAATGCAGTAATACCAACTTTTTTTAACCCCTGCCTGGTTAAAACGTCTGGTAGAAAACTTGAGTATTTGCATGTAAACAAAAAATGATTTTTCAGCCATCTGGTCCACTTGACATCGAGAAGAATCTTGTCAGCACTCACAGGCGACTTTTAGTTCCTGCTGATCAGATCCATGCTGCTGCCTCTGAGTCAAGATATACAAGGTAAACTGATGAAGTTTGAGAAAAGTGAATTAGAGGGCCCAAGTAGTGCACAAAAGAAGGTGAAATGTTAATATTTTGTCTATTCATTACCAATTATGACTTTCGTCCTTACAGATTTTCCTGTTGATGCAAGTTCCTAATACAAAGGAAGCAAGAGAACAAGGCAGAGGCTGATAATTTCTAATGGATGATGATTTACAACTGAACAACTGAAGACAAGTGATCTGGTCAGGTCACTACCTCATTTTCCTTGTCCTGTTACTGAATGTTATAATGTGGGTATACTTAGGGGACCTTTTTAAGAATGCCAGCGAGAAGCTTCCTATACAGTATTTTCTGGCAGCTGCAAAGCGACTTCAAAATGTTCTCTTGTAGTACAACCACGACTGCAATAACATGAATACAAAGGCCTTGCAAGAGCAAGCACCAAGTAAAAATGACTGGTGGTGTCTGCAGGAAGGAAACAGCTTAGACATGGACCTTCCGGGCACACAGTCCTGTCAGACATCCTCTTCTAACCTTGAAAGAAGTTAAAACATGCAAAACAAAACTAACTTCTCCAGATCTATCTCAGGACTTTAAGCACAGCTGCTGGGTTATGCACCCACACTGGCAGCTAAGACTTCTCAAATACTGAAAACTTCCAGCTCCTGTAGAAGACAAAGGTTGTGGATGAATAATGCCAGAGGCTGTGCATGTACAAGGAGACGATGTACCCCACCCAATTCTCCAAACTGCAGCTATGAAAGGATGACGTATTATGGGCAGGAAATGGGGAAATGACTGCATTTGTTATTAGAAATTTCTGGCTTCCCAAAGCATGCATTGTTCCATATGGTATTATCCCAGGTGAGCAGCTAGGTATCTAGTGACTATATTTTACTGCAAGTTCCAGTTCTTTGGCGTGAGACCGATGGTTCAAAAACACAACTTGGATCCAAGTGGAACTACTGCCATTATTCGTCATAAAAAACAAACAATCCATTTCTCTCAGTTACAATGTACTGATACAACCTCCCACCAGTCTCTCAGGTTGAGAGAGGGAAAAAAAAAAAAAAAAAAAAGTGAATATGCTTTTACAGTGTTACTTTCTCCACAATCTTTGGTGTTTGAGTGTGCCCCCTAACACCTTGATCCATGCCAGGAATATAACCAACAGACAGTAGAAGAAACTCCTGCTTCCTCAGCTAGTTCTTGCAGTGCAAACTCATCACGTGGCTCAAGCGGCTCAAATGGATCCGCTGTTCTTGATCTTCAGGTATCACAAAAAAATACGCTAGAGGACAAGGACGTGTGAAGTGTTCTACACTTCTGGTCTGCAGATTCACTTTATGCTTTGCTGTTATTCAGCATCAATCCAAATTACAATAAAGAGGACATACAGTTATTCATTCATAAAATTCAAACTGACAACATGCGAACATTTACTAAAGACATAGGTTTAGAAATAAGAGAAAAACCCCAAACAATTAACCTATCTATACTGAGGTAGGTTCCATCAAAAATACCTCTCTTCCTCATTCATCTCATCTTTTCCTTCCCTTACAAGGTAGCAGACAGGTTTCCAGCTTTTGTCCGCATCCCCCCTTCCTGACAAAGTACCTTTGTTTTCACAGCTGGTTCATTACTGGGTACACATCCACTCACCCCACCTCTATGCAATGAAGGATATCCAATCTCTCTCTCTTCAGCAAAGCAAACCTCAATATATTAACTTCTAACTTTTATATTGTGTGTCAAATACATGACAAATGTTGGTGCCCTGAAATCTAGCTGCATTTTATTACGTAAAACTTAACAAAATTAACCCTGTAAAACACTAGTATTTCATGCAAAGTATATTAAAGATTAATATCATATTGATGAAAACACTAATCTTCTTAATCTTTGTAAAGGAAATGCAGGGGTCACAACTCCATTAGGTCCCCATACCTCACTGACCTTCCTTGATCACCATGAGACCGTGGCTGCAGAAAGTACAAATATCTGTACAGGTTCCTATCTGCACACATAATCTAAGATGCAAAACAGAATCACCAATCTACTTCTTATATATATAATTGAGTAATTTAAAGCAGGTTACATTTAATAGGTGATTTTTAATACACAGCTCAGATACCCTAGGTTATTTCCCTGCCATATTTTCTGAGTAAGCATAAAGTGGCATTGAAATAAAAAAACCAAACCAACCCACAACAAAGCAATAAAACACAGAACCGTGCAGCATATCTGATAATGGTATTCGAATTCAGCACATAAGGAGAAGCAGGAAACAACCAAACAACTTTATTTTATTTTATAAAAATCAGATTCACAAGTTAGAGCAGAACTTGGGCAGATCTAAATCAACATTTTCTGCAGCAGAAATATTGCCTAAGCTCTTTTAGAACTTGCTTGAATGCCAGAGCAAATATTTTCATTTCACTGACCTTGCTAGGCAACTCCCCAACATAAAGTGTATAGTAAAACCACTCTTCAGCAATATCAAGCCTGGAATATTTATTCAAAACATTTGCGATTCACAAAAACAAACTAATTCTGCACATATTCAAACTATGAACTCCACTTTGTGTACTAAATAGTATAACAGAACCTCATCTAAAAGAGGTTTCCAAATGGGAGAAGAAGTGGTGGTGGTGAGTGGGTGCTCTTCTATACATTAGTGCTAAGATTTGACCTTTGGAGCCACCACTGACTAAAATTAGCATGCTTCACTTCGAGCTTGTCTGGATGCACTGTGCCACTGCTCTACAGTGCAATTAGCAACAGGATTTAGAAGCATTATAAGTTATTTTCTTATGAGAAAATAAAAGGGCATATTAGGATGTAAGCTGTAATTCTGTTTGTACTTTTCTCTCTGATATACCTAACACTGTGCAGACCTAGAAGACTACACCTTTCCATCTGCACCACCAACATTTAGAATATATGTTTAGCTACTGCTGTAGCCACTAAATAATAGAAATGTTAGTGTGGAAGAGGTTCTATTGTTGTGGTCTTACATGGCACAGCTTATATAGTAGTATCATTACATTCCAGGTCCCACTATTTTGGAACACCTAGTCAGTTTTGAAAAAAATCTTGTTCTTCCATAACAGTTGTGATTCTTTAAGAGCCATCGAGATCATATCTTGCTCTTCTCTGACTCTGCGGTTGATCCTATTCTGTTAAGTAGATGAACAGGGAGCTTTTACTGAACAAAGAGTTATTATCATCCAGTTTCACAACATGGTTGAACGTAATGTTCAATGGGATTATTTAAGCAAGAAGTATCTTTCTGAAACGAACTGAATTCGTAATGACTGCTGCTGCTTTAGTTGGCTGACAGTGAATTTCACCCATTATTGAGAGATACGTAGATGAAATAGGAAGATTTCTACCACATACAAACCCAAAAGCAACATCTATTAGTGTTAACAAGGGAAGACAGCAGAAAACATGCCTGCCTTTTGAAGGTTGTTTTCTAGGATTTTTGGTGCTCAGCCTAGTATTGTACACAATAGCAAAACGGCTATTACTGTCTTCATGGTTAAAGCCTGATTCTTACAAATACAGAAAAACTTGTTTGTTTCCTGTATTGTTATTTGTTATTGTCATACATATTGTTATTTGCTGGTCTCTGATCCACATTCTCAGTGGAAACCCATCTCAGCAAAAGTGCTGTGAATTTCATTCTTGTCTTTGAAAGGATCAAACAAGAAATACACATAGACAGATGAGTTATTTCTGACAAAGAATTACAAGTAGGAAAGAAAGAAAGGACAAGATCATAGTCACTGTTGTCTTAATACTTCAAAAGAGAAACGTTAAAGATAGAAAGGTCAAGTACCTTACTTTTTTTTTTTTGAGGCCATCTTACAGTTTGACAAGCTTTTCCATAAAACCTCCAAACCTCTAACCAAGAAACCAATTCCCATTGATGCCCATTCCCTGCTTTGTTTTTTACCTTCCTTAGTAATGGTATCCAACTAACAGATTGGAAATCCTGTACAACCACAAAAATCGCAATGCTCTTCATAGTGGTTTTTACTGCCCTTTGGACTGAAACAGTCCTGAAGGAAAAGGGAAATTCACTGCTGTACTTTCCTGCTGGCCATTTTCTGTAAACCTCTGTAAATAAAGCACAGAAATAGCTTGTCCATTTCTGAATTTCACAGCAGAAATTGGAAACCGAGTAACAGCTGGGAATTGATCAGATAAGTATTGGAAAATGAGGACTAGGTGACACAGGTTGGATTAGATATAGAATATGCAGAACAGACCTTCACATTAGACTATATTCACAGCCATAAGCTAGCAGAAGGTATTTAGAAAAACAAAACTAGAACAACTGGAGTAGAAATATGTACTGACGTAACACCTGGACTTAAAAAAACTTGTGACAGAAGATTATGAAGTGACATGCAAAAGGTCCCAAAGACAAGGAAATAAAAAATACTGTGGGAACTGTGATACTGTCTCCGGGCAACCTGATGGTACTAATGGCTTCATCTTTAAAAAGCAGTTTTCTGGGGTTAAGGGGGAAATAAATAGGTTGGTTATTTTTTACTTACTACCTCTATGTCACTTGAAATATTTTGTAAAGTACCCACTGGAAATTTCCCCCTTAATTACCTGAGTATCAACTTGTGAACTGTGAAAAGTCAGAAGAGTATATGTAGAAAAATTTAAAAACACATTAAGTGTTATTGGAAGAAGTACAGTCACAGATTACTTGAAAGTAGGATGTTATCAGCTATCACTGCTCATATTTTTGTTTACACATCCCTCCTATGCTACAACAAAGATACTCACTTTGCTAGAATCCAAGCAGCTCCAGAAAGCCGGGCACTTGGTACAGGCGTGGTAGCTAATGAGCTCAGTCCCACAAGACTCTGCAGCTAAAGATGCACACACTGCGTACCAGGCTGAACAGAGAAAGATGGTGACAGAGCTGGGAGTTCAACTGCATCCCTGAACAACCTTCACAAGTCCTGCGGGTTTGCTGGCCTGCTCAACGCCCATGGTTTTGACAAAATGTGCGGCTGGTTGCATGACATGAGTCATGCATGAACTGCTTACAAGTGCTAAGGAGTTCAAAAAACCAGGCTCTCCACCCCTGCTCCTCCAAAAGTTTATTGCTTAGTCTAGAGTGTTTACAGTGGGAATTGGCTGCACAAGGTGTTTTCCTCTTGTTCTGTCTATCCACAAATTGTGTATGCTGCTCGTGAAATGAAATTATAAACTATTTATCACAAGCAGACCAACGTATAAAACTTTCACTCATTAATACAGAAAAGCAGATCAGGAGGAAAGGGTACTAGAGAGGAAGGTACTTGGCAAATTGACCACTATCTATAAAATGACAATCTAAAAACTACAAGTACCATTTTAAGCTCTTCACTTACAATGTAAAACCCTTATAGAGAACCAAATTAAAGTAAAAAGAGTTGCTGGACAATGATGCACAGAATCTGCTAGAATTTGACACTCCCAAAAGAGCAACGTTGCAGTTACTGATTGCCAGTGCATACCTGTAAAGCATCAGCTTCAATATTGCACAAAAGGCAGCAACTTAAACAAAACATTGAAGCATCTCCATGGATCTGCTCTTCAAAAAGATTTAAAGCCACTGATTTGCAAATGCAACACAGTTGTTTTAACTATGGGGAAAAAAGCTAAGGCTTGTTTGAATCTTGTCCTAGTTAGCAAAAAGGAGTCTAATCCCCCAGGATGATTTGAATAAATATATGTATTTTTTGCAAGGGTGACATAACAGTAGTAAAAAATTACTTCATACCAGAGGGTGAACATACACATTTCTGAAAAAGGAGTAACTTAAAACAGTCTTGTTATCAGAAAGTGCATTCCTCAGCAGTGATACTGACACTTTCCAAAGTGTGTGTGTGTAAGGCATCCAGGCCAAACGCATGGCAATGATGCTTTTCAAAACATAAAAAAATATTAGAGGTTTGCCACTTGCTGAGATAAATTACTGTAAATGAAAGAGATGACAGAACTTTTCAGGTACAAACATTTTGAAATTCAGGTGCTCATCTCTCAACACATTACTTCTTTAAATATCCTAAGAAACAACATGCACGTGTCCTTTGGAGCAAAGTAAAAATTGAAGAACTGTGTTTCAGCTTCAGTCTGCCTTTACTACCACAAACGCTACTCTCTGACTCCTGAGACTGTTGAGAAAACTGCCTATTCACATTTGCATCCATTAGAAACAGACTCAAGCTCATGCCAAATATAAGTAAGCCTTTGACCAAACTCAGCACCTATTTTACACAAAGCCTACACAGAGGCACCAACACACAAATCTTTCCACAAGCTCTTATTTTCCTTTCTCCTAGCATGCTCTTTATAAAACAAGAAACACACAATGCATCCATCTAAACTGAGGAAAACCACAGCATTTCTGTCCTTGGAGGTGCAAGGCGCAGCATTAGCTCAGTTTATTTCTAGTTACCAAGGATCATCACACAGCTGCTGGTGCTGGAACCTGCCAGATATAATACATAAATGGAGCTGTGGCTGCAGGGCCAAGATTCCAGCACACTCATCACAGGGACACAACATTTTATAGGATACATAAGAACAGGTAACAGTCATGGTGTAACTCTACTAAATCCCCAGTTCATGGATCTGCATATTCATTATTATAAAAGATGTTCTCTTCAGGAAGACCATTGTTCTATAGACTTAGTGGAGGAAAATGTGGAAGTTAAATCCTGTTCTCACTGAATCCATTAGCAAAAGTCCAATGTGCTTTAGGTGGGATCACACTTTATTTAATGGGATAATTTTTTAATTTGGTAGTACGACTTATTAAATCTGAGAGAGAAAAGAATTTTTAAAAAGACATTATTCAAATTATTCTTTCTTAGATTTTTTTAGAAACAAAGGCTTCTTCAGCTCAACACTAACTGGCTGCCTCAGCAAGCTCAAAAGTACCCATGTATCCAGAAAATAAATTTAATTGGAGACATGGAAATTTTCAATTTATAAGGTTCCTACTCACATCTGTTTACCTCTCTGCCACTGAAGAATTGAGGAAATACACCTATAAACCAAACAGAAACTACCAAACTGTACCAATAAAAAGGTGTTTTAAGAGCAAGAGAGAGGCTTGTAAATGGTACATGAATCGATAAGACTGTGGTTCTTCATGGAGACTAAAGATCAATAAATGACCCTGCATTATTACAGTGATGCTTGTAAAGGATTTTGTTAGCATTCCAGAGAAGATGCGATTACAGGGCCCATCAGTGCTGTGCAACTTTGTCACACACTGCAATAAAGCCCTGCTTTTTACCTCTGCAACCAAAAACCCTGAGAGATTTTTGCCTTGTTTCCTGCAGTGATGTAAGAAGCATTCACCACCAATCATGAAACATTGGCTAATCATAGGTACCGTGCTCTAAAAACAGTCTTGATCAAAGCTTTGTACAGCCCAGAGTTCTCCTAAGTGCTGCAGAAAGTTTCTAAGGTTCACTTACTACGAAACGTTGCATTTGAGCCAGTGGTGTGTTACATGTCATAGGCAGGTCACATTTTGATCTTATTTAAGGTATAAAAATTGCCATCTTTCTTTACTGTCAGCATGAAATCAATACGCTACTTTGCATAAGACTCATAAGACTGAATTTTGGCAATGGTGGACAGAAAACGACAGCCATGCTACTGCTTGCTTACTGTGCTCAGCTGGCAGAAGGAAAACAGAAGCCACTGAGAGAATCTGCATTTTCCTTACTGTCAATAAATCAATTTCATAGCTGCAGAGAAACATGCCTGCACTTGGCAAGGGCTACACTTAAAAACAAAAATAGAAGTATCATTGTTTTAGTGGACATTATGGAAGCGCAATCCCTCAAGTGAATCTGATGCATTAATAACACCTCTTTAATCACTAAATGGTTTCTGCAGACATGAAATGGAATATTTTACTACTATTTTCAGCCATCTGTACTACTTTTTCTTTCAGCTTAGGTTTGCCAAAACTGTACTGGAAGTCCCTGTAATTTATGCCATCACGTGCTTCTTAGAATCAACACACCAAATAAATGTAACACTAGTGTCACTAGCACCAACTACTGAACAAGGGTTCACACTGGCAGAAGCACAATTCAGTTGTGTGTACAGCTGAAGCCTGCTAATTATTCTACTTTAAGGTTTCTTTCAGTAATAAAGGTAATTCAGAAGGAAGCTCGCCTACAAGTTATAACACGTTGATAGGACTCAGAAAGCCATTGCTAATTTCCTTGTTCAAACACATGCTCTTGTCATTGTGGACAAGTCTTTTGGAGTGCATCTACGCTGAGCTTTTACTTTATACATGGAGCACACTTTTAAATTGAATTCCTTCATCCTCCATGCTTTGCTCCACGTGGTGGCCCAGCATCTCAGAGTACATGGGCTGGATTCTGCTCTGATTGAATTGCGTTGCAGATCTTCTCCAGAAGCACACCGCGTGTGCCCCAGCAGTAACTGAGCACAAAGCTGTCAGGACTAGACAACAGCTAGTCCACAGTAAAAATCAAATCCCAAAGCATATACAATGCAGACATCAGGCTCTTCACACAAAGGATTCTGCTTTACTGATATGTTTTACAGATCTGCTCTATGCATTAATGCAGACATTGTCTCAACTTTTTCAGCTCCCCAACAGACTGTATCTTTTGGGGACGGTGATGTTTGAGCCCACATCTATTTGGCAGTCATGCTGCTTGTACCAAGTTCAGCAGGTCCTTCCACCACCACTCCGTTATTTCTTCGTTATTATGATAATTGCTTTCATGGCCCGGAGGTGAGCAAGATAACTTTCTAACAAACACTAAAAAATAAACCAGGGAGTGAATGATACTGCTCTTATTCCACAACAATAGAACAAGTTACCTTTCAGCTGGATCAGCTTTGTTCATCTAAATAACCATTTTGGCTTCACAAACGGAGACACTATCACAACAAAGGTGAGGAGCTGCTTGTTTTGACACTGAAAACATGTCAACCGAACTATGGCCAGAAGCACAGACATAAAAGTGCCACAAAACCTTCAAAAACAGACAGGAAATTTAAATTTATAATATTTACAGCATTTAATCTATTCACAATAGAGACTCTTCTAAATACTAGCACAAAAAGCAGGGGCACAATACACAGCCTGGAAGTTCAGAGTGAAAAGCACCAGTTCAACTAACAATGATTTCAGAAAGATCACAAAACCTTGTAGAGGTTTCTCTTTGGAACAGGTTCTTGCGGTTGAAAATTATTATTCTCTATTAATATGTAACCTGATGTCAACTCTTGTTCTACTTTGTGGTATACTACTATTTCCCCTCCCTTCCCTGCATTTCTCACCAGTTCAGCAAAATGAATAGCATGTAAACTAAAAAGGGAAAAAACAGAAAGCAAACACCTTTATGCAGATAAGCAGTATTATCTGAGGTAGCACACCCAAATTTATTTGCAAACATAATTAGAGAAAGGCTGCTGCAAACTGACAAGTCAAAAGAAGGCTAACACAGGTAGCAGCAACACGATTGACCAATTATCCACTGCAGTAGAAAAGGATTACTTAGGAGGAAAAGACTTACAGATACATATGGGAAATAAAGTGATTTTTTTCTTCCCTTTTATGCTGTTTCTTTAAAGAACAGCAGCTAAAACCAGAACTAATACGTAGAGCTGGAGGGCAATTCTGTACAAGGCAACTGTCACACACAAACGGTGTGTTTCATCGCTTTGGTAGAGATGTATTTGTGAGCTGCAATGGTGCTGAGCAAGCCTGCGGTTTTCCTCACAATTTCCTGGATAAGTTGTGTACTTTTTTCCCCACTTTGCCTTAGGGCAAACAGTTTCACCACACAAGCTTTGTCATTGAGGACTTCTCCCAAAGCTAATTTACAAGCTGTTTTTCACACACCAATTCCCGAGGAGCATTTCTAGCACAACACGTGGCCTGACAACTGTAAGTACACATCAGTGGCCTAAGAAGTTCTAACCCTTCAGCTGAGGTACAGCAACTGGCTGCACCTGCGCTCCTAGTCTACCAGGATGCAAAATTAAGTAAGCTTACTTAGGTACCCATAGTTTTTATTTGTGCTGCAGCAGGCTAGGGATGTGCCTGCAGCTGGCTACTGCATCTCAGCTGAGGTAGCAGCAACTGTCAGCAGAAGGACCTGCTGCACCAAACCTAGCTCAGCTGCTCACATTTGCCTATAACGTCAAAGCTCTTCCCCAGCCCCATCTCTCATTCAGTACAGTAACAAAATGTAGGTATTTGTAGAGTGCCTTCTATGAACAATTAAGCTAAAACTACCAAACATGAAGAAAGGAAAAAATTATAGTAAGTGAAATGAGGATAATGGGGAAGGAAGAAGACTGGGGAGGAAGGCAAGTACGAAAAAGGAAGAAGATAACTGGGTTTAAAAATTGTCCATTATGGCAGGAAAATACATATCTCCATTAACTGAAATGGTCTAAATTTGCAAATTCATCAAATATCACTCAAGTAAATCAAAGCAAAGATCTGTGCCTTCTAGAAGTTTTTGCTCAATGTTGAAAAGTTAGACTGAAGCAATAATTTTAGGTTCAGCAGACTGTGATCTATGGTAACGTTCAGTTATCGACTGGTAGGGGCAGATTAAAAAGAAATTTCACACAGTATTCCAATACCTATGCTAATATCATTGACAAAAAGACATTTTGGCAGCATTTGGCACTAAATAAATTGAAGCTGCTGATACATATTTAATATGGAATGTTATCTCCTCGCAGGCTATGGCCCAGCTGAGAATGGTCAGCATGAGAGGAAAATCTGAGAGTGATGCCGCATATTAAATCATTAGAAAACTTTCTTGCACATATTCCAAGTTAGTCTTGGCAGAATTATTACTCAGAAGCACCGGAGATCACGTGCCTGTTATCTTTGACCTGTGAGAAGCAACAGCCCTGAAGCCGTCCTCACTCGTGTGGTTGGGTTGACGTTTCTGTGCAGTCTACCGTGGGCTCCCCCTCTGCTGCTTGACTCTGCTAGGAACTGCTTGTTAAGTGATTGGTCCTCTGGTCTGGGGGCTGCCCAGAAACCAGCCTCCTGTTTCTCTAAGGTGGAACTGCTGAACAGAACATCTACTGCTGAAAGATGCTCTTTGCATACCTTTGATTAAGGTCCCATTGCATCTTTCAGAAGCTGAGAGATGTTATTCTGCAGCTTTTAAGTACCAGTGGCTGTGATTTGATGCATGTTTTATCCCGTTACTGGCTATCACTGTCACTCAAAAAAAGCAACCATGCCCCTTCCTGTATTTTTTCCTCCCCACTCTGCTCCTGCTGACACCAACATCTGTACAGCTGTTTGGTGAAGTGACTGGGAAAGTGGCCAGGCTAACCACCACCACCACTTTAGTACCTGTGTGGAAAAAACAGCTTCCTAGCCAGCCTGATCCCCTTTCCCCTGTGCCACACCACTACTCATACCATACAAGGGACCAGGCAGGACTGTTGTGGCAGTGCCAATTTAAAGCTTTTCTTCAACTACAGACTGATGGTTGCAATCTACCCCCATGAAATACTTTGGTTTGAAACACGTATCTTGCGTTGTCTTCCCTGAGCTGCTGAGTGACTTGGTTTAACCTACATCACAGGTACGTCTCGGTGAGGCAACCAATTGATCTTTCTGAAGTGCTGAAGTTTCTGCTTGAAAGCCAACAAAATTCTTCAGAATACCTGAATATCAAATATACTACACAAGATCTCATTTGCAATTGTGTTCAAACTGCAAGAAGAAAAAAAATGTGCCAAAAGTAACAGTTTTAAGCTACCGAGAAAGCAATTAAAGCAACAGCTACATTACAAAATAAGTTACTACTACTACAACAAAGATGCTTTTTAAGGAAAAAAAGTACAGCAGTTCTATACAAAGTATAGCCAGCATGTTTTGCAAACATCAATAAAGAAAGCAAAATTTGTGCCCTTGGTGACAGCTCTGTTTGACAGTAGCAGGAGCCTTTTCATTTCCCAGTACACCGGGTACTACTTTACATCAAATATATTTATTAGAACAGCAACAGCTATTTTCTGTGTCCGTCTTACCTGAAGAAAAGTATGTGGAAAGTACTATTGCACAATAACATTAGATCCTTGCTGCGCATTTTTGTAGGGGTTTCTTCAGATCACTACAGGGCATTAACCTTTCATTTCAGGTAAGTAATGAACAATGACTTTTCCAACAAAGGAAATCAGCTGTGTTACCAATGGTAACTCCACTTTTAAATACATGCACTGACCCCCTGTGCATACACTTGTTATTTATTTTTTTTTAAAAAAAATCAATTCTGGTATGAAATGAGAAAGGTTCCTTTTGGCTTTACCTTGAGCTGATAATGAACAAACCCTCAGTGAAGCCTACTCCCAAGGAAGTCTTCCTTAATAGCACCGATTAAAAATAAAATGAAGTTTCTACTTCGGAAGCGAGATGTATTGCTTCCTGCTCCCCTTCACCAGGGTACCTTGTAATTGGACCAGTGCTAATTGGACACATCAGCCAAACAATTTAATTTAAAAAGGGGAGAAAAAAAAAAAAGACTCCAATTTCCCTTGGTTTCTAACAGAGTTAGTGTCATCGACCAACACCAATATGTTGAACTGTGAAATCAACACAAGACCTTAATTACACCGGGGAATAGCACAGGAACACTCTGGTGGGGGTCCTTCTTTTTCATTTTACTTATGTACCAAAGTAACGTACATCTTCAAGCAGAAACACAAAAGTGTTTCTTAAAGAACCTTCTCTTATTTAACACATCTTGTACAACAGTAGGATGGGCAGAATAGGTGCAACTACCACAGGCTGCAAAATGTCTCTGTAACATTGATGTGATTTTGCATCTGTATCAAATCATCAACTATAGAACAGGTTACATTTTTTTGCCTAACATCAGGGCATATAATTTACAAAGGAGGTGGTAAAAGCTGACAGATTCAGGACAGCAAGCTATAAGAAACAGAGACATAATTAAAAAGTAGGTTACTTTTTAGGCAGACACTAATTGGGAAAGACTTGCATCTCTCTGTTTTTTGTTTATATGTAATGGTGGTCAAACCCACATAAATAATACCAGGGAGGTGAAAATCTTAAGTACCTGGGGGAATGCAGTAACAACTAATACTTATTTTTCCTTTCTCACTTTGCTTCATTCTGTTAATTCATCCTTAAACCTTGTGCCCTTAAATCTTCTCTTCCTTTCATCATTTCTCCTACTGACAAGGCTTCTTCCTTTCCAAAAGCAGCAGTTGTGAACTACTTCCTTATTTCCCAAACAAACTTCCTCCATGAAGCGGCACACACCAACCCCTTCTCAGCAGGACGTGTAAGAGCCTGGGAGAGGTGCTGGAGAAGAAAGGAGAGCTAGAGGAGACTCTGTCTTGCATCTTCTAATGCCGCCTTTTCCTTTGTACTTTTTGTATGGCAAAACCACTAAAAAGGATGCGCTAAAAACATGCATCCTACTACTTCCTTCCTTAAATTCCATATATTTGCATTCATAATTAATTTTGTTTATGAATTCTAAGACATTTTATTTCATGTTAATAGGATGATAGCCTTTAATTTTCTACAAAACACTTGGAATGTTTTTGCTGCAGCAATATATAGTTGCATAACGGCTCAATGTGTTTTATTAAACTTCATTGATACTTCCTTAATATTCTGGATGCAGAAACTAGAATGCAGCAAACTGCTGATGGGCTGCATTTCTAAATTTTGTATTGCCTCAAATACTAGCTCAGTAAAGACTTAAAAAGTAAAAAAAAAAAAAAAGAAGCCCCAAGAGATCAGACAGACTGCTATTCTAATTTGTTATGAAAAGGCAGATTCAGGAGAGATTTCTGATTCTAGCAGTATAAAATTCACAAGCCCAGAAAGCCTCTCTTTTCTTTTTTCCCATAGAATAAAATACATAATGCCACATGTTAAAACAATGTTAAAATGCATAATCAAAGACATAAAAGATGACTTGACATTTATCTGCTGAATTAAACAGGGATTACAGCACATTTTGTATTTTTAGACCTTCTGCCATATAATTTAGTTTCAATCAACATATAAATGTGAAGGAAACAGTTCCCACAGTGAACCTCTAGATTCCACATTAATCATTGCTCTGAAAGACCATTTAATTACAGCAAGAATGAAATACATCTGGATAGTTCCCCAAAATTGCTCTACATTCTCCCCAGAATTTTCTGCCATGTTCTGGTCTTTGTATGAGACCCCTTGCTTCCTGCTAACATTCAGGGAAGCTCTGACTGCAAAAATAAGATACAAATACAGATTTCTGCTATTCAGACTGCCTAGTAACTGTATACACCGGCTACTTCCCCTGCCCATCTCCTTGAAAGTGGTTTGCCAGAGAAAATTATAGAAACATGATAATGTCCAAATAGTTACATAAGGAAGATTTTGAAGATTCCTCCAACATCCTCCTTCTGTATGTTCAATCCATCATCTTGCAACCCAGTATAAAGATGCTGACTGGGCTATCCCCAGCTAGAACAGTACCTTGAAGACATCATAGTTTCCCCCTAAAGTTTAAACAGTGAGTGATTCCACAGACCTGTGGACACTGATGTAAAATTTCAACAACAAAGGACCGAAGGAGACCCAGCCACAAATGGCAGGCTTTAGCAATATACTTTCAGAGGATTAAAGAAAAATAAATCCACTGCAACAGGTATACTAGCCATTCCTGTTTATACTTATGTATTTGGAAAAGAAAGTATTCTGCCCAGGCTTTTTTGAGCCAGAAGTCACCTACAAAAAAATAGAAAGTGAATATGAATCAGAGGGCAACTATAAACTTATCCTTCATTTAAGTAATTTTAGTAACTGAATTACTTCACCATCACAAGCAAAGTCTAGCACCAAACTTACAGATGGTACCTCTTTTTAATTCTAATTTTCAAGGTAATACTTTTGCTATCACCGTGGTGACATTAATTAATACAATGTCATCTCATACTAAAGATAATGAAAAGTAAGTCAAGTTCCTATAAATAATTGTTCTTTGCATGAACTTTGTTTTAGGAGCAAACATACAATCTTAAAAAAAAGAAGAAAAGCCTCTTTATACACTGGCATGTCTAACAAAAGGGATTGCTCTGCTTAGGAATTTAAAAAAAAAAGTGCAGGTAATTACTGAATGTTGTCTCTATTAGTATGAGTACAAACTCATGAAATTAAACCTTATTGGTTTCTTGCTTTACATAACAGAGAAGTTAAAATACTTAATTGTCACGCAGAAAACAAAACAACTGCATAAGGTTGGGTTTACATTAGCACGCTGTCCAGCAACTATTCGAGTCTCTTGCGCTGTTTCTCTGCCTAATTCCCTGGTCCTCAGAGATGCCTTTCCAGACTGAAACCACGAAGCAGTTATACAGCACTGACTGACAGACTGCTATTAAACAAGCAGCTTCATTTGTTCAGGGTGTTTTGGTTGGATTGTTCAGCTGTAATGATCCTTTTCATGTAACATTACAGTTCTTAAAAAACACAATTCACTGCCACAGTGCACATAGCAGCTACTGCTACGCCAATGTGATGACCATTACTGTGAAGAATCCTCCATTAATTTACAATCAGAAACAACCACAGGTTTCACTGTAGGATCCTATAATGCCACAGCAGATCTCTGAACCTGTTCCCATTCAAGTTGGAAGCGTATTTTGTTTCAGACTGTAGAAACCTTTTAGCATTGGTTGTCACGAACCACTTTATAGCTCCATTAACAGGTGTTTTCTCAGATGTCATTAAGGGTTAACACAATCCTACTGCAGAGGGTAAAGCTGACTTAAAACACCATTGGGCTATGATGCATTCAAATTTTGTTCATAATAATAATAATAAAGAGAATGGGGTAGACTGGGAGGCTTTATTGAAAACTGCTGTTTACTTACAGACACACTCTATAAAGCAGAAGACGACTGTTACTACATGTAGAGGATGCAGGAGATTCTCCAAGCAAAACTGAGATCTAAACACAGTAGATGTAGTCCTAGCAATCTGTGAAGTGAAACATGAATGCTCTTGCAGAACTACAAAAACAAATGCATGCACACACACAATAACCAACTGAAAAAGACGCAAATATTTTTGTGGAGAAAGTGACCCTGCTCTTAAAAAGGTCACTAGGGATATACCTAGTGGTGGCAGCAGATAATGCAACATCAATATGTGTAGTCTAATAAGTACAGGTGGCTTGCACACCTATTAAAAACTTGGGTGATCATCAGCTAATAGCTCAGTGTTGCCAACGGCTTCAACAGATGTCAGATAACAGCAAGGAACAAAGGCTTGGTGAAAGAACACACAACTCTCCCCATTCTTCCAAGCACCTGCTACCCAAAAGGTGACACCACAGCCTGGGCATCATTAGGAATACTTGCCTGCATGGACATGACCTAAGTGACAGTCATTCCACAGAAGATAACAAATACAACAAATTCCTCTTATACACACATCATCACAAGGTCAGCAAGCTTTTGTCAGAACTCACCGAAAGAACTATACATTACCTGTGCTATATCCCTTATTCTACACCAAAGCTTTTTGAAGAAGTGTGCAGAACTAGCTAACTTTCTTGTCTACTGGAACAAACAGTTGTTCTCTACATATACAAGGAACAGTATTTTGCTTCTTTGCAGAAATGCAAAAATAGACTCAAAGTGATCATTCAGGAAATTGCCTAATGCGAAGGAGGCACCCTTCAAACCTATTTTCAGCAAACAAAAGCATGGGCTGTGATTACTTTTCTCACATGGTGAGAATGAAATACACTGTTCTTTGTTTTCCCCTCTACATATTTATTTTGGAATACAACTTTTCATTCCCAGTTTAGCCTTTAACTGCTTCCTGAGTGACAAATGGTGTGCTGTGGGGAAAGCAGCTTTACCTTAGACTGAAATTCTCAGCCAGCTTCACCCTCCCCTGCCTGGCTTTATTTACAGCCACACCTTGCATTACCAAGTCTTGAGCCTGCACAAAGTGCCTGCAGAAATGCTGCCGATTCAGAACGCTTCACCTACACTGAGACAGCCTGCTACACCCACTTCAAACAGGGGTAGGTGGCTCTGCAAGACAAATAGCAGGGTAGCAGCAAACCTCTGTTATAATTCTTGTTACGGCTTTGGGAATCAACTCTTTAAAAAAAAATAAAATTGATAAGAACAAAACATTAAAAAGCCAAAAGCTCTTCTCTCACCCACAAGAAAACATTAAAATCATATGTAGTGTAATTACTCACTTGAATAAACCACGATGTTCCAACATATCCCTCCTTAAGTGAAATGTCATCTATACCACATACTTTATAACTGAACATCACGAGCGAGAGGAATTTTTGTACAGCATTAAGGAAAACGTGACCAAGATTAAAAAGGAAGTGGTGAAATTCTGATGCTCCTTCCTGAGCTGGGCACTGGCAAAACGCTACAACTTCCAAGGACACTGCTCTTCCAACTAAACACCAGATTGTAAAGGCATGAATGATGACTGATGCTTCCTCACCAGCTTAAAAGATTCTGGACTGAGGATGCAATCAGAGGGTTCTGTGATGGAGCAAGTAAAAGTGACACAAAATGCTTGAAATCCCTCTGGCAAAAGAGAGGGGCAACAGCCAGATGCTGCACCCTCTGAAGGCAGGCATGGAACTATTGAACGTATTAAATGTAGAGTATGTTGTTTTGTCCTTTCTTCCCTCCCATCTCAAGCAGCCATGTTTACTTTGCTGCAGGGGCTTCAGGAAATTAAATATTCTATATTAAATATTCTTTATTCTGTAACTATTTCTGCTGAATGGATTATCTCCCCTACAGAGTATAAGGAAGCTGAACTCCTGCACAGCACAGATGCTAAATGCTTGCTGGAAGCTTGGAACAGAACAACACTGAAGGATAAACGGTTCCCTTACCAGCTCAAATACCTGTTGCCATTAGAATTTAAAAGCCAGAAAATATTTGAGTGGAAAATAAGTCTAAATAAGCAAAGAAGAAAGCAAAACCACACAGGGAATTAGAAGTCAAAACAAGGCTGAGGATGTTAAGTCTGTACTGAGGATGCAACGTTTTTACTTTTTCACTTTTTGAGTTTGGAAGTAATGGAGTGTTTTTAAAAATGTAAAAATACCTGACAGGTGCATTTATATGGCTATTTATAATGTCTAAAAACAAACCAAAACCCATCCTCATAACAAATCATATGGGCACAGTATTCTGTTAATTCCATCACAGCCATATTGTGAAACAAGTCACCTCTCAAAACATCTGAAAATAATATTCACACATGTGAATTATGTGAAGTGTGTGATATTTGGCTTTTTGGATTAAGTGATGTAAAATTATTTCTGTGGCACCTAATTTTAATTAATTTCTTTGTTTTTAAAAGCATGTATAAATAACACAACACTTAACAGAGCTAACATTTATTTTCTTAGCTGAGAGAACTATCTGAAATAACTGTAAAGTTTAGTCCTTTGAAGAGATAACTAGTTTCATGATATGACTGAAATATATACTGCAGGTTCTCTAATGAACAGAAGAATGAGGGTAGGCTATGAATTTTTTTATGGACATCCCATCTCTGCAAACATCAAAGACTTATCAGTCTTTGTTTATCAACAACTTTTTTCTTTTCAATAACTTGCCCTACACGCATTTGCAGTGGGTGACCTGAGGAAGTAGTTTATGTGGAAGGGAGATCCTGGGAGTTTCCAGGTAAACAGCATCTGCAGGACAGGTTTGCCAAACGTGGCATCACTCACAGACAGCTCTATGATGCTGTAGAGGTTTGATGCCTGTGATCTCTGACAAGGAGCCAACATGTCCTGTGCATGCTTCAGATATTCCCAGCAAGCAGCCAGGCGATCTTGCCTGTTACAAGCAGCAGAGGAAAGACTCATGCCAGGCCCCAGTGAGTAAGGGAAAAAGTCACTGTAGGCCATAAGTTGCAATGCCAGAAGAAGACCACACTTTCAGCTTTGACAGAGAAGCGATCTGCGAAATGAAAAAAAAAAAAAAAAAAAAAAAAAAAAGCACAAAAGCAACAGAGCAAACTACTGCAGCTCTAATAAGGCAGATCAACATTTCGTACACTGATGGTGCAAGGGGTTGCATTAACATTAAGTCCAGCAGGACTGACTGACAGAATGGTGAAGTGCTCTAGCTCCATCTCCTCTGGGTGCTACAGTTATCCATCACCAGCTGGCTGGAACAAAGGGGGAGAACAGTGCTGATAGACGGAAGAAAGGAACAAGATCCTGCAGTGTTTGTGGTCCTGCTATCAAGCTGGAAGTGAGCCAGAAGAGTGACAAGACCTCTGGTCCTTCAACTTCCTTATTAGAACTGACTCAGCTTGGGTAAGATCTCAAGTTGCCTCAAGGCTTATGAACCTCACAAGGCCAACTTGCAGGGTCATGAAGTCCCAAAGCAAGGCCAGGATGGAAAACCCCATTCTTGGGATCCATCTCAGCAGACCAACACTCACTGCAGCACAGGAGGATGCAAGGTCACTTAAGAAAACACCTACCCTGTAATCTTGGTAACCAGCATGAACATGCCTGAGAACGAGCCTGCAGGAAGTACCTCTGGCAAGACAGTGGCATTTGAGCGGAGACCTAACGCCAGATACACAGCCGGACTGAGGAGGAAGGAATTGCTCCTCAACTACAAGAAATGGCTGAAAAGAAATAGAAACTGAAAGATCACTGGAGAAAAATCAAAATAGAATGAAATCCGGAGCCCTCCTGCCCCCAGACCCTAGCTCCAGCCCAGGGCACTGGAGAGGAACCACAATGCTCATCACAGAAGTTTTGCTTTGTATAAACTACACCTCTTTATTATTATAGTTACCAACAGGACATTGCTGGACATTTCCCATGGATGACTGCACTTTTTGAGAGTACATATAACAGAATATCTAGAATGCCAAGTTTTGTCATGACTACAACAAACATTTTATGTAAAAAACTGAAGAGTAAAAAATGGTCATCTGAAATGCCTGCAGCTGTGCTAACACCCGCCTGCAAATATCCACACACCACAAACAACATCTCAGTGAGAAAGCTTCAAGCTTGGAATGAAACAACATTAGTGGGAGAAAAATAAATGGAAAAAGATGTCCTCTTGCTTTTTTCCCCCCTTTCACTGCTTTGGATGTACACATTGTCAAGCCTTTGAGCTTTGTTTAATTATTTTGTGTAGGGGACCGCAGTCCTCTGAGTGTTTGTGTGTGCATGCGGAGTGAACATAGAGCAAAATTCCGTAGCTACACCAACAAGTTAATAGGACTTGTAAACTACTGAACTGTTCCTCAGCTTCCACTGTTTCAGTTTCTCATTCCTCAAAACTCAATAAATCCAATACCAAACCACTGAGGAATTCTCTATCTGCTTCAATAAACATCATCTGATTAATGATAAGAAGAATGACATGGGGTGGTATTACCAAGAAGACCCATGCAGTGCAACATATTTTATCCGTCCTACTGGAAAAAAAAACCAGTTTTACTGAGAACAGTACTGCCTAGCAATGGTAGACCCTCAGAGTGGGAATTCGAGGATGCCATTACCGTATTTGTGGTCTGTCTGAGGGCTGTACAGATCTGCTGGCTTTTATCTCCCCCAAGTGGCCAAGCGAGTCCATAAGTCTGCCTTAGAGAAGCAGCTTCTTCCCTCTAGAGCATCTTCTACAGTGTCAGACGAAAAGGTTAGTGGTGGACTAAGGAAAGTTCAAAGCTGAACAAAAATTCATTAAGGAAGCACAGGAATAGCCCAGTCTCAAAAGTAACTCACTTACTCCACATATTCCCACATAACTCCTAAACTCAATTCTGAACTCCCTTTCCAGCTGAATAAACTGAATAAACTATAACTTGAAATAGTACCCATGTTTGACAGTTTACAAGTGGGTTTAATCACCTTGGTACAGATTTACTAATAATTTATAATCCAATTTGTCTTTGAAATAACTAATATTTCAAGCACCTGACATCAAAGGTATCTCAACTAGTATAATCTCACTGCAATTAATAGCCTCAAACCATTCAATTGCCATCTATCACTACTTCTCAAACAGCACTGATTACAGTTACTTTCCATTTTTCTTTAATACCTCCTGTAAATTAAGAGTAAATAAGCAAATACCCTTCACCCTTTTAGTTATATGTAGCTTTTAAGAAAATGGTGAAAAGGGTATGGAAAGAGGAAATCCTTACTGTTATTTCAGCTATACTCTAAATCTGTTACAAACATTAACGTGGCTGCAGGCGAGTTCAGACAGGATACAAACGACTGTCCTCCACTTTGCTCTTTCCTTCAATCATTAAAGTTTACTTAATATTCATGAAAAATACTTTATATCCCTGGAAGCTAAAAGCCTCTCTTCATGCACAGAACAATTACACCTCTGGCTGTACCATAAATTACCTACACTGTCAGGACAACATACTTATAACCTTATCTGGAAGACCAATCCTAGATGTGAGAGAAGAGATTTATTTTCATGCCTAATAATTAGTAAAAATGCTTTGCTGTTTATTTAAGTTATAAAGAGCGCTCTTTATTTATGTTTGTTGAATATTACCATGATCACTAGGAAATCTTTCAAAGTCAGTGAAAATTTTGAAATGGGGAATTTCCACTGATGTTTGTGCTTACTGCTCACACACACTGAATTTCCCAAGAGATATATATGCAATTTTGTGATTGATCTTCCCAAGGAAAGGTCCAGCTGGAGGCAGCTGGCTTGGGCTGGGAAAAAGCAGTCACCAAACAGGCATCTTTCTCATTATGACAGGCAAGGGTGGCACTGAAGGTGATATTAAAACACTCTTCCTGGCTTGTCAAAGCTGTCCCTGCAACTGGGATGAAACACGCACAGCTTTCCACAAACTGAAGTTCAAACGTACATGTTAATTTCCCCTCTAATTGGAAAAAAACCCAAGTAGACTTTTGTGGAAACAATTTATGAATTACAGCTTTGGCTTCAGGCATACCCTTATGGATCCACTGCTGTTTTATGCTCACAACTTTATTTATTTCTTATGGGAGGTGCTGTGCACTACAACAGCTAAGACTAAAGGAGCTGTTTTAGTCCAATTCCTGTTCTCACCCTGCAGAAGTTTTCAGAAAAAATCATGATGCTGATTGACATTGCAGTGTTTATCTATTCCCAAAGCAGTTTTTTCTCCCATGAGGTAAGAGCAAGACCCTTCCTAGATTCAGTAGGAAATACAGTAAAGACCCATAAATAAAAATATCCTTTTGATTTAAAAAAAGATTTTAAATATTTTGATCTTAAAAAATAAGGCTAAAACAAATATGTTTAAAATCTGAAAGCTGACAAGGATAGAAATCTCTGCTTATTACTACTTAATGTCACTTTCTACACCAGAAATAATCTGCAGCACATATATCAGAGAGCAGTCATATGGTTACTTTTAACAGAGAACAATGGAAATTACAGTTTGGCAAGCATATACCATGATCAAACTAAACACTGCTTTTCTGCTCTGTATAATTTACATACACAGAATTTGCTTTTTAAACAACATTGGCATTTGGAATTTGTTTATATAATAATAAAACCAGACAGCATTACTCCTATCAGGTTCCCTAGGTCTTTGTTCATCTATACAATAATGATATCCTTAGTTTGCTGCAGTAGTTGTAAAGTTTCTCTGTAACCAGTTCCTGTGTAAAAGAACGGAGTGCACAGGTAAAAGAACAAAACAAAAAATAAAGTCCTTAACTCACTACTGTTAAGAGCAGCTTTCAGTTTTGTAAACTAAGTCACTGCTGATGCTTGTTAATATGGTAGCAGAAAACAGTATTAGCCCTAGTAATTCAAGTTAGGTTTGCAGCAATTTCCAACCTATGTCAACTGGCCCTCAACCTCAAGAAAAAGCAAACTGAACAGCAATGGTCAAATACCAAAGAGAACAATCACTGGATCTCACTTTGTTCTCACTATGCACAAGCTGAGTAACAGCTGCCCTTTGTGTTCATCCTTTTGTGCATCAGATACACAAAAAAAGAAGAAAGAACTAACTCTTTAGCAGCTACATGCCCCAGTATGCACTGTACAGGTGACTTCATGCCCATCATACAATGAATACTGCACCATGGAAGTGGAAGCACAAACAGCAAGGTGGGTAAGTGGCTTTTTAATATTATTATATTGCGTATTTCTCCTGCATAAGTTTTACAGTGTATCTGTACACCAACTGTGTATAATGTAAAAGCTGTGCAATATAATAAAGAAAAATGCCACTTACCTGACTTTCCATAATTTGGTCTACAAGAATTCAGTCTCACTAGTATGCTAAATATTAGGATGTCATAGGAGAGCAAAGAGTCAGTCTTTTGATGACGAAGAATGTCATGTAGCCTAAAAAAAAAATTACAAAGAGTTTTTGCTTCTCTAAAGGAAAAAACAGACTATATTAACTTCCTGTTAAGCCAATCATTTATTCTTTCCTTCGAATGAAACAGAAGGTGTTCCTGCCACTTTTTGTTACTCTTTCATAGGTGTTTCTGCTACTCCCCATACCATTTCTACATTCCTTCAAAACAGAGCCACTAATTTTTCCCAAATGTTTTTCTTAAATGAGATTTCTCTGTTGATAAATAAAGATACATCCAATATACACACCACGTTCTAAATCTATCTAAACCACATTCAGGGGCAGGAACATGGGTAAGAAAGTTAGAGGAATTTCATAGCCAGATGCAGAAAACTACTGTTGATAGCCAAAATAGTTGTTTCTAAAACTACAGAAAATTTACTGCAGCTTTAGAAGACTGTTTAGGTGTTAAGTCAGGCTCATATATTAAGAATACACACACCCCCCCCTTGGATTTAGAGAATGCACCAGGCCTGCAAGTACCTTGACACAGCATGATAAGTAAAATTAATGAAAAAGTGATTTATAAAGGACAAAAATAAATCCCTAACAAGAGCAAACAAGCCCCCAAAGCCCTACCAAATTCCAGAAGGCTGAACTGCAGTGTGCTATCAATAGATTTACACATCAAATACTGTTTAAAAAAATTAAAATCACTTACCATTTACATACACACAATACAATGAGATTTACTGAAATACTGATACATAAAACAACAGTAAGAGCTCTAAGATCCTCTTAGTGCAATGAAAGCTGAATTGGTGGGAAAAAGTAGATTCAATTTTCTATAGAGGTGTAACATACTTGTGCTCAATAATCGGGCTAGACAGATAGCTAATGCCCAAATCTACAGCATCCTTTGATAAAGCGTAAAGAAACCTCAGGTACAGAACATTGTATGGAGGCAAAATTCAGCCATCTTCTGACTGAGGTCAACTGAAAACTAGCTTTACACATGAGATCAATAAGAAAATGAGTAACATTCCTAGCCTGATACTATCTGTGCAGGGGTAAGATACTGTTGATTCTTCCAAACCAACAGTATGGTTTACAATGCTTTAATTTCCTTCTTATTCCCAATATATCCAATTCAAATAGAACAGACCTCTATTATGTAAAACTGGGTAAAAACCTTGGGTTTTGGGGTAGACTACAGCAATATGTTTTCCTCTGATGTTATACAGTACTCCAGTTTTATGTTTCTCGACATTTGCATGAAGTCAAGTTTTACAAAGACTATGTGCCAATGAAATAACAAAGGCTGAAATTTAGGTTCACATTCAATTCTACACAAATTCCCAACAGAACTAAGAATACAATATTACACAGTATTACACAAACAGAAAACTCTTACTGTGT
Organism: Falco rusticolus; assembly: GCF_015220075.1. Taxonomy (NCBI): domain Eukaryota; kingdom Metazoa; phylum Chordata; class Aves; order Falconiformes; family Falconidae; genus Falco; species Falco rusticolus. The sequence goes on from NC_051189.1 coordinate 92,680,788, forward strand.
CTCTGTAATGTCTGGCCAAAATCTTTCCACATTTGGTGCTTTTCAGCAATAATCAGGGAATTCATTAGCAATGCTCACAAGCTTTAGAATTATTTGTTAGGTGTCTATTGCTTATTAGGGTTTCAATCCCCAGAAACTTAAAGGAAGCAGAACTCAAAACTGAGGAAGGACAAAGTAAACATGAGTTTGTTCACAGATTACACAGGAAGTAAACCAAACTCTTTGTTCTCAAGGGCCCTAAATTTATGAACTTTAAATCCAAACTATTTAAGTGCTCTAAAGCAAAGTTGAAAAGGTAAAAGACATTTCCTAGAAGAAAAATGTACTTACAGCACTCAACACCAAAAAGCATCTTCATACTAAGCGACCCTTAAACCATCTTCGTCGCATATATGCAACTGAAGAATTACCTGTTTTAGAAAGGTAGAATCCAAAACAACAGGTAAAGACAAAAAGGATAAATGATGTTCTACACTGCTGAAGTTTGTGGCAGACACAGAATTAAAAGGTGATTTTTCTAAACTTCTGTTCCTTGAAACTAAACACTGGATTATCTCAAAGCCTTTGCAAGTTTCTTAGATATCAAAACCCAAACATGCATAAATACACACCACTTTTCCACTCAGCTATAGGGCAAAGGCATTACATTATTTTACTCTTGCAAAGTTTTATTAATACCACTTAAATGTTTTCTTTCATCTCAGGAGAGACCTTCTTCCCAGTATCATGTGTTTCACATTTGTTTTTTATCTATGACATTGCTCTCCATGCATCCTCTCTCTGACGGCTACCATTTAGTATAGGTTACTGCAGAAACACCTGTAACTAATCTATAGTTGTGTTATAGAGGCATGGTCCTTACACATGGGTTTCAATATTTCAAAGGAAAAGTTTTGGGCAGATATGGCTTCATATTTCAGGAATTTCAGCCCTGCCTCTTACATAAACCTTCTTTTGACCACAAGCTGCTCTTCTACTTTTTATTTTCTTCTCTTTTAAAACTTGGATTGAAGGATAATAAGGTTTAAGATTAAGGTTTAAAATAATTTGGAGGTGGATAAGCACATACATGGAACACCCAAAAGAAAGGACAGTACAGCACAGTACCTAAATAAGAACAGACTACCCAAAGCCATTTAAGATATGAGCAGAATTGCAAGAGCAGCTCCAGTGGAGGTAAAACCTCTTTGTGCAGTCTTCACAATCAGCATCCAGCGCGCAAAAAACATGTGAAATGTTTACAGCTTTGTTTGCTTTTTACCTTCCGATTGATCCTGGGATTAACAATCACTCCATGAAACCAAAGGTAAAAAAGTCCAGTGGAAGATATGATGCAGGACTTGACATTCATCCCTTATCTGGCCAAAAGCCTAGCATTTCCAAATCAGAAATATCTGCAATTGATTCTTTCAATATAGGACTATTTCCAGAACAGATACTGCTTAAATGGCTCTTGATAACATAGAATTTACATTGTCCCCCTCAATGTGACTTCTACCAACTGCCTGGTTATCTAATACTACCAAAAGAAAACAGATAGAAATCTGAAATGCCCCCATTATTACTCTGAAGAAATGGCACTGAAAGCTTCTTTCTGTCAGATCAGGAGATCAAGCTCTCAGTTCTTCCAAAAATTTTAGATGGGATTGGCAAATATTTAATGTTTTTTTACTACAAAAGCAGCTGTTCAACACCATTCTTAACATTCTTAACAACACAGAGAGTAGTGTCAAGCAAAACATTTACAAGTAAGTTTAACAATACCACAGGTTAAAATATCAGGTTGAAACACCAAGTCTTTTTAATCCCATATTCAAATCTACTCAACTCTTACTTTCTGTGCAAGGAAAAAGAGATGAAACTTTCTATTATTTACCACAGTGAGGGACAGTCTGCCTAGAAATTAAAAAACTTAATGCTAAATTTCTGTCTCCATATTCCAAAAAGCCCAGATGTTAACTTCAGTGAGTTTGCCTAACTATTGCATCCATATCCTCCATTGGGCTATCTCATATCCCACGTTGTGTAGTTTGACATGTGGTTGTAACAGCTAGGGTAGAATTGTTATGTGGAATTGAACATTTTTGCAAGAGTGGCAGGGTTTCAAAATGTTGTATCTAGGCTAGTAAGTGTTAAATACCATTTGACGGATCTGAAAACAGACTGATTCACATGTACTATTACAATTCATACAGCACTTCAGAAGCTTCAGGCTACTAGCAATTCATACACAAAAACTTCCAAGAATTGGCAAGAATGCTAGGTTTTACTTTTGCTGTTTTACCAAAACCCTTGAAAGAAACTTATCACTACTTCAAAGCTGAGATCTACAGGAGAACTAAGGGAAAAGTCATCTCAAACACCAGAACTTTTCTCTAAATAACTCATGTCAGATTATTAGTTTAGTTGAAAAAAAGTCACAATAACCAAAGGGCTATCTGATTATTTATCCCATGTTCTACGGTTAATGCACAAGCAAAGCATTATAAATCAAACCTGGATTTTGGAAAACTTCACATCTCTACAACTGAAAGTCAAGTTTGGAAAGCAAATTCCAGATCCTACCATCGTGTGATGTACATTCTGATCTTTTCAAAGCACAGCCTAACTATTAATTATAGTAGGAACTCTCACACACAAATGTTTCATTATTTAATTTACAAAGCAATCTGATCATGTCTCACAATGACTCAGAGCAACATTAACCTATGTCAGAAACTGCAAGCTCAAACCACAGCAGGCTTCGGAATCAAGCTTTTTGAAGTGTTTCAGGTCAGTAACATCATTTTATCTCAGGACCATTCTGCTTCAAAGCAGCTGCATTGCATCTCTGATATCAGAAATTAGTTCCCTCTGGCAGCAGCAGGAAATATAAATTAAAATCCGTATGTCATAAGTAAAAAGCAATGAGCAGTTATTGATCAGGAGTGACCTCCTTCCACATGCTTGCATGTTGGATGGGAGAAACTCCACACAGTGCAAAAGTCATGGTTTTTATCACTGAAGTTCATTAGGTGTGCTGGCATCGCTGTATACATCCCACCAGCACCATATGATGCATGGCTCAGAGTAGACATATCGAGAGTAATTAAAAAGAAAAAAAGAAATTATGAGAAATATTAAAGTGGGTGAAATGTTATGACTGAAGATCATCATCTGTTGTTTTTAATTACTGAAGCAGAATTAGCACAGGTATGCAAGCAATCCCATGCAATGTCAAAACTGCCTGCATGCTGTAGGGTAGCCCTGATGGAATTCTGCTTGCCATGGAGGTTGAAGGTGGGCAGAATACAGCTGCATGCATTTCAGAACTGGCATTGCCTTTGTAAAACATCTTTTGCTGCTCCTCCTTTCCAGTCAATTGCAGGTGGGCGAGAGGACATATTCCACTGTACATATGTTAACTGAGTATGCAAATAAGCAGCTGAATATCCATGCCAGTAATTTTCTTCTGTACAGAGACTGGGTTCTTTGTCCGCAATGAATGCCATGGAAAATTGTCAATGTCTGCATGTGGCTGGAGACAGACAAAAAATACCCCATGCATGACACTTCAGAAATACAGGGCCCCAGAGAAAGACAGAGAAGCGTCAAGGGGAAGATAATGGACCAGGAGGGTGAAGAAGATGGGTAAATGTGAAGTCAGTCAGGGTGTGGGAAGCCAGATGGGAATACCAAGCAGAAGCACTCAGCTATAGACAGGTTGGTCCTTTGAAACTGCAAAGGCATGAGCTACCAATTGTGCTGAGGTAGGGGAACATGAATTAATACTTTGTGTACACAACCAAAAAATCCTGTCTAGCACCACACCTAAAAGACTGGTCCATAGTCACCCCAAAATACCGATCATGTGATCCAGTTACAATGTTTTAAACTACCTCTTCATCTGTTAAGAAGGACCAGCCATGATGTACACAGCTCCTGACATGCCACCACTACAAACAGAAACTTGGTATTTTGGACAGCAGGTCCCATTGGAAAAAGGAGGAAACTGCATCTAGAAATTTAGTGTACAGCTAGTGCAACTCACACAGAGTTGATGGTGAAGCTGCACTGGGTCTCTCATAGTCACATAGAATTATACGGACAACCACGATCACAGCACTCTGCATTTGCATTTATTTACTGTACTGAACTACTTCCAGTACAGTAGTAACAGATCTACCAGTAGCACGCTAAGCATAAATTCGCATTCATACAAGAAACATCACAGTAACAATGCTGTTCTGAAAGTCATGCTACAAAAAAAAGATGTGGTATCAACCTAAAAGTACAGGACTTCGTACATACGCCTCACTGTGATGAGCTGCAATTTGTCATTTTTTCGTGAAACATAGGACAGTGGGTATTTAGCATCTCTCCCCATGTGCCCAAGAAAACCCTTTAGCTGTACATCTATTCTATAACCCTAAAAGCACTAATCCAAAATGAACTAACCATTGCTTGTTTAGAGGCTGAATCTAATGCATAAACATTGGATGAGAATTAAGGAAGGGAAATAAAGCCCCCAGTAATTCTGCAATTAAGACAGGCTATGCTTTTATTCCTTTTGTTGAAGAGACTCAGGAAAGCATTACTGTAAAAACATGTTAAAATGAGAAGCAAATGGCATTTAAAACAGCTTCACTTCCTACTTGGGGTAGACCTGAGAGCAAGGGGAGCAAATGTGTAGGAAGCAGAGTGCTTGAAGAAAGAAATAAAAGCACAGTAGCCGGCACTTCTCTGCAATAATATTATCAGCCTGCTGAGAGCAATTACAATAGCACAGACAGCACTTGCTTTATTGTGACCTTATTGAATTAAATCTGAGGAAAAAACCTCTGAGATTCAGCAGGGAATTTATTAGAAAATTTTAATGCCAACTTAAATTTGATCCAAAGGCCTCAGTATTAAAGGTCATATCCATTACTATATGGTGAGAAACCCTGGATCTCTCTGTTCTTATGTTCCACCCTTTCTCAGTTTTGTTTTCTTTTGTAAGAGTAGGTCAGACTCTCCTTCTCTCAGCTTTGCAGCACTCTGTATTACAGGTACAAGACTGCTATTTATATTTTAAAAAGCCTTAGCCAGCAAGTCAAATAAAGAACTTCACTCTAAATGAAAAGTTGAAAATGAAAACGAAAGTCAAGCAGCACTGATGAAACCAGTGTGTTATACAGCCAGATTTTACCACCTTACATGGATATACAAAACACATAACCTGATCTTCACTGAATTACCTGCCACTACTTCCAGAGCAAATGTCATCATGACAGAGGAGTTAGGTATGAACTTACTACTGACTTGCACAGAATGGTAAAAGCTGTGTGGCGTTTTTTAAAAAACAAATTCTTAACCCTCGAACACTAAGCTTTGAAAGTGTAAGTACCATCACTGAAGTCCGATCAGCTGAGCTTCAATGGCTCCTGGTTTGTATGCTAGCAAGCACAACAGTGCAGCGATTACTGGGCAATTCTTCAAAACCCATCATTCCCCTACCCAGAACTTTCAGCTTTACAACATAAGATGCATATACCAAGCACCTGTGAAAAATATAAAGCGCACTGTGTAGCTCAAGAATAACTCCCCGAAGGAAGTGTGGCCCACAGACTGGCAGGATAGTTGCATAAAGTTACTCTTCTTTTAGCTGAAGATTTAGGAAAGAGAAACACATATGGCCTGAGCTTTACCAAAAGACCACAAGCTCTACTTTAACACTGTACTGATTTTTTTCAAATATGAAACTGTATTAGAGGGAAAAAGCTCATGTTACTGAGTGCTTATGTAATATTGCAGCTTACATTCTAGTGACTTCCAGAGTACCTTGAGCTCTTAAACACTCGTATTAGTCAGCAGAAATGTGTGAGCACAAGTCCAGATCCCTGCTATCAATCTGCGAAGGTATACTCTGAAGGAAACAGCCATCCTCTCTTTTCAACCTAAAAGGAACATATATTCTGGATATTCTTTACACTCCTTACTTTCTCAGTAGCCTCAGTATTCCCCCAATGTAAGCTGTCTGAGCTAAGAAGGTTAAAAAAGTTTCCTGTAACCAGGCTCACTTAGGTTTCAAAATATATCCTACTTGATGACCTGGTAGCAGCAATTTCAGCCTTCCTCAAAAGTACTGGAAAACCTTGAACGAGTTTAACCTACTGTTCCAGCTATGGTGGCATTAAAGTATCTTTTTGGGGGACAGTGCATGAAAATAACCTTTTCTGAACTTGATTCAGACAAGATTTTACACATTTCATGCTAACAGCCTGTATTGGGTTTGGGTTTGCATGGCAAGGTTTTGGTAGCAGGGGGGCTACAGGGATGGGTTCTGTGAGAAGGTGCCAGAAGCTTCCCCCATGCCTGACAGAGCCCATGCCAGCCAGCTCCGAGATGGACCCGCTGCTGGCCAAGGCTGAGCCCATCAGTGACAGTGGCAGCGGCTCTGGGGTGACATATTTAAGAAGGGGAGAAAGAAAACTGCCACTGCAGCCGGAGAGAGGAGTGAGACTGGGAGAGCGATCGCCCTGCAGCCCCCCAGGCCAGGGCAGGAGGAGGCAGGGGGGCTCCAGGCGCTGGAGCAGAGGTTCCTCGGCAGCCCGCGGTGAAGCCCCCGGCCGGGCAGGCTGTGCCCCCAGCCCGGGGAGCCCCCGGGGGAGCAGATCCCCCCCCGCAGCCCGTGGGAACCCCACGCCGGGGCAGGGGCAGGGGGTGAGGAGCCCCCCGAGGGGCAGGAGCAGCAGGGACAGCTGTGATGGACTGACCGCAGCCCCCATGCCCCGTCCCCTGCGCCGCTGGCGGGGAGGGGGGACAGAAATCGGGAATAAAGTTAAGTTCAGGAAGAAGCAAGGGGTGGGGGGAAGGTGTTTTTAAGTATTTATTTTTATTTCTCATTACTCTACTCTGATGTGATTGGTAATAAACTAATTTCCCCGAGCAGAGTCTGCTTTGCCCGTGACAGTAACTGCAGAGGGATCTCCCTGTCGTTATCCCGACCCACGAGCCTTTGGTTACATTTTCTCTCCCCCGTGCAGCTGGGGAGGGCAGTGACAGAGCGGCTCCGGTGGGCACCTGGCATCCAGCCAGCGTCATCCCACCACACAGCCAAACTAAATTTATTTTCATGTACCTCAGGTATCTTAGCAGGTTTGAAACCAAAAGGGCAAATACAATTTGAATGCCACTGAAAGGTCACCACTTCTTAAAGACTCGTGCTCATACATTCATATGCTGACCCAAGCTCAGCCTCCAAGACATGGATGCAGACAACCAGTAACTCAGAACCTGTGCAGCAGTGTCTGGGCTGACAATCTGTATCAGCAGCACCCCGGGATGCCAGCTTTTGAAACGGAATATAACTTATTCACACAAGCACCCTACTGCAAAGCCCTCTACACGCAACATGAACGTACTTCATCTGCCATGCTAAATAAAGCGTTGATGGTTTTTTCTTCAGAATTGCTTCGGAACCTTTCACAAAGAGATTGATTACACATCCTTGCTTTAATGCAATTTGATTTGGTAACCACTGTAATTTTGTTTGTTAGATAGCTGTGTCTTATCAGTCCTCTCTCATTCAAAGAAAGGGAGAGGCTTAATTTATTACTTTTCACATTTACAAGAAGTCAACAAAATGGCTGCTAGACTAAAACGGAAACATCTAATACTTTGTCTTTTCATATAAAACTAGCCTTGATGTTAGAGAACAGACATTTGTACACTGACAACAAAATCTCTGGGCCTGATATATATATTTTTAGGACCTGGGCAACACATGATTTCTTCAGTTAGTAAGAGGAGGACAGGAATTACAGAAATTTCAGTCATGACACTGGGTAGGACAGTGTCAGGCTTCATATTACTGTTTAACTCACCTGTTTGCCAGCTGCCTCTCATACAAGATCAAAGAAGTGAAGGAAAAACTATCAATGTATTAACAATAGTTTTCAACTAACAGTATCGTACTTGAAATACATAGAAATACAGTATTTTAGAGTACTAAGCCAGAGTACGATGTGAGGATGGATCCAGGATGGAGAAGAAGAAAGGCAAGAGTAATGGGATGCAGACACATCTGATCTTGAATAGTTCAAATGACAGGGAACTTTGCTACCTGCATCAAGATTTGGAAGTTTAAATCAGTCTTTTTGCTTCCTAGGACTGAGATCCTGGTGACTTTTTTACTCACCTCTTGATAAAGGGGGTTTGTTAACATGAGGTATACAAATATTCTTTTCCTACTGTTTCAACTGATTAGAGGTTAGTCATATTTATTCTCCAGCTCTTCCAACTCCTCACTTGTTATTCTTTCCTAAAATAAGCATTTGTTTTTCTAAACTCATTTTCAAATTAAGCAAATGGTGTAACTCTAACTCCATGTAAAATGTATTTAATTCTACAACATTTCAGATAACTAGTCAACAGTTCCTTCTGCAAGTAGCATTGTAAAATTAGGCCCTACACAGTATGATATTAAAATAATTAATTTAATATCATATTTAACAACGTTACTGACTTTTTTTTTGAATTTTTGTATGTATATGTATGTTTACTTGAAAAAACGCAGTTCACCTTTAGGATCTGAATCAAAAAGGCAAGTAAAATTGCAAAAACCACAGAGCGCTGCTTCCCTACTTCTTTCTTTTCCTATCCGGGTTTTCACACTGGCTCTCACTTAACTGGAAAATAACAGCATTAAGTCTTTCTTCACTGCTCATTAGGCAGGGGTTTTAATTTTTATATTGTCTTCAGTGTGGCCCATAAAACATGGTAAGACTGTCAAACAATGTGGTCAGCATCCTGCCAGCCTTCTAAGCAGATATTCTTCTCCAGTCTACTGCTACTTGGATCTAAAGGGGAGAAAAGCAGAGAGTGAGGCAGATGATAAAGGGATACCTACAGAGACAGCCAGTGCTGTAAGACTTGGAACACCATGCTTTAATTCCTGCTGTAAGCATATTTTGGGGATCTGGGCAAACAATTTAGTTCCCTATGTGCCAAAGTCTTTAAATATATGCTTGAATTTAAACAGAAGTAGCCTCCTTCATTTCCATCTCTGTATCTTAAGGACGGGCATGTTGTGAAATGCCTAGTTAAAATCAGGGTTCCTTCATTTCCCAGACCTCACTACTACCTCTGTGAAGGAGCAGTGGTACTAGTAATTCTCTCTGCCCTCTGCCTTGCTTGTAAAGCTGAGGGGAAAGAGGCCCAGCCATGACAAGTCCCTTGGGATGGCACAACCAATGTACATATACTGTCATACTCACAAAATTATTAGTGATAAAACCAGCACTTTGAAAAGACTTACGTCCTTTTTTAACCCATAAACCATACCATACATATGGTAAAGGTATTTTACTGTCAATGGGTTAGTTCTTCAGTATTCTACAGCACAACTTTGCATACCAATTTTTTCTCCTCTTCCTCCATGAGCATATGCACAAATCATTTAAAAGCAATTTACAACCCATCAAACTACTTAAGGAGACTCTTAAAAGTCTAATGTATGAAGTTAACCATTGGCATGATTTATTATTGAAGTTCCACTGTTATAACTTGACAATTAAGAAATATTGATAAATGTAAACACATTATTGATGTCAATTAAAAAACACAAGATTGATTAACCTCCCAGAGGTATACTGGCACAAGCAGTTAAGAAAGTAATCACCCCCCATAAGTATTCACTACTGACAAATGTGCATAGAAATTAGACTTCTGTGAGACAAAAAGTACTCTCAATAAAAATTAAGATCACTTGAACATATAACCAAAGCATTGAGTCAACAACAAAACCAACAGAATTACAAACAATATCTGTATTAATGTGAAAGGCTAGGTGATTAGGTAACATAACACTCTCATTAACCATATACTCAGATCAAAACAGGGTAAAAATTACCAAAGCAACTGCTCAGCAAGTGAGCCATGCTCACAGGAGAAAGACTATGAACGTATTATTTAGCCACTACACTGCAATATTCAGAACTGCCCTGGCGAGGGACAAGACCTTGTTTACAGGATAAACAGCCGATCTTTATTTCAAAGTATGTATTTAGGTACATTCTACAGTTGATCAAATTATAAAGGTGAACTCAAAACTCTGCTTAGTAATGGTTCACTTCCTACAAAGCACACAGCCTAGGAAGGACATTCAGGCAGCCTATACCTCGAAGGGGGAAAGCATACATCTGACATACCCCAGAGAGAACAACAACAGGAATCGGTCAATTTGTGATTTAAATGTGACTGGAAGAGTTTGGGCTCCTTTTTTCCTTCTTCTTTTTACTTGCTTTCAGAATTAATGTACTGGCATAATGCCTGTCACCAAGATGAAGGGCACTGCAGCTATAGCTTTTAATGGCCAAAAAAAACCAGGCTCACCTCAGAAAGCACAGAGCTAAAGACAGCAGCAATGCACCAGTACCAAGGAGACTGCGTAAACACTAATTAAACTTCTCACTACATTCTTGTCTAGAAAACAGTTTTCCCTGCTTAAACTTCCAAGGGCTGGATCAGACATGCTGATATTGGAGTCTAGCAACTTTCTTTCCTAAAGTCTGGCCTTTCATCACAACTTCATGGATCAAACATTTCCCTCAAATACAAGCAGCTTACTAGAGACACTAGAGAGAATCAAAATTACTGCAAAAGATATAATTGAAACATAACATGTTGATGATAAAAGCTTCTTTGTTAGAAAGAGCTTTAAGTGAAGGCCATATATGTTTAGGTTTATTGTCAAAGTAAAACTAGATCACTGTGAGTTTACTTGGCTGAAAATTCAGTCAAACAGTATTAGTGACAGTGACATGTCTGGTGCTATGCTAAACCGCAGGGGTATTCAATGGACCCGCAGAGTGGACCCCCAGAAGACTACAATAGATGCAGACACACCAGACAGAGAACCTTGAAGAAGGCTTCTTTTTTTCTCTCTCTCTTTTTTTTTTTTTTCAGTAACTTTTTCCCCAGATTTTTATTAAATGACAGTTAACATTTGGTGGGGCTTATAAACATTTAATTTTGACAAGCAATTTTAAAATAAGAAAACAACTGGCACCTCTGCAACCAGAATAATGGAAGTTTTAGTGACTGAACCAACAGAAGAAGAATGATGATAGTAAGACGGGGAAATAAAAAGCACTCGTGAAGCCAGATTCTTGGAGCAAACAGGACAAATAGAGCTCTTTGCAGGCTGGCCTTATGCTGAGAATGAAGACGAGAATAAATTCTTTAGACTTGACAAACTATCTGTGGCAGAAACAAAAAAAGGAATCTAATTTAGAGTAGCAGGGGAAGATTTTACATACTGTGTTTTCACTGTGCTGAGAGGAGAAGCATGGCCACCTGAAAGGGCAGAAAAGAATGCAAGTAGCTTGAAGAGGAGCTAAAACGCTCCGTCTTCCCTTCCTTAGCTGTAAAGGAGAAAACTCACTAATACGCAGAGAGACTGATGACTGAGCATGGGGGAAGAAAATGTCATTAAAAAACCCAACACTGTGCCACAGCTACAAGACTAGGTGACTTAGTGAGGGCATCAACACCAACACTGTCATCCTGAATTACAGACTGCAGTTCAAGGGCAGCAGAACACAGTCCTGGGAATCTGAGGCACCAGACAAAGCGCCAAAGCTCCTCCTGGAGGGAAGTGTGCCTGCTCAGCTGCAGTGCCATGGAACCTGACACTGTGTCCTTTCAAAAAGCAGTACAAAACCAACGAAGCAAATGAAGGCAAAATAAAACAAAACCAGATTAAAAAAACACCATCAAACTGCAGGAGATCAAAACAGAAGTCACTGTTGTAATTTGTCTCTCTTACTTTTTTCAAAAGTCCTCAAAACAGCAATCCCTTTCATTTCTTCAAGGTCTAGCTGTACTTAAAACTGGTTTACTCCATGATACCACCACTGAAAAGGGATGCTCAGGAGAGATCTATGTTCTGATGTGAACATAAGTCACAATATATATGCAAGCCTTTATAAGGTTATATATTTCATAAATAACACACAAAACTGCCATACTTCTCTTTTTCCTATTGCATAAAGAAAAAGATCCTCTACAAATGTTCTGCTCTGCAGCAGACATCACACAGCAAGAAAGACAAAGTTGCTCAAAGGTTAATATACTTTAATGGTTAGAAACTCAGTCTTCAAACCCTCCCTCAACTGGAACCTGTACAAACCAGATCAGGCATCAACTCAACACAGTGAGATTAGAAACATGGCAGAAGTCCTTTAAGCCATGATCAAAAGTACCAGCACTTATTTGTACCTTCCCTCTCTTGGCAACATTTTATATTTATACTAGGACACACACACACTTGCTGTTACGCACCTCAGCTGGAAGAGGATCCCTTTGAAGTTTTGTTGCAACAGCCACCCTTAAGAACCATATTCATTCACACATCCATCACCACACTGGGCAAGTGGCCCTTGAGACACCAAACACAGGAAAGGAGAAAGCATGAAGAGGGGGGTGCAGATGAACACATCTCCCTGAAAACGTGAGCTTCCCTTGTTTCTGGAGCTTTCTTCAGCACAGACCAGTTCAGTCAGTGCTGCTAACTGTTTTAAGAAGTTACCGAGCAGCCAGGCTGACGAAACTTACTCTTTTCCATGTGGAAGTTTACACCCAGCATTTACTTCATGAGATACAGCATCCTGCCATGCCAAATTGCTCAGTATAGCGTAAGTCCTTTCCCTGTCCTTCAGACAGCCCTACTCTGTGCACAGCATCAGATGCTCAGAGCTCTGGATGCGTTATATAACTACTTACTACTTATGATAAGGCCCCAACCTCACCAGATTAGCCACTAAATACATGTAACAAAAATAATGACACCTCTTTATGACAGATAATTAAAGTATTTTAAAAGCAGCTGCCAACACTCATCAGCATTTTTTTTTTTTTTTTTTTAGGAAAGGTTACTGCATACATCAAATGTTTTACACTAAGGCTCTTAGATCAGAGAGACAAAGCCTCATTCCACATCTGAATTGCCTTTGCTTGTAGCCTAAAGGTTACTTTCAATGCAGGGTCTACTTTGGTATTTAATACTGCAGGCAAAACCTGCCACTTGTAATTTAATCAGCAGGGCAAACAGCAGCAAATCCCGTCTGAAAATACAATCTTGCTCTCCATCAGGAGAGTTAAATGAAAACCTAAGGAGTAACACCGCTCTGGAGACTCACACAGGGGTAACCTGGAGAGACGTGCCAGCTGAAGACAGGTAAAATGTCCATTATACTTACTGTGGACTCAGATGCTAGAAATGAAGCTGACATGACAGCTCTGGGCTTTTGGCATCTGTTACAATACATGCCAAGATGAAAAACCTACTTGAAAAGGCTGGCCGAAGTGGACCTCACTGCTAACATGCCCTGCAACGGGACAAGTTCCAATTCACCTGGTATCTGTTCAAATTTACCAAACCTTTTTCAAAGTCACTCCTATTACATTTTTTTTTCTTTTTTCTGACTACCAGTATTGGAACAGGCTAGCAATAAGAGAAATGCAAGAGGCTCATGCCAACCATTTGCTAAATCCCAGATACCATTGCAGCTATTTAGAAGCATATAGATGCTTGATTGCCTTGAGAAATTGATATGATGCAGTGACTTTTTAAAACTGTTTTAATAGGATATTTGCCCATTGCTTGATTATGCCATATACTTCCTGCTCTTTCTGTGAACGAGGCATCTGAAAACTCTTTCCTGTGCCTTTACTTGCTTTAACAAACTAAATAGCTCTAGTGGTAAGAGTAGTTCTCTCCGAGTATAACATTGTTTTAATCCGGTAGGAACAGTAGGTGCAGCTGTAATAAACAGAAATATATGACACTAGTGAAAAAGCAGCAAACCTGCAAGGACAATCCTGTTACGTAAGAGCTGTAAGTCTATAAACTTTTGCAGAAAAAATACATTTTTGTAGAAAAATGCCATTGTGAAGCTGGAAAAAAAAATTAAATATAATTCAAGAAGCTTTTCAAGAGAAGCAGTAAATTAATCTGTGATTTTAAAATTTCCTTGCAGTGACAAACTTGGTAAGAGGAAACCATATTAGAGCTCCAGCATAACTGGCTGCCAGCAGGACAATGTGACTTGCCAATATCATATACGTTCCTGAACAGCAGTGTGCGTGCTGCACACTGTACCGAGTGCTTGAAGAGCTTTTCCAGCTATTCTTTCCTCTTGGCTTCAAAAGTGTTGCTAACATAATCAAATACATTACACAGTATTTTGCAACTTTCTTATGTATTCATAAAAATTAAGACAGAATATGACCTGTAACCCAAGACTAAAACTACTAGTAAGAATTTTCATAACGAACCTTCTCCTGCTAAGGGCATCCAGCCCCCCAGTGCTTTGCAGCATAAACACAGGGAACTTCAGACACACAGAACGTTTCCTGAAGGTTGACAAGTTCCTTGAGACAGTCAATTCCAATGTCATTCACAACTGTGTAAACTGGTACAAGTCCCCTGAATGCTCAACAATATGCTTTCAGTCCAGAAATACATACACTTTGGCATTTACTAAGTTACCTGCTCTTGCTGCAAATCAATCTTACTTTTACTAGTACTAGATTACAGAAGTGAACTATGAAAAACAATGGAGTATTTGCTGTTAAAGCCACAAACAATGACCAATAAAATCCAGAGCAGGCGCAGTAACCTAAGGTACTTCTGTCAGTTTTTAGAGCAACTATAATTGAAATTGCTTGTCTTGCTAATATTTATTAAATGTCTTTTAATGTTTATACTATTTTGATTAACAGAAATATGCTTCTTTATGCTGTGGCTATATTATTACCAATTCATATTATGATGAGTGCTGTATTAGTACATTCATTCAGTATAATCTCCACGTCTATTCAACTGTTACCTGAATCTGATATTGCTAAGAGGAGATACTGTTAATGAACCCTCAAGAAGGCACAGTACTTGGATACACACAGCTGCCCTGACAACTGGGCTTGCTAAAAACCAAAAAAATTCAGAGCTGTTCAACTGTTCTTATTTTATACAAATTTCAAAACAAGACCACACTAATTATTTTTACTAGAAATGGCAAATACGGAGAAACACAAGAATATGAAACTGAAATTTCACATTAAGCATGATACAGATTTTTATCAAGGCGTGGTCACAAAGCATTTCATTAAAAGAAACAGAACTAACATTACTATAATCAATCATTATTGCAAGGATCAGAATGTACTTACAACATGCTGCAAACATGAAAATTGCTGCAAATAGTATTTATCATTATCAGTGGAACCTTTTTAATAGAGTTTTCATACTTCAAAAATCACATTCCTTCATTCTTCTATCTGAAGGGAGCAGTAAGATATATGGAGACTGAGGAAGAATAACTCAAACTCCAATGAAAAAGAAAAGTTCATCTCTTCCCTGAGAAAATGCTGATGACTATCCAGCTGTAAAGGAAGCAGATCCACACACAGCACACATGGTGCATCTTTTGTCTCATTGCTAAAAGTTTCTGGAAACCATGATTCTCATCAGTTTGGATTATTTAAAGGGACAAATAAAGGCTGCAAAATATCAAAACTGTTTTACCGAAGCATACTGTAGTTGTGTGATGTCAAATTACTACTGATAACAAAGCCTTCAGAGCTGCCAGTAAACCCAAAGTAATCCTTAGTGCGACAAAAAGATGACTGGTAGTTTCCAGCCACAATCTAAAGCTGAGCAGAAAGTACTGTGGAGGAATACATAAGAATGAGATGTCCTATAAATTAAAACATGGATTTCAGTAGAGCACACAGGTCTTAATATAGCTTTTGAATTTCACTTTTATATTTTCAGTTCAATACTTGAGAGACAGCATGACACAAAGAAAACTAGCGAATACTTCAAAACACTAAGTATTCTCCTAATTTCAGAGTGGCTTCTATAAATCTTGAATCTCAGCAACAGCAGTAACATTACAGGGCAAATTCTCTTACCACTAACATATTCCAATAGCAATGGAAACTCACAAATGAAGTCATATTAGCATAGCTGGGGAACAGCTGTTACAATAATCCTCAAAGGACCTCAAGACAGCCTCAAAATTTTTTAAGACTTTCTATTTCAAACTTACTTGTGACAATGCATTTCTCACAATGTCCTTTGCAGGGAAGACACCACAAATTGTACTGTTTACATAGTAAACACACAAAAAATATCTTCACAGCGTTGAGAAAGGAATCAGTTGTTCCTTCCTTTAGCCAGACTATTTTTAAATCGAAACCAATAACAAGCAGAGGACAACTAAGGCAGAGATTAATGTTCCTCCATGCTTTTCAGCTTTATAAAGCTACTTTTATAACATTCAAGCAAATTGTACAGTGACTGACATGAACAAAATGACAGTAATCTGTCACTATTTCACATTTCCCACTAGGCTGATTCAAATAGTTATTTATGAACCTTACACTTCAATGGTCACTTTGATGACTAAACCATAAATTAGGATGTAAAGTGAATATAAATTTGATTTCAGAGTAACAACAAATTGTCAGCAAAGTGGGATATTATTTAATTTCTATCGACACACTATGTAAAAGTCAGCAATACCAAGATGTGCTACATCATAATAAACCCCAAACTTGGCAAAAAAAGAGAAGCATGCTAGATCTTACATTTGCTTCAGTGCTTCTGCATTTAAAAATAAAAGCACTTTATATTTAAAACTAACCAAGCATAATATGAAGTCTTAATAATGTCAGATGACTTCATTACTTAAATGTTCAATTAAACAGGGAGCAAGAATGAATGTTTTTCCACAGAGCAAGATTAAATTTGACAGCAAGTAAATATGAATATAAATTTAGATGCTAAGGTTTTTAATAGCTCTATTGAAAACCTCACTTTTAAGACAGTGTTGCTATTTTTCCAATATTTATTTCTTCCTCTGCAGCTGAAAGACAGATGACAATGAAACATGATAGAAATTCTGCAAAGAACAGTTCTCAAATTTTTTAGAAACACTTTTTTTTTTTTTTTGGGGGGGGGGGGGGGGCGTTGGGGAGGAACGACTCAGAAAAAAACAATCCTTGTTACCCAAACATGAAGTCTTGCAGGGACTCATGTGTCAACACATTCTCTTGATAAACTAATTTTCTTTTACCAGCTTATTTTCTGTTAAAAGTTCCACTGCCTATTATGTTACTATGTGTGTTACTGTCTGTTGCTCCCACAAACATGTAAGATAAACACATACTTCCTTCCAAAACCGAATACAGCATGATTACACTTTGTCTGGAAAATTTCTAGGAGGTGTGACATAGAAGAGACACTTCAACGTAAGTTTCACTGTTTTAGCAGTGTTAGAAAGGGGAGGTTGTGTCAGACTTCAATATTCCTTACTTTTAAAGTATATTTTCCCTAAATTCTTACATGGAATTATACCAAAATATGATTCAAATTAAAACTACTTTAGCTTTAGCAGAATGGTTTCACATGTGGGAGAATCCTTCAAATAACTAAGATTTGAAACAACAAACAAGCAAAACTCTGCAAATTTAGCAATAACCCAGGTCATTCTGCTTTATTTTGGTACGTCGCAGTGACAAACACACCCTCCAAGTAACAAACGCATAACAGAAAGATAGGTATTTAATGTAGTTTGCTTCACAACAGTTTGGTTATAATGTATAAGATATACTAGTTTTCTATGTTTACAAAACTAAAACATATGTGGAGAGTTTCATATTCTGAAAATTCAAGTGATGCTATTCCAGGGAACTGAAACCCTACAAGCCCTTTTTGCCTTTGAACATCTTCCCGGCTGAAAAATTCACACTTACATATAAAATATTTTAAAGCGATTTATGTATTACGTGGTAGAGCAAAATGTGGCTCGCAATGATGTCTCTCAATCTTCAGTCAAGAAAGATTTCTTACAAAATTTCTTTGCCATTACTACAAAGTAGCAAAAGGGGTGGGGTGGGGGTGGCATGAAGTAGCAGATTAAAATGATTCTGCTGGTGAAATGAAAAAAAGCAGAATCCATGCTAAGGGAAAATAACAAATCCTGTCTAACCTTTTATCGCTGTCATTTTCTTGAATGAAGAATTAAATGCACAACATTTTTAGCAGTGCAAAATACAGACTGGTATATCAAACAATTACCTATTGCTCATGTGCAGGCTTATTAGAGATAGCTGTGTATGTACAGGCACATGTACATGTATGTTTATGTATGATCAAAATGTTCACTAGCAACCTCCGAACACAAAGTATCCTTAAACTCCTTTACAAAGGACAGTAAGTGGGTATACCAGACAGAGATTAACCAAGCCTGCCTGCTTTTCCTACTTTTTCCAAGGCAGCTGAAAGACCTATCCGATGCTGAGGGACAACCTTTACGCTAAACAAAAATTTCTTAAAAGGTGCAAGACAAGACCCACAAGAGTCCAACCCTGTCAGGAGTCTGTTTTAGAGAAATGGTAGATTTTTTCAGGGTCTACAGTAATACGGTAATCTGGGTGTTCACAGGACTCAGACAGGAGACAGGAGTTCTATTTTAAAGTCTAACCCAGACTTATTACGGCTTAGATGAGTCACCAGAACCACATTTTGTCAAAAGAAAAGCTGGAAAGCTTTTATTTTAACACAACTTACCCACCGCTTGACTTAGAACTTCCTTTTATTATTTAGGCTCACAGAACCAGCAAGAGCCAAATCATAGCCACATCAGGTCAGGGTAACCTGAACATTAAAGTACCACAAATCAGCATCGCAGATACTTTATCTATAAAGCAGGAACAATATCTCCCACCTATGTCAAGTGCTTTGGTACCTTGAAATTGAACTTTTTGCAGAATAAGGAAGTACTTGGTATTATAGAAGACTTGTGCCAAGCAGGTCCTAGTTAAGATATTTCAAAATAAATTTAGTACACTTCAGTCATCCATTTCATGGGAAAACATTTACTGTGGTAGCCTCACTAATGTTTTCCTTATTTATCAAAGCTACAATGTCTACATTCTTACTTGCAAGCATCACAGAGCATTTTCAGGCATGCTGACAGAAATTTATCTTAGCCGCAATCTAGAAGAGATTTTCTGTAGCATTTCACTATGGGACATCCCACAGCCACGAATTGTTACTTCTTTAATGCAGATTTCTGTAAGTGGCAGAATTTGACCCCGTGCATGCTTACCTTTTGCCACCCCTGTAACAGATGAACTTCTCCTGTGTGAACTAACTGTACTTTGGTCCAGGCAGATGCTTAGCAAGTAGGCTTAACCAAAGTTAATCTGTTGTGTGAGGCTGTCAGGGAAGAGCTGAGCACCAAACCCAAAGTTTCACTGGAGAATGGGCCGATAAGTGGCCGAAACTGCATTAACACAGCAGAAAACGTGACTAAAAATCAACCACTTTACACTATAAGTATCTGCAGCCGTTAGTGTCAGTTGAGCTCTCCCTCCATAGCAGCTGGCTGCGGTGCGGTGATCTCCCCTTGAGTAGGGGTTCCTCTCAAGGTTACCCCTCCAAGCTGAAAGATCCCTTACCTGACACCAGACATCAGCGGGCTGGTAAGTGACATTTTTTTGCATGTATGTAACATTTGAGATAGTATAACTAAGCTTAAGCAATAATTTCTGTATCCCATCCTAACTTAAAGTGTAGTAAATAGTAGAGTATTCCAATCCATCTGTACTTACTAAATACTTTACGTACCTAAATTTACTGATTATAACTCAATAAACTACTAACTCAGATCTGAGTGATCTCTGACTCTTCCTGTAACACCTCCTTCATTGCCTTCTCCAGCCTCTAATATTTCCCCGGAGAATATTGGATATCAAGGCTCTCTAAGATAAAACCTCAAAAAAAAGGGCTGAAAATGCTACACATCACCTACAGGTATGAAAAAAACCCCACCCCAACATTTAAATATAACTGCATTGAATCAATCCAAACTGAATTGCTTCTTTGAGAAACGCTTTCAAAATACAAAAACAGCAGTGTTAGGGTAAAAAAAAAAAAAAAAAAAAAGGCAAAACTATGGTAGCACAAAACACCACCTGTTCCCGGGAGAAGAAATTCCAAAGAAATAATTAAACTTGCACCAAAACATTCATACTCAATTGCCAAATCAAAGGGCTCAGCTTTCTACTGAAGTAAGAATCCAGCTAAATGACCTGCTGGTTGTTAAAAGATTAATGTTAAAACAGACCATGGAGGAACAGGAGCACATATTAATTTGATATTTAATAAAAGTACTACTCAGCTCTGACCGGTGTCAGTAAGTGTGGATTTTGCAAGGAGGGACAGCTTAAGCACTGCAAGTGCTCTTAGAGAGTTCAGCCATAGAAACATGCTTTCTTCAAATTTCCAGTGGTCACTGCAGATAAGACAGTGGGTATGTATGAGAAGTAATGAAGTATTTAAAGTTCAACGAAGTATAATTCATGTCTAAATATGCTGCTAGTGGAAGGAACCAAGATACCACAAATGCTACTTGGACAAGGTCAAGAAAAATATTGCCAGTGGCTCAACTTTTTCCAAAGAAAAAATTGTCACCCTGCTTGGACATATTTAGCCAGCATTTACTTAATTCACTTTAGGATTTTCTTGTTTTGCTATTGTTCTAACACTGTATCTAGAGGTGGGGAAAAACAAACACACAGGGCAAGCCTATTTGGAGTGAATGTCACAGCCACTATTCTAAACCTACGATGGAAGGAGGAAAGCAATCTAATACACATGGGCTAGAGGAAGCAGATTCAAAGGAAAATTAGGGCAGGGCAGAGAAGCAGCGTGAAGAGATGGTAAAATAAACAACTGAAAAGGTAACAGAAGAGCATATAAACGTGTGATAGCAAGGCCTGTTCTTGCTAATGGAACAAACATCCCTAAATGTCCTACAGCAACCATCATGGAGAAACGGATGTTTCCCACCGTCTCAGACTCAGACATGCAAGAACAGTTACTGTTCATCTAGAGATGTTCTGAGCAAGAATTTATTTTTTCCATCTGTACTGGTATAGGACAGTTGACTAAGAAGTGTACAACTCTTAGATAAAATGAGAGAAATAAACATACCTGCCGATGAATAACCTCTAGGTTTGCTTTGGCTTTTTTCACTAATTCTTCTATTTTTTCAGAATCCTTTATATTCTTGTTTTCTTTGAAGGCATCTCTTATCCTTCTGATGGCATACATTCTAAACACAAACAATAAGACAACATGTATTCATAGATGTGCCACAGTTTATGACATTTCAACATTCTTTAAAACATGCTGATTTTTTAAAATAAATATACATACACATACACACACAGATATATGTATTTTGCCAGATTTATACATATATCTTTTTATTTAGGGTCTTGTCTTGCCCCAGCTGAAAGAGTGACCAGATTCTTTAATTAAAAAAAAAAAAGTGGTTTTACTGGAAGTTATTGTAGAAAAAATTTGTATATCACATATCAGTCCAGTCCTCATGCTTGTTACTGCCGTAAATATACTGTTGGATGCCTGGCATGGATACTGCAAAACTCAAGAACATAACAAAAAGCCTAAGAAGAAAAAAAATATTCCCCAAATTATTTTGAATCAGTGCAACTGTTGTCACTCTGCATACTCTAAAGGTCACTGAACTAACCACTAAATACATTATGTTATTACTAGTTCTGACTTTGTACTCCCGCAGCCAATAAAGGCAGACTGATGGACCAACCATAACAGAAAGGGCTCCTTCCCTGTCACACCTTTCCTCTCTTGATAAGGAGTATTTCACCCCTCAGTCCACAGTCCAACACCTCCTCATGCATTTCCCCACTAACTAAAACAGCAATAACAGGACACAATCTCTACAAGCAGGAAGAGGTCATGATCTCTGCTACCAGGAAGGATGGTACAATGCTACAGCTACCCCCAAATCTCTCCCCTTTCTTTTCAACCCAGTAAAGGACCTTTACGCAGTCTGTAGTGTACCACTCAGTAAAAAAAAACAAAAACAAACCAAAAAACAATTTCAATACTAAAATGAAATTTTCAGGCTGAGCAGTAGATACTTTCATTACATGCATGCTTGAGAGGGGAAGGAGAAATGGTAATAAAGTGATCCTGCTCAGCTATCTTGATAATGTCCCACTTCTCTATCACCACATCACATCAGTATCATTTTTACTACAGAAACTAAAACCCTGTGTGGCGCTGGAAGGAAAAAAAATAAATAATGCTGCTGCAAACCCCACAAATAGTGTAATATTTCAACAACCATTTTCAATCTTGTATAAAAGTGAAACACGAGACACAAAATTGACTGAAACTTGATCATAAAACGCTCCAAAGACAACGTTCAAAAACAAAAATATTGGGGGAGGAGACTGAGGATGGGAGAGGAAGAAGAGGGAAGATGAACAGCCAGAGGCACTCCATACCATTAGATGGTGCTATCCAGCTCCTAATGTAGCCTCCACCAGCCAAGCAGCATATTTTCTCTTTGAGCTCATAAATAATACATTTCAATCACAGGAATCAGTATGGTTATGGAGTGCCACCCTGCTGCCGCACACCAGCAGATGGTGTGTGCTTTTAATTAGGGCCTGTTCACCTATAATGTGACGCTGGGTGCGTGAGTGAGTGAGTGTGTGTTTGTATGTGTGAAGTTAATAGAATGTATTAAATATGGAAGCTCATTCTCATCTGCAGCTGCTGTCCTAGCAAGATTTGAAGAGGAAACTGCTTATTTCTTCTAGAAAAGAAATAGCCCCAAATCATTAAGATGTTGTGTAATTTTGTTGCTTAATAATGGATGGATTTCAAATCATCCCATATCCGTAAGTAGGGTTAAACTGTGAAGAAATGGAGTGTTTTCTGCAAGAGAGAAAGGGTTTCCAAAACAAAGACACTGTGTGTGTGTATATATATATACACATTTTAGCTTAGAAGAAAAAAACAAGAACAACGAACAGCAACTATCCATTACTGGGTACAAGTCTTTCAAAATGCAATACAAATGAGGAAATGCTGGCTACAGAAAAAAGATACATGGGACTAAAACAAATTAACGTCCAGTATAACACCTACAGACTGGTTTTTTGTTTTGTACATATGGTGCATTAATTGTTCCTTTTTCTCTCTTCCTTTCATTACACCCAACAGTTGCTGAGAAAGAAAACGTGCATTTAAAAAACATCACCAGAACAGTTTTCATCTATAGTCATAAAGTTGTGCTGTTTTTTTCTTTTATAATTTATTTAAAACTTTATGATCATTAACACCCCAATGAAGTTATTTTACATAGGCTTTAACACAATCTTAATTCTACAGCTAAATCAATACATCGCCGGTATTCTCTAAACACACTTCAAAAACTAGCCCTACATCGTGGCACTACTCTGTACTAAGATTACACTGACATTAAATATATCACTTAAAAGAAGGATAAGCTGAACTCAAAGCTCAAAGCTAGTACTATAATGACTAAAACATCCTTTCTTCCCCATTGAGAGGTGCCAGGGAAACATTTCGCCAACACCCGAATTCTTTCAAAATTATGTAAAAACTGTTAAGTCAAGATATAAACAAACTGTCAGAGTTGGGGGGGTTGTTTGTTTTGGTTTTTTTTAAACAACATCTTTTTATATGCAACAACAGTTGTGAGCAGTGTCAGTCCAAACCTCAATACTCTACACTTCAAGAGTTTCTGAACTAAGTAAGTACTAAAAGCCAGTACTAACATTAGGGCTGTGATACCGTTAGAAGTCTGTGACCAACTGAGCTCTTTTGAAAGTACAGTAACGTGGGTAGCAACATGTAGTAAAGATATACATGCTTTGAAAAGAACTTGTTTGTTCAGACATATATCTGTTGTGGTTGGTTTTTTTTTAAGAGCACTACCCTGATAAGATCTTATCAGAGTAAGATAAGACCTTCTCATTGATGAACAGACTGATCAGCTGATTAGCTACTCTAACGGTGTGTACTTTCACTTCAGTAAGTGTAAACACCAGAACAGTTGATCATATACTATTTGAAGGCACAGGCTGAAGTGCCAGTGGCAGAGAATATATGGCTATCTTCATAAAACTTTACAACATTAACCTGAAAGAAGCACAATCTTAAGACAGAGTGACAGATGAAAAGCATTCCAGCAAGAGAAATGGATGCTGTACATTATGAATGATTTATTTACTCAAGCTGGCATAAAGGAACTGAAGACATAGAGCACTGCAACAAGTTTAAGCCAATGTGAGTGGAAGGGCTGCAGTTTTGTCGCCCTCCCTGGTAGACACAACCCCCCTTCCTCTGCCTCCTTCAGACCAGCACTGCCAGTCTGGTATTTGGTCCTGAAGTGAGCTAGAAGGACTGGGTAACCTGACAGAAAGCCAACCTACTAAAATAATGAACCTTTTTCTCTGTTGTTGTTTTGGTGGTGTTGATTCTTTTGTTTTTGTGTTTTTTTCTGGATTAGCAAGCTCCATCAGCTCTGCATGGAACTGGATGAACATTAGCATTGAAGAGGAGGGAATACAGCAGTACTGATTTAGATGCATACAATTTGCAATGGATCCCACTCTGAGAGGCTGAGACAGTCGCATAAACAAAAGGGACTCTTCAAAAAGAAGGTACCAAGCTCTCCAGAGAAATAGAAAGGGAAAGCAATTCTGCATACAGTACACTCAAACAGTTCCTATAGACCTTTGGGAAAGGTCCTAGGAATGCAACAGTGTTCATTAAGAAGCATCACTGCAAATGAAAACTCTGACTGCATTTCACAATCTACTATTTTTCTCACCATTCTTCAGAAATAGACACTGAAAAATGGCTGAAAGATGCAACAAGGCATTTTCTTTTTTTTTTTTGTCATCCAAGCACACCGAAATTTTAACAGAGAACATGTTTGATTTTATCTTCCGCAAAGACCTTCAGAGAGCTAGTGACAGCAGAACCCAAGCAAGAGTGTACAGCTGAGTATATTCACTCCGTACTCTTTTACATACAGACAGTCGAAACACTTTTCGTGATCCCTACTTATGTGCATCTGTCACACAATTAACTCCCAATGAAATGAAAAGTATGTACTCAATGGGTACGTGACTCAGTGCATGGCTTCAGACCAAAGCCACTGCAGGTGGATGGCTATGCAAGGTAACAGATGCACATCAGTAGAAAATACAAAGAGTGGTTGGGGGTTAATGCAAGAACAACGCCAGGGCCAAAACATCACAGACTCACAGGGGATGGACACTACCTGCTAATGTTAAGAGGCAACAGTGCCCCCAAACAATAGTAAAAACCAGAGTTAGGTTAGAAAAAAGTCTTTTTCCTAATATTCAGTCATTCACCTCTACCTTCAAAGAGTTCATCATCTTCCTTCCCTGAAGCACAATCGAAAACCTTACATGTGTCCTCATAAAAATGAAGCCTACAAGAAGCGAAGTCTGAAACAATGGCTATTAAGGAAAAATGAAATCGCAACAGTGGTACTTCAGAAAATAATAGCTGCTTGGGGATTTAGATATTTTTATTTCAAAATGTTTACTTATGTCATGACTGACCAGAAAATAAAAAATATATGGTCCTTTTTCAAGTTTTCACTCTCATATCTTTGTGCTCTGCTAAACTAGAGAGTAAGAAAACAAACTGAAACACCAGACAGACATACTTGCTTGTAAGTACACAGTACAATGCCTTCAAAACAAACCCAGCCAAGCAGTATTTTTCTCAGCATCACTTTTCATTTAACACTATCACAACATGCTAAAGGTTTAAGTCATCTTTTCAGGACAGCTTTACAAACTTGTTGATATATTGTCATTGTGATTGTGAACAAATATAATGTATTAATAGATCACATCACATTTATAGGCAACATATGCGAAACATCACAGCTATTACAAATTGCAAGTCATCGAGCACATGCACAAAGATAGAAGAGAAGGACTGTGGTACCCAACCTGTGCAAGCAGAACAGACTACAAGAAGAGGCCAGCAGGTTAGAATATTCAAGACTTTCAAAAAAGGTATAAAGTAACATGCATTTTTCCTTACTAGTTTAAGTTGTATTTAATAAAATCAAGGCAAGTAATCAGCAGCCAACAGCTAGGAAGCCCAGTGTGGTTAATAATTCTGAAATGAAGAATATGATGCTTTTATTTAAGGACACAACGTGCAAAACTGAGATACTGATTTACAATACAGTATTACTTCAAGTGAGGGATCCTTTTTATAAATGGTCATTGTTTCCTTTCACTAACTGTATTTTCTTACCACTTCTCCATTCCAATTAATGTCTACATCTATTAACTTAACAACAGCATGAATTTTCAGAATTTCCCATTATTACTAGCAAAATGTGCACCAAATAAGATTTGCCTAATTGAATTTTCAGAAATACATATAATTTAAAAATGGAAAGTTTTTATATAAAAAAAATTCTGCAGAAAAGTAGTTTTAGCTTACCTTAAACTTCTATTGGCATTAGTGAGGATGTCTCCATGTACAGAATTACTTCAGAGAGAATGATTATTTTTACATATAATGTGTACACATACATATTTCCATATATATGTATGTATTTACATTCTTCTTTTGTCTACAAAGGTCTCATTAAAAGACACCAATAAAGATGAGGCAAAAGCTGCGTGCAAGTACCATTTAATACTAACAAAAGAAACATTTGACAACACATGTGTGTTTGAGACTGAGAAGTAAGTACTCCATAGGGAAGTAGTTATGACTTGTCTAATTAAACACAGGAACAATAGAAGGGTGATGGATGGGATGCAATGTTTTATCAGCAAGGTGTTCCTCAAACTCCATCACTAGACACGTTTTCAGCACTGCCACCACAAGTTACAGCACAACGACACCAGCCTGCTTTCTAAAATCAAAGCAAAGCCTATTCCTGGAACCAGGAATTGCTTGGGGGAGTGGGGGTGGCATTAACCCTGTATGATTTCCTTGAATTTTCTAATCAAAGTCCCTACACAGTCTTCACAAAAAGCCTATAGAACGAAACCTACAAGCCACTACTTGATTTCTCTGCTAATATACAAAATATGAGTTTCAATGCAGTTGCCAAGAAGTACATCCAGAAGAGAACAAAACTGGAGATACTTTGTGATAGGATTACCCCAGAAGAAGAGAGGAGAGGGATAAAAATTGACTAACATTATAAAACACACTGGAGAGCTGGTGACTGTGACCCAGTGGGTATGATACATGGTGTATGATCAGATACAAGGATTTGTAACTTATTTCTAAAGCAAATCTTGCTACTTTGTGTCCCACATCCCAAAACTTGTAGTAAGAGCATCCTTTTCAGTACAAGTTGCCCTAGAGGAGAAAGAGAAAAAGCTTCTAATATGCAAGCCTGTTTCAAGAGAGTTTCCTTTCATTTTTTTTTATATCAATCTAAAAACTGAAAATGCCTCCCCATATTTATATATGTATAGATAGATACATATATATACACACAGACACACTCGTGACTGTTTTTAGGAAAAAAGGACTTTTTTTCTGACTGTATCCTTTCACAAGTTTGTGCCTGCACCCATTTCAAAGACAGCATGGATGACCACCTGATCAACAGGACCACAGCATCATTCACAACTGGAAAGCTGTTCTGGAGGTCTGTAGGCCCACCTCCTGCTGACAGGAGCGTCAACAATGGGATCAGACCAGGCTACTCATGGCTCTGTCCAGTGAGGTCTTGAAAATCAGGACGGTGACTGAACCACCTCTCTGGGAAACATGCTCAGTTGCTTGGCTGTCCTTATTGGAGGGGAAAAAAGCTTTTCCTTAAAGCCAGTTTGAAAACCTCTCTTCCTTTACATCTGCTGTCTCCTGTCCTCCTGTCAAGCACCTCTGGATACTTTGAGGTACTGATTGCTCTTAGGTTCCCTCAGTGTTGTTTCTTCTCCAGGCTAAACCAGCCCATCTCCCTCAGCCTTTTCTCACAGTCCAAGTGCTTCAGCCCCCAACCACCTTGGTGGCATCTGCTGAAATGGTGGTTATCCATGTCCTTCCTGTAGGGGGGTGGGGGTGGGGGCAAGACTGGATGCAGTACTTCAGGTGCGGTCTAACAAGCACCAAGGGGGATAACTGCTGCCTTCAATGTGGTCCTGAGCAACTGTGATACATCATCACAGGACGCTCCTGGCCTTCCTTGCTGCCAGGGCACACAGCTAGCTGTCTGCTGGGAAACCCAGCCCCTCTTTGGAAGAGATGCTCTCTGACCAGTCAGTCCCTTGTCTGTTCAGTGGCTTCTCCTTCCCAGATGTAGGACATTGCATTTGTCCTTACTGAATTTCATACGGTTGCTGTTGGCTTTTTCCTTCAGGCTTCCAAGCCCTTGAGCACACTGGCTCCCCAGTTTGGTGTCAGCTGCAAGTTTAATTAACTCCTCTGGGTCACTGATAAAGTTGTGAAACAGGATGAGTCCCAGGATCAACCTCTGAAGACCCATTAACCACCATTCTCTAGGCCCCAGCATTCAACTAATCTTAAAGGCACATGGTTGTCCACCCATCCAGACCACCGAGTCCTAACTTGGATACAAGAATATTGTGGGAGTCATCGCTGAAAGCTTCCCTAAATGGGAGTTAAATGACATCTACTGCTCCCCCCTTGTTCACAAGTCCAGGCAATCATGTTGGTCAGGCATGACTTATCCTCAGTTCCCAAACACCTTCTTCTTCATAGTCCCAGAATACTATCAGCGCTATTCAGTAGTATCAGTAGTTAACTATGATTATTTTTGCATTTGAAACATGTATTTTTGGTCCTGTACTTCTAAAAATAAAAATAGTTATTGGCTCAATTCTAAGCGTAAAGATTCTGTGCAAAAGGGAGTGCTTTTCAGAAGGACAGGGTTAAAAGGAAAAAGGAAAGATGTCCAAATGAAAGTATTATTTTAATCTTAATTGGAGTTGCAACTGCAACGTTATATTGCAGAAGAGGTTAAAAAAAAAAGAGGGTTACCAGTGAAGGACCCAATCAAACAAGCTGTTCAGTTAATGAGGCACCAGTCAAGTGTGTGCTGCAGGAACTACAACCAGAATTTGCCACAGAGGGAAAGTGTCCTGATGCCCTGAGATGACTAATAGCTCTCTGTTTTAGCTAACAGCCAACAGCTGTAATAGGTAAGTTTTCACTGCCAAGACCCTTGCCAACTGCTTGCCAGGACACTCGGCTAGCTCTGCAGCCCAATTACCAAGTGGGGAATGCCTTGAAACACAAGTTCATATCCTGACAAGGCCAATTTCTACCTTTCGAGGCAGATATATACCGCTCCATTTGCTGTGCTGCTATTTCTGAACAGTTCTTTAAACAGGCCTGGCCTGCTGTGAATAGCCATTACAAATTCCATTATACACTTTTCTGGAAAGATTAGAGCTTTAGTCCAGTGCTGCGGTCAACATTTCTCTCTTCAGCATGGCTAGGAGTTACCTTCCATTCTAAGAAAAGGCATAGTCTAGCTTGTGACTTGGGTACCCTGAAGAGGGCTAATGGTATTGCGCCTCTTGGTAACTGTAACTGTTCCTTTAGAAACCCACTGGGTGCTCCGCAGCTTTGCTGGATGCAAGTATTTCCCACTTAATTAAGCAACAAGGCATAAAGCCTTGGGATATTCTAACTTCTTGGACTGCAGTGTGCTTGGTCTGGATGACGATGAGTCTTTGATAGGGTATTTCTGAAGCACAGCATTATTTCTGAAATGAAAGATTTCCATCTAGTAAATATCTAGTTACAGCACTCATTCTTTTAATATGGAAATGATAAAAATGCCAATTCCTTAGAGGATAAAAGAGATCAAGTATCAGAAATGTGCTGACAGCATACAGTTTTAAGATAAGAACTGAGATATTCTGACTTACAAAAGACTTTAAGAAACAGTTCTCTGCAGGTTATCTGAGGTGAAGCTTTGTTGGTCATTTTGACAGGCTAGTAATTTTGAGCGTACAGAACAAACTTCTAACCAAGTTTCACTTTGCAAGAGTGATCCTTGTCTTTATTACTAGAATCCAATTTATTTTGCTTCTTGATTTTTGCTCTAGTAAACCTGCACTTTTTGAAAAAGAATTTAAGCATCACAGGTCCAAAATGAATCTAGTAAAAGAAATTACATTGAAATCAGATAGGATCTAGTCATCTCATGACAAAGAAAACAATAAATCATAAATACAATTTACTAAACAATCCATATGAAGCAACAGACCACCTGTTCTGCCTGCTTATAGACAACACAATAGAAGTTACAGGATTTGGAATACTGGAGTTATTCTCCAAACTTTATCCTCTCATCCATTTCTATCAGCTTTACAGCTTATCCAAAAATCTTTGTTTCTTATACCTCAGTCGGTAGTGACAAACATCCCCTGCTGGACCTCCCATCACCATATGGCTCAATGACCTTCCCTCATTTATAGCAAAGCACTGCATGTTCAGTTCAGCAAATCTGTAACATCAATGTTGACAACAATGATAGATATTTGAAATTACAATGTAATACGTAGCAGCATAGAAAATTCTAATTTATGCAAAGCTTATTAGTCAAACCTAGAGCCCCCAAAAATTAATTTGGAATGCATAACAAAATC
The DNA here is from genome assembly GCF_015220075.1 of Falco rusticolus. Taxonomy (NCBI): domain Eukaryota; kingdom Metazoa; phylum Chordata; class Aves; order Falconiformes; family Falconidae; genus Falco; species Falco rusticolus. The sequence goes on from NC_051189.1 coordinate 92,711,331, forward strand.
ACCATCCCACTTTGTGTGTACAACAGAGTACTGAATATTATTTTTAGACATTTGGGACTGTAAATATAGTGCCTTTGGACAATACACAAATTTCAGGAAGCTCAGATACAGACAGACTACTGTGATTATGTTACCAGAGGGTCAGAAAAAAAATAAATGCAGGTTGTTTTGTACACCTGTGAATGCTACCTAAGGCATGGAAAGTCAAGTGAACTAGATCCGTATTTTTTTCTATTTAATTAGTTATAGGATATGGAAGTCTTCACAAGCTTAACAGATGATAACACTAGCGCAAAAGAAAGGGGAGCTGAAAACCCCAGCCTCAGCCAACAGTGGAACAGTAACCCAGAAACACAATGGGTATAAACACGGGGTGTCACATCATCCCCACGAGAAATCAGATGCAGCTTCTTATATGATAGAAGAGCAGAAGGAACTAGGTGAACAGAGCCAAGGTTTGAATGGAAAAAAATGCTTGGCAAAGCTGAATGACTGACCATGTCAGAGAAGCAGATTTGAAGTTTTCAGGCAGGCACAGCTGATCTGCATCCACATAAATTACACAGCACTGCTATGCATCAAGCATGATGTGTCAGAACTACGCACCATGGCTTTCTGCACTGTATGGCTCTCCACTCCTTGCACCTCCCAGGTGCTATCAGCACCAACAAGCATTGAAAAAAGCCTGATCTGGAACAATAAGCTCACAGCTCTTATCTTTGGAGCATGACGATTAGCTAAAGACATAGCAGAGACATCCATTAGCTCAAGTACAGTAAATTCAACTTCTCAGCACCTATATCACCTACATATCTTTCTGGAGTCCAGAAGTAACATGAATTAAAGTAATACTAAATCCTAAGTGAAGTAATACAACATACCTGAAAGCTACTCCACATAAAAGAAAAGAAAAAAGGTTACACTAGTTTTCCTACTATTTTCATTACAGTTACTCTGAAAAACAATGTAGGATGGATGATCTATCTGCCACTTAGGAAGCTAAGAGTGTTTACCAGTCAAAATGTTTCTTTTGGGCTGTGTATGGCCTCCACCTCTAAAACTGTGGCGCACACACTCTAACCTTCCAGACTGCAGATCCCAGCACACAATGCAATATTTTCACCTAACCAGACAACATGTATTTTTATATTTAATACCAGACAGAAAAAATAAGATAAATTTAAAAACTTAAGCTATGCTAGTCCAGTGAACAGAAGTCATTCAATAAACCTGCCAACAGATCTTTTGTGCCCTGAAGCAGTTTAATCTAACCACTGTTAACAGAAATAGAGATCAGAAATATTCAGGAAGATGAAGAGGGAGATCAATTTTCTTTCTCCAAGAAGAGAAATATTGACAACATATTGTCTTTTAATCTAGTCAAGCCTAAGTAAGATAAGTTCAGATGTTAAAATTTCAAGGTGAAGATAAAGCTACGGTCAGTAATTTTGAAAGAGTTTTCCAGTCAATCTCTTGATGCTCTCTCAGAGGCTTACACGATGAAGGAAAAAAAATATCATCTTACTCTATTTCTGTAATATCTATCTATCTATTCTGTTGAACAAGAGTAAGTTTAGACTGGTACATTTATATATCACAAAAGCTTCTGCATTTCAAGCCAAAAATGTGTTACAAAACCCCACAGATAGTCCTTAATAGCTAATTAAGTCACATGCAAATATTCACTTACATGAGTGATGGCAGCACTTTTTGTCCTTTATCTGTGAGTAAGAAAAAACCATACAGCAAACACTAACTCCTTTCCCTTCTACAAGCACGTGGCTGTAAGAAGTTCTTCTCAGATAACAATTACTCTAAATGTGGAATTAACATCTGGCTTAAAACTCAATAACTCAGGTGAGCACTGGCTAAGGAGAGGGAAAGAGGTATAAAAAGTGGCCTATTTATCATAACAATGTTTTCAGTGTAACATTTTATGACCAGGGCAGATTACCTTCCCTTTGACACACAACATGACCTTCCATTCCCCAGGGTAGCAGAAAACGTTTCCAATCTCGGAATAAATTACCCACAGAAGTTGCAGAAGCACCAGGTCCCTAGCTAATGGTAGCAGTAACTCCCACTGATAGAGAATTTCTCCTTCAAGGAGTCCATCACAGTGTTGGGAAATAAAGCCACACAAGCAAGCCTCAAAATACATATAAGTTAGTAAGTACTGCCACTAGTTCACAGAACAATGAGTTCTGTACAAGTATGTAAGTACAGTATACTTATTTGTCCATCACTGTATTACTGTAGCTGGTAGGACTTTTTTCAACCTGTTGCTTTTGGACGTGACTGTGAAGATGCCACCACCAGTTTAATAAATATTCATCTTCAGATTCAAAACCTGCAAATAAAAGACAGCAATTTTTGGCATAAATTAACAAATTTAGTAAGAATTGTGCTTAATAGCTCTGGACTTCAGGAAACGTATTTAGAGATCTACATGAAACAGATTTCTTATTATTGTTTTGTAAACAAACCACTTGAACATTTATTTTCACATTGTAAATTAGTCAGGTCAGGGAAAAAGCATTATGAGACATCTAATTTACTTTGGACAGTGATAAAACTACTTCAATCAATGAATCAATGTTCCTCCCTTCAAAACTAGTTTACATATAAAGCCATTAATTTGAAAACCTATTTGCTGATTTATTGGACTAGAAAAATGCTGTGATATTTTACATGAGTCAAAGATGTTCTCTGGAAATTAGTAGCAGATTAGTTTCAAGGCAACACAACATGCTTCTGTTTGATGCCCAGAACATAATTCAAACGATAAACTTGCAGGACATAGTGTGGCTTGTACTATGTGTTAAGCACTTCAATTGAGTTATATTGATGTTAAAACACCTTCCTGAGAAGGAAGCAGTCTGACAGTTTTTTAAATAAATAAAAAGCTTGGTTACAAGAGGAGGCATATTTTGGTGAATAATGAATTATTGTTTCACAAAGAATTCCATTAGTGATTCAATCCAAAACCTGATGAAATGTAATGGTTTGTACCTCAGCCCCTTCCCCACTCAGCTCCCCTGTTCTTCACTATTATTAACAATGCAAATAAACGATGGCTTCTGAAAACTTCCTCCACCCCTCCCCTCTACATTTAACTTTTAAACTGCTTTTCTAATATAGTCTGCAGAAAATTTTTTAACATTCACTGAACATGTAACTACCAACAGTGGCTATCCCCAAGCTAAACTGATTTTCTCCAACACCAAGGCTCTGAGGAAACCTGTGTCCACATTTCTCCTACTTACGCAAATGAGGAACAGATTTTTACATCTGCCCGTGACTACAACTGAGCTTTGTGATAACCTATATGTTTGTTGGAGAAACAAACAACATCAGTAAATAAATACTGCCAAGCAAAAATATCCTGCAAACAAATACTAGTTGGCAGAAATTATATGCTGTGCAAGAGAAAGATGCAGACAACTCTGTAAAGACTGACCTCACAGGGTACAGTAAATGATGCTCATAGGCACTTAAAGTCACAGAACTAAGTTCAATTATATAAGCCTCAATACCATCATGGATTAGTGATTATTGCCAATATATTATAACTGATTATAGTTTCAGGGAAAGATTTTAATTTTCTTTTAAACACATACTTTCTCTAGCAGCTAAAATAAGACAATCTTTCATCTATACAGACTAATGATTTAGAAACAGGTCTTTAATGGTTCCAGACTAGGATATGCCAGACAAGCAGATTCAGAAGGACTGTCGAGACCTGGTAATGAAGTTTGCGGAGAATCTGACGGCTACGATATTCATAATCCCACACGACATTTTGAATATCATGCTGATTTGATGTAAAATGTTCTTGGAGCTTGGTTTAAACAGGGATTTTTGAAAAAGGATTACTGGGTTGCAGCAGAAGTGAATTCCTGACCTCTTGATACCAATACATTCATGCACACATACCCACACATAGGATTTACTTGGTGCACAGGCTTCTTTTCTTTAGATTACTTAACTGTGATTTATTGTGATTCATTTTATAAGTTAAATATATGTATATATTTTCCCCAAGACTTTATAACAAACACCACACTGAAGAAAAGTCTAGTCTAAGTATTATGAGTTTCTGAATACCAGAGAAGCCTGGCATGTAGCCGTTCACAGCACAGGACCTTCAAATTTTCTTGAAGAATAATTCAAAGATTCTATTTTATACGCATTCTGCTAAAGGAAGACAGCATCTGAACACAACTGAATTCTTTCACTATTATCACATTAAATGTTCAGTTGTGTGTTACATCCTGAGAAAAAGGCTAGAATTTTATACAGCGATCAGGTGAAAAGGAATAGAATTGAATAAAAAGGAGAAAAAAAATGTAAGGGAAGAGGGACATTTTCCATAATGCCACCCTAGCCAGAATATTGTCTATATGATTTGTGTCATCTTCATTCTGAAGAAAGAATATCAAGAAGAATCCCCCAAAATATTCCTCACTGAGGACATCCTCTGCACCGAGTTCTGTGCAAAACAGTCATGGAACAGCTGGCTCAAGTATTCACACGTGCAAGCAAGCTACCAAGAGTTTTCTTTCATGCCCATTTTTCTTAGAAAAGCAGACAACCACATGCAATCTAGGACTGTACTTTCTTGGTCAGAAAACCATGGGAAGGGCTTTATCAAAGAGGTAGTTCAGACAGCACCCTTGCTATCTGTTGCTGCAGCAAGCGGTTCTAAATATTGCCTGATTGCCTGCAGGTTGGTTTTGGTGTTTTGGTTGGATTTTTGGGTTTTTTTTGTTTGGGGTTTTTTTTTTTTTTTTCCCAAAATTACTTTGACTTTTTTGAAATGCAGAACGTTGATCTTCTAAAGAACACTTGAAATAACAGTCTGTGTCTATTGCGTCTTGAGTAAGTCTTGATGTTATAAGGTCATCATGCAACATACAGAAGGATACAGTGAGGAACTATATGTTAAAGCCACATTTAAGAGTAAGGAAAGAAGGTGAGGTAGGACAGCATTTCAATACTTAACAACTATTACCACATTACAAAGCACTTACCAGAAATCCTATGCATATGCCTATTGGCATGAATCACTGCCAGAGGCAGTAATTGCTCTATTACTCTCATTAATTCTCACACAAATTCTACTGGTAATTAAATCTTACATAAAAAGAAAAACAACCCTGTTCTACTGTGCTATACAAAGAACACAAATAATGTCTTGGACAACAACCACATCAGATACACTCAATTTGGGTGCCTTTACTAAAATAATAAAAAAGTCCATTAATCTGTCTTTTGAGAAAACCTCCACTCATTCATCTTCCAACTATAAAATTTCAGTTTTTCCAGAACTCTGTGTGCTATGTATGTCCTCCAACTCTATCTCCAAGTTATTTCTATTCAAAACTCTCCTCTGTCAAAAAAAAAAGGAAGTAAAGAAAATTACATCAAACCAATGTGTAGATATGCTTTTATTGTTTACAAAGAGCATAATTTCACCAGGATAAAGTGAATGTATTTGGAAGATGACAGCCACTGTTGTATATTGGAACCTAGGAAAACAACTCCTAATGGAAATGATCAACAGGACCACCAAAAAATCAAAACATCTGGCAAAATTGTTTCCATTTGGTTTAAAATTTCTTTTCAGAGAAGTATGTTCTGATGGTATCTAATCATCATGTTTTGACATTTTCGGAACAGAATGCTTTAGCTGTCTTTCCAAAATATTTTATATATAGAATACTGAAGTCAAATGGAAATACTTCAGTACTGTCAGATCCAAAGTCTAACAGTCCAAAATCATATTCTTATGGCTTTAGATTTTCTGCAAAAGTGCATGCATTTTGATGTTTTACTACAATTCAGAGTATAATCATCTCAGTCCTTTACATTCTCAGTTCCCACCCTAATCAGCAGATTGAGCACCATCCAGAGCTCTTAAAATATCGACATCTTTATTCAACCATACATGACTCCGATAGAATAAGGCAATATATAAAAAAGATCCTAAAATAACATAATAGGAAAATATCTGCAAGGTATATGGTCACTGACAGCATGGCCAAAATTAAAACTCCCCCAAGAAAGAGATATTAATAAGGCCAACCACAAACGTGTATGAATGTTTACCAAACTGATCTGCACATGTGCAGTGTCCATTTGCCCAAGATTTTGGGTTATGCAGCTGCCAGGCCAAACCGAGTGTCTGCAGCACCACAGGATGGAACCTACCCTGCACCTCAGGGCTCAGGAATATCACAGCTGCTTGCAGCCCTGACTTTTTTGTACTTTACAACTAGATTACAGAGATAGCCACGTACTCATCATGTGGGAAATTAACTCAAAAAACCCTCCTAACTTTATTATCACTCAGAACAGCCAGCAATTATGGAGAGAGAAGGAAAAATAAGTTACTCGCTTTCTTTGCACAGCCAAGGAAAAAACAGATGCTGTAAATCTGCAGTTCAGTCACCTTACTCCTGCAGAGAAGTCAGACAGCTCTGGTGGACTGAATTGACCATTTTATTTTTTCCTGCATTTCTTAAGTCAGCTACAAACTGCCACTTTGGACAGAACACAGTACTTTCTATAACATGGCATGTCTCTGTTTTCTCATTATCGTTTTGGATTTAAAACAAAATAATAAATCACCATTTAGTCTTTTTTTCCTCCCCAACATGCAGAAACATAGCACCAAGAACTGACAACCTGCTGGCAGACCTTGTCAATCACAAACTCCATCAGGAGAACCAGAGAGAAAAAGGCTTATTCAGCTTGGATAACTGTCACATGTAAAATTTTAATGTGGTTACTAAATTACCTGAGACATAAAAGTGCAAAAAGAACCAGTGATCAGATTCTATATACCAGAGACTAAAAGCAAAGTATGATTTTTTGATTCAAGTGACCAAATAAGGTATGTTGGAAGGAAGAGAAAGAAACCCTTTTTGAAAAAGCGTGTTTCTTTAAAATTTTACTTGGTGTGAATTATGTTGTTGAAAGAGTTGCTAGCAGAATCTTAAAAGCGTTATGCCTCCTTGAAGAACAGGACATTATGCAACTAGAGGTCAACTCAACCTATCCTTGCGCAGAAATCCAGGTGCTCTCGTGAACATTCCGAACTGGCACCTGTTTTCTCACTACTCCCATAGCCTGCTCCTTCCCTGGCTCCCTGAGGAACCACTGAGACGGGTGCCACGCAGAAACAGGCAGCCTGAATTGCTATGGCAGTAATAGCTTACTCCTGGACATCCTCTTTCCTGCTGTCACAGCAGTAGAAGTCACCTTCTAAACAGCTTCCCTTCTTTGCCCAGGCTCACCTGGCATGGCCCGAAGAAGCCTCTGCCGAAATCCAAGAGCATAAACCCCTCAAGCCCATAGCCCATGAGCAGCACATCCTTGCAGCCTGCCAAGTCGACCTAGTTGATTAGCTCTTAGCAGCGCTCTTTCCCAGAGGAGTGGACTATAGGCTAGACTGACATGCAAAGCAACATCAGAAAAGTTAGTTTATTAAATGGACAACACAAAATTTCATCCAAGGACAATGATTTTACCCCATATATACAAGTTTCTACAATAGGTACAGTGCAAGAGGACCAATAAAGGTCCTATATACTGAATCAATTTGCAACATGTAAGAAAGCTTCCAGGTTTTATATGTAGGAATGGAATAAAGAAACAACTACAATAATGTGATTGTGCATTCATGCTCCACCAAAAGTCCACTTCATTCCAAATGACACCAGGTATTAGGGGGCTAGATGCAGCGCCTGTGCCCAGCTGCCAGGGAAGAAGAAAAAAGGTTGCATTAATTCTCAAACAACTAATAACAACTCTGACACTACAGATGGCAATAAAATGAGCTTGTTAGAAAAACATAAACACCTGGAAGATAAATAAAAACAAAGGTAGCAGAAAGCTGTGGTAGGATTTAATACAGACATGAAATGACTTTTTATGGTGCTTCTTAAAAAATAAAGTATTGGAATTCCATCTGGGAAATGAGAGGATGTACACATTTAAATTTTTGTTTTTAATACTTCCTGTTAAATTCATGTTCAAACAGTATCCTGTAACAGTTTCAGATCTTTTTCCAGAGCATCTAAGAATCTTGCCATTAAGCATGCAGAAAAATTAAAATAACAAAGCACATGCCAATATACTGCTATGTCCTCACCTTATTCTAAAATGTTGATCAAGCACACTGACTATTTGAGCAAGATGTTAATTTGGATAGCAGTTAGCAAGAAGTCTCAAAATGGAAAAGACTGACATTGTGGAACAGCAACAGAAACAATGAGAAATGTTGCACTGATAAACCAGACCCCTTGTCCAAACATGGCTCGGTTTATTTTTGTGTTTAATCAGGAGTCATGATTGATCTTTGCATAACAGCAGCTGGCATCTGACATTGTGCCTTTTTCCATTTTCCTGTTTGCAAAAAGCAGAGTATGTTTTGCATACTCAGCAATGACCATCAGCTGAAGTATTTTCAAGTATTTTCTTAAACACAGGTCAGCGCTTTTTTAAATGTGTATCAGTAAGAGTTACCACCTCTACACACACAGAATACATGGCAATCTGTGCCAAATTTAATGACACGGACTATGAACAACGCCTTTTTTTTTTCCCCCTTTTTTTCTTTTTTCAGACCCATCTGGACTTATGGGAATAGTCACTCATTGCCATGAAGAAAAAATAAGCAAGCATTTTATTTTAGTGATTATAATTATCCTTTGCTCTGATCTCATACATGCACAAGACCTCAAACTGTAGTAATGTTAAGCTCTAATGTTAAAACTTCGTTTCACCAAACTTTTACATTAAATTCAGATACTAAGCTTAGTGCAAAAACACAGGAATCACAAACCTTTTTTTTCAGAGCATCATCTTCAATGCCAAAAGATTAAACACACCTTAAGAACATACTCTGCCCTGTACAGTGGAATCCCTGAATTTTTACTTCCTAAGCTTTCATTTAAAACAAAAAAAGCTCACATTTATTGTAAGAACATCAAGATTTGTTAAATGAAATTTTTCTACATGTTGATAAAACCTTTCAGAGAAAGACTAAATCAAAATGTGTAGAAAGTTTAACAAAGTGCAAGGGCCTGCACCTGTGAGAACATTAAACTAGAGTCCAGCGCAGGCTAGCACATGTGTGGCTGGGGAGCAACCTTCCCAAAAGAGATGAGGTCCTGGTGGACAAGCTAAACACAAGACTCGGGAGATCTCATCACAGCTTTCCAGTACTTAAAGGGCAGCTATAAAGAGGACAGAGGCTCTCTCTTCACAAGGAGCCACATGGAAAGAACAAGGGACAATGGCTACAAGTTGCATTGGAAGATGTTTCGTCTGGACACAAGAAAGAAGTTTTTTTACAGTGAGAACAACCTGTCACTGGAATAACCTTCCTAGGGGCGTGATGGAGGCCCAGTCATTGGAGGTTTTCAAGACATGACTGGACAGGGTGCTACATAATGTCACCTAGGCTCCCCTTCCCATGAAAGGCTGGACCAGATGATCTTTGGAAGTCCCTTCCAACCTGGGCTGTTCTACGACTCCATAAAATCAGATCAACAGTTAAGTTGTTTAAAGCAGCTGGCACTGAAAAAACAGCTTAACTTTGCTCGGTTTTGTTCTTAGGTTAGCAGAGATTTGCAAAAATCAGATTTACTAGTTCTAAAACCTTGAAGAAATGACTCAGATGAAACTGCATGCATTCAATTAAATTGTTTCCAATGCAAAGCCTGTTTTGACAAATTTTCTTCCCTGATCCTTCTATATGCTGGGTAGTTTCATTAATTAAATCAAATAATATTGCACATTCTAATAGAAAAAACAAATTCCATTAAAATGTGATTTACACAGACAAGAAAAAATGTATCTATAGATCAAACCACAACATCTACCAGTTAACAGAGAACATAATGGATAACTGAAGTAAGTATATAATAAATCAAGAAATACCTTAAACCACCAAAGAAACTATTTGCAGAAAAATTCCAAGAGAGAGACTTAAAGCTTCTGACATTGCTCCTAACAACTAGAAATCAAAAACTTAGAAAGGAGACCAGCCATAAGCACGTCATATTATGTTTCCCAGAACTTATTAGCCACTGTTACAATCTTTACAGGCCAAGAAAGGCCAGGGACCTGAAAATCAATATTGGTTAGCTAGAATCTCTGGAGCTTATCAAAGCCAACCTCCCACTTGAAGCAGGCCGACCTGCAACACGGGTAGGTCAGCCATGGTGCTGTTTGGTTAAACTTGTCAGGAAAACCTTCAAAAACAGAAATGTCATAATCCCTCAGGGTGACCCGCTCTAGTCCTGTGCTAGCCGTCCAGAGAAAACCCTCTTCACCATATTTCCATGTGTTTTGACCACTGAGCTTCAGTCACATTAAACAAACTTTAAAGTTCCTATTATCCTTATTTGCTACTAGATGTGTTTATAACAGCTTTCACAAGTTTATAAATTCTTTTGTTTTCTGCACCAAAAAAGAGACCCAACATGAACCCACTATTTAAATTACAAATGAAATTCTGTTTAGAAATTATCCCTTACATCAATTTAGTTGGGACTGTACTCCAGACATGTTACAAACTGTCAGAGGATGTACTTTTTGGCAACCAAGCAGAAGAAAACAGTATGCTCATTAAGAACCCCTTTTTCGACTCAAAACCTAACATCTTTGCTCTTCACGTATTGATTTTCCTCCAGTACGAAGCACTCTTCCTTCCTCAGGCTGTCTGCATGGGTAACAGGGCAAAAGGGCAGACATGAAATTACTTACAGTCTACTAAATTCTCTCTCCCTGCTGTTAAAACCTGGCCTATACATCTGGGCCTCCAAACACTCCATAACATTTATTGCAGGACCCTGGAGACGCTCCTGTGTCTTGTTATTCTGAAGGCTGTCAGCGATGACCCCAGTTACTTTAAGACACAAATGTTATTCTTCACAGTTATGGCACTAAAAGTCCTTTTGCACGATATAAGAAAATTTGGTACTACCAGGTGACATATATAATACATTTACTAGTTAAGTCACAAAACAAAAATATTGAATTTTCCATCACAGTCTATATGCACACATTTGAGACAAAGCACAGCAGCAAATAAGGAGACAATAACCAGCTGATCATATTCCAGGTGTACACTTACAAATACATACTGTTTGCAATAATAAATGTCTGAAATTCTCTAACCGAAATAACGAATCAATAAGATTAACCTTTAACAGTTTCTACTTGCCTACAAGCTGGTTCTTTACAAAGTCACTCGGTTTACTCCGGGGTAGTACCATATCACATTACAGCAGCCCCAAGGACATAGCAGGACTGCTTATCGTGGCACCAAAGAAGCTAGCAGCGTCTCCATTTTAACTACTGGTGTGGCATAAACACCAAGGCAGAATTGTTGTGATCCCAACAGACCCATAGATATAATAGCTGCTGATTGTTTCCTGCTAGAAACTGCTATTGCTTTTAGTGCTCACAAATGCGTATATACCACAAGATTTTATACAGTTGCTGATTTTATCTAAGGATAGGCCCATCAAAAACTGAGATGTTTCCTTTAAGGAAAAGGAAAACTTGCACTGTGATAGGTGTCCAAAAAAATCAGATAGCCTAGGTAAACATATACCTTACCGAGTTCCATCCTTCCAAACTTGCTAGTGCAAAAACCAGTAAAAGAAACAGAATGAAAAGCTTTATGCTGCATTAAGCAGAGAACTCATCAGTGCACCATTGCCCGATAGTTAGCCTTGATTTGAGCTGCATGCCAAAATTTCCATACAACCAAGACACCTGCAGGTACATACTTCATTTCTGAGGGACCTGGGGAGGTGGGCTGGGTCCCAGATATGGTTTACAGAGAAGAAATGAAAGCGATTTCCCAAGTTCCCTGTGCTCCATCAGCAAGGGGCTGGGCAAAGCGGTCCACATGTGGTCTGTGAGGCTGCTGTCACCAATTACTGGTGCAACCAATGTGAGGTGGTGCTGGCTTGCCTCCTCACACCGTTGTGGACAGTCAGCTTCCTGACTGATCACCCCCCACCACAAACCCATTGCTGAAAACATGCTGTGGCCCAGCCAGGAGCTACATTTGAGTGTTCACCAACTGTACATCTCACAGGCCTCAAGCCATCCCCATTACGTACAGTCCTCTCTGTTAGCCAGAATAACGGCAAGCTGGGATACTCAGGACAGCGAAGAGCACGACGAAACCTTGATAGCAGGGGATCAAAAGGAGGAGGAAGGGAACACGACGCACACACATGCTGCTATGTGGAGTTAGCAATGTTTATTAGATTCAGCTCTGTTTCAGCCCCACAGACTTTCTTTTAAGGGCACTCCATCACACAGAAGGTTTGGGGAATACTTATGCCTTGAAGAGTGCAGAGCTCACCACAGTTATGCAAGTTCAAAGGCTTCTGTTCCCAGCTCTTGCCAGGCTAGAGATGATTCACAGCAAAAGTAGCTCACATGACTCTGCCTGTGGGTCCAACTGAGCAGTGAAGTGAATAAACTACCAGTGGGTAACACAATTTTGCCAGTGCTGGTGGGGAGGCACCCCCTGTGAGCATAGCAGCTATTTAGCGGAGACCAGGCCTATACCTGTAGCACACAGGCAGAAAACGTTTACCAGAAAACGGTGCATGCCTTTTGCCAGCTGCCAGAGAAGGCAGCCTGCCACGCAGCGCGGCACAGCGCATGGCGAGATGAGCAATGCCTGCTCCCTCGTCACACACAGCACCCTGAGCTCGGACGGCCAGGGTGCCAGGGTTGGGCAGGGAAGCCAGCCTCCTCCAGCACAACCAGGGCCGCAACCTGGCCCCCGCTCCCCCTCACCACTGAAGGGCTGCGTCCACACCAGACACCAGCTTTTTCAGGCTGGGACAATCTCCGTCCCAGCCCCCTCTCCTACAACAGGGAGGGCCCATCGCCGGTGCTTGAGGCAGCCCGGGGCCAGGCACGGGGACCGAGGGCTGCCCCTGCCCTGCGCCCCGACCCCCGCGGGCTGCCGCCGCAGCCGGGCCGGGCCCTCGCTGCCGCCCCCCAGGCACGGCTGGGCCTGGGCGGCCGCCCGCCACCCCCGGGGTGCCCGGCAGTCACGGCTCCCCCACGCCCGCCAAAAGCGAGCCCCCGCCAGGCCTAAACGCCGCCGCTGTTTCACCCCCCGCAGCCACCCCCGCGCCCTCGCGGGGAGAAGCGGGGCCGGGGCCGCTGCCCGCCCCGCAGCCCATCCCCACCCGGGCCGGCAGCGCACCTGTAGTTGTAGCCGCTGAAGCGCTGGCTCTCCCGCAGCAGGGCCCGGTACAACCGCAGCACCTGGGCCCGGCTGGATGCTGCCATGTTGTCAACACCAGGCGGGTCCTCCCGCGGCGAGGCCCCTTTCCCCGCCCGGAGCGCCCGAGGCCGTGCCGGCCCCTGGAGCCGCCTCCCGCCACCCGCGCCGGCCTCTCTGCGCGCCTCCGCGGCGGGCAGGCAGGGGCGGGGGCAGCCGCGCCAGGAGCGGGAGCGCACGGCCCGGCGGTGAGTAGCGGCGCGGCCCGCGGGGCCGAGGGGCAGCGGCTGCTGCTCGGCCTGGGCCCAGGCCAGGCCCGGGGCGGGGGCGAGGCCGTGTCCTGCGCGCCGCAGGGGGAAAAGGCTCTTCCCGCCTGGGGGGGCCCTGAGGGGCGGTGGGTGGCCTGTCCGTGCGGAGGGCCCGGGGCCGCCGGGTCGGCCCCGTCCGTTGCCGCAGATGTGGCGGCTCCGCCGGGCCTCCCTCCCTTACCCTCCGCTGCGAGGTCGCTGCTCAAGCCTTGGCCTGCCCTGGAGCACTGCCGCCGCGTCCCCAGGAGGGGGGGGGCTGCCGGGCTCGGTCCGGGCCGCTGTGCCTGGCCCCAGCGCTGGCGGGGTGGGGAATGGGCTGGAAGGGCCGGGTCACAGGGGAAGGCAAACCATCGTGCTAATAAACTGGTCGGTGATGGTGGCGTGGTTGTGTGCACCCGTGGTTGTGGCGTGGGGAGGTGGGTGCTGGCAGGGCGGCGCTGGGACGGGGCCTGGAAAGAGCAACAGGTGATGTGTGCCTGGTGGTGGCATCGAAATGGCGGTGCGGGTCTGCAGCGAGCCTTCCTCGGTGCCGGTGTGCCAGGGCCCGGTGTGATACTGTCATGGGTGTGCTGTGCCGCTCTCTGTATCCTGCTGTATGTGGAATTCTGTTATTTAAACTAACTTGACCTGTGTAGTTACAGTTTCAGTACTGTTTTAAGTAGTGAGGGTCTGATGGAGCTTAGCAAGCATTTGCTGTCTCTGTGCTTTTATTTTCAATGGGAAGTGTCTATTTAAATACTTAGTATTTTCTTACTTTTTCCACGGCCCTGAGGACTGACCATATGGGTTTTATCAGTGTCCTCCTCTAAGGTTCCCCATTTGTGCAGGTTTTCAGAAAACAAGTGGCTGTGTTGGGTGAATCTAACACATAGGCCCGCATGTGTGGAAACTGGCCTCGAAGAGGGCAGTACCCAGGCAGGAATGAGTGTACACTGTGCCTTTGTGCCGTGCAGTGCACAGAACAACTGGTTACCTGAACCATTTAAAGAGTAGGTTCTGCCTGTTCTTGGTCTTTGTTCTTCTCTCCTGTGAGGCTGGAGCTCTTTTTCTACTTAAGTGCTTCTTTTGTTGCGCATGCCAGAGGCATCCTGATCCTGTTGCTGCTGGAAACAGCACATACTAGCATCTTCTGCTGAAAGTTTTGCCATTGCAGAATAAATGTGACTTTGTAACTTACAGGTATGATGCCCTAGCTGTACTTAATACTGATTTTAAAATATTATCAATAATATGACTTATTTATAGTCCTTACATGGTTCCTTCTTTCTCCGCAGTAAACATGTCTCTGGCAAAAGTGGTTCAATTGCTGCTACTAATTGAACTTACTGTATATGCACTTTGAGTAGTATTGTTTGTGCCAGTTGTACATCAGATGCAATTTACAGTTTATTGCATAGCACTGAAATAGTTCTGTGTCATGAATATAAATACCGTATTTCTGGATGTAAGTATTATAGACACACAAGCGTTTAAGTTGAACTTATCTTTACAAGTGTGCTATGTTTTAGCAGCCTTTTTAGGGTCAGGAAACTGGAATTTTCCATACATAGCAACGTTCTTAGCTATTCTCTTTATCAAAACCAAAACTAGAAATGTTAGAGGAAATGTTATATTTTTGTAGAAAAATGTAAGCAACTGAAACAGTAAGTGTCATGCTTTTGAAGGCCTTCCCTTGTATGTTACAAAACACGTGTTTTGGGCTAGCTTTTGGCAGTCAGAAAGCCAAAATAGGAAAATACAAAGTAGGCATGCTCTTCAGTTGCCTGTGGAGCCAAACGAATTCTCCTTGTAGCCCAAGCCATATTGTTGATGCAGATTGCCACACAGGAAGTGGAGTCGGTCTGAGGTACTGTGCTCCCCTTAT
This sequence comes from Falco rusticolus, assembly GCF_015220075.1. NCBI lineage: Eukaryota > Metazoa > Chordata > Aves > Falconiformes > Falconidae > Falco > Falco rusticolus. Next base: position 92,726,779 of record NC_051189.1, read on the forward strand.
CTTAGCAGCTGTTGGTGGCTGGGCACTTAATACGTGTTAAGGCTGAACTCTTGGTTTGTGTCTGCAGATTTATCATCTTCCTTGAAAGCAGCAGCGGCAGCCCTGCCCTTTGTTTTGCTCATGAGCTTCAGACAGCTTGAAAGATACGGATTCATCATGTACAGAGCAAAACCTAGCTTTGAGAGTTCAGTGAAGTTACATAAAATCATTCTGTTGATGAGTGTGGCAGTTATTCTATCTAATTTTACAACAGCCCTCTCTGTTATTGTGAGAAATAGTTTTGATGCTTGAGTCTTCAGCTCTAAATGATGAGTGAGTAATTTGGAAGAAAGAAAAAGGGATTAAGCAAACTTTGTTTACAAGAACACTACTGATTTAATATTTGCTCAGTAATTACAAATTATTTTGAAGTAGCCTCAGTTGCTAGTCTTGTTCCTAAATCCCCCTGACAGTTGTTGTGATACTTTTTTTAAATTATTATTTTTGTTAGATAACCATAGTTTTTCTCTTAAAGAAGCACGGGAACCTCTTATGTTTAGAATAAGCACATGTAATGTACTATCAAATGCAAAGTTAACATAACAAAGGAAAAAGTCCTTGCTCTTGTCTCCCTTTTTTTGGATTAACCTTTATTACACTCAGGGAAGGAAGAACAAATTTTAGCAGAAACTTGTCCTGTTTGTGCAGTTGGATTGGTGCTATTGACTGGCAAAATTATTTTTTAGTGTATTTTGTTACTGTATTTTCTTGGAAACAATGGATTGGGTCTCAGAAGTCCTGTCATTCTGCAGTAGGTGGACATTGCCTCTGCTGTGACTGGGGTACATGTGTTTCTGCTAGACTTCTGTTTAAGTGCATCACTACAAGCCTGCAGAGAATTTGAAGGACTGACATAGCCCAAATGACCACTGTTATCCTGTGATGATGGAGCCCATGTGTGGGGAGGCAGTGATGATCACTTTATTAACTGCCTCCTCATTCCCAAGGAAGAATCCACACCTGAATTTAACTTAAGATACCAGGCTAGGACCAATCAAGACATGGGATGATTTCACCCCTCCCAAACTTCTCTGGTTTAAAACTCAGTGCTGTTTTATTGCTACATTTTATGGAGATGGTTTCCTTACCTGCAGTAATACATATAATCATTGTTGAAGGGGGCTGGTGGATGTTCATTTGTACAGAAGTCTGCTTTTGGCATTTGGTCTGAGGAAGGAGAGTGGCCCGTGCCTTGCCTTTCTGCATTTCTTGGGGTAAATAAGGACTTTGATAATGATATGTCATTTGATAATTATGTAATATCACTATCTGAATAGTTACTAATATTTTAAATATGTAGCTGCTAAAAAAAAAATAAAAATGAGGGGAAGGAATTTGGATTAAATACCTGCAGAAACTGTGGACTGGTGTGAAAGAAAACAGCTGTTATTCTCCAGTATATATTGGATGTTTTGTCATATGCTGCTGAATTGTTCCTTGTGGTACGCTATTTCAGCTTTATGATATGGCACTCAGCACTTAAAGAGAGCATGTGCTTTCCTGGTACACTGCTGTTCATGTTCATTATTTTTCTTTGGAGGTCAGAATAATATTTGATTCTTGTGATACTATAGTTTCTTTTAATTTTTTTGTTTGTTTGTGAAAACGTGCTAACTTTTCCCTGCTGCTGTGGTGTAGTTTCTCTCTCTTCTGTTCCAATTCTTGATGGACAGCATTGTACGCAATTAGAGTCTACCCAGTGTAGAGAAGGACCTTTAAAATAAGGACTATAAATCACAAGAATGTTGGGTTCTTAGTCACAAATGTAACAAACTATAATTGAACCATTCCCTATAGTATGACTTCCACAGGATCAAAAGGAGGCCTTGAATAACTCTGCTTTTTTTTAGAAATATATATTTATTTGGTTTCCCTGTAGAAAAGAACATTTTAATCAGGAGGAGAAACTTCTGTTTTTCAAATTCAGCTGTACTCCTGAATTATTTGTGCGTTTTGGAAAATTCTACCTAAGAGATCAGAGGGAAGAAAAAACCGGGACAGAACTTCTCTCTTAGTCACTTTTTGTGAGTTACCCCATCTCTTTCTGAACTGAATTGCAGAATGTTGTGTATTGTTTAAAGTAAGATTGTAAGAATGGTAGTAATAGGAAAAAAACCAAAAAACAATCCCCCCCCCTCCCCCCCCCAAAAAAACCCCACCAAACCCCCACACAACGCGCCCCCCCCCCCCCCCCCCCCCCCAACCATGGTGTTTTCTGTTGTAATACTTGGTCATGTAAGGGGAAAACTGTTGATCTCTCATGCTACAGACATCAAATTGAAAGAAACAATGCATTTTTTTTTTCCTTGTTGCCCTCAGTTTTAATTCTCTAATTTTCTGTGGCCATGTGCAACACTGGAGGACTTCATAGGCATTATGTTCCCTGCTAATTATATATCATGCTAAGAAGCTGGACAATTAAGTTCAGCAATTGTGGGGTAACTTCTGGATCAATGACAAGAAATGTTGATATATATACCGTATCAGTTTTGAAAGAGGTTGATACTGCACATGTGTTGGTACAGTACTTTGAAATGCCTGAAATAAAAATGCTACAAAAAAGTTCAGAATTAAAAGGATAATTCCATGTTACAGCAGTAGGCAAGAGAATAAGTAATAGGGGATTAAAATTATGAATGATGCTTAAGTAGTTTGGTGTGTAATGGTTGCATTAAATGCAAATGACACTTCTAACCTTAATGCTGATGGAAATCCAAGTTATTTTTCAAGACAAGAACCCAACAAGAAATGAACATATTTTCACTGTGTGGTTGTTTGTTGTACTTAAATTTTACTCAGAAACCTAATCATGAGAAGCAGGAAAGACAGGCTTTATTAAATGTTCTCATCCATGACTTCATCAATTCAGAAATGCTTTCTTTGGTGCACTTTGTAGTGTTTTTATCTATTTTAGTCTTAAATAACTTTCCTTTCCGTGGGAAAAAATATTCTACTTTATGTTGTATCTTGCTGTTAAATGTTTCTTGATGGTCGGCCTATGCCACTCTCTTCCCAAAGTTTCTCCCACTCTGTAATTTCTGCCCTTTAGTCATGCTGTGTAATTCCTCTCCCTCCTCTGTGATTTACACTGTCATCATATTTCTCAATAGCTGTCACCTAGCCTGTCTAACATTTAGTTATTTTGATTTTTTTGTTTTTCTTCATTTTAGTGGATATTGAATATTTTAGCTTAGAAAGCAAACTTAGCTGTTAAACAAGGACTGATATTTTGTTTGAGAGCAACTGAGAATCTCTTGGTAGCCACCCTTGTGTCTTTTGTAGACTTGTTATTTCCATTTTGCCAGGTTGGTTACAAATGTACTGTCAACCTTTATTTCACGATCATAATTGCATCTGAGATGTCCTGCTAGAGCTAAGTTTTTTCTTCTCTTGAGTTTATTTTTGTCATATATGAATGTGCATATGGATATGTATAAAAGCATGTGTGTAGTTTGTCATGGTGGTAAGGGTCATGCTATTCATCCCAGATTCTCAGTCTTGCAGCTTTGGGGATTTGTGCATAGCCAACGGTGCTGTGGGTTTTTGTCTGGTTACCCTGGTTTTCCCAGGTATGAGAAATCAAAGGCAGCCTGTTGCTTGGGTGCATCCCAGTTCTTTTCCTACTCACCACATTGTGGGCATGGGCTCCCTTGTCAGACAATACTAGGGGTTAGCTCCACTGAAGTCATGAGCTGTGGCTTAAGTCCTTCCCTGAAAATCCACTTCACTAAGCATTTTATTATAAATACATCTTGTGTGATTATTTCCTGAAAGCAGTTCCTAGAACAGAGTATCAGTGAGGGCAGAAGTATCACGTTGCTGTAAGGTGAAGTGGAGCTGATGTAAGAAAACACCTTTTCCAAGGTAAAATAAAATGGGACATGTGGAGGTCACAGATTTTTTTTATTTTTTTAGGGAAAGAAAGGTTAAGAAAACTGGTTTACAATGGATGTGTAAAGCAGCAAGGATTAAGTGGATTGTAAGCAGGCTATCTGTTTAGTTTTCTGACTGTCATGAGGGGAGGGGGAATATAATTTCCTGGTTGTAAAGCATTTTCATTTTATATGATGCTATGCATTTATGTGACTTTTTGTTCTGGTAGGTTGGACTTTTGGTCCAGAAAAAAAAAAACACCTAAGAGTTTAAATATGAAGCTGAAACAAAGAAATCTAAAGAGAGTATTTCTGGAGAAGAAAAGAAACTGGAGCAACATTTTCATTGAAATGAGGAAAATGATATACCCATACTAGTGAATCGTAGTAATGTTAGAGTTTGATAACTTAATTTTGAGTGATCCTTGAAATTTTTGATTTTTCATCTTGTATACTATCAATTTTATGTCCCCAGAGCTCTGGCCAGCATTAATGGTACTGGATTAGGGGCATGTTTCTAAATGTATTATGCTCCTGATGCATTTTTAAGGGAAGAGGAGTTGTCAATATTTCATAAAATCATTTAGGCTGGAAAAGACCTTTGAGATCATAAAGTCCAACCATTAACCCAGGACTGCCAAGTCCATCACTAAAACATGTCCCTAAGCACCGCATCTATGCGTTATCTTAAATATCTTCAGGGGTGGTGATTCTACCACCTCCCTGGGCAGTCTGTTCCAATCCTTCACCACCCTTTCAGTGAAGAAATTTTTCCCAATATCCAACCTAAACATCCCCTGGTGCAAGTTGAGCTGTTTCCTCTTGCCCGCCACTTGTTACCTGGGAGAAGACACCAACACCCCCATGCCTACAGCCTCCTTTCAGGCAGCTGTAGAGAGAATAAGGTCTACCCTCAGCCTCCTCCTCTCCAGACTAAACACCCCCAGTTCCCTCAGCTTCCCCTCACAGGACTTGTGCTCCAGACCCTTCCCCAGCTCCGTTGCCCGTCTCTGGACACGCTCCAGCACCTCAGTGTCTTTCTTGCACTGAGGGACCCAAATCTGAACCCAGGGTTCAAAGTGTGGCCTCACCAGGGCCCAGCACAGGGGACAATCACTGCCCTAGTCCTGCTGGCCACACCGTTTGGATACAAGCCAGGATGCTGTTGGCCTCCTTGGCCACCTGGGCACACTCCGGCTCATGCCCAGCCGCCTGTCAGCCAGCACCCCCAGGCCCTTTCCCACCAGGCGGCTTTCAGCCACTCTGCCCCCAGCCCGCAGCGCTGCGTGGGGCTGGTGTGACCCACGTGCAGGACCCAGCACTGAGCCTGGTTGAACCTCACACCACTGGCCTCGGCCCATCAGTCCAGCCTGTCCAGATCCCCCTGCAGAGCCTCCTGCCCTCCAGCAGATCAGCACTCCCCCCCCAGCTTGGTGTCATCTGCAAACTGACTGCGGGTGCACTTGATCCCCTGGACCAGATCGTCAATAAAGATATTAAACAGAGCTGGCCCTGGCACTGAGCCCTGGGAACACCACCTGTGACCGGCTGCCAGCTGGAGGTAACTCCGTTCACCACCACACTTGGGGCTCGACCATCCAGCAGCTGTTCACCCTGCCTAGAGCACACCTGTCGCAGCCACCAGCAGCCAGTCTCCAGGAGATGCTGTGGGAGACAGTGTCAAAGGCTTTACTAAGGTCCGGGCAGACAACATCCACAGCCTTTCCTCATCTACTATGTAGGTCCTCTTGTCATAGAAGGAGATCAGGTTCATGAAGCAGGACCTGCCTTTCACAAACCCCCGCTGGCTGGGCCTGATCCTCCTGTTGTCCTGCACGTGCCGCATGATGGCACTCAGGATGAGCTGCTCCATAACCTTCCCGGCACGGAGGTCAGGCTGACAGGACTGTAGTTTCCCAGAACCTCCTTCTTGAATTTTCTTACTTGCCTTCACACTTGTAGACAGAACTTTGTTTTTATTTTATTTATATTTCAATTTTTTTATATCTGGGGTGGCTGTACCAAAATTTGTCTTTCAGCCAGTGCCTGAAGAGAAGAAACAAAAGCACTGACTGAAGGTAATGGGCAAAGGCAGCAGAGCTGAGAATTATCTCTGCTTGTGGGCATGTAATTACAAATAAATTTAGTTTTCTGAATCTCTCTTTGACACCAGCACTGCCTGCCTTTTGAGGTTGTAACAAGTTTTTAGTCCTTCCCATTTTAATAATAAAAAAATATCTGTTCATCTTCAGCAACTGTTAGACGTGTGCAAACCAGGTGTGCTAACTGACTTTGCTTTCCAGATAGAATTCATGTGTTTTCTCATTCACATGAAGAAAATAATGAGACTTGAGATATAAAGGTAGATAGATAATAATAATAGGTATATAGGTAGAAGATGATACTCTTCTGAAGGACAAATTCTAGCACCTTTATATGGGAGTATATGCATAATCCCTTTGAAATCTGTCCAGCTACCTAAGCAGTTACGTTACTGTTTAGTGTGAGAACAGGTGGCAGAATTAGGTTCTCTTTACTTTACCAATCACTTTTAATTGAAACAAATTAGAATCCAGCATAGGATGCTCTGATGAATGCCAGTGAGCTCTTTGGAGAGACAATAGTTAATGGCCTTACAAACCCTGCCATTAATCTTCCAGTCTGTTAGGTTCCTGTCCCTGTAGCAGAATAAGCTAAAGGCAATGGGTGTTCATGGCTCTTCATAAAGTTTTGTGTCTTAGCTTAAACTGTGGATGAGGGTGGATTAAGGTGGGGATGCAAACCTATGAAATGGAGCTTCCAGCTTTCCTATAGGGATGGGTTTCACTTTCTGCAGAAAGACACAAGAGGAATGAGGGAAGAAATAGTTTTAAGTACTGTTCTGGGAAGATTTGAAAGTTCATCTGTCTGAAGTCCTGGATTAAGTATCTCCTTGTATTTCTGTGATCAGCTTTTTCAGGTATGCTTATGTAGCCTAGGATCAGTTTTGCCCAAGATCAGGTTGGCTGGTTTTTTTTCTTGTGGCACTATACATTCTTTGTTTCCTTTTATTTATTTTTATGCAGGTGACTTTCATAATTGTTTAACTTTTGTCTTGGGTTTGTTTTGGTTTGGGTTTTTTTGGAAATGATTCCTGGTGAAGTATGTGTGCTACATCTAAAATGGAGAAAAACAGATAAACAGAGCAAATTATCAGGGTTATTACAGAGACTTAATGGTGTGTCTTAATTTTTTTTGTGTATGATTTCAAAATTGGTTTGCTGTTCAAGACAGTGTTCAAGACCTTCATTGAGAGTGTTCTTATTTTTGAGTGTATTAACATAACTTTTATTGTCTTCTTACTTATTTTGGCTGTAAACGTAGCTTTCTTTGAACCACTTGTTTAAACTTTGATTTTATTATACTAATTAATTTCAGGGTGAAAAATTGCATAGTTCATTATACCAGCTCTTCCCTTTGGAAGATAATATTCTAAAATGGACAGATATGGTATTGCACATGTAAAATTATCAGATAATGAGGAGCTAATTAAATATCAGCTTTGTATAGCTTTGTTGAACTTAGAAATCTACTTGCTTTTTATGTTGGCACAATAGCTTTTTCAAGTTTTATGGAAGCAAGTTGTTCTGAACAGATAAAGATGTTGTTTGATGAAGGTTAGCTTTTTCTGTTTTCCTTTCTGTCCCTCTCCCTCCGTGCATAGATTGTGATTCTTATTCCCCCCCCACTTCCACTCCCAATGTATCTTATTGTGATACTGCCATTTTGTCAACATTTTCTTGTGGGAGGTTATATTCTTAGTATTATATTAATTCTACAAGCAGAAACTCTGCTGGATAGATGAAAACTTGAGCTAAGTATGTAGGAACATCATGTTTATTCTAGTTTCTTTTATCAGACTCCCTATGTTTGTTTTTTAAATTATAAACACCATTTAAGACATATTGCACATTCTACCAAATCCTGTTTCCTCACCTAATAGTAGGAATTCACTTGACCCCAGTGTCCCCTGACTGCTCTCATTCCATACCCTGAGTGACAGAGCCTGCTGGGCCTGTATGGAACTCGCAGTTTGCAACATGCTGAAAGATCAATTCTACAAATGTTTTTAAAGAAAAAATAAGAACAATTATTATGTTTAAATTTTGATTCTCTCTGTGCGTAATGGACATGGCATTAACTGAAGATTGGTTTGTCATATATGACCTTGAGCTATCATAACACATTATTTTTCATGAATAATAAAGATTTGATTTTTTCTTACTTTCTTTCTCCTCCTAACTTGTATACCTTCTTCCTCCCAGTTAATGTGTATATCTTGCCTCAAAATACAAGATGAGGGGATGTTGCCTTTTGTTATCTAAGGACTGGATGGAGAAATCCTCTCTGTGCCATAGTTTGAGACGTGATTTCCTGAGCTCTATCTAAATTTTCTTTCTAAATTTTCTATCTACATTTTCTTTCACTGAGGCTTGCTCTGGAGGGAAGTGTGACTTTAAAGTATCTGGTGCCATGGAAGGGTTCTCTTGACATAATTAAAATATATGGCTTCCTCAAGGCCTTTCAAACAAAGGTTTTATTTTGTTCTTTGTGCTGTGCTTTATCTGGGATTAGGATATTGACATTAGCAAGCCTTATAGGAGATATGATTCTATGATACGCTATATGGTAACATTAAAGATAATAAAGCATGAAGCTGCTTGGGAGCCCAGTATCCTAAGGGTGCTGTGAGCCCTGGACTCATATATATCCTATTTTCCAACATTAATGACAAAGAAGTTGGTGATAGTAGTCTTGTTCTTGTTACTGTAATACTCTCAAACTTTTTTTTTTTTATCTTGTGGTAGCAGGACTGGACAGAAACACAATTTAAACATATTTTAAGGTGTACTTCCTTGCTTTGCTTGCTACAGAGTATCATGGAACTAGTCCTTTAACAAGTTATAGGAGATGTCAGCACCTCTTGAACACTGTGAAGGTAGTAGTGTTCAAATACAGTGTGACGAGGTAGGTGTGCCTGAATATGTATGAATTAATCCAAGCTGTAAACTTGAACTGAACCAGAGCACAGCTGTATCGGGGAAAAAACAAATCCATTTTCAAATTTGACTTGTATTTATTTGAATAGGCAGAACTTTAAATTGAGGGGGTTTATTATAAAATTTCACGTGAGTATTTCTCAGCAGTATTGTATATAAGTGTCACTTGTTGCAGTTTAGTATTTTTTTATAAAAATACTTTCACTTTTTTTTACCCATAAGCTTTAAACATAGTTAATGCACTTTAGCAACAGTTACAGAAAATTTTTCATAATATAAGTAGAATATTTGTAGATCGTGTTTTCTGTCTTTTGGTAATCTGTGTACATTGACAGCTGTAAAACATACAAAGTGATATTTTAAAGCTTGTTAATGGAGGTTGGCTAGGCAGTTAATTGTTATAAGTCTTCTTGAGTACACTTGTTCTGAAAAGATTAAGGTTTTCCATCTTGCAGCCCAACAGTGTGTTGGGAGACTGAGGCAGCACACAGGCTTGATAAAATCATGTGGGATTTTTGAGAAATACATTATCCATCCACCTGTGGTAAATTTTAGTGCTGGAATCAAGGAAATAACACCAGAGTTTGTTAAAAAATAAATACGTATATATAATAAATTTGCTAAAAAGGCCAGGCTAAAGGAAACCAAACTGGAAATGTTTAGCAGTGCTATCTTCATTTTTGTTTTACCTTCTGAAATTTGTATTGCTGTGAGACTAACTGTATTGGGACAGATACTGTGATTGTATGAGACTTGCTGGCAGAGCTGTCTGTATTGTTTGCAAATCCTGCTGTTCATGTGCATTCGGCATTTTGTGTAGGTTAAATGGGTTGGAATGAACAGTGTCATTTAGAAACTTCTGCGGTGGGTTGTCTTTTTTTCCTTTTACAACATGCTCATCAATACTGCACTCTGTGTAGGCTATCTGCTTTTTCCTAGACTTTTTATTTTTTCCTTCTTTATTAGTATTTGCAACCCATGTGCTTTGGGATCGAATGTAAATGATGATACAGAGTTTCTAAACAGATTTTGTTTGCTCTAACATAGTAGATATTTGCAATTCTAGCCTAAGACTTTGGGTTAATAGTTCTTGAGAGATGAAGGGGTCTTCCGCTTCTAAATCCTGTTAATAGTAAGGGAACACAACAGTCTAAATCACTAGCACAGAAATGGAAGAATTAAAAAGAAAATAAATCTGGTCATTGATTTCTGTTTCACTCAGTCAACAGAAAATGGCTTCTATGATAAGGAATCATACCAAAGCAATAGGGGCTTCTGCAAAAAAAAAAAGGTAGATTATTACTTCTTAGTATAACTTGTAGGTCCCATTTACATGTTTCAGAGATAATGGGCCCTTATTAAGGAGTGTAAGCCAACAGCAGTGTTTTAAACTAGAAGAAAGTCTCCAGTGTTTTTCAAGAGCAGTATTAACACCTGGGTAAATTTATAGGAGTCAGGTTTTACTCATTGTATCTTAAACTCTAATAGGCTGTGTTATCCTGCAGCTATGTCTGTACTCAGTCAAGAGCTGAGTTTAGAACCATTTCTTACACGTCTGGACCCAGTCAAAAAAACCTGCCAGCATCGTTTTTAATTGGATGCCTAAAAGTGGCTCTGCAGAAATCTTCTCTGGCAAAGCAGAAGAAAGATGGTAGGAATTTCATTCATCACTTTCTGACACATCTCTTTAGTTTCAGGCAGGGGTTGAGTGAGAAGGGGCATGCAGACTGGGAGATCATTTCACATTCCAGTTCTGGATTTCAGGGCTCCATGAGGGATGTTTTTGCACTGCATAGGAATAAAATCCTGCTGCTCTGACTCCCAGGTCACAAGGTTCCCAGTGAGCTTCCAAGTACCTATAGCAAAGGGTACTGGGGGTGTGGTAATAAAGGCTGTAGTAACACCATTCCTTTTCCATTGTTTCTAATGTGGTTCTTGAACATGAAGGAGTTGCTAAGAGTAGACCTCTTTGGTTATACCTACGAAACTTTCTGATGTGATGGATGTGATCAAAGCAAATGCCTTTTCCAACAAGAAATGCTTGAAATCTGTCTTAGGTTAGGAAGGGTGTAAGGTGGCCAACTAGGCAGCACTGCATACACAAGTTTTGAAACTATGACTGAACACCATTTTTCATTTAAGCTTGTGTCCTTGTATAGACAGAATGTCAAGTTTTAGACATAAACACTATTTCTCCTGTTGAAAACTGACAACTTCAGTTTTCATTTAACTGACTCTTGATTCTTGAACAGAAAAGGTTATTTTTTTATTATTTAATTTCTTATGCAATGTTCATTAGTAGCAGTGATGCATATATTGGATTCCCAAATAAAGCTTTTACAGCAACTCCTGTCCAGCTCTGCTTTAAACGAATGAGAGCCTTTAGGCTGATCTGAATGGACATCTGCTGAAACCCTGACTAGAGAGAGAGCTAAGCATCTGTGCAGCAGTGGGAGCTGAATTTTGAGGTGCTGAAATTAAGTTCTCATTTTTAATACAAGCATTTAGTGAAAAATAGAATGGGAAAAAGCACTGTTAACGAGTTGAACCAAAGGCTTTTCAGATAGGTTTCATAAATGTAATGTTCAGTTTACTCAAGTTGTTCAACAATTGTGACATTGCACTTGAAATGCAATTAAAAATAGATTCATTCCTTATTTCTTTGACTTCAGATTATCTTTCTGTTAATCTTAGGAAGCACCATAAATTTAGTGCTCTATTTCCAATACACTGGATTGACGTTTTCCATGCTCAGATATGGCAATATATTGCTGCAGTGGTGGACAGTGTGGCACATAAATACATTTATTATGAGGGTAAACCTGTATGTGAAGAAAATAGTTGAAATCTTCTAAGGCTATTGATGTAACAATAATAATAGTAGTCTGTTTTCCTTCAAAACGTGGAGTAGCCTCTAATATAGCTTTATAGAAAAGATTACTTTATGTTGTCAGCTGTCAAATAATTAATTTAAAACTCAGATCTGAGGGGAGATACAAAATCTGTAGACTCATATGGAGTCCTCTTCATTTTCACACTGTTGGAATGCTTTTGATAAAGAAGAAAGCGGATGGAGTAGCAGCTAGCTGCCTGGAACTGATCCACAGCTCATTGAATTAAATGGGAATCTTTTTCATTAACTTTGATCATCCTTGGATTGAACCTGTATGCATATGATTTAATTAGTAGCAAGCTTGGGAAATGCTGGTATGTTGGCTTTTCTGGTGTCTTACCTACTGAGTTGGTAATTATATAAACCAATATATTTATATATCTATGATACAGCAAGTACAAAAGTACCCACAGTTTGCTTTCCTAGTGCTGAATCTTCATGTAAAAGCTAGACATTTTACTGCTAACCCCACCTTTTTTTTTTCTTCTTGCTGATTATAACATCATATCTGATCATGTTCTATTACACATAACACAAATCTATTTTGATGTCATTGAAAGTATTTTTATGCCAAAAAAGGGAACAGATTGTAACTCTATTGTTTAAAGTCTATTTTTTAAATGTATCCCCAAACCCCTTAAGTTATATTTAACATTAAGGGTTAAAAATGCACGTGTTTTATAGGTTGTCTTCACCTCAGAGCAAAAAGGAGGTTCTGTAATGTCAAATGTTGAGTTGTCCAATAAAGTATGTTTTCATCATGGATCATATTGAAGATATCTCTAGTAATCCCATCATTTTGTGGGGGTTTTGTTGTGGATTTGTTTTTTGGTTTGTTTTGGGTTTGTTTTTTGTTTTTTTAATTCTGTAATGCCATGTAGCTTCGTGTTGGGAGATGCCTTTACATTTGGTGAGAATTTGAGGGGCAGCTATGGGAAACCTTTCTGCATTAAAGGCGGGTTTGCAGCAGGTTTGTAGGTAAAGCTGTTGCACAGTCATGGCTCAGAATGGCCAAATGTCTCATCTGAACATTTGTTACATTTTTACCCTCAACCAGATTTCTATCCCATTAATCTGTGCTGTGTTGTACCTTATAGGTGAGCTATCCCAACACCTTTGCTGGGGCAATTCATGAAGGTGAGATACTGTTTGGGTGAGGGAGGAACAGTGGTGGGAGCTGGCTTTGGATGTTGACGCTGGACACAGATTCCATGTATGTGTCCTGAGTTTGCTTTGCAAATACTGGCAGACCCTGTTGTGAGTCTGAATGACTTAGAGTCTTAAGAATTCATGAAAGCTACTAGGCTTCTTATGTATTAGTGGCATAAACAGGAATAGTAGGAATAAATACCAAGGTAGAAAGGGAGGTGTTAGCTTACAAGCCTTTCTCAATTTAGCATTGGTGTAACTAGCCATAAATCTGTCACTTGGGTTTGCTTATACTTTCAATAGTTTGCACACAATTTCTAGCACAATAAACAGGGGTTCTCTAAGGTATCTGTTGTATACCTGTCAATGAAAATTAAGCTAGAAAGATTAGGTCTGTGTTGGTGAAAAAATACTAAAAGCCATCTTAATTTTTTTTTCCTCCTCTTTTTAGGGGCATTTAAGAGTTACTGTGGCAACATTTAATATTATGCCAACAAAATGCTGAGGGTTTAGGTGGTATTTTCTCTGCTGCTTTGCAGGAAAAAAGTTTCTGTAGCCACTGCAACATAGCACAGAACATACATTACTTTTGAGGGAAACTACCTTCTTAAATAAGCATGACACATGCTCAGGCCATGATGATGTTTGATTCTCTATCACTTACAGTGATTTTGTGGGACATGTATTACAAAAATATCTATATGCTTTAGGAAGTGATCCAGACCTTGGAAAAGGGATGAGTAGGTGATCTAAGAAGTTGGGGTTTTTTCTTTTTTCTTTCCTTTTTTTTCTTTGTCTTTAGCTGCTGCTGAGCTTATATTGCTAGTTCTCCATTTGCATTTGAGAAGGGACATAGGTTAGCAAAATATTTTTATCTCTTGCCTTTGGTTCTCAAAAAATTAATAACCCCTTTTAGAAGGGGAACTATACTTTTAAGATACAAATCTCTGAAACAGGAGAATGAAAACCTATATATGGTCTACTTTTTTGGTGTTAAACACAGATGAAAGCAGAAAAATATTGTTTAATATATTTAATGTATTGTGAAGCAAGATACCATATTTTGCTGGTTATATATTTTGAAACAACATAGGTAAATGATATGGGCATTGTACAAGTTGAGAAAACTGATCTTGCTCTATCAGAAATCTGCTGTTTGATGACTGCCACGAGATTCTCAAGGATGTAACTATAGAATAGTTATCTGACCTGTTACACTCAGAAGGAACTAGTATTTGGTTTCTTGTGTTTGAATGCGTCAGATCTTCTGATGTAGCTTATTGTTTCTGTGTAGTCTGCTGTTTCAAAAAATTCCCATCATTGACGTCACGCTTCCCCATACCTTTGAAAAAGCAGACCTTCAAAAAGCAGTGTCTCTTGGTCTTTGGCCCAGGATCATCTGCAGAGAAATGTGTGGTTTGTGTTGCACAGTCCCTCTGTGCACGTATGGTTTGACTCCACAGTCTCCAGTAATCCCTCTACATCTACAGTGAAATGCAATGGCAGCTTGTTTCAGATTTCTGGATGTTAATCAATCTGTTCACACTTAAAGGTGTTGCAGGCCAGTGAAAGTAGCGAGTATCATGTATGAATGATATGAAAGAAGCAAAGTGGATGTACGTGTACACAGAGTGGCAGATTGCCTGTGTGTTCTTTAGCAATGACCTTTATCAGTGAGAGTAGACTCAAGTTGTGTAGTTTTTTGAGAACCAGAGTGCTACTTTTGCTTGAAGTGTTGCTGGGTGCAACGTTTTGCCATCACTTTTTGAAGACACTGTTGGGTTCAGTTTAATATTTATTCTTAAAAATTCCAGGTTTTAAGCACAGATTCCTAAGGAAATGACAGCTGTAAGATGGTATTTGTCCATCATCTGTAAGCCCTCTTTTTTTCCACTTCATTCAGATTCACAAGGAATGTCCAGATTGCCGAAGACAGCAAGTTACATGTGGTGTGTGAGAATAAAGGGCTTAATAAAGAAGAGAGATCCTGTTAATGCCTCAGCTAAAGCAGAAGTAGCAGGATGAATTTTTCCCTTCCCACTGAATCTGCAAAACGAGCTTTGCCTCCAGACACAGAGGAAATAAAGTTTTGGTGGTTCTGCTGCTTGCAAAAAAAGCTTACTGTAAACTCCTTACCCTAAGGATGAATTATGTTCCATTGGCTGACACATCTTACAAAAGCGGAAAAGAGAATGGTGCTGTCAGAAATATTTTAAAAGAACCGAGAGTGGATGCTTTATGAAAAAGTGTATACGTTGCCTTTCAGACTATTTTAGAAGAATAGTGTGTCTATAGGGGAGGTCTTGAGACAGAAGATGCTATTTTTCTTAGTCTTGGGGATCATTAGCAAATGTTGGAATTTCATAGAAATGGTAATCAGCTGTAAATGTAAACTGTTAGATCGTTGCAGAGGGAGAAGGCTGCTTAGACGTGTTACCATAAAGTTTATTGTCTACTTCTTTAAAGCTGTCAGCGTGTTGCCATCACCTGGAAAAGCACACGATAGCTTGTCATAAATGTATCAACTTTTTTACTCAAATGAACATCTCCATTGGTGGTGTATGAGATCTTAAATGAACTGTTTTTAGATAAAAGCTGTTCTCATTTTGTGGTTTTTACCACACCACACACACACCTTCCATGCCACAACTCAATTCTGAAGTAGAAATATTCTGAATGTTTGGAATATAAATCCAAAACTAGGAAAAATCATTTTACAAACAGAAGTCCAAGAAATCAATTTAACTTTTTAAAATTCTTATTTTTTGTTTCACTGTAGAAATCGTAGAAGTCTTGCACTATATTTTGTTTATTCTCAGCACTGTGGGTAAGCAGCTTTGCAGGAGAATCCTGTTGTTTTACCTTATAGAGGTAATTCTGTTGTCTTGCCTTTTTCTATTACCTTATAGAGTTGCAAAGCCCATCAGTATGTTGTGTGTGTAGCTAGATGCAGAAGGAAAAGAAAAAGTATGGCATTTGTAGTACATTGTGTGCTTCAGGTCAGGCATAAGCAAGGTAGGTTTCTAAGGCCGGAGAAGTGGATGTATAAATGTGAGATTAATCTTTGTGTGACTTGTCAAGAAACTTGTGCACCTTTGAATCTTTCCCTGGTTTTGCATGTGTAGTCTCTGCCCATTCTCCCTTTTTGAAAATATGAGTTAGCAGGTTGATTTCATGTGTTAGCAAGCAAGTGTATTTTTTGGGTGGGTCTCTGAGGAACTCCGGGGGGAGAGAATTAAATCAGCTACAATTACGTTCCCTGGAGAGGCTGTGGAAATTCTGTCTATCCCTGGAGACATTCAAACCGAAGTAGACAAGTCCCTGGGCAACCTTGAACAGGGTGTTGGACTAGAGCACCTCCAGTGGTTTCTCTGAACCTAAATTATTCTATGATTCTGTAATTCTATGAATTACGAAAGTAAACTTTGTATTTGCTTCTAAAGGAGGCTGGTCCTGGGCTTTATTGTTATCTTCAGCAAATGTTGAGTCCTGTCATCCCTAAGCCCTACCCTGTGACTGTCCATCTCTTGCTGTCATTGAGCTTCGCTTTCCTTGTGGGCGGTTTTGCTCCTCAGTCACATGACTGTATCAGTCATGAGAAATTAGAAAGTGGGAGATAGCCCTTCGCCGTCCATAACTGATGCATTAATTCTGTGGAGAACTTGTAACAGATTTTAAACAAGGTTGTGCATGCTGTGATGAACTGGGACGTGGAGAATTCCAGTTCCTAAGCCACTGGGTTCTTTGTCTCTGGATCATGTTATCCTGGATTTTGGACTTTTTTGGAGTGAACTAAGTTGGAATGACTGAACCCAAGGAGAGGGCTCACGTATCCTGAGAGCAAGATTTAACACAAACTCTTTTCCTTATACTGCTCATTTGCTTAGCCCCGCAGTTTCTCTAATTTTCTATGTGTACTGAGAAGGCTGCTCTTTTGTGGTACCCATGACCAGCAAGAGGCAACCACAGTAACAGTAGTAGTTAATTACCCATTTTGAGAACTGGACATAGTCATTTTTCCTATTCCAGGGAAAATTACTGCAATTCCAAAATCTGGTGGAGAAATACAACTCTTGCTGTATTTTCTGTTTCCATTTCCCATTGTTTCTATTAAAGATTTTTGGAGAAGTGGCAGTATGCTTGAACAATTAATGCAGTGGGCTATCTGAGGCCAGTTAGATTGTTTGAGCACTGTAGTACATGGAAAAATCCTCTATGCAACTTGAAGTGGTTGGACAAAGCAGGATGCATTTTTCCAGTCCCCATTCCCCTTGTGCATACATGCATCAACACACATTATGCTCATTGCAACCAAACAGCCTGCCTTTGGGAGTTCATGCCTCAGGTGTGCATGGTCAAGGCAGCATCTTGGCTTAGGTGACCTTATTGTGTTATTGGAAATATTCAAAGAAATTAGACTTTTAAAAAGATTCAAATAGATTTCAAATTGAATTGCTTTCCATTGCTTCAAATGTGACGTGCTGTATAAAAAATAAGATGACAAGCTAGTAGTATTTTTAGAGGTCGTCCTTGATGCTGGTCTGGCAAACATATATTAGGTAATATATTTACATCATGAAATGGTGTCACCTTATACATCACTCTTAGAATGTAACGTCCGATAGTACCTAAGATTTGCAGCTGTCAGACTGTACCCATTCAGAGCCTGACTGATGATATGTAATGATCTCATCACCAGATATGAATACAGAATTCTTAGAAAACCATGGTGGCATTTCCTACTGATGGTTGCTAATACAGGTTCCCTTTTGATGGCCTGTCCAGCACCTTTTGATATTTTTAACCTGTGATTTGCATTTGGAACTAGGCTCTGTAGCTTTTACCCTCATAGGAAGCCAGAGCATAAACAGAGCAAGATATGAAGCATCCTGTCTGTAGAAAGAATCTGGAAATTCTTGAGGATTCTCTGTGTTGATCCTGAACTAAAAACCTAGAGATAAATAAACTACACCCTGGGGAATCAATGTGTACCAGGTACTGATGACTGCTATGTAATGCAAGTGATCATTGTGTCTTCTATCATCATTATCCTCTCCTTTTACATGAGGTGATAAATAATTTGAAAAAGCTGATTCTTGAATAAAGGTGCACAGAGGGTAAAAGCTCTGGGTGGACCTTAGCAGCCAAGACAGCTCATTGCCATTGCTTAGTAGCAACAGGATGTCTTACAGGTAGCATAAAAAACTGACGCCTCCCTCTCTTGGCTTCTCTATATGAAAGAGGAAAAGATATTGCTACATTCACTTCATGCCTTTACTGTCTTTTGGATTATTGCAAGAAAAAAAATGTACTATTTATTTTCTCAATGAAATGCAGAGTGCTCCAAGATGAGATTAACTCAACAGAGGAATGCACAACCTTTACTACAATGAGCAACTTTACCCAGATGACTTATTTGCTGAAAATAATTAAGGAAATCTGGGTAGCTGGAAACTTTCATCTACTGTACACCAGAAGGAGCATCTGGTTTGTTTTGCTCATTTGTTTGCTTTGCTCATGGAAGCTCCCTCATTTTCCAAGCCAGCCAGGAAAACCAGCAGAATTATTTAAATGAAACTCTCCCTAGCACGCTATGATAAGGTCAGATAATTAGATTAATACCCTTAGAGTGGATACACAGATTAGCTTAAAAACAAAACCACCCCCCCGATTCAGCTGTCACAAGTTGTTTTCTGGTATAGGAGGACAGAGAATAGAGTTCACCTGGCTGATAGCAGGCTGGTTGCACTTTGTCAGCACTAGGGCTGTTGTCCTAGAAAGGCTCTGATGTTTGGTGCCAGCATCAGCAAAGATTTCATGCATTTAATTTGTTCTTCCAATGTAGCTAAAATCAGTTTCAGATGTTCACTCTCTGAGGAAGGAATCTTTTTAAGCAGGTAAATGTTCTTTTAAAGCCATTTTCCACAAAATACATGGTTTTGTGTAGAAATAAGCTAAAATGAGTTTATTAAAAAGATTCAGTGGTACCTGACAAAATGAGATTTTGTACTTACTGTGTCATTGACCTATTGATTGTTCTCTTTATATGAAAGTAATTATCTTTTTCAAACTAGTGGCCCTTCAGATATTTAGATTTGAATGGATCTTTTTGCTGGTTGTACTTCTATAAATGATGGTTTCCAGAAGTATAATTGTTATGGGCGGGCTAGTTACCAAGTTCTTTTCAGGGAGGCTGGCACTAACTGTTACTAAGTCTGGTATCCTCAATGGAAAGGAAAGGGAAGAAACACCCTGCTTTTGCATTGTGAAGAGCAGATACCGAATAACTCTGGGTAGGTTCAAGAAAAAGCTCTGTTGAACACAGCTGTAACAGTTTGTTTGCTATGTATGGTAAAATTTCATCTTCAAGAGGAATTCGATCAAAACCTGGTCCTGCTTCCACTGAGGCAAACAGAAAGATTTCTTCCAGGAAGACTTTTTGAGCCCAAATTCTAAAATGCTGAAATATTTTTTCAGGTCTCAGGTAGAGTAATTCTTATTAGCTACCTGTATTGAATCAAATGTGAATAGTTAATATCCTGTGATCCAACCTTGAGAGCTTATTTACTTTGGTGGAAGGCTTTGGTCATTTGGACTTAAACAGTCTTCTGTTTGAACTGTATCTGAGAGTTCTTTAACTCACATTATTTCAAAAAATGTGGGCCAGTTCGCTGATGAACCAAATGACGTTAGCCATTTTATACTACTTGATTGTGAGTTCATGCTAATGCAGGGAATACAGAACAGTGGAAATAATGTGTGTGGCTACAGCATTGTCTTCTGTGCTTCAGCTGGAAGAGCTGGGCTTTGTAACCGGTGCTTGGTAAAGGTGCTTGAGACTTTAGGAACCAAGTGTCTTGCTTTAGTCCCAGGGACAGTTGGGCAGACTTTTTGTAATGATACAAAATGTTGAAGACAACCAAGTTTAAAGGAATTTACACAATTAAAATAACTTTAATGTTGAAGAAATTGGTTTCCTGAGTATTGAATTGAAGAGAGAAATAAGCTTTCAGTTGGTACATAGCTTTTCTGCGTTACGCGTAGTGTAGTATCTGTTTGCTTTGTTTTACTATGGGCAGTTTAAAAAACTTACAGGTTTTTTGGAAGTTCTTAAAAATCTGTTGTAGTAACTATGAAGGAACTCTGGCCTCGTATGTACAGACATTTACAGAACACTGGCCTGTGTGGATATGTTTGCTCATTTTGTGTTTTGTATTTCCTCAGAAGTGCTTTTTGTTGTATTCTCCTTCCTCTTAATACATGTTTATGCAAGCATAAATTTACATCTGATGCATTTTTGCCAAATGAAAGGCAAAATTTAGTGCAAAACACGCACAAGTGTGTTTTTCAAAGATGGTGGTGAATGTATGAACGCCGGCCCTGTTCTGAATAACTTTGTGTGAATCCAGTAGTTTAATGTGACTAGATCACTTTTATTGAGGTGGTAGAATCAGTGATGTTAAACAGAACGGTTTTCTTCCAGCTGTGTATGTCATCTATGATATACTTCTGAGTAAAAATTAATATACTTCTGAACCAAAAGGCCAGCTTAGAAATAACTCAGTCTTAACAAGTTTGAATTCCTGCTTCAAACTGTTATGCCTTCGTTCACTGCAAAGACAATGTTTGGAGCTGATAAAGGTTAGTGCTAAAGAAGAGGCATTTTGCTTTCAAACTCAGGGAGGCAAACCAACCTGTGTGTTTTAGTTTTCTCTTTCACCCCATTTCTTTTTGTAGCGGCACTTTGGGACACCTGAGCATTCCTCATTTCCCCTTCTGCCAACTCTGACCTCCTTTCTCAATCCACGTTTAGAATCGGCAGGATGGTACTTGTCACCGTTAGAGGAGGTAAACTAAGCTTGTACCATGGTTCTTACCCTTCTTTTTGAATGGACGTACTTTCTGCTGCTGTTAGCTCCAGAGGAGTACTAATTTTTCACATTCTGAACTGCCTCTCTTATTTAGGATTTTGCCATCAGTCTGCTCAGTTGGCCTGAGATACCTTTCTGAAGGCATTTTGAAGGCGGTGATAATTACAGAGGTTTTGCTTATTTAAAAGGAAGTTTTTGGAGCTTTCTGTTGTCATGAATTCTCACAGCTACTGACTTAACCAGGTACTTCCAAGGGTCTTGTTAAAGCATTATTGTGTTTGCGGCAAGTAGTTGTTAAGCCGTGTAAGACCCAAGTAAATATTTTAAACAAACAGGTCTGCTGAAAGCATGGGAGTAGTGCTGAAGGAATTGCATTATTTTATACTTTTTCTAGTAAGGGATATTTATTAGGGTGAGCAGATGGGCACTACTCATTTTTGGCATTCATTGATAAGCCTGCTACCTCTCCAGGTGGCTCAACAAAAATGATAATGCTGTGGCACTGCTCCCATTTTATTTTTATTTCTCTCAGACTAGTTCGTCACCTGTCTCTGTTCTCTTTTAGAGCCATCTGCTGGATTTTTTTTGTTTCTGTTTTTGGTTGTTCTGTGTTCTAAACTCACTATGGTATCTCCAATAGAGGCTGATGCAAAGTCTTTGTATGTTTGCTGGCTGCTGGGCTTAAGGATGTCTCCTTTTTGTCATCTTCTCTGTAGCCACCTTGTGAGTCTCACTTTCCCCAGCCTGTCTTTATGAAGTAATCCATGCACCACTGAATTATGCTTGTCCTTAGTGGAGTGTTCTACCACTTTTCATTATTAATATAACAGTTCTCTTACATTTTTAACACTGAAATATTAAAAGAATGAAGAACAATTCAGAATCCATCCTCTGTTGCATTTGCTCTCATCGCAGGAGAGCGGAAGAACAGAATTTTGTCATGCAAGTGATTAAAACACAAGTTTCATCTATATAAAAATACATTTTAAAAGGTTTAATCAAGAATGTATTTCTTCTCTGAAGGGATGAGATAGGGAACATGATTCTGAAATCTTCTAAAATCAAAACCCTCTTCTTTTGAGTGTGTGAGACTGTCTAGACTGCCTTTAGAGCTAACCATGTAGGACTAACCCACACCCATCATGAGCGTGCTTCTCTGAGGCAGCCCAATAGTTCTTTTCCCCACTTGCTCCATATTCAGGTTGAAGTCTCCCCACTTGGATATCTTCGTTATGATAAGTGCACTCCATTTTCTTAGGAAGTGTTTTGAATATATGCAGGTTTGCTGCCTATTAGTTTAAAATGTATGGCCTGGCTGGATTTGAGAATGGGATCGACAAAAGGTGTCTGTGTGATACCAGACCAAACAGCTTCTATGGCTGAGGGGCCAGGCCACTGTGCTGCGGCTCTGTTTCCCCACGGCTTCCTACTCTTCTTCCTTGCAAACTCATCCTCCTTCCCTTGCCTTGGAGGGCAGAGCTCCTTCGGTGTGGATGAGGAGTGCACTCTCGCCCTGAGAGACCCTGGAGGGAAATGTGGTACCTGCAGACCGTGAATTCTCTGCTGTCCTCATGGTTACTGCATTATTTTCTCATAACCCGTCCTTACGTCTCCTCTTGCTCTGCTGTTTTAATGAATAGCAACTGTCAGTGGTACAGAAAGGACAGAGATAAATGATGGATGATAGATTTGAGGAGGCAGAGTGAAGTTCTACAGATGTGGGTTTTTTGTTTTGTCAGAGTGAGGTTTTATAGTTTATTTTTCTGAGTGGTAGTGTAATATCTATTCTGGGATTTATACTAATAATAGATTATTATAATCAGTTCAATCAGTAATGGCTTCAGACCACTGAGAACTGATGTAATCCACAGTGATAAAGCTACTGGGTAATCAAGAGTGAAATTTATAGATATTTACATATATTTACATTTTTACAGAGTTCATACTGTGTTCTTGCAACTTTTCTGCATGCCAGTTTGCCTCTGGTGAATGACGTATTTTATCCATGGCTTTGAACTCTTCTGGTTGGGGTGGTTTTTCCCTGCACAATTATTCTGTTTGACTTTGCATTTCTGTAATATTGAGCTTTAAACTACAGGAAACAGATTGAAGCATTGATAGCAGTAGTTTGTTATGATGGAGAACCATGTGAACACAGTTGAATTTAGTTTGAACTCGACCCCCCCCCCCAACAAATGTCAATCCCTCCCCCCCCCCCCAAAAAAAAAGATATTTTCAGAAGGGATTTCAATACAAAGGGAAGTCAGCCTAGGTATCTGGGTTTCAACAGTGATGGTCTGAAACAGTGAGCAGCGATAAGTATTGCATCTGTGTCAGCCAGGACTGCTTGAGGGAGAACCTATATGTTTTCATCACTGCAGTCCATATTGGTTTTATTTCAGTAGTTTAAGTCCCCCATCTCAAGTTCAAGGTATATTGCTGATACAGAAAGGTTTGGAGTCACTTTCTGTGGCTTTCCACTAACCTCTGGAATGAAGCAGCACTCAAGTCACAGAACAGATTGGTAAAGAAAAATCAGATTTTAATGCAAAAAAACCTCTAAATGAATGTGACCCCTGAGGACCCTGTGTTGTTTCTCATCCTACTTCATTTCTTGCAATTCATTTTCTATTCCAGCTTGAACCTGTAGAGAAACCTGGCTAGTGGATATAAAATAAGGCTGTCTTTTGGAAAAACAGGTGTGTCCCTTTTGTTTTAAATCACAGTACAAATGGCCCAGTATCTAGTGCAAGGCATATATAATGAATTACTTCCTTGAATCAAGGCTGATGTATGTGGATAATAACAGAGGCATTCGTACATTCATTTATTTAATAATGTAGACATAACAGTGTTTTAAGAGAGTAATAAAACAATATGGTCAAAGTGTAGGTATTAGCCAAAATGCTTTGTGAGTGCAAATTTTTAACAGTTTTTGTGGTGAAACTTACTCATTTGCCTCATTTGAGGCAAAAGAGCCCTTCAAATTGAGGCAAATCTGAAAGAGAGTGTCAGTTCTAGATTTCCCTTGCAGCTGTTGCACGTCTTTATTTAAAGTGTCCTCCTTTTCATCTTTTACTTAGTGTTTTCGTAAGCAACTGGGCTCAATCCTACTGTCAGGTAAATCAGTGCAGCTACATGAGGCATCTGACCCATAGGTTGGTGTTCTGTCTTGTGCTCTCATAAAGGACTGAGATATTGATATTATCATCTACAGGAGAATTGCAGCATGGTGGAAAGGGGATGGCATGCATGTGGGACATCTTAGAATAAAAATAATGTTTTTTTTTAAAAGGAGAGGTGAAAATAATAAAAAATAAATGGATTATTACTAAATATTTTAGAACTTCACCCTGCTCAGAAATACACCTTAAGAAAGGTCATCTAGAGAGGAGGTAAGTAGAGGGAAATGCGCATGAATCTTCAGTTCTATAGATCCTTAAAATCTATGGGTTTTTCCTTACTGTTTTTAACATAAAATAGCAAAGTTCAATCATTACTGATGTGAAAATAGGAAGGAGCATTATATTATCTAGATTGACAGTGTGAGTGGGACTGTCAGAGGGATTTCATCTATTCTGTCCCATAGCTCCTGGTTAGGGAAGGGCGTATCTTTCCGAGACGTGTTCGGTCTCAGTGTAAATAGTTTGGTTAATGGAAATTGTATCACACATGTTCCCAGGTAATTTCAAAGAGCAAGAGATTGGATAGTAGTGTTCCTCAATCAACTAGAGAAAAGCATAAACAAGTAATGGCTTATAATCAAATACATTATATATATAATTTGTATGTGTGTATGCACACATATGTAAAATGGCACTGACATGACAGGTTATCCACGATAAGCAGCAAATTTGTTACCAGCTGCTGGGTTGGATCTATCCTAAATCAAGGCCTGTTGATAGACTAGGGAACAATTTTATTTCAGCCCTGTTCCATACCCCAACTTCACCCAAGGTAGTATTTTTTCCTTTCCAGGTGTGTCCCTTTCCACAGTATGTGTGACTTGGGCTTTTCTCACCTTTCCTCACAGATGTTGAAAGGGATGAAAGTGCTCTTGTATATTCAAATCAAGATTACAAACCATACATGCTTCATTTGCAAGAAACGTAAACAGATTTTAATTGTGCTTCCTGTTGTCAGAGCTTCCTTTTTAATTCATGTGTGGTAAAGCAAATTAAATGGTATGCTGATAGTTTCAAACCATGACTTATTTTTTTGTGTATTTGAACTAAAGTCTTTATGTTGGTGGGTGCATTTACCAGCCACCTTTGTTCTGGGCTTGGAAAATTACAAGTTTGTATTTCTAAGCTTCTTCCACAAGGAAAGTATGCTTATAAAATGCAAGCTTGCTTTCTGTTCTCATCCTCCCATTCCAGAAGCTGCAGACATTAAGTAGAATGCCACGTGATATGAGATGCTTAT
This sequence comes from Falco rusticolus, assembly GCF_015220075.1. Lineage (NCBI taxonomy): Eukaryota > Metazoa > Chordata > Aves > Falconiformes > Falconidae > Falco > Falco rusticolus. The sequence continues at coordinate 92,752,067 of NC_051189.1, forward strand.
AAAAATGTGATAAAGGGCAGGCATGGGTGGAGACCTCTGCTTTATTTTTTTACTTTATCTCAGTTGGGAAGAGTTTTTGTATCTGTGCATCACTAAAATAGTCTCAAAAACCAGGAAAACACAAGCTTCCTTTAAGATGCTTGTCTTCTAACTGTTTGGTTTCTTAGGGGTGACAGGAAAAAATACCTCCAATGAAGAAAATGTGACTTTCCCATCACCCCCTCCAAGTATCACAAAGACATACTCTTCTCTCCCTAAGCATAAACAAATAAACAACAAAAAATCAGCTGATTTTCTTTATTTTTTCTTTTAATATCTACAATTATTCCATTTTATGCCAGTGTGTTATCACTGTTCCTTCGATAACTTTACAGACTCTTTGAAGTAATCTGGATGAGTTTAGGGGTCATGTGCATAGCTTCCTAAACCTGAGAATTATGATGGAAGACAATTCTATTGAAGTTTATGGTGTGTAGATAAAGGCTTGGAAGATTTTTAATTAACCTGAAGGATTAAACCATTACAGCTATTGTTCTTGTCTTGTAAGAGTTGAAGAAACGGTAAACTGCTCATTAGATATGGGTAGTATTTAAACAGGAAAATAACTCTGTTTTCTTAATACTTTGGGAATTAAATTACTAGTTACTTGTGGGGTTTTGATAGACTCCCAAATAAAGGGAAGAACAGTAATTAATCAGGACCTGTGTGAAGGCTGCTGTAATAAACAGAGAGCAGTATCATGTTGCTGGAAAACAGATGAACCAAAATAATTATTCTGGTTGATTGTGCATGTGCTATGCGTTACAGGTTAATCTGAGGCCAAAAAACCAGAAGGATTAAATCTTGGGGTGCTATGAGTTGATGGGGCAAGAACGGCCTTGTGGTTTTGTTCTGGTATTTCATTTTATTTTGGTTGTGTATTGTATTGTATTGTTGTGGTTGTGTATATGTGTATTTGGTTGTGTATATATATTGTAAGCTTCTCTAGGGAGTGATTCAGAGCAGGTGCCTCAAGTGAAGAAAATCTGTTTAGTTGATAGAAGAAAAACTTTGTTTTTTCAGGACACTGAGTGTTCTGCTCTGATCTGCTGAAGCAGTTGAGATGTTTAATTTAGTATTATGAAGACACTGAAAAGTATAAATGCCTTGCTGGGTTGGTGTCAGATCACATGCCAAGTTACAGGTGGGGAACGAGAGACTAGAGGAAGATTAGGGAGGAGTGGGATATATTTATTGTAAATAAGTAATGAAAGGCTGTGGCCAGAGAAGATAAGGTGTTTATAAAGTGTAGAAGGATGTTCTGTAGGAGAGTGTGATCACATGTGCCTGTGGCTGTGTATGAGTTTGTTGCATTGAAAGGGAAGAAAATAGATTGTGGAGCATACCTCAATCAGATTAAAAGGTTGAAAAGAAATAATGACACAAGAGAACAGTGTAAAACTTAATACGTTTCTTTTTTTGATATTGGCAAAAAGAATGCAAAAAACAAACACAGAGTTAAATAGGGCATTGAAAGTGTGTAATAAATATATAGGGGATATAGTGCGGATTAGAAAGAAGGTAAACCAGAAGATGTTTTATATGCTGCAGGAATTCTGAGAGGAGTAAGTGAAGACTTTCTCTCCTTTTCAAATGGTGTCTCCATCCCTTCCTGTTGACAACTCGCTGCACTGTTTACACCTTCCAGATGGTGTTTGGGGATACCGGCGCAGTGAGTTTCTCCTGACTCCTTGAGTTAGCATAGATAATGCGGTATGCTTTTTTTTAAGATACATATAAAGTTATTTTTGGCATTTTTTTTAATTTGCTCCACCACCTTCAGGGGTTGAGGTGAGGCAGACTGGCCTGTAGTTCCCCAGATCCTCTTGCTTGACCTCCTTGAAGGTAAGACTGACATTTTTTCTCCCATCTGTTTTCAGCTAAACTTACCTAGAGAAGAAGTTTAGATTGCAGTTACCTTTTCTTCATGTAACTTGCTTGATATTTTTGTAAAGACACTTTTACCTTAGACGCTGAAAATAATACTGTTCACTGAATTTAACTTTCCTATTTGTTGATCAAATTTTCACCTTACAGTTGGAAGCAGGTTGTATTTGTACCAAATAAAAATTAAGGTTGTATACTAAAAGTAGTATAATATATCTTGTTAATTGTTTTTGTCCTTTCTTCCGCTTCATTATCTGGAACCAGCCCAGGTTAATTGAGAGTTGGAACTCTATTCCAGACTACCATCTTTAGAGAATAACCAGTTTTCCTGAAGACATCAGGAGGAGATTGTTAGGGAAGGCACTGATAAGGCCTGCCTTTGATGTGCGTGAGAAATCATTCATGCGAGCTGGCAGCTCTTACTACCCCATCAGCTCAAAACAGCAACATTCATTCTGGTCATGGAAGGGGAAGCTCGTGGACTGATGGGAGCAAACAGGACATCAGTCAAGCTGAATTGATTTAAATCGTAATTACAAATGGATTCTTTAAAGGCATAGGGAAGCTTTTGTGCATTTTATGTTGTTTTCCTTGAAAATGCTTCATTGTCAATGGCTGGCAAAAAAATAAGTCATTTGGTAAATAGTATTAGTCCTTTATGCTAAAATGAGCATTGATTTTGTACTTTTAAGCAATTAACAGAAATATAGCTATTTTCTTAATATTTACACATTCTTATCTTATAAAATAACAATTGGTACATTTCCTGTTTACCAGCTAATAATTAATTTTGATCTGGGACATGTACAGTTGCATTTGGATGGAAATTTGAGTTCAGTTACAAATACAGAAGCCTAACATTTTAAACTTGTCCCCCAAAACATATTCCACAGTCAAAACTGGTGGAATAGACTAAACAAAGGCAGTATTTTTATTGAATTAAGCAGTTTGTTTCTGGATATCATGGCCTTCTAGTTTTTGTAATTAATGTATATCATCTTGAGAAGGAAAGATACAGGTGGTTTTGGTCTGACGAACCTGTTACAATTTTCTCTGGGAGCAGTTATTCATGGCATATGGTGACATATGATTCTTGAAGTGGCAAAAAGGTGTTTATGTTATCTTCCATGTTATTTTAGAGAGTTATTCTGATCTATGTTTTATTACAATAATTAAGTAATCCCAGGTGTTAGCAGGTGCTTGTTTTGCTATGGAGAAAGTTAGTGTCCCCTAGCTTTGTTTTTTATACAGTTTTGCTTTATTAATGATTTAAGAATTAAGTGCATAATTTTTTTTTATCTTGCTCATTTTGACATGTTTGCTCCTGTCTATTTGGTTGTGGGTTGTGTGAGATGAGGACTGTGTATGTTCATTCAGGGCTTAGGGTAAGACTTCAAGCTTCAACCAAGGCTTTGATCTAGGCTTCCTCCATTCCAATGATGATGATAATACTTGCGCTAAGTGAAGGAACATAAATTTTCTTAACATGCCTCAGACAAATTTTCATTTAAATTCTGCCTTGTCAGCTGTTCTCAAGTAAGGAGACCTTTACATTATTTGAGTCTGTGATGCCTGAGCCAGCAAGTCCGACCTTTCAGATCGGAAGTGTCATCACACAGCCTGCCTGGACACATGGCAGGGAAAAGGCTGTGGGGTTGTCTCTTCCTGTTACATGAGAAAACACAGGCTACCTCAAACCTCACACCATCTGAAATTCAGACCAGTGCAGTAGATCTGTGTCCTGGGATCCATTGCATGCACTCAAACCCCAAGATGATCCAGCTTTCAGGAGGAATCAGCCATGACTGTTGCAATGTGATTGCCTTCAGTGCTGTTTTACTGCCTTATTTTGATGATGAATTAAGCCTAGGTTGCATAGGGGCAAATAAAGAATAATAGAATAAAGTATAAATATATGACTCTATAAATCTCCTCCAGAATGTACAGTGTCTGAAAGGTTAATGTAATATGCAATAGTTAATGTAAGTGCTGACAGCTCACATACTAAAGTGGCTTTTAAGAGATAGCTGCAAACTTACTTATATTACTAACTGAAAACTTATTTCTGTATTTTGGTGAATTTAGCATGCAAGTAGAATTAAGATATTTGAAGAGTCAAAACTTGTGGTATTTGGGTTTTGCATGGGAGGTCTGTAACCTTCAAACCGATTTAATAGCAGTATGCAATAACATTTGCTAAAGTAGCATGTACAGCGTGTATATTATATGTTTATGTTTAGGGAGATTGGTTCATCAAGGATACCTTAAATTGTAGGGTTTCCCAGCCTTTTTTTTTTTTTTTACCCCTTTTACCTTTTTCTCCCCCCCCCCCCCCCCCCTTTTTTTTTTTTTTTTTTCTCTTTGCAGTGTTGGTGGTGCCTGCAGCGTCTTCCAGCTCTGGGAAAAGCTGTTACATGTGGATGTTTTTTGTTACCTTTGGAAGTGTTTATGTTCTGCTTTAAAGTAGCTTGCCATGGTTTGAAAATACATTTTTCTAATGTGCTCTGAGCATTTCAACTTAAATGTTAAAAGAAAAAAAAAATTGCACCTTTGTTGCTTAGTGCTTTTACTGAGAATTGAATGAAATGGCCCATGAGTGGTTAGTTGCTAGAAGGGGGAAGATGATTCTGCAGTTCCCAAGCTTTCCATTTCTGCCTGAAGGCACCTACCTCCTTCACCCAAACCTGTGAAGTCTGCAATTTTTTGAATTGGACTTTTTTGTCAAAGGTTTTTTTTGCCTGGAGGGGGGGAAATAATCATTCCCAAGATGAGTAAATTCATCATCCTTTCAAGATTACTTCTGAATGACTGTGTGCATGTGTGTGTCGGAACATACCAGTTGGCATTCATGCCTGCATGCGTTTGAATGATGGAGATCCTGAGGGGAATGAGGACTTGCCTCTGGGAAGTGATTCTTAGAAACTTCTGGACGCATGGCTTACAACATTATGTAGGACCTGTTTATTTTGATTCCTCTACAAACAGAAAGCCTTTGGCTTTGAGTACTTTTATTAAGCCATTAACAGATAAGCTTTAAAACAGATGTCTTGTACAGATGTATTCAATACCGATGATACTGGTGTGGCCAAATCTGACATGCAGGAAGACCTGAGCTGATTAAATGAACAGATGCCATTCAGATGGTAAAAGACTGTTCTAAACTCTGCTCTGGCAGTTTTCAACAACTGCAGTAAAAATCATAGAATCATAGGATAGTTTGGGTTGGAAGGGACCTTTTAAAGGTCATTTAGTCCAACGCCCCTGCTGGGACATCTTCAACTAGATCAGGTTGCTCAGAGCCCTGTCCGACCTGACCTGGAATGTTTCCATCTCGTGGGCATCTACCACCTCTCTGGGCAACCTGTTCTACTGTTTCACTACCCTCATTGTAAAATAAAAAAAATATTTCTTACTTATATCTAGTCTAAATCTACCCTTCTTTAGTTTCAAACCATTGCCCCTTGTTCTGTCCTGCTGAAAAGTCTGTCCCCACCTTTCCTACAAGCCCCCTTTACTGAAAGGCTGCAATAAAGCCTCCCCAGAGTCTTCTCTTCTCCAGGCTGAACAACCCCAACTCTCTCAGCCTTTCCTCATAGGAGAGGTGCTCCAGCCCGCTGATCATTTTTATGCATCTTCTCTGTTTTATGCATATTCCTGTGCTGAGGACACCAGAGCTGGACACAGCACTCCAGGTGAGGTCTCACTAGAGTGGAGCAGAGGGGCAGAATCACCTCCCCTGACCTGCTGGTTGTTCTTCTTTTGATGCAGCCCAGGATATGGTTGGGTTTCTGGGCTGCAAGTGCACACTGCCAGCGCACATCCAGCTTTCCATACACCAGTACCCCCAAGTCCTCAGGGCTGCTCTCGATCCGCTCATCGCCAGCCTGTATTGATACCAGGGTTGCCCCAAACCAGGTGCAGGACCTTGCACTTGGCTTTGTTGAACCACATGAGGTTCACATGGGCCCACCTCTCAAGCTTGTCCAGGTCCCTCTGAGTGGCGTCCCATCCCTCAGGTGTGTTAACTGCACCACGCTGCTTGATGTCACCTGCGAACTTGCTGAGGGTGTATTTGATCCCACTAAGTCATTGATGAAGATACTAAACAGTACTGGTCACAGTACGGACCCCTGAGGGACACTATTGGTCACATTGACCACTGCCCTCTGAATGTGAACATCCAACCAGTTCCTCATCCCCTGAGCAGTCCATCCATCAAATCCATATCTCTTCAATTTATAAGGGAGGGATACCAAGGCCTTACAGAAGTCCAGATGGATGACATCCATAGTTCTTCCCTGTCCGCTGGTGCAGTCACTGTATCATAGAAGGCCACTAGGTTGGTCAGGCAGGACTTCTTTGGTGAAGCCATGCTGGCCGTCTTAAATCACCTCCCTGTCCTCCATGTGCTTTAGCATAGTTTCTAGGAGGATCTATTCCACAATCTTCACAGGCACAGAAATGAGACTGACAGGTTGGTCCCTTTTTCCAGTCACCAGGGACTTCACCTGACTGCCATGACTTTTCAAGTATCATGGAGAGTGGCTTGGCAACTACATCAGAAAGCATTCAGTGTTTAATGTAAATTGTTATTCTGAACACTACTGCTGCTTTATCATCTGTTGGTAAGTCTTCTGAGGTCAGGTCTCTTCTGTCTCAGTAGTGCTGCTAAAGTCAACGTGGCTGCTCTGTGCAGTTCACATACAAATAAAGAAGAAGGTGCAAGAAGAAAAGGTGCATGTGACTGTTTCGTGCAATGGTGGCTGATCACTTTCCCTTTTTTCCCTCCAATTCTTATCCTTATTGTACTGAAATTTACTTTAAGAATTGGCAAAAGAAGGATATTCATCGAACTTTGAACTATTGAATTGTTACGCAATTTTTACAGGAATTTACCAGGCAGAGATCCAAAAAAAAATATCTGTGCATCACTTAACCTTGCCAATTTTTTTTTTCCTTATCTCCTCCTTCAAAAGAGAAGATCCTGTGCAACGTTAGATCCATTCCACAAAGTGCCAAGTTTCATCTAGGAGTCTACCTTTAAAAGGGGAAATGCTTTTTGAGATTTGCTGGACGTCTTTTTCCGTTTATTTTGCTGTAGCCACGGATTGGTATTCACGGATGAAAACAGCTTTTTGCATTTTCTGCAAACGCTATTTTAGGTACATCAAGCACGGACAGTTATTTTGCAAGTTGGTATCATCCTAATGTGCAGAGGAAGTGAAGGGTTTCAGATATACTTAAAATCCTAAGAAAATATATTTTAGGTTAGAATCAGTGGATTGTTCTTCCCCCTCACCCTTTGCTATTGACGTGAAACTCTTGCTTTGCAGCTAAATCATATGGTTGAAGTTGCTGTACAACATGGTGTTGGAGGACGTGAGTGACTGGTAATTTCCACGGGGTTGTGCACATGGTCACAGCTCCAGAAAAGGCTCCAGTGAAGTGTGGTGGATCCAACAGCGCTTGACTAGCTTCGAGTTTGTGCCCATGCTTGGATTCCAGTGGAATCAAGCATGAGTTTAATCCAAAGTCCAGTAATTAAAATGAAGTTGAAAGACTGTGAGATGGCAAGACTTTGGGGCAAGTCTTAAGTTCTTTGGGGTTTCAGTAAGTTTGCAAATTGTACTGCTAAAGGCTCGTTTTTCTTTAGTATGTAATTAGCTTCATTTTTATCCCGTGTTGGTACCTTGTGGAAGCCCAGGTAAGGGCCTTGTGCATTGGGATGCTGAGCAGACCTGAGTGAGTTTATGATTTTAACAGAAAGAGTGAAAAATCAAGCAGGGTCTAAGCTGATGCCAAGACAGACTTGGCAGGGGAGGAAGGGAATGGTTGTTTATCAAATGGAAATTCAGGGAGATTTGAGATTTGTGTGACCTGTGAACAAATGCCTGGTGTTACGTTATGTGGAGCAGTGTAGCGTTAAATTGTAATGTAGTTTTCCCCAAGTGTCTGTGTGGTTTTATTAATTGTATAATCAATGGAAATAAAACATTTAAGATTTTGGTCAGCAGAATAGTGATGGCTTATGTTGTAAGATATAAAAGTTTTACCATCACTTTGGTAGTTTGTATTAGTATGATGACTGCTGTTACTTGCAAGTTACAAGTGGTAATCTTAAAATCGCATCAGTAAAATTTTTATGCTATGCACTCACAGTCGTGTTTGATATACAGTACACCAAAAATGTTTTACAGAAAAGAAGTTTATTTACTAACAGTTTAGAGGGTTTTACATTTTTATTGTAGGTAGTTTTCATCTCCCTTTTCTGTAAATCTACTCTTTAGTTATTTCATTGCTGTGTGTAGTTGAGAAAGGAAGATATTTTAATTTACATATCAGAAGTCTGTAAGAATTACTTGTAGTAAAATTCAGTATCTAAACAAAGTGCTCCTAAGATTTACTACCTTGAAACTTTATAGGAAATAAAAGCATGTGTTCTGTAGCAGATGAAGGGTGATAATCCACCTTTTCCCATATGAAAAATACAAGATTTTAAAACAGATTCATGATTTATAATGTTGCCTGTCCTGCTCCAAAAGTCAGAATAGTTCTGAAAGAGAAAAGCCTTAAATTCTATGTTTCTTTGGTTCGTGGGGGTGTTTGCTTTGGTTTGTTTTTTTGGTTGTGTATTTTTGGTGGTGGTGGTGGTTTTGGTTTGGTTTGGGGTTTTTTTTGTGTGAGGAGTGGCTGTCTGGTCAGGAAATTTACATAATACAAGTAATGTATTTATACCTGAGTTGGATGAACTTTATTTGAAGAAGTTTGAACATCTAAGAAGATTTGGAAATATTACAGGTTTAATTGGTTTCCAAGAGTCGTAGCCTACATACTCTTTAGAGTAAAGATCTTCCAAAAAGGTAGATGAATAGGACTTTTAGAAACTCACATTACGTGAAGCATGTGGGAGGTCTCACTTGATACTACCTAACGGAGAAGTCACACATTCACCTCAGATCTGTATTTGGGTGGGAAATCAGTTAAAAAATACCAAAAGCATAGTCAGTTCCTGTATTTTTTTTAATTTCTTTTTTTTTTTTTTTTGCCTCTCAGCTTTAAAATAGTTTTCTTGGATTACTTAGTTTGTGTAACTTAAGCCACTTGTGCATTAGTAATTTTTTATTTTAAAACCTTTCCTATAGGGTTACTCAGAGCAGGATGAAGCATGGTCTGCAACGTACTCCTCCAACCTAAATACCCCTAATTCGTTTTCAGTGTTTCCTTTGACTGACTAGACGTTGCATACCTGCGCATAACCACATTGCTGTGGGACACAAGTAGAAGTAAGGTCTGATGAGACTGCACCTCAGGACCTCAAAACTGCCATTGGATCTGTAAGGGTAGGGAGAAACACAGATGTGATTTTTCTACTCGTTACATAGGTGGAGAGCTTCAGTGGACTGTCAGATTTCTGGAGACAATACATCTCCATTGCGCTAAGGCTGTGCTTAGCATGCTGTGCACAATGTCTGGTCCATCCTTTACAAGAAAACTGTATCTGGTTTTTCTGCTCAGGGTCACAGGGTATCCACAGTCTTGTCTTCTCTGGTGTGCTGTCTTGTGGGACTGGATGACACCTTGCTGCTCATATGATTGAATCAACTACCAGTGATTTCTACATTCCATCTTTTTTTTTTTTTTTTTGTCTTTTTCTTTTTTCTTCCTTCCATTCCCAAGTGAAGGCTCTGTCCTGAAAAAGCATTAGATCCACAGTTTGTCTTCAGGGCTACCCAAAAAACATCCCGCTTGGAGACCTGTGCTTTAGTTTTGAGCAACACAAGATGTGTTTATTCTGGATGGAGTAATGAAAGTTGGGTTTTTTTGCAGAGGGAGGAGATTTTTTCTTCTTGTGCTTGTTTTATTGCACTTCTTGCCTGAGCATATTGGGAACCTGCCTGACGAAGATGGATGTGTTAAAACCTCAGAATGATGGGATGTTATAAGAAACAAGAATATGACCTGAGGAATTTGCTTTAGCAGTCAAGAAGCAATCTGCTTGCCAAGTGACTGCTTTTCTTTCATTTGTATATGCAATTTAAAAAGAGACTATTCTACTTAATAGAACTGATAGGAGGAGAGAAGGATGGTTTTCTATTCTGAAAGTGTTTGTGATGGATACCTTTTATCTGATATTTGTGTTTCTGATGGAAAGATCAGTGGGAAGTCTACCAGGAGAAAGGACAAAAAAATGTTGGAAGGCATATTGGAAATTATTTGGATGGGGTGTTGATTGCATTTTTAGTTTCCACTTACCTGGCCTTTATTCAAGGAAGGGTTAAGTGTACTAACATCTATGTATTTCACTATCACGTCTGTCTTGGAGCTCTCTGTCCTGCAAAATGCATTAAATAATCATGTGGGATTTTGCATGATGGGCATTTTAAAATTTCTTCTGTATTTGATTTGTTTATCGGGGGGTGGGGATGGGGTGGGGAGGTGATTTCAAACTGCTTTATAAGAGGGCCAGGCTGTTTCTTTTCACAATTAAGCTTAGTTTTCCTACTGTCGTGCTCTTTTTGTAATTACTGAGTAGTACAGTACTCTAAGATGCCCTTTGTTGACAGCTAATAGGTATGTTGGCCTCATTCAGGCAGCCTCTAAATGTTACTGCCCTTGACCTCTTTTTGTGACAGCGTGGGTCTACTGGAAACAGCCTTTTTCAGGGAAACCAATATGATATCCTGTACTTTATCTTGCCTTGACCCTTTCCACTCTTACTGCTGAGATGCTACATTAGTAATTTTACTCCTAATGTAGTAGGTTCTGTGATTATGTAGAAGTGCACCCTGAAACATTGTCCTCACTGGGAGGAGCACTCTGTGGTATGCAACGCAGCGAGAAGAATTCCACTTTCACATTTGAATTTTTAAGTTTTTCAGTTGTCCTGCTTAAAATTTGTCTTCAGATGCCTTACTTTCTATGTCTCTGAAACACACATAAAACATGAAATGTATTGGCCTGTACTATATATCTGACATCTTGCATAGCTTTTCCATGGTTATGAGCATTTTTCTTTAGGAGGCAGCTGTTACTCAAGTGCTGTATCATTTAAAAAAAAAAAAAAGTTTTTGCTAAATACCACAGAATAGAGGAAAAACAACTACTTTTTTTCCCTCTGCTTTTTCCAGTGTTCATCCATATTACTTTTTTTGCATTAAATTCAACAGTATAATTTCTGAATCACTGTGGTGTACATATCAGATGTAGCTAGGTAGGAGCCACTGTTCCTGTTTTCACTTTTGTCCATCACTATAAAGCTTTGTGAATAAAGTTCAGATATGTTCCTTGCACTTCTGTTTGAATCTGTTTAGAGGTGTTGGAATAACAAACCAAAGATTAAAAACTTGTTGCTTTAAGAAAGGGGAAATGTTTTAAAGTCCTTTGAGCACTAAAGTCATGCAGATTCATATTGTACTTAATGTTTAATCTCACTGTACTCCAGACTGTAGCCAAGATGAAATGTAAGTAAAGAAAAATGTTGGGATATGAGAAGGAGATGGCCTTCCCAAAGTTACTGTATGTTTCAGCAATACCAATTGAAATAATGAATCTTGAGTATTGTATTCAATTTCAGTCCGCTTATTCTCTATGAACAGCAATCAAAGAGAAGGCGGTAGAAGTTACTTTAGAACCTAAGTGATGGAAATTATGACTTTTGTATGAAGGAATACAAAAAAAAATAAATTTAAAACCTTGCAATATGTATGACTGCAGTTTGAAGAGTGGAGTAAAAATAGTATCTTGTCAGCTCAGTATGATTTCCACAGATGTTTCTAGTGTTTTTCCATTAATTTCAGTGGGAGCTTGTATCTAGACCACCTAGAAATCTTAAACACATGTAGGAGGAAACTGTGAATGGAAAAGCCTAATCCAAATGGATTTTTCTGCCTATCCTATGCTATGTAACAAGATGAAGGGACTAACTGGAGTACAACCATAATACATTTTAAGTAAATCAGGTTGCGATCAGTAATCATTGTTGCAGCATATGATTAGTAGGTTGTGTCTGTTTGAATAACCACTGTACTTTGTCTACCATCATATTTTCTTCTATACAAAAAACTGCTGAGAAACTTTTTGTAACAGGAAAAGAACACTTGTGTTGTGGTTTGTTTTGTTTAGTGATAGTACACAGCTAACTGTGGCTGTCAGCGTGTGCTGAAACTTTCTTTTTTAAAATTGCTGTGAATAGTTCTACTCTTGCCAGCTAATCTGAGAGTAGGAATGCCAATGCGGGGAATAAAATATGGAAAGCAATGCTGTGTTTTATATAGCTCCTGCCATATTCTAGAATGTTAAAGCACTTACTAAATAGATGCTGAGATGGATAAAATATGACAGTGCCTATAAGCAAATACATCACCTGCTAAGCTTTCAGCAAAATAACTGGCGTACAGCCATAAGCACCATTAAAACTGCTCCTGAAAGAAAGACTTGACTAGACCTCTAAGGGATAACTCCCTATTATGTGTTTCATTAAAAAATTCATCATAATGATCATAGAAATTACAACAAACCAAAACAAGACTGGAAAGACCTTGAGATACTTACTAATCTGTTCTTTGGCCCCCAAAGCAGGCTGAATTTTATACCTGTTTTTTAAGCACAGCTGTTTAGAAATCTGCATGAAATTATTAAACTACAATGGGGTCAGCACAGCCCTCTCTTACAATATGTCAACCTATTTGTAGCAAGACTTCTCCTAATTACTGGTATAAATTTTTCTAACTTTGTTTTTGGTAGGTGCATTGCTTCTTGCCCTAGCCAGGGTACAGTGGAGACAAGGTTATTCCATAGTGCGTGCAACTTTCTTTCAGATCTGATGATGATGAAAATGCCTTTTAATTTTTTTCCTCTCTAGTCTAAATAGTCCTAGTATATTCAGCCTTTCTTTCAGTTCCTCCTTTGAGACTTGTGGTAATTCCTGTTACTATCTTTGGACTCTTTCCAGTTGCTTTGCATTTTTAATAAATGTTACGCCAAAAAATTGACTCTTATTCCTTCCTGCTAAACAGAAGGAGAGGAGTGCTTCCTATTTTATGGAGTATATACTTGTGTTTACATTCCTGTATGATGGTTTCTTTTATTAAAAAATGACATTTTGAACTTGTATTCAGCTCACGGTCTGTTATAACCCCTGATTCTCTTCCGAAGAAGCTGCTGTCTAGCTGCTTCCATGCTGTGCGGTGGGCATACAGCTGACTGTCTTCCAAAGTATGGAAACCTCCACTTGCCCCTGCTGAATCATTCTATTATTTTTCTGACCACTTTTCCGGTTTGACAGAATAATTTTGAGTTCCAGCCCTGTTATCCAGCATACCTGCAGAGTCAGCTCCTGATGGTCAGCAGATTGAAGCATGTCCTCTGCTTCATGTAGGTTGCTAATGAAGATGCTCCCTGAAACTAAACCAAGTTCAGATCCTTGCAAAAACCTACTCAGTACACCTTTTTGGTTTTGGTACCAAGCTATTAACTTTTTTTTTTTGGGGGGGGGGAGTGGTGGGTGGGTCATGTAATCAAGAGATGTTGCCTTCATTCATTAGCAATCTCCTGTAGAAAATACCTGCTTATAAGAAAGGACGTGTGAGGGAGTCACCTGCCATTTCTTTGGTAATACAAGCTAGAAAGCATCAACAGGGAATGAGGCATCTCCTGGTATCTGGCTTGTGCTGTCTTTTCCCCACCGTTTCTCAGTGGGATAGAATAAAAGTTGTAATTGTTAATGATTTGATGGTGCATAGGAAATAGGACTAATTATTCCTATGTGCAAAGTAGGACTTTACTGTTGAGAAATGATCTCATAGCACAAAAAGGGGGGGAAAAAAAAAGTTGGAGGTGCTGTCATCGTCAGGCCTATGTTTTCTTACGTTGGACTCCTGTGATAACTGGATGCTTTTTAATAGTGCAGATTACAGTTACTAGAAAAGAGCTGGATTTGAAAGTAGCCTTTCAAGTATCAAAGAATAATCTTTTGTGTTCAAAAATTACATTTCACCTTCTTCATTTCATGTCGCTATATAATACACTCTTATAACATTGGTACCTACAGAAGGAAATGTCATGAGCTAAATCCTGTGTCATGAAGGCATTATGTCACATACTGAGATGTACATAGAATTCAATGTCAATTGTTTTTTATGGAGAGAGAGGGCCAAGCAGCAGCATGACTATAGCTAGATGTTAAGTCATTGATATTCATAACTGGTGATGTCTTGTTTGCCTGTGGAATTGAAACAAACACTGATTAAGATTAATCCAAGTCTCCTGATAATTATACTAATTGCGCACATGTTGCTAATAATAAACTGATTTTTTAGAGAGATGATAGAAATTAGCATGATAGAGGTACTGTGCACTAAATTTGATGCATGTGGAACTTAAACTGAGTAGAATGTGGATATCATTAGGATGGAGATGAACGTGGTAATTATTTGAACAGTTGAATGTAGGACATTCATATAGAAATGTAATGTTACTTACACAAAATATTTCTGAGTGTACCTGCTACATACGAAGGCCATATTCTAAAGTTCTTAATAAACAGATTTGAGTTCAGGCCTTAAGTTGCAAATTCCTGCAGTGTGACATACATCTACTGCTGGATTCAGGCACCAGAACTGTAGATGATTTTATATTTTATCTTTATAAGGCCTACCTGGCAATGAGTCGGGTGCCACCCTTCTCCAAAGTGGTGAATTTCAGCCTGCAGCGTGAGCATATGTCATCTTTGGGTACACCAGCAGATGCCTTTCTATCATTTATTTCAGAATTTACAGCAAACTTAGCAGAAGTGCAACAAAAACTACAGCCAGGTTATAAGACCACTGAAATTTAGCTGATCTTCATTTGATGAAACATTTTGCTTTACCCACCCCACATGGTAGCAAAATAAACATTAGAGCAGAGAAGTCATTTGAAAGTATAAAAGAGACAGTAAAAGAGCTTTCCCTAGTTTGCTACTTTGTTGTGAGGAGAGGCTGGCTTTAAGACTTCAAGGAGAAAAAGTCTTATCGAGTGATTTATAGTTATTTTATTTTAAATTCACGTAGTGGTAAAGACAACTGAATGCCTGCAACAGGCCTATGCTAGCAGTGATAATGCAGGAAGCTACCTTTCCCCTGCTTCCGCCTTAATTAAATAGCATCAGCCTGGAAGCAAGAGGTTGTCATTTT
Source organism: Falco rusticolus (assembly GCF_015220075.1). Taxonomy (NCBI): domain Eukaryota; kingdom Metazoa; phylum Chordata; class Aves; order Falconiformes; family Falconidae; genus Falco; species Falco rusticolus. Next base: position 92,767,165 of record NC_051189.1, read on the forward strand.
TTATTATTTTTTTTATTCTTTCTGTCTGTCTTTACACAGTATTTGATCTTTTCCTGTAATTATGAACAGAGGTACGGATTGTAATGGTGTATTTTATACGTAATTTTGCAATAGTCTGTGGTTGAAGGCCCCTTCACTGGATGTAATTCTTCTTTAACTGATGTTGAAATGTTAACATCATGGCTTGATTGCTGTCTTTTCCTTTGAGCTGTGCTTCTCGGTAGCTCTGTAGTAAGAAGTAAATGAGAATTGAGAAGACAGACTTCAGTTTCATTCTGCTTAAATTCTGTTCTTCACATCTCTCTCATAAACTTTGCTATGCAGAAAACTCACTCAACTTTTTCCTTTTTTTTCCCCCACTCAAATAACTTGCCTTAAAAAAAAGTTCATTTTTCTTGGCATTGCTTTTCAGCTTTGAAGAAAATTTAAACATTCGTATCCAGTCCATTGATCCTTATCTAGCAAGACTGTTCTCTGTGGTGTCAAGGAATGAACTACACACTGAAAGCAATCAGCAACTGCTTCAGTCAATCTAATTATTCTACTCTGCCTCCCAGCAGATGACAGAAAGAAGAATTGGAAAAGGAGAATTTTCAGCCTAGATGCCAATGTGTATATTGGAATGGCAGAAAATTAAATGTCGTAAAGGTCCAGAGTAGCATTTTTAACTTCAAGACTTGAAAAAACTTCATCCTGAGACTTTTCATCCTTGGCTTAGTTCCTTTATGGATTTTATGGAGATACTTCCCAACAAAGTTCAGTTGTTCTACCATGTCTAAATAAAGGCAGCAATTGGGCGTGCGGCTTTTTATGGTGGAGTGAAAGAAAATAATTGTTGTTAAAAAAAACCCAAACAACAAACACCAGCACCCCCTTCCCCCACCCCAAACAAGAGCCAAACGACAAAAACCCAAATGCCAAATACTTTAGGCTGAATCTTAAAAGATCAGGTAATTTAGGGAATGATTTAGGGAATGATTTTAGTCTCTTATGTTATTCACTGAAATAATGTGTTTAGCTTCATGTGAGTAGTCTTTTTTTTTTTTTTTTTTTTTTTTTTGTTAAGCAGTGCATGATATTCAGTCTGGCTTAGCTGAGAATAGACCCCAAAACAGTCTCAGATATGTTTGGGCTGTCATGTGGTATGAGGTAAGAAAAGAACAGAATCCCACAACATCATCCAGCTGAGCACCCACCTCTGTGTGGCTGGAGGGGGCTGGAGTTAGGAATATGTAAACAGCTGGAAAGGTTTAGTTGGACTTTACAAAGATGAGATCACCATATGCAGATTAATTTTATAACTACTGAAGTTGGATGTTTACAGTTAGGCACATAAATCTTTGTGGGTTTGGTTACAAGTTTTTGAGTAAATTACTAGTTCACATTTGGTCATTCAGTAGATTTGCAGATAAATTAGGTTCATCAGACACGATGAATATGATTTTGTCTACTCAGCCTCAAAAATAAAGTCAAATGTTCATATTTTAATGTTGTCTAAAAAATGAGGTGATATGCTGTGCTAGGCCAGATTTTGTTCTATCAAATAGCAATCTGAACAAATTTTCTGTAATTCTTTTGGTTCTTTGAGTATAGATAGAGTACCAGCATGAAAATGAAATTAATTTTTTTAAGACCCAATAAGGTAATAATAATTACGGGGTGGTGGGTTGGGAAATTGTTAACTTTGAAAATTAGCTAGTACGTATGGAGAATAAAACAAGTCTAAACAATAATTTTTATTTAATAGCTCTGGGCAGCGGTACCTGGAACTCCAGGAATTTAACACAAAAGGTTCGTACTAAAAAATGTTAGGACAGGTCAATCTGTGACTATCCCAGTCTGATGTTCTGTAGATGCTGGTTATGTTTTCCTTTGAGTGAGACCTGATTGCCCTCACCTTTTGTAGCAGCTCACTATAGCAACAGTCATTGGGGTTTATCTGTTTAAAGGAGAGGGGTGGTGGCTGTGCCTTTTTACCTTAAAGTTCACTCTTTGTGACCTTCTCAGGTCCCATGTAGTTGATTCTGGCCTCAGCAAGTCACTGTTTCCTACTTCCTTGCGCTTTTGAGATGTGCATCTCCTGCCCCTCCTTTCAGTTAGGATTTGGTTTCAAATCATCCTGTAAGGCTTTTAAATTGCAATGCGGATTCACTTTTACTCTGCCCGCTGGTCATGGTAAACATTATAATTTAGTATTATTTAGCACTAATGTGGTGTCTGTCACTATTGCCATCGCACTTCTTTCTGATTGCTTCAGCAGTGCTTCATTTATTTACCTTCTCATCTCCCATAAATGTCTTCTGCCTCTAGATGATCTCTCCTGATCATACTAGGTACGTAATTATAATTACAATAAAGTTAAGGCCTATGGAGTTTGAGACACGGTACAAACAGAGCAATGAATCTGTACTTCTTGCTTGGACATAGGTTTGAGCCTTAAAAATCTGCACATTGAGGGAGAGGGTTGTTTCAGTGGTAATAGCTGGGAATTGCTGAACTGTTCAGCATGATTCCTGATAGGCGATTTTTGGCAAGCTGCTTTCGAAATGTTTTGCTTCTATTCACAGGAGCTGTTGTACTTGTTAAATTCTTCATAAAATGACATTGCAAACAACAAAAAAACTCTGAACATGGATAAAAACGGCAACATAATCAAAACAGTTTGGAAAGAAAAAATAAGTGAAAGCCAAGATGTTGAAGTACAGCACTTTTGAATTGGGAGCTGCTGTACTTAATGGGTATAAATAATGCAATGCTTTTCCCATGGGGGTATTGTAGAGCTTAATCGGTTAATGGCTGAAAAGCACTCTGAGATCCTGTGTAGAGATACGTTATCTGGGAGCAGAGTCCTGCTTAATGAAAGTCTAAATGCTGCAGAACAACACTGTTCTTCTGTATATGTGTCAGTGTGTCCAATGGGTGTCAACGGTGAGCAAATTCATGGATCACATTGTTGGACATGTTTAATATTTAGCAAGGTGACTATGGCTATGTTTTGGTAAATCAGCAGACATTGGTAATTTGCTTTATTTGCCAATCGGGTGGCCTTTTTTAATGAAAGTTTTAGATTTCTTTTTAATACATGATGAAGCTTTGCATGGTTTTCAAACTTGCTTACACCAAAAATTAGCAATGCCCCTTTAAAAACTAAGCCTTCAAATTTATTATATAAAGAGTACTACATAAAATTATAGTATACCTGGCCCTAAAAGCATACTTATATTAAAATTATATTAAAATTATGAATAAATATAAACCATGGGAATAAATGGTACGAATATGGAGTCTGGTTGAATCTTTTATTAATCTTTTTCTTTTGCAGGTTCCTTTTATGGATAAATACTAGTTGGAAACTCCTGGAACTTACTCAGTTCTTGGGTCTTTTTAGGGCGTATGGATTTTAAAATCTGATTTGACACCGTGGTTACAATTTTATCTTTTTCTTCATTATGATTTGTGAGGAAACCTCAAGAGTGTATTTTTTCATTTTTGTGTATCTGCCCCTTGCAGTTTTTTTATTTTATTTTTCATTTTTATTTATTTTTTGGCATTTGCTTGTGAGTTTTCAATAATTAAAGGGCTTCCGTCATGACAGCACCTTTTAGCTCACATGCTACATAGTAATCTTGTTTATTTGCAAAGAATATCACTAGAAATAATTTCTTGGAGGAATCAAGATTTGAAAACTTGCATTCTAGATCTTGGAGCAGCTCATAGTTCCTTTTCAAAGTTAGTAGCTGTTATTACTAATTCTGAGTCTGAGGAATTTTTATCTTTCAGTATTCTCATCTATTCATTTATTGTTTACTTCCAAAGCTTACAAGTGTGGACAAGCAAATCAAAGTGATTTTTTAATCATTTTTTTCTTCCCCTTTCTGTTTTAACTGCTTGGTTTGTACTGCCCAAGCTTGGTATCTTACTGCTAGCCTCTTTGTGTAGCTGCCAAGGTTCCCTGCATAATTTTCTTGACAAATGGCTTACTCATTAGTATTTCAGCCCCATTCCTACCAACCTCAGAGAAGTGGTATGCCTCAGGCAGGGAAATGTAGTTCCTTCCTTAGGAGTCTTCTAATCTTTTCCTTAAATGCTTTGTCAGAGCTGGTGACAGATAAATGAACATGGTGTAGTTCAAACCAGAGATCGCTTCTTTGTGCATGCTTGATCCTGCATTTTCTAACTGGGAGGTGTTGGACTGCAGTGGAGTCTCCACTGCGAACATCTACGTTTTCTATTCTTTATCCATACTGAAGTCCATGAGACTTACTGATTCCGAAGTGCAATCCGTAGAGAAATTTGTCTGTCTTCTTTTGATTGGCTGTTGAAAAATACGTAGTCCTGGTAAAGGCTCTGTCTGTTCACAGATTTTTGTTGTTTCTATAATAGATGCAGACCAAGGTGTGATACTCCAGCTGAGTTAGAGTTTGAGTTGAGATGAAGTTCACATCGCAGCAAGGTCTGAGATGTGGATCTCTGGTGATATTTTGGCTCAGAATGATAGCAAATATGTGAAACTGATCTCTTTAAGAGCTTGGTGTGAAGGAAATTGATGTGAAACAAAAATTACAGCACCACTAGTACTGAGGGTTGAAACTTGATAAGAAAAGCTAGTTTGATTTAAATGTCGGTAACATACGTATTAAAACCATGAAATAACTCACTGGTTTAAAATTTTAATTATATTTATCACTTCATATTAATATTCAGATTATTTTTCTAAACTACAAGCATGATGTCTGTGGTATTACTAAGAAGGTCAGCTGGAGATCTATGGTGAGTCACAGGTTTCTCCAGTTCTCTTTAAGAATCGAAGGAGATGGTGGGAATTAAAGTACTACCAGGAGATAGCAGATAAAGCTGAAGACTTCTCCTAGTTTGTGGGTGAACTGAGTAATTCATGTTAGCCACCTCCTCTGGCATGACCCATCTATGTCATTTGGTTTTCTTAGTATTGGGTGGGCTGGGTTTGTTTCTCAAGTTCTAATTTTTCACTGTGCTATGTGAGGTGTCTGAAACTTGGGTATTTGGGCATGTTGAATATTTTCATAGAATTGTTTGTGTTGGAAGGGACCTTAAAGATCATCCAATTCTAAACCCCCTGCCATGGGCAGGGACGCCTTCCACTGGACCAGGTTGCTCAAAGCCCCATCCAGCCTGGCCTTGAGCACTTCCAGGGATGGGGCATCCACAGCTTCTCCGGGCAACCTGTTCCAGTGCCTCAGCACAGCAAAGAATTTCTTTCTGATATCAAATCGAAATCTACCCTCTTTCAGTTTAAAATCATTAGCTCTCATCCTACTGTTCCATGTCCTTGTAAGAAGTCCCTCTCCAGCTTTCCTGTTAGCCCCCTTTTAGGTACTGTAAGGCTGTTACAAGGTCTCCCCAGATCCTACTCCATGAGGCAGCATGTGATGGAATCTGGTGTATATGGTGCTGTGTTTCTTTCTGCCTTTTCCCTGGGTGAGGCAGGCAATCATTATTTGATCAGTGGATGATGCCTTCTGAGTTGTAGGATGTCATCTTTGCCTACCACAGGCATCTCCAGGGGGCTGGGCTGCTGTGGTCATTGCCAGGGAGGTGCAGCCCTTCTCCAGAAGGGAGATTGCAGCTTCCCAGTTGGCTCCACCAGCAGGATCCAGCTCTTCTGGTGGCTGCGGTTGAGCTACTCTGCCTGAAATTGTAAAAATAAATGGAATAAATTTTGCATTATGGTTTTCTGCAGCGTATTGCAGAGCATGTCATCATCCCACGGAGACTACTGACATGTGGTGACACACTTAGCGGTGGCTGTCTTCAGGTGAGCAGCAGTGCTGAAGTTCAGGAGGTTCTGCTGTTCCAGGAGTGCAGTACCACGTTTATCTCCCCCCACGATGTGGAGTCGTCGTTTGATGGTGTAGTGTTTTGGATTACTGTCAGGGAAATTATTAATACTTGAAATTAATTACTTATGCTTCCTCTGTGTCCTTTGCACTGTTACCCAGTCTGCACGTTGTCTCGTTCTTGGCATTTCCTGACTGGCTGCAAAAAAATTATCACTCCCTCTCCCTGTTAAGGCAGGATGAGGTCTCTATGGTTTTATTATGTCCAAATGGTGTGGTTAATCAAACTAAGAAAGTATATCACTTCACATTAATCCTGCTAATATCTTAATTTCTAAACAAATTAATTTTCACTCAGATAAAACTCCACAGGAGTAAAATTCTTGATGGCATATACCTCAGTAGAAAAACACAGATAGTAGAGTTGCAGATATTGGTGGAGAAAGGAAGGCAGAAGAGGTAGTGGTAATCTTGACTGCAGTGAGGGCTTTATAGGTATTTAAAAGTCTCTGTCCTTTCCATCTGACATATTCATATTTTTATATATGTCATATTTACAATATGTCTTCTAACGAAGAAAGCTAGTTGACAACATTTTCAAGGTATTGGAAAAATAATACGCCCTCAGCTGACAAAAATAGTGTTTTTTTCAGATTGTATCCTTTGAAAAATGGATGTGTTTAAAAGCAGGAGGCACATTTGAGCATATTCAAGAATGATTTCTGCATTGCCTTTTTGTTGCCAGTAATTTGTAATGTAATGCATTCAAAATACGTTTGTGTAATCAGGATTTTCCCTTAAAATATGTTATTGACTATTAGCTGTTCCGTCTCATTGTGGAGGGAGAGAAGAGCACGGGTATGGCAGTAGGGGGTCAGGTCACAGCTGCTTAATTTTCGGTAGTTTTGTGTGCCTTGGTCATCACACAGTATGGAAAGTTTCCACTAAAGGGCTTAATTGACATTTCTTCAGTAAAAAACAAGCTGTGTTTTAGTTTGTGAAAAAGAAAATCAGGGAATAACTGAGGTATAAAAGAAAGACAATTAGATACTGTTTCTGAGCAGGGGTTATTTTCCCTAATTTAATCTACTTTTTTATTATTATTATTTTTTTACACTGCTAGTTTCTTTCCTCTGTATTTGTTTATTTTGTTTTTATTAATCTGTCTTTTTCTGTTGAACCAAAAATAGTATGATTGGACTGCTCACCTTAAACTTCTGAATTTCGCCTGTTGTAGAGTTTGATGTCTTTCTATCTTCTAGGAGCAGAAGCCTGAATGTGTTTGCCCTTGGTCTTTGATTTCTAATGTCAATTACGTTATATAGTTTTTTCTTTATTCAGAGAGTATATAATTTTTTTTTAATTCAGTAATTTGATGTACCTGATTAAGTTGCTGATCACAAATTCCAGTGTGTGGATACTGAACCGCTTAAACCAAATTTGCTACAGGATATCTTGAAACTTGATTATGTCAATCTTTGAAATAGTCTTATACCACCTAGGCAGCACAGCTACAGAGCTTGTAAGTATTTTGGATATCAAAACACATTTTACCTGTCTTGAATCATATATATCTTGAGAAGTAGTAGCCTTTTAATAAGTGCAAAACTTAAGGATAAACCTGAACAATCTTGGAAGTGACGCTGTGTATCGGGGAGACTAGTGCCTGTAGCAGCCTTTGAGGGACCGCGTGGGGAGCTCAGGCTTGTTGCAGTGCGATGTGAATATGACAGCTGTCATCATGTGCAGTATCTAATCTGAATGGCAAGTGTACTTAAGTGATGTTTCAAAACATTTTAAAACTGGTGCTTGCCAGAGGTCCCTGCAAAAGTGCGTTCCCCTCTCCGAAGACTTGCTGTCCACTGTGACCTTCTTAGCCCATTCTGCAGCCCTAAAGAATGGTGCGCATGGTTGAAGGTGTGCCTCCAAGTATGGACCATGTTTTTCTGTGCTTGTTTTAGGTGCTTATGTATGTAAGACAGGGCATGAAATACCGGCCTTTGTTCAGACAATAGGCAGCTTCTGGATCAGTGAAAAAGGCATGGTTGTTGATACCTTTTGTTCCATATTTAAGAAGGTCTTACGTGTAACACTGAGAGAAAACACGGTCATGCCTTATCCCAGAAAAGGTTTTTCAATTTTCTCTCTCAGTATTGCAAGCCTCAAAGTGTTGCTGAAGGTGGCATCATGATTAACGTATCACTATTAGAGAGCAGACAGCAAGCTGGCTTATGACACACTTTTGCTTCAGTTAAGAGAAATAACAAAAAAAGAACTTGTTCTGTATGTTTCTCAGAACTTGCTGATGGATTATTAAGTAGATGAACTCCAAGTACATGAAAAAATTAAGAGCCAAATACTTGACAGCTATGTTACGTTGCCTGGTGCTTTGTGATGCATGCAATATTTTGTTCCATTGCGTGTTTAGCCATCATCAGGGACATCTCAAAATGTTCTGCTCTTGGAAGGTCAGGTTCTAAAATGGATCCATTCTGTTATCTGTAAGGCTATTTCAGAGGTATGTGTGTATAACATAAATTCAGCATGTTTAATAAGAGCATAGGTCTGTTCTGGGCTTAATAAGAGCGTAGGTCTGTTCTGGTGTGCAACAATATATCTGCATTTTAAAATGAGCTTGGAAAAAAACTGAGCTCATTATTAGTATTGCATGTAAAGTAATTTCTGTTATATCCTAGGCAATAGAGACGGTCATGGCAATACAATGATATTTGCTGCTGTATGCCTACATAGTTTTCAAAACTAAAATTCAATGCTTAGCTAAATTGCCAAGCAGACTGGTAAATGTCCAATTTTAGCAGCCTAGCATATGTTTATAATTTTTGTTTTAACATATGCTATGTTGGTTGAACTCCCCTCCCCACACATACGGTAGATAAAAGCTGTCACATCACAAAATGGTGGCAGCCCAACTTTTCTAACATTTTCCATGGCACTTCAGAGTCTTGCATTAATTAGCTATTCTTGGATAGTAGACAGACTCTCATCTTTGTAGAATTTTGGTTTCAAACCCATCATGTACTTCGGTTTATGTGTGCAGTAGCCCATCTGTGTTTCTGCAGCCATAAACATTAAAAAGCACGGAGCATACAGAAAAGCGGTCAGTGAAAGTGAGGATGCCCGTGGTTCTCAGACAGGAATACCGAGCAAATGGCCCTGAAAGAATGCCCATTTGGTTCACTGAGGGCTGTAGTTTGTTCAAACAAGAGCGTTTCTCTCGCTTCCATTTTTCTAGGAGAGATGGGTGAATAAAACAACGCTGGTGCAACTAACGCTGCTAAACTAACCCTCTTTTCTCCTCCTTTTTCAAGGCAGGTGTAAAGAGGAATTTCACTGAGTCTACAATTCTTTGCTAAACCTCAGTGGAGTAGAGGGGAATTGTGACAAACACCACTGCAGCTGTGACAATGCTGTCTTAATCCTGGCTGCACTGTGACATGGAAACCTGGATTTAGACATGAAAGGACGTGCCTTAACAGTACAGCAGTATGATCCCTTACCGCATCAAACTGCCTTCTGCATGTGCTCCAAACCCATGGTATTTGTTGGTATTCCGCCTGCTGTTTCCGTGTTGTTAAGCTCCTGACTGTGGTGTGCCTGCTGCATGTGTAATGTCTGCTGTGCTGCTGCATGGGGGATGGTTTGTTTCTGCAGGGGATAAAGCAGCCTTGCCCATGGACCGAGACTGCTGTAGAAATGACGTGGGGTCTGTGGTAGAGGACTGATGTTGGCCAGTGCGTTCACATCTGCCTCATCTATCCACAGCACAGACAGGGTTGTGCCGATGCCTTCATCCCTGCGTGGCGTGGGTGCCACCTCCTGCCCTCTGTGGTCTACCTTGAAGCTGCTCAAAAGCTCACACCCACGTTGCAGGCACAGTTGCAAGTGTATTGCCAAAACATAATGTACAACACTGCTCTCAAAGATCCGAGTTCCTGCAGCTGCATTAGACATCTCAGTATGGAGACTGCGGTGCAGGGACAGGCCTGTGGAGCTTCAGAGGAGCTGCTGAGGTACCCAGGAATGTGGCAGCATCAAGGTAATGAGTGTGATAGGAGATGGGCCTGGTGCTTGCAGTGCTTTGAGAAGCCCCGCTGGGAGCTGCTGGCAGGGCAGCTGCTTCCAAAACCCTGCCTGGGCCCCCAGCTGTGAGTCAGAGCCACTGTCAAGCCCCGGGCATCTGACCCACTGGTAGTGCTGGTGGAGCACTTTGCCATCTTTGGTTTGTAGATGCCAGTAGTGGTGGTTGTTCGATGTTTATTTCCCATTTATGTATTTGTATTCAGCTACAGGACCTACAGCTGCTGCTTGGCTTGCTGCAGTGGTTAGCTGGCTGGCAGTCTTCGCTGTGGGATTCAGGTTTTGTCATTGTGCACAGAAATCAGTTTTGTTTTACTGCCAAATAATGAGCATGGTGGAAATGAAGGAAGAAAATGATAAATTTAACCTGTGCTTTTTCAGACCCTTAGATAGATGTCTACTAGTAATAACTGTCTATTCATTACAAGTGAATATAAGTAATTAGTATGACCCTAACATCAGTAATTTATTGCTAGGAGAAAGATAAAGAGATCTCTCTCCACCCTGGTAAACATTTCTTTGATCTGAAGGTTTCCTATATGGTATAAAGAGCAAACATGGCTTTTTCCTCCCTTCTCTATGGCTTCTCTCCCCAAATGTCATTTATCACCAGTTGAACTGAACTAAGTCCAATAGCATTTTTCTGTAATGATCCTGGAAGCAGCGTACATGAGTCTGTAGTAGGAGAGGGGAGCAGAAGTGGATTGGTGAAGTACTTCAGAGTTTCTGGCGCTCTTGTGTGATGCCATGTCAGTGGCTCCTTTACTGCTTGTTTGCAGTACTTGGACATTGGATAATAATAACTAACTTTTTTTCCTTACTGCTCATAGTAGATTTTGCTTTAGAAGAGCAGTGCAGATAGTAATGCAATTTAACTATTTAAGGCACAAACATAATGTTAGGATGAAAAGTGATACAAGTTCATCTGTAGGTTTTTCTCCTGTACAAGTTTATAAAGAGCATATATCACGTGCTCAGAAAAATCAGCGTTTCTGAACTACCAGAAACTGATAGCAGTGGTGTTCATTACAAATACGGAAAACATACAAAAGTCCCCCCCCCTCGCACCCCCCTTATGGTTCACATTCTAATTTCTTTGTCCATAAAATTATAATAATGAGAAGAACTGTTAATGTGAAAGTTAAACTTCTGATATGGTTGTCTGATTCTTAGAGGAATGGTATTTAGGAAAGCAGCAAACATCACGAGACTCACAACATAATCATGAGAGTTTTTCATACATTACAGTTATGTATAAGTTTTAAATAATTTTTTTTTTAAAAAATAAATGTATGGGCAGATGGTGATATTTACTTAAGGGAAGCTGAATTCATTATCTGACTAGAACTGGGTATTTCAAGCAGCTGTTTGAAAACGAGGACTCACTTTTCATGAAGACGAACGTATGTTTGGGGAAAATGGAGCCCCTTCTCAAAATGTAAGGCTGTTCCTCGTTTAGTCTGTGTCAGGGGGTTTCTGGTGTGTGTGTGAATTCATTTATGAAAGAGCCTTATCAATATTGGCCAAGAACTGATTTGGTGAAATGCTTTTGCAATCTCTCTCTCTCTCTCTCAAAAAGGGCTTACTAAGTTTCAGAACTTAATAAAAGTTATAGCTGCTCTTTTTTCTTAAAGTATTCAGCCAAAAAAAGGATTAAACCAGATATTTAGTAATTTTACGCTGCCCTGCCAAATTTAATTTCTGACTGCACAATTTGCCTTTATTTTGATTTATTGAGATAAAATTACTTCAGGAAATATGCCTGGATGTTCTCTATAGGTCCAAGCCAGAAGAAAGGAAGCCAAGTATGAACATACCCATTATCTTTTACAGATATGTTTCTTGGCGACTCTGTATTCTGGAATCTGTCTATTCTCTTTGCATATATGTATTTTTGGAGCTTAAGAGTATGAAAAATTATCATAGCTTGTTTTTTCTTTTTTGAAATCTTTTTTTCTTATGTTCCTGTGGAAAGTTAGTGTATGATTCTACGATTATAGTATATGGCTATCTCAAGTTGGATGGGCCCCATAAGGGTCATCAATTGCAGGAGTACCTAAAGCTAAACCATGTGACTAAAAGCATTGTCCAGATGCTCCCTGAACTCTTGTTCATGGCTTGGTGCCATGACCCCTTCCCTGGGGAGCCTGTTCCAGTGACCAGCCACCTTCTCAGCGAAGAACCTTTCCCTCATGTCCAATGTGAACTTCCCCTGACGCAGCTTCCTTCCATCATAACGTCCGTGGCTTGCCCCACTGTCGGTCTGTGGCTGCTAGGGCAGGCTAATCCTCGGCATAAAGGTGCAAAGCTATCCCTTGAAGACTGCGGTCTGTTGCTGATGTTCTTTCTTCCCTCATTTGTCAAGAAAACTTTCACAAGAAATGCTTTTGCCCAGGAAACCTGCGGCCCTGGATTTCTTGGTTCATAGAGGAACACAAACCAGTTTGTTGTTTGGAGCAGATGCCTTTCCCCAGTCAACTTCTAATGCCTCTGCTTTCCTATCCCATAATAAGCAAGTTGTAACCTGTGCCATTATTTGTGAAGGCCAGCTATTTTTTAATGATTTTGCATCTTGGAATGGGCTTATGCGTTTGCTGTGACTGGAGGGCTCGTGATCCTCAAAACTCATTTGTTTTTGGAATCATGTCTGAACACTACGGAGTAAAGCAGCCGTGTACAGGTGAACCACAAAGCCTCTTTGTAAACAGGGTGGATGTGTAAAGGTGGCCCTTCGATAGGAAACGAGATGTTCAGTTCAGATGTCTTGCAGAATCTCATCATTTCATTCCCCTTCCCAGTCTTTGGCAAGCCTCCCTGCCCCGGAACAGCAGTGTAAGCCATGAAAATAGCCTTTCTGGGAACATATGGAAAAGGGGTTTTGTTGTGCTCACCCCAAAATGCTAACATTGCTTCTGACTATATGGAGCCTTTACTGTGAATCTTGTGCAATACTCATATGTGAACTTAATATGCTGTTTATGTATAAATATATGCCTCGTGGTCTGGCCATCTGTTTTTGTGACAGTGGTTCAGTGGTTTGAAAAGTTAAACTGGTTTTGTTTGGCATTAAGTAGGAATTAGCAACGATTGCATAGTGTGTGCCCGCTGCATCTGGCTGGTGTGGAACGTCTTCCATAGCTTCTGCTAATGGGGGGAGGTGATACGGCACTAAGTGGATGCTTGCGGGGTTTAGTATGAGCAAGTCCCTGACTGCTGAAGGGCGTTGTAAAATTTCTGGGTTTCTCATAACTAGTATTTGGTTATTGCCTCGTATTTTAACCAGATGAAAAATACTGTTTCAAAGAAGGCCTGATGTTTATTAATCTGTAAAGAGTAGCAGTATCTGGAATGGGGTTAAGGCTAGGTCTACAGTCATTGATACTGCTGCAGTGATGCAGAAGACTGATAATTGAATAAGATGTCTTAGTTGAAATTTGATCACAAGGGTATTTTTCCCTTTTCTGAAGTCAAAATAGTGGTTTATAATGGGATCATTTTTATATTAATCAATCAGACAGTTGGATTTCACTTATACATGAGATACTAGCAATTCCTGCAGCAAAACTGCAGTTTGTAACCCAGGTGGTGTTTGGTTTTTTTTCTTTTCTTTTTTTCTTCCCTAGATTATAAAAGAGTTTGCAATGGCAACGCTCTGGAAATTCGTGAGAGTAGCTAAGTATTCCAAAACAGCATTATCACCAAAAGTGAAGTTGAGAGCAATTCCCACCCGTTCAAGGCATTCTTCATCCAAGTCTGTACCTTCAAATTTTTCTGCCAGCACACCCTGCTCAACTACTGTGGAACTGCTGGGTAAAGCTTATCCTCAGGATGACTACAGCAATGTCACAGAGAAGATTCTTTCCAAGGTGGGCAAGAACTTGCACAACAAAAGGCATCACCCCTTGTGGCTAATCAAGGAGCAGGTGAAGGACCACTTTTACAAACAATACACAGGACGCCGTGGGACTCCGCTTTTTTCTGTCTATGACGGTCTTTCTCCAGTGGTTACAGTACAGCAGAATTTTGATAGTTTGCTTATCCCACAAAACCATGCCAGCAGAAGGAAAGAGGATAACTATTACTTGAATCGTGCTCACATGTTAAGAGCACATACATCAGCTCATCAGTGGGACTTGATACACTCTGGCCTAGATGCCTTTCTGGCAGTGGGAGATGTCTACCGCCGTGATACAATTGATAACACCCACTACCCCGTCTTCCATCAGCTGGAGGGAGTTAGGCTCTTCTCCTGTCATGAGGTAGGAATTCTCCGGTTGGGATGAAAGAGATTTTGGTTAAGTTGCATGATCTTGTATTTGCTGTAAGCAAAGTGCACGCACATAAACATGTTTCAGCAACACGTGTTATGTTGTATATTGATGATGATCAAGTGATTGGTCATGTAGTAATACTTCTAATTTGGAAAGGGTATAGGTGGAAAACTTTGAATTTGAAAACAAGTATAAACTTCCCCAGAAAAACATGGAAAAAATGGAAAAACTATGTTCTTGGAAGCTAGCAATATAAAACTTTATCTGAAAAGAAACAGCTTGTTCAGGTAATGATCTGCATGATTCAGTTCCAGTTCTATCACAAGTCTCTTCCAGTGAGGTCACTTTACCAAAAACTTCGTCATGTTAATACTTGAAGGACTCGTGGATGTGAGTTGTTGCAGCTACATCCAGAGTGCTGTTTTTATTATGTCGTCTTTTTTCTTTCAATAGCTCCAAGCTGCTGTAAATGAATGTCTTTTTAAATGAATTGTTCTGTTCTTCATCTCATCCTAAAGCTGCATTGAAGAATTCATCTGTTGGAGCTGAGAGTTACGTGTGTGTGATACATACACAGTAAACTCTTAACAGAGTCCAGAGGCATCAGCTAAAGAGCTCTAGGTAGATGTCCAAGACTCTTGAGTTTATGTATTTTGTTGGCACAGCTTGCATATTCTGCAAATGCTTGGGTGTCATTAAGTATTCTGCTGTATCATTGATCAGCAGTAGATACAAGCCAGTTTGTTTTCCAAATAGTAATTGATTTGTATAATTTGTGTATGCTTGTAGCAATACTGCCATATTCATATTTCTATAACTAAAACTAGCTTATTTAATAATACTGAGATGTAGACATTCTTAATGTGGTTGCCAAAGGGTGACAGGAGCTTGGCAGGGAAGCCTGATGGGTTTGGATGCCAGAGGGAAAACGAGGGTAATCGTAGAGCACTGCTTTTCTTGCTGGTGGAAGGGGTTTGTGCTGCCTGCACGGGTGTTTCCCACCCCATGTGGCCACTGCTTCTTCCACTTTGAAAACATACCTGCTGCCGCAGATGTCCTGCGAGCTGGTGGTGTCCAGCACAGCTTCCAGCACTGCTGTGGTAAACAAGAAACAGAAACCTTGCAGGTTTATCTGGTCTTGTTTGTTTGCTGTTCTTTTCCCATGGGCCAGTTTATGAATACAGTCAGGGTATATGCAAGAGAAAAATGTACAATGCTACGTTAAGAAAATGCCATTTCTTATTGGTTTATGTTCAGGAACATTGGGGTTTTTTTACTTGCTCAGGCATTCAGATGGAAAGGATCTCTTGCAGGATGGAATTTCTGCAAACTTATGTGTGATTGATTTAATGATTGAAATTACTGTTAATGATATGCCTCTTAAGAAATTTTTGTCCTAATGACAGGCTATTTCTTTCTTCTCTACAAATTTAATAATAGAAATAATAGTAATAATAGGATTTTAATAGTTGAGAATAGAGTTTCAGAAATGTTCGCTGACATCATCTGTCTAGAAATACATGATGTGTAAGAACCTGATTCATTGCGTTGTAGATTGCTTGTTTCTTTTTCTCATCTTTCTTTTTCCCCGGTAAAATCGTTGCAGTGTTATTGGAGAATGTTAATAGCTGATGAGTTTGAGGTTGGCTATGTGCTGGAAAGTATGTCTGTCTCTCTAACGAATGTAAGTCCAGTTGACTTTCTGTGCTCATGAAGAAAGAGTAGTGGTGTGGCATACAATGTGTAAAGTCTTGTTAATTGAGCAACGTGCATAAATTCTAAACCTGTTTAATCTGCAGTTGCAGATTAAATACTGATAGTTTTGCAATATGTAAAACTTCTTACAATCATCATCACAAGAACCTTGTGGAAAAAATTGAATGTGCAATTCTGAAATTTCACTGGAGACTGTTTCTGTGTTTTATATTCTGGTTGCCTGTTCAGAATAACTCAAATTTAAATAATTCCAGAAGGAACTGTCTGAGCGGAACAAAGACTAAATGGAGGTAATACTACATGAGAGAAATATTTTTGTATTAATTTATTTATACCATGTTTAAGTTGTAACCCAGTGAGCAGAAATGTGTGAATGTCAGGGCCTGTTATCTTTCTCCCAGACTTTTCATTCATAATCAGCCTGTAATCTCTGGCGAGAAGACATTTGCACTGTACCAAGGGTAAGAATCTTTGTAACTAAGGGGGAAAACCGTTAGCTCTTAGCTACAAGCCCTGGGCACCTTTCATCTTATGGCCAATACAATAATTTTATGTGCTGTAGTCAATTTTACTGCTCTGCTTTTGTTCATTTGATTTATATATTTATCATCTGCTGTCTTCTCAGTGAAAGTGATGACGGAACTGGGGAGGTGAGAACAAAACCCAAAACCTCGAGCGATTTTATAGGAACTTGACTTTAGAGGAATTTGACATCTCATCTCAGTTTGGAAGGAGGGGAAGAAGGTCAGTTCATCCTTAACTGAAATTTTAGGCAGGATAAGAAAAATGGAGAAAATATCTCTCCTTCAAAAATATCAAATTCTGTAGTCAGGGCTAGGTTAAAGCCTGCTCTGTGACTGAAACCTTTAGTATAATTCTTCATACCAAAGTTAAAATCAATACATTGGAAGTAAGAGCTGGAAAAGGAGATCATATTTTGTTTGGTAATTTTACAGCATTTTACTCGTGAGATACATGTGAGCTATTTGCTTCTTTGGCTATACTATTTTTCATGATGGTTGGTTAATTAGTTTTTGTGAGAGAAAAGTAGTCTGTGATTTGAAGATAAGCAGGTAACTGATACATACAGCTTTGTATGAACGCAGATATTAAAGACATTCCCATATTCCAAACTAACTCATTGCTAAGTTAGAAAGATTCATGCTGAAATTTTCCATACGCTTTTAAAAAGTCTCCCTGGACTGCTATCAAAGAACATCTGGAAATCTATGGTTTCAGTATATTTAAAAATATTTTAAGTAATTATTATCTGAATGTAATATATAGAAGAGTTAGAACGTAACTAATAGCAATAGTTAAAACCAATGCCAAAATAGCTTCCCAGATCGGCTTCAAAATTCTGGACATAAAATAAACTGTTCTTCTTAAATAGTACCCCCAAATAGTATTTCTTCTGTATTCTCTTTCACCAGTGTGCCAGCATGCCTGTTTTTTTAATCCTTTGCGTTGGTAGTATTGATACTGCTGTAATCAGGTTTGAACTGGCGAACTTCCCTGGGTGGATTATAAAAGAAATTATTTCTGTGCTATCCATGTGGTCTTTGGTTCAGTTCTTTACTTACCACAATTTATGGAAGAGAGGGGGGAAAACATCTCCGATAAATTACACTTTGTGCATTTTAGCCAGGAGAGGGAGCCAATATATACCCAATGGCAATGGCAGAACATTTTTCAGTTGACAACAAATGTTTACATGTTGGAAGGAGGCTTCATAAAGTAATTTATAGTCAGTCATGAATTATACATAAATTTTCAGGGGAACAGATGTGAAAACATAGAAATTGCACCTCTAATTTATTAACCTTGTTCCAATGGAGGCCAATATCAGATTGTTCGGATGAAGAAATGATGCTCTCATCAGGCTCATTTGTGCTAACATCTGAAAATTATAGATAGGGAGACTGGGAGGAAGTAGTAGGGATACATCTTTATTTTCCATTGAAATGTTTTTGGTGTGAATGGCAACTTTTTTGTTAGGATACAATGGAAAACTACAAGTGTTCCAATTAAAAATAAGGACTGTTCCTCCAAAGCAGTATATATAATTGCAAAAATAGTTTTGATATTGTACATTCACAGTGTTTATATCCTGAAATGTAAAGACTTTTGTCCTGGGTAATAGAAGTGTAGTTTTTCTCTTTATTCATATAATTACATAAACCTTTCCTCATCTTTTCATACTTGTGTACCTTGGCCATATTCCTTATGTATTGTTAAAAAAAAAAAAAAAAAAAAAAAGGTTGCTTTTATCCTTTTCTTTAGGGATGGTGTGAACACCTGACTGACCTAAACCTTCTGTTCTGACTGACCTAAACCTAAAACTTCTGTTCTGACATTGTGTCAAAGGAAATCTCCTTCCTTTCTTCAGTCTCTTTGTTAATCCTCACATGTAAAGGAATTTAAATAAATGGATAGTGTTCCTGCGATCTACCTATTATATAGAGTGATTTGGAGCATTTACAGTAGAGAGAGAGTATTTGTATACGTAACTGGGAGTCATAATAGCAATGTTTAGCTGGGCATCGAGGAACAACTATTTAAAAGTGCATTAAGTGGCGCAGGAGAGGTACTGACTGCTCTTAGTCCTTTGCAACTTGAGGATAGGGAGAGACTCACTTGGCTGTGAGCAGCGCATCAGTCCCACGGAGCCTGATGGATGGTCCCCCTTCACTCCGGGAGCAGGAGGAGCGTAGAGGAGCAGGGGTGCCTGGAATAGATCCACCACATGAAGAAAAAGAGCAGCAGTGTTGCTTTGCTAGAATATTCTGAAGTGTATTTATTCCTGAAGCTGCAGTTCGGCTGAGTGGTAGGAATAAAGGGCCTGACTAGTTCAGGTGGAACTGACTTCACTCTTGTGGATGTCTGCCCGAGTTGTGACTGTTGTATTATTCAGTATTTTCCAAGTTGTGTATAAATCATGCCATCATAAATAGAGCTTCACTGGTCCGAGGACCCACATTGTATTCTCTGTTATTTTTAGTTGAAAAATTGACAGCAAAGGACGTCAGAAGGTCTGTGAGATTTTCACAGTGGTCCATGGTCTAGAAAGTTTGGAAGCTGCTACTGCAAATACTGTATGAAATATTTTTTAAAATTTTGTCTTGCTTTACCTCATCCAGCTAAAAACAATGCTTTTCAGAATAAAGTGGTTAAATCTATTCAATGCAATATTTAAATTGTGCAGGAAAAAAGGCAAAATGTTTACAGATATATTTGGGAAGTCTGAGGTGCTTGAAAATAAAGGAATTTCTATTACCACAGGAACAGAATTCCGAGTCTTATCATATATGTCTCATCATAACTGATATCTGTGTAGCAGTGTTGCTTTTTCTTTGCTGTTCAAAAACATCTGTATAGTTTTTCCTTAAACATGGTGATGATTTCAGGGTTTTTTCAGAAACACTTTTGATGGGGTTAAAAAAAAAAAAAAGGCAAACAGAAATAAACTTTCTTCATTATAATTGGAGGACTGAAAACAGAATGATCCAGAAATTAAGGTGACCTGCTTGAAGTGATTTTTGCCATTTTCTCCCAAAACAAATGCTTATCAATATGCAATAAAGAACGTACTGTCATGAGGACAATGGGCTGTGTATCTCTTTGGCACCTGAAGCTGTCTGGATGGGAGCGCACCTCACGGGTTTCATCATACTGGAGGCTGACTGGGACCAGCATTAGGTTTTCTTTTTGATGAGCCATATTCAAGTGGCATCATCTTCATCATTCCTGATCCATTGGTTGAGTGTTACAGCACATTTGAAATGCTGTGGACATGGTTTGGTATTTGTAAGTGGATTTAACGTGAAGCTGTTTGTGCATTTATAGGGATATTTGTCAGGGCCAGTGAGTTAAAATGTATTTGGGGTGGTGAGGTTGAGTGTTGGCACACGGAGATCCTGATAAAGAACTAATCTTAAGAGCTGGTTTGTCTGTGATATAAGTACATGAGCATTATGTATTCATTATCTTAATTGCTCTGATGTATGCATGACTGGCAGGAGGAATACACAACTGCATTGTGGAAAGACAGGGTGTAGTTACAGCTCTTTCTCCTCTGAAGGCTACGCTGAATGCCATCCTGTAAAAAGACACTTCATCTTGTACTGAATCCTAAACGTACGGATAATGAAATGATATGAGGTTTAAAAACGTCTCAAGATTGTTGGGGTCTTTATTGAAATCACACGTGTGACTTCTGCCCTCTGGGCCAGGCTGAGCAATACCATGAAGTGCCTTTAAAGGATTGTAGCTCCATTCATATTTTAATTCCAATTAAAAACCTGTGTATTCTGGCCATTACAGGTTACCAAATTTGACTTTATTCTTACATGCTAAATTGTGAGTAAATTTTATGCCACATGGTGAAATTCAATTCTTTTCTTCCTTCTCTGTTGTAATGCAGCATCAGTCAGATACGCTGATAAATCCTGGTAATTATTTTTTTAACCACTGCATGATGACACAATATTAAATGTTTTACACACCTTCAGTTAAAGAAAAAACGTCTTGTCCTTACACTAGACAGACACATCAGTGCTCGATTTATGACTATAGGAGATTTCTTTTCTGGTAGTAGTAGTGACTGATCATATTCGGTACAGTAAAATAGTGCGTTTTATTCTAGACTACACTGAGGAAATAAATGTACGTGAAGTTGTGGCGTCTTGGATGTGTCAGTGTTTTATGCAAGACTGTTAGATTTCCCCCCCCCCCCCCATTTGCTCAGGTATGTGCTTGAGAAGAATTGACATCAAAAAGGAGTGACTGTAGGTGATTCTTCATTTTATTCAGGCTTTGAGTTTCCTGGCTTTATGTATATGGAAATGTTGAAGTGTTTCTAATCCACATCATGTACTTAACACAGTTCAATCATTGTAATAGTGAAACTGGTGTATCAGTTTAAAGCTGCTCATATTGACATAGCAATGTCAGTGAATGAAAGAAAGGAATAAATACTCATACAACTGTAAGACATCTTTTTTTTTTCCCTCAATATAACCCTGTCCACAGCTGTGCTGGAGTCGACAGGAGCTGATGGAGCCTCTGTGGAGAGTATCAGAGTGCCTTTGGGTGCCTGGCTGTAAGGGGGGATATTCCCTCGCTGCTGTCTGTCGTCCAGGCACTCCCCTGGGGCTGCGCTCTCACAGCCTGTGCGAGCGGGCACGGATTCGTGCCTGTGCCAGCGTGCCCAGCCCTACCCTGCGTGCCAGCGCATCTCTTGGTGCTGCTAGGATGCTGATAATTGATCACCTCAGTTTCTTCCCTTCGCCTGGGTGACTTCTCATGGGGATCCACCTCCCAGCCTGGATCAGTGCAGCACCACACGGGCACGTGTCCTGGCACGGGGGAGGAGGTGGTGCGTAAGGCTGGTTTGGCAGGATGGAGAGGCAGGCAGGTTAGAGGGCTGGGCGATGACTAAATGTATTTACTCTTAACAGTTCTTGCAATATTTTCTTGCCACATCTGATGTAATCTACTGAAATAGAATTTTGCCAGGCAGTAATTGCAATATCAACATTTCAGGAATAACGCAGCGGTAGGAAAAAGTACTTCTGTGTACTTGATGCAAATGCTGTATTTTAAAGGCAGTGTCCAGACGATCTGTTGCTTGCAGCGGTCTGAGGACCCAGTTTTAATCTGGGGGGTGAGAGGAGGAATGAAGGGGAAAAGGAAGAGGAGAGTTTAATCTCCTAAAATACTGCTGGTGGGGAAAATAACAAATACATCTTGAAGTCTAAATGCAGTGTGTTCTAGCCCAAAGGCGGAACATCGCTGTGGTCTGAAGGGTGTTTCTGGCTTACTGAGGGAGTCTCTTCAGTCAGGAGAAAGAAAAAGTAGCTACTCATAGCGGGGGGTTCAGGGCAGGAGCCCAATGTAGCCACTCCAGGTGCTTGTCTGAGGGAGCCTGTATCTGTCCGTTGACCACCCAGTGAGCCTAAGACAGTTGCCTTGGGCTAACGCTGGCCTCTGTGCATGCCCTGAGGCTTTCAAACCACATGCTGTGGATGACTGATCTGCCCTGCTGATAATAAAGTAGTTGTAGGGTGGGTATCATCTGCTTCTTCTAGCCAGTGCGGAAATACTACCAGGAGGAAGAAGGGCATTTAATCTTCCAGGTGAGCACTTAAATAAAGAATCTGTTGTTTAAAAGTGTAATGCCCACTTTTGTCAAGCTGCTGCCTTTTGATTAGTAAAAACATTTTCGTTAGACTGGTGGATAATGGTTTTATTCGATATTTCTCTTGTTTCCTTTTTTATTTTGTATTTTTCTACATTACACTAAGGAGATTAACTTGAGAGATATTTCCTCCATCTGTTAGGTAGGTCTCCTAACTAGCAATACAGAGGTAAATGCTACACGTGATTTTTTAAAAATTATTTTGATTTTTTAATTCCCTCAATCCATTTTGCTGCTAGTTTGAGTGCTATCTAAACTCAGAGTCCTTCTGCACGCATCGTGTCTGTATGGAACGAGCTAGAAACTAGTCTTAATTACTTGTGCCCAGCATTTGTAAGCTACCAGAGGTTCACTTGAACATTTTTTAGAGCATTTAGTGTACTGAAGGCACCAAACTGCAATTAAAACGATGTCTGTTGGCATCTCTGAGTTGTTAAGGTTACACACTGTGGCATCTCCCGAGTAAGTGCTAGTTATGCTGGGAAGTTTAATATGAAGAAAATCTCAATGTGTGTGTTTTCCATCTGTGTGTGCTTGGTTGACTCTGGGAAGGTGGAGGAGGAGGGTTAGGAAAGGGCACTAGAAACACTTCCACAATTAGCTCTTCTCCCTACCCTCCAGACTTAACAGAGTTGGGTTTCCTACAGCTGTAAGGATTTTCAACAAAAATTCTCTTTCAAGTGTAGAACTGCCTGCTTGTCTCCCCAAGACACAGAGCCTCCAATAACGTGGCTTAGTGAGAGTGTTTTATTGGTCTCTCTGAGAGGATGTAGATTTGCTGGTAGGTATCATTAAACTGCCAGGGTGGTTTTGTTTTGGGGTTTTGTTTTGGGGTTTTTTTGTGATGTGTTCTAGGGTTTTTCTTTAACGTTCATTTGATTGCAGCTTTTAAAAAGTGATGGGGGGTTTTTTGGTATTTCTTTTACAGCTTCAACTTTTTTTATTAATTGATGTGCTAAATGCCATTATGTATTGTAGTTTTGCGGACGTAATTTACATATACTGTGCAGTGTTACTTTGTTCTGCGTTATAACTTTCAAAGTAATAGAATCAGAAAAAAAGAAATCATTCTTTATGAATTATTACTTTCCTGTGGATAATCGTATTATTTGAAGATACGGTACAGAAATAAACCAAATCTCATTGTTTGACTGTTTCTGTTCTTGTGATGATTTGTCTCTGTTTAGTGAACAGAATTTGTGTAGAATCAGTCTTTGCGTTTGTTTTTCATGGTGTGCAGACTTGCAGGTAAGATTCCCACTTAAATCAATA
Source organism: Falco rusticolus (assembly GCF_015220075.1). Classification (NCBI taxonomy): domain Eukaryota; kingdom Metazoa; phylum Chordata; class Aves; order Falconiformes; family Falconidae; genus Falco; species Falco rusticolus. The sequence goes on from NC_051189.1 coordinate 92,790,537, forward strand.
AAACTTCATTCTCTTTTCATTTAGAAAGTCATTGATGCAAAACACTGGTGGTTTTGTGGTTTTGTTCTAGTTGTTCTCCAGCATTAAAGATGGTGAAGGCTTACAGTTGTTCGAGCAAGGTCATCGCACTGCACACAAGCAAGAATGTCACACCATGGAGGCAGTGACGCTGGTGGAGTTCAACCTGAAGCAAGTGCTCACAAAGCTCATGACTCACATCTTTGGTGATGGTAGGTTCTTGTACATTTTTTTCTGGACTGCTGATGGCTGTAGACATCCAGACTTTTGAGAAACATTTCGCTGCCTAATAAAAACAGGAGGCTTAAGGGTGATGTTGGCAGCCAGTATACTGAAACAGCCGTGTGGGTGGTCTTTCTACAGTAATTTTAGGAGTCTTCATTCATATTCTTTTATTTTATGTTTTTGTGTTAAGTTTGGTCAGAGTACCATTCCAGTGTCTTTTAATGTCAGAGTAACTGGCTGTTGGTTTACCTTTCAGCTGTGACCTGTATTTATGTGTTATTGTTCTTTAATGCTGTTATTTCCACACCTTATAAAATTATAGAGCACAGCCCAGGAGGCCACACACACTTCCCTCTTGGTTTTCCTAAATTATAGAATCATTTAGGTTGGAAAAGACCTTTAAGATTATCGAGTCCAGCCATAAACCTAACCCTGCCAAGTCCACCAGTTAACTGTGTCCCTAAGTGCCACATCTGCATGTGTTTTAAAGACCTCCAGGGATGGTGACTCAACCACTTCCCTGCGCAGCCTATTCCAGCGCTTGAGCACCCTTTGGGTGAAAAAAATTTTCCTGATACACAATGTAAACCTCCTGTGGTGCAACTTAGGCTGTTTCTTCTCATCCTATCGCTGGCTGCTTGGGAAAAGAGAATGACACGCGCTTTGCTGCGGCTTTCCTTTCAGGTGGTTGTAGAGAGTGAGAAGGTCACCCCTCAGCCTCCTTTTCTGGTGCATACAACACTATGTTAAATCGAATGTTTTGGTGTGCAGCATGTCAGGGTAACGTGGTGGGCATGAAGACAGGCAGGGACATGTGCCAGACCTAACTACGGGCAGCTGACCCGCAGAAGCCATGTGTTAGAGCGAATGCCACGTCCTTGTCCGTTGTGGGTCCTGCGAGGAGAGGCAACTCCAGCTCCAGTGCAAAGCTGTGCAGGACCCAGTCTGCTTGTCCTCGTGGGCCTCCCGAGTCCCCAGAGGGACAGCGCCTGGCTGCAGCATCACATCTGGGGATGCATTAGAGCTGGGATGCTGCTGGGGGGGAGGGTGCAGGGCCGTGATCACGGCTTGTACCGGCAGCACGGAGACTGGCGGGGGGAGGGAGGGGGTACGTGCCTGTGCTGCTTTGCTGCATGTGGACACAGAGTGCCTTGAGCAGTTCTCTTGCACAGATAAATTAAACCTTGCAGCTGAGGGGAGACGGTGTTTGCTAGGTTTGCACCAAGCTGAAAAATAATTGGGTTTCGGTAGTTAGAGTGGAATGAGGGAGGGTAATGAATGTCTGTGTATATGAATGAAATATCCTCTCCTCAGAAATACCTGCTTTCAGTTTCAGGAGCTGAATTTATAAATGGCCTGAGTCAAAATTGCTACATTAATGCTATTTCCTGGCAAGAAGGCTGCTCTTCTGAACTGATTCATTTTTCTGTTGAGGAAATACTGGATAGTATTAGAATGCATAGGGTATCCTGGCTACTTTCAAAGCTCTTTTAAGATGCCCACTGCATTTTGAGCAGTACTTCCAAGAGTGGATTGATAATGGTAGCAAGTCCTATATGTGACTTCTTGAATATTTTTTCTGAAATTCTGAAGTTGAATTTACAGCGAGCAAAACTTTTTTACCAGTTTTTGTTCTGTTCCATCTGGACAGAAGTTTTTTAAGTTCCTGAGTTCAGATATTCTTGTGGTTGTGTTTTACTTAACAGTGGCCTTTTGAAACATAAAAAATTAAGGATCAAAGTGAGTAATAGTAAGAATGATTTTTAGATCAACTTCGGATGCTGAGGATGTTGTTTAAAGTGAGCAATTTCTAGGAGTTATTAGTGATATCTGAGACTGCAGTGACATCCTTCTCTGGCTGTTGACAGATACTGCACTTTAAGCTTCAGTGTGTTGGCTATTACTAGTTCTTGCACAGTCCACACAGTACCTAGCAAGACATTAAAAAATATATTCTTAAATGATTGTAAACCTGCAGGCTAGAAGTAGGTGCTGCCTTCTTACTGTAGGGATTTTCTATTTCGTCACCCCAGTATTTTTCCTGAAATAGAAAGACAAGGTGTAGTTAAATTTAATTTTATTTTTAAGATGCTTTAAATTTAATTACACACACACACACACACGGAAATATAAAGCTTTCTCCCCATCACCTTCTCGAATCTTCTTGTAAGCTGTCAATACAAACAGGAAGGTAATATTCAAAGAAGCAAACTTCCTGCTAGGCTGTGAGATGGGTGCAGTGCAAGTGACCTGGGGCACGTATAATTAAATTTGTCTTTTGACAGCTGTCATCTTTTTACTTTCATTTTGTTCTTGACTTTACACAGTACTTCTGATTACTTTTTTGTGTCAACTCCTGTAGATTTTAATTTAAGTTCTAAAATTTATTTTACTGCAGTTATTGCTCTTGGAAAAGTTGTATAGTTTTCCTTTGAATGCATGTTCCATGAAGCCTCATGTTCTGCTAAAAGCAGAAGTTTCATTCCTTTTATACTTCACATCAGTTGTATTCTTTACAGCCTGTGCTGTCAGCAGAATATTGCAGTGAAGTTGCACATCTTTTCTAGCAGGATAGCGGGATCACAGCTGCAGTAAGCTACTGAAATGTTGCATTGTCATACAGTCAACTGTTATTCACAAGCAGATTGTTTGGATTGCAGATTGTCTACTATGCAAATTACTTTTCCATTAACTAGCTTAGGCTTGAAGTCCTGGACTTGGATAGCTGTGCTTCTGCAGTGCTTCTCTGGGAATTTACCAGCTCAGGTTGATGACAGATCGAGGATCTCTGCAGGATCTCTGCAGAAAGGTCAGATCACTGACCTGTCTTTTTGTTGTTGTTGTTGCTTTGTTCTAGGTTAGTTTTCATAATGTTTAAGGAGACTGTTTTGCTTTACCTGAGTCGTCCCACGTTATCTGGATGCTTCAGTGTTGACTGTATGTGCCAGTAAACAAATAAGAAAAATTGCTTAAAGACTACTAGGTTGTCACGAGGAAGATCAAAGACTTCATAAAAATCCGCACCTGCATTTATTCCCAAGGTTTGTCTTCTTATTTCTTCCTGGCTTTGCCAGCAGGCAAAAGAATGACAGATACCAGCGGAGGAAAAAGATACGGAGTGTTGCAATCCGTTGTCTTAAATACTAGACAGTGTAAGGGAGTTCTTTTTGTGATGTTTTCTAGTAGCACGCCATGTCTGATTTTGCATTCTAGAGGTGATTGTCTTTCAATATCTTTCATGAGATTTTGCAGTCGGGAAGCTATTTCAAATATTACGCCCAGAGATCACCCTTCTGAGTTTTCCTCTATTACCTCCAGATAGGTGCACACTTTAAATCCATTAATTTAACTTACACCTCCATCTCCACATGCAGATCTGTCCATGTAGGAAGTTTGCTCTGTCCATTTTAGTTACCTCGTAATGAGGCTTTCCAAGGTTAGCTGTCTTAAGTTTTCCACCAAGCTAGTCAGTCTTTCCCAACTGCATTATTTTCTCTAACCCTTCCGTAGTCTGCCAAAAGCTTTCTGGACCCTGAGAGATTCAGAAGTAATCTTACTATAGCAAATAAAAAAGAATGACTCTGTGCTGCATCTGTGATTTGTTGCTTTACATTAAATGACCCAGAACTCACTGCTGTCCCAAATTTATCTACCCAGTTTCTAGGCACTGGTAGGGGAAGGCAGGAAGGGTGAGCAGTGCTGTGCTTTGACTGGTGGTTTTGCCACTGCTGGTTCTCACTGAACAGGCACTGGATGTCTTTTTAATCAAACGTGGTGTTCTGCTTTCTCTTCTTAACTCTGTTGTACTGATACCTCCTTTGAGTGCATGGAGATATATGAGTGTGAGGAGTTTAAAAAGGAAAAAAAAATCATTTATTGAGGACATGGCTAATAACTACTGAAAAATGTGAGCTAACATAGGTTTATCAGCAGCCAGCTTCTGTCTGCTGCAAGTGAGATGAATTAGCTGAAGCAGTGCGGTGCAGAGTACTTACACATTGAGACACCCCTTGGGTGGCCATGGCTCAAACCTTCTGTGCTCCCCAGCACCCGCCCTGTGCCCTTTCCCTTTTTCTCCCATAGAAAATTACTATTTTCTAGAGAAATAGAAGTAGATTTCTATAGAAATCCCATAGAAAATTATTAAAAATAATCCTCACAGCAACAAAGAGAATTTTCTGGTCAGTGAAGACCATCTGGGTCTCAGGCTTTGTTGTTTCTGTGCTGTAGCGTGGCAATAGGCTGCTTTAATGTGTTGGGTTTTTTCTCTCTCTTTTTTTTTTTTTAGTGCCTTTGCTCAAGCCTTTTTCATTGTGAGACTCAGGCTAGCACTGACTGATACTTGTTTAGCTTAATAGCTGTAACACCATTACTTCTGAGTGCAGGCTAGGACCAATTCCTTACCTCAATTCAGTACTCAGAAATAACAGTAACTATCCACTTTTTCCTTACTCATTGGAGATGTGTCGTGTAAGTTACTGTATTGTGTTTGCTTGGGAAAGTTGCGGTGGCGGAGGGGCTACAGGGATGGGTTCTGTGAGAAGCTGCCAGAAGCTTCCCCCATACCTGACAGAGCCCATGCCAGCCAGCTCCGAGTCGGACCTGCTGCTGGCCAAGGCTGAGCCCATCAGTGACAGTGGCAGCGGCTCTGGGGTGACATATTTAAGAAGGGGAGAAAGAAAACTGCCACTGCAGCCGGAGAGAGGAGTGAGACTGGGAGAGCGACCGCCCTGCAGCCCCCCGGGCCAGGGCAGGAGGAGGCAGGGGGGCTCCAGGCGCTGGAGCAGAGGTTCCCCGGCAGCCCGCGGTGAAGCCCCCGGCCAGGCAGGCTGTGCCCCCAGCCCGGGGAGCCCCCGGGGGAGCAGATCCCCCCCCGCAGCCCGTGGGGACCCCACGCCGGGGCAGGGGCAGGGGGTGAGGAGCCCCCCGAGGGGCAGGAGCAGCAGGGACAGCTGTGATGGACTGACCGCAGCCCCCATGCCCCGTCCCCTGCGCCGCTGGCGGGGAGGGGGGACAGAAATCGGGGGTAACGTTAACCCCGGGGAGAAGGGAGAGGAGGGGGAAGGTGTTTTAAGGTTTGGGGTTTTTTTCTCATTACCCTACGCTGATGTGATTGGTAATAAACTAAACTGATTCTGTTCTGCCCGTGACAGTAACTGCAGAGGGATCTCCCTGTCCTTACCCCGACCCACGAGCCGTTGGTTACATTTTCTCTCCCCCGTGCAGCTGGGGAGGGCAGTGACAGAGCGGCTCCGGTGGGCACCTGGCATCCAGCCAGCGTCACCCCACCACAGTTACTGATGGACCTGTACCCGCTGGGAAGAGTCTGGTGAACACTGTGAGGCTGCGAAGCAAGCAGATGTCCTCTGCTAATAAAAATCATCTCTTTGAGCTGAGTTTGTATCTAGTGATCAGTCCTGTTAGATTCATCATTGTGGTCTTATAAGTGCCTCTGTATTTTAAGCAGATATGCATCTCTTGGCCTCCTAAAATGTCTAGGAAAGATCCTTTTTGCCATCATTTCATAGGCTGTATGTGAAGAAATAAATTAGGCCTAATCAGGTAAATTATATAGTACTACAGGAAGCCTAATCTTCATAATCCTTTCAGGTCTTTAGTGGTTTAATATGCTGCGTGTGAGCAGTGCCCTCTATTCCATGGGAATATACTGAGCACCAAGACAGTATTTGATATCTAAATAATAAAAGTACGCATTTATTCTGTGACAGTCTACAGAAATGCAGTTAGAAGGCTTAATCTTGCTGAAGGCTGAGCACCCTCTGCTTTTCAGTAAAGTCTTCCAGAGCCAGAAGTCTGAAAGAACACTTGAATGTAAATTACACAGGTATTCCCAATTGTCCCAGCTACTGTATGAATAAAATTATTGTGGTATATGGGATTAACTATTAACTTAGAGAACAGAATGAAGGTGAGAGTTGCTTCTTCCTTATGAATTTGGGGTTTTATTCAGATTTTTGTTTGCTTGCTTATTTGCATTTAAAACAAATGCCTCTTAAGTACTAATAGACATTAAGATTCAAAATTAAGAGTTTTAAATTATTTTTTTTAACTTTTAAAATTAATTTTAGTTAAGAACAAAAAGCAGGCAGAGAAATCCTTCTTTTCCCAGAGCTTTATTTTGAAGTAGTCAGAGGATTAAAAATTGAACATTATTTGAATGTTGTTAATGAACACAAAACTGCTTGAATATTCAATGCCATTCTTGCTGCAGTTGCAAATTTTGGAAGCTAAATGAAGATATTTTATGTGTGCATGGCTTTACAGTGAATGCAGAGTTGTACAGCCCTAGGATTAAAAATGCATTTGTACCAAGATCAGTAAATGAATGTTTTCCACACACCATACTGCTCTGCTGTATATCACATGACCTTTTTATCTATGTAATTTTTTTATTGTTATAAATTGATTGTTTGCTGTAAGTCACAATACAGTTATGAATGGTATAATTACTAACGCTTCCGTTTTTCAGTTTTGTGTGTAAAATTATCAAAACACTTTTTTATCATCCATGTAATTTTGTGAGGTTGATTTTTAAGAAAGAAAGGAAAATCTAGAAGTGTTGGGTTTTTTTGAAACCTGCCTCTGCATTTGAAAGTTCATAGCATGCAGAAAAGTTCCCCATAACTATTAGGTATTTAATGTTTTGGCTATGTATGTACACTTCTGTTGTAATTTATTAGTTTAGTTTCTATAGCCACATTTAATGTTTCAGAAGTAATCAAAGAAAATCTAATCCTTGAGGCTACAGAAAGTGTTTTGAATTGAAAAACTTTCAGTATAAATCATGCAACTTCATGTTCTAAGTTCCTTTTATGAAACAACCCCCAAAAAAGCCTGAAAAGAAACCAGAGGTGTTAACAGTTACCATCACCCAAACAACTTTTGCTTTGCCCCTTATTTGCAACACTGGACCTGCCTGATCGTTAATGATCCTAACGCTGATTAGCATTTGGCCTAACTGAAGGGGAGGATGGGCTTGGGGTTAAGGTGTTAGCTCACAGAATTTGCAGTTCAATCCTCTTTCAGGTTTTTACGGTTCACATTTCTGAGACTTTTTTGGTTTTTTTCCTGACACCTAATGGCTAAAAAAAGAATCAGCGAAACAAAGCTTATTTAAATCATTACAAGAATTAGAACTCATCAAATATAATGAGGGCCTTGACAACGCTGCTTTTGGTGGCACTGTAGACCTTGCCCTCACCTGGCTCCACTGCTCTGAGATGCCAGGGGTTTCCTTGCGCTGTGCAGTGGGACTGGCAAAGTGCTGAGCTGGAGAGGAGGGGGAGTTACCCAGGGGCACTTTTATCTTGCACTTAACATCCACACAAAGTTAAACTCTTGTCTGCCGGGTCCAGAATACTCTGTTGGTATACTGCATACTTTAATAACGTACAACTCTGGGTATATGTATTTCTATTTGTGTGTGTTGGTATCAATTTTAAACTTTCATGTTTAAACATATACAGAAGGAATAGCTTTGTCTTTTAAATAGGTTCTGATGAAAAAAATTAATTACCTAGCTGATTCATAAGATACTGAGTAAAAATTAAAGACTTAGTTTTTCCTGTGAGGAGCAGTTAAGTAATTTCCTGGTGCCAAAAATAAGAAAATTACTGACTTTCCCGTGATCTTGGCTCATTTTTGTTCAATGCCAGGTGGTTGCTAGAGTTTGACAAATGATTGATTTGGTTTCAAAGGGTGCTTGAATTGCACAAAGCATTTTTCATATTAGAAAAGACATGGTCATTTTTTTCCACAAGTTTTAAGATTTATCGCCTTGTACAAGTGATGTAAATGTGTTTGTTTGCTATTTATTTTCTCTGGATTGCTGTAATTGGTGTTATTAATTGAAGGGCAAGTTTTACAGATGGTTGGAGGGATGGCCTTTTAAGCATACAGCCTTCGTGTTTATTTTTTAAACACTGCTGCAGGACTGCAAGTCAGATGGGTAGACTGCTACTTCCCATTTACTCACCCTTCCTTTGAGATGGAGATCAACTTCCAAGGAGAATGGCTGGAGGTCCTGGGCTGCGGAGTCATGGAGCAACAGCTAGTTAACTCAGGTACCGAAACTTCTTTACTTCATTGACATCTCTGTTAGCAAACACTTCCAGCGCAATCAACTTCACAGTCTGAAATGCCTCTTCTCCCCTGGTGCGCACAGACATCTCTGTTCGCGGCAGCCACCACAAATAGTGCTCAGGTGGAATTACAGCCCCTGCATGCTGTGATTTGAGGGTAGCAACGGAGAGCGTGATGTGGAACCTGCTAACAGAAAGCTTGCCTTTTATTTTGTGCAGTAAGGAGACAGGCAGGTGTCAGCTTTGAAAGAGAAACTCACAAATTAGCCTGTGTGGGTTTTTTTTCTCTCCCAAGAAATGTCAAGTGCATTCATAGTTATGATTTAAAAGTATCATAAGCAAATAGCATCCCCTAATATTTGGAATATCACAGTGGTCCTGTATCTCTGAAATACAGAAAGAGGAATGTGGTATCTTTCATATTGCTATATGGTTGCTGGGTAAGTCATAGGTTGCTTTTTGCTTTTGGGGTTTTTTTTCTGTTCTCTTCACGTTGGTTATTTATGTAGTTGTAAACTGTGTTAAGAGCAACATCACGTGTTTTAATTGAAATGATTACAGAGCAATGTCACCTGATGATTTTGCTTTTAAAAACTTGCACATAAGTACAAAAGGAGAGGAAAAATTGGGGGGAGGGGGTCTGATTAATTTTTTATAGAGAATTTTACGTGCTTCTTTTTTCATTATTTGCGAATAGGCAATTCTTTGTAAGCACAGGGCAGACTGCATGTACTCAGACCTCTGTTATTCTGTGTCTTCCAGTACTATCTATTAGGTATGGGAGACCTGGAATATGAACCGTTTAATTCTCACAAGTGTGCTTTCAGATAGCCAAGATACACTGGGCTGATCTTTTTCGCAGTTAGTTTCCTAAGCTATTGTACTTTCCTGTGCTCTAAATTCTTCCTGTTGAAGTCCAAGTGTAACTATGAATGGCTCAATTTTGGCTGCAGTTACTTGGCACAGCTTGTTTTCCTCAAAGTTTGCATGTATTTTAATGTGATCATTTTCCTTTTAAAAAGATACTCTCTTCCAGAGTGTCATCACAATGGGTTAATAGTTTATGCTAATGTTCTTTCTCAGGTTATTATGTTCATGGTGTGGTAAATATAATACAGCTTCTGATCAGCCTCAGAAGTGAAACACTACTGTGTCATACTGTTTCCATCAGATGTAGCACACCCGCGGCCAGGTTTTCTTCTTGAAATGCGTTGATGTTGCTCAGTTCTAATATTTAGCTTCTTTTAATGTGTGTGAGAAGAGCTGAACTGTGGCCTCAGAACAATTACTGTATGCATTTGTTCGTGAACGTGAATGAATATACATGAACCACCAACAGTTTCTACAGCCGTCAAAGTTTCGAGTTTACTCTGCATCAGCTCTCTTCCACCTTTCTGAATTATGGTCTTCAAAATTATATCCCTTCTACACCAAAAATGTCCTAACTACTCATTGTCATTCTAATCATGCAAGAACTCGTGAATGTAGTAACTCAGGGCTAGCTTTTGAATGACTTCTAGACCCATATTATTAAAACAAACAAAGAGATTCTTTCACTTTATTAGCAAGGTGTTTTTAGAGGTGCCAACTCAGTTGTGGAAGTGCCAATCATTTTTCACTAAATTCAGAGAGAATTGCACTTTATGTAGCCACAGTTGATTTTTTTCTCTGCTCCCTCCAGTAGCTCTACAAAAACACTTGGCTGTAAAGGGGAGGTCTAATGTATCTCAGTGTGATTTTATTGAAGAGTTGTAATCTGTTACAAGTGAGAAAAAAGCGTAGTTAATAATTATGTTGGCTAATGAGTAGCTTATTTGGCTTAAAGTAACAAGACAAGGTAGTTCACATTTTCTGTCAGGTAAGGAGTCACACACCAGCCTTCCCTGCCTACAGCTGCTCTGAGTATTCTCTTCTTTAATCCTCTTCTGCAGTGATTTAAAACCCTAGTGTGTTCCTGGTGTGCCAACTTCAGTCTATTTATGGTGAATCCAAGTTTGCTATTACTAACCTATAGATTAATTTTTTTTTTGAGTGTGTTATGGCAGCAAGCTGCTTTTGCCTAAAATGGAAAATCCACAAGTCCAGGAAGGAGAGGCTCTGAGGAGAAGGATGAAGGTGAACATTTTCTTTCCTAGCTCCTTCATCTTTTTTTTGCCAGCAGAATTCAACTGCCTTCCAAAGCTATCCCAAGCTTTTCCTTCCATGAGACAATATTTTCCTAAGGGAAAGGAACAGAGCTTTTACCTTCAAAACCCCCGAGTCTTTTTGCTTTGTGTGTTACTGGCTGAATACGAAAGACTGGTTTGTTGGGCGATTGGAAAGTCACTCAAAGCAGAAGATGGATGTGCCTAATTATCTATGATACTTCAGGTATTTTTTTCTTTTTTGATTTCTTGAAAATATATATTTATATATGAGTATATATGAAACACAACAAAATTGCAGAAGAACTGAAGAAGCCTTGTGGAAGAATGAGCAGACAAGGTCCATGCTGGGAAGGGGCCAGGATATTAGCCCTAAGTAGCTGTTTCTTCATGTTGAGAAAAGTTTCCATTGGACTGGCCGGCCTTATGATGATGACTCCCTGCCCAAAATAACCAACCTCATTGTAGTTCCTTGGAAGTTAACTTTCCTCATGCAGCAAATTTTGATGGTATTGACAGATCACGTTAAGATTTTGTTGGCCTTGGGTGAAAAATTCTTTTGTAGCATGCCCCACGCTATCAGTGTTAAATTTGTTACGTTGTTGGTTTCTGAAAGACAATATCCTATTGAATTATTCTGGTGCCTTCTTATGTTTAGGAAGGAGCCTTTCTTGCATTCCAACGTCCTTTAAATAGAACAGGATACAGATATTTAGTACATGTAAATAGAAACGCATTGGTTATAGGGAAAAATTGACAAATATGTTCAACTGTATTGATAGTACGCTTCATCACCTGCTTTCTTACTCTGCTCTTTTTTCCTTTTGAGGTCTGTGAAGAATCTCTGTGGCACTTTTTTCTTTTTTTATTTCTGCATGATTCAAATGCTAACACTAGATTTCTAGTTTCTGACAGATCTCCATAGCACAGGTGTGGTGAAGAACTCGGATAACAGAGGCAACAGAATAAAACAGCACTTTTTGTTGCAACTTCAGTGTGTATGGAAGTCCATACTGCTTCATTTCACCCTTGAAATTTCACATTCTTAAAATGTTAAACCAAATCAGGATTTGCCAGGGAGGGACAGCCAGCTTCATCCTTAGTCATTCACTGGGTAGTAGGGATGATCCAGTCTTCTGAACCATTCAGATTTTCTGTGTTAACAGCATGCAAGATTTCTGTTGTCTTGGTGTGTGGATGAGCAAATAACATTTGATAAAAGCTGTAAGTACTACTTCCGTTAAAGCCAATCCAACTCTTGAATATTGTTTAAGAATTGTTTGCATTCAGGGATGTCTCCTACCACTAACAAAATGGAGAATATGGTAGTGTTTAGTATTTTCTAAGAGTGATAATTGCTATTTTTTAAAGGAAAAATTATACCTTATGACAGTGTTCTTATATAGTTGTTGAAAAAATTATGCACTACAGCAAAGATACACTGAATTGTAAGGAGTGATGTTACATGTTCCCCTAAGGCTGACTGTGCTAAACTAGAGCAATTAATTGGCAAAATGTGTACATAGAAGATCACTATTATAATAATTGTTCAATAAGAAGTATAAAATCTAATTTATTGCACTGTTTAACTTTCCATTTTTGTGTGCTTTGTTTTTAATCTTAAACTGTACCTGAATACATAACTTCAATAGGAATGCTATATATGAATTTTGATGTAAAGAAAAGTTATTTTTATTCTGGTTAAATATAAGTAAAATCTGGGAAAAATATCGAAACTTTACAGTATAGTAGGAAGTACTCTCAGTTTTAGGTCCACAACAAGGATACAAGGAAATTTTATGGTTCAGTAGATATAATATCAGTTAACAGCATGTAAAGTATTTATTTCTGTGCTTCAGGAGTTTGTTATCCAAGATTTCCAAAGCTGGTGTTCATTGGTAGGTGCTGAAGTTCCCAGGTCTGTATGGAATCATATGAATCAAACCTTTGAATACAGGATATTGCTTACTCACAGGCTGTAATCACATAGTGTTGCTTAGTACCTGTGAAATTGGAAGCAGTTAGGGGTGTGATCCTTTGCTGATTGAAATCAATGGCAATGTTCTCAGTGCTCAGTGTTACAGAGTATGTTAGCTGGGATGGAAGCAAGAAAATTGGACTAAAGTAGTTTACCCCAAAACCAAGAGACTGTAAACCCCAATCATTTAAAAACAAAACCAATCCCAAACAACCCCCCCTGCCAAAAAAAACCCCAACAACAACCAACACCCAAAGAAAACCAACCAAAAACCCCAACCAAGCCCACAAACAAAACAAAAAACCCTATAAAAGTTAATTCCATGACTTTTTGGTAAGACTTCACATGATGTTTTCGAACTCCTGAAGCATACAAGAAAACAACCTAGGGGTGGTGCCTCAGATCAAACCAAAATCTGAGACATTCCTGTATCATGGTGCATCCCAAGCAGGTGCCTAAAGATGAGCAGAACAGACATGGTTATGCTGATCCTTCCCTGATACACTCCTGCAGCTGTTTCCTGAGCTAAAAGTGGTACATTTGTTTTCAGTAGTCATTGTGGAATTTTCATCCATCCATTTGTCGAAGTGTTTTTTGAGTCCCACTAAACCTTTGCTATCTACAGTGTCTTGTAGCAAGGAATTGCATAATGTAACTTGCCTGAGGAATCACTTCCTTTTTGTTTTGACCAACAAGTTAAAGTTATGGTTAGAGCTCCTCTCTCGTGAGAAGATACAGTGAGTAGCTGTTTCTTTTTCCTTGTTTAAGCCACTCAGGATTTGTTGAGGTCTCAGTTGTAACTCTTGTCACCGAAGGGTCCTGGTCAGACAGTCAGTCCCTATGTGGGAGCTGATCCATGCGTTCTGATAGTCTCCATCACCCCTGCCTGCATCTTCTCTAGGTTTCTGCTGTAGGAGGTCAGCGTGTAATGTTCAAGCTATGGGCATACGGTGATTGCGTACACTGGCATAAAGATTTTGCTTTCTCTTTTCCTTTTCTGATACTTAAAATTCATTTTGCTGTGTTGACCTTTAATGAGCCTTGAGTTGAAAAATGAAGGGAGGTTTTGGTACGATAACTGCCGGAGATGATTCTTTTGATCACTGCCTGGTGGTTTGAAACATCCTGGCAGCCAGCCAGCCATTCAGCTCCGGGTGGGAGCTCAGGTTGAGGTCTTCTTTCCTAAGATTATGAACCAGGAAGGCAGCTGTATTTCGGCTACCAGTGAAAGGAGTTAGTAAGACTTTCCTGCTGTTTGTAGATTCCTCCACCTTCCACACCAGGAAGCAATGTTGGTATTTACTGTCTTAAGAAACCCATTTTGTTTTATTTTTTTAATATTGCTTTGTCAGCTTGAATGTAGTAAGGAATGGTATAGGGGTTTGGAAGAGGAAATGTCAGCTTTCCAGCGTGGATAGTAGGAGATTGTCATGGCATTAGCAAGGAGATGAGCAGGCACTGGGCTTTCAGTAAGGCTAAGGAGGGAATTTCTTGTCAACAGCTTGCATACAACTACAGTTTTAAAGTTGCGCGGCAGTCTTGGTCTTTCAATTGTGTGCAATATCCTGAATTTATAGCAGAGGTATTTTTCCTGGTACTTTATTTCTTGTTAATTTTGTGTGTAATTCTAATGAAGAAAAAATTGCTAACCTTGTCTAAACATCTTCATGAACACTGTTAAACGTGACAAAAGGAGTTTGTCATAACTTCTGCAAATCATTGCTTTTGTTTTAAAAGGTGGAAGCTTACTTGCCATGAGTGTACTCCTCGGTGAAACCTGATTCTTGAAGTGTAAGTCTTTCCCATTTGGAAGCCCTTTTACAGATCAGTTGCAGGACTTATTTCCAAAATTTAAATAGTACTTGGCCCAGGGCTGCCACCTTCAGCCAAACACAAGTCTTAACATGTAGAACTTGCTTGGCTTCAATGCTGCAGTAAATAAATCTTCCTTTACACATTTATTGAAGATCATCAAAATTACTGTCAGAGGGGAAGTAACAATTTTAAGTTCTTAACCTGTCCACTCCTTTTTGTTTTGTTTTTGGCAAAAGGGTTATCAGTTTGGGCAGTTCTCCATGGGCAGCAGATGAGTAGTTAAAAGAAAAATTACATCACTGTTACCTTGCAGACATAGGATTTTTTTTCTTGGCTTTTGGTTTGTTTTTTTTTTTTAATTTATTAATATGTTCTTAAATCAAATATTAGTTATGGATGAGCTAGGTTCATATATCAAGCAGCAGGGGGTGTTTTGGGGAAGGGGAAATTTAATATCTTTCATCTAGCAGGGTTTTTTTCCTGCTCAGCTCTTGCCTGGTAAATTACATTAAAATGTTTGCAGCAGATGGTGCATGTGGCTTAAATAGTATGCCGACCCATGTTCTGTCTGTGCTAACAGCTCTCTGTGGGGACCTTGAAATAGTTAACGCTGCACGTGTCTATATGGATGTAGTGTATAAGGGTAAATATAATGCATTTAAAATACATTCCTCCAACTCTTCAAGGTGAAATTAAAGTTACAGAGGTATCGGTGTCTTGAGCACCTGGGGCCTCCCAAGAATGCGAGGTAAAGCTGTCGGATGGGCTGGTTCTTCCTGTACAGTACATCCAAAGTGATTGAAGTCTGCTGAGTAAGCTTCACAGCTCCCCATCACAAACATTTCAGGGGTTAAAATCTGTTCTTTTTAGGTCACTGTCTACCTCCTGTGCACCACATCACCGCAGTTACCTTGACATGTCCCAGCCTTTCTTGTGCTTATTCTCTGGAGACTGTTAGGAGATAGCATCGTTCCTCTTTTACGGGCTGGAGCTGACTGATGTGCACAGGAGCCTGACACGCATGTACACGCACGCTGCAGGCAAAGGCTTTAGCTGCCGTAGTTAAAGTTGGCTTTCCTGCAGTCCTTATATGCGCAATAGAGAAAGAAGGTCTTCTAGTGAGTTTTGAACGTATGGAGTTGTTTTCAGTCTGCTGGGCGGCTTCTCTCTACGACTGGCTGCAGGGGGAGCCTGGTCTCCTAATTTAGGCAGGTACCTGAATGTTAAGTGACTATACCACAATGAGACGATGTCTCAAATTGAGTGAAATTAATGGAAAATTAGGAAGCATCTGAGTTTGAGTGACTTCCCAAGGGTCTCAGAAGCTGCCTGTGGCAGAAACTGGAGTTGAATCCAAGCTTTGTATTCAGGTCCTGGGTCACCTCTTGTCTCCATTCATCCTGGTGATTTACGTTTGCACTTACATACATATATATACACATGTATGTATTATATACATACATATATATGTATATGTATAAAAATAAACACAGAGTGAGACAAATAAGACAAATCAGTGACTAAATAAATACAGAGTGAGACAAATTTGGCCTCTTTTGATTCTTCTGTGTGTGTTGTTTTCAGCACACAGTGTAAACAGAAAAACATTGTCACAGCTGGCTAATTTGAGGGACGCTCTGTTGATCTGGCAGCGACTGAAATTTTGCTTTGGCCAGTCAAATATGGAGCTGGTGTGGAGTTGTGGGTTTTAGAGAAAGATGTGATTGAATTTTTATCTGTATTCTGCAGCATTTTATACAGATACCCACAAAGGTATGTAGATGGCACATGAAGAAGTGTGTACTTAAGACAATGCTGACCAGTTCAAAAGGGGATATGGCAGAGGACCTGATTTTCCCTAAAAATCTGTGGTGATCAAGCCTGTCTGTACAAGGAGAGGAGATGTGATTGTAGTCACCTGGGTGGCTACCAGCAAAATGGTTAACCATGTGCTTGACTTCTAACCTTTGAATAGTTCATATAAAGGCCCAGATAGGCTTACCTCGACAGGTGAGTTGAGGGATGGGGGTGGGGGGCAATTAGCTGTCCTTAGTTGACTACCACATCGCTTGGCTGTAAAAGCATCGCTCGCTGCCAGTGGCAGCAGAAATACCAGCTGCTTTTCTCAGCATCTTCAGAGTAACAATTAATGCCAGGCTCCTTCATGACTGCAGACCTAAGTGATGGTTTGCTAGGCATCCCAGCCTGCCAAAGGGAATAGATACAGCACTGTTACATATTTACACTTGTGCTTTAAGTTTCGGCAGAACTAGTTCTGGACTCTCAGGACCTCGCAGGTTGAAGTTTGGAAAGAGCATGTATTTTTAAATTGGGATGATTTATCTAGAAAAGCTATTTCTTCTATCTCCTCTCATCCCGCTCAAAGAAGGAATTAGAGAGAGATAGTTTCCTACATTTGGATGAAGATTGCCTTTTGGGTTTGATCTTGTTTTGGTTTCTTTTGAACTGACTGGAAGGAAGTCTGGGTCTTGCTTTGATAAGTAAGCCAAAACACAAAAATGAGTTGCATAGAGGCGATGCTCCAGTCAGTCCAAGGGCACATAGTTTTCTTTGTTGTTTCTCTTGTTCTGTTACCCATGGCTACACCACCAGGTCTGATGTGTGTGTTGTGTTATAAAGTTACACCTTTCCTCCACCCTTCCCTTTTTCTTGTCAAGGTAATTTGCCTGTTGTCTTCTACTTTATTTACCGCTCTATTTTTAAAAGTGGTTTTTCATCCAGAAGGAACCCATAACATTTTTGAAATGTTGCTTTCTCTGATTTTATTACCTTTGCCAGATTCATTATGTATGTTATAGTTGGTGTTCTTCAGAAGAATTAATAGAAGTTTACTCCCAATCTGTATGTGTTTGTGTGGAATGAACAAACACAGTACTCCATTTTATGACAATTCTATTACACCTATTTCTGCAAAATGAGTTATTTATTTACAGAGGTATTTTGTGGGAGAATAAGTATAGGATTGAATCTTGAAGTAAGTAGTTATTATAGAACTTGGATGACCATTTGAGTTTGTGGGTCCATATGATTTTGCCAGCTGAGTAGTACTGTCAATGGATTTAGAGGATAATTTCCCTTTCGTGGTGCAAGACTACATTTTTAGTTGGAATATATGTTCCATATCTTCACAATTTACAAAACTACTTTGTCTTCATGCTTCATTTTCTCCTGCACAAAAATGTCTGTGAAAAAGGATTAACTCAGTCTAACAGTAACCTTGAAACCAGCAAAAGTAGTTATTTGACTGACTGGTGCATGGTACATCTTCCCATCATGTATGCTTCTCCCTAGCATACATGAGGCTGATTTTAGTCCATTTCGAATCTAAAAAAAAAGAAAAAAAGAGGTGGGAGAATGCACAGTTGCATCTTCTGAAGTTTCTATTGCATTTGAAGCAGTTTGCCTGTGTGTGTATTGTCTCACCTTCCCTTTATTTTTTTTAATCAACAGTAAATTAAAGGTTTAGTAATTCACTATGATTTGTCTCCTTGGGATCCAGCAGGAGGACTAGAGCACCCCACACAAGAGACAGCTAAATAATGATGGATGTAGTTTATTAAGCAGCTCCCAAGTAAAAGAAAGTGTTACTCAAGACCCTTGAAGAGCAACAATTTATAGCACAGAAAGGTGTTTCCCTTGGCTTTATTTATGCAAATGAAAATACAGCTAAATAATACCATTGAATTACTACACTGTTATGTGATGAATGCTGAATGTTTTTAATCAACCAGGAGTTGGTCCAATGAGCCTAATATAAATCCTCATCAGGCTAGGATACCCTGCAGGTTTTTTGTTGCATTGCAATATTTGTTTTTGCGGTTCACAGAACATTTATCAGGGCTACCCAGCTAAGGCTGGAGAAGGGATTTTACAGGCATGTCTCTTAACTGTTCCTGACTCCGCTACTAAAAGCTCAGCTGAGATCGTTTCAGTTCAGCTGAGATTAGATCAAGCATTTTGGGAAGTATTTCTCCTCACTAGGTCGCAAATACAAACTTGATTTCTCATTCTGCAGGGGGAGGGTTTGGTTAGGATGCTTCTGTCATGCATCATTTCTTGTCTTTCTGATTTCTAGTTGGTGAAAGAAATGGGTGAACGCGAGTCTCCTACATGACTGCTGGAGGCTGAACCCGCACCTCTCCCCTGTCTGCTCTGCTATTGTACTAAGAAAATTACAAGCTAGTGGTAGCGTATGGGTGGTCAGCATTCCCAGCTCCATACTGTTTATCAGAGTCGCCAGTTGAGTCAGGAGACAGATGTCTTTAGAGGGCATTGAGTGGGTAAGGGAAACCCGAGTGTGTTGCACAGTAGAGGGAGAGCAGCAGCTTTCCAGTGATGATGGCCTGGTTGTGGCAGCAGTCCAGGCTAAGCCAGTGGCACCAGCCTCTCATGGCTCGTTTCGGCTGGAGGCTGAGAAGATCGGATTGCCCAGCTGTCTGTGTGCCCAGTGTATACTGATCCACTGCTGACCACGTGGGCGAGCCTTGGCTGGGAACCTTTGTTTGAATTGCATGTAAGCAAACACAGAACAGCTCAAGAGCCGGAGTTTGGCCACTGCTTCGTGGTCCTTACTGCCTGCCAACAGAACAACCTTTTGTGTTATTATAAACTCTAGCTTTGTAAAGTATGTAAGTCAGCTCCACTGGTGCCATTTTGGCTTGTATTACAAAGAATAACTTAGCTTCAGTTTTGCGTGGGCTTCATCTTCAGATACCTGTATTTGCTTTTCTGTTCAACATTCATAAACAGGCAGTGTCTACGAGCAGTAGAGGGGATAAAACCTACAACATGTGAATAAAAAGGTATTCAGGAGGAGATGATTATGCTGTGAAGGATGATCATGTTTCTAGAAGGAAGGACGGAGTCTAGAACAGGTTTGGCACCTCCGTGCTGCTGGGAGGCATTTGCGGAGATGATGTGGAGAGGGATCGCAGGAGAGGAGACAGCCTGTTTCAAGCAGTGTACCAGCCAGTTTTGAGCAGGATCTGCTGCTGCACCTGAAATCAGGGAAGAATGCCAGCCTTTATTAACACTTTTCCCCCATGTAAATAACAGTGACAGATTACTAATAGATATTAAAGCAATGTCTCCTTTTTCCTGAACAGAACGGATGCCATAAATTATGTATTCTGATGACTGTGTGGTGAGCATCAGTAATAAGTTTGATCCTAAATATTCTGGCAGAGTCCCAGGAAACTTTTGTATGTAACAACCTATTTTCTTTTGGCCGAATGGACAGTAGAGAGAAGAAGGGGCTTGTGTGTTTCCTTGCTTTTGAGGGCATTCGGATTATTAAAAAACTTTAGATTAATATTTGAAAATCTTGGCAAGTCCAGGTCAAAATGTTGGCTTTATCAAGAAAAAAAGAGAAGAATAAAACCACCCCAACAAAAAGCCCATAAGCTTCTGGCTACAGTTTTAGAGCTTTTCAGCTCCCTACCCTGCAATGAGCAATAACTTTTATTTCCTCTTTATCTTAAAATTGTGAGGAGACAGGAGAAAGTAACAGAAGAACAACCTTCCAGCTCTGAAGTTTGAGCCGCTCATTCAAAAGTACCAGTCTTCTTTATGCTAATGACAGAGATCATCTCTGATAATTCAGAGCTTTTCCTGTTTTAAAAGAAGTATAATTAAAGTGGATTTACTGAGTTTTCTTTTAGAACAGTGATTGATGCAAAATAGCAGTGGGGATTGTAATAGACAAGTTAGTAGGATCCATTTAAATAAGGCAAGAGACTCCAGTTAGGACTCAATCTTTGACTGTATGGATTGAAATATATTTAGCTAATGAATTATTCCGAAAGAACAAGTACAGTGAGAAGAATCCTTTTCTCATATTAGTTCAGACTTGCTTAGCATGTTTCAAAAGTGACAGTCAAAGATAAACTCCTGACTTGGACTCCTTTTTTCATCTCGGGGAACTATATTCTTAATACAGTACTACTGCATGGGTCACACCAGAAACTGTAATTGCCAAGATACCACGGGTTGCAATATAGTAGCAGAGCTATCACAACCAAGACAGGGGCAGAATTACTTGCTATTACAAGTGCTAAATTGCTTTCTATTCTTATTGAATAAAAGCTGGTGATCTTAGAAAGGAAAACTACTCTACCTGTATTGGCACTTGCTGCCGCTATATTTATTTAACAAAAGCTGGCAGTTCATCTTATAAAGGAGTGTCTGTTTTCTTTAGGGTGCTCTGCCCATGAGGGGTAGATTGTCCTGTGTCTGCCCTCTCGTGGTTATTTATTTATTTGTATCGTTCCTTGGAGTCTCAGATTTTGGCCATGTTCGGAGGAGGTTTAATAATTTAGCTGGATTGTAGTTCTTGCACATCATAAGCACATAAGCAATATGAGCAAATCAAATGGGCATTTACTAGAGCCACTCCAGAACAAGAAGCTGGAGTTCATTTAAGCCATCTGAAGATGCACTTAATCATAGAGTAGTTTAAAATGAAAGTTATTGTGCCTACATTGCTACCAGCTTTCACACATCAATAGTGAAGCGGAGCAGACTGTGCATAAGCATTTGCCATGTTCTGCATATGGCTGATTGGAGGAGCTGTAAGCAAACATTACAAAAATGTTGTAGTACCCTCTGTAGATTTCCTAAGTTGTTCTGTGTCATGTATGTGGTTTTATAGTAGTAGCCAGGTGATGAGCGATGCACTGGTGAGTATCTGGGTTCTTTAAATGGACGCTATCAGCTGCTGTCCTAGTGGGACAAGGAACAAGCTGCTGCTTTGTTTTGGCCACAGGTGATGCTGAGTAGAGTAGGAGTTGTTTCTAGCTCAAAAAAGTATAATTTGTGCTGTTTTCTGTTTCTCTACCGTTAATCAATACAAAATGATCTCAGTAGAAGCAAACCTGTACATCCTGGGATGGAGAGAAAGGACTCAATATTATATGACTGTAATTCAGTGAAAAGAAAATAAAGTGATTTTTTGTGGTGCCCCATCAGTAGCTCTGTATTTGTTATCTTTGTGTCTTTTACAGAAGCACTGTCTTAAAAATAGGGGAGGAAAAGTAGGGGAGTATGCAAGATCATCAGTGGGCATAATGTTTACGTACACATGACTGGCAACCGATTTTTTTACATTCATTTTATTGTTATGTTACAGACCATTCATAAATACTGACATTGCTCTGGAGTTTTCTACCGGAAATTTTTAACAAAACAGTATTTTAAAACAAGAGGGAGTGCAATTAGAAGATGGGACACGTGGAAATCTGGGTCATCCTAAACCAAGTTTAGGAGCGGTTGCAGGGTTGGTGCTACCAGTCATTTCCTATAGACCACTGTGGGCACTTTGATATCAGACAGAGAAGGGTCACATGTTCTTGCCTTATCTTCATGGGTCAGAAATTTGATCAAATTTTTTTAACAGCCATCAGAGGCCTCCCCCTTCATTAAATTGGCAATTGGATTTAAAAGTTTTCAGGGGAAGGGAAGGAACAGCAGCCACTTGAAACAGGCACGCCCAGAGCATGAGATCCGATTGGCTTTGTTTTCAAAGTCCAAATTAACATATTCATTCTTAGAGGTGGAAACACAGTCACAATCATACAAAAAAAATGCAGATCCTTTACTTCACTAACTTTCAACAGATAGCTTCTTGTCTTCTGTGCTTTCCACCACACCTGCAGGTGTGATACTCGGCAGTAAGAGAAAATAATTAATTCCTTCCTTGAATGGCTCAACTTTGAAAAAGCCATTGTACCCCTGCAATGACCTTCTTGCTGCCTTATGATACTCTACAGGAAGAGAAAATCAGCAACTCTTTCCTTGAAAGGCTCAAATTTAAAAAGCTAGAGTTCCCCTACAGTGACTTTTTTGCTGCTTTACTCCCATTTCCTTTCATTATCTCTGTTCTCACAGGGCTTGAAGAAAAATGCATACACCTTAAGTTAGGGAAAAGCTCTGTGACTGTACAATTTGCAGGTGGAGTTCAAGGAAGGTGAACCAAGGGTCACTGAATCTGTAATTTCTTTTATGTGTTCTGCACGTTTGTGCAATACAGAGTTGACAGGGCCTTCCCAGACTCCCTGGAGACACCCAAAAGGCTTCCTAGCAGAAGAGCGTAATTACAGCAAGGATAGTGGCAGCTGAAGGACAACCCCAAGATGATTTTCAAACTGCAGCTGAGGAAACTGTGTCAAGGAAATGTGACAGCAGGGGAGATGCCTGCATGGGCTCATCAGCTCTGTTCTCCGCTACTTGTGGAAGTCTTGTGCAAGACACTGAATTTGGAGGGCTAGCATTTGTTCCAGGTGTTGCTTTACTCTTGGTTCTGGATGCACGCCTTGAACAGGAAAGGTGTTTGACAGGTGTTTGAAGGCCTCTGTTGAGGGCCTGCGAACTGGTCCGTTGACTGTGATCTTCTTGCTCAACTCCCAGTCTGTTCTTGTGGCATGACAGTTTTAGTTTGATAATCCGGCATATGGACTTGCCATGTCTGCAGAGCTGTGAAATGGAAGCTGAAGTCTTCCTCTGGGAGAGCAGAAAAGCATGATGAGGAGTCATGCTGAGGCTGAGGGTGGGACCGGAGTAAAATGCTCTATTAGGAATGAGTTGAGCACTGATGAAAATGGGGGAAAAAAAGATACGTTAGCTGTTTCTTGACAGGTGACGTTTAAGACACAGTAACTGAAACAGAGAAAAGTTCTGAGGAATCATACTGTCTTTTATAATTTTTGTTTGGTATTTTTTCCCCTAAATGAAATTGGGGGCGGTGGTGGTGGTCTTCTTTTAAGTATGTGTCAACTGAAAAACCTGAAGGTAAGTTTTAAAGTCTGATGGCTTGAAAGGAATTTTCCCAAGAGCTTGCATTCCTTTTCCACTACTCCATAGCCTTACTAGACTTCAAGCTTCCTGCGGTGGAGTCCTACCTTACTGAAAACTCCTCACTCACGGTTGGCCATCATGCAAATACCTTTAAGATGTGATGCTTTGGCACCAATCCAGAATTGGATCACTTGTTGTAGGTGTCATAGCTTTGAGAAAGCATTCATGTATAGATATGCTAGCACTGTGTCCTCTTCAGCTGCTGAAGTACATGCGAAACCTCTGTTTGATGAACGCATTGGGTTTTTTTGGTGGTGGTTGGTTGTTTTGTTGGGTTTTTTGTTTGCCTTTTAAGGCACGTGGAGAAAACATAACTGAGCGGAATACTGTCTTTGGCTGCCCTGAGTTAAAGAAGCATGGGAAATCTTTGTTGTTCTGCTTAGATGCCTTCTGCTGGATGATAATAATAGTGGTGGGGTGCTACCTAGCACTTTTCAGCAGCATGCCTTAATAGTTTTAATAAACACTATATTATTAAACATGTTTTACAGAACGGAAAACTGTGACACAACTCAGAGTAGTGACTTGTCCTATGTCACCTTACCAACCACTTGGAGAGAGACCAGCCCTCTTTTGTTGTTTGTCCTCAGTAAGGGCAGCATTACTACTACCTTGTCACCTTCCACTCGGAAGGTAACTCTTCGCTTCCTGTGTTTCTTTTATATGCTTTTTCATTGTGTTTCTTTTTATACGCTTTTTTCATTACAACATCCTTTTCTGAACACTTCAATTAATTCTGAACGTTGATCTTTGGCTCAGAAAGTTTGTTAGCGCTGGGCCGTTCTTTTGTTTTTGTTTTTACCTGAGCAGCTTGTAAGCATTGAGTAAAGCACGTAACATCGGAACATAAAAACTCCCTGAGATTCACAAGGCTTTTTTCATAGCCACAGATCTTATTTTAGCAAGGGTTGTTCTCCTTTCCTGTAACACACGATTGGCTTGGTCCATCATTGGACTGATGCATTACAAAAGGTTTGGAAAACCCTCCAAAACTGCATGTTAACAATTTCTCTGGAATTCAATGGTACTCAAATTCGACATGCTACATTATAGTTAATATGATTAGATGCTGTCAAACTAGGCAAGCTCAAAATGTACGTGGCGTAGGAGTCCTCATGTTTCAAGATGATCACTGACTACCTGAGTTACAGGTGCTAAAACATCACCTGTAGCCACGTTATTGCAGAATTAACAGCTTCTGGTTTCTGTAGCTGGCAAAATACCAAAGCAGTCAGTCAGATCCTTAGGGCCGGTCCTGTTGTAGAAGATTCCTATATATGATAAAATTGCTAGCTTCTCAAACATTTGGATTTTTTCTAAATATATTTTTACTCTTGGTTCTATCTGCAGAATGGTATGCAATTTCATATAGTAATATGTTATTTGTCTCTGTCCTGGCAATTAATAATCTTGTACATATAGTATGTAGCACTTTTTCTGCATTGAATAAGGTTAGAACTCAGGCCCAATTACTGCTAAAAATTGTTATATTTGATTTGGTGTTTGCTTTCCACAAAAAAGTTGTGTAGTCAGCCACATGGAAGGACTGATGTCTGTGTTAAAACTATTGAATAGGACTTGCTTGAACTTAACATCTCTGTTTCGTTCAGTCTTCTTCAATTTACTTGTGTACAAAATGGAGATAATGACCTATTGACTTTTCACTGTTGTTTCAGGTTTGATTAGTAGTTGCAAAATGCTCTCATACCTACTGATGGAACTCAGTCAGCAAGTTCAAGTAGCCTGGGAGTCAGTAAGTGCAGTAGCTGATAGAACTAGAGCTGCCCAGCCTTGGATTTTAGTGAGGAGTAAGCAACCCATGGCATGGATGCCAGTGGTGGCTTGTAATGGTGTGCAGTAGGGCTGACATAATGTTGTGAGCATGGACTTCTGAGAGAGGCACAGCCTCTGACTCCTGGAAAATGCAAAATTGAGCAGGCTGTAGGAAGAGCAGTCTGATGCAGAAGAGAGATGTTGATGAGAGGGTTCCTAACAGCATCTTGTCTGTTTGAAAGGTAGCATGATCTGGCCTCTGCTGAATACTTACCAGCACATTTAGTTTGGGATGCAAAAATACAAACTGGTATGCTGCCCTTCTTAAGTGGACAGCCTTGCTTAGTCCAGGTGTCTGAGGTAGCTGACAGAGCTTCTCCTTCAGTAAAAAGGGTTAGTAGATGGTGTGTTTCCAGAGGCAGAGCACTTGTGCTGTGAGGCTGTTGTTAATGCTATTAATTCCAACAATTACAAGGAGCCCCCAAAAAGGGATTACTGTTCTTGAGCATACACTAGGCAAATAAAAAGTACAGAAGAATCTCCACTGCAGAGCTCACAAAAACTAGCACTGACCTGGAGAATAACAAGCAGACAAATCAGCAAGTGTAGGAAAACTTATGTAAGTTGTCACCTTGGTCTTCCTAACTAAGGTAGTAAGTAGCCTTCTGAGTGTTAACGGTCACGGTGCTGTCAGACTGCCCAGAACAATGTCCCTGCTTCGGTGTTAAGGTCTGCACTGCAGCCACACAAATGAGACCTTTGCTGGGCATTATTTCTATATTACTCTTTTTTACTGACTTCAAGATAAAGATGCATGCTGACAAGGCTCATACTGAAGAGTTCTACTTCAGCTCTCTGATCAAAATTTAGGACCGTTGTCTACCATACAGACTAATTTTGAAAGGTATCCAACTTGAACAGTTCCAGAATCCATTTGTCATTGTTGCTTAGAAGCATTTGCTGTTTTTGATGCATTTTCAATCACTGCGTACAGCACTCTGTAATGTTTTCACAGCACTTGGCTTGGTGGCTGTGGTCCTTCGCTGCATAGGTAGGTTTTTTTTAAACTCTGCTCAAACACTCTCTGCTTGCAGCAGCTGTGACTTGTGCCCATCAAGGTAAAAAGACAGCATTTTTATTGCTGCTGCAAATCTTTCTGCACTGGGTGCTTATAGGTACCTAGCGATAACAGCAGCCTCAAAGCCAGCAACACGGGTTGCAAAGACTCTGTGGGGGCAAAGTGAGACTAATGCCTATTTCCAGCCCCTCTGGTGAGAACTGCTCGGAGCAGAGAAAACCCCCTCTGTCCTCCCCAGCACGTCAAAATCCGGCAGTTAGCTGCTAATTGCCTTTAGAGTGATTCACATGCCATCTGCCATTGCTGGGATCTTTTGTAGTCTATGGTAAGCTCTAGGCAGTTCCATAAACTTCGTGTGGTTCTTCTGTCAGTGACACTGACTTGATGCAGCATGGTAATAACAGTGACACTGCTACATGCAGAAATTAATTAAGAAACTATTTACGTGTCGTCACCCTTTTAGCTTTAAGAGGACAGTGTTCTCTGTGATAAGAAGGGGGGAAAAAGGCAAGAAAGATTATTTCAGTGGTGTGCCACTAAGGGTTCCCCCACCCTCACAGAAAGCAACTGCTGGATAGTGGGAGAGAGCTGTCAAAAATAATAAAAGTGCAAAGGATTATTATATATTTCTGTATCACACTACATCTGCAGCGCAGGGATGAGCAGAGGAGAGCGTGACCCACCCTGTGCAGTGGCTGGGGAGGCAGCAGGAGCTCGGCTTGCTGGGAGCAGTGGAGGTGCTGGTCCTGTCAAAACTTATGTAATAGTTGCATAAGAGTGCCGGTGCTGTGACTGTCAGAAACACGCGGGACGGACGGGATCTTTCCCTCCCTCTGCTTCCTTGTGGCTTGACTCAGAAGCTGTCTAAGATGCTGTTGTTTACTCCTCTGCGCAGCCAGGGATTCTCTCTCGCTCACTCGGAGGGAGCAGGGGTTTCCTGCTTTTGTTTAATCCTGTCTTGTTTAGCTCTTATTTCTGGTTTTTCTTCTCTTCTTTTTCTCCTTTGCCTGCATTTACATTTTGATACTCACTACTGCTGCTACCATGGCTTTCGATAACTAAATGTTTTATCAGCGTTTTCTGAAGGCACCTGACTGATCGCCAAAACGCCACCTTGTTTTAAAGTGGTCTCTACAAAGCAGAGATGCTGCAGAATCTCATCTGGTCTTTTCTTTACCCATTCAAGCCTTCTTTGAGAATGCGGATATGCATCATCTATAAGCAGGCGCGTGAAACCGCATAATATGTTAATGTTCTAGGGAACAGGGTGGTGAGGGAGGGTGAGAACACGACATTATCCAATCGGTCCATTCAAAGCTGCTAAACCAAATACTGTTTTTCCAGGCACCCGGGCGTACAGCATCGGAGGGTGCTGTACGCCTCAGCACAGGCTGGCTTGCATGCCGGTGAATAAATTAATCCGAGAAGAAGAAGTCGGAGAGGTGACAGGGACCGGAGGCCTCCTCGCCCCCCAGGCAAGCCTTCTGCCAGCGGCCAGTTAGTTCGGGCAGCTTGGGCAGGCCGCGGCCTGTGTGTAATCCTCATGGCTCCCACACACCGCTGTAGCACCGATCCCTTCTGCTGCTGCAGAGCTGCTGCTGCAGCAGTTTGTTTGTTTCTGGATTTTATGTGGCTTTGAAGGGAGAGAGGAGCTTTTGGGTCGCCTTTTTATTTCTTGTGAAAGGCGTGTGTAGGTACCGGCGCCGGGAAAAGCGCCGGGTGTGTGTGTGACCCGGCTCGGCTGGCGCTGAGGTGATAGGCGCGCGGCCCGGTTGGCGGGAGTTCCCTCAGGGCGGGGCCCGCCCCACCAGCCCGCCCGCGGCCGCCTGGCGCGGTAGGGCCGCGGCCCGCTGCGGCAGCTGAGGGCCGGCCGTTGCCATGGCGATGGCTGGTGCAGCTGAACGACGGGAAGGGCCCTCCGCGCCGCACGGCCCTCCAAGGGGGCTGAAGGGGGGGCAGGCCGCCCGCGGGACGAGACCCCCCTCCGCCGTCCCAGATGGAGTTTTAATTTCCTTCCTCCTGCAGCGCGCCTACCTTAAAGGCGGTGACAGCGAGCGCCCTGCCCCGCTCCCGGCCTCCCAAAGGCCGCCCGGCCACGGCTGTGTCATGGCCAAGAGGCGAGGAGGACGGGGCATGGGGCTTTCATGGAGGAGC
The DNA here is from genome assembly GCF_015220075.1 of Falco rusticolus. Classification (NCBI taxonomy): domain Eukaryota; kingdom Metazoa; phylum Chordata; class Aves; order Falconiformes; family Falconidae; genus Falco; species Falco rusticolus. Next base: position 92,818,695 of record NC_051189.1, read on the forward strand.
GTGCGCTGCTTGCCACTGGGGCTTTAGTGGGTGTCGTGGGATTTGTTTGCAGCATATGCGATGCTGTTAATGATTGAAAAATTACCACAACAATTAGTCATGGATCGCTGAAGGCAAGGCCCCCAAACGCTGTGGACAATGTGATTAAATCCATGTATGTGACAATTAACTCTCCTGCAGGTTTATCCACCGAGGAGATGGGAAGAAGATGGGGGGGGGGGGGGGGGGGGGGGGGAGGGAAATGACAGGCGAGAATAATGTGGCAGAACGGACCTGATACAGCTGGCACTATCAATTTTAATCTGACACTGAATTAATCACACTTGGATTAATCCCATTCTTATTGCACCATTCTGGTTGCCTGTTTATTTATACTCTTCTTCCTTTGTGTGCTACACGGAGGCATGACGGATTTAATTCCTGTCCGTTCCATGTTTTTAAATTTAAAAGGCAAATCCTTCAGTCATGCCATGTTTGAGGTAGTCCGTCGCGCAATTATCTCATAAAAAATGAGCAGAGCCCAGATGCACCGTGCCATGAATCCCCTTCTGTATCACAGCTGAGTAACTCTCAATAAATATTTGTTCACCCAGTATTCTCACTGGGTAGGTGTAGTACTGCCTGTCTGTCCAGCCAGCCAGACATGCAGACACACAAGTAATGCTGTACTTTTGCATTTATATTGCAATTAGGTAAAATCTGATGCATGTTTGTTGGTGGTTCTCATTGTGCGCATGATTTTCTTCTGAGGGACCAAAAGCAACCCTTTTGTAATATTTAGATGTTTGTAACCTCTAAAGAAGTTTTAACTTTGAACTCAAGTTGACTCAAGAGATGTATCTAGGCAAGCTGTAAAGATTCAGTTTTACTGCAGCACATTAATACTGTAGTCTGCAATGCTTAATATTACTAAGTGTTAAGAATGCTAGTCTGTGTCTCATTTTTCATGGCTTTTAAAAAACAAGTGAACAAAACTGGAGATATTTAACTGTGTTCTTAAACAAGGTGACTTAAAGGCATAAGTGTTTCCATTTAAATGACTGGTAAAATCCTTACTGGTTTAAAATGTCAAGTTTTTTATCCAGAGTCCTCTATTTATGTATCGGTAACTTGGAAACACTAAATGAAGTATAGCTGAATGAACCATCTTTTTTTAAGGATGATAGTTCTTGTCCTCTTGCTGCCAGAGAACACAATCTGTACTGCTGCTCTGACCTGTGGGTTTAACCACAAAGAAATGAGCAAGTCCTGTGAAGTCAGTGGGCGATCAAGATATCAGTGACCTCTATATGTAATTCAGCACCCAAAGGAACCTGGTTTTTCTGTTGACAATGTAGCTTTCAAAAGGTGGTTCAGGGGCAGGTGCATGAAGCTAGAGGGTGTGAATTTTGCTTCTTGTGTCTGTTTGCATGCAAAGGTAGCACACTGCAATGTGGTAGAGTATCCTATTCAGGGATAGAATAGTACATCCTAAATGAAGGTTGAAAGAAATTGGCCCAGGTACTTCTAGCATGCCAGAAAATTTGCAGTAGGTTCTAGTCAGAATCTCAGACTCACATTCAGCAGTAGTACTGGACATCATAGACCAAATAAAGCCAAATTTGAGTCAGAGCTGCTGCTTTCATGATGTCATTCAGTGATTTCTCCCACTTTATATATTTCTGCATCTGGTGTCCGTCTGGATTTGGTTACAGTTACTCTCTGCCCAACACTGAAAATTTCCAGGGAAATAACCAAAAACATTTTGAATGGGGAGGGTTTAAATCCACGTCTACCCAAATGCTGATGCTGGGTTCTGATAGATGCATAGTAACTAGTGGATAATTAGGGCTGATCTGGCATAGTTTGACTGTCAAAATGTCCAAAGCAATAGTAAAAGGGTTTCTTTTTTTTGATTTGGTGGTGGTGGTTGGTTTGGGATTTTTTCTTTCTTTCTTTTGTCATGTGGTGAGACCAGTTTTAGGTTCTGACCTTCTTTTATCTTTTGGCAGCTCAGAAGAGGAATTGAGTGTATTATAAAGCTGTAGTAGAGGATTGCTAGCTCTGCTGGGCAACAGGGATAAAATTGACTTTACATCAATATCAAAATACTGTCTGTACAGGTGACATGAAATGCTAACAATATGAATTTAATTTCTTCCCTTATCTTCTTTCTGCTCCCCCATTCCCCTGATATAGTCTGGTGTTTTGCAGTTGAATTTCCTGCTGCTGTTTGATGGATAGCAAATACTTACTGATTATGTAACTAATTGACAACTGTGGAAGTTACTTCTTTATTAAGCAATTTATCAAGTGATTAGGAGACCATTTATGTAGACTCTATTAACATAACACCAATAGTTGAGATGCTTTGAGATGTATTTTTTAAGCAAACTTTGTTTCATTTTCTCTGCAACTTCAAATTACAGGAGTATGATGCATTAAAATATTATTGCTCAGAGCTTCTTACACTGCATGGTCCATTGGTCAAATACGCATTACATTTTACACCAATCAAAGTTTATTTAAATTTAATTAAGATTCATCAGACTGATTTGCTGTGTCTGCATTATAAATAGTGTGAGAGTGACTTGGCTTAGTTTAGTTAACAAGAATTGAGCTTCGTTGTGCAGTTACAACAGCAGTACGTGCTATTAGCACACTTAAAGTTACAAGTGGACGCTTCACATGTGACAGTGCTTGCAAAGCATACCAAACCTGTGAGCAAGAGCATCATTAAGCACTATGTGTGGGGGTGTTGGGGTCAAGGAGCAGGGTGGAGTGTGTGCGTATGTTGATTGCTTGGATCAATGTATGAATCAAAAACATGTTTGCTCACTGGCAGAAGAGATGAGCTTGAAATAGAGACAAGGTAAGAGGCCTGCCAACAGTAGAGTAGATTTTTTGAGTACACAGAACCTGAGGGTGATACGGCGATCTCCCTGCTACCCAAACCTGAACGGTGAGCCTTCTGATCTTTCCAATGTGGATGTTTCCTCCCTAGACCATGTTCAAGCGATGGTCTGCAAAGAGCAACAATTCTTATTTCATTTGCCTTCTGACCCAATATGTGTTTTTCATTTCCCTTTCTATACATGGAACTGGATGGGAATAACACAACACCCCAAGTGCTAAAAATATCTCAGTATGGCTGTGAGAATAGAATTACTTAAGGTACCTCAGTGTCAAAGAGACCAGCATCTTTCTGAAAGGACCCAAACCTTTGGAATTAAAACTGTTGATAGAGCATTCACGTTCCGCTTTCCCCCCCTCCCCTCCTAACCGAACCAAAATTTTCCTTTTTGTGTTTTTCTCTTTGTCTATTGGCAACAAAATACTACCTGAGTCCCCACCGGAACGTATTCTAACGTGATGTATTCTTCTCAGAGGGTCAAATGAAAGTAAAGTGACAAGAACAAGCACTGGATTGAATATGTGGAGAAAATACCATGCTTCTGTTGGTGCAGCATTAATAGTTCTTTTCTGCAATATATGCATAAGAATTCAGAAGGGTCTTTTTGCATTATTCACATGCTTGGCCATCCTATGAAGAATAGCAGATAGGATTGTCTATATTGAGCCAAGTACGGCTGCCTGTATTTGACAGCGGTGTGTTAGCTTTGGCTGTGTGCTCACTGGTAGTTGCAAGCCAACTCCAGACTGGAAGCTAGTAAGACATTTTAGCATTTGGCAGTGCCTCTGCTGGTAAGTTTTATCTTCTGGATTTTGGGTTGCTGGAGTATTGTTATTAATTTGAGGAGAATTTGACCCAGGGAAGAAGTAGGAGACACAGGAGGTTTCTCTTTCTGGAAGAGCTTGCTTTTTTATCTTGTTCTGGGCAACGAGTTGGTGGTAATTAAAGCAATTTTTTTCCATGTGAAAAAAAGACTAAAGGATGATACTGCTATTCCTTGGGGTAGAGCAAAGCAATTTCATATGGTCTTTATTTTATCTGAACTCTTACAAATAGAACTTGGACAGATTTCATGATTGGTGGACCCTAGTGTATCTACAAGTACAGAATATGATCTACAAGGGTAGAGATGAGGTGAATGAAAAGGAAGAGTATAATATTTTACTTCATGGTTCCATGGTGTACTTGTGATACTTTTGGGATATAGGAAGCCAACAATGAGGTAAAGGACCAAGTTCTCAGCCAGTAACTTTCATAAAGTTCTCTTTTCTTTAGCCAACAGAGAAAGAGAGCAGATTGTAGGCAAAACAGCCCGAACCTGATCTTTCAATAACAAGGCTGCTCAGGAAAATTGAGAGCAGTGATTGTTTTTTATTCCTCTGAAATCATTGTTAAAGAGCAGACATTATATAAAAAGTATGTAGATATATGTTTATTTGTGTGCGTCTGTATGCATTTATATATTTGAGTTCATACACACATGCACGCACAAACTTTTCCAATTTTTTTGAAGTACCAGAAACATTTTCTACAGATAAAATCCAAATAAAGACTGTGGGTGTTAGTAATAGGCTTTCTTAAAATGTGTATGTGGAATCAGATGACTAACAAAGTAGAGGGGAAAGAGAAACAATGTATTGAAAGTTATCTCTTTGTTTTTACTTACGTTAATGTGCATGACCAACTAATGTATTTGACTGAAAAGCCTTGCTTATTCATATGTGGCTTTATTACAGAAAAACTGCTATTATTAAATTTTGTAGGAACATATAAAAATCAGTGTATACTTTTGATGCTTAATTTGTATATGCTACAGCTTTCTGCAGACATTGATAAATAGGATGCAGGTTTTCAGGTGATATACTGTTTGATAAAGATTCTCTTTTTGTGCTTTCTGTCACACTGATGATGAGCTAGTCAATTTTGTGTTGGTATGAATTGTTTATTATAGGTGAAGAAAATATATATGTGGTGCTTGTTTATATATTGCCCAGTAGGAATCTTGGAAGAAACAGATCTGCCTTTGCAGCTTTTTCTGGTAGCAGCAGTATCATGTGGTACTAGTGAGCACTAGGTAATCCACCTGCATGCTTCTGGACTGTCTGTGCAGCTCCATTACTCCCCACGTTGGCTTTAAAAGGACCCAAGTACTACAGCGTAGAAAAAGGTACTGGGCATGTATATTTGAGACATAACAAATTACAGTTGCTTATCTAGTTCAGGCATTTGTATAGGACCACTGCTTGTGTACTGGTGCCCAAACAGCCTGATACACAGAGTGCGTGAACAGTACAGCACATGGAACTGTTTAGCTCTCAGGAAATGTAAGTATATTAAAAATACTTTTAACATTTGCCCTTTACCACTCATAGCTGGCTTACAAACATCCACTCTTTCTAAGCAGAAGTAAATTCTTTGTCTGGCTGATTAGCTTGGAAAAAAAATCTCTTGGAGACCTTTGCGAGGTCATTAGTGAAGCCTTCTTTTCAGAATGTGAATACGCCACCTGCCTTTCATAGCCCAGGGGAGCCTAAAGGCAGTGTGTGTCTTGGAGCACACTGCAGAATAGCATCTGCATACTGCCAGACTGATCTGCTAATAGCCAAGGGAAAGAGAGAATTGATGCCAGGGGTGAAGAGAAATGCTGAAACCTTGCAAAGTGTTAAGCAGCCCTCACCTATTTATTAGACAGTTAATGCTGCCTGTAGCATTACCAGTGGAGGATAAAAGAAGTGGGGCATGTTGCAGATTGTTAATTGGTCTTAGAGCTGCATGTTGTAATTACTAGCTCACTTTCTTTTCTACAAAGGAAGAAAACATCCCAGAAGGGACCAAAGCTGAGGCAGTTTTTATCTGCTAAAAAACATGTAATGTTTTAAATGCTTCTATTATTTTTTTGTTTATGAAAGAGAAAATAATTTTGCTATTAGACTGATACCCTGCAAGAAGGCCCCTATCTGATTTTGACACCTTTAGTCGTCATCCTTGGTAGGTGGTGGAGTAGAAAGTGGTGATTCTCTATGTGCTTTGAAATAGGTTGTGCAGCATGCATTTCTTTCTGGGAGGATGAGTGAGATCATTTCAGTGGTCTCTGGTTTTGCTTTTCATGATAAAATGAGAGTTATGATTCTGTGCACAGACATTGTGTAGGATTGAAGAGCGTGCAGATCTGTTGTTGCGACCAATGGACAGAACTGCACATAGGAGAGATGAGTGGCAGAGCCGTGGGCGAAGGTGCTTTGATATTTTTATATTACATGGTAACATGTCATAGAGTCATAGAACACCAGCTTGGAAGGGACATCAAGAATCATTTCATCCAACCTTTCTTGGCAAAAGCGTGGTCTAGACAAAATGGCCCAGCACCCCGTCCAGCTGAATCATAAGTGTCCAATGTTGGGGAACCTGTGACTTCCCTGGGGAGATATTCCAATGGCTGGTTGTTCTCATTGTGAAAAATAATGCAATACATATTACATTATGTACTGTATCTACAAGTGTATAACTTGTGTTCTGCCCCTTAGTTTCATTTCTGCTGAAACTTTATTTACATCACTTACCCCAGGTATTAGCTGGCAGCTTTTCTCCTAATCTCTGTAAAGCTGCCGCATGAGAAGTAGCTGGGGTTTTTTTTGCTGTCCCTTGTAGATTTTCCCCTCAAGGTTGCGTTACTCAGAGATCTAATACTTCATCTCCAGTCTGTGAAAACTTTCCAGACTGAAATGTCACAACCTGCCATACCTGACAGGAAGATGCAGATGTCATTCATCTCCTCCATTACCCTGGCTTGCACAAGGCAGATCTTTAAAGGATGTGTAAGTGTGTGTGTGAGAGATCTTCGGTTGGTGCGGATTGTCATGAACCTGGTTGACATGTTGCACAAGCTGAGCATCTGCCTTTTCATTTGCTCTTCTCTATCCAGCACTGTCCCTGCTTAACTGAACAAGTGAGTGATGTTTTGCTGTTGTGGCGGAACATGCAACAATACTAGGGTTCTTTGTATCTCTCATGGTATAAGTGCAAATGATGTTTTTCAGATGTTTTGCAGGGAACACAAGTTCTGCATGTGTAATATGGTAGTGTTCCACAAGGAAGTTGGTTTAAAGTCAACTTACTGGAGATACACAAGGTAATTAGTGGGGTTTTTTGGTGATTTTCATTAAGGATGAGTAATTTTCAGTTGACTGCTAATTGACTTTTAAAATCTTAATCTTCCTGTAGGAATAAGTTCTTTCTTTTTCCTCTAAGAGCTTCCATTTCATCATTATGGTCTTGCAATTTGGTCCTCTCTGAGTATCCAGTTTGTGCATACTCTAGATTCTTTGTTCAGTCACATTTTCTCAATTGTGCTCCCATTTTCTCCATGCCTTGCAGGCTAAGGAGGAAAAAAAAAAGCCACATTAAATAGGAGATTAAATTGTGAACTGTTTTATTTGACTTCTTATTCTTGGGAAATATCCCCTCAAATAAATCAATTCACAATAGTAAGAATGACAATAATTGGTATTTCTGCTATCTAACAGTTAACACAGTATTTTGCCAAGTGTTGTCTAGGTAAAGATTTCACTCTTTGTTTAAATGAGAATTAGTTTATTTCCTTTTTGAGGCCTGTCTGCTTGCTGCAGGTTGATTGTAATGGGTTAGTAAACAGTTGTTCTAAAACTAGATTCCTTGATGCTGATGGACAGATATTGGGGGGGGGGGGGGGGGGGCGGGGGGAGATAAAAAGAGGACGACTATCTCATCCCCACTGGTACCATTAAGTGCAGTGTATGTTCTCACCACATGAAGGGGGAGTAGGTTTGCAGCCCTCCCTTCTCGTCATGATTGTTTCCTCCAGCCCTGATTTGTGCTTGCAATATAGAAAAGGCAGACATAGCCTACACTTCTGCTTTTCCCCTATCCCCTGCCTTTCATGTGCCCCCAGCAGGCACAAGGACCTCCTCCATCAGCCCCAGCTCAGCTTTTCACTTAGTGGTGGAGCAGGTTTACCTCCCACAGCAGAAACTTTGGCTGCCCCTCCAGCTTTATTGGCATTTAGGGTAGAGGCTGGTAGAACATATTGAAATAAACTTTTGGCTCAGTTTAATGGTAATGTCACACTCCAGCCCATGTATTATATGGCCTTATAGCAGCTTCAGGTGGAAAACTTCCTTTCTGTTATGCTTTCTTTATTTTTTCATATCTAGAAATAAATGAAACTATATGTTGGAATGAGTTCTTCCTTCAAGGAAGGCTTGTCTGTAGCTAAGGACTCACTGCATAAATACTTCTTGCTTACTTAAAATAAAGACCGTGCCTCAAAAACAATTTATTTGGAATTTCCTTCCTAGCTTATCTGACAACTTAGCATGGTAGCATTTGGTTGCTAGAATGCACACTTTGCTAAGAGACAGGACAAGCTTCCAACTGTGCATGCAGAAAGCATTTGAATTTGAATTAATTCACGTACAGCATGAAAATAAAAAATGTCATGTTGGGAGGAGGGTTATTGTTGTTTATGCAGTTTTGCTAGAAGACTCACAGAATAAACGATTGGCTTGTACTACAGCACAGTATTAGAATGAGAAGTGATTGCATTATTAGCTGACAAGTCATGAGTGGCCTGGATGCTTTAGTTTGCTCCCATGTAAAACTGCTTTGAAGATTATGGGTCTGTCTGTTACATCTCTCAACCTTTTTAACATCATATTCAGGTAGCTGCTACCTTACTTGCCCTGCGATAATTCATGGAGCTATCAGCTACAAATATTTGTTCAGCCTAAGGAGACGAGGTGAAAAGCCTGGTCTAAGGAGACCAGAGAAAAATGTTCAGATCATGAGGGAGAATATTCTGTGGCCTGAGCTTTTGAGTAAATTCGTATTTTACTTTTGTTCATAAAGGAATTACAGTCCTCTGGAGCTGTATCAATTGGCCTTTGTCTGTGTGCACGTGCTGTTGGTTGCTTAACAGCCAGACTCCACTTTGATTTTTGGATTGGCAGAAGTAATGATGCCGGAAGGCCCAAGTACAGGGAGAATAAGTGGCCCCTGAAGGGCTTTGCTGCTGCTAGACGTCAGCAGAAACAGCTATGCATCCAAGCATGCACAGCTTCCAGCATGTGAAAACACTAGTTGACAGGACGAGGTTTAGGACTGCTAAGGGATTGTCCTCATTAAAATGTTGTTTTGAGCTGAAAAAGTTTTTTTTTCTTCAAAATTGAAACCTGTAAAAAGCATCTGGTTGATTTCTGAGAAATTTTCATGATAAATTGTTCCAGAAATATCTGTTTTATCCATTTTGATGCTTTTTGACATGAGATGTTTATAATTTTTTTTTCATTGTAAGCTGTATTGAGGGGTGAAATATCACATTTCCTGAATTTTGTTTCAAAGACATCCTGAAAAAAGCTTTTAAAAACTAACTTTATTATGAATTGAATGACAGATTTTGATATCACTGTTTGGAGGAGCAGCCCTAGAGAAACAACAGTATGTAAGTACTCATGTGGTTGGACCTCTTGAGGTCCCGTCCATCCTGAATGGTTTTATTATCCTATATGACAGTATATGAGGACAAGGCATCTTTTCTGCTCCTCTGCGTTCTTGGCTTTTACTGGGACAGTCTGAAGGAGTTGCTGTGAAATAATCATGATCTGCCCCAGAGTACTGTAACATTATACCAAATCATTGGACACTTTGATGTAAAAAAAGCAAACAAAAGAGCTGGGCAGCAAAAAGGAGAATTCTGTCAAACTTGAATGAGAAAGGGAAGGGATGCTTTAAGACTTCAGGTGTACTGTGTATTAATGTCTTTTGAAAGATTCACATCCATCTACTTGGGGGCTGAAGTTGCTAGACAAAAGAGATGAGGTGTAGAGAAGATGTAGCTCTGCAGCTGACCCCTTTGTAAGGTGTGAATGAATCAAAAGAGCTGCACTTAATATCTTTAAAGATGGAAAAGAATAGTAGCTTTAATAAAAAAAGTGGACAGTAAGAATTACTAGTTGCAGATCAGTTAGTTGATATATAAATATGGTGTTCAGTGTTTGCATCTAGCAAATATTTATTTGATTGATTTGACTAAAGTCCCCTTGCTTATGTAATACAGCAGTGCTCTCCCATATTCTGGCCGGCTTTCCCATTGAGTATGCCATAAAATTTTATGCACAGGAATTGTCCAAGGGTCTCTTCCCCTGTTCACTGCAGCAGCACATTGAAAATAATGTTTAGTTTTGCCTTCTACCTCAGATTTGATAAGTCTATTTGAAGCTTTTTTTTCATTGACCTATGTAATGTAAAATCCCCCAGGTTCCAAACTGGTAGGAGTTTGAGGCTGTTTGGCTCTTAAGCAGCACAAAACCTAGTACTTTTTGTACTGATATGATAGTATTAGTGAAAAATACCCAGAGATCAGTCAATCCCTGACATGTACGCTTTCACTTAAATGACTTGTAACACTGTCTCCCTTTGGGTTCAATGATTTCTGTATTCTGTTAGGTTAGATTTGAGGTTTTTTGATCACCCATTCAGTTAGGTGATCTGCCAAAGATACTACCTTGTCAACCTTTTTCTTCCTCCATGGACCAAAAGTTTTTGTAAAAGTTGAATTTAACAGGAGGGAGGTGGGGAAAATGTTCCTTTTTTTCCCTGGCAAAGGGTGTGTGATGTTTATCTCCAGAGTTCTCACATGGAGGAAAATTAGTGTATCCTTTCTAGGTTCATCCTTGAGATGTCCTTTTAAGGGGTGCAGATGTTCTAAAATCCATTGATACTGCTAGTAGCTGAAAACTTAATAAAAAAAATTAGTGATTTTTAATTGAACTAAATGCATTGTCCTACACACAAGATGTTATTTGAACCTGTAGAAACAAAGACAATAAATAATGACAGTGATGCGTTATGACACCGTAGTATATTTCTGATGGCACCCACGCATTGCTAGGTGCCTAACAGTCTCAAATGACAATCAGATTCTTCGAAGATCTTGCAGTATAAAAACAGGTATATGAATGATCTACTAACAAGATGCCATTCTTTAAACAGGTCCAGAAAACTAGTACATAGTGGCTTACAGGTATATTTACACATGTTGAGAGTGCATCTTTGGTAGTTTTTGGAGCCAAGGCATGTAAGTCTTCATTATGAGGAAAAAAGCTAGAAAGATATGAGCAGTAAATTAAGACTTACCAAAGTGGCCATAACAAAGCCTGTCCGAACTAGTCTTTCCATATATCTGTATTTCACCACAGGCTTTGCTTCTGGCATTCAACATCAGTTAGGCAAAGTCTTTGGTCACATTAATTTTTTAAACCTTTTATTTGGTTGGGCAAGTTGAGGAATGAGAAGGAAATCTTAAAAGCTTGGGTAAGAGCAGTACTGTAGGAGTTCATGTCAAATGTGTTGCCTTTCATTCTTAATTTATCCATAATTTTTTTTCTTTAATAGACAAAATGGCTACAGAGCAGGGTTTCTGTCACAGCAGGAGTCAGCTGGGCTTGAGGCTTAGGCTACCGGGAATGGGGGGGGGATTCAAGATGGGAAGCACTGGGGGATTTTGGCAGGGCTTTTGGCAATTCTCATAGAACAGAAAAGCCATTTTTTCTAATTTACCAGAGTTGTGTGCAAATGTCTTAATTTGACTTTGCATACAATATAATATTAAAAATGTGCTATTTTAAGCATGATTTAAAACCATTCATCAAACTGGTGAAAAAAATGAGCTGAAAATGTGGATTTATAATAATGGCATATTGGACCAAGACCATGCAGCTTGTAAGATGTAGTGTGTGCTTTCAAGAGCAGCAGCACTGAAAATATTGGGTGAGGATTAAAATACATCTTCCTGATCTTCTGTTATGTTGCCTAAATAGGTTCATATCCCTTTGAGGCAACGTGCTATAATTCCAATAAATACTGTGTAATCTTTGGTAGTGCCTTAGTGGTTTCTTTCTCCTAAAACCCATCAATAGTTGTAATGAAAAGAGAGAAGGGAGAGAAATCTTCTTCTATTGCTAAAATACCCATGTGAGAGCTGGGCCCCACATGCCGCCTTGACACAGGACCAAGGTGATTCCTGCCCTGAGAGTTTCAGGGACGTTTCAGCTGAAGGCTCTGGTGATGCCGCCTCCTACAGCTGAGCTGTGCTAGCTGAAATGGTCCCTGACCCCAGCAGTTTGTTTTCTTTCTTTCACGGAATCACAGAATGTTCAGGGTTGGAAGGGACCTCTGGAGATCACCTAGTCCAACCCCTACTGAAGCAGGGTCTCCTAGGGCTGCACAGTCACATCCAGGCGGGTCTGGAATGTCCCCAGAGCAGGAGACCCCACAGGCTCTCTGGGCAGCCTGTCCCAGGGCTCCGGCACCCTCAAGGTGCAGAAGCTTTCCCTCCCGTTCAGACGGAGCTCCCTGTGTTGCCGCTTGTGCCCGTTGCCCCTTGCCCTGTGGCTGGGCACCACTGAAAGGAGCCCGGCCCCGGCCTCTGGGCACTCGCCCTTGAGGTATTTGCAGACCTTGATAAGGTCCCCTCTCAGGCTTCTCTTCTCCAGGCTGAACAGGCCCAGCTCTCCCAGCCTTTCCTCACCAGGGAGGTGCTCCAGCCCCCTCACCATCGCCATGGCCCTCCGCTGGCCCCTCCCCAGCAGTTCCCAGTCTCCCCTGAGCTGGGGAGCCCAGCACTGGACCCAGCACTCCAGGTGCGGCCTCAGCAGGGCCGAGCAGAGGGGCAGGATCACCTCCCTCGACCTGCTGGCCACGCTCCTCCTCACGCACCCCAGGGTCCCGTGGGCCTTCTTGGCCACCAGGGCACACTGCTGGCCCACGGGCAACTGGCTGCCCACCAGCTGCCCACAGAGCTGCCTCCCAGCCCTCAGCCCCGCCGCTGTCCCTCCCCAGGGCAGGATCCTTTGTTGAACTCTGTCAGGTTCCTTTCCACCCAGCTCTTCTTCCAATTTTCCTTCAAGCCAGTCTCTGGCCTGGCTGGAATGTGTGAGGCAATAGGTGTACATTTTGTAGAGTGGACCAAGCTGTTCCCCTGGTTAAGGGCCACAACCCACAGAGTTGTGCTGGCAGACGCAGGCAGAAGAGCAGGAGGTACCTTGTGCTTGAGGCACGTGCAGGGGGACGGCCAGGATGCATGCCTGAGGGACAGTGACCTCCTCTCTCAGCCGCAGAGCCGAATGGATGGCCAGGTCCAGAAGGCTGAGGTAACCTGGGCCTCCTGATCTCATCCAGTGCAACTCCCTGCCCAGAAGCTCGTAGTGAGGCAGTGAAGGCTGGTGCTTCAATGCCGGCTGGCTCCTGCCATGCTCCCTGGGGGCCGAGGGGGTAGCTGAGGAGCCTCTAGGCACTGGGTGGGGACGATGGAGCAGGAATGGCTCCTGTGTCTCTGATAAAGGGCTACTGCTGAGCTTGCTCTTGTTACTGAGACTGAAGGTTTGTATTCTTGAGCTTTCTCAAAAACAGCCCTGGAACTAATTACAATTAAATGAGCTCAACTTTTTTTGTTGGTTTGGTTTTTTTTTTTTTGTAGGTGATTGTCCTGACCTTTTCTGTCTGCGCTGGCACATAATAGTATGACATGACAGGCCTGCCTGCAGCCAGCCTTGTTTCTAGAATTACTTGCCAGAGCTTCTGCTAGTGATTTACCCTCTGTGCATATCACTAAATGCTCTGCTTTTGCATCCAAAGTTGTCTTAGAGTCTTTGCAACATCATGTTCACCTTCATTTGGGGAGGGTGATTTAAAAGCAGCTGTTTTAATGTCAGATTTGTAGTAACAGAAGCAAGCTTCCAAATTCACCACACTTAAATGTACAGCTTTTGTGTGCCTCTGCTACCCCTCCCTGCTCTTCAGAGCTGGCCTGTGACTTGCTCCTCTGTCCTTGAGTCAGGGTTTTTTTCTTCTCCTTTTTTCTAATGACAGTTTTTCCTGATTCTTCTGTGCCAGAAAGTTGAGAAGAATGATCTTCTGCAGCACTACAGTGCTTGTCAGCTCTTTCCAATCCTGAGTTTTAATGAACAATTTAGTTCCTTGCTTTTGTGCTTCTACCTCTGCTGTTTTGCTGCTGTGCTGGAGCTTTCCCTGTGTGAGCAAGGGAGTGCTTGGCAGAAAGACAGGATTTCTGTCTTTCCTGCCTAAATAATTCCCTCTGACTGTGTTTATCTAGCCCTCTCTTTCTCATTCTTTCTTTGCCTTCCTGAGAAAGCTAAAGAGAAATGCCACATCCCTAGGCCCCTTTATACTCGTTTGTGTATCTGTATTATAACAGCAGTGCTTAGCACTTGCATAATCTTGCTCCCCTGCATAATGACTGTAATCATTTATGCATCTGTTTTATAACAGGAGTGGGTCAGATTCTGAGATGGAGCAGAGCAGTTCTAGCTCTCCACTGCATTTGCTGGTTTGGCTAGACACTGAAGAGTGATGACAACTCCTATTGTACATAGTGTTTTATGTGTCATAACAGCGGGAGCCAAAGTGTTGTGAACTTGAGGACTATCTTTTGTTCCTTTGATTTTTGTGGAGCTGTTCTCAGCACAAATGTTTGCCTGGCTTTGGGAAGGGGCATCAGAATAGGAGTGACACAGCTGGATTCAGGTTCATTCTCTCTCTAATCGTTAGGCCAGGTGAGCAGGTGGTGTTAATACTCATTGTGAGGAAAGCTGAGATCTATTGTGTGGAAATTACCTTCCTGAGCCACAGATTGTGGGTTCACTTGAGAGCTGGCAAGTTCCTGACTGTTCTCTGCTCTCCTCTCTGGACTCCTGCTGTACTGCAGATAAGCCTCTGAGGCTGAAAGGCCCTCTTTCCTAATCCGTTGTTGATAAACTACTGATAGAGGGAGCATTTCCTCACAGGTTTCTATATTAAGGAGCCATTTGGATGCTAGCTGCAGCAAGCAGAGATTCTACGGAGACAGTGTGAGCAATGTCTGTGTTAAAGAGGTCAAAGAGCTGCATCATCTGTAGTCATTACTGCACACACTGTGCCGGGAGTGCAGCGCCAAAGCCAGCACCCTTGAGGAGCATCTCTGGGTGGAGCTCTCTTCCTCCTACATCATTCTTTTTTCTTTTCTCGATGTTGACCTAGTTTATTAGTGTTAATTTTATTAGTGCATCTGCTTCATTTTTGTGATTATTAAATGCTTTTGGGTCTTCATAATTTGATTATTTCAGTGCCTTTCTCGATATAATTGAAGCTCGAATGAATGTAGCCTGAAAACATACTTTATTCTAACTTGATAAATCTTGTACAGCTAAACCAATTTATGTTAATACTTTTTTCTTTTTTGCAACCTTGTGCTTATGTAATTTGTTTAGTGGTGAATTATTTTTTTTCCTTTTTTACCCAGAGTTCCTGAAACTGGCATATCTCTCTACTAGGTCTCTTTCTGCCTGAAAGTTTTAAACACTTTATTAGGGCCTTACATAATATATCCCATCTCTGTAATAGGAGGTTGATAATCCAATTAGACATCCATTTGATTGTCCCCTCCATTCATTTGTATCGTTGCTCCTACTGTACTAGCTTCTCTTATGGTACCTTTTTATGTCATCCCTTTCATATTATTGCTAGTTCATCTCAGGTGCTATGATACTTTCCTCGTTCCCTGTCTGTGCCACAACTTTCATACCTTTCATTTTCTGTTGCATTTTTTCTCTTTATCTTTCATTGCTGCTCTGAACTAGAATTGCTTCGCATGGTAGTGGGGGAAGGTTTCCAGTGCTGGAAAGGAGAAGCTTCAGACCCACCCCTGCACAAAAAATAATAATCAGAAGTTCTGATGCTCTTCCTAGGCAGGTCATTTTGATGAATTCCTCAGCTTGTTTGCTCTCAGATGAGTCTGAGAAGCCTAGCAAGAATCATATATGCTTACTGAGTGGGTGGGAAAGCAAGAGGACTAACGCATCGCTTACCTCCTTTGGGGTGCTAGCAATGTGTGGGCAGTGCTCATGTCTTCTCAAGAAGATAGCTTTGCATTCTACTTCTTGTGAACAGGATGGAAATGAGAGATTAGGTTGACGAGCACCTCCCTGAGGAGGTCCAGGGCTCTTGCCAGAACAGGTGAATCCCAGGGGATCAGGGCCTCCTGCGTTAAAAGGCCTGTAACTGTTACTGTTACCATGAGGCAACTGAGAATCTCTTTCAACACCTGAGCAGTCTTGCTGTAGATTCAGTCCTGAAAAGTTAGTGGCTCATTTTCCTAAGCCTGCTGTTACTTGTTCCTACATCTCTAGTAATGATTTTGTGATAGTTTGTCTTGTTTTAGGGATATAGCACAGAATCATAGAACCACTTGGATTGGAAAAGACCTTTAAGATCAAGTCCAACCATTAACCCAGGGCTGCCAAGTCCAACAGTAAACCATGCCCCTAAGCACCATATCTACACATTTTTAAATACTACTAGAGATGGTGATAAGCATCTCTCTTTATAGATCCTTGGAATAATTGTATTGCGTTAGCAAGGATTTAAATCACAGCTAAGATGAGTGCCTATCCTTGATGGTAGCTTGCAGAGTTTTATAGAGCTCTGACTTGGCAGAATAATGTAGATTACTCTAGAATATGCCATGAACTTTCTCCCAGTAGGATACTTGAGAAAACCCAACATACAGATGGACAAGGAGTAGAATAGGCAGTAGACATGAAGGACTGTCAAGCATGTTCTGATGTCCCAGAAAGTTTCCATTACTGCTTTGGATCCAGTGCAATGTACCCATGCAAGGTACAAAGCTATAGCATCCAGTCATTTGTGCTGTGGCATTTGTCTTTTTCATTTTCTGTGTAATCAAAAGCCACAGACTTGATTGTTTTCTTTCCTCATTGTAAATTCAAACACTAGAGGAGCAACAGTTTGTTATGGTGAAAAAGGGGCTAGAAACCTTGCCAGGGGTTTTCTGTAATTAAAAATGGAATTGGAAATATCAAAACCTTTTCTATTTTTTGTACCGATGCCTCTCAATTTTCTGATAAATATCAAGGTTGTGACAAATAAGGAGCCAGGGGAGTCAGTGGCTCAGGGGATTAGTAATTGGGTTCACAGCCTTTCACCCTCAGGTTGCCAGTCTGTGTATTGCCCAGGTTGGTAGTGACCAAAAATCACTGCCTGATTGCTGCTCAGTGACTTGTGCAGAACTGGATTTGTATTTCCCTGCAGGGTGTATCACCAGCCCCCAAGGAACAGTTGGCAGTGATTGATACGCTTGGTGTTTACCTCAGGGAGGCCAAAACCAAATCAAGGTCCTTCTTGTAGAAGCGCCACCCCAAGAAAAGAGTGATGCCAGAAGCTCTCATCATGCCCGACTTGGATGTATGGGCTCTCTGCTGTATGCAGGTGGTCTTGGTGAGGGGGGTTTGTCAGCTGAGTACCTATGTTCAGAAACAATCTGTAATGCAGAACAATTAGAAAATGTTCCACATCAAGCTTCATTAAATAGGAAACTTCCATCATGTCCTTACTTATGGTAACATGCTCTAAAACTTTAAGGAAAACCATTAGAAATACTGTAAGCTAGTATTAAAATGGTGTAATGCTCAGGTGGGTAGGTTATACAAATGTTTACTGCACAAACATTTTAAAGTTGTCTGGATGGATGTTTTTCATTTTAAGACATGGCTACTGAAATTTTAGTTTGAATGAACCCGTGTTAGTTCTCTCCTGAAGTACTTAGTGACATGAAGTGGTTGCACTTACAGGATAAGGAAAGATGTTTCTTTTTCAGTTTAAGGAAGCATTTGTCTTCAAGGGTTCACTACATGGTACGTGTGCTGAGTTGCACCTATGAGACAAGTGGGGAAAATGTTATTTTTGATCACGTGAACAAAGGAAGCAATTTATATAGTGGTTTCTGTATAGTGGTTTCTCTTCATGGCAGAGATGTTTTAGACAGTTGGCAGAGATGATAGGTTGCCAACAGTAAAGTGGAGCATTCTGTCTGCATTGGCGAAGTAGATGGTGGTAGTGTTTTATGGAGATGCTACTTGTGGTTTCAGATTTTGCAATAAGATTTACAAGACAGTAAGAGCAAGACACACGAGAATAGTGGAGAGTGAATCCAGCCATGTTATATAGATCAGGATTTCAAAGATAGGTGAACTTTTTACCTGGCAGGAATTGAACCCTCTAATTCCAATGGAGAGGGTTAGACTCATTGTTTTGTATAGCTGGAGCTTCCTATATGGTCAGTAAATCGTAACAGTGATATTTAGTATTTGTGGTTTTGTGCAGAGTGACAGACATAAAAGGCTACTATGGAGCATAGGTTTGCAAAGATAAGAGGCAGGTTGCACCTGTTGCAATGTCTAAGTAGATTTTAGATCCCAACAAATGGGATTGGAATTTTCCTGCATAGGTGGAAGGAGAGAAAATGTCTCCTAATGATCTCCCTGAAATACAGAATAAAAATATCTGAATGATGAGGGCAAGGAACTGTGGGGGTTTTTTCTTCATAATGTTAATAATAATGCCATATTGCAGGGTAATTTCATTTCTGCTAGTTAAAAGCTTATTAAGCTGCTATCATGGTAAATAGGTTATTAACATTGAAAATGAATGTCACTAGCATCATTGAAATCTTTTTCAGTTCCCTTAATATCTCTTAAATGCTCAGCATAATGCACCAATCTAAGTTTTGAATCTGAGAAATTATATGTTCTTAAAAAAAAATCAGAAAACTTTTTAATGACTATATTGTGTATTTCCCAAGAATAGAGAATTAATAAATATTTTAATACAGTATTCAGAGATCTGTCCACCCAATAATTTATTTCGTGTTGCTGCATTTGGAATCAAATTACTTGTCTTCATTCTATTTCCCCATACCCTGCCGAAGTTGACTACAATTTAGAAATAATATGCCTTAATTACTTAACATTGGTTTTAAAAAAGACTTTTTTTTAAAAAGTGCGGTTCTAAGCAACTAAAACTACTACCAGAATGGCATCCACAAATTCTTGTGTTCTCGATGAAGATGATAGTCATGTTTAGTAACAGAGGGATCAAAGATAATCTTGAATGTACCTATTTGATTTGCATGCATGGAAATTGGCAGTAATTCTACTGAAGTTTATGGATTTTAACCCTCGCAGAAGCAGTTTCAAAGCAAGAAACGGCAATGTAAAACATTGAATGCTTAACTTTTTAATTTGACTTGGTTTTGAAATGTTTATTTTAGAATTTTTTTCTACCTTTCCATGCAGAGAAATCGGCAAAGCTACAGAAATAAGCAAAGCGGTTGTTTATATAATCCTTTCTGATCTTAAAACACAAAGTACAAGGGTTTTTTTCCTTAGGTTGCTGATTGTGGCTATTTTTTGGCAGTGTTGAAGCTGTTTAACAGGACACATCAGTGGTGTGGGACAAATGCAGAATGAAAAAAGAATAAAGCAGAAGGTAACGCTACAAAAATGAAATTTTATTGATACTATTCTGATCTTTTTTGAAATGTACCATATTTAAAGGACACAGACACTACTTTGATTTGTAGCTCACCTAAAGTGATGGCATCTTCAATATCCTGTGTCCCCTCTCAGCTTGCTAGATAATTTTTAACATATATAGCAAGAGTGAAAAACATTACCCATGAAATACCACCAAAACCATAGCAGTGTTGTGAGTAGAGAGTCAGGAAGTCTTGGATCTGCTGTTGCCTTCTTGTGTGACTTTATCTACGTCATTTAGGGTAAGGTGTCCTGAGGTATTTGGGTGCTGTGATGCTCTGTGCCTAATCGAGTTGGTTCCCTGGAGCTGTGGGAGCATTTTGCTCCTGTAAAGGGAGGGAAATTTGGTTTCTAGGTGCTTTTTAAAAGCTGAGGATGATGGAGCAACCAAGAGATAAATGTTTCTTTGTGGACTGTCCAGTAGCACATAGGCACATCGAATGGGCCTGACCATCTTTGTGGAGCATGTGTTCTATTGCTTTATGACTCAGTTCTTCATCTGAAAACTGGCATTACCAATGCTTCTTTCATCTGTTTAGGCTGTAACCTCTTTGGAGTGCTTAGCATTGGTTTATGGAGTGCTCAGGAAGACGAGTGTGCAGTCCCATATGGGACATCTGTTTCAACCAGGCCATCACGGTAGTAAAGACAATCAGAACTGCCTGCAGTGTCTGGAATTTCTTGAATAGTTTTTAGCAAAGCATATGCAATATTTACTTAATATGGTCTGAGTGTTGGAGCAGCAGGGAAGGTAATGTCTGGGCTCACTTGAGAGCCATTTAGCATATTCTTGAGAGCTGCCTCAGGCAACTAAGTTGCACTGTCATATATGTGTGCTTAAAGTGGCTTTTCTCGGGAAAATATTCCAGTGACAGACCTTTGGAACAGGCAAGGGACTCTTATTTCAGCCAGTGTGTTGAAGCGATGTGTGTTCTGGAGTAGCTTCATAGCTCTGTGTGTTTCTGTGTGTTGCTCTTCGCTCCCCTCTCCATTTGCCAAGTGTGTAAATTAGTCAGCTCTAAAGTTTTCAAAACCTCAGTTCAGTGCAGAGACCTCAGTGGCACTAGTTCATTATTTCAAAGCTTAAAAAGCTGAGTGTGCATTTAATAGTAAATTTCGTAGAGCTTCCACATTGTTAATTTTTAATCTCTGTCAAATGTTTCTGAATTTGCACTACTGCAACTTGGTACTGAAAAGTTTTCTTTTGACTTTTTGTATTTGGAAGACACTTGTTGATTGAAACTTTACACCTGGGTCATACAGCTGCTTCCAGCTCCTTTCCGTGATCTCAGTCTCACTAGAAGCAATGCTAATTGTAGTCAAAGACATCACAGACGATGCCAAGCATTTAAAAAAAGATGCTTAAAATGTTAGGCGTGGGTTTGGTTTTCTTTTGGTTCTGCTTCTAAGCCATATTTTTACACTGCCACAAGAGCTAAACATTTTTAAACCTCTGAAAGCTGTAGATTCTCATGTCAGAATCTGGGGGGAAAAAACCAAGTCTGCTAAATATGGAAAGATTTGGTGTAGCTAAGTGAGCTGGCAGCATGGAAAGCCATTTTCTGGTTTTTCTGGATTAGAGATTTGAAGTCACCCTTCTGAGGTGTTCCTAGATCTAGAATCGATTCATCCTGCATCCTTTGCTTCTTAGAAGCAAAGCTCAATCCCCAGAATAAAAGCTTTGAAGGAGTAAAGCCTGAGCCTTATACCTGAAACTGTGTGTACATGCTGCAAGATGTGTTTTAACTTCAGTTGCATCCAAAATTGTCATTCTGGGCTGTGGTTATAGTGAAAAAGGACAAGGAATATTTGTTAGGAGGACTTAATAGAACAGGCTTCTTTTAGCTTCCTGGCAAAAACAAGGTTGCCAGCTGTAGGTGAATTTTTTGAGCAGGGAAGTTATGATGAATTTGCTGGACATAGAGGGGTTGTTTCATTTGAAATGATGACTAGTATCTTTTTAGAGGATTATTTTGAATTTTTTCTTCCAATTCTTGTTCTCTCCCCTCAGAAATGAAGGGACTGAGGTTTTCTGGATCTGCTTGTTCTGGGTTTTTCTTTTTTCTTTACTGAAGAGAAACAAAACTCAGACTGCTACAGAAAGGGATCTTCTTACTTCCTTAATGACTTAGATTTCTCTAGCTGTTGAGCAGAGGAGGCTGGAATAGTTGTCTGTATGCACAGTAGCTGCTGTTTATTTGAGTCTTGCGGTACTAAATTGGGCTTTGTCTCGCTGATGAGTGAAACAGAGTTTGGGATCAACACTTTGCTATTTACTCCCATTTTTGTAATTCTTATGAACAGGTCTTGGTCTCTTTGTATCCCAGAACTCCCGAGTGTAATAATGGTACGAAGTGGTAGGTGCAACTTTCAGGTTTCCAGGTGGCATGCTTTATGAAGTGTCACCACATGCAAATGAAGTTACCTTTGTACTGCCAAAGGACTGGAGTTGCGAAGGAACCCCCAGACTGAAGAGAGCCCACATACAGTATTTGTATTTTGTAACTAGATTCAGGAAATTGTGATAAGCAAAAATGAGTTCTAATGGCCATACTTAATTTTTAAAAAGTTTGTGTTAATAAAACAATCAGAACGTGTAAAGTAAATGTCCCACAGCCTTTTCCTGCATGCAAATTGCAGAGTGATACAACTCATTTTTCCTAGCTACTGTTCAGTCAGCTTCTTGAAGAATGGTAAATGAGAAGAAAAGAGTGCTGGAGGAATTAGCACTTCAGGGTCTCCTTTCATTCATCAAAGAGATGTATTTTCAAGCTTAATATAGCTTCACACATGGTGCCATCAGCAAAATTATTACATTAAGAGGTTTCCAAAGTTAGTAGGGAATGAAGGGCGGCATGCTCTGAAATTCCAAAGACAATCATCAAGATGTCAAAGATTTCCTTTGATCTTCTATTTGTTTCCCATAGTTCTTTCAATAAAGGCACAAATCATCAACTATAACCAGAACAAGGCATGGTTTTCTGAAGCAGTGTTGCATCAGTAAGAACGCTTGCCAAAATAAACCCTCAGCTTTAGAAGTACAGGAGAAATCTTGTTCTGACACCAAAAAATGAAGTGGAGGTGTCAGACAGAATTGCGTCTGTTCTATTGTTTCACCCGTTTGCAATTTTTGTCTCTCCTGAGTTCTGCATGCATTGACAAAGCAGCAGTTCCAAGCACCTTGCTCTTCACAGTGGGCTGGTATACTTTTGGGGTGTCTCCTTGATGCAGCCCAAGTTGTGGTGATTTCATGAATTGGTAGGCATGACTTCTGCCAAACTGCTGGGGACAATTTAGGATGTTAACACATGATGCCCACTCATGGAGAAGAAACTCCACCATTAAGCAATAATCAGGACCTATTTCTCAATCTTCATGCTGGAAGAAGGCAGCTTCTGGTTTTGAATATTTCATGCTTGTCACAGGCATTGTCAAATTCTGACTTTCTTCCTTGTATCCTGTCTTGCATTTTCTGTGTTGACTATATAGTGTATTATGGAAAAATAAGTAATCTTGGTAAAGTGAGCCTTATGTTATATTCCCAACAGGTGTCGACTTTAGGAAATACGTGAAACACACTTTGACTGAAGAACCGTCACAAATCTGTCTAGGGCGATCTTTTGGTTTTGCATGACTGCTAGCTCAGTCTTGTTATATGAGTGCTATGCCAAGATCAGTCCTAGCTGATGAGGTTAGTTATTACAGACCAAAGACTAAGGGTATTTCGGGTGAGGTTAATTTAGGAATGAATAGAGTGCCATCCAGCTCCATATGCAACAAAATCTACTTGGAGAAACACAGCGTTTCATCTTGTTTGAAATTCATACAAGGTCTTCGAGAGAAAGGATGAGATCAGTTGCGGGAGGGACAGGGAAAGATACAGTTTGCATCTCAGGGTATCTATTATCCAAAAAGCTGAGTGGACAGCATGCTGTCTGTGAGCCAGCAGTGCACCCTCGCTGCAGAGAAGACCAACAGCTTCCTGGGCTGCATGAAAAAGGGTGTTGCCAGCAGATGAGGGGGGATGATCCTTGTCCTCTGCTCAGCACTGGTGAGCCATGTCTGGAGGTTTGTATCCAGCCCTGGGCTCCCTGGTGCAAGGGAGAGACGGGCATGCTGGAGTCAGTCCAGCGAAGGGCCGCAGAGGTGATTAAGAACTTGGAGCATCTGTCATATGGGGAGAGAACCTTGAGAAGAGAGAATGCTCAGGGGGATTTTCTCAGTCTATATAAATACCTGATGGGTAGGAGTAAAGAAGACGGAGCCAGACTTTTCTCAGTGGCGCCCAGTGACAGGAGGAGATGCAGTGAGCACAAACGGAAATGCAGGAAATTCCATTTAAACATAAGAAAAAACTTTTTTTACTAGTGAGGGTGGTTGAACACTAGAACAGCTTGCCTGGCGGGCTTGTTGTGGTATCTCCATCCTTGGAGATACTGAAAACTCAACTGTACAACATGGTCCTGAGTAACCTGCTATAATTGACTGGTTTGAACAGGAAGGGTTGCACTAGACAGTCTCCAGATGTCTCTTCCCACTGCAGCCATGCTGTGAAGGAGAGAGTACTGAGAGAGAGTATTACCTGTTTCATACTTTTTGCTAAAGGAATATCTGAAATAGGAAGGGATCCCCAGATACTACATGTGTGACCTGTCTGCTTGCAGAGGTGCTCTTTAGGACTTATTTGGCTTTTTCAATACTCCCAGAGCTCTCACTTTAATCAGTCGAATTGCATCCAGTCTCATTCTGGTTTCAGGCTTGGAAGTGGGTTGGCTGGAAGATGTTTAACCACCTTCCTCAATTTTGCAAGAGGTATTTCTGGAGATAAAAGTGGGTGATACTAGCAGGAAAGAAGTCAATAGTAGCAGGGAAAAAAAGGAAAAGAAAAAGGATGACCCATTTCTCTGCAATCCTTGAAAGAAGAAGCTTAGTGGGGTACTGGCCCACACTGTGGCAATTAACTTCTAGCAACCATTAAGAGTTAAGATTTTAGTAGAGAACCAGATAAAGATAGTTGTTCAAAGTAACCTATCACTTTGGCACAGTTTCATTTCATTTGATCTATATAACAGTCATAATGTACAACAAATAGAGTAAATTCTGAGGGCTAGCAGTTCTTTTGCTCCTAAATGAAACTGGTGCCCCTGACATCAGGAAGATGTTTCTCCATTATGTACTGAGGAATAATTAGGCAGACCTGCTGTAGTGTACATAGCTGGCAGAGGTAGTGCAAGCAGATATGGACCTTCAAATGTGATGTCTCATCATTTCTATCCAGTTGACAGGTAATTTAAACAGCACTTTTTCTGGGCTAGAAGTTAAGCATTTAGGCAATGTTAATTAAGAAAGCGTGAAAATGCCTTGGATACGTTGTTCTTGACTTTCAGAGAAGGCAACACAGCATGGATATTCAGTGGAAAGGGGAGAAAGACATGCTACATCTTGATGCTAATTCATTTTTTCTTTTCTTACCTTTCTGTTCCTTAGCTGGCCACACCTCTGAATTCAGTGTTGTTAGTTACCTGTTTATGATTATAACCGATTACAAAAACAGTTTCTGATTGATTCTGAAATTGACATTTCTCTTCAGACAGTTTGCTTCAGATATTATTGATGGATCAGCTGTACTGTTTCTCAGTCAGTGCCAAAGATTTACATAACTCTTCTGAATTTTTTATTAGGTTCCCCGCCCCCGCCTCCCCCGCCTTGCTCTGAATTCTAATTAAGGCTATTTTTAGTAATTATGTTCCAAAAATGGAACAGACTGCATGAAGTGGCACTAGACTATTTGGGAATTTAAAACCCTTTTAGAAGTTCAAAAGCAAAATGGTATCAGGAAAGCCAAGCTTTAACAACAAATTATTGGCTGTGCTCTTGGTGCTGAAGAGCAGCTTTGTGGAGTAAGGCCAAGAGGCTAAATGTATATTTAAAGAATTTATGCTTTTATATTTTTTCCTACTGAAAAAAAAAACTCTTTGAATTCTCAACAAAGGATTTTATTTTGCAGGCTACACTCTTTAACAGTCTCTATTCTCTGCTGCTTGAAGTTTCAGATTATCTTAAGAGCTGGTCATCTTTGAAATATAACCTGGCTAACCTTTTTCTGTAAAATGCAGTAGTACATACCAGTCAGAACAGAGACGCTTTCAAAACTTGGCACTGTTGATTGACAGGATTGGTATTGTATGACAGTTTTATAGGATGCTGGAATAGCAAAATCATTTCTTGAGTCCTACCAAGATGGCATTTGTCAGTTTTTCACATAAATATTGGCTGAAATGTGTATAATAAATTAGCTACATTATAGTCTCAGGGTGGGGGGAAAAAGCCCTGAAGGTTTCAGAAAGATTTCAATCCTCCTTCTAGCAATTCTTTATATACAAAACTTGTGGTGCATGTTCTTATTAAATACGTGTGCGCATTCATGTATTCTACTGAAGATGCTCAAATTGTTGGATGACTGAATGTATGAATCACCACTGGTTCTGGATACTTTTCACCTGCTGCATGTATTACATGGTAAATGCTTCACAAACAGCGTGATTGTGAATAACAGGTTAACAAAAGGACCAAAATGTACTGAACTTTATACTTGGCAAATAGGCCCCATTAGTTCTAAGCTCAGTATTATCTGCACAGCCACTGCCAAGAAAAGAGCATAGACACTTTCTGTTATACTATTAAGAGCATACTTAATTAAGACAAAATGCATAGTTATGCTTTTCAGTGTAGCGTAGTTCCTTCCCAGATGAATCAGAATTTAATGTGATGGTCTCCTTAGGTGTTCGCTGAATACTCTGTTCTGCTCTTCTATCACTTATTCATGCTGTTCCAGAGGCAGTAACACGTTCACACATGATGCAAGAACGTTGTACCATAATGAAGTTTTGCTTACAGATATTCCATATTAAATGAAAGAAGGGCCTATGTCATGATCACTTACCTTAGTTGGTTTTTTTTTTTCTCTCCTGCAAGTATATTCTTAAGCAGTACAAAACAGAACATCAGTGTATTTCTTCTAGAGTACTTGGGGAGCAGAGACCCTTGAATGTGTGATCTTTGGGATCCACAAAGGACTGTTTATTTCCTTGCTTGGTAGCCGTACTTTCCTCTGTGGCCACTGTCCTGAATGAATCTCAGGGGCAACAGAGGGTTTATGTTACAGAAAAAGAGTGACTAAGATGATGCTTATGAGACTGTAGCCCTTTCTTACCTTTACCCATGGCATTTGGTCCCAGGAGTAAGATCAAGGTAGAATCCTACTGGCTTGCTTTATAGTCTTCTCTGATTTTTATGCCCAATATCATTACCATTTTCCAGGGTTTTTCCCTGCCTCTCTTCTGGTCTGGATTGTTTCCATGCCTGACTGTATCAGAAATGTTTATATTTAGGCATGTCTTCAGAGTTTGCTAAAACCTGACTAAATCATGAGGGAACGTTGAGGCAGTTGTGTTTTTACAGTTGCTTCCTAAGCAAGAACCACAGAAGAAAAATGAACAGATCTGTATATCTTTCCTTTATTTCCAACAGAAGAAACTCATGGAATAATTTGCATTTTGTGTCTGCAGAGTGGTGATAATCATAAGTAGTAAAAATGAGTAACGAATAAGTGTCTTAGTGGACACACATAACTGGAACTACGCAGTACAATCTCATGCTTACGTGTTCTTGATTGCATAGGTAGTGGTACTTGAAAGAGGTGTAGATCAGAGGGCCATCCTTTTCACTCTTTGATTCCTACTGCTGATGCCCATAATGAAAAGATTGTTCTTTTCAAGGGGCCAGATACCAAAACTTCCTTTGAAAACAATGTGAACAAGAGGTGTTTTATCTTTTTTTTGTTTGAAATCTGATCGTGTATCTAGATGTCGTAATACATTTTAAAGAGTTTGTTGCGAAACTGTGTGCATGTTTGTGGAGATAATGTGTAATGGAATGGGTGAACAAAGGTTTGTGCTGTGTTTGAAAATCCTGGAGGTCTCAATAGCTGTCATGTTACATCACCAAAAAAAGAACTATCCACCCAAAGAGTAGAGGGAGCAAGCAAAATGGGAAATGTTAATGTACAGTTATCTAATGCTTGTGCTTCCAACATGTGCTGCTAGCAGCCACCACCTCTCCAGGCAGTGGTTTGCATTTAGTTGAGGTGGAACATGAGAGAGAAAGTGCAGGAGTCACCAGAAGGGCAGGTGATGAAATTTCAAGGTGGAAGGGTGTTCAAAGCTTAGAAATTATTTGTGTAGGAGGATTTATCTCTGCGAGAGGGAGTTGTGGTGTGAAAGAAAGAGCTGTTCAGCTGTGCGTGGCTAAGAGAAAACTTAATCTTGTTGAGGAGCTACAGGCTGAGAGGAGCTTCTGTGGTGTCTGCAACCATAGCAGATGTTGGGCATCTTTGATATTGGTCCTGTATGTTGCAGGAGCATACGTCCCTTTCAGCACTGAAGAAGAAATGCTGGCACTATTTTCTTGCTTTGTAGCAGTCTCAATTCATACTTCAAAGACCTGTGGCATGGTTTATTTTACTGTTCTTTTAGACCACCAGGGCATGCATGTTGTTTTTCCTCTCTTGGCATTATACTTCAGGCTGCTTCTTCCAGCTTTTGTATTGTACAGTTATTTTCTAGAGTATCTCTACTAAGCACTGCCCTGAAGTAGAAGTTGTGTGTTTCATCAGCCATTTGGGCTGAAAAAGCTTTTTCTTTATGACTCTGAAAATATTAGTTCAGAAAGATGTGGTGTGTCTTTGTGTGGTGTATACACATCTATCTATCTCTATGTAAATATGTACATGTGCATTGTTGTGTATATGTGATCACACAGTCAACTCCACTAAGCATAGCAGAGATTTTATTTCTGTATTTATTTACTTTATGGTAAGAAGGGCCAAATTTTGGAAAAACTGTTTCTGTGGAAGTATTTGTTCAGTCCTTGTTATTCTGCTGACCTACCCTTAAATGTGCAATACTGATTCTAGATTCAGCATTGTAATGTGGATCATAAAGTGCCCTTACCTATAAACATGCATTTCCTTACTATGGCATGAATTAACAGTAATACTTGAGTAACTGTCCTAAGACGTGGCAGAGAGCAACTTGACTTTCTTGCAGGTGCCCTTAGGAATGCAAGTGGCAATGACAAAGACCCATCTACTTAACTATGACTATTACATCATTAAAAGAAATTCACTCTTATAATTATAATCAGAATTGTAGAAAGCTGTTGCTGCTTTAGATTATTTGATCTCTCTGGGGAAACTTCCATCAAATATAACAGCCTACATTTTTACTTTGTTAATTATAAAGCTGTGAACAAGAAAATGCAAGACAGTCTCTACTATTCTTAGTGTAATAGTAACTTCCTAAAATATTACTGCCTTTATGAGTCCCAGTGGAGGATCTTTCTTTGTGGGGAAAAAACCTCCAGCATACTATTGCATAAATGGGGAAATATATTCCAGATGTATTAAGCAAATAATCAACACACATTTATCATGGTCTCTTATAAATCCACGCACTTAAGGTTACCTGTGAGTTGGCTCATGATGTTTTCTCCATCTACCCCGTCCAAAACAGATGTTGTTTATTCTTTTGAAACATCAGCTTGTGTGTTTTCTGCCAGGAAGGACAGATTAATAATATTCTCTTATCTTCTTTTGTTCTGATGTGTAAGAGCAGCTGGGAGTCGTGTGGAGTAATGCTTTGCTTTTGGCTGCCATTGGCTGCTATTGAGGTCTTTCATAAAGATGGAAATTTTTTGTATTGCCCTCCTAATGTTTTCCAGAGTTCCTAAATAATGAAGGTGTTACAGCCTTTTTATTGCTTAAAGGATTTTTTCCTAAAGGTGAAAATCTTAAGATGTCAAACAGGATCCATGGAGAGGACTAATTACTTTGTCCTGTCCACCTGGAATCCCAAACAGCTGAAGATCCTTGGAAAGGATTTAAGGCTTTCTGTAACAGTGTTTGTGCCTTACCTGTAGAAGCCAACTTTCTTGCTTTTTACATTGCCATACATTATTTTTTAATTACTTGTCCCTTGTGGTTATTATGATCCAGAATAGTGGCTTGTGTGGATGTATTTTCCCATCTTGTTTTCAGAAGGCAGGAATTGCTCTGTGGGGCTTAAGGTTTTCAACAAGCATATAAAATGCAATCTTTTTCAAGGTTTTGACTTTTTTGGTTTATTCATTGTTACTTAAAGCAATGAAACAAGAAAAGGAAGAAGAAGAAGGCGGCAAGGTGTCCTTGCCAATTTAGCTAGGGATTATTGACCTGTATCACTCTTATCTGTGGAGATACTCAAAATCCAGTTGGATCCAGTCCTGGGCAGCTGGGTCTAGCTGGCCCTGCTTGAGCCAGGGGGTTTGGACTAGATCATCTCAAGATGTCCCTTCCCACCTCAACCATTCTCTGATTTTGTGTGTTGCAAAGAGGTTCTTCAGTGAATTCTTTCCTTTGGTGCTTTGATACTTTTATGTTCCACTGGGATCTGTTCTGCTATTGCATGTGATAATTAAATCATTATGGTCCTACTCCTGCAAGGTCTCTGTAGTTACCCATCTCAGAGTTTCATCAGTTTCAGTGATGCCCAGTTGCTGGGCACTTCTAGTTGCAAGACTGTAGCTGAGCTGATGCCCAAAAATAAACATTTGCTGAATTTTGAAACCATCAGGCATGTGAAACCAGGGTTGCTGTGATGTGCAGCTGCTTTTTGTTGTGTCTGTGCTCCCCCAAAGCACAGCTGTTGGAAGACACTTTATTGAACAGTAAAATCAAATCTCACAAAATTAGAACAAGGATGGCTCTGGGTGCAGACTGTTTACCATTGGCTTCAGAACTACCCCCCAGCACCATTTTGCTCTGAATTCATCAAGAAACCATTGTTGTTGCCCAGTTGAGCTTTAAGGTAGAAGGCCAAAAAAAAACTTCATACAAAATAAAAATTGATTAGTAGTGATTTCGTGTATGTATCTTGAGGATGTGCCATGGTAACTCAGTCCTTTGAAGCTTGTGCGTGCTTTCTGGATGGTCACTGAGCACCAGATGGATTTGGCTGCTGTTGTTGAAATAATCAGACCTGGCTTCTTTTTGACAGGCACCATTTAGCAACCTGAGTGATAGCCTTGTGCCTCTATTTTACTGGTGAAACCTATGCTTACGCTACCTTAAGAGACCACTGTAAGCCTTTGGGATACTTTTAAATCTTTATTGATCATTTTCACTTGCCTTACTTTTTATTAATCTTTAAGTTCAAATTTGTAGAAGTGTTAAAGCAAATGTATCAACCATGGTGAATACACAGAAGAGCTCTCTGGTGATGTTGAGGATCCAAGTGTATGTTTCTTGGCTCAGTCAAACAGTAGCAAACTTGGTATCATCAGCTCTCTGCCTGCAACGTATTACTCTTTTTTTGTCTAATCATCTTCTAGTGCTGTGTTCCGTTTTGGCACATACGGGCAAGCAGAGTAACTTTACAATGCAAACTCAAGAGTCTGTACCTTCTCTTTTCAGTGGTAGCTGGGAGGAGAGGTGCTTGCATGTAGTCTCTTCAAAGTTTTTCATCCATATTTTGCTCTGGTAGCTTTGGGTTTTTCTGGCAGTCTTCATGGCCATAGAATACAGAGTAGTTTAAGGCCGGAGAACAGTACATCTTCATAATAATTTGTGTGCATTGCTTGAAGTGCAGTTGTGCAAATTCACCTTCTTTTCTTACTTGAACTATGTGGATGTGAAGAGGAAAGGCTGATAGAGGCAGACTTTGCAGTTTTCCTATCATAGCATGTCTGTGTGACTATGTGAATTTTGAGCTCAAAAATTTGCACGGATCAGAACGTAATTGTCATTCTATGATAATAGCTGGCAGATTTGCCTATTTAATCTGGTCTAATAAAGCTGACATAATGATGAGTTTATCTTGAGATTAGTGGTTGAAGCAGCAGAAGACTGGGGAATAGCACTCCAGTTTTTAGGTCACTGGAAGAGGCAGGTGCATTCTACAGTCTTGGCAGATGAGTAAATCCTTAAAGATATGTTTGCCACAAACAGACTAGCTGTAGCAGAGCTGGCTGGTTTACCTTGGCAAGAAAGAAGTGGGATAAATTGCTCTTCCTGGAACTTCCTATTGAGCTGACTTGGCCAGAATTGGCAGCTGAATTAGCTCGTTCAAAAAGTGGCCTGTATACCTTTAGCCTTTGTGCTCCACGTAGACATCCTTGCAGTTTCTGTGATAGCAAAAGTGGGAGAGGAAAGGGGCTATTTTGTTTGCCTGAAAGGATTGTCTAACTGTATTGTAAATATTGACTAAAGCTAAAACAAGGAATGAACAATGTGACTAGCAGTTTTACTGAATTAAGCTTCCTCTCTGTGCTGTGATTAGGTTAATACCAACTGTGCAGAACCGTGTAATGGCAGGACAGTCTTTTGAGAAGTTGGAGAGTGATGAAGTGCAGGTGCTGGTTCAAACTTTCTTCCATCTCCCCATGCTGGGGAGGGAGTTGGCACTGGCTTCTTGTTTCTGCTCTTCTTGGTTCATTCTGTGTGCTTACAACCCTTGAATTTTTTCTACTCCTTTAAGGGTGAAGTTTTCCAAAGCCAGTCATATGGCTTCTAATAAAAATTATAACTTGGCAGGAATCCTCCTGCTTTGTCTGGCCTGGCTTGCTCAGGTTTTTTATGAAATCTGAAATAAGGTGAATTTAATGTTATCTGAAATGTTGTTACAGTATGATGTTTTGGATAGCTCAAGTGGTTGTGCAGTCAGTAGATGTTCATGAGCAAACCTGTGGCAACACAATACTTCTAATTCTTCTACTTACACTGTGGGAAACTAGGAATAACAGCATCGAAGCCAATGATGTATTTTTGTGTGTGCATGCATGGAAATTGGAATAAATAAGAACTGGTCTGATTTTTTTTTTCTTCCTTTTTTTAAAATTTTTTTTCTTTTGCCATTTGGCTAATGACAGCTTAGATCTCATCTGGTCTAAATTGGCACAGCTTCGCTGATGTTGGAGGAGCTTTTGTACTAATTCACACCAGCTGAGCTTGTTATGCAGTCTAGTCTGTGCAAGTGTGGGGTGAGGTGTTTTTTTTCTCCTTACCTCTCATTCTGTTTTCCATCTTGTGCTCTCGTCCCTGGTGATCTTTTGTTCTGCCTCCCATGTGCAAGTTCCAGCTCTGCCCAATTGACTGCACATAAACTACGAGCCTGTTTCAGAGCAGAGCTTCTTTACACGAATCTGGAAGCCTGCTAATTTTGATTCTAGGTTGCCTAGATATGTAGAGGATTTATTTGAAATCCAAAATAAGGATTTGTACTTTTCTTTAGCTTTCTTTCTCTATGAAAAACAAAAATTAATATTAATAGCTGAATACATTTAAGCCCTATTTATTTCATTTGAATTTTGAGGACTCCGAATGAATACGTACTGAAGTCTGTTGCTGATGGTGATTCAGTCTTAAGAGTTGGGCAGAAGAGTTTCCGTTGTGACAACAAAAAGTAGGAAGGATTTACATTCATGCAAGCATTGCTATGCCTTGGAGCATATCCTATCTTATCTGACTTGGCAGAATTACATACGTTTTGTAGAAAGAAAGCTTATGTTAACATATGGGCAAACTTCACATGGTATTATCCAAGGACACCTTGATTAATCTGATTGTATTTTAATGGCTGGTGACATTTTCAGTTGTTAAGGAAAGCAGGCGACCATGATGGAAACAGTGCTCAGAAACTAAAAACCTCTTATAATTATGTGCAACTGGTGCACAAGACATCCTAGGAGCTGACAAGGAAAATGAAATTGTGATGATTCTGTTGAGTTTATAATATTTTAATACCAAGTCATGCATGTGCAACTATAATTTTTTATAATATTTTGTGGTTTGCATTCTTGAAGGTATGCATATTTTAAAAGTACGTTAATGAAAAAAAGATGATTAAACGAAACTTAGCAAGTTCTGTGCTCCAGCTGAGCTTCTCACTGTTCTGTCCTATAACCAGTTAATATTTGTATCAGAGAAACATGTGGGAAAAACCTACAGTAAAAAAGTGTGATAACCAAATATTGCATATATTTCTTTCTAGCCAGGAATGCTTAGCAGTTAGCTGACAAGGCAAAAATTGATGTTGCTTATTTTCCCATGTATACAGTATACTGCACACTCACAAGCTTATATTTTATTAAGTGTAACTTTTTCATATATGGCTCATCTTGAGATATAGAGTAAGGAAGTTTTATAGGCTGAGTGTCTTCTGATAAAATGGACTATTTAAGCATTTTAAATTCATGTCCTAGATTCTTACCTGTTTTCAGTTTGTTATTACAAATTCCTCACAAACAGTAGGAGTAGGTAATTGATTAGATGAAGTAATTTAAAACTGCATCCTTACAATTCTGTTAATGCAGCCTCATCACATAGAATGTAATACATTTGGAAGTCCAGAAGCTTAGCAAAGTTGGAGCAGAATACAGAAACTTGTGTTGCAATGTATTTTCATGATTCAGACGTAAATTCTAGAAATGCATAATTCTAAGCT
This sequence comes from Falco rusticolus, assembly GCF_015220075.1. NCBI lineage: Eukaryota > Metazoa > Chordata > Aves > Falconiformes > Falconidae > Falco > Falco rusticolus. The sequence goes on from NC_051189.1 coordinate 92,852,546, forward strand.
GTGTTGTCCACTTAGTTAATGATTTGGTTTCTTTGAGGAAATGACTAGTATGCTTCAGATTCCATAATTTCTAAGGTTAATTGTAGTACTTCCTTAAGGCTTGATGTTTGCAAGAAAATATGAAGAGCTGTGCTATAAAAATGCTTCATAAACATTAGTCTTTAGGCAGTGGCTGGTTCTTGTCTTCCACTCTGCACTGCTGCATCACTGTTGGAAAATTATTATCTTTTATTGTTTAATTCCCTTTGGGGTTTGAGATAAGCCAGATGGTGAGGTCGCCTTGTAGGGGAGTTTTCTGCTTGGCATTATCAATTTTCCAATCCCTTATTAGTAATGGAGGAGTTGCAGCATGTAATTCCTTTTGGTCTAGATTGTTGTATGTACCTGTATGTTGATTTTGTAATTCCTAACATTTCTTATATTTAGCTTCAATCCAAACTCACTGCACAGTACAGAAATGGCCAGCTTCCAAGTAACAAATAGATACTTAAACATGGCATTGCTAATTAGTATTTGGGTACCTTTACAGGCTTTTATTCTTTTTTCTAACAGACTGTAATGACAAGATTATAGAAATGTCAAGGGAATTTAAGCACAAAAGGATGTGTTGCTTTGTCTTTTTTTGGTAAGGCATTTTCCAAAGATCTCGAATTTGATTTTTTATTATATGTTAGGACATATCCTTTTATGCATATTTTTTTCAGTAGCAGAAATCTAGCTACTGTCAGTGATGTGAAAATTTCAGAACAAGAACATTAATGAAATTATAGCATCAAAGTCAAGGCAGTGGTTGCTGAACAACTGAGAGGACCTGGAGTTTTTGTTTGTTATCATGAGGATCTATTGATTTATACCAGGATTATGATGTGAAATACTGTATTATTGGCAGAGGTTTCTGCTTTCTAACATACTAAAGTTAAAAGCCAAATAATTATCTGTAAAAATCTAAAGAAAGAAGGCAAAAAATATTATTTAACATATTTGCAGGGATTGCACAGATTTTACAGGATGGGAAGCTCAGCGGTTCAGCGTGTTAGCTAATCCTATGCAAAATTTAATGTCTTGTGCAATTGAACATCCTATATCTTTAGGAACTTGTAGAAACCCCTGAAGTCTCATGTTTTTATTTTGTTGACTGTAAGCATCTCACTGCAGTACTGTTAAAGGGGGGTGTGGGTGCATGTATGAAGTTTTGTTTTCATTTAAAAAAAAAAAAAGCCCCTACTGAGTGATGGGTTGCAAGACTAAGAGTGCGTCTTAGATTAATAGCCACTTTGCGTAACCTGTATGTCAGGAGCTTGTTAGGTCCCACAATCCCCCAAAGCCCAGGGATGGGCATCTGGAAATTGGGCACCTCTTCTTAAAAGAGACGTCAGAGCCCCCCCTCTCATCTGTGAAGTAGTGCCATCATCCCAGCAGCTGTGTTAAATACTAATTAGTTTGTCTGCTATGTCTTGAAATTAAGTGCTCCATAAATGACAAGTGACATTTATAGAACTTCTGATTGTGGTTTCACAAGGAAGGTAAGCCAAAGACCCTACTGTAAAAGTTGCCATGTAAAAAGCATGCACCCGAAATTAGGTGCTTAACCATTCACTGCTGAAAGAATTGACAGGGAGTTTGCCTGTAAATGACCTCAGTATGTGTTAGTTTAAAATGTAATCTGTCAAGAAAGAATATCACACTGTCATGTTTTACCTCCATTTTTTTGGCAATGTTATGACACAGTCTTCCAGGCTCCTCTTTTTTAAATCTTTTTAAGCCCACTGAAATCCTGTGTAATAGCTATATTTGAAGTTTTCTGTTGCAATTAGTATTTGGGGCTTTTTCCTAGCTGAAAATTTCTCCCTAGCAAAGACTGAGTATGATTTTCCTACAAAGAATTATATGCACCCACACACAGAGTGACAGAATCAGGTAGGGTCCAAGGGCACCTCCAGAGATCTCTGGTCCAACCCCCTGATCAAAGCAAGTCCGAGCAAAACAAGTTGCCCAGGGCTTTGTTCAGTCAAGTTTTAAATCTCTCCCCAAAAAACCTGTACCCATCTGTCACTCCAGTAAAGCGAGCTGTCCCACCATCACTGTAATCCCAGGGAGGTCATGGCTCTGCAGTGGCACTTAGACTTTTTAATTTCTCCTGTTTGCTTCCCATGCTGCATGCATTTGTGTTCAATCTTCTTTCGCTTTCAGGAGAGAGGCGGAGTATTCCTAGAGCTGGCCCATACCACCTGTTAAAATGGCTGTGGGTTTGAATTGTCTTTAAGATTAGCAAGACCCCTTGCCCACCAGAGGGAAGGGTGTTGAGCATATGGTAGTAGAGTGCAGAGTGAGTAATAGGACTTGGGTTCATTCAATCTTCATTCAATTCAATCATCAAGCTGTGCTGGTATAACACGTATTTACAAATACTGTTATTCAGTAAGTTCTGTGGACAGATGCACATAAACTCATTATGTGTGTTCAGATATTTCTTTACAAAATGCAGAAAGGTGCATCAATTGCCAAAAGCTGGCCCCTCTGTGTTTTCATTTTGTTGTGTTTTCTTTTCCCATTTCCTGGGAGATGGGGAGGGTGAGGAGGGGAATGAATTCTTAGGGTACTTTGTGCTGGAAGACTTGATGTGTTATTTGCTGTAAATATGGAGTATGTTAGTTGAGATAACATAGAAAACCTCTGTTAACATTAAAATGCAAAATGAAAAAAGAACAAAAGCACCTTATTATCCTTTCAACCTTAAAAAAAAAAAGAAGAAAAAAAAAAAAAAGAAAAAAAGAAAAAAAAAGAAACTATGTAGCTGGGAAGGGATTAAGAAACTTCAGATAACTGTTTAAAAAAAGTATTTAAAAGGGGGTGGAGAAAGCCAAGAAGAAACAGTTTCTATTGACTTGTTATTTCTTTTTTGGAAAGGTCACTGAAAATTTACACAGTGACAAAATAACAGCCCAATTAGTATCTGTCCTGTAAAACTAAATGTTAATATATTTCAGATTCTCCTCTATTGACAAGTGGGACTGATATTCAAGATGGACTTCTCTAAATGAGTGCAGGGCAAAAATTACTAGACACAGTTATGAGTTTCTATAGCAATTGCTGTCAACTTTCAGACTGTGAAGGAAACAAGATGTAATTAAAAACTATCTGTAGGTCTATTTTCTAGGAAAAGCTGCCTTTTAATTGTATTTCTGATAGCTATAAGAGACACAATTTGATCATGAGAGTAAATCTTAAAAGCACAGGAACCCCTTTATCTGTTGCTTAAAAAAAATCCCAGTGGAAAATAGTATTTCATTGTTATTACATAAAATTATAGAATTAGGGGGTCTAACATTTCTTTTGTCATTCATTTCTTTAAGTGTCAGTGGCATTACTTTTCCAAAATTAAGTTTGGTGCATAACAACAGATTAATTACCAACTGTGAAGAAGGAACATTAGCTAGAGAACTAGCAACTCTTTTTGAGAAAGGAATCTCTTTAATAAGGAGGTTTAAATTGCAGTTCTTCAACTGAGCGAGAGAAATTATTTTTCTTAATATATTCATTCCTCCAGAAAGAAAAGTAGATGAATAGTCTTTTCTGTTAATTCACTTAAATATTTTAACAGTGAATTAAAATACCATGTAATCAAAGCAGTAACCTTTCATTTATGTTGTATGTATATCAGAATATTTTCATTCTTATAGTCCTTGAGGAAGATGCAAAATTCACTGAATGAAGCTTGGATCTGTCCCATGGAGGTGCTGTGATACTCGTGCATACCAATTACACACTTGAGCACACCACCCTTTCCCCACCAAGGCAGGGGTCTGTCTTCTGTGCCTCTGCCCTGTGCATGGCACAAGGTGGTGTTCAGTGAGGAAGGAACTTTCCTCTACCTTAATGAAGTCTGTGTGGGATTTTTTTCTCTGTCTTCCATGGACTTCAGATTATATCCTCCTGTAGTTTTGAGTCAACTTCCAGTCAAGTCTAATTTCATCTTTAACCCACCTTATTTGTAGTTTTGATTGCTCATTGAAGGAGGCCATTGTGTCAGGAGGAGCGGAAAAAGGCATACAAGAGGTGTGTACCTGTGTTCAGTAAATAGTACTCTTTCTCAGAGGCTGTGCCTGTGAATAAGGTACAGCACTGCTTGGGCGAGGGGTTCAGGCACATTCATCCACAGGAGTTTGTTTTGCTCTGGCTTCCTCTGGCAACTTGCAGTTAGGGCGGGCTCACTGGTACCATGACTTGCTGTCAGCTGAACTTGTCTGGTGCACCCTGTGATGGGCACGGGCTGAGTCAGGCTCTCTGCAGTTCAGTCCAGGGCTATAGGCATCCATCAACACCTTCCCAGGATGCAGGAGGCTCGCTAACTCGAAACCTCCATGCTGTGTCTCAGCGAGATTGAGAGAGAGAAACCTTCTTGGTTGGAAAGCTGGTGTCCTTGGGGGGAGCAGGGTGGAGGGCAGTTTAGGAGGCAAAGGACATTGCTAAATTTACTACTCATCCTGGGAAGGACCACTATCTGGTTGAGTTTCCAGGATGATCGTTCCTCTGTGGATTAATTGGGACTGCTGGGTGGAGGATTCTGCTCCTGCAAGTGTCTGCCCCATTAAGGCAGTAGTTGGGAAGAATGGGACAGGTGCCTTTAGTGACAGCAGGAAAGGACAGTCTGCGAGCTTGAATCCTGCTCTGCCTTCTCTTGCTTCCTGAGGGAAAAAGTTCCTGGTTGAGTGTAGGAACATCTCCTAACTCAGACTTTTCACATGTGGCCACTAACTGGGTGCTTTTTTATTGTCCCAGTGCCTGACCTGAGACCATGGGCTCTGATCTGTAGAAGCATTCAGTGCTCACAGCTGCAGCTGTAATAATAGGAAGCTGTACTTTTGAGCATATTAAACACTGTGTATTGCTTGGTGTTGGGCAATGTCACATCCCAGGTATCTCAGGCTGGGAGCTGTCCTGGTTTCAGCCTATTATTTTCCAAAAAGGACTATTGTGGTTTAATCCCAGCCAGTGACTAAGTACCATACAGCTGCTTGCTCACTCCTCCCCACAACGGGATGGGGGAGAGGATCAGAAGATAAAAAGTTAGAAAACTTGTGGGTTGAGGTAAAAACAGTTTAATAGGCAAAGCAGAAGTTGCACGTGCAAGCAAAGCAAACCAAGGAATTGATTCACTACTTTCTGTTGGCAGGCCGGTGTTCAGCCATCTCCAGGAAAGCAGGGCTGCTCCATCACATATAATGGTTACTTGGGAAGACAAACGCCATCACTCTGAATATCCCCCCTTCCTTCTTCCCCCAGCTTATACACTCCGCATGACATCATACAGTATGGAATATTCCTTTGTTCAGTTCGGGTCAGCTGTCCTGGCTGTGTCCCCTCCCAATTTCTTGTGTCCCTCCAGCCCTCTGGCTGGCAGGGCCCAAGGAACTGAAAAGTCCTTGACTTAGTATAAACATTACATAGCAACAACCAAACGCATCGGTGTGCTCCCGACATTGTTCTCACACCACATCCAAATCACAGCACTGCGCCAGCTACTAAGAAAATTAACTCTATTCCAGCTGAAACCAGGACAGTATCCACCCTTTATTCCATACCATATGACATCAGGCTGAGTATATAAGCTGGGGGAAGAAGGAAGGGAGGGACATTCAGAGTGATGGCATTTGTCTTTCCAAGTAGCCATCATGTGCAATGGGGCCCTGCTTTCCTGGAGGTGGCTGAACACCTGCCTGCCAATGAAAAACAGTGAATTAATTTCTTGTGTTGCTCTGCTTGCACGTGCAGCTTTTGCTTCACCTATTAACTTGTTTCTATCTCAACCCTGGAGTTTTACATTCGTTTACGATTCTCCGCCCCATCCCTCTGGGTGAGGGGGGAGTGAGCAAGCATCTGCGTGGTACTTAGTTACTGTCTAGGTTAAACCACGACAGCAGCAAAAGTAATAGATGTGTTTGGTATTAAAGTCTCTGTGCCCAAGTTCCCAGTCTGCAATACAGGAGGCAGGAGTACTTCCTCGACTCACCGAGACATGTGGAAGAATAAAAAAAAAAAGTCCTTAGTATTTTTCAAGCATTTAAATATTGTGGAACTGAATGCTTCATTGGGAAGCTCATAAAAGAAAGAATGTGTCTTCAGAGCTGTGCTTGAATATTGCTCAGTGGGTAATGCACTTGGGGTAAGTGTTCCGCAGTGCAAGCAGGGATCGTTAACCATTGCCTCTTCTCTGTACTGATCAGAGCAAAGTCGTGTGGAAAGATTGATACTTGTTTGTCTCACAGAAGACAACATCATAATTTATTTCTAAGATGAGAGCATCTTAGTGTTCCTCAGGCAACCTTAATTCTAGCATTTCAGAATATCTGAATATTTCACTGAAACACCAAGTGTTGTGTTAAGGCTCACTTTTGTGGGCCGTTTCCTGGTTGTTGTAAATTGAAAACTGAAAAATGGAGATATTATGTTGTATATCACCACATTCTTATGAGTCATCAGTGTAATATAATTACAAGCTTTGTAGAGTAATTCTGTGTGTATATACCTCCATAATTATTACACATACAAAAATATTAGATATAATTGAGAGTTTATATGAACATAGTGGGAGAATCATGATTCTTTTCAAACAGCTCTGGAAGTTGGAGTGCTTTATGTGGCAGTCTTTGCCTTTGAATGCTTTTTATGAGGAAAATACCTCCTCCTTTAAAGGTATATAAAGCTGTTCTGTGTAGAGGAATTATAGAGGAATGAAGGCAGGTTAATTAACATTGATAATATACAGCTGTGGGCTTGCTTCAGCGGCGGTGGGTTGGCTGACGTGGATAATGTACAGCTGTGGCTGGTTCCTGCTAAGTAGTGAAATAGCTCTAAGGGGTATGGAAGAGGAGCACGGGATGAAGAGAGACCCAGAAGAAGCAGAGGGAGAAGAAAGAGCACCCCAGATGTAGGAGGGACAAGGAGAGGCCCTGGGAGAAGCAGGGGGCCCAGATGAGGAGAGGCTGGCTGGAAGAGGAGCTGGGAGAAGGAAGAACCCGGACGCAGCAGCAGCAAGGAGCAGTGTGGACTGGCCTGAGGAGGAAGAAACAGCACGGACAGTAGATGATCCTTTGGGACCTTGTGTGAGACTGATGGTGGTGCCAAGGCATGAGAAGGCTGGTGTGGGGCGGTAAAAGCCTTGTTGCAGCTGGCTAGTTTTGATAGCGCTGCGTCAGTTCTGTTTTGTGCTGTTGGTCCCTGTGTGAGAGAGTAAACTGTCCCATGCAATACGTACACCTAGGGAGTGGGTAGTTAAGGGGTTATCCTGCAGTCCATCCTTTTGCAGTGAGCATTCCCTTCATTTCAGGCTGTTAGTGGTATAACTCTGCTTGGCAACCCTAATTCCATTAATACATTGAGAGGTTGGTTGTGGGGTGCAACATGTTTACATAAGCACATTTGTACAGCTGGACGTCATCAGTGTATCAGTAACTTAGTTTAACACATAATATAGTGTTAATGCACACCAGGTGTGCAAGTGTCCCTCCCCAGCCCAGTACAGGACAGCTCAGCCAGGTTAGGTGTGCTGTAGATGTGCTTCATACCAGCAGCACAACTTCTTGCTGCTGGACTTGCACTGACACAGACCTTCTGCTGATGAAAAGTTACATCATGAAGAAGAATTACTTCAAGCTTTCCAAAGAAAATCAAGTTTTACTGGTTGACTCTGTTGCGGACACATTGATGTTGTCTAATAAGGTAATAGTTTGGTTTTCATTTTAGCAAAGCATGTACTTCCCTGGATGCCCATCATGCCTGGGAAAGCAGCCTTACATGTAAAATGGGACGTTTTGCTGTTGGTACACTTTGCTAGGAAATGTTATTAGAGATAGATGGCATAAAACAGGGATTTTAAAGTGTACATTGAAAGACTACATATAAACTTAATTTTGAACGTATAAAATAGCAGTGATATCTTGCCAAGATATTAGTCCCTGAGGGGAAAGCAAGTTCTTGTAGGATTCTTCTCCTTTTCTATTGATTTCATTTACTGTAGTTGTTGTAGTCATGCCATTTTGCTAGGAAGAATTGCAGAGCATAAACTGCTTCACTTGTATATTTTATTCCTTGTGCACCTGTGTCCGTCATCTTTTACATGCCTTGTCAGCTGCATGGTGAGAGTGCGCAAGAAGCCTCTGCAAAATGTACAGCTACGGCGCTTCCACAGATTATTTCCAGGACTTCAGACAAAACTCTTCTTGTGTCTTTTCCTAAGATCTTCTTGTATAGTTTATATGGGACTTCACAATTACATTTCTTCAAACTGCGATAATGTAGAAGCTGGTAATACTGTATTATGTGAAACTCCTTCAACCACTTTATGCCAAATTGTAATACAGTTTGTCACTTTTTAAGAAATCATTATTTTTCATAAATAAATGTGCTGCTGCCAGAACTCAGGAATTTTGTACAAATTAGAAAATAGAGGAAAAAAAGTTAATTTGAACTTTTAAGGAACAGTTATTTCCTCTTCAATATTTTTTGTCACTTCATATGGAGGTGGTGGGTTAATCTTAAAAATAATCTCTAATTTAAATGTACTACTTGTAAGCAAGAAGACATGGAGGTCTGGCTGTGATCCTGTAGTATTACTGGTGAATAAGATTATTTGAAATAAATGAAATCAATTATAAATTTTTAAAAGTGGCTATAGGCACTTTTTGCAGTGCAGGAAAAGGGAGAATAAGGACAGGAGAGTAGTCAAAACGTAATTTCTATTGTATTTGTGTCATATGAGTTCCTAAATCATGAAAGAGGTTACTAGAAATAATGAAACTAATTAAAAGAAATCTGAGAAAGGAATCCAAAAGAGAAATTAATGTGAGGTGATTACTCAGAGATGAAAGGTTTTTGTCTCTTCCTTGTAATTATACAGGAATGCTTATTTCATGATAAAAATTGAAGCTGAAATGGACACATAGGGTCAAATTCATCTATTCTGATTTACCTGTCTAAAATTTCAGTGTTTTGTCTGTACATGTCTTATGACGGAGTAAATAATTATCTGTGATTCTCTCTCTCCCCGTTTACGGTAGAGGTGAAGGGACTGGCTTAGACCAGATACCCAGCAATGCATAGTGGTGCAGTAGCCAGTGATGTCACCTGGAATTGGGCTTCTGCTCAGCATCTCTTTGCAGATGCCTCTGCTTCCACTTGGAAGTCTCCCCAAATCCAGAGAGAATATGCTAATAGCCATCGACCTGTTAATGACCAGGTACAATTTCAAAATAGGAACTGAGTAGGAGGGAGAACTTTTCTGCCTTCAGTGAAACCCTTAGGTTCCTGCCGCGGAAGAGTGCTGGGCACGGCAGTGCCATTCCACGGCATCGCTGAGCAGGAGTGGGGTTAGGCACAGCTCGAGTCCTTTCCCAGGTGATGCAGTTCAAAGGGTCGTGGCTGCACAGAAGTCAAGCAGTGTGCTTCAAGTGAAATAAACTTATTTGTAAGTTCAGGTTTTGCTCCATCTTAGTGTTCCTGGGAACATGGGCATGAGAGAGAAAATGGAGGAGATTTTAGGCCCAGGCAGAAGAGCAGGTCGTGGCTCGTTACGCCTTTTCCTGAGGCACAGAATTGAGTTTCTGGAGGTGTTTGTTAGTGCTACTGCTGTATACTTTCCTTTTTATGCATGCCTTGTGTACAGAATGTACCAGGCGACTAGTTGAGCATCCATAGGTATATTATAGATGCAGATAAAGAAATTTGCAGGTGGCCAGGTTGGCAAATCCAACTGGAAACACTGTACTCGGGGGCAATGTAGAGAGAAATCTAAAAGTCCTTTTGTGATATCATCTGCAAACCCCACTGGTAGTGTCTGATCTCATATATAGTAATGACTTCCTGTAATTATATATTTAAAGCATATCTGTGTCTTTGAATAGTGTGAGACATATTAACAGAAATTATTTTGCCCAGGAACATGCAATGGTCAATTTTTTTTCAGATGGGAGATCAATAAGAAGTCATGGCTTGGAAAGCCAGTCATGCTTTGAAGAGCCTTTTGTGAGCAAAAGTGAGAAACACCCTTCAAGCTGTTGTAACAGAGGGCTGGTGGAGTAGTTCTCTAGTTAGATGAAAGGAAAACTGGGGATAGTGCTTCTGAACAAAGATTTTTCCAGCCTCTGCTATATGACAATACATTTAGGTACACCTGGACCTTTCATGCTGTGATTTTTTTGAAATTACTGAATTGTGTGTACCTGGAACCTTGTCAGAACTTACACTATAGTGGGATTATAATGGAATTCATTGTGTTGGAGTATATATATGCTGCAGTTCAGTATGAAATCTTTTTATTGCTTTATCATGAGAATGCTGAACTACTATTGACAGAAACATTTTGAAATTCAGTGTTCTACACTTATTAGGTGCCTTACCTAAACAATTCTAAGAAAGGAAGGACTGTTATCCCAGCCCCAGTTGTAAGGCCAGTGATGCCTATGTGATCATGAGGCTTTTGATGAGTTTCTTCCAAAGAATGAGTTTGTGGCAGAAGAGTGTAGATGTTAAATCATAAACCTTATCTGTCTATTCTTTTTGAATATTGTAGAGCCAAGGAACCCCCATCATGAGCCCAAGGCTTCTTTATGGTAGGTGCTGTAGAAACATAAAATACGGTGTCAGTCCCTGCCTGTAAAAGTTAAATTTACTGTGCAGTGTCAGGCTTTCAAAGTAACCATAAGACTGTGCTGCTACCAGCTGAATACGGTTTTTAACCTTTTAATATATACAGCTATTCTGATCATTGAACAGGAATATCAAACAAATGCTAATAGCATCCCATGCTGTGATATATAAACTGCTGCCTCTGTATCTTTTGAAGATGCCTTAATCCCTTGAAGATTGTATCACGTTGTGATGGTCTTTGTGCTCTTGTTCATTGCTCTGCCTGTTGTTATTGAAGAGAAGACCATTTCGTAAGACCCTTAACAGTCAACTTCGGTGTTGGTGAAATTTTGCCAAGAAAGTTGCATCTGGGGGCAGTGAATATATGTGGAGTGAATTTGTCCAGCTGTACTTATACCCCTGAAAAAATGAGATTCGTAATTGAATTTTTGAACTGTACTGTAGACATGGTCTTTCTGCCAAGTGTCAGCCCCTCATGTATTTCTTTGTGGCTTTTACTTTTTCAAATCTACATGACCCCAACGTCTAGGGAGATTTAATGGTATTAAAAGACCCAAAACCTCAAAATCCAACTTTGCCTGAATGAACAAAACATTATAAAAGGAATTGGAATTTGCTTTTACCCACACAGAACGAAAAGAGCAATACTGGAACCCATAGGCAGAGCTAGGGGAAATAGACCCAAGGAGTCAATTCATTTTTTGCTGTGTGACATAAATTAGGACAGCAAATTGCACTTTCCTCCATGGAGAATGCCCAGTCTTGAGATATGCAGGGATAAAGGGAAAAAAACACCACAACTCAAAAATGAAGCAAGCCATTTGTTCAGATATGTAGGCTGAAGTACAGAGAAAAAAGAAGACCATATACCATAAAAGTGTTTGTACTTAAGGACTGATATTTTGTATTGCTCTTGGGAGTTAAGTGGATATTTTATTGTATATAATTTGAAAGGCTGAATATTATTGCAGTGTATGGTTGTGAACTTTGAAAAGAAATTTTAAGTGAGTTTCTGTTTAATGGTGGTTTTGTCATGGATTTTGATGTGAATGCTTAGGAGTGCTTGTGCGAATGGGAGAAGTGGACTTGGGCGAAGATAGGAAGATGGAAAGGAGCGAGGAGGGAGAACTGAGGAATTCATAACTTCAGAAGCAGAAAGATAAAAGAATTGGAAACTAAAAGTGTCAGTCCAAGGTGGGGAAAAAATAGAGGAAGTTCTTCCTTGGTGTTGCTTTAGTTCACTCTTTCCTCTTCTTGCTAATCTGGTTTTCCTGTCCTCTTGTGCTCTGGTCATCCATTTTTCCCTGTCAGAAACGTTTTCCTGGCAGCTATTTGGCCTGCTAAAATATTGGTAGAATAGTACAATGTACGTTAATTACATATTAGAAGAAAGTTGAATATGGTAGATGGCTTCCCTGGATAGAAATTTTTTAAATATGCTGTTCCTTTAGTATATACCCAGTTATTTTGATTATGGAACAAAAATAAACATACATATTAAAAACTTAATCAAAACCTTTAGTGCTTTTGCTTAGTTTTCAAGTGAAGCAAACAGCACAGATCAGTCTGACCCAGGAGACAGAGCTGTGGTCTCAGAGTGACTATTATTGTTAGAAAATTATTCCACATACGAGATTTAGAAAGATAAGTTCTTTTTCCACAGAATAGGCATAATTGAATGTTTACTTCTTTTCTTGAGGAGTGGCTCACTTAGCATGCATAGTCTGAAAGCCAAGTCCTTATTTTAGGAGGTAATTTAAACTGAATTGCACACGGGAGCCTGAATGCATCAATTTAAGGGAGTTAGAGAATAATACGACAGTTTTGATTTTTGTTTTTGTTGAAGAGAGTAGTTCAGAAGGAAACTTCAGTAAGCTTTTGGGCCTCAGTTGCTTAACATCCCGGCCATCTGACCCTGAACATTCAGAAGGTCTTCTGGATTAGACTGACACCTGCGTATTCTTTTTTCCATGTAAACCCTTTGACTCCCAACATACAAGAGTTTTATCTGAAGTAGGAAATAGTTTTAAATGGCTTATTTTTAACACAGGTAAATGTAGCTTTTATAAAACATTGGTTTTACTGAGGGTACTGAGGGAGCTGACAGAGGAGCTCTCCAAGCCACGCTCCACCGTTTTATCAACAGTCCTGGCTAACTGGGAAGGTCGCAGAAGACTGGAGGTTAGCCAGTGTGGCACCCATCTACAAGAAGGGCAGGAAGGAGGATCTGGGAAACTACAGTCCTGTCAGCCTGACCTCCGTGCCGGGAAGGTTATGGAGCAGCTCATCCTGAGTGCCATCATGCGGCACGTGCAGGACAACAGGAGGATCAGGCCCAGCCAGCGGGGGTTTGTGAAAGGCAGGTCCTGCTTCATGAACCTGATCTCCTTCTATGACAAGAGGACCTACATAGTAGATGAGGAAAGGCTGTGGATGTTGTCTGCCCGGACCTTAGTAAAGCCTTTGACACTGTCTCCCACAGCATCTCCTGGAGACTGGCTGCTGGTGGCTGCGACAGGTGTGCTCTAGGCAGGGTGAACAGCTGCTGGATGGTCGAGCCCCAAGTGTGGTGGTGAACGGAGTTACCTCCAGCTGGCAGCCGGTCACAGGTGGTGTTCCCAGGGCTCAGTGCCAGGGCCAGCTCTGTTTAATATCTTTATTGACGATCTGGTCCAGGGGATCAAGTGCACCCGCAGTCAGTTTGCAGATGACACCAAGCTGGGGGGGAGTGCTGATCTGCTGGAGGGCAGGAGGCTCTGCAGAGGGATCTGGACAGGCTGGACCGATGGGCCGAGGCCAGTGGTGTGAGGTTCAACCAGGCTCAGTGCTGGGTTCTGCACGTGGGTCACACCAGCCCCACGCAGCGCTGCGGGCAGAGTGGCTGAAAGCCGCCTGGTGGGAAAGGGCCTGGGGGTGCTGGCTGACAGGCGGCTGGGCATGAGCCGGAGTGTGCCCAGGTGGCCAAGGAGGCCAGCAGCATCCTGGCTTGTATCCAAACAGTGTGGCCAGCAGGACAAGGGCAGTGATTGTCCCCTGTGCTGGGCCCTGGTGAGGCTGCTTCTTGAACACTGTGTTCAGATTTGGGTCCCTCAGTGCAAGAAAGACACTGAGGTGCTGGAGCGTGTCCAGAGACGGGCAACGGAGCTGGGGAAGGGTCTGGAGCACAAGTCCTGGGAGGGGAAGCTGAGGGAACTGGGGGTGTTTAGTCTGGAGAGGAAAAGGCTCAGGAGGGACCTTATTCTCTCTACTGCTGCCTGAAAGGAGGCTGTAGGCATGGGGGTGTTGGTGTCTTCTCTCAGGTAACAAGTGGCGGGCAAGAGGAAACAGCTCAACTTGCACCAGGGGATGTTTAGGTTGGATATTGGGAAAAATTTCTTCACTGAAAGGGTGGTGAAGCATTGGAACAGACTGCCCAGGGAGAGTAGAACCACTATCCCTGGAGATATTTAAAAGAACATGTAGATGAGGTGCTTAGGGACATGGTTTAGGGATGGACTTGGCAGTCCTGGGTTAATGGTTGGACTTAATGATCTTAAAGGTCTTTTCCAACTGAAATGATTCTATGGTTGTCTGACTTAGCTCCTTTATATGAGCTTTTAGCACTTTCTTTAGAGGATCCTGAAAGTGGCTGGACATAAGATGGCCCACAAGAATGGCTTACTGAGTATATTGTGGAGTTTCTGAAAAAGAAGACTGAAATGCTGAAAGACTGTTGCTCTCTTGAAATTGATGAGGTGACTGCTGCTGCTACTTCTGACAGTGTACGAATAGCGTACTTGGCAGTGTTAGGTTTACAGCTGGACTCTATGATCTTAAGGGTCTTTTCCAACCTAAATGATTACCTCATTGCTGTGGCCCTCATGTAGAATATGCATTCCTATTCTGTAGTAATAAGTAAATATTTATTTTGCAGAAGCTGTTCTTCAAAGCCTTGTTCATAAGCTGTCCATTAACCACATAGAGCTCAAATGTGGGCATAGTTCTTTGTTTCAGGAATTTCTGATGTTATGTGTCAAATTACACGTTCAATATGTCTATAACTTTCTACAGTGTTTAAAACATTGATTTGATTTATAAAACATGATGTGTAGTCTGTGTATACTTGAGAATCTGACCACCCCTCTTCCCACCATTTTAATTCCTGAACTTGCTCCACTGACATCCATGGTTGGGACTGAAAGCAGATCAAATTCAGGTCTTTGCTTGTGGAACTCATGCCAGCTTTCAGCAACATGCCCTTTGGGTATATTCATTTTTGGGTATTTTGTGAAGAACACCTTGTATGCAGGCTGTTGTATGCTCCTGACTTTGCCTCAATCCAAGATCAAAATTTAATTTCTTTCACTTTTCAGTAACTGCTGAGTATAACAATTTGAAGACCCAATTTAGGCTCTATTGAAAGAAAGATTTCTTTATTGGCAGTTTTACAGGAGCAGCGAAAGTTGTTAAATAAAAGCCAGCATAGATATAAAAATAAGTGTGACTGGAGTGTATAACAAAAAAGTTTTGTCAACCTGTTCCTAACACTACGTTAAAAAATATCCCTTAAAAATTCTGTACAGTGCAAAAGACCTTGCCTCACACTTGAGAAAGTAAACATTTCTGTCTGTGGGTATTTTGAGGGTTCAGATAATCCATGAGTTCTGGCAAGTCATTATATATGCCTCAGTGAGTAATTACAAAGCTTCCCATCCTGGCTGATCAAATTTAACCTTCATTTAACAACATTTTTTTGAGAATAGCTTGATTGGTCTACATTTAAGTGTAAACAGTTTCATCTGGGCTCAAAGCTTAAGAGCAGGACAGATAGACATGACTTCTCAAGAAAGATAAGGACTCGAGCTCCCCTGTAAGAGACAGCTGTAGTGATGGAACCTTCTGGAGTCAGACTGGACTGTCTCAGCCTCCAGTGTGGGAAGCCAGTCAAACCATTTTACCCTTTAGTTTTCCATCTTTAGCTACCTGACATGCAAAGCTTCCAGCAATTTTCTTCTGGTGGGTAGTCAAGTTTTTCACGTGAGGCAGCAGGAGCCTGGCAGCATGCAAACCTTTGAGGGCCAGTTGGGGAAAGCTCGTATGTCAGGAAAGCTTTATCCATTGGGCTGTGTTATTTCAAGCAGTGATGCTATGATTGCCCCACCAGGTCTCTGGAATCTGCTACTTTGGCCAGGTCTCCATCAGAACCTCAACCTGTTTTTTGCCACATTTAAAGCTGTTCTATGTTCATTCTTTCTGTCATGTTGACTCACATTCACTTGACTTCTTTGCATAGTACTTGCCAAAATTCAGTGTATTTAAACGTATATGCGTGCTGTGAAAAGCTTTGGGTTGCTCTCTCACTCAATAAGGTGGTTAGCTGCACATGTAACTTCTAAGCCACCTGGTCATTTCCAGTCACAAATGTGTTTAGACGGGTCCTTTAATCTGGAGCTCCCCAAGGTAGTTCTTCAGATGCTTTGAGTCAACACTACATACTACATTGACTTGGAGCTTTACAAATAGGAAGTTGGAGAAGAGATCAGAAACTAAATAACTGGAGATGTGGAGCACACTGGAGATTTGCCAGTGCTGATTTGAGAAGGAATTCTAATTACCTGAATGTTCTATGTTTTTTTCTCTTCTCTCCCTGCCCACACACCCCCACCCCCAAGAAGAAGGAGTTCGTCACTGCTAGGACTTTGACTGTGGACACTTGAGAATTTTGTGGTTTGAAGGCTGATAATTGTATGAGGATCATCTAAAAGACAAGTTCCTGGGGACTTCCACTATTCATTTGATAAACTACTTTGAAAAGTCAGAAAGTGCAAAATCTTGCCTAGGGGCACACAAGGGACAAGGCAGGATATCCAGACTCCTCTAGGAAGTACTGTTGTGAAGTTGACCAAATTCCCATGGCAGTGAAATACTGCTGAGGTTGCAGATGAGGCACAGAGGAGTTCTTATAAGGACTTGATATTCCAGATAAATAAGAAGGTTCATAGAATCATAGAATGGTTTGGGTTGGGACCTTAAAGATCATCTAGTTCCAACTCCCCTGCCATGGGCAGGGTCATCTTCCACTGGACCAGGTCTCTCAAAGCTGAATCCAGCCTGACCTTGAGCAATTCCAGGGATGGGGCATCCACAACTTCGCTGGGCAACCTGCTTTAGTGCCTCACCGCTCTCACAGTGAAGAACTATAAATTAACTCAAATTAATCAATTAATTCAAATTAATTGAAAGAATTAAAGCCATGACTGTGTGATCTTTTCCCAAGCTTGTTGTGCCTGCCTCTATTTAAACAGAACTCTGGACTGTTTTGTCTCAGCGTTGAGCATGACTGCATACTTCAGGATGTGATCAGTGCCCAAATAACGGGAGCTGTCTCATTTTGGATAGCAGAGGCAGGGGTCTGAAAGTAGACTTCTGCCTCCAGCCTTCTACATGATGGTGGGCAAGCTGCTGAGTTCAAAGTTCCAAAAAAATCAGAGTTTAAATTCATACTGGTGGAGGCAGGTATGGGCTTGGTCTGCCTGGGTAGCTGTGAGTTGTACAGTGATGTTATATGACGCAGGAGCACGCTGCCGGTGCTGATGGTGAAGAGTCAAATCTGTCACACAGGCACACATCCTTTCAGCATAAGTGTGTTTATTTAGGCATTTGTTTAAAGTTTTGAAAAGCTCTGAGCCTTTTCCAGAGCTACTGGGCTCTCAACTTATTTCAAAATCAGTAGGATGATGGCTAAACATGGAGTCGGTTCCTGGTGTTGGAAAAATCCCTATTTAATGACTGTGCTGCTACCCTGTAAATGAAGGAAGGTATGAATATTTACTTTCCTGACAGAAATGTTGCATTGTTAATATCTGTACAGCTCTCCTGTATTAAGTATTCTTGTCTTTTTATATTTAATGCTGCATAAAAGAGGCTTGTGCATGTTGGAGCAGTGGCTTTTCCCAGGGGCAGCAGCCCAGGAGTTCCCTGGTTGGAGGTGTGATGCTAATGAGGCAGTGCCTCACATCCCATTGCTCTGTTTCTTCCAGATGCCTCAAAAGAGGCAATTTTGATCTGCTCAAATGTTGCTAATGATGTTAATACTGCATAGACTTGGCCTGGTCTGTCAGCCCAAGTGAAATACTCTGAAGGGGAAATTAATGTGTACCTCTCTTATAAAACACAACGGAGTCAGATGTGGAGGTACTCTGATCTAAGGATGATAAAGGTAAGTGGTGTATAGCATTATGCAGCATTTCTCAAAGTCTATCTGAAACTTTGGACACAAATTGCCAAGGATGTGGCTTTATTTTAATACTATTTTTGGTTTCTCAGTGATGTGTCCACCCTTGCTGCAGTTCTTGTAATCTTCAAATCTTTCATTTGGCAGTTACCTTGTAGGCTTTTCTGTTTTGCAACTTCACTTTTATATTTTTTTTTCTTGGTAAACAGGTGAACATTTTAACAGCAATTTTTCATGTTGTGAACTTAAGCTCTTGAATTTTTATCTTGTTTGTTTGTTTGTTTGTTTATTGCAGCTGGTGCTCAGGATAAAATTGGCTGGGCATTTGGCTTGGGTTTGGAGAGGCTGGCCATGATCCTGTACAATATCCCTGACATTCGACTGTTCTGGAGTGAAGATGAACGCTTCTTGAAACAGTTTGTTGTGCCTCACATTTGGCAAAAAATAAAATTCCAGGTAAAATAATATATATTATAATGGTTTTCTGTCAGTAAGAAGTATATGTAGCCCCAGAGAATATCACATAATTAAAATTTTGTGCTATTAACAGATTAGCTTTTAAAGCACAGCTTTATAGCTATCATATGTCATGGTTTAACCCCAGCTGGCAACCAAGCATCATACAGCCACTCATTCACTTTCCCCACAGTGGGAGGTGGGAGAGGATCAGAAGATAAAATGTTAGAAAACTCGTGGGTTGAGATAAAAACAGTTTTAATAGGCAAAGCAAAAGTTGCGTGTGCAAGCAAAGCAAAACAAGGAGTTCACTCATCACTGCCCATGGGCAGGCGGGTGTTCAGCCATCCCCAGGGAAGCCGGGCTCCATCACGCGTGATGGGTACTAGATCACTCCAAACATCCCCTCCCTTACTTCTTCCCCCAGTTTATATACTCAGCATGATGCCATATGGTATGGAATATTTCTTTGGTCAGTTTGGGTCAGCTGTCCTGGCTGTGTCCCCTCCCAATTTCTTGTGCCCCTCCAGCCCTCTCACTGAAAAGTCCTTGACTTAGTATAAATGTTACGTAGCAACAACCAAACCCATTGGTGTGCTACCGACATTGTTCTCACACCACATCCAAAACACAGCACTGCACCAGCTTACTAAAAAGAAAATTAACTCTATCCTAGCTGAAAATGGGACACATGATTCTCTGATATACTGCAATAAAATCCAGCTTTAGATGATAACATCTTTTTCAACCAGGTAAAATAGTGAGTTGCTGCTGATACCCAGTGATATAGTAAGTATATATTTAACTCTTAAATTTATCCAGAATAGGGGTTGATTTAACTTTTGTCTGATTTGGGTATGTTCTTGAATTGTGTCCCTAATTCTGTTTCATTATAAAAATGTGCTTGATACTGAACATTCAAATATCATAACACGTTCCCAATTGTTTTCCATTGTTTTCACTTTACAGTCATTGGAGTCAATGTGAGTTGCGTCGTTAAACTTTGGCAAAATTCTTTGTGAACGTGCCTTGCCACCTTCAGTATGTCAACTCTTTCTTCCAGGTGATAGTGGGGGGAGAGTGCAGGCTCAGTTTGTATGTGTTTTGCAGCTCCTCTGCTGAGGTGATTTTTGTAGTTAGCAACCTTAGGTTACTTTTTGTAGTTACAAAGTAATCCAGCATAACTGGATTGAGTGGAAATGCTACTGCTATAATACTCTGCAGCATGAGCATGGGAAGGTCCAAGTCAGGAGGTATCACTGGTCTTCGGGGGACTTGAGCTGACATAGCTGTGTAGATGCTTGAAAAACTCTGAAGTGCTAAAGCAGCAAAACACTTTTTGCTGCTGCCTTTTACCATTTTACTTGCTTTGTTTGTAAACAGCTTGATTGTGTTTATAAAGAATTGAAAAATGTAAAAGAGGAAAACAATGATAGATGATGATATTTGATATCAATGGCAATT
This sequence comes from Falco rusticolus, assembly GCF_015220075.1. NCBI lineage: Eukaryota > Metazoa > Chordata > Aves > Falconiformes > Falconidae > Falco > Falco rusticolus. The sequence continues at coordinate 92,872,323 of NC_051189.1, forward strand.
GTTCATATATTAGATGGTATTTGTGTAGTCTCCACATGAAATCAGTAGCAGCATCCATTTTTTAATTCATGGCAGTTCTGGCACATCTCTGGTAAAGTCAAAAAGTCAAAATAGTGTTTGGATAGGTTCAGGGATAGGGTGGGTTTTCTTGGTTAGTTTTTTTCTTTTGTTCTGGTTTCATTTTTTGTTTGGAGTTTTTTTGCTGCTAGTGGCATTGGGGTATTCAGATTATCGTTACCACCTACAGAAAGACAGATTTTTGTCACTGTTCATGAAAGTGGGCCTGCCTGTAGGTTTCCCTGATCTCCTACAGAATGTCTGTTATTCTTTTCAATAAGGAGTTCTCAAGTCTCCTTCTTTTCAGCCCATACCTTTCGGATTGGCTTTGCTCTTGAGGAGCACAGATTGTGGCCGTTTTATAGATTGCAGTCTCATCTCTGATGGAACTAAGATGAGATTTCTTACTTGCTTTGAAATTGTGGATCCACATCTCAAACTGATATTAGCAGCAGATTGTTTTTTGTAGGAAAAGCCCAGATTGTCAGAATGATATGGTCTGATGTTGAAGGTGAGCCAAAGAGAGGGATGGGTGTTCTTCTCTGAGTTGCTTATCATTTTCATGTTTAACTTCAAATGAAGTCAGGTGTAGTGAACCAATCTGAAGGTGACAGAGGCATAGTTTACTGTGGATAGACTCAGAGGAAAGCACACGGTTTCTAGAAAACTAAAAGTGACGGAAATATTTTTTCTTTTTTTAGTTGGTGCTGTTTGGTAAACCTCAGCTAAGCAGGAGTCACTAGGAGCACATGGTTTTGCACTGTTTTGCTGGGTAACTGTGTCATCAATAGGAGAGTAGTGACAATGTCTTGGTAGTTCTTTTAAGCATTTCTTCTTGCTGAGCAGCTTTGGTTTCAGCTGGTGTTGGTTCAGCTTGGAACAAGGAGAAAAGCTCTACAACCCAGAAATGATGTTGTAGAGTCATGAAGTTGAAGCTTGCTGGCCGATGTACATTTTGAAGTAATAACGTGAATCAGGAGGTATGATACAATAGATGGGGGGCTTCAAGGAAGCTGACACTGTGCTCTAACTTAGACCAAAGGAAAAGACTGGAGTAATATCACCAGGCCATTGACAGACCATTCTTGCATTAACGTGTTTGCCCTTGTATCCTAACAAACAGGCCAATGAAAAGTATACAGACTGGGAGAATGAGGGGTGTGGGAGAGGGGTAGCAGAAGCGGAAAGCTGGCTTGTTTGCAGTCTTTCTCTCTTCCAAAGAAAGGATATAGCCAATGCTTTAGAAACAGATTTTTGCTCTGGTATCAAGCATTTCTTAGGGACCTTTTATCTTTTTCTTTTTCTTTTTTCTCTTTTTCCTTTTAACACATACATACACACACCCACTTGGATATCCCACCTTCAGTTTTGGTAAAATAATTCTCCCTAACTCTTAGTTCATATTTTTCAACTCTGTCTCTGAATATAAGAGACTAGAGGCAAGCTTGGTTTTTTGTTTGATAGGAAGTCTGTGTCCACCTTTCATCTGATATCTGACATAGAGCTTTTTCAAGGTCAGTTCTGTACATACTTCTACTACATACTAGCATTGGTTATTGACCAATTGACCAAAAAGGTTAATGACCCTTTGAGTGAGAATACCATGAATTAATCTTTGGTGCTACCATAAGGTCTTGGGTGATTGGAGCTAATAAGACAATTTGTATTTCTTTCCTTTCTGTTATTTTTAACGTGTGCTGTAAAACCAAGTTGGCAGACCTTCTCCACCTGTCTTACTTTCTAAAGAGTCATAATTAATCACATGGTTAATTCATATCATATTTGAAAGAAAACTTTTAGCCTGTCCTCCAGTGTTGATGTTGCAAGAAATCTCAATGGATATTTAAAAAATGTCAGATTTTCTGCATGCAAGGCCATGCAGTACTTTTCAGCCTGACTCAACTGAAGCAAGACAGACCAGGTATTCTGAGAGCCTTTCATTACACACATTGAGTCCTTCAGCCTCAGAAGTCCTGGGTAAATGTCCATTCTTTATGTGTCTAACTGAGACAGACCTCTCAGCTTTTGGATACTCCTGCCATCATTTTGTATAATCTGAATATTATACGCTATCATAAATATTTTTCTTTCTGTTCATTAAAATGTTCTTCAAATGCATGAAGTCCACCCTCCATAGCAGTAAACTTCAATAATAGCTGGGCTAAATATACTCTTGTTCAAAAATGGAATTTAATTGGAGCATTTTCTTGGGATTTAAAGTATATGTTTTGTGCCTTTTAACAGCCTGAACATGTCAGACTTTTCCCTCTGTCATCAGTTGCTCAGTGTATGTGTGCAGGCTTCAGCAGGTCAAAAAGCTGCTGGGAAAAGCTGACAGTGCTTGTACCGTTGTGGCCACTCAGCACAGTGGTGTTAGAGTGCTGCTCCCCACAGATCAAATTACTGCATTGGTTTGGATTACCAAACTATAATTTGACACAAGTCACAGCAGTGTAGGGGATCAGAGGCTGGTAACTTGCCTTCAATCACTTATGTAGGCATTCTGCTCAGCCTGAAACGAAAGGCTGAGGACGGGCATGGCAGGAGGGACTAAGCACCTGCAAGGAGTAATGGAACAAAACAAATGGCTTGGATCTGATTTAGCACACTGTGTTACATGTGTGTTTGTCAGGGCTCTGAGTGTAGGTGCATGTAATCACTTTCAGGTTCATGCTGAGCCAGCATTCTTAAAAAAAAAAAAAGAGATGTGTCCATGGGCTGAAAACTCTCAAGAAAAGGTACAAAAATGAAATGACATTTAGGGAAGGAAGGCACTCATGGTTCAAATGAAGTGAGGTGTGCCCAGAGGTGCTGATTAAAATGAATGGGCTCTGGTGGCAGGACAGTTCCTGGAACCTCCATCATTTCCCTGCCACGGCGAGCAAGCAGCGTGTCATGTCAGTTGACTGCTGGTGCATTCTCTCCTTACGAATTCACTTTCATTTGATATTGCTGGCAGTTGTGGCTTCTGTAGTTTAAATAATTATTTATTTCAATTGCATATGAGCCTTGTGGCTGGAACTGAGGTCAACAGAAGCATGTTTATGCTGTTCAAAGGGAAGCACGCTGGTGCAGAGGGAATCTGGATCAGATTCCTAGTGGACTGCAGACTCCCTTTGTGAGATTATGGGAGTTGCTTTCTTCTTTTCCTCATTTCTGCAATATCTGTAATATTCTGCAGTATCTGCAGTAAGCCTAGCACCACCTACTTTTTACCACTCCCTTCCATCATCTCTGGGTGCTGCTCCTTCTGATGGTGCCAGGATAGCCAAAGCTCCTAGAGCAGCTCTGCTGGGAGACCTGAGGGACTAGTAGTAACCTTTGGCAGTGAAGTGAGGAGAGTTGACAAGCAGCTTGAATTGGCACTGTTCACCTCGGGCACAGATGCAGCCAGAATGGCATATGTGGCCCTAAGCTAGGAGACTGCCTCTGCTTCGGAAAGTGAGGAGTCAATGTTAGCGGACATGAGAAAAAGTGTGTCTTCAGAAAGATGTAATTGTGTGGAAAGAAGCGATTCGTTATATGGGAAAGGAAATCAAAGTCATCTCATCTTTCTCCTGTGCAATATAGCAAAGGCTGGGCCTCACTCACCCCGATTTGCTTTTGCTTAGCGTGCCGTAGGAATTAAGCCCCTATTGCAATGGCAGAGGATTTATCCGTAGCCCAGTTTGCACTGTTTGCTACGTATGTGAGCCCTCTTGCTCACAGTTACACAGTACAACTTTTTTACCTTGCTGTGTACTTTTTGGGTTTCTGAGACAGTCATCATCCCTGTGCATCTTTCCTCTGCACATACCTCATTGCTGGGAGTTGCTGGGAGACATATAGCTTGTTCTGAAGCCTTAGAAGATGCTGAAAATAAAATTCACTGGCATCTCCAAGGGGAAACTTTTGCAAATTAAAACGTCTTAGTCTATATCCTTTATTCCATGCTTGAGAAGGAGAGCGTCAAAATTATAAGCCAGCCATTTCAACCAGTTTGATCTTATTACATTCACTGCACAGGGTGGGTCTGTCTGATCCATCATTAGTATGCTACTCCATATAATTTATATTTATCTTCTTAGTCTGTGATTAGCTTTATTTTCCGATAAAAAAGTAAATAGATTCACCGGCTGCTACATTTTCAGATATTTTTCATCCAGATTAGGTAACTCCATGCTTAAATGGTTATTCATTTATTATGTTTACTTTCTAATAGTGCATCTATTAAAGGCAAATACGCAACATTAGTATGTAAATTTAACTTGGATGTCTGAACAAATGAGGTACAGCCTCAACTGTGATTTATTGTCTAATTACTTTTACTGTAATTGAAGATATATAGTGTGTGTGTATGCTTGTGGAAGTACAACAGAGAATAGATGATGGTGTAGCATAAACATTTTATTGGCGTGACTTTGGGAAGGTTGAATTTCTTATGAGTGACTTACGTAGATCATCCTAAGTGAATATCCATAAAACCTTTACAATGCTGTACATCATCTCAGGTTTGTCTGTATACTCTGCAGAACATTGTGAAACTCCCTTTTTTAGTATTGGATAGCCATGAAAAGATGGAAAAATATCTTCTTTGCAGAGATGCTGCACTAAGCTGCACAATTGGATTAGAAATCACTTGGTCATCAAGTCTTCTCTTATCAGGATGTTATATCTCATATTGTTTGTAGACAGTGCTGGTGCTGAAGCTCTAGGAACCTGCGTCCTCTAGCCCCAGTCAGGCAAGTACTGAAGGACATGCTGAGCTTTAAACGTGCAGGCAGTCCCATTTAAAACAATGGGATGAGTCCTGTGCTCACTCAAACATAAGCTGAATGCCTAAATAGTTTCAGGTCAGAGATCTCCATACTACCGGGGATCCAGATAGAGTGATCACCAACTTGAAGGACTGAAGCAGAAGAAACTTTCAAAATGGCCGTTATGAGCAATGAGAGTTTAATCTGATAAACCACAAACTTCATTTGCAAAATCTTTGATCCAAGCCAGTTTTACTGATCAACACTTGGGTAAAGAAAGTCAACAAACAAGCATCTGGAGAGTAAACAGGGCTTGGATTCCCATTCTCAAAGACAATTGGCTTAAAACAAAGGAAGGCAAGAAGAAAATAGGGGCTCAGAAATGAGGAGATTGGATACAAGAAAAAACAAACCACTGAGAGGAGACCAAGTAAGAGAAAAAAGCTGTATTTTGGGCATTGGGGACAATATGAAAAAGTCTGCGGGCAAACAGAAAATTTAAACAAGATGAGCGGGGGCAGGGGAAGAGGAAAAAGGCACAGAAAAGGAGAGCAGTTTTAAGTCAAAAAACTGTTGAGACTGGTGCAAAAGTCTTTTTCTAAATCAATCAAGAGTCTTCTCAGACTTTGTACTGTACGTATCTACTCTTGGTCTCTTTTTGGAAAATCAAGAAGTATGAGTGACCACAAAAATTATGACCACAAACTATCAAAGCCATTCTGTACTTTAATGTATTATCCCCAGTCTCAGTGAAGGGTGGTGTTGAAAGCAAGGAATGTGTTGTCTGAGAGTAATGACTGAAACATCTATAGCAGCTCTCCAAAACTCAAAAACAGAAGAGATGAAAACTTGTATATCCAATGCTATTCTGCACTAACTTATTTTGTGGACTTTTTAAGTCCAGGTCTGAAAAACAAGCAGCTTACATACCAGTGAACCACAAACGAGTAATATAGTGGATTTTCCATCATACGTTATAGTAAACAGATGCTCAGACATGCATGGCATTTCACTGGAGCACAACTGGACCTGTGCGCTAAGCATTTCAATGTAATGAATTTTCCAAACACATTCAGTGTTTTCTCTGGCTATTCTTAGCTTTTATTTCCCCAAGTAAAACCTAACTGAGGATTTTTTTCCGTGGCTGCCGTTCTATAACCTGTCCATCTCTTGTTGAAAAGCAAGATTGTATCTCACCCTGTACAGAAGTGTAGATATGGGAGGGTATTGACGCATGTTACCTGTATTAGTTCAGTGTGCTAGAAACAGCAATATGGGAACCAAAACCTGCCTTACCTTCCCCCCACAGCCTGGCTTTCATTCATCTTCATCGTGTTAGGACCTAAGGCTAATTCAGGTTGGAAGGGACCTCAGGAGATGTCTAGGCCCACCTCCTGCTCCAAGTAGGGTCGTCTCTGAAGTCAGGCCAGGTTGCTCAGAACATTATCCAGCTGCATCTTGAAAACCTCCAAAGATGGAAACTGCACAAGCTTTTTGGGCAACCTATTCTACTGCTTGACTGTCCTCATGTTTTTTCTTTTATCCATTCTGAAATTCTCTTGTTTTGACTTACATCCATTGCCTCTCATCCTCCCACCGTGCATAGGAGTGAAAACCCTGCATCTATCTTGTTGATGACCTCTTTATATGTACTTGTAGGTTGCTTTTAGGTTCCCCTGAAGCTGTTTTTTCTGTAGGCTGAACAAACCCAGCTCCCTCGGCCGTTCCTCACAGGGCAAGTGTTTCAGACCCCTGATCTTCTTGGTGGCCCATTGCCGAAATTGCTTCAGTTTGTCAATGTCTTTCCTGTGCTGGGGGAGGCGGCTGAAACTGGATGCAGCATGCTGGATGCGGTCTAAGAAGCACTGGGTAAAGAGGGATAATCACTCCCCGTGATCTCCTGGCTGTGCTCTTTTTGCTGCCAGGGTGCACTCATGCCCAATCGCCTCCCACCTGGAGCCCCCCGGTCCTTCTCAGCAGAGCCGAGTTCTTCTCTTTGCATGTTTTCTTGTTACACCTTCTGTGGCTCATCATGGAGATGTTGCTTTTCTTCACTGTCAAGGCTCTTCATAGCCTGTTCTCACCAGCAGTTCTTAGTCCTTATGCAGAAACTGGTGCCTGCATCAAACTGCACAGTGATTTCAGCATTTCTTCCTACTTGTGAAATCCCCATTTTTCATGGTTTAACTCCAGCCAGAAACTAAGTACCATGCAGCCACTCACTCACTCCACCTCCATCTCCCCAGAGGGATGGGGAGGTGAATCGGAAAGGAATGTAAAACTCAAGGGTTGAGATAAGAACAATTTAATAATTAAATAAGAGGAAAAAAACCACAAAGCAATAATTTAATAATAACAACAATTGTAACAAGGAGGATGGAGAAGGGGAGAGGAATAAAATCTGAAGGGAAGGGAGCAAAAACAAGTGATGTGCAATATCACAGTTAGAAATACAGTTGTTCACCACCCACTGACTGACCAATATCCAGCCAGTCCCTGAGTATCAACTGGGAGATCCCAGCCAACTCCCTCCAGTTTATATACTGAGCATGATGTTCTATCGTATGGAATATCCCTTTGGCCAATTCAGGTCAGCTGTCCTGGCTCTGCTCCCTCCCATGTTCTTGTGCCCCTCCAACCTCCCCACTGGCCAGACTTAAGAAACTGAAAAGCCCTTGACTTAGTATAAAGATTACCTAGCAACAACTAAAAACATCTGTTACCAAAATTATTCTCGCACCAAATCCAAAACACAGCATTGTACCAGCTACTAAGAAGAAAATCAACTCTATCCTAGCTGAAACAGGACACCATGTCAGCATTTTCAGTTTTCTCTGATACTGCTTCTCACACTGGGGAGGTGCTCTCTCTGATACCCGCTTCCCTGTTCTCTTTCAAGCCTCACCTTCATCAGCTCCCAATTATTTGTGATGCCTACCACAACAGCTGGCAGTACCTGTCTGAGGTGGTGAAGAGCTGAAAGACCTGTCTGTCATTTTTGTGAGTTTCATTCCATGGTTCCAGTAGACTTTACCTCCAGCCTTCACCTGCTTGTTGTCATTTGTCCTACAGTTAGTATCAGCTTTTAGGGGCAGGAACCATCACTGAACTCCACATTTTGATTCTCGATCTGTGGAACACTTAGTGTGCCAGAACCCAGGCCCATGACTAAGGCTGCACTGAGATGATATTACTGAAACTCTTGGTAAAAATAACCATGGATGGGGGATGTGATTTCCAGCAATCCAGCTGCTACCCTTTGAACTAATACCAATGATACAGGTTTTCACTCATACCCTGTTTCCATCCCTCCACACACCCAGTCTTACTAATAGCCTCCAGTTGAACCTGGACAAATCAGCAATAGTTTAATTCCTTTCTGCTTGTACTTGGAAAAAGGTCAATAGCCCTTTGTGCTTAGATTAGTTAGTGATATTTATCTTACATAATGTCTCCATCTGTTGTCTTCTGGAGCACCAAAGGATGAAGCAAATCCATGTCATCCATCTAGCAGCCACCTTGATAATAGTCAGATGTACAGAGGAGGCTATGATACTCATTAGCAAAACTATAGCTCTTTTCCTCCCCTTCACCTGTGTTCCTTGAAAATACTTAAATTCTAGGTTGTTTTCACAGTTCTAGAATATTTGAAAACTCTGATGTTCACCTCCATTAAGTTGTCACGTGCCAATAGCAGATTTGGTCTTGCTGGTGGTGACTTGTAGTAAAATAGCTGTTTGAGCTCTTCTTTCTGGACATTAAGAGATTTCTGCTTTGTACACAACTGTCCCGGTGGAATTTGTTTAGAGTGGGTGGAGTGTGTGTTTCTATGTATATGTATGTACAAAGAACAAACTATTGCATCCTTACTTTCAGTTTTCTATGCTAGCACACAGTTAAATCCCTAATAGAGTTTTTATGACATGGCAGATAATTCTAAAACCTGGATGATTTGCTCAAGTTCTTATCTATGTGGGAAGTCCAGGCTTTACTAACAAACCTAGAGAGTGCCACGAGGGCTTTTGGAAGCTGGCAATGTAAAATACCAGTGTTTCCACCTGGAAGATGTCATCTCTTTTGATTTCAGGTCAGTCACAGACAGCAGTTGAAACTTCTCTCTGTTTGAAGGATTTTGGTGGTTTTGTGACTGGTCTGTACCACTTATTCCCAGAGCCTTGGTTGTCACCAGCATCAGGATGAGAAGTTAATTTTTCTTCTTTCCCATGTACCCACGTACTGTTTTGCTCTGCTGTTCCAGTTGTACTGCAGCAGCTACTTTTGTGGCTACGCTGTGAGGTGGATCAGGGACCCTTTTTTCTCTGCAGTTCCTTAAAGCTATTGTCAGTTCCCTGATCTACTTCTCAGTGTTGCCCCATGCCCTCAGCAGAACCGAGGAGACAGCACTTCTCTTTTTGGAGGCAGGATAAACTCAGAAGTGACTGAGGAAGGATGGGAGGAAAAAACCTGAAGGTGGCTTTGCCGCTGGATCATGTGTCACAGCACTGTGGCCCGCATGCATAAGCAGCACAAGGGAAAGGTTATGGGTCGGTGAGGGAAGTGAGCAGCCAGGGTGGAAAGAGGAGCCTTTGCTAGCTGGGAGTCTTCTACCTTTTCCTTCCATGTATCTTGGACAACCAGAACCTCAGTCCTGGGGGAAAAAAGGAAGAAGCCCAGAAGTAACTGAAAGAAAATTCAGTGACTAGAGAAGAAAGGACAGAGTAACTTGAAGACATACAGCTGTTCTTGTTGAAAGTTTTTTGTGACTTTGATTCCATTAGTGGCATCTCAAGCAAAACACAACTGTGCAATGCTTGCGAGATCCAAAGGCCACTGAACCTGTAGATGTGTCCTGTGGATTTCAAATTGGACTCTCCATATCTTCCCAAACAGGTGTTTGCCATTGTCCTTCCATGCAATTAAGGTAAAAATATTTTCACATAAAAAAAAGGAATGTTACCTGTTCAAAAACAAATGAAAGGGTCAAGATAACTTCTTTTTTTTTTTAAGTGTCTCTCTGTAGTCTTAAAAGTTGGAATGAAATAACAGAAACCCAGCCTCTCACGAATCTTCAGGAGTGATAATATTCACAGCACATCCCACAAAAGGCTTTGGTACAAGCGAAAGAAAAACCAGTAGTGCCTCAAGACTGTCCATCTCAGGTGTGGCTGAATTTCGAGCATGTTACTGGTTTAAAGAATGACAGGTGAATATGTAGAGAATGCGGTACGCCCAGCAGGTTTATCATCAATACAAGTGAAAGAGATTCCTAACAACTGGAAACAGGGACGTCCTTCCAATTTGTTTTTAAACAAAAAGGAGCAACTGTAGCCTTGACTGAATTTTGAGCTCACCCCAACATGATGAAAATAAAGGAATTTCCAGTCAGGAATGCTGCTGCAATATACAGTTATATTTAAGTAGAATCATTTTGCTGCTAGTGTCTTTTTTTTTGTAGGCAAAAGTCAATGCAACCTAGTCAAAGTACACCAGATACCATTTAAATGATTACTTAGCAAAAACTGCAATAAGCTTCAAAAAGCATGTGTTACTGTGCTTTCCTCTGATCTCTAAACCTCATATACTGGTTGAGGCTCTTTAAAACAAATAGCTCACAAATGAGTAATTCTGCTGCTGAATATATCAACCAATCTTTATTGCATCCCAAATGATGAAGTATAATGGTTATACAAAGCGTTTAAATAAGCCGTGGAGCAATTTCCAGCGGTGATATATATGCTGAAACCACATTAAATTAATATTAGGTGAAGGAGTAAAACTGGAAATCTAAAACAACAATAGATTTTGTATTGGTTATGTGAAGCCACAAGAACCAGCTGGTGGTGGTTTCAGCAGGAATCCACAGATGTTGAGAGCTCTGTCTTACTGTCTCTACAAAAGTATGTAGCTAGTTAAGGAGGGTAACCCTTACACTTTTGCCAATATTTTTTTCCAATATCGGTTCAATTACAGTGTGGTGAATAGAATTCTGGCTGGGAGGGGATAGTACAGTAACTATCCTGACTTTAGTCTTTGGCCCTGACCTGAGAAGTGACTCAAATTTTACTACTCAATGATTGTGGTTTCCATGCAGTTTACAGTTGTAGTTGTCTTGTGCCTCCTGCCTCAGTATGTCTTCTCCAACACTGTTCTAGGGTGGAAAGTTCATCAGGACAGGGGCTGTCTTTTTGTGCTCCATCTACCTAGTGGGACCCTGGTTTCTGACTGGCAGTCCTAGGTAATTATCACAGTCTGAATAGCTGCATGCCTACAGCAGAGTTAAATGCATCTTTGTGAGTGTACATTATGCATTTTATGTAAGAATAAACTCCCGTTTCAAATGTGCCTAAGCAACTTGCTATGCAAGTGTGTGTCTTCGGAGATACAGGTATGTGTCAGTATGCATACGCAACCACAGCAATATAAAGGGGGTGGGGGGTGGGGAGAGATCTTGAAACCAATAGGAAATATGCTCTAGTTCTTTTTAACCAGTTTTGGATAAAAGGATGGGGTTTATCATAAGTGAATTTACTTGATAGCTGTTTTAACATTTGTACCTATGTTTTACACACAAAAGATACATCTTGCAAAGTGTTTTTGGTAAAGTGGTCCCTAAAAATCATACCTAAACTCCTACAGTCATCATTTGCATCGTGATTAGCCATTGCAGCTCAGCTGTAGAGTGTCCCTAGGAAATGAGGGCTGGGGAGAACAGTCTGAGTACATGTGTGCATATGTGTGAACATGAGCACCTTTTGAAGTACATGGTGTTAATAAAAAACCCTGATTTGCAGCTACCCCTTCTCTGATCAGAATATGAATTAGGCTACAGAGAATAGCTGAACAGCAGAAGGCACAGTTGGGAAGAACCATCTTATTCTTATCATACCCATCCTCAATTTCCCTCATCTTGCTAGTGTGAGACACACACAGACCATAGTAGTGACAGCCTAAAACAAAATGTGACAAGTAATTCTTTGGGGTGCATATGCTGCAGAGGATTTGGTTTTGCAATTTTCTAAAAACTAATAATAGGAAGAAATCACCTCTTTTGACAATTGCTTGCATCCTGCTCACATGTTAAATTCAGTTTGCATAATTATTCGTACGTGTAACCTGTCATCCTGAATCACCAACAGTGAACCCATTTTCTGATTCTTGTAAAATAAGGAAAGGCATTAAAGAAATATCTGTTCTGCACAAGGATTCTGCTTGTGGAGGTTTAAGTGTTCTTTACATTTTGTCATTCCATACTTAAATGCTTAGTGTACTTTTTGTGCTTCATCTGTTCTCGGCTTATTGGGTTCTCTGTAGTTTTCCATTTCTAAGTGTTGTTACTCTTTAACAAGTGTATAGCTTTAGGAATGCTCAGGGTCTGCCTGAAAGGAAAAATCAAAGTCTTTTCTCCCTCTTCTGAGTATTGGACAAGTAAGTAGAGCCTTTCTTTTCTGTTTCTCTTTAGCTTACCTACTGTTCTTTAAATTTAGGTACTGTTTTTACCTTGCTACACTACCCTGGTGTTTCATTATTTGTTTTACACTTTGGGGTTATGATTTATATAATATAGTACTTAAAGGGGAAAAAAGTGAAGTTTACTCTAGAAAGTAAAGTACTGGATTTCACGAAGAATCACTGCAACTCAGGCAGTTTCCCCAAGTGAAGAAGGAAACCCAGCAATTTAAAGTGGCACTGGAGAGCATGAAGACTGTTTCAAAACCACCAGAAATCTGCTTAGGTAAATTGCTGTACATGGCAGTTGGGATCTTTTCATTTCCTAGGGAGCACAGACTTTCATGATGCACTATCTAAGTAGCATTTGCCAGATGATACAGATTAGCTCATAAGTCCAAGAAGCGTAGAAATATGAGGACATTCCTTTGTAGCACAGCAATGTCCAGGTCATTATGAGCAGTTGTACTTGGCCAAGAAATATGAAGCATCATTGCTGTTGTCTTGGAAATCTCTATGCTTTTTAGGAGGGAGAAAGAAAAAAATAAATACAGCTTGTTAGGCAGGATGAAGAACACTTTCAGGTGTTGCGTGTGTCTGTAAGATTTGTGATGCCAGCTTATTTTGGCTTTAGTCATATTCAGGTGTTCTGGAGATTCTGCTATTTAAACAATAACTCTTTGGAATGGTGGATTTAATGAGCAGAAAAGGAAATACAATCAACAGTACTTTATATGAGATTTTTTTGTCTAAGCTGAAATAAAATGTTGGGTGCAATTTGTTTCCATTGTTATGCTATGTATTTGGAAGAAATACATCTTCATATTGCTGCAGTCTCTTTCCACATACTTGCATTCTTTATTTTAATATAAATCTTTTATATGAATTGTTGATGTGTGCAGTATTTTACCCAACTGAGCTATTTATCTTGGCATTATTATTAAGCATAATGAGAAAAACCATACAAACCAAACCGTAAAGGAGGAGGAAACCTGACTTCTGAGGATGGCAGACACTGAGTGCCTGCAGCAACCAGTGCCTTCTGCAGGAATTGCAGGTGCTCAGCACCGCTCAAGAAGAAATTCTCAGTATTTGCTGAGAAGTTGGTTTTCTGCTGTGACTTATACCGGTTTATTGCCTGTTCCTTGCAGGCATGGTAGATATTTTTTAGAAAAGTGCATGATTGGTAGACGCAGTCTGTTTGTTGATGGTTTGTTTTTTGAGGTCTGTGTCTTCTCTGCCTTTTTTACCCCTGCTACAAATAAACCTGACAGAGTGATTCTGCCTGTGGGGTGGGAGATTTGGATAGGAATGACAGACAGAATATGGACAGCCCGTGCAAAACGCCGTCCTAAGTGTTGGTTATTAGGTTTAGTGTGAGAATCCCCTTTACTTACCATTTTGGTGATTCCAAATCACTGGATTCCTTCCCCAGGACACAAGCTTGCTTGTTTTTTATAGAGAACACCAAAACATAATAAACGGATGCCCCATTCATTCCCCTTTGTGTCACAATGGTTCTCTGGTAGCAACTGCTCAGATGGAAAAGTAATACCAGAAAAAGCATTTCTTGGCTTTTAGGTGTTTTCCAGTGATACATGTGTGTTTGAAATGGGAGGAGATTAGCACCATGAAACTAGCTAGCTCAGTAAGCCATTGACTGGGAGCTTGGGGAAGAAGCATGAGGAGAACGTGTGTTTTTCCACAGTAGACCTGGAACTGCTATAGGAACATGTCAGGCTAATCTCTTCTGTACACTGGTGCTTTCAAAAGAAGATTTTATGAAGCTGAGATACGGGAGCGAGTAGTAGAGAGACATCACTTTTGGTGGTTCTCTCTGTGAGTCCTGTTTGTTCAGTGGGAATGAGAAAATATTTTTGACTAGTCAAGCACAGAGCAGAATCAACGTGTGTGTGTGTGTTGGTGAGTCCAGTCAGCTGCACTGTCTGTAGGCAAATCTTCCTTGTGGCCAGTGGTGGCTTTTGCCTGGGCTCTCATCCCAAATGAAAGAGCAGGGCTGGGACCAGGGCTCCTAAACACAGCTTGGACATCAAACATTTCTGTCAGCCGTGACAAATTAAAACCTCTAGGAATGGAAAGGAACCAGGCTGGTTAGGAAGTACAACTGGAGGAAAAACAGGGATGGCTGTGGGAATGTTTGGGCAATCCTTCCCATTCCCCCAGCCCTAGAGCCCCAGAAGGCTTGCATAGTACTGCTGCCATGCCTAAGAGGAGTTGTATCTAAGGCAGCGTAGACCGAGTTCTCTTCCGTAGCTCAGCATCTTTATGCTGTTCTTCATACTTGCTTTAAAATGAGAAATCACTAACTAGAAGAAGAAAGGAGATTTGGTTTGGTAATATTGTCATTACCACAACGCCACAAAAGAAGCAATTTTCTTAGAGAAAAGACCTATGCTATACCTAACTATCCAGCTCAAGTATGCTGTCTCCCATGATGGCAAACAGCAAGTGCACAAACAGCAGAGCAGGTATGGTAACAGTGTGATCCCTCTCTACTTCTGCTGATCCTGCTTAAAGCCATAAGCAAGCTGCTGAACCAAAAATGCGGTTGGATTGCTCTGTTTGGTAGTGACTAGAGGATCTGTCCACCATGAATTTGTTCAGTTCCTTCTGGTTCCATGTAACAGATCCTTAGTTATAGTATTGTCCTGATTTTGGCTGGGATAGAGTTGATTTTCTTCCTAGTTTTGGGTTTAGTGTGAGACTGATGTGGAGAACACACTGATGTTTTAGTTGTTGCTGAGCAGTGCTTACCCCAAGTCGAGGTCTTTCCAGGTTCCCATGCTCTGCCAGTGAGAAGGTGCACAACCTGGGAGGGACCAGAGCCAGGGCAGCTGGCCCGAACTAGCCCAAGGGGTATTCCATACCACAGAACATCGTGCTCAGTATATAAACTGGGGGGCAGTAGGCAGAGAGCCACTTGAGGACCAGCTGGGCATCAGTCAGCGAGTGGTGAACAATTGTATTGTGCATCACTTGTTTCTTCTGGGTTTTAGTCCTCCTTTGTTTTTTGTTATCTCCCTTTTCATTGTTGTTATTATTGTTGTTGTTATTGTTATTATTATTTACTTTTTTCTCGTTCTTCTTCCCATCCCACTGGAGGGGAAGGGGTGGTGAATGAGCGAGAGTATGCGTGGTGCTGAGTTGCCGGCTGGGGTTAAACCATGACGGTCCTTTTTGGCACCCAACATAGGATTGATTTAACCCCAGCTGGCAGCTCAGCACCACGCAGCCACTCGCTCACCCCCCTACAGTGGGATGGGGGAGAGGATTGTAAAGGTAAGAGATAAAGACAGTTTAATTGATAAAGCAAAGCAAACCACGGAATTCACTCACCACTGCCCGTGGGCAGGCGGGTGTTCGGCCATCCCCAGGGAAGTATTGCTCCATCATGTGTAACAGTTACTTGGGAAGACAAACGCCATCACTCCGAACATACTCCACTCCCCTTTTCTAAGCTTCTACTTTATACGCTGGGCATCATGTGGTCTGGAATACCCCTTTGGTCAGCTGGGGTCAGCTGTCCCAGCCGTGTCCCCTCCCCACTCCTCCTGCCCCCCAGCCTGCTCGCTGGTGGGGTGGGGTGAGGGGCAGCAAAGGCCTTGGCTCCGTGTCAGCGCTGCTCTGCAACAGCGAAAACATCCCTGTGTTACCAACACTGTTCCCAGCACAAATCCAAAGCATAGCCCCATACTAGCCACTGTGAGGAAAATTAACTCTATCCCAGCCAAAGCCAGCACAGGTATGCAGAGTGTGGCAAAAATGCACCTTTAGTTCATTTGAAACCTGATGTCTCCCTTGCTCTCCCTGCACTTTTCCCGTTGTTTCTGTGAGAAATAAGGAAGGGCGTTTCCCTTCCCACATTGAATTAATTTTGAAGGCATTTGGGTCATTCGAAGGCACTCATGTGATATTCAAACTGAGGACAGAGCATTCTCACTCATGAGCAAAGAAAATCTCTTCCACTCGGAGTCTTCCATGTACAAGCAGAGTGCCTGAAATCCAGGGAGCACATGATGTTCCCGTAGACCCAGGGTGTTCTCTGTACCTGTATGTGAGCTTGCAGAGGTGGAGGGCTGTGTTGTGGGGAGCAAGCTGCCGTCCAAAAAGGGCTGATTATACTCGTGTGTTCATTCCTGGAGAAGCTTGGAGCACCACTGGAGGCTGACGCCCTTCTGCCATTCCCCACAGGAGGACAGAGCAGTGCATCAATCCCAGACTGGTCCATTTGCTTTGGTTTTAAGAACTTAATCCCAGAACATATGCGTATATCTGCTTATCAGACTTTATGGAAGTTCTCTGTTGAAATTTCTCCATTTTCTCCTTTGGATATATATATGTGTGTGTGTGTATACTTGTACGAATATGTAGAACTTACTATATATAACTAAGAAAAAAATTGACTTGGTGAAGGGAATGGTAGAAAACATCATAATGCAACATTGTGACTGCGAATTTCAAGCCATGACAGCCAAGAAATTCAAAATTATGTTTCCTGCAGCAACTGTGATTTGTCTATGCTGATCGTAAGTATGAAAATGTAAATCTAGAAGCATACACACTAATAAAGGAAACTTCATTATGTGCAAGGGGGCTAAGTTGCAGTTGTAAATTTGCAAATTTGAATTTCATGCCTGTTACGTGTTTAAATTTTGTATGATAACACTGAATTAATGTAGTTTCACCATGGAATATATTAAGAAAGGCTTAGCTACTACAGCACTGTAGCTTTCATTTCAATGAGAATATGACGTTGCATTAAAACTGTATAGTTTATGTACATATTTCTCCCAAACATGGGCAATGCAGGACTGTTAAAACTTGACAGCCACGATGCTGCTAAATCTCATATTTTTCTGACATAGGCTGGTGATGGCAGTAAAGCGTGGCTGGCTTTTTGGCTGCTATGGAGTTGCTAACCCAGTTTTTAGTACATGTCATCGTTAACCTTGTATTTGTGTCACTGTTGTCAAAATACAAGTACAGCTTTTTTCTCCGCTGTGTTTGTCGCTCATTTGTTGTGTCCCCCCCATCTGCAGCTGGCAGCAGGGAGGGAACTGAGGCAACAGCCAGAGCACAAAACTTCTGTCCACTTGGCATGTTACACTCATGGTTACTGCATCTGAGAAAATGTATGGTTGGGGTTTTTTCCTAATGCCAAATATTTGTGGAAAGTGCCGAGGTTCATCTCATTTTTTGGGACTCTGGGCTAAAGATACTGGTTGGCCTTGTGCTGGTTTATTCGCTGGCACTGGCTGTGCATTATCCCCAACTAGTTTTCCTCTGGAGATGGGTGCTTCTGCCACGTATTGTATTTTCTTTCCTGTGCAGCTGTGTGGTTTCTGGATCAAGGCTAGCTGGTGATCCTTTGCTCTGTGTGGATGAACAGAGACTATTCTTACAGTTACCACTTGATTCCTGCTGCCAAGGTGTGCAGAGTAGTGCCCTGGTGTGGCAGTGTATGCAGAGACCAAGTATCTGCTGTTTTATGCTGACAGATGAGTTGGTGGAACTTGTTTAGGACAGCTGTCTCCCAATGCCTCAAGCTGCTGCAATACTTCAACATATTTTAGCATAAAACACTGAGAGGAGCAATTTTCAGCTGGCCACAGCAGGCTGTGAACTGCAGTCATGGAGGAACAGGAACATGTTTGTTTTATTATGTTTGGTTTATCATGTTTATGGATGTGATTACTGCAGGGGCAATAATCTTGGACAGGAGGGTAGAGAAGAGGGCTGGGGATGAGCAATGCCCTATACTGTCACAAACCCATGTAGAAAAGTCACAGCCCTGAGCTTTCAGTGATGTTCCCCTCGGACGCATCTAGGTATGGACAAGGTAGGCTGGCAGAGCAGGATACAGCACTGGTGTCCGGCTACTCATTTCTACAATAAAATTAGCATCCTGAGAGAGAAAAGCTTGTAATTTTAGTGAGCACTTGGCTTTGTTACTAACCAGAGAAAGAAATGTGACTAATGACTAGTAAACATGTATCATTGAGGGTGGACCATTATAAGCTTCCATTTTATTATTTAAAAAAATGGTAGTAATGTAGTGCTCCTAAATGCTTTCACCTTGGATGATTGAAAAGTGCAGTGTCATTATTTGCAATATTCCGTACAACGCGGGCTCACTGGAGTCGTATAGATAGTGTAATCGCTGGGAAAGCACTCCTGTTTTCCTAGGCTGTTGAAAAATGTCAAAGATAGTGCACTGCAGTGTTTGAAATGGAAAGTAAACAGAACATTTAAAGTGGCACTGTAGTGACAAAGATCTGATGGGACCAAAGAAGTGACGCAGAGTTGTCTGTGCGTCGGCAGTGCTGTCTGCCAGGCCTGGCCAGCACTTTGCTGCAGCATTCTGCAGGTGGGATCAGCTCTGCCTCTCCCTAAGCATCTTTTCACTTCCTCAAAAACCGAAGGGAGGTGCCCGGGCCGTGGAAGGAGGGACAGCGGGGCTTCCAGGCTTGGGCAGCATGCTAGGAGTCGGCCAACACACAGGCAGTGGAGCCAGCCGGTGTCCTGTTAACTTCTTGGAGCACAGTGCTGGAGCACGCCTAAGTTGTGAAGAGAACGTAGCTGGAAGTGGTGGCTGGAGGTGATAGTAGAGCAAAAAATGTAGTTGGAAGAACACATTGCTCTCAAGAGAACCCTTTAAAATGTCTGTAAGTTCATAAGGAAATGTTCTTCGGGGCTGCTGCCTTGAACTGGGAAAGGGATCAAAGTCCATGGGCTTTAGACAGCTCTGCTGTTAACGGGCAGGAGAGGCCAGGAAAGGAGGACAGTGATGGCAGTGGGGTCTGTTGGACCCCATGGTATGTATCTGCTGAGGTGCCTGAATACAAACTTAGTAACTTCATTCTGACCTGCCAGTTGGAGACTCTTGTCGTATCCTCTTCACGTTTTATGTGTAGCTAATGAATAATTATATAGCTTATATAGCTCTACCACAATCAGATCAATACATTGGAGAACAAGGAATTTTATCCTTATACTAACTTTAGTGTTGATACAATACTTACTGCAGTGATGTTGCAGCCAGGTGGTGAAGGGACAGTACAATATGGGATTATTGCCTTGCTTTTTACCCGAAAAGATTTTTCTGCATTATAAGGCTCTGAGAAAAAGTAGGTACCTAGAAATAAAAAAAGAAATGCTTATTGTTTTAAGCATTTCTCCTTCTAGTCTTTGTAACACACACAAGCATACACACAGGCATGCACACACAAAATTACGAGATTTCTGTGTCCAGGCTAGTAACACCATGGATTGAGTCAAAGAAACAATTTTCTTATAGACTCAATAATCCAAGAGGGCTGGGCCCTATAATTTATTACATCTTTGAGCAACTTTGCTCACATGGAATTTGATGACAGTGATAATGTAAGTCAGACTGTTCCAGGTGTACATCTCATTTTAAGTGGGAAAGAGAGTGCTGTTTTCATGTGCCTGACATAATCCTGCTGCTTTTGAAATTGATAGCAAATACTCACTCACTATGAGTTGTGGGTACTCTGCTTCTTTCAGGGTTTAGGATGTTACTGAGTTACTTGAACACGTAATTATTTTTCTTTAGTGTCCTTGTACCTGTGGGCATGAAAGTAGGCACCTGCCCAAATGGAGTGGTTGTGCTTAGGCTCATGCGCCACATCTTCTGGTTGAATAATTAAATGTTCTGAAGCTGGGAGTTCAGTGAGTTTTGGATTAGTCCCCGCAAGCTTTGAAGTGTGTTCAGGAGGTTGCTGAAATACGACAGTGGTAAAATAGTGGTAAACAGGGGTGAGGTGAGAATATAGGGGTCTACTGCAGGACTGTAACTTTATTTGTGCTAACACATGTATCAGGTTGTTGGCTGAGGAGTATCTCCAGCATTTGCAGCTGTGAATTTCGTGTAGCAGGGGAGATGTTTACATTTCATTCATTAGTGTTTTATCAGAAACTCGTGTGGTAGATTTATTGTGCAAGGTTTTTTTTAATTTGGTGTACAGAATATGAATTCATCTGACAAGTTCTTTAACAAGTTGGATAATCATTTGTGATTCACAATTTTATTCACTGGGGGGGTATTAATTTAAAACTTGCACTGTATTCCTTATCAGATATTTATTGACTGGTTTACACTGTACAGAACAGGATTTGAGTAAATCGGTGTGCTGTAAATTGCCCTTTTAACAGGTTTATTGCTTTAGCAGGTAATAATTTAGGATTTCACTGCTCCATCATAAAACATTCCCAGGCATGGAATACATTTTTGAGTGAGGCAATACACTGTATAGACCAAGGTGTACACATCAGCTGTCATATACATATAAGGAAAATAAGAAAAGATATTTTCTCCTGCAGGGCCTGGCAATCTTACGCAAAAGTACTTATTTCAACTTCAGTGTGTTAATGGAAGGCAAAAGTAAGAGATTGCATGACCCAGAGGGCCTGAAAGAAGAGCATTACCATTTTCTTTTCTTCAGAGTGGGAAAATATCTCAGAAAAGCAGAGATCTCAAACCCAGTGACTCCAGGGAAGTTTCACCAAAACTGAAAAATTAATAATTGTCTTGTTTTGTTTCTGTTTCTCTTCCTGTTTTTGCAAATAACGAGTTGCACTGTTCTGACACAAGATGAGGTCTTTCTGTCTGCAGCCAGGATGTCCCTTTATGTTTAAGAGTCCACTGGGGTACTTATGGAGTTAATAATTATGCTAATAGCAATACTTTTTTTGTTGTTGTAGATGTTTGGATGCCTATAAAAAACATTGGGAAGCGAACTAATCTGTATTTATAAGAAAACTGTTTTGTATTGTAACCTTTTAATAAGAAGGCACTTACTGATAAGACTTTCTTAGAAATTGGATAGTACCAATAATAAATATTGTGCTATATAAGAATGCTGTAAAATGCATACAAATTTTATACCTGAATGTATAAGAATTCTTGAATCTGTAAAAAATCTGAAAAATGCTTTTAAAAAGTACAATTTTACCCAGTGTATAATCATCTTGAAATGATCTCTTCCATTTAAACAGCTCCGATCCAAAAGTGTATTCAGGCTCATAAATGCTGGTTTTAGCAAACAAAACAAGTTTTTTCTTCTGAATGAATGAATCAGAGTGGTTATGAGGGGACCTTTAAAAGACATCTTGTAGTATAAAATCTTGCATCTCAGTTCTTTATGAGGTCAGTTTGCACTTCAAAAAGCATTTCAGAAAGCTTCTAAAATGTGTGCTCTGTGTGTTTCACAAGTTCCAAACAGTTATAGATATACCTACCAAGTCCAGCCACTTACAAAGGTATGTTTTTTAATTTTTTTAGCCACTCAGCAGATATCCACCTTTGATCAATGACATCTCCTTCTGGCTGCCTTCTGAGACATACTCGAAGAATGATTTCTATGATTTGGCTCGAACCATTGGTGGAGACGTGGTAGAAAAGGTTGTCCTAGTGGATGAATTTACCCATCCAAAGTAAGTACAACTTTTAACACATTGTTCCTGTGGCCAGAATATAAATATCTGCATTCTACATACCAAGAAATTTTTGATTCTTAGGCAGTTTGCACATTTCATTTTTTAGCTCCAAAACATTTTTACAACACTTTCAAGAATATTTTTACTTAAAAAAATCTTATATTTCAGTTTTGTACTACTACTGAGCTTCTGCTATTCAGACCACAACCCCAATATGCTGTGCTCAGTTAATCACAGCAGCTGTAAACAACTGTTTTCCTCAATGCGTCTGCCAGTGCATGACACTCTTTTCCATAACATGTCTGATGTTTTTGTCCTGCTCTTCACTGAGTGACTGGTGTTTGTCTTCTTGTTCTCTTACTTTCTTTTTCTAGTCCTGATTTACTAGTATACCTTTACTGTAAATGTCAGGGCTAATAATGATTTGTTGCAGAATAGTAGTGTTGGTGTTCAAGGGGCAGAAAAAAAAATCAACTTCATCCCTTTCTTTTTGACACTTATCTATGCTGTTGAACAATCCCTTGGGCTTCAAAATACTTTCTTATGGATATAGCCACACTGACATGACACCTGGTGCAGAGGTTACTTTTCCAAATGATACTATCATTTGTGTCAAAACCTGACAAGTATCAGCGGTTACATATGCACTGTTTTTCAATTTGTTGTTTCCAAATCAAAAAGTAAAAATGCTGCTGGCTACTGAATTTTCTGAAACTGGGGTTTAAAATAATTTCTCTTCTTTGAGACTTTTTTTTTTTTTTTTTGTACCAAAGAAAGGCAGGTAGTAAAACTAACTGCAGTGGTTCTTGAAGATGATAGGAGAATGCTTCATGTTGTGCTCCATCACGTATAGACAACTTTTCTTTGACCCTGTTCTTTTTAACTTGATGTGTGTCGCAGATCAGATGGATAGATTATTGTATGGCCTAGTTCATGGTCGTTCAATGGATTAATATTTATTAGGGTTTTTTTCCTTTTTGTGTGGTGTTATATGAGACTGTTCCTGGTGTGTGAAGAAACAGAAATGCCAATGGAGTTTGTGTGGGCATCTGAAAGCTTTGAGCAGTTAATTCTAGAGTGGTCCTCACATGCAAATCATGCGAAAGGATCTTAACCCTATACTCAAAACAATGTTTCCAGCAGGGGAATATAGGCTCGGATAAGATAATGAGTACTATTCATTGTAAAGAACAAGACTGTATCTTACAGAGAAATTCAAAAGCAAGTTTGTTGCAGGTATGGATAACTTCTTATTGTCACCTAGGCTGAACCATAGTATCAGTTAGGACAAGTGCATAGACATTGAAGGCTGCTCACACAGATCCTGCTGAAAATATATTTCATTGTCTTCTATCATAATGGTTCTGATACAGTACTATCAACATTTTTGATGAAAACTGAGATGTTAGACCCTTTTGGAACTGGTCCTTTCCATTCATGCATGTGGAATGTTTACTGTATGTATAATACCTCTGTGTTCATAGCCACTTTTTGTCTACATTCTTCCCGGTGATAACAGACATGCAATCATCTTTGTTGTTACATCTTCTCTTGGGGGAAAATTCTGTGTGTAGTGTAAGCAGCTGTTCCAAGGCTGAAGGTTTGGAGAAATCTGGTTCCCTGCTCCCTCAGACAGAGGCAGTATTACTCTGTGATTAATTTTGCAGTCCACTGGAGGAATCCGCATATACTGGGAGGGCCTCACCAGCAGCACAGCATCAGTCATGGCTCAGCTCAAGGGTCATGTTCCTCTTCTTTACTGAGAATATTATCTTCCATACTAGTAGAGTGATGAGGCAGGGACAGGATTCACTGCTCTGGATTTCTTACTGTGGTTTTTTTCCTCCTTTGATATGCTTTGACACATCCTGAACATATACCAGGGGGGACAGTTGTTCAGTACAAGATCATTTCTTCATCAGCAAGGAATACACCTCTGGTTCCCTTTGTGACTTCTGCAAATAGATAGAAAGGATGACTGCTCACTGAAAATTGCCACACAGATTAGGACTTTCCTTGCATTGTCCTCTAAAGCCATTAAACCCTCACTCAGGGGACCTCCAAGTACGTTTTGACACTACAAGGAGGAAACATTTCTCACCTTCATGTCTGAAGAATTTGGGTAGTAACACTAATGGATTGTTCATAAGTAATACTTTAGTCCTCTCAGTTTGTTCAACTGCAACAACAATGAAATAAATCTTTTTTAATGCCCCATTAAAAACCAGTAATTCCAAGGAGATGATCTACCTCATTAAAAAGAGTTGTAGATAAAGACTATAACATAATGGTTATTTCACCCTTTCATCTTAGAACAGGGTGTGGGCAGATATGCAACTTTTGGGGACAAATGACATAAGCCATGTAAGTTATTTTTTCTGTTCTCTACAGCCTTTGGAAGACTGACTGACTGAGAAGAGTGTTTTGCTTAGTCTTAATTCCAAGCTAATTGTCTTATTACAGAAACGATATAGTGGCTTTTTTAATTCAGTGTTGCAGAAAAGCCTCTAGACACATAAATTAACCTAAGAGATCCTCAGTGTTGCTATGGATCTGTATGTTACAGATCTAGACACTTATAATCATTATTTTGAATTATTAGTGAATCTTGTTGTGGAGGATAGAAGAGAAGTGTATAGGATAGGGAAGCCTGCAGTGCTGTCTTCAGTGTTATTTACTTACAAGCAGATGAGTAAGTTCATGCTTGTAATTAGTCACTTCCAGAATTTAAAATTCAGACTTTTTTAATCCTTTAAAAAATAGAAGTTTCATGAGGGATTAGGACATTTGGCATCTATTTTCCTTCTTAAACTACCATTATTAGTTATAGGACTATAAAGATTGGAAAATAGAAAATGCAATATAAATAAAACTAATTTAGAACACAGAAAGATGTCTTTTAATTAAGATCCTTTATAGAGGCTGTGTGATACTGTGTAGTTACCTTGCAGACTTTTCTGTGGTTCAGAAACCGTTCAAGGTTCCACTGGGCTTTGGACTGATAACCATGCTCCAGTACATTGCAATTACAGTGTATATTAGCAGTAAAAATGTATTCCTCTACAGGGAAAAGGAAAGGGGGAGAAAAAAGCATGAGACAAGTAATTGTTTAAACAAGGAAGAGATGTCTTGGAAAAAAACCAGTAAATCTTGATTATCTGCATTGTAAGGTGATAATGTTGAGATATCTTCCAGGAAAGCACAGGCAATTAAAAGATAGAGCAGGAAGGATTCTCATTGCTGAAAAGCACAAATTAAGGAGAATGCCAAGTTACTGTGCTAGGGTAATTAAGAACCATTCCAGCCTAAATGCATCTTAGGTAAACTTAACTAAAAAAGACACAGCACTGAGGTAAACTGAGTAATGTGCAGCATGTGAAGAAGGCTTTCCAGAAAATAAACTTTCTCGTTCAGTTTAGTCTGCAAAAATTTTATTTTCTTTTCCTTACAACTGAAACTAATTGTAATGGATGCCAGCCAAGTGAGGCTAGATCAATTGTAGAATGTTTCAAGCAGAGAGTTATTTCACACTGCAGTTGCATGTTGCTTTGAGATGGAGAAATAAGTATTCCCTGTTACAACTAATGTACTAGCAGTAGTTAGGACATGAAGACATTTCTTTGTTTACTTCTGTTGAATTTTGTCATTCCTGTAAATTCCTGTTCACCAGTGCAACAGGTAGACCTCACAGAGCAAAGAAATCCATGTGCTCTGATCCAAGCAGAGAACTGAGCTTTAGCAACTAAGTTGAGGTAGGTAGCTTTTGCATAAAGTGATTCTGGAAACCAGGATAACTGTAGGGATGCTCAGCAACAGTCCTCTAATCCACAAGAACTTCCTCCCTTTGCTTTCATCCAAGCAGTTCCAAACAGGTCTACCTGCTGCAAATACTCCTTTTGGGTCAAAAGTGTTGAACTAAAAGGAGCATGGACTTTTCACATGTCTGCCTCTCCACATTACAGAGTGTGCCTGCCAAGGTATCACATGAGAGGAGATGGCAGGTGGCTCTCAGCTGCCAAACAGCACTTGGGACCCTAGGCAGCCACCCCGGGGGTTTAGATCCACAGTCAAACTGGGAAATCTGGGAATAGGGGATCCCTGAATGAGAGAGGAACACGACCTGTGTGAGATATATGGCTCTTGCGTTCAGAATATGCATCTGGGGGAAGGAGGGAGAGTAGTACAAGAGGCTGAACGAGTCAGAGGATAATCCTGTCAGCTGTTGATACCTTCCCACTGCCCATAGTGTAAAAAGCCATCACAGACTTGTACAACTGAATGTGGATGGGAAAGTAAGGCCCGCTGTCACCTGGGTTTTCTGATATTCCTGGAATCTAAATGTTGTATCATGCTTGTCCTCATAACACAGTCAAGGTGTAACGTCATCCAAGATGAATAATGCAGAATGTGGCTGTAACACACTGGTTATTCAGGCATATAAAGAATAAATCAGCAGATGTGAAGAAAAAGTTGTGGCTTTGCTGAAATGCTAAGGAAACTGGATGAAACCTTGGTGGTTATGGCAAGAACAGGAGCAGGATGCCTGTCGGGCAAGTAGAATAGAGAAGAAATGTCCCTTTGCAGTAAGCAAAATGTTTTCCACTGTGTATCTTGTGGATTTAAGCTCTCTTTGCTTGATATGTTAACTGCAAACATTTAGATTTTCATACGTTTGGTTTGTGGAACATGTTTTTCTGCGTGTGGTCTGTAAAATCAGTCCTCTGTGAGTTGCCTTGAGTTGTCCTATTCTGTGTGATCCGTGCAACCAGCCACCGGAAGGCAGCGGCACTGTTTCTGATACCTGAATTATTTCTTCCAAATCCTTGGAGATCTTTAAGGACCTTTAAGCGTTACTGTGCAAATACATGATGAGTGAGGATTTGTGGCTGACATTTTTCCCTTTGGAACATTCTAGTGAACAAACATTTGCAAAAACAAAGAGAATGTTTTGGACTGTATTGATACTGAAAGGGGAAAAGAAAGTCAGGGGTGGGGGTGGGGTGGAGTGTTCCTTGCTTTTTGCAGTGGCTGATCAACTCTTCATATCTTTTACTCAACTTGTCTAAGCTGTCTAATCAATATGAATGACCTTCAAAAATTAAATCAGAAAGTGATCTCCTTTTCAGCGGTCAAGACTTCTTCAGTTTCAGAAAGGAAATGGGTTTCATAGGGGAAAAAGAAAGGCTGGCTGAACGGCAGTGGGAAGGTAGAAAGGTCTTTGCCCACTGAATAAGCAAATCAAAACTGCTGCCATGCACAGAATCCCAGTAAGAGCAATATCTTGTGTTTCTAAGACATTCAGATAAGTTTTACAACTGCACACACACGGAATTCCAGGGATGATAGTGAAAGCATACTGTAACAGAGAAAATACTGGCTGTTCACACATGGTAGAATACAGGGTAGAAGTGGCACAATACGTTTGTGACCTGAGGTGTCCCTGATCGAGAGGACAGACAGAAGAGTCCAGGAGTGAGTACCTGTCCCCTACAGTGCAGCATCACAAAGAGAATCCAGAAATGCTGAGACTGTTTATCTTTGCTTTGGGCAAGCCCTGTAAATGTGTTTGGTTTTTTTTCAGCTTAGCATGCCATGTGTCTTCTCCTAGGTACCTTGCATAATCCTGTCATGTGTGATGGCCTCACGTCCTCACTCTGAATAAGTATTTTCTGCATTTTGCAGAGAGGTTGTTTCTCTGCTGGTCTGGGACCTGATTTTTTAAAGTTTGATAATAAATACCTTTTTTGTTAGAAAGAGAAAGGAAGGAAGAGGATATGCTTCCACATCTTCCTTTGTAAGGAAGATACGTAGGTAGGCTGAGAAAAAGTATACAAAACTGTAATCAAGAAATGGACTGTGTCCTCAGTGGTACTTAAAAGGTAAATTTTTAATCAGAACAACTAAAAATACCCTGAAAAGGCAGTGTGGAGACAGTAAGGGGAGAAAAAATTGATTTGTTGCATTTTGACAGCTACGCTGTTAAAAATATAAGTGAGGACCACGTAGGAAAGGATTTATTCTTGCCTTTGAGTGAATTACTTGCACACTTCTGGGGTGAGATCTGCACATTTGTAACAGTCTGTTAAATAAGTGAGGGGAAATGTATTGGCTGCTGTGAAGGAGGGAGGGAGGGAGGTGCACAGTGGCGCCGTCTTTAGAGACTCTGGGAGTGCTCGGATGACCTGTGTCTCTTCTTTTCCAAACAGTAAAAGGAGCAGATCTGATAGCAAAGAGTCAGATCCTGTTGACTGCTGTGTTGTGTCAGTGCAGGCCCCTAGCTCCTTGTTAGGATATAGAAAAAACAGTGTAATAACATCTGTTTTGTTTTGGTTTTTACATTACAAAAGTGTAATAACCTTTTTATTGCCAGATTCGTTGCATTTTTCCTTATCTAGATGGAGATCAAATCAAATACTTTGAGGTCTGGTTTATTTATTGAAGCTGGTGTGGTTTTGTCTTCTGGAAAAGGTGAATTAAGCAGAATAATTCTGAAGCACTGCTTGCTGCTAGTATTAGCAAATTAAAACAATCAGTTCAGTCCCTGAACACCTTGTTGTTCTCAGCCTGAGCACTTTACAATTTGCTGAGGGGTTCTTTGAGATTACCTTTAACTGCTGAACTGGCAAAGTCCCAGCAATAGCTTCTCTGCAGAAGAAACAACCCAGATGTAGCTTGGTTGACAGTAGCTAGCAGAGGATCGGGTTCCGATTAATGAACTGTTTCTCCAGCTCTGGACTTTTTTCCTCTGGTTTGGTCAAATGAGTTTAACACTAGTATTTTTGCAATAGATTGACTGTTCATGGGAGGCTCTGTCAGTGGATGCTGGTTGACTTCTGAGCCTTTCTTCAGCTGTCATATTAGAGCATAACTGTATAGTGGCTAGTTAAAGCACAGTAGTACCCCTGCTCCCTCTTCTCTTTTCCTTCTTTTATCCAACCAGGAGCAGTGCCACCTGTTTCCTCTTATGAATGACAACCTTTTCTGTTGTTTCTTTTGGCTTACGGGCTTCAGTTTAGAAAACATACCTGTAATTGAGGTTGCTTGCTTTAGAGTGCATTTCACTCCTGGCGTGTGCATGTCAGGCATTCCCCAGTGCACCAGCCCAACCCAACGGCCAGTGGTGTTTGCTTGATTCACGGTCAGTGGGCCCCATCTGCTCTTTGGTTTCTTCCTCTTCCCTGCCTTCTCTCCTTTGAACAGCAGCTGTGTAGAAATAACAGCTCCAATTCTCACAGTGGCTCCTGCCTAGAGGTGGTCAGGGTCTTTCTGGCCAGATTCATTTAGACCAAAGGCTGGGCTGCCCAGGGAGATGTGCTTTAGGAAGACATATGGGATCTACACGTGTTCCACGAAAGCCCAGGTAATCTACCACCTGAGGGCTGAGACACTGAGGTTTTCATCCCAGCTGCCTAGAGGTTTAAAGGAGCCCAGATTTGGGCTCCATGTCTACAAGGTTGCCATGCTGATTGATACATGGCTCTAGGATGTCTTGCACTTCCCACTTTCTAGAAATCTGATGCCACGCTGTCCCCCACCACAACTGAGACTGTCGGAGATGAGTTTTCCCAGACATGCTGCACAGTAGCAGGGGCATTCACAGAGCACAGGGCAGCCATCTGCTAGTTTTTATTTTTGAGGAAATTAAACCAAGAAGCTTTTAATTCCTCCTTTTCCTCTGTAGCAAAAACATTCCAGATTTAAATTAATTATAGATAATTAATTGAGTAAATATGCACATATTTTTGTTTAAAAAAAGACTTTTCCAGATATCTTAAAAATTCTGAATTTCAACCAGCACTGTTCCAGCTTCGTTATAGTACCTACTGGGTGAATTCAGAGATAGCAAAAATGAGCATGCACTTTCGTAGCATAAGCCAGAAAGTGACATTGATATTCGATATGGAAGTAGATCTTTTCAGTGTAATATTTATTATGTATACATGTGTAGACTTGGAATCTGTCTGCATATTTTTGTTAAGCATCAGCTTCAAAGTTTTTTAAATGCTTGGCCTAGAGCTTTGGAATTCCAGTGTGGATTCAGATACCTAATTCCCTCTGATTGCTTTGAAAGTCTCCCAAATAGCAGTTCCCTACCCAAATCTAAGAGTTCATAGAGAACTATGAGAGAAGTCTATCTTGTAGGAACAGTGTGCCCTTGAACTCTTTAGCATCTGCTTGTGCTGGGCATTTCTTGCTTCACCAGCCAGAAAAATGGACTTGAGAAATACTAGTAAATGCCTTGACTTTGTTTGACAAAATAAGAAAAAGAAAAAAATATATAAAATTCAAATCCTTGCCTTATACAATAAAGTTTAAGTTCTGCGACTTACAGCTTTTTACACATTTTGTGACTGCCAGTTCAGACCTCTGATGCCAGTGTTTACTTGAAGACTGTCTGGTGGGGAAAAAAAAAAAAGAATAAACTGATTAGGAAAGGCAGACTCCACCTTCCCTCCTATCCTCAGTGTTCAGACAGGCACCATACAAATAGCTGTTCTTAATGGCTCGCTATTGAAGTCTGAGGTTTCCTTCAAACCACTGTATTCAAATCAATTGTGGGGTAGACAGTGTTCTGCTGTACTGTCCCTGGCTCTTCAGAGACTTCACCGAGAAAATAGTCTTCACTAACTGAAAATAATTTACTATTAATGAGCTTCAGTAGGAGTCCCATTATTCTTCTTTGGTGGGAGGCTGGTGGCTAACTCACAGGCTTGTGGGAGGATTGGTATTCGAGAAAGGAAAAAGATGAAGTAACCACAGGTTCCCATTAGAGGGTGGGGGGGAACATAGCCCTGAAGAGTGATGTATCACCAGTGATATTCCATAGGAAATGTAATCACCCTTCACGGGTAATGAGAAGAGGGGAAAACTTAAGTACGTGAGCCACACAGAAGACAAATGTCAACTCCCTTATGTATTCAGGCACATGCAGAGGATAGCGTTGCTGTATAGAAAAGGCATAGCTAAAGTCACAATGAATCATTTCTAAGAGGCTGCTCGGCTCAAGAGCTTAACCTTTCTTCATCATGTCAACCTGGAGTCAGCCATTCACCACCAGTTCTCAGATGCAGCCCAGAAATCTTCGCCACAATTCCCAAAGCACTTCAGGGGAGGCGTCACAGGAATTAGCACAGTGATTTATTGACAGGCAGCAGGCCGGTGAAAAATGGCTAAGGAGTCAGCTGCCACAGGAGGCACAGGGGATGGCAATGGGCTTGTGAGTGCTTCTGAATTCGGGGAAATCCTAGTGAATTGCTGTCCTTGTAGACCAGAGGTTGAGCTGACTACTGTGCAGAACTGTTTTTCATAGTATGTAATAGTGAGCGTATTAGAGTTTGAGAAGCTTTGCGATGGCGGTGAGTATGTCAGAGACAGAGTGAGAGCTTTTGTAATCACATCCGTTAGACGGTAAATACTGTGTTCTCTGAAGATCTTGAAATCAGTTTAATCTTGCAGTGCCCTTTGAAAGTGCTCTACTCAGCAGCTAGGGTGGAGGAAGAATTCACTATGTGTAAGAAGTGGAGTCCTTCTTTCACCTGGTGCTTTGTCCCTCTCTTTCTACTTCACATTGGAATGGTTTTCTCTGCCTGTGCCATTGCTTTGTCCCTGCCTGCTGCTGCCGAGGATGCTCATCACTCTGCACTGCTTTCTGCCTGAGGGTGGGATGCAATACCTCTTTTCTTGGTCTCTGACCCTGCCCATCCATTCTCCCCCAGTAATACCGTAACTGGCCATCCTACCTCAGCAGTCTGGGAAGTCAAAGTCAAGGTGGACCAGTCCTCTCAAGGCCACCAGTGACGGATGCCCACGCTGCAGGCTGGAAATCCCTGCAAGGGAATATGGGCAAGGGAGGGAGATTTCTTTTGTCTAGATCTCAGGTCTGTATCTGAAGCTAGTTTTTCTTTAAAACAATAGACACATCCTTGGTATAGCTTTTGCCCCACTCCTCCTTAATCAGCTTTTAAATTATATTTAGTGTGTAAGTATGGTATGTTTGTTTTCTGCAGTGTGCTAGTACTGTGAAGAAGCAACATGTCTGTAGCTGATCCTGAGTTTCTCTCAAACTCTTTTGAATTCTTGCATGGAGATCTGCATGGGAAGGTAGAGATGGTACCATTTGCTTATCTCTTACAAGGATCTTTCTAGCCACAGAAAGCAGCCACCGTACTGAGACAGCCTCACCAAGCATTTCTTAGGATGATGAAGGACATCGCTGTCTTCTGTGTGTTGAGAACTGCACGTGTGTGGTGCCTGCACATGTTTGCACTCATCTCTTGACAAGGCCTTCACAGAACGGTGTTGTGGCTGGTAATGTGGTGGCCAGGCCCCTAATTCTTAGTCTAGATTCAGTCAAACATATATCCTGTAAAGCCACCAAGATGGGAGATGAGAGGAAGAAGTCTTTATACGCCCCTTTTCACTTCCTAGTATTACTGCACAGAAGAGAGATGGATTTAGCACTAAATAATTAATCCTGCTCTTCATATTTTATGGATCCAGAACGCATTTTTGTAGGGAAAAAAACTGTACAGTTAGGAAGGATTTCCTGAAGCTGAGTCAAAAAATTAAGCAGCTCAAAGTTTATTTACCTCCAAGCTGAAAAATGTCAGTATTTAGACTGCGGAAACAAGGTTTTCTTTAATTTCACAACAAAAAATGTCAACATTCCTGAAACTGATCACAGTATCTTCCTATTGTTTGTTTTGTGCATGATGGATATTTTATTTTAATCTACAAGTTAACTTTAAATAATTGATTTAAGAAAATTTCTGCCAAGTTCTATCAAGTGTTAAGCATCCTTATCTCTGGGTAAATTGAGTAGAAATTCATGGGACTGTGCATCCCGTAAGGTGTGCATACTATAGAGATGGACCTGAGCTGCAAAACATATATCTGGATGGTGACTGCTGCTGTTCCAAATTCCTTTGGAATTCAGGTTTCTGTCCAGCTTCTCTCAAATGCTGTCTGGTAACATTAATATTAACACTAACATCATACAACTGATCTATTATTTATCAAGTATAACACAGAAATGCAAGGGAAGGGTGCCTTTAAAAATTATTCTGAAGGTGAAGCAAAGATTTATGTTTAGTATTTTCATACCTATTAGTACACGTGTGGGACAGATGGACAGTAAGGAAATGAATGACTGTTTGTACTTGCAGCATTTGAATAGTTTGTGTTCAGACTTTGTGAATGAACACCAGAAAGGAGATAGATGAAGACTGATATAACGTAGTTCTTGTGGGGTTTTTTATTACCTTTATATATGAAGGTCTCCTGGTCCTCAGCTGAGATATTGCCACCCTCATCCCATGGACCAGCAAAACAAAGGAGGCCAAAGTATTAAGTGATATGCCAGACAAGCCACAATGGAAATTTAACAGTTTAGGAAAGAACGTTGCCTTCAGTTGTGTTGGATAGATGGGATTTGTATTGAGCAAGTGAAAATCAACTAGGACAGTGCAGTGAATTCAAGTTTTTCTTGAAGTAAATGGCTAGGCTTGATTATGTAAAGCCAGGTGTTTTACAACAGCTTTAACCAAGTTTAACACCAAGTTAAACAAATGTGGGTTGTGTCACTTAGGCAGACATTTTTCTTACTGTCTGCTAATGCAGATATTCCTGGGTTTGGCTTTATAAAATGAGTCCTTATTTTCAGAGCTTCTGAGTGTTAGCAATCCCCGCCGACATCACTGGATACTGTGGGAACTCCCAACCTTTCAAAACCATGCCCTTGCTATCATTCATAGAGCATCCAAAAAGCCACAATGTCCACGATTTAATGGGACAGTATGAAAAGTCAACTTTCCCATCTCTTGTGCTTTGTTAGCTATTTTTGATAATAATGCTAATTCCCCTGTTCAAAGTGTTTTAAGAGGTAAAGATATGTGAGTATTTCAATACATAGCTTTTGGAGGAAGATGATATTCTGATGTGAGGAGAAAAAAGGTCATTGCATGTAATGTAATTTCATTTGAATCAAGGGAAGAGAATACATGTGAGGTGTTTAAAAAAGTTGAAGATGGTGGCAGAAAGCAGTAGGAACATCTTCCTCTGTTGCATTTGTCCAAGAGGAAACATTCAAAAAGCTAACTAAATATGCAGCGTGGTGTGTAGTAATACTAGTCTGCAGTACTGGATTTCTTTCAGGTAAATAAACCTCTATGGTTACACAAAAATTGCAAAGGCTGTCAATTCTTGTGCTTCAGAACGTAAGTGACATCTGCCTGGGGTCATGTTGAAATCCCAGTATGAATTATGGACTTGCAGTATTTATGAAATCACTGTTGTATTTCATACAGCCCTGAAACATCTGTTACTAGACAATTCTATTGGCAGGATACAATATTAAATGGTGTCGTCTTATACCTTAGTGTGGCACTATCTATTTCTTGTATGTTTAAGTACATAGAATATCTGTAAGATCTCAAACTTCCCTTTTTACACAGTAGTTTCCTCAGTGGGTTCTCCTGAGCTTTTACAGTCCAATTTCAAATAGGAATTACAGTTACACACCATTTCTGAAATTGAATAGGAACCTGGTAGCTCATGGTAATACACATTACAAGCCACCAAGTGGAATGTGTGTTTGTGCAGTTCTAAAGTGGTAGATGTTTAAGATCACAAATTCAAGGTCTTCTAACCTCCCAATTACTAACCCAGTTCCTTGCGTGGACTTTGAAGTAAATCCGCTTTCAGCTCAGTGGTGAATATTTTAAAGATAAGTTTCTAAGCTGGTTTGGTACAAGTAAATTAACATGCTTCACTAGTATATAATTGTTCTGAATCTAATGGGTTTGAAATCTGCTTGGAACCCATGTTATTTTCTCTTTAATCTTCCCTCTGTCACATGAGGTCAATTCCATCATATACACTGTATTATATCTCCGGAGAAAAGAACATTTCTGTGTACTACAGGGAGAACTATCAACCTAGGCAAATACCGAATGGATTCAATACCTGCTTTAAAGTTACCTTCTGTGTAATTAATATTTCTTCCCCATTCAATCTTTTCCCCCCCTACATCCAGTTTCAACGCCTATTCTTTTTCTGTCTTTTTCCGTATCTGCAATCCTTGTAGCAGCACACAGAAAGCAGGATGTAAAATGGTTGATTTCTAGCTGATGCAA
This sequence comes from Falco rusticolus, assembly GCF_015220075.1. NCBI lineage: Eukaryota > Metazoa > Chordata > Aves > Falconiformes > Falconidae > Falco > Falco rusticolus. Next base: position 92,907,175 of record NC_051189.1, read on the forward strand.
CAATGTCTGTACGTGGAAGAAATTAAAGCAGAGGTTCTTTTGTTACTAATGGTATTAATTTTTCAAAGGTAAAAAAAAACAAACCAAAAAATGACCCTATCCACTAACGCAAGCTAGCTGAAGCCTCCAGATGGCTCAGGGATTCAGAGCGCTTCTCCACTGCCTTTCAACTTGCAGTTTTGTTTTTGAGTATGGCCATGTGTTCACAAGGTGAAATTTCTTGCCTTAAAAGCAGTGGTTTTGCTGCTGTTGAGTTCTGCTTAGAGCATTGGGCAAGACAGGAATGAAAGTGGAAGGAAAGCCAAGGTGTGAAAAAAAAGACACAGGGAAAAAGCACCATAACTAAAAAAAGACCAATATCTTCAAGCGTGACTGGTGACTTTTCTGGGTAACTGAATTAAGATGCTTTAAAAGGCTATGATTCTCAGAAGTTGATGTTTAGCACTTCTGAAAATGAGACCAAAGAAGAATAACCAAATACCTCTATCTTGGCTGAGAGTTTAAAAAATATGCATATGAGAAATAACTATGACCACATTTATGCACATGATTTTTGCTACATAATTAGACTTCAGAATGTGTTCAGGTGCCACTGCTGTCCCTGCAGAGCTACTGCCTACCCAGGTATTTCCTAATCTGTCTGCATTCCTCCCTTGAGTGAAGCGGCTTGCAGGCGAGCAGTCTTGTCAAGCGTTGTGCTACACACCAAGAATGTGCTGTATCTCAAAGGAGATAAATCTTGGTCCTTAAATCAGGAATTCTGCTGTGGATTTCAGTGTGACAATACTTTAGAAACCTGAAGGTTGCTGGGACTGGAAGTTGTAGCAGTTTGAAGTTAGCAAGTGTTAGTCTCTGACTCTTACTCTTTTGTTGATTATTTTTGGTAGGAAAGGAATCCTACTTAAAAATGCATCTGCTTTGAATTGTAAACTCAAACCAATTGGACTTACTCTTTAATCCTGTTATAGAGAATATCTACCGTTTGCTTGTCATTTTCATTGTAATTATGAATAAAAACAAGTATCCACAGGAAAGGAATATATATGCACACATTCTGTGATAACCAAGCAGCCAAAGCTGTTGCAAGTTTGATGGGCAAGAGATAAAATCTGTGACTGGTCAGACCATCAAATGGAGGAAATACCATGAAACAGTTCTGAAGAACACTTGTTCGTTGACCCTGGCTGTGTTTGTGTAGTGTATTGCCAACAGAGTGCAGCAGCACCGTAAAGAGATGCTGCAGTCATGACTATTAGTTTTAATTGAAGAATTGTGTCCTTAATATAAAGTTTACAAGTAATTTATTACGGTCATTAAAGAACTTACTTGATGAGTAGGTCAGGCAGCATACACTGAAGTAATGGCTTGCAAAGCACAACAGTAGAAAGGAAAATACCATACAGACAGGAAAAGGTTGTATCTGTTAAGCTGGGGATTATATATTGTAAAATTAAAAAGTCCTGTGAAACCTGTCATCCATGGGAAGTTATTATTCCAATGTATTAGTTTGTTCAAATACATTCCACCAGTTCCACATGAACAGATCATTCTGGTGCTGGAAAACACGATTACTAAAGTAAGTAGACTTGAAGATAAAATACGCTGTCAGCAGGGCACCTGTAAGTGAAAGTGGAAAAGATTATAATACATTTGGAGTACTTAAGTGCACTTGCTTCACAATCAGGGTTGGGACAAGATACGCCTACTGAGTGTCATCCCAAAGAGTTCTTTTTTTTGAAAACGCAATCTGAGATTCTCAGCAATTGAATTTTTTCCTGCTTATAATGGGGCATTTTCCATGTTGGAGAAAGTGGTAATATTAGTTGTTGAAGAACCGTTCATCTCTGAGGGATGCTGAAACTCCCTGCTGGTTTCAGTGAAGCTAGGAGTGTGACAGAGGCAAAATCAGAACCTCAGAGCTCCATCCAAAGCCCGTTGAAGTCAGTAGAAAACATCCCATTGACTTAAGTGGGGTTAGGATCAGGCCCTTTGTGTTTCCCTTGCTCATTAAAACCCAGTCTGTCTACAGAGAGCACAGAGTCATTTCTCTTCCCGGAACCGGGACTTTATTGCCAGTGAATTCAGTTCTCCATTAAGAAATACGATGATTGCTGTTAGAAAGACTCTTGTTACTCAGGAGGGACATGCTGATATTTGCTCAGTAGGGTAAAGTGGTAGTTAATAATGAGATTTGCATTACAGTTGCATTCAGAAGTCCTTCCACTTTTCCAGTATTTTGGAACTAAAGAGGGCACCTACATGTTGTAGCAATACACCTGCACTCTCTTTAGCATATTTTTATGCCTAATGAAAACTGCTCACCTCTGACTGAAAAATCGATCATCCCTAACTTTATTAAGGACACATAAAAATGCAGATTCATTATCAATTTTTCTTATACTGTAGCACCAGACCAACCAGGTATAGAACATGAAAAAGCAACTGAGGCTGTAGCTAGGAAGGGTTTTTTTTCCTAGATAGGACAATGTCACCTCTGGCAAGCATGCAGCTGGGAGGGAAGGGAGGAGGTAACTAGCCATTGCTGACTTTGACTTTGCCAAGCTGATATTTCACTTTGTATTGCAGTCATGCCTGGTTTGTCTGGCTAGGAAACAGGTTCCTTCGTCTTGTTGTTTGGGTTATTGTTTGCCATTGACAGGCATTTAGGGGTGCTGACAGGGCTATCAGCATTTCCATTACTGAAAGATACCTTCTTTACAGAGGATCTTTTTGCTTTTAGGAGAGCCTGTCTTAAAAAGGAACATATTTACTTTGCAAGAGGCTCTATGAGTTTGCTTATGTAGTGTCACAAAGATGCGATCAAGGTGTACTGTTCTTGGTTTTGTTCTTATCTACAGTCTGTTCCTGGGTCTCAAAAAATAACAAGATTAATAACTTTTACATGAAATTAAAAGATGTGATGGTAGAATGAAAACAAACTCACAGAAGACTGAAGAGCGAGGACTAGTTTGCTTAAGCATTAGGAAGGGCTGTATGTGACGTTACAAAAAAGTTCGCCTTAACTGCAGAAGTTTGACTGTTACAATCAAGGCTGCTTGATAACAGCCCAAACATGCCTTAAAGGATATGCACATCTGTTCAGACGCAAAATCTGGCATGCACCTAGTACCTGCTGCCACTGAACAGTTCTGGTAGCAGAACACCCATGGAAACACAGTGCTGGAATAATCCTATGCGCATCCTTACAGCTGGATGTCACGTAGCCAGCAGTAGCAAGTCGAGGATGCTACAGAAGGTGGTGTGTGAAATCCTTCCCTAAACTGTTGGGAAATGAGATCTCCATTACAGAGTGTCTCCCTAATCTCCGTCTGTTAGTGATTTCTTACGGTGGAACTGCAGGGATTATCCGTATACATATCCAATTGCAGATTAATCCCCTTGATTCTTGGCATCACTATTATTTTGTGTGCAATGAGTTCCAGAGGTTATCCATCCACGTTTTTTAAAAACAAAGTATCAATTTGAAGTGTGATTTTGTTCTGTTTGTCTTTGTATTAGGAGGGCAAGTAAAAAATACTTCTTAATTAACTTTCACTATATTGTGTATATTTATTCAGTCCTGTTGTTATCTTTCAGATAAACAGCCCCGATCTTGTCAGTCATTCCTAATTCAGTTGTCTGTCTTTGACTAATAACTTCTGCTGCCTGACTCCAGGACCCTTTATTACCTCCATATATTTTTTAGGTGTGGAGATCAGAGTGAGCCTGTATCCAAGGTGAGCACATGGCATTGACTTTTATGCTGGTATTATAATATTTTAAATGTTTTGTTTTTCTTGTTCCTATGGGAAGATTCTAGCTTTTGTTTACCATGTTCAGGCTGAGCAAATTTCTTGATCTTTTGGGGGATGATGTGATGGATTTTCCTGCCATAAACTCTCTATTATGATGCTGGATTTTATTTCTGCCTATATTTTTGGCAGTAAATTTTGTAATCTGGTTATTTACCCTGTGTTTCTTACCAGTACTTCTTGTGTCAAAGGCTGGACTAGATGCAGGGATCAAGAGATGGGAAGGAAGGATAAAGCCACCATTCATCTTGGGTAGTGTTGTCCCAAGTGGGTTTTTTTCATTTACTGTCAACAAAAATAAGTAAGAGAGACTGGGAACTGCTGGAGAGGGGCCAGCGGAGGGCCATGGCGATGGTGAGGGGGCTGGAGCACCTCCCTGCTGAGGAAAGGCTGGGAGAGCTGGGCCTGTTCAGCCTGGAGAAGAGAAGCCTGAGAGGGGACCTTATCAAGGTCTGCAAATACCTCAAGGGCGAGTGCCCAGAGGCCGGGGCCGGGCTCCTTTCAGTGGTGCCCAGCCACAGGGCAAGGGGCAACGGGCACAAGCGGCAACACCGGGAGCTCCGTCTGAACGGGAGGGAAAACTTCTGCACCTTGAGGGTGCCGGAGCCCTGGGACAGGCTGCCCAGAGAGCCTGTGGGGTCTCCTGCTCTGGGGACATTCCAAACCCGCCTGGATGTGACTGTGCAGCCCTAGGAGACCCTGCTTCAGTAGGGGTTGGACTAGGTGATCTCCAGAGGTCCCTTCCAACCCGGACCATTCTGTGATACTCCAGTTCTGTGAAAAATTTTGGACTATACTTTGAATACCTAGTTTCAGGGGGGCAGGGTGGTCTTTCTCATTTTGTTTCTGTGTGCGTAGAAGTAAGCGCTTATTTTTTTCCTTTGGTCACTTCAGTGATTTGTGGGCAACAGACTAGAAGCACTATCTAAATCATACATGGAACTGGTAGCAAAGCCATTTTTAAGAGACGTTCCTACCACCTCCTTAAGGTAATGACCTAAGACCTTTCATTCCAGTGCTCCCTGAGCTCAGCTTGGATCCTCATTTGCAGTAGTGCCTTTTCAGGTGCCTTTTCCCTGAAATTCCATTGAACTCCTGCTAAGGTGCAATGTATTAATGACACAAAATAGCAACTAATGATAACAGCTCAGTAAAAACTGCCCTTAAGTTACCAAAGCATTTGTTCTACTGGCCTAGGAGCACTGAAGAGAGCTTGGTTCTTTGTGACCACCTCAGATCAGCCCTTGGTCACGGTGTTAGCCTAGAGGAGTCCATCTCTCCATCTTTTCCAGCAGTGTTTTTAGCAGCTGATCTTCCTGGGCTGTGGCTGCAGAACCCATCAAGGAGCAGTCTCTAGCAAACACTCGAGGTGTTAGCTTTGACTACAGTATCAACATAGCAGATGTTTCTGAAGTAAATAAACCAAGTAAATTGTCTGCAAAACCTGACCTGTTCCACTGTAGTTTGCCACTTGATGGGTGTGGATCACACAAATTCCTAATTCCAAATTCTTTCTGAAATTACAGTGCTGTGGCCTTTCCCAGTGAGTGGCACAGGCACCGGAGAGGCCAGAGTCCCAACTGCAAATGTGACTAAATAAGTTTGTCTTAATTTTTAAACAATTAGCTCTGTGAACTAAATGCTCTTCTTTTAATAAGAGTTAGAAAATGTGCTACTAATTCTGCTCCTGCTTTCCTGAGTGCTTCACTTTCAGCCACACTGATGGTTGACCTCCTGCCTTCTGAAAATGTGTGCCCAGTTTCTGAGCCTGTAAAGTAGCTTATCTGAGGCGCAGCTGAACCTAAAATCTTCTGCTGGCTCTCACAATTCCTAGCAGTGCTGAAACAAGCCCATTCTGGGATGCTTCTTTGTGCTGTGTTTTAAATAGGGGGTGTACTCTCTCCTTGCTGAGAATGTTTCTGTGGTTTTGTTGTGGTGTTTTGTTTTTTTTTCCTCAGGATTGGCCTTTGCTGTTTGTCTGCCTAGCCCCTTTCCCACCCTCTCCCTCCAGTTTTCCTTTTCAGTTATTTTTGTTTATGTTGAACTTCTGCCTGCTCAGCTGCAGAGAGCTTGGCGTTGGCAGCCCGCCTTGTGTTGTACGATTCTACAACTTCTGCTGCTTAGCATCGTGTTGGAAATCGCTTTGAAATAAATCCATGTTGGACCAAAAGCAGCATCTTTGTTGTTACCCCCTCAGAATAATTTGGTGCTATAATTGGAATTCTCATTTGAAATAAATAAACATGATTTCTGATCTATAGACAGATCTGGATGCATAGTCAGGGAGAGAGATGTGTGCATACCGCCCTGTCCCTGGAACAGAGCTGCATTTGCAAAGCACGCATGGCACTTCTGGTGCCTTGGGGCAGGTTAGCACTGGAGGGGGAGGGCTGGAGGGCAGCCCCCAATCCCTGCTGGGTCACCTTGACACTTGTCAGGAGAATGGTTTACTCTGTGCTGCACTTGATATAAATGTGCTGTAGGCCTTGTGTTGTTTCCACTCTCGTCTTTGGAAAGTTGATACCCAGTGGCAAGGATAGGAAGTTGTGGCTCCACCATGCTGCTGCCACCTTACCAGTCCTTGAATGGCATGTGGGAAGGGAGATGAAGCTGTGGGCTTTCAGGCTGCCTTTTGTGTGTAGGCTGAAAGCCTACACACAGGCTAGGATTTCCATTTGAACAAGGATATGCAGGAAGTTCAGAGAAAATTCAGGGGAAACCAGTTCTGGGAGAGATCTATGGTAGAGATCTAGACAGTCATGGCCGGGTTGAGGAGGATAGGTAGAGGAGGAGGATGGTTTCAGGCCTTCTAGTAAAGAGGGAAGCATGCTTCAAATGAAACCACTAGGAACCAGTTTCACAGAAGCAGAAAATCTTTGCTGGAGGGTGACAAAGATGCCAGAAGTTCATGTGGGGAGACTGGATGAGTTAATGCGGAGGAGTATACTGGGACATGAAAAATACATAGAAGCAACATGCATCTCAGGAGTGCTTTGTATTGAAAACAAATTGGAAACCAGGAGGGTATTAGAGGTTTGTGCTAATACACATGCACATTGATTTGTTTTCTAACTTAAGGTATCCATTTATCAACGCTGTTTAACTGTGTGTCTGGATTTGTGTGGTAGGGGGATATTTTTTGTTGCAGACAGGACAGGGCTATATAGGCCTTTGGTCTGGCCCAAAACAGCTGTTCATGTGTTCTTGTGTGGTGTAATTCAGTAACTTGAGAATATATTTTTTTTCAGGGCTCTGAAATCTGGGCATTTTTGCTGCAGGCTATTGCCCTTTTTTCCCTGTATCCCCATATTTGCAAACAGTTGTTTGACTTTTTTTAAAAAAACAGATCTTCTGAAACCTGATTGCATTAAAATTTTGTGCTGTAAAGGGAGTGTTTAAATCCACTTTGTGCTCCTTGAGCTGAGAAACGCCTAGGACACAGAGACTTGAAATTGCTTTTTCAAGCCAAGAATATGGTTACTGTTTGTCTGTCACACCAGCAATGATTCCAAGCATTTTTGTGAATTCAGTGAAGACACAGTCTAGTGCAGCCAGAAAAGCAAGGGGTGAGAAGGTACTGATGAGATAAAAATGAGGTGGGGAAGACTTGCAGCACAGCTAATTTGCAATTAGCATCTTCCCACTTCCCTATTGTCTGCCTGTCCTGCAATTCCAAAGGAGACAGAAAGAATTTGGTTTGAAAGGATGCTAAGGATGGCTGCAGAAAGCTGTCAGGGCTACAGACAGAGACATGCCTGCGGTGCTGCCAGAGGAGGAGTAGGTCATGCCCTGTAAGCTCCTGCGGAAAGAGTCATTTAGCACAGCTTGATAGGAATTGGGTAATGGCAGTATGTTTGGAGATTAGATTGAGGAATAAATGACAGATGAACTGCTTCACCAAAAAAATACTGTATACAGCCATCATGCCTGTGTGCAGAAGATCAATAGCTGTCATAACAGTCAGTAGCTGTCCCTACACTGCCCCCTTTTTCTCCCCAGCACCTAACTCCCCATTGCATTCTGTTGCTCAATGATGCAGTAGCACCCTTGAAAAAAGATAAAATGGCATGGATTGTATTATGATGTCAATGGGAAATCTGTGGTGGTTTCTTTTTTAAAGAATCACTTTCCATTGCGGTTTTCTTCTAAACTCCCAAATGGACTTGTGCATTTCTTGAACATAATAAAATGAACAAAATAGTGGGTGTTTCCCTCCTGCTTTATCTGATGAAATTCCTTCTTCTCCCTTAAATTATTAATGATTCATATGCCAGCATTTCTGAGAAGCTGGGGATATTTGTATGGGCACTGGAGGAAAATGGACTCCAGAACTTACTGGCTTCTTCAAGCATTGAGTAAACCTATAACATTCAGAATTTAGAAAATAAACTATTTAGAATTAGGTCATTTTTTGTGTTGCCTCTTTTTGGACTGAAAAAGGGGGACTTTGGGAACCTTGCTGAGTTGTTTGTCCTAGAAAGATGCCCCAGGGTCTGTGCCAGACCTTTCTTCCTGCAGCAGTCTGTAGAGTTCAGTTTCTGCAAACACAGTAGAGACAGAGGCAGTTTCTTTGCTTGTGGTTTCTGGACCCATCTTCCCAGTGGGAACTGTGTTCCCCTGACTTGTCCATGTGGTGTCTCAGCTCCGTATTCACTATGTTTTCTCAAAAGCTGCTGATTTCTGTTAACTTTTCTTATACAAGATCCAAAGAGCTGCAACCACTCCATCACACTAGAATCAACCAAACTAAGGAAACCCCTTAGCGTATGGCTTGACTTCACTTTGTATTTGCTTTGGGCGGTATCCTCTTACTGTTTTAATCACCACTTCACAAATGAGTGTTCCACTGCTTGATGCTTTCAATCGGAAAGAACTCTGTTTATGTCATCACCTGTGTATGATGATATTTATTATCACCAGTGTATGTGTCTGTGTGTGATGATACTTACTATTAACTTCCAGCGTAGCACTATTTCATAGAAAACCAAAGAGCCATCTCTGATGCCTGGAAAATTTGGTAGGTGTGTTTCTGAAACAGACACTGTTATGTGAGTGCAAGTTAGCTGGTCATGAACCTGGGAGAAAACGTGACTGAGGGAGATTTTTCTGTACGATTCCTATAAAATTGCTTAGACAAAATAATCTTTTCAGGTAGAACTTACACAGCAAAAAACCAGACTTACAATGACTTTAAGTTGTATAGTAAACTTTTGTATTACATTTTTTATTAAATTGTGGACTCTTTAAAGTGATTATCTTTGAACATTGATACGTTTCTATAACTTGATTATTTTTGTACCTAATAAAATTCTAAAGACTTTGAGATTATTTCTTTGTGCTTAGAATTGTATTGCCTAGTATTGCCATTAAAATAAGTTGTTTAAACTATTCAAACTCTTTATGCAAGTTTCCTCTCTTTGTACTCTTTCAAGCCTAGATAAAATCCCTGTTTCCAGAAGGTATGTTGCTGCAGCTGGCTCATGCTCATGCCCCTGCCTGACTTGTTTTCCAGCCTTTCCCATGCCCTGAAGCTAAAGACCTGGTCCTGATTTTGGTTCTGTCATCCAACCTTCTGCTAAAAGCACAGCTGACAATGACTTCAGGCTGGTTCACTCAGGGTTTTATCCAGTCTGCTCTTGGAAATCTCCAAGGATGGAGATCTCACAGCCTCCCTGGGCAACCTGCCCCACTGCTTGACTATTCCTCATGGTGAAAAAGTCTTCTCGAATATCCGGTCTGAACCTCAGTTAGTCTTGATTTACTGTTGTCACTCATCCTCCTGCTGTGCACTGCTGTAAAGAGGCTGACCCTGTCTTTTCCGTAACCTCCTTGTAGGTACTAGAAGGCAGCTATTAGGTCCTCCAAGCTGTGTCCCGCCCCACAGGGCCTGTGCTCTAGCCTCCATCTTCCTTGTGTTCTCCATCACTACCCAGCTTTTAAAAAAAAAAAAAAAAATTGGGGGGGGGGTTTGCCATCAGTGCTGATCTCTGAGTCCAATTACCTGAGCATTTTTCTCTACAGTCAACATTTTTGATCAGTCAGATCAATCCATCATTACAGAGAGCATGACCTGGAACTTTTGTGGCTTAAAGACAACACTTCTGTGGTGTTTCAAACCTGTGGCACCACGTGTGAGGGAGCGGTGGCACTGCTGGCGAGGTCAGCAATCTGAACTGGCCCATTAGTATTAGCAGCACAGTACAGCAGCACCTGAAAAACTGGGGAGAACTAAATGGGAACTGAAATGCCTATTAGTTTAATGAGATGTAAATAAAATACTTGGCCAGAAGACAGTCCTGGCTTCAGAAGAGTTCATTTCGTTTGGGCATGGGGTCATCTGTGTCCTGTTTTCCCTATAGGCAGAAGAGCTGATAGTGATTACAATGAAACAGGAGCCCAGCTGGCTTAAAAATGAGGGATTGAGCTGTTGTATGAGACCTGGAGGCACATGTGTTTAATCGTTTCTGTGTAAGGCTGTGGTTTTATTCAAGGGCTAGAAGGGTGCAGATGGATCAGAAAATCCATAGCGCAGACTCTCTACCAGCCTGAACAGGGTGAAAATAAACAGGGTGACAATGCCAGTTTAGTCCTGTGGAGAAAATGGCTTAGCATTTCAAATAATTTAATTTATTTAATTGTGAAATCAAGGTATATCAATCAATTGTGGAAAAGGGCTCAATAAATTTAATCATGAAACACTAAATTATGGCTAGATGGTAGGTTTAATTTTGTCTTCTATTTCTTTTGATGACACAGAGGAGTTCTATTGGTTATGATGCTCAGGTAATTACCTATCACAGTGATAGTTTTAATGGCACAGTATTTCTTGTGTTTTCTGCTTGAAAAATGTGTTGCATATGAGGGGGAAAGAGTATTTTTTTCAGTTTTGTAGATTCTCATTAGCAGGCAAATGTATTTTTTAATTCAATCAGGAGACAGTCCCATAAAGCTGGCCTCTTTTATTGTATAGGGTTACATTTCTTGGTCATTTTAAGCACAGTTGAGAATGTACCAGAAAAGCCATTGTCTCTGCTGTAATTTTATTTCAGCTTTTCTAAGTATCTGCATGGAAGTGTTTTCATGGGAGAACTTGCTTGTGATGTTTTGTCTTCAGATTTTTCTTCCCCTAGGGAAGCTGTTAGTCTTTTAAAATGACATTACAACTTGCTCAATAACCAGTTTGGGAGTTGGAAGAAATCTGGGAGGAACATTGGAAGGAGAAGAGACCTTTTGAGTAGCAATTTACTAGCTGTATGTGGAATGGTGAGTTAATATAAAACTGTATTATATTCTCCAGTGCTAATGATGCATAACATTATTCTTCTGTCTTGCATTTTTGAAATAATGTATGTGTACAAATCAGTCTTCACAACATCCTGTGAGAGACATAACTATCGACACTACCCTAATCCTCATAGTGTACTAAATGAGAATAATGTGTGTTTCAAATGGAGAACTCGGCAAGAGGCAGAAATCACGTTTCTAACTCAAAGTCCTGTAGCTGGTTACGCTGATCATCCCACACACCTCTCTCAATTATTACACTTTACCTTCATGAAAACATCTCTTACAATTCTAATTCTGTGGTTTTCTTATTTTGCTGAAAATCGTAAAGCAGCCCAGGTTGGAAAGGAGCTTGAAAGATCATCTGGTCCAACTTTTTTTGTGGGAAAGGGAGCCCAGATAAGGTTATCTAGCACGCTGTCCAATCACACCTTGAAAATCTACACTGATGGGGACTCTATCACATCCCTGGAAAAGTTATTCCAGTAAGTGATTGTTCTCAATGTAAAAGAATTTCTTTCTTCTATCAAGATGAATGATTTTGATACAAGATCAAAATGTCATTCAGAATGACCCGTGAGTGGTTATCAATTATTTCCTACATAAAAGGAATGTATGTGTGTGAGTCAGTCTGTCTGCCCATGGAAGGAAAGCAGACAAAAACCATAGCTGCTCTCCAGACCACAAGTTGCCAGGCTTTCCTGGCTGCAGTTTGGATTTTGGTTGAGTTCCCTCCTTTCAGGCTTCTGACCATACCCACCCTTCATACTCAACTCCAGCCTCAAACCTAGGAGGAGCTATTGCATTTTTGTCACGTTCTCAACTTTATTTCGCACCTCTCCGCATGATGGAATGCAGGTTTGGTTATGTAGGCAGTGTAGTCAGCAGGAGGTGGAAATACACTTACTGCTCTACTAAGAAGTACTATTACCGAGTTAGTACTGATACAGATATGCTTTATTGGCAAAGGCCTTGATCTTGCAAGACACTCCGCTGAACGACTGCAGAAGCACTGTGCGAAATCCTTTAGTGTCATAGGGAAGGAGGAGGCTTTAAGCACCTCTTAAGTGACAGCATGTTAATTAGTAGCTCACAATGCTGAGGTTCCCCTGGTGCATTTTTTGTATTCTGCATCTGCCTAGGTGTATATTTTTTTCTGAGCCATGTAAACTCCATTGAAAGTACTGAAGCAATTAATGGATATAACACCTATGCAACAACCTATCAAACTATTGAAAGATAATCTTTTCCATTATATATTGCCTTATTTTAATCACTTTCTAACAAACACACCTAACTTGTAAAGGATTAATAAAACCCTCTTCAAAATCTGTTATGCATTTTCCTCTCTTATCTTGCTGACCCAGCGTGCCCCTACTTCGCTAGCAGCTCACACTTTTCTTTCTCCTCTTGGATTCCCCTTCCTCACTCTGATAGTGGGTTTCTTACTTAGGCTCTTCAGCTACAAAATTTCTCTCTTATAGCTTTTCTCCCCTCACAGCCTTTGAAAAACAATTTCTCTCAAGATCTTACTTTAAATCTCTTTTTCTCTTCAGTTATGATGGTGCTTTTAATTGTAAATGGCGATATTTAGTAATGGTTACTGCTGAATGAAAAAATAATAATTTTATTTATGAATTCAGGGACAAATTAGACTGTCAGGTGTGATTCTGTGATTACTGTTATTACTTTGAATAGGACTTTGGTTCTGCCTTTAATTTTTTTAAGAAACCTTCTTCTCTTCTCACTTAGGTACCTTTGATAGTTGAATAGTGATGCAATGATGAGTCCTTTTAATATTAAACCTCCATTGCAGCTCTGTCCCAATCAGCTTATAAATTTGGAAACCATTTTACTGCAGGACATGCAGTACTGGGGACAATCTGTAGTGCAGACTTCTAGAGATGGGACTGCTAGTTCTGTGTTTTACCTGTAAAACCTCCCTTTTTTGAGGAGGTGGTCAAGGCAGCAGTGGATTTATTCCCCACATTTCTTATGCAGTGAATCTCCCTGTATACAAGGAAAAACAAAAAAGGTCTGCAAACCTCACAATCGTCGGCAGTGGTTTGTGCCTCTAGGACTTCTTTCAGTACTGTGGCTGGTGTCAATGTCTGTTTCCCATGTTTCTTTGGACAGGTACTTGCCAGTTCTTGGCTTAAGCAGAAAGACTTAGTCCTGTTGAAAATCGTACAGTATTACAGATTAAAAACCAGTGCCTTAGTTGCAAATCCCGTGTATGACTAACTAAAAAAGTCAGAAGTCAGAAGGCTTGGTGCTCCTTCACAATTCACTTGCCTTGCTGTTCTTTTCACTTGTGCTAAAACAAGCTTCTGCTCCCTGCTGCGCATCTGTGAGGTGCCAGAGAGATTCCAGCCTCAAAATTTTGCTTTCCTTTTTTCTGTAGACAATGGTAGGTGCTAGACTTAATCAAATCATGGTAAGTTTGTTTCTTTACTCTGAAGCTTTTATCTCCACTTTCATAGGAGATTGCGTACATGGCACAATTTGCCAACCAGCTTTATCAACAGATATTTTTTTTCCCAGAGCTTTTATCACTATGGCCATCCAAATTTAGCATGTGTTTGCTGAGAGTCTTGCCAATTTTAAAATTCCAAGCGTGAAAGTACAGAATCAATTTTCTAAAATCTTGGCTCACTGTTTGTCTGACTTGTATTCCATAAAAATAACTGAAGTTTCTCTGCTCAGCCTTTTTTTTTTTTTTTTTTTTTTCCCTTGAGGTGTTAGACTGCAAACATTTTCATCAGGACTTAGGGAGAAACTTTATTGATAAAGATGTAATCAAAATGTGATTCATCCTGTCACACACTTAAAAATTCTGTAAAAAGAAAGATTATTATTCTGCAGCTGCTTAACTTCCTTCAGCAGGTGTTAAATGTATTCCTTTGTTATTTTAAACTTCACAACTCTTTCATTATGGCAAATTTAAACTTCCATCTAGAAATGATACCACTTAGTTTCAGGAGTTTCTTAATAAAAATTGCAGTAGACAATCTAGTAATAATTATGTACGCCTTCATTTGACAGAGAGTATACAATACGCTTTTCATTTGATATCTGCTTCTGACTTGGAAATGCCTCATCAGATAAATATGATCTCTTTTCTCTACCAAATCATCTATTAAAATTTTTAAATAACATAGGATGTGGGGGGAGGGGGACAATAAAAAGGCACATGGCAGTATCATTGGCTGTTATGTTTCAATCTTACCTGAACTGACTTTCCCACTCCTGAGCTAGTAGAGATTCCTACATGCAGCACATCCTTGGCCGTTAGTAGCTGGAGGACTCTGAGAGGAGCTGCGGCGATGCCTTTGCCTGGGGCTGCTGAGCCTCCTTCCCAGCTGCCAAGTCTGAGTCCCAAGAGGGTGAGGAGCGATGCCTGAATGAAGTGGAGCTCTGCTGGTGTATAGCTTGGTAGGTGCGGAAAGCAGTAGGCTCACACGGTGCATGCGGTGTGCTCCAGCCCGCGGATGGCTGCGCGTGGTACCTTCCGTGGCACAGGTAGGCTTTCTGGTGTCTGTGCACACCTTTGTGTCCAGTCTTGCAAGAATCATGCCTACAAGTGTCGTTCATGTGTAGTTTCACAGAGTCCAAGATTCTTAAGTTTTCCTAATTTCAGAAATCTGTAAATAAAGCAGCTCAAAGGCATGTAGCTAGTAATATCGGGACACCTGCGTAGGCAGAATGACCTCTTCACTTATAAGTCTCACTACCACGCATTAGGTGATTTAGGATGTAGTTTTACAGGAAACATTTTAGGACATAACAGAAGTATTCTAGCTGGAATTTCACTTCTGAATATGAAAATTGCGTTTTGCCAAATTGTCTGTTGAATTCTTCAGAAGCACTTAATCTGATTTAGTCTGTACGTTTAGTCTTCAGTAACAAGGGAAGCTCTTATTAACACAAAGATCCCATTAAAAATGACATACTCCAGATGGACTGAGTGACTGAGTCTTCGGACACTGATGTTGGTATATCCTATATTCTGGGACATCTGTGGGTCCCTCCAGTCAGAACTGACAGGCTTGCAGGTGGCCAAAAATAGTCTAAACATCAATGCTGATTATTCATCTTAGAGGTTTGCCTGTCATGAAATCCAAATCACATTACTTGTTTACATGAAACCAAAGTGATCTGGACTAAAGAGCTAAATTCTCAGTCTCAACAGTGCATTCCAGACTGCTGATGTTAAA
The DNA here is from genome assembly GCF_015220075.1 of Falco rusticolus. Classification (NCBI taxonomy): domain Eukaryota; kingdom Metazoa; phylum Chordata; class Aves; order Falconiformes; family Falconidae; genus Falco; species Falco rusticolus. The sequence goes on from NC_051189.1 coordinate 92,922,488, forward strand.
ATCCGCAACAGGAAAAATAAACCAAAGCGAACAGAGGAGATATGTAGATGCATGTGGACATCTATTCAGAAGAATACAAAACTAAATTGTACCCATGTGCTGTGTAATAGGCACTGCCTGCAACTAGACTGTAACACACATGTAAGGTGACCTTTCCTGTGTCTAGAGAGAAGAGAGGGAGGGGAATGGTTCCTTTGAAGCATGGGGTAGAGATTAGGTCAGCTGTTTAATTTTATGCAGGTTCATGTGCATGTTGCCAGCTGCTAGAGTTGTGTAGTTTGCTTCTGGTTACTGGGATCCAATCTATGGCAAACCTGTTCTGGGTGTTGGATCAATGATTTTTTCTAGAGTGGAGCAAGGAATAACGTGGCGATGTGTGTAACAGAGCTTGTGTGGTGGTACAGGACAGGGTGCCTGGCTAGGATGAATAAAAGTAATGTGCACTAGAAAGTGCACTGCGGCTAATGAAGAATGGATTTGATGTTATTTTCCAATTGGCTGTGTTACAGCAGCCCTCAATAGAATATAAATAATCCATTGCTGGCACGATGGAGTTGCCAGGTTGAGCTAATGGCAGGGCATCTTTTCTAGAGCAGGTCTGGGAAAGAGCATCTTCTTTCGCACTGTCCTTATCCTTTGTAAAAGTAACAGCCTAAGTCTGTAGAAAACTAGTCACTCCGACCGTGATTTCATGGACATCTCACTAAGAAAGGCAGAATTGCAGTCCAGATTGCAGAATTCTGGTGGCTTGCAGAGGCACATTAGAAGGAAAGACTCTTCCAGAAATTATTCAGGATAGTTTGCACGTTGTTGACTCGCTGTATACAGTGTGCAGAGTATTGCAGAATGGGTGACCTGCGGTGCAGCTGAGTATACCTTCAACTGATAAAGCCTTAATTATGTATTGTCTATGAGATATGCCTTTTTTTTTTTTAGAGGAGAAACTAGGGCACCTAGTGTGATACTAAAATACGGAAAGGCTTGTGGCTTAGGCTTAGAACTGAAGGTTCAGGGAGGGTGCTGAGGTATGCTTAAGCAGAGGTAGACTGCGCATGACTGTGTAATGATAGGTCTGTCCTAATCTCAGAAGAGATCATGTATTGCAACATTTCGCATTAGCATTTCTGTGTTTATGCCTCTTTTTCCAGACAGAATTGGACTAGACTGTTACTTCTTATCAGCCTTCTACCCTTGTGTAACACCAGGTGTCTAAACAGCAGGTCAGCCTGTCTTTATAATATTCAGATTGGTTTTAGGTGCTTGAATAGCAATTATCTTAAAATTTTGGGAGTCCCTGTAGATTTCATTTTTTCAAAGTTTGTCATTAAGTGTGAGTCAGGGGAGCAGCCCTGACACCTGATCAGTGCTGCAGGGAACCACACAAATCAACAAGTGAAACGCCACAAAAAATTTATTTTGAGATTACCAGTTCAGAACCAGTGATGGCTGACAGCACTGTGGAGGTAAGGAGATACAATTTTCCTTATCAGTAAGTAAGCAGTTGAATTTTGGAAGAATTTACCTGTTTTGAGTCTGCACTGTTAAAAAATCAGTGCTCAAAATGAGAATTTTGTTGCTTCATCACATGGACATTGGAATGCAAAGGTGTTGTGATCAGTTGAGGTAGTGGGGGCAACTGAAGGTCAGACACCGATGCCTTAACTTTCTTCACTGAAGGAATACACTAGGCCACTGATGCATAAAGAACCACTCAGCATGAGTTAGAGCATCAGATCACAACTCTAATATAGCCTAGTTTTGAGAAAAGGCTCAGAGAGTCCAGAAACATTAGTAAAAAGAGTAGTCTAGGAAAAGTTTGCAGAGCTTCAAGGATCTGAAACATAAGTTTCCAAGAAGGTAGTTCCAAATATATATATGGGATCTGAAAGATCCTACAATGTAAAGATAATTGCATTTGTCCAGTGAAAGTGAGTCAGGAAATAGTGACTGTAAAAATGACGTTGTAAGGTTCTCTCTCAGTGACTTGCATATCAAATTTCCTCCGTTTATGCCTTAAAGAGACAATTTTTGTGCCTTAAAGAGACTCCCTACGCTGCACAGTCAACCTGTGATCTAAAATCAACATATGTGCTTTCTTCCTCTTTTTGAGTGTCGCTATCAGCAAATATTTTGTACTCAGAACTTTGCAAACAGTTTTTTGACTGATGCATAAAAGCAGATGAAAATGCAACTATAATGCATGACTGATTTAGTGCTGCATTTGTAGCAGAAGTAACTTAGCTTTCTTGACCTAGCAAATAGATATGATCAGCAGTTTTATATTACATGGCAAAATACTGCATAGTATTGGATGAGACTATACTTCTTTGGCTATAGAGAAATTATAAGCGAGAGAGACTGGAAGCTTAAAGTGTTTAGTATTTTAAGTGTGCCACTAGGGATATAGAAGAATCAAATAACAAATATGTTGCGGCATTGTCAGCTCCTAGGAGGTTGCTCCATTATATTAGCTGTATGCAGCTTCCCTGATAGTGTAGAGCCTCTGTCATCATGTCTGGGACACGTTCCTCTTTCCGTGGCCTGTGTTAATAGGATGAATATGGGGAGAGAGCATAGCTTAGGTTTCCCTAGTTCTGCTGATTCCTGCCTGCTGGTACAAGTCAGAGCAGTATCCATGGTGCTTGAACATATGTTGGGAGGCTGGATCCAGGCAGAGTTAGGCCACGACTGGATGGGTACCCAGGTCTGCCAGCACTGTGCCCTCATCCCTCAACAGAGTGACTCTGAGCCTCTTTGCAGCAATTACAGCAGAGGACCTATATCTGTGGTGCTGGAGTTGACATGATCGTGTTGATACTTCTGTAAAACTGAGCATGCACAGACCTCAGCTGGATACTGATCTAATTAATAAGTGTTGTGGCTTCTCTCCAAGTAGTTAGATCCTGAAATACTTTACCTTTTTTAATTGCTGCATGGAAAGGCAGAGCTGAGGATTGTGCAAATCTAGAAAAGCGAAGAAAGGCAACAGTTCCCAGCGGAGGCAGAGGCTTCTGCATGCTTGTGTCTGTGTGTATTAATTGGCTGTTTGTATATACATAAATGTGAGTGAAGCGGTGCGTGCTTAAACATCCTCACATCAGTCACAGTTTTATGGAAAATAATGCCTGTGTTGCAAGTGAGGTGAATTTTGAGTGTAGCAATACAACATGCATATGAAGTCCAATGCATGACCCTAGAATAAAGGGAGAAGAGGACACAGAATGTACAAATCAGAAGGTTAATGCAATTCAAAGTAGAGATGAAATGTATGTCTTAATTTTGGGCACAGGCATGCAAAAATACTACTGAAGTGGAAGGTGGGTGATCAGAAATTAACTAGGTCAATTATATAGGAAGAGAAGAGATTTCCCTCTTCATTTCACTGGAGGGGGGATTAACATTGGAGGGACATGTAGTTTAGTCAAGTCATGGAAGTCGACATCTGGCTGTCCATTGTGGTGTATTTAGGGTAGCAACTTTTATTTGCTGGAACTGATGCTTCTGTAAAGAAATTTATCTTCATGCTGGCCTGAAAAAGTCACAAATATGTTTTAAAACACTGTTATTCTTCATTCTGTTTTTATTGGCCTTGATCCACTCTAGGAGAAGGCCCAACACTTCCATAAAGATGTGCTACAGGACAGCTAATAAAAGAATATTAAAAGTTATTTTGTATTTTTAATCACTGTTATATGAAAATCAAGTAGACACAGGCTGGTGGTAGCAGTTAAAATCTAGTGCAGAAACCTGCTCTTCTCTTAAGCAGTCATATGAACAAATGTTGGGTGTTACTTCCAGCACAGAAGAGATGAAAACACCAGTGTGGCATTTGTAAACCTGCTTGCAAGATGATCTAAAGACTTTATTGTCGTAGACCCAACCCCTTTTTACACTAATCTTGTAATAGCCAGATGATTTATGGAGAAAATATCATTTGGCTTTTATGTTGCGAGCAACAGAAGAATGATTGCTTCTAAAGTGTTGCTGTTTAGTGAGATATTAATGGAGGGATAATCAATTTACATTTTTACAGCGGAAGTTTTGTAATGCTTGTGGGATTCATTTATTCTTTGCGTTTGCGAAATAGCCTCTGCTGAAATAAAGCTGAAGTAATTTGCTGTGGAGGAATAAAGCAGTTTGTCAAAAAATTTTTTTCGAGGCTCCATACAAAATCCTGCTTTTGAAATAATCATTTGCTTTTTAAATAAATTTAAAATATTTTTTCACAGCCATCTTATAAAATGGATCAGAGTTGTAAATTCCAAATGCTGTATATTCAGTAAGCATTGTGTATGCATTTTAACTATGTAGGTTTTGTTGATCTGCAGTACATAGTGAGATGCGTAAGTATGGGTGACATGTCAATTTGTATTAATCTTCTCAGTACCAGTTGTTTGCTGCTTCTGCCCTATCCTGTCTAAATTCTCTTCCAGGTGATCAGTGCTTTGGTCTGCTCCTGCCTCTGCTTCTGTCATACAGTCGTGCCAGGAAAAGCACCGAGATTGCCTTCATTTTGTGCTATGACGGCACTATAGAGTGCAATTTTAATTTACAAATGATTGTTGTATTACTCTACTGTCTTGGCATTGCAGGAACTAGACAGTGATTATTTTGAACTGCAGACAGTGTCCTGCTTACATGTTTTCTGCTGCTCAGGTAACCTTTGAAGAAGAATTGGGGCAGAAAACAAGGGAATAAAGATGGACTGACAATGCACATCTGCTCAGGCAGCTTATTGGTAGTTGGAGATGATGTACACTGGAAAAAACCACACACAGTCAAAATTGTGATACAGCTGACCAAGTGCTTGGATGTTCAGCACTAATAAAGAAGGGAGCTGGAGCAGAAAAAAACTTTCTGTATTGAGGGAACTTATCCCATTAGTAAAGTCTCACTGCATTCTGTTTCTTTCAGATCCTTTTGAGGATGGGAACATTTTAAATGACAATAATTTGATTCATGTGGCCTGATCTGCGCTTCACATTGCTGTATGATGTATTTATTATGGATGTATACTCTGCTTGTGTGTACTTATATGTCTGTGTAAATTGCAAACAAAAGCGGGTGATTTCTTGATTCCCTTTTTAGTATTCAGCTGCAGTATATGTAAAAATTGGACAAATGACATGATGTTCACTGGTGTTATGCATAGTGTAGCTGTGTGTGAACACTCAGCCCTGCAGCTCAGGGAGCTCTCGTGGCCTCTGAAACATGCCACTTGTTATGTGATCAGTTAGTGAATAGAAGACACATGCTAAAATTACCCTTTGCACACTTAGCTGTACAGCGTGAGACTCTGGATGGCACCTGGAGCAGCACAGGCTTCTGAAAATGTAGCAGAGGAGGAAAAATCCTCTACTCGAGTTTTCTGCTTTTTGTTGTAGACAGACCATGAAATACTGGGTAGAACACCTCCCTCTAAGAGAAGAGAATCCAAAGCAAAGGCAAACCTACAGATGTTTTTTCTTTGTTAATTAGATCAGAAAAGCAGGTCTTGTGGCCAGTTTTTTCTTAAAAGCTGTTACAGGCAGTGGCAAATGGGTAAAGTTCCTGCATCCAGTATCAGGCAGCTGGACAAGGAGAAAGGAAAAGGGCAGCTATGTATTTGAAAATAAGCTTAGCGGAGAGAAAAGATTGGTTACTCAAATTTAGATATTACCTGAAAAATGATGTTTTAGTATAACACACTAAGTCAGTGATCTCAGAGCAAGTTATTGCTGGGTGAAATTCTCTTGTCTATGCTGTGGATGGCAGTCAGGCAAAGACCCCAGGATGGTGGTTTTGGACTTGTGAAACACACACTTAGGAACAACTGTGTGTAGGATGTATAGTGCTCTAAAGCCTTCTGACCTAATCAGAAAAGCTTTCCTAATGAGTAAGGATAGCTGGTGATGTAGGCAATGTGTGGGATGGGACTGTACAACATGGAACTTCTCTCTCAAATGGCTGGAGCATGCATATGGCCTCCAGCAGGTGACAGCTGGTGAGAGGGCTGCAGGGATGGGTACAGAATAGGATATTACTGGAAAATCTGTCTTTAAATGTGCCGGTTGTAAACTCCAAGTATGTCTGGAAGAGAAAACTTCCACCCGCCTATACTACTTTATACTACTTTTGTAATCATGTTCTTTTTAACTGCAAAATGTAGCAAAGAGAAATACATTCTTGAAAAACACGTAGCAGCAATTGCAGGAAGCTGTGATGACTTTCAGCGCACAAAGGAAAAGGAAACAAAATTCAGATGAATCAACTTTCAATTATCCTTTGAGGTGTCTTTAAGTCATCATTTTAATATCATACACTGAATCTGATTTACATTCAGTTGTGTGCTGGCTTTGGCTCGGATAGAGTTAATTTTCTTCCCAGTGGCTAGTATGGGGTACGCTTTGGATTTGTGCTGGGAACAGTGTTGGTAACACAGGGATGTTTTCGCTGTTGCAGAGCAGCGCTGACACGGAGCCAAGGCCTTTGCTGCCCCTCACCCCACCCCACCAGCGAGCAGGCTGGGGGGCAGGAGGAGTGGGGAGGGGACACGGCTGGGACAGCTGACCCCAGCTGACCAAAGGGGTATTCCAGACCACATGATGCCCAGCGTATAAAGTAGAAGCTTAGAAAAGGGGAGTGGAGTATGTTTGGAGTGATGGCGTTTGTCTTCCCAAGTAACTGTTACACATGATGGAGCAATACTTCCCTGGGGATGGCCGAACACCCGCCTGCCCATGGGCAGTGGTGAGTGAATTCTGTGGTTTGCTTTGCTTGCATGTGCGGCTTTTGCTTTACTTCTTAAACTGGTTTTACCTCAACCCACAAGTTTTCTCATTTTTACTCTTACAATCCTCTCCCCCATCCCACTGTAGGGGAGTGAGCGAGCGGCTGCGTGGTGCTGAGTTGCCAGCTGTGGTTGAACCATGACAACTTGCAAACTTCGAATATAAAGTCCCTGGATAATTTCAGGGTGATAGGAGTAGGTAGATAGGAGTTGATATGTCCCTGAAATGTATCATTCATTTTCACATTTAATACGTGTTTAGAAATGGAGCCAAAACATTATCTTGAATGCTCAAACATTTTTTGTGAATTACAAATAGAGTCTTAGCCAAATGAATTATAGAAAAACTATACTGAGTTAGAGATTATTCTGGAGAAGTTATCTAGTTTTCTGTGGGGAGACTTACTGGCCATTTACACTATTGTGTGTGTTTTTTAAATAAAAGTTTTATTAATTTGAAGATCAGATTTCAAGACAAGGTCATTTTGCTGAAAAGTGACTTTCAGTAGAGAAATAGCATATTTTAGAAAAAGTTTGTGAGGTATAAAACAAATGAGGCTTAGATGAGGTTGCTCTTGCAATTAACTATAGATTCCACTATGCGAGATTGTCATTTTTAGAGAAACAATTACCTTGTTCCTAAGACAACCTATTTTGAATCTTAAACTTTCTGGAGTTTTGTTCTTTTCATCTTGAATTTCTCTGTCCAGCCCATGTTCCAAAGAAGACCTTCAAATGTGAGCTGTATTTAAGCAAGTGTTTTCAGTAAAGTGAGTTAACCTGAAATGACTCCAGGAGGAATTGGAAGCAATCTCTTTATAAAATAAACCAGAAAGAAGAAGAAGAAATAAGTTTCTACAAAAAGATCAATAATGAGAAGGACTCAAGTTTTCTAAAGACCTCAGGAACCAGCTTGTAACTTAACATGTTAAATACAGCCGACGCTAAAAAAGCCTGATTTCTATTTTCCCCAGAAGGTTGAAAAGCAGCAGACCTCTGACAATGGAGACATTTAAAAAAAAAAAAAAAGTCTGTTTTGACATCCAAACCAAAGACATGCAGGGAATCAGTTAATTAGTCTTTACAATCTTGTGATGGGATGCTTCGCTTCAGGGCCTTGAAGTTAGACATTATAGCCTATGTCTTTGGTCAGCGAAGAGAATAGATTTCTCCTTCTCTGGGTCTAGTATCTTAAACTTGCCGTTGAGTACATGTGTTTTATTGTTCTGTGCTCTGCGGGTGCCCTGCACAATATTGTTCCCTGGAAACCTGTGAGGAAGAAAAGACATCTGTCTGATGACTGTGTAGATGTGGTGCCCTGAAAATGGGAATTGTGGTCAGTTCCTCATCTTCAGCAGACTTTTGCTATATAGCAAGAAAAATTAAACGTGTGGTGGTGTGTTTTCAGTGGCAACAAAGTTTTCAGTCTGCTGAATTAATCTGTGATGGCAAACTGATGAAGCTGGTAACCTAAAAGAAATTGAAGGGTCTTCTTGGTCCATCAGAGACATGGTACAAGTAAGAATCTTTTCATCTTGTTCGTGCTGCACATCAGATCTGGAGATAACAAAACAGAGAAAAAAAATTACACTGTTTAGTGTCTTTAGTCCCCTTTTTCCTCAAAATGTTCACCAGTAGCTGGAACATAACATTACCTAAAACTGAGATGCTTGTTTTCTCTTTTTAAACTGTGCATTTCTTCCATTCTGTCTTGTGCTGGATGAAACTCTCCTGCCGGTGCCTCCCAGGTTGGTGTAGCAGAAGTGAAGTGTCAATGAGAGGACGAAGGCCATGGTGTTATGGCCGGGATTTTCTTGCATCTTCACTCTACAAGCCCCTGGAAGGTTATGAAACACTTTGGCCGTATTTGAAGTTCTCTCTTTTGCTTTTTTGCTTAACTGTGATGTCAAGACCTTTTTTGAGAGAAGTGATGTAACAAACCATTGAAGAAAACTTGGCTTTGCTGATGTTCGTTAGAAATGTTTGCTAGCCTTAAAACTACACAAGCTTATGGGGAGTTGTGGTGCATTCTTATTAAGAAGATGTTTCATATTTTAATGGGCTGTTTCTCATGCATTTGAGGTACTGTTATGCTAGCTACTCAGTTTTATGAAGTTAAACAATAAACATTAGAAGTAAAACCTCAGGAAAATTGCCAGAGTGCAAAATAAATATGTCCCTCAGCAGATTTAATTTCCTTTCATTTTCAAATTTTTTTTCTTTTAGTTTAGTAACACATATTTTAGTATTTTGAACAAGGGAAGAGAGACTTTAATCTGAGCCTCTAGGTCTGAAGGCACAGAAAGGAGTGATCTGTTTTCTGTGGAGCTTTTTCAGTTAACCCAAGCATTTGCAGTGTGGGGCCTGTTGATGCTTCTGCACTTAAAATCTTTGTGGCTGAACCACAGTGAAGTTGAACTTGGAAGTCAACCACTAAGAAACCTGGAATGGTCCAAGTAGAACAAATAAATATTTGGTATATAAGTTTATCTTTTATGTTTTCTGAATTTACCTGCTTTTATAGACAGTACTGGCACTTTTTTGTGATTATGAAAAACTAAGTTATTTATTTAGCTGTAGTCTCGCTCTTCCATGTGCACGAATCTGAGCGATTCAGCATTTTGTTTGCGCAGCACAGGACACAGCCCAGGGGGCAGGTAGTGTCCATTAATTCCTTTTATTTTCACCTGGCCTGTGGGCATGTAATTATATTTCACGTGTTACTGTCAGAATACCTTAAGCTGCGTGATGAATGTGAGTCTATCAAAGGTGTAGAAAGGCATATTTATTTCTCAGGAAGGAGCAAGACTTCCCTTCTCCAAGGTGGAATATAAATCATGTGGGCAAGGAGGGAAGGAAGGCTCCATGTTACGGTAAGCACATTTCTAGGCAGGAAATTCTCCTGCTCTGCACAACCTTTACTTACTACTCAAACTACTAGCCCCAGGCATGAAAGGCTCAGTTTCATGGCACAGATGGCATTTCATCTGTCAGGCATCTGGGCTAATTTCGCCCTTGGACCTGTTCTACCAGAGGCCTTTGAAAAGGGTTAAGAGCAGTAGGGTTTGGGCTCTGCTGTTTAATATGTGCACTCCTCCCAGCTGCTAGTTTGCTGAAGACACGGTACCAGCATGTTTGTTTATCACTGGTGCTTTCAAAGCATAGAGCAGAGTAGGAGCGCTTGTAGTTGTGTTTTGACTGTTTTTTAAAGTTATAACGCTATATATACTTTCTATTTTAAAATGATGTTTTAAAAAATATTTAAAGAACCTTGAAAAAAGGGTTATAAGAGGTATAGTAACCTTCCCTGCAGACAGACGCATTTCTGTTCCTGGCAGAGTTGTTTAGGGGAGGGAGCAATGCAATGAACTGAGTATATAACCAGCTCTCTGTTACTTGTGGCTCTGGAGACAGAAGCACCTCAAGCAGTAGATGGTTTCTGATCACCCTGTGGGTGATGTGGACTGCAGTGCAGAGCAGAGCCAGCCCGGGTCTGCAAGGGCTTGTTAACACCCAGCGCTGCCTGAATCGGCCAAACTGGCCCTGGAAGTAGTGAAGTTGCATTCAGCAGTCTTGTTTCTGAGCAAATAAACCCATCTGGGCCTTTGCTGCTGATGTGGGGCCAGCTCTGATGTCTCGCCATCTGTGGTACAGTTAACTTGTGGCCCCACTTCTTCTTGGGGTCCTCCAACTTCAACTGTACCATCTGCTGCTCAGCTCTCGGACTGAGCAAAGCGCTAATTACCATGTCGACTTGTATGGCCTGGTTTAGGCACTTCTACAGCCCAGATCAGTTGATCTCGTGGGTCATGATCTTGTATAAGGCACAGAAGGCCTGTATTTGTCTGTGCCTTTGGGTTCTGACTTATTTTGCATCTTCAGTGGAGCTGATTTTTATTCCCTGTGGGAGAGGAGCATCCCTCTAGCCTCTGGGTCCTCAGGCTGAGACTTGTTACATAGGGTAAGTATGAAGAGGAGGATCCTGAGTGTAAGGGGGAACCCCAGCATCAGAAACTGGAAAGTGGTAGGAACAATTCCCTTGATCCACAGTTGAGGGGATCATAAGGAAAAACTACAAGCCAGCATTTCAGAAGAGTTTGAAGCGATAATGGGAGAAGCTGCCTTAGAGTTAAATTCTTCAATGCATTTGCTGCAAAATTTTTCATCCTCAGATCAAAGATGAAATATAATGAATGCTGAGTAAAGAAATCTTAGCTGTAACCAAAGCCTTTTGAGGAATAAAAGCCAATTAAAACAAACAAACAAACAAAGAGGCCTAAAATAGAAAAGCTAGTGGAGCCTGTGAACACTTCACAATTCTTTGGACTTGTTCTTGGGTTGGGTTTGTGGGGGTTTTTTCTTGCTTACTCCCCTGCATCAGGCAGTGCTTGATATCATCACCTTGTTGTCATATTTGCTTGGAGAAACAAATCTGTCGCAGCAGTTTCCTGTCAATACCCTGTCTTGAGTTAGCAGCATATGCCTAGCTCCAGCACTGTAGGATGATGTCGCTATTGCTGATAAAAAACCCACTTTTTTCATTATCTATTGAAGAATGAACTGCACACTGGCATTACCCAGATTTGGAAACCAAGTGTGCTGTCAGAGACGGCATGAATTTGAATTTGTAGCAATTCTTTGAAGTCACAGTTTCAGCCTATGTATAGTTTTTATAACTTCAGATTTCTATGGAGCATGGAAGAATTCACATTCAGAATGAGTTCTCTGATTCTGTGGTTTTTCAACCCCACTTTTAAAATTTTTTAGCATTTACATATGAACACACATACATGGCATCAGTATTCCCAATGTAACGTCGTACCTATACGTAGGAGCAACCCCACAGAGAGCTGTCAGTATCCTTGCTTTTCTCTCACATGTTGCTTCATTCTCATTAGGATTTTACATTGCTTAGTTTTATTGATGGTGTCAGAGAGGATAGTGCGAGGAGACTGGTTATATCAGAGTTGTTTTGTGATTACCACTACCAGACAGTTTGCAAAAAGGTATTCCCATAATAGGAATTTTAAATAGAACTGAATCAATCTACTGGGTTAGATGGTAGCACTGTTTGTTTGTAAGGTGATACATCCTGAGAAGAACAGATACTTAAATGAATGGAAATTACAAGGACTAAGCAAACGGGCATGTCTGCATGGCTATAGTGTGAAAATGGTGAATGTAACCTTGTGAATAGCTTCATTAGGCATTGTAACAGAGGTTAAAAATGATAGCTCTGCTTTCACGAAGATATGGATAGCAGAGATTCAGTAAATCCCAGAGCAAATAGTGCATGTGAGAGGATGGAGACCAAAGAGGATAATGTGCATTAGTCTACATATGTGGATCCACATAAATCTTTCTGGTTGTTTTATGTTTGCCAAGTCTAAATTGGAATCAATGTGGTTGCTTGCATATATATATATTTTTAATAATCACTGTCTGCATTGAACCATTCAGCTCAGTTTTGTACCATGTGGAGAATTCCTCCTGAAATAAAATGACCAGCTGCAATTTAGCTGGAAATTTAGGCTTTGTAATGTGAAAGATCAATAGTAATGTTTCCATTTGTTTTTGTTTTAAAAAGAGATGTCTTTTTAGGCCAACAAATGAGCTGAGCAGAGAATAAGTAAACTGTGCACATCAAGAGGTCTGAATCAACAGCCTCAAAAGTTTGAGGGACCACATCAAAACAGACAGGTAGCAACGAAGGAGGCTGCGTGACACACTGAAGATCAGCAGTGGACCAGTACTGTGGGAATGTGAAGGACCTTCAGCCTCTGTCAGGGAAGACAATTCAGGAGACAATCAAAATGCTATGCTTAGCACAGCTAAGACCAGTTTTCCCCTTCCTCAGAAGACACCTCCAGGGCTCAGTTCTGAAGTAGTTCTGCTGAGCTGAAGGACCAAGAGTAGCCAAGCTGGTTCAGCATCCTTGCTGAAGACATACTGTGTCAGGATGTGAATGAGCCAAAAAGTCATAGTCCTGCTGTCAGTCTCCTGACCAAGCCATCTTTTCCTATTTCTAGAGTATGATCAATGCTTAGAAAAGTGAATTTGGGGTACGCAGCATGACCCTTTCCCTCACTCTGCAGTAGGGTGAAGGAACTTGAGCAGGTATCTGGGAGGCCATCTAAAAGTCTTTAATTTAAAGCAAGAACTAGGATGAAAGTAAAGGTTTCTTTCAAAGATGCTGTCCCCCATAATGACCAGGCCTACCAAGCTGGATGTGCAGTTCTCCCGAGCAGACAGGCAGACGGTGACTGCACCAGTGCCTTTCCAAGGAGTCTCATCCCAGGAATGCTCCCTTTTGTTTCAGCGTGTGCATGGTTGCACAAGCAATACCCCGGCTGACATGAGACCATCTTTAGCATTTAGCGGTATCTTTTAATTTATGCCAATCTTTGTGTTTTTAACACTTAACAAATGCATTTGTACAGTTTATGTTATTAGTACCCATGTTGATGGGTGACTACACATAACAGATTAATCTCTGAGAAGCAACCGAGAGCAGGGCCTCATCGTGGTAGTAGTTGTTGCAAAAAGAAAGTATGCTTGAAAAAGCTTTTTAAAGACCAAGCAGAAGAGAAGATGACAAACACTAGAATGACTTAAAGCACTCTGAGGCAGAGTGAAGCTGAGGTGAAGAGAGCACAGAGTGAAGAGCCGGGAGCCAACAAGTTCAGGGAAAGATGGTCCAGACAGAACTGTAGGAAATTTTCTGAATTTCACAAGGGCCCTGCTTTAGCAGCTTCTGCAGTAGTTTCTCTTGGATCAGGTCCTTGGCTTTGTTCTCCCTTCCCTGAAATCAATCTGGAGATAGCTTGTCGCTCTGAGTTTTCTGAGAATTCAGAATTTCTTAGAATTTACAGCTTTAGAATTTTATGCTTTCTCTTCCAACGCATTATGCTATGCACTCACTCAGCCACTTTTGCAGCTCTTTCCCCTGGCCCGGCTGTTTGCAAACAGCACTTCCCTCACCAGTGGGTTAGCCCAGACCTGATGTTGCAGTGAGTTTAGTTTGAATGTGGCGAGCACCACGGAGGTGGCACAGCTGTGGGAAGGTAAGCTGGAGTCTGTTTGTTGCGCATGGTCAGCGGTACCATCCTCTAGTGGCAGGATTGTTGGGAAAGATATGTGAAAAGATAACACAAATGTTGAAGAGGCTCCAGGAGGAGCCTGGCATTTAGCAAAATGTCTTTGCTTGCAAACTGACAAATTAATAAATGATGGAATCAAAACTGGGATCCTGCAGTGTCACTTCAGAGTTGATGGTAGGAGCAGAGCAGCACTTTAACACTTTGCCTGAAGGGAGTGAAAAAAAAAAAACCTGTTGTGAGTTAAAAGGAGAAATGTTCATCCCATAATTGCCTGGCACAAATTTCTCATTTACAATAACCTGTCAGTTGCAATTTTCAGCCTTCAGAAATAAGTGGCCTGGTGTTCAAGACTGCTAAGTACCAAAAGTTGTGCAGGTCAAGTTGTGTTGAGAACATAATCTGAAAACAAAGTAGCAAGACGAATGTTATGACTTCCATACCTTTGATTAGCGGGATGGATGTACAAACAGAAGAAAGCAATCCTCTCTCTCTTTTGAAGCCCACTCAGAGATTTTTGGAGCTGCTTTTAAAGCGCAAAATCAAATAATTTTATTACATGCGAAACAAGAGCATTTCATTTTGAAGCCTTTAAGACATGAGAAGGGCCCAGGATGCCATTTGAGGCACTGCGGTAGTTTTGAGTTTTAATGTTAACTTCTCCGTCTCAGTATGATGTACTGACCTGTCCCACATTGTAAGGATTAATTACTTAGTTTGCACTGCCACTTGGAAGACATAAAGCACGTCTCATGTCAGGTAAGGTCTGCATCAGAAGATTCAAGAAAGCACTAAGCAGTGTTTGGGGTTTGTTTTCTTTTTAAGTCATCTGGCAGCACCTTTCCAATCTACCAGCTACAGGATAAGTTTATTTTAGGCTGAAGGGAAGAGCAGACTGTTTTGAGATGTTTTCAGTTCACTCAAGCCATGTTTGCTTGCTATAGCTTTAAGTCATAAATCGATTTAGAATGTTAACAATTGCTGGAAGTTGTGAGTAAGCATTTGAAATGCTGTTTGGGTGAGTGTGTCCTTACGCCGTAAGCTCCTTCAGAAAAGATTATCCTAACAGGCAAACTTCAAATCTTTATTCTTTTTTGTGTTTCATCACGCAGAAAAACCAAACTTCTCTCAGCATTTTGAGAGGCAGTCGTGCCTCCCTGCTGATCATCTGGGAACTGCTGTTGGCTTCCAGAGACAGAGAAAAGTCAAATAAACAAGGCTGCTGAATGTTATGGGGGACTACAGAAGAGCAAAAGGGGCGTTCTAGAGATTGGCTTGAACCAAGCTCCATTGTGCTCTGAAAAAAATGAGAAGTGCAGGTTCCAAAGTTTGCAGAAAGATAAAAGAATAACCGGACTGACCTGACACCTAACAAGTTCCTGGTCCTCTGACTTGGACACATCTCTTTGTAAAATTAAAAAAAAATAATGTATTGGACAAGCAAAATGTCTCCCTAAACCTCTTTGCCAGTAACTCGTGTAGCTGATACCAGCTGTAGACTCAGAGACTGCCTTTGCTTCTTTATTGAGATGATTGACCTAAGGTCAGTGGGTAAGTTCTTTTCAGCAGTCTGTCATGTGGGTGCCGGTCTGGTCTCCTAGGTCTGAGTGGAGCAGTTTCTTTCCAGGTCACATTGCTTCCAGCAGATGAGGTATTTCAAGATAAGCTCTTTCCCATGGGGGTAGTTGATCCAATCTGTTCTTTTTTCCATCGCTTTGCTAGTCCCAGCCGTTTATATTTGTTCACTTTGGGCTCTGATGAAGTAAATTCTCTTTTGCAGTGACCTCTGCTTCAAGTGTGCAGTAAATGACCCAGTCTGTCCATATTCCACTCTACCCGTGACACAGCTTTTCAGTTCTGACTTTTTCATATTGAAGATATGCATAATACATCTTGTATAACATGTATACCATGATTTCAGACTACCCCTAAGCTCCTACTTTAGATTTTAACATGTTCAAAAAGTAACTGTGGTGGTTGTCTGCTCTAGGCTAATGTATGGGTGTATGTGTGAAGTGTACCAGCAATTAGAACGTTCCACTGATATATCTCCAGTAACATTTTTTCTCCATTTGGGATCTTTCCAGTGAGATTTCATGACCAAATACATAGTCTTTGCCAAATACTGTTTTGTACCAACGTCAGCAGTCAAATCTAAAGAGAGAGGAGATCAGATAGAAGTGAGCTTAGGTTTTACAGTGGTATTTTATCCCTGTTGCACGTGCAAATACTCCATTCTTCTGTCCACAAGTTCTGACAGATCTCCAGTAAATCACCTGCCCTACCTACAGTGGGGGACTTTCAAATGAAGGAAGATTTTGGATCTATTTCTTTCCATTTTTTTTCCTTGAGGACATAAGTAAAGCCCCAATCTTACGTGACTACTGTTAATATGTCACAAAAGCAGATGACCCGGGACATGAATAGAGAAAAATCTAGGCAAAACAAATGTTTTAGTGTTCTTGTGCTCTTAGAAGTCACCTTTACTGCAATGGTGTGCAACACACATTTTCTGTGCCTCCAGTGCAGCAGTTGGAAGAGGTGTTGCTGTAACAGAATACAGGAAATTTTAGGAGTGGAGGGAAAGGGCAGAAAAGCAAAACTCGGGATCACATTGTTATTTCTTGTTTGCTTTTCTGAATGATGATACTGCAGATAGTCATGTATTTACCTGACTACCCACCTGTTGTGGTTTCTGTCCTACAACTTCAGTTTTGCGAGGTGCACTCAGGTTTTATTTGTTTATGTTGTGCTTGTTCATAACCCTGTTCTTTGCAGGTTTTTTACTTCTACTTCTTGAGCGACACTTCTGTCACATTTTTGGACTAATATAATAGTGGATGACATTTTTATATCCTGAAGGCTTGTAGAGAATTTTAGTGCCTGTAGAAAAAGGTGAAAATCTGGAAATGTATATTTGGATGGGGGTAAGTCATTCTACATCACTACTACTTCAGGTGTTTTGAATGCCTGTTAGAAAGTCCCCCTTTTTCCCTTCGGATGTAGCTTCTCCTCAACAGCTGTTTTAGCATAATAGAAAATGCCATTGCTAAGAGGGATCCTCTCTTCTCCTTGCCACTGAAGTGATGTGACATGATATTTAGTCAAAATAAATGCCAATGGCAAAATAAATCTTTCAGGGAAAAGTGAAACACCTTCATGAATCCAGAAAGCCGTGGCTCCACAGTGGATGGGTAGAAGGCTGGCAAAGCAGCTGTCATTGTTTCAAACATGATTTTCAGTGGGAGAGTCGAGCAGTGAGAGGGCAACACGTGTAAGTGCCTCCAGAGAAGCAGGGCATGGCCCACCATGATATCTGACAGGAGGAAGGTCTGCGGGAGGTGGGGTGCTGCTGGTACCATTTCTGTTCTCCTCTGGGGATTATTCCTTTTCATGTGTCTTTGGGACTGCCTGGATTTCTAGGTGCAAAACTGGCTGGAGCAGGTCACGAGACTTTCTCTGTCCAGGTTAATTTGGCAGACTAAGCTAGAGGGTTGCAGGCCCTGGTGTGGGTTTGTGCAGCACAAACCAGGTCCCTCAGTCAGATTGCATGCATGTGTTCATTAATAATGCTTTGAGGGAACAAGGAAACGCTAACAGACAGATGGGCAGATCTCTAAATTTTACACTGCAGAAGGAATGAGGGAGTCCTGCACAATAATCGGCCAGAGGGAATGGCAGGGTCTCCATGGCCACAAACTGCTCCACTAATTGCTACTCTTTCCTCTCAACTCTCTGTGCTGCTTTGGTGACATCACTTTTGCCAAGCCTCAGTTAACTCATCTGTAAAATAGGGCTAATCAGATTTGCCTACCTTACGGAGATTAATTTATTAAGTTTACATTGCAAAACGGTGTGAAAGCATAAAACGTTACGGAAATGTTGAGTGGTAGCCATGTTATTCTAATTTTGTTTATTGAGTCTCATCACACATAATGTCAATGCACTTCTGCAAATTATGACAGCACAAGCTAATCAAAATGTAGGCTTTAAAATTTTTTTTATTATTATTTTGCAATAATCTTGCTAGTTTTCAAAATCAATATGAGTTGAGTAAATAAAAAAATGGCCTATCTTTTGTTAGCAGCACAGGCCATTTTAAATTCTGCTTTGGAATGTTGCTGGGAGCTTCACCTTTTTCTGCTTCCTATATTCTGATCGTCTCACAATTTTAGCCCCTCTGTTCCTTGCTCTATCTTGCTCTTCCTGTAGTTTTCTAAAGTGTTTCTGCAGCACTTAAATCCCTTTGGCCCTTGATTTTAACTTGCTGGGTGTAGTGCTTTCACTTTGAATGATTTTGGTTTGAATTTCACTCTGTTTTAGCATCATGACTGGTAAGTATAAGCTCATTACTAAATGTTTACACGTGTAGACCCTGGGGGGAAAAAAGCCCTTCTAGTTCATCTACCAGGGGATACAGTGAGTAAGTGTACAGGACTGAAAGTTCTGCTCTTCTGTTTTCTGTTGCGAGCAAATGTCCTTTCTTAAAACCACAACTAGGGAAGGAAGCAATACTTGGCAAAGAACCTTCCATTAAGAACACTTGCTGGAAATGTCTGTACATTGCTCCTGAAAAATACACTGCATTCTTCAATTTACATTCTTCAAAATGGACAGAGAAAGAACTTTGCCAGGGGACCTAGGTGGCTTGTTCAGGAAGCTGTTGTAATATACAGAAGTCCATCACAGCCTCAGCCACCCCAAAGGCAAAGCAAAGCCTCAGATGATCCTTGAGTCCCAGAGGGAGGTTGTTCAAGAAGGAAAGATATTAAGAGTGACACAGAGGGCGTGAAGTCCACTACACAGAGAGCGCTTGTCATGGTCTTTAGTGTAGTGGCTGAATGTAAGTAGGCATTCCTGTAATCAGACCATTTTCAAGCAGAACTGTTTTGAGGTGAAAGAAAAAGTAGAGGTTGGAAAAGTAAATACGGTGCCTGTATGTGAATGATGTGTTCTCCCAGAAAACACTAGCTAGAGAGAATCACCATGTATAGTGTAGGTGTTTTCATTCTATTTCTAGAGAAAACTTGTCTTTGAAGGTGTGGGACAGGTTTTTGTGTGTCTGCAGATGCCTACGTACCAAGCAGTGTGCCAGGGACCAGGCAGTACACCATGCACTTAGCATCATCAACTTTTTCAGCCCCCAAATATCTGGCATCTCCAAAGACTGGCACACAGCAGTAACCCCAAGTGGATTGGCCTGGCCAGCAAGCACTTCTTCCAGAATCAGAGAAGCTGATCTGGCTCTTAAGCTGCTTAACTGTGGCTTATTGTGGGCCAGATTTTGATGTTAGTAAGGTCAGTTTAAACCCATAAGAACTTGGCTGATACTGGTGGGTTACTTCAGGAGGTGTTATTCCAAGTCTGGCACTTCCCCCTGAAGGTGGAGCAGACTCTTCTTTCAGCAGCGCTCTCTTGGGCTTCCTGGAATAGAAACTTCCCAGTGGCCCATAAACATATTCTCCTAATCCAGGGAGGTCCTGCAACATTGGCACTTAGTGTCTTTTCCATATAGAGGAGTGATTTCAAATTCATTTTTAATAAACTTCAGTGGTTTTCTCTCGGGATTTGTGTAGTTAAATTCTTAATAACTCATTTGTTGAGCTATTCATTCTCAGGGAGTTGAATGTTCTCCCTGTATTCCTGTGGGACCACGCCAGGCTCAGACTCTGTGTACCAACCCCACGTTGACAAAGACTTGATATCTGCCATCACATACCCATTCTGTGCAGCTTTTACTGAGTGTTTGCTTCCATGTGGGGAAGCCTTTGATTGGTCTTAGGATGGCAGTTTGGTTGAATGGGGATCCCTCCCTCCATCGGGAACTACAGAGAGGAGTAGTTTGGTTTGCTTGTCCAGGCTGTGGGGATCAAGTGGGGTTGTGATAACATCCAAAGGTGGTGTTCAAGAGCAGGTCTTCGTTGTGAGGTAACCTGTACAAATGTCAAAATGGACAGAGGGCACATGGACAAAGAGGTAGAGAGGAGGAAAGATGGGGAAACTCTAGCTGTAGGTAATAAAAAGACAAAGGAAACAGACTGGACTTTATGGAGTCCTATTGGTGATAGAAAAATATGAGGCTGGAACACTGTAGACCCATGGTGTATTAAGGACCTGGGTACCAGAGGCTCAACATCATTAATGATCTTTGTTTCTTTAGCATTTACAGCATATGGTATCAGAAGCCTTGGAAGTGCCAGATTTCCCAGCCTGGAAATTAGTTAGTGTTTTCAATGCACACAGCTTTGGCCTTGCTCCTTTTTTCCCACATCTTAATTAAAAAGCTTCTGTCAATGAGCAAATGAGCAAAATGTTGAGCCAGAGAGGTGCACCTGAAGTAACTCAGAGTGAGATTTTATTTGGCAAGCCAGAATTTTACCACTTTTAGGATTGTCTGCCACGGCAACCTCCTGATGCAGAACTTGGCTGTGCAGGTGTAAGCAGCCGGTTCAGTTAGAAAATGAGGTGTAAAGAAATCTACAGTACAAGAAGCAGGAGCCTAAGAGGAGGTCATGGTTTGGGCCTCACAGAGACCAAGCCAGACTAGGTTGATGAATCCCTGAGGAAAAGGAGAACAGACAGACTGCAGATGTTAAAACTAATAAGCAAAATGAACCGTGTACAAGGCAAGAGCGGTTTGGTTTCCTACAGCATATGCAGGTGCTGCTTTATCTGCTCTTACTATGGGAGATGCTGTGTCAGAATATCGATCTGTCAATTTTCAACATGATCTTTCAAAATGTCCTTCTAGTGGATGCTGGCCGAATTGTGATTCCTCAGGTCACAGAGGAAAAGCCACTGTATCTGGATGTGTTTCTTTCCTGAATGCCCATGGCATTTCACCGAATGCTTTTGTATGCTTGTATGACAAACTACCTCCAGCTAATAACTCGTTACACATACCTGTAAAATTAAAATCAAGTGTGTCAGTATAGTAGCTAGTACAAATTAAATTCACAGATTGAACTGACAAAAATGAAGAGGAAAAATCATTGGTTATGAGAGAATTTCAAGGAATATAAGTTAATGCATTTTTGAGACAAAGTGTCATCGGTTAGGTGAAAGTGACATGTTTTCATAAAATCCTTGTAGTATTGTAAATGTGTCTACCAGGCAAAACATTAATATTGCCAGTATTTATTACACTGAATAAAACATGGTGTTTTCAGATCATGGGGAGTCATGTAAAGCTTGTTCCCATTCACATGGGTCCACATCTCCTGGGCCTTGTGCAAAGAAGGAAACCCAAAACAGCTTAGAGCAAATTTCAGATGAAACCTAAGCACTAGAATTTTATTTATTTATTTATGATCACTAAATATTATTTGTTGATTTAAATTTAATTTATTTATAAGCCAAATTTTTATTTATGTATTTATTTTTATGATTCCCCATGTGATCATAAACACCATATTTTCTCAAAAAGTTATTTAAATATATGAAAAAGTTGCCAAGAGTTTTTGGGTTTTTTTCACTGCAGAATTCATCAAGCTGTTGCATTAGTAATAACATCCAAGCTAAGTGATTTTTCTTTTTGATGTGCTAGTTTCAAACTACTTTGGTGTAGGTAACTGAACTGTGTACCTTATTTGCTTGGAAGGAAATGATGTTGTGAAGGAATAGTTACATTTGTGATACCGAGTAAAGTTTCCCAAAGTGATTTTACCATCAGTTAAGGTCAGCAATGCTTCTGAAGTCAGCTGGATGTAGACACTTGCACATTCCTCTGGACCTCAGGCTCCTTGAAAGCAGACCCAATGTTCCTAAGCTCTCAACAGGCCTTCTGAAAATACATCCATTTTCAGTAAGTCCAAAATCATGCCCCATTATATATATTTTTTCCCAACAAACCTGTCATGTTTCATGGTCTACATAATGAAACTTGGATGCCCTGCAGAACAGCTAATGCTAGAAGGATCAGAGAGGTTTTTGAGCATTGCAGCTGCTTGTGTCCCCTAGTGTCTCCCCTGCACTGTAAAAGTTTTGAAGCATAGGTGCTTTCTTAAGCTAAAATGTACAACTGTGAAAGAAAGACTGACTGGTTCAAAACGATTGTTGCTGTTGGCAAAACCATTTGAGGCTATTTCATAAAGAAAATACAGGGTGTGAATGAACCTTTCATTGTGGTAAGTGGCACAAAGTGGTTCAGTGTGTGCGTAGTGAGCTGTAACAGCTGCTAACTTTTGCTTGAATTACGAAGAAAGCTCCAGCACAGATGTAGTGTATCTTTATAGAAGACACGTCTTCTGAAAGAAGCTAAAGTTTAGTGCTTAGAGAAGGACTCAGCATCAGATGTGAAAAATCACAGTTCCATCTATTTTTATTTCAATAACATTAGAGAGCAATGGAGAGGAAAGAAATCTACTTCTGTGTTGTGAGAGTAGCTTTGACTGATGACTAAGTGCCAGCCTGGGGAATTATAGTAGTTGTGTGTGTGACATGCTTTAGTTTTCCTGGATTTTGAAGGAACTGCAGAGTTTGACCTGCAGGTGCCAGCTTGGTCCATTTTTAAAATTTACCTGAAAAGGGCACTTAAGAGGAGGCAGCATGTGCTGTCTTCAAAAGCACCATCTGTCTTTGCTCTTACAGAAGAAGCTGAGCTATGTTGGCTACTACAAATAGCAATAAAAATTTCATAGGTAAAATGTCTGTGGGGCCAATGGAAGTCATAGTCTCTGCATTAATGAGCATCAGCCTTTCCCGTGACTCTCTCTTGCTGGTTATGGGCTCTGAGGATGCTGGGTGAGAGGCTGCAGAGCTGGTTTATTTCTCCAAGGCAACCCAGCTGCAGCTGGCCATGCTGCTGAGGGCACTGGGCTGCCAGAGCATCACTGTTTCCAATCTCACCTCTGGTATCAGCCTGTTGCAAGGCTTTGGAGGTGTCTTGGATGCCTTGATTGTCAAACCTGCTTCCATGTCTTCATATCCCCCACTGGTCTCTGTGGGGAGAGCTATAAGAACCAGTACCGTCACAACTCTGAACAATTTCATGACCTTATGGGATGAAATGTGGGCCACGGAGAACTCAGCAGCAGTTCACTGTCGACTTCAGCAAGATTGGTGTTTCACCTGTAATGTCTGTGGACAGCAGGGAGAGCGTGACAGGGGCTTTGAAAAATGAGTGTCTGAATACGTACATGCAGTGTTAGTAAGACTGATAAAAATAGAAAAAAACACTGAAATCTTGTAAGCCATGAAAGCAGGGAGATGTTAAGGATGCCTCGGATATTTCAGAATAGCTAACTCATTTGCTCATGGGGGCAAATCCAATTCAATCCGCTTCTGAGTTCCTCAGGTACCTCAGCCAGGTTTACGTGAGTCGCCTTGTTCTGGCAACAGCCTAGCCACCGAAAACTGCGCTATGTGTAGGTCGGTCTACCTGTGCAGAGGTAGGGTAAATTATACTGCACCAGGCACTGTGCTGTTGCTACTGCCTGGCTTCTGCTCCAAACGTAGGTCTAATACCGCCAGCTCAGACACCTCTGCACTGCTCTGCTGTCTGTAGGGCAGATGTGCCATCTATCAGAGAGATACCTGCAAACAGTAGCTCTGGGAGGGGTAATAAAGCTTAAACGTGTTGAGTAGGAAGGAGGTTGGAGCAATATAAGCCTGTAAATTGCAGCAAGCTGCTAGGATTCCTGAAGGAAACTCAGACTGAATAAAGTGACTGTGCTGATAATGAAAATACGTAATCCCTTGTGAAATGCAGCTCCTGTGCAACCTACAAGCCCTTAAGCCTTATTTTAGAATGAGCTAAACTCATTGCGCAGGAGAGCAGTGACAACAATAAAATCTGTTGGGGATCATGGCTAAAGAGGGATAAATGCCTATCAGAAAGGAATATGTTATAGTTCTGGCGCATGCTGATGAATTTTAAATATACAGGGTAACTTTAGGAACAAATTGTTGTTAATGGCCTAGGAAGTTGGATCGCTGTAGTTTATGACTTTGACATAAAGAAGGATGCTAGATAACACCGCGAGTGCTTGTATGTGTAGGTAGTTCTGCTGATGTAGGAGGGAGTAGTCTTTTCAACTTACTGGCAGTCCTTCAGGAGAACTATTTCTCAGCTGAAGAAGTCATATATCGTATACTTTGATGTAATTTCCTATCCATTTGATTGTTCCTTCTTCTCATTAAAGGAAGTGACACATGGTTGCGTGCGGCTGTAAATATTATGATGGTGTTATATATATAGTGAGCCTGTCCCCTTTATGTGAAGGTGTGTTCATAGCTGGTCTTTGCATCTTGACAGACATAAAAGAAAAAAAAAATCCAGGCTGCAGAAGTTGTCTGAGAAGTTAAAATGCACAAGACATGAGGATGTGTGAAATGTATTAGAACTGTTTAGGTTGGGGAGGAAACAGATAAGAGGTGACATGATAGCTGAATGTAAAATAATGGGTAGTGCAGAGAAGGCTGGCTGTATGCTCATACTTGCTGATTTGCGCATGTAACAAGAACATCCAATGCAATTAGAAGGCACCACATTCAAAACAGTTAAAAGGAAATCTTTTATGAAAAAAGTGCATAAATAATCACTGACACAAGAATCTCGAGCAAAAGAGCTCTGGTGGGTTTGTAAGAAGATTAACGTATAAATGAAATCATTCTGCTTTGGTACATACACCAGCCATTACTGGATGAGAAAAATCTTCCTCCATTGGCTTGTTACCAGAGAAATGTTCTTTACTGGGCATGGGACTGCTTTCTCAATGAACTGGGGCTGGATGCTTGAAAGGACCAGAGGGTGGTTGATTCATCTTACAGCACTAATCCTTTGGTTACTGTAAGTTGTTTAAGGCTCAGTCCCCATATTTCACCTCTTGTTATTTGAGGGTTTTTTCTGTGGCTTAGCAAAATACTAATTTTTAACGCACTTGCAGATGACTACCTCCAGGTCAAAGAAGCACACAGTTCTTGTTTGAAGTTTGACTCGGAGGGCTAGATTTATCTTTGGGTAACTTTGCAATAATCAATAAAATTACAAGAAACACTAGCTAGGTTAAGGTTGTTCAGGAGGAAGCTATCTTTTTACTGAAGTGAAGGCTGTTGGATGAATAGCAGTTGCAGAAGTAGCAAATTACAGTGCTGGCATTTTGTATGCATGGTTAAGGTGATACAGAACCAAAGATAAATGTGATGTAGATATAGTGGAGAGTGTGAGGATACAAATTGAAGAAAACATAGCCACAGCTCCCACATTATTCTGAATTTAGAGTCTGAGCCTCAAGGCACCCCACTGCAGCAGGAAAGAATGGAATCCCTCATAAAGCCCAGTAAGGGTTTTCAAATACAGAAGCATCTGCTGTATGGAAATGAAAAGCAGAATTTGGGTTTTTTTCCAGCCTAAAATACTTTTTCACAGGAAGGTAGGCTCAATCAAATACTTGGACTTTTGACAGTACAAGACAGACATTGACAAACCAAGTCCCACAAAGGGCCACCAAGATAGGGGTCTCAAGCACATGGTACCTGAGGGGCTGGGATTGTTGAGGCTGAGGAAGGGAGCAAGCGTAAACTAGAGCAACCCCCAGCGTGTTATACTGGGGGTCCCCAGCCTGACTGTTGCAGCCGTAGACTCTTCAGTGTTACCTCCTCTCCTCAGACCTTGCTGTGGACTTGATGAGGCCAACAGGGACAGCTGCACTAAGTAATGCTGCTGCTCATGCCATCACTGGTCTCCGTGAAGGCCATTAATACAGCAGAGATTACCTGTGCCTTTTAATCCCTGTCACGTTCTGTGCTGGAGTCCTAAAAAGTATCTTCACCGCAGGGTGCTTCCCAATGAAAGGAATCTCCCACGACTAAGTCTGTTTAGAAAGCGTGTGTCTCAATAGTACCTGGAAAGGAGAAAATCTGGGTCTGTAATTTTAGACTGAAATCCTGTGCTGTCCCTTCTCTCTCAGAGCAGCATGCCATCAAGGACATGATGAGATCAGCTTTCCTTTTTTCCCTGAACGAACTGCCAGCAAAGTTGGGGTACACGATCCCCAGTGCAACAGTGACAAAGAAGTTTAGAAACATCTTCAATAACTTTTTATCCTCTCTCTGGAAGGACAGAGGTATTAATAGATCACAGAGTAGTTTCCCTCATTTGATTACAAAGATAAAATTTCTAGGTGCCTTTTTCCTCTTTTTCATTTTTCTTTCTTCTTTAAAGATGGAAGTTGAGTCTCCTGTAGGGGGGTTCCCCTTGGTCCAGCCGGAACAGGGATTGGCCACTGTTTCTGTGTTAGGATGCAAAAAGAGATTTATGGAACAAGCTCTGGCATTTTGAAGGGTCTTCCTTTTTTTCTTTTTTTTTTTTTTCTTTCTTTCTTATGTGTATTAACATGGTGTTTTTTCAGTGTCATGAAAGTGTTCAAAACAAAAGACTTTCCCCAGAGATTAAATGTTACCAATGCAGCTCAGCTTTCACTAGCATGTAAGTGTGGCTATAGAGTTTTCATAAATGTTGAGCTCATCAAAAGGACATTCTTAATATCAATAGCCATAGCAGCTGAGCGTTTAAAATGCAACCTGCAGCCTTATCTGTTTTCCTTCCTTAGTCCTTTGCTCCTTGTCAGCCTCACAGGATGGCAAACTGGCTAATCGGGAATATCATCTGTAATCTAATTCAGTAAATCCACTTGAATTGGCGCAATTGCACCTTTGCAAAGAAATGTTTCCCCTAGGTGAGTGGTATTTCTGTTTTACAAATGAAAATATTAGGGGTTTACTGCGTTAAACCATAACAAAATGAAAATTCTTAACAATTTTCCAAGTCCAGCTCTGGGTCTGATCCTGTGAGCTGATACACGCGTTCAGCTATTAGTGAACATAGAGGGAGATAAGATGATGCAAGTTGCAGATCAGATTGTTATGCAGAGTGTCCACAATGAAAGTAAAAATTCTGTGCTTGGACAAAGTAGATTCTTCCTGAATACGAATACAATTACATTTCTTCAGCTAAGTGTTTAACAAAAACATTGCAGCATGGAAAATGTTAGATAAGCTTTATCTAAATGCTAAACAATTAACGCTTCCATTGTGCAGAAGGTGTGTCCAACATATGACATAGTAAATGTCCTAAAAATATATACATTGCATTATTGGATAGTTTTTTTGTTTTATTCAACAAAAAGCATTTCAAAACCAGTGAGTAATGAATCATTTAACAACTTCATTTGTAACGTACTTAATATACTACTTTTTCTGCTTTTCCATTGAATTAGGACATTGGGTGATTTAGTGATTTCTGTTTAGGCCTAGTCAATGTCTGATAGGATTTACATCAAGGCAGCCATAAAATTAAAACAATAAATAAGTAGTCCGACAGATTCTTTCAATATTAGCTTAATTCTTGCTCCGACTTATCAAGGGTGATATTTATTATAGACCTAAAGGGCATGGAATGAAGAACTGTATGAATTAGCAGAAGAATCCAAACCAGCAGTGAAAGTCGATTTCATAGCCTGTGTGCTTCCTTGCATGGCTAAGTAGGAAGGTTATGTCATTAGAGCCAATAAAACAGCTTTGGGATGGATGGCAGGCAGAGACAAAAGCGCGCAAGTGTTGGATATCCATGTAAATATGTTGTTATTATCTACGGGCTTAAGTGGATGAGCTGGAGAGCGGGAAGCAACCACGAGTTTGTGTCTACACTTCATCTCCTGACGCGCACCGAGCCCAGCCAAACAGCAGGTGACATTCTCACATTAACTGTCAATT
The DNA here is from genome assembly GCF_015220075.1 of Falco rusticolus. Lineage (NCBI taxonomy): Eukaryota > Metazoa > Chordata > Aves > Falconiformes > Falconidae > Falco > Falco rusticolus. The sequence goes on from NC_051189.1 coordinate 92,950,067, forward strand.
TTGCCTCTGTCTCCACAACCACCTGTGGAAAAGGATTCCTCGTGATCTTCTAAAAGAAGGTAAGTTCTTCATAAAGAGGGCACTGTAAAACAGCAGCCTGTTAGAGAGCTAGTGCAGGAGGGAAGCAGAAAAATGTGAAATGGAACTTACTGGCAGCTCTGTAACCCCCCACCGGGGTGGGTGGGAGGCTGGTGACTATTTGCTCGATTTAATTTCGTGTAAAGAGGGCATGACTGAGACCAGGCTCCTCTAGACACTGTGCAAGTGCAAGGCTCTGGGCTTCGCATTGCCCAAAGGTCAGACCGTAAACCCTGAACTGGGATTTTGAGTTTCACTAGTAGAGGGAAGATGGTTTAAGTCTCTCTTTGGAGTCGGATTGCTGACTAAGTTGCCACACGAGCACTTTTATTCTCCCTGGCTTTTCTCAACAGTTGTATTTGCTTTGATTTTATGTGTTTGTGGCTTGTTCAGTTAGGCACTGACAGAAGAACCACAATTCACATTGCAGGAGAACTCAGCAGGGCTGGCTCTTCAATATTTGGTTTGGTTTTTGACTTTGTCAAGGAGAGCATGGGCTCTGAAATGTCTGTGTCTCTGCCTTTCTTGCTGCTGTAGTCTAAACTGTGTCTTGTGTAACATTAAAATGTGTATTCAGTGCTGTCTTTTTCCAGCAGAGGTAGCAACCTTTGCAGAAAGGCAAGCTTTGGCAGTGCTTTGTACAACCTCCTCTTCTGGAAAAACCAATACAGAAAATCTCCAGGGCAGTTCATCAAAACAGATGTATGAGATCTTCAAGGGACACCCTTTTCCCAAAAGTAGGCCCTTCCTTTATGTGCAAGCAGACATGTTCCTGTAAGCATGTTTTCCAGAGACATACCTGACTAGCATTTCTTTCTATGCTCCATGGAATGAAGATCTGGTGCTCCATTGAGTTAGGATCAACAATTCCTGCTTTAAACATGAGCTTGGACTTGTATTGCGCTAAATGTTTTCCTTCTGGGTTTTGGGAAACACCTTATGCAACAGGCAGGTACTCGTAACAAGTCCTCTAACACCCACATTTGGCAAGTATGCATATCATTATGCATGACACCTGGAGTCATTCGGGTGTTCAGAAGTGCAGTTCGCTTACTTGTTTTGCACCTGGATATAGTGTCATAGCTGCAAAAGTCTCGCACTGAAAAAAAAAAATAAAAGAAGATGTATTAGTTGTCTTTAAGCTGTTGATCCTGTAGCAGTTTTGTGCCTTTTGAGGCAGTGGATGTTTAATTCCTTATCACAAAAGATACTCCCTGCAGCACTGACACACTGTAAGGAGCAGGAAGAAAGCTGTACAGCTGTATTCTCAGTACAGCTGAAAGAAATGTCCGCAGGAGAACCAAAGCCTGGTGGACTTGCAGCTTTTGGAATCTGTCAGTCATTCCTCCACTGACAGCAAAGAAAGGCTTGCAGTATCACCTGATGTTGGATAGGGGAGGACCCCAGTCCAGGACTCCAAGCATATCCCTCTTGGATTTGCTCCCAAATTAAGACTTAAGCACATAGGGCTTCAGGGAGTGCTTCAAGTGATCTTTTTCATGCCATCCCATCCCACATCTCCCGTATCAGTTTACCTGCTTCCATCTTCAAATTTTGTGGTCTTACTCCTTTTCGTCTCAAGTGGAGTCAATGGACATGCCCTCCTACTTAGACCTTGTCTGATTTTCCTCTGCAACCTTACAGTGATTTATGTCGTGGGATAGATGGGTACGACACTTTGCTAAGTCTGCTGCTCCCTCCATATTCTGAACATTCAGCGTTAGCTTTTGGTTCTGCTTTCCATGGTAGTGCTGGGCATCTCACCAACTTCAGCAGAAGCATGGTAATAGTAAGGTGGTACTTGTTTTGTGTCAGGTGTCAAAATTTGGCACCAAGTAACCTCCCCCGTAGGGAATAGCTCTCTCTCTCTCTCTCTCTCTCTGTGTCTGTGTGTCTGTGTGTGGCTTTTCTTGCTTCCCACCTACCCTTCCTTTCCAAATTCCCTTCCTCGGGGAATTTCACAAATAAATTACTGATGATCTAGGCATAGAGGAGCAGACTGAAGAGTAGGGTTTAAAAATAGTTTGACGCCTGTAAAGTGGATCATTTTCACAGTTAAAGTATTTTCGCTCTTGTCTCAGAGGAATATTGAAAGTGCAAGGAAAATGTTTTTGCAACAAAAATTATTGGCAATTTTCAGCTAACAAAAGTATTGGAAGTGCTTGTGGTTGTTTTTTTTTCTTTCTGAATGCTACTTGAGTGCTGTTTTGTTAAATACAACAACATATAGTTGTGTTACAGAATATATGTACTGAATTACATACATCAGTTAAAACTGTATTTCCATCTTTCCTATTACACTTACTCTGCTTTTCAGTATAAAGGTCTACCTGAAAGTTAAATCAAGATGCATAGTTGTTTCCTCCAAATTATATCCCAATGTTTATATGGGTTCTTTGTGATCTTTTAAATAGTTATTTGGAAAATCACGGTTATCTCTTTAAAAATGTAAATGCAAGTGGAAGACATAAATAAAAAGCTTGCCTTGCTTTTAGAAAGCCTGTGCATGAGCTAGTTTGAGGACAGGGAGCAGTCTAACACTGCAGTACCTGGCATGGGCTGCAAACTTCCCCAGGAGCAGAGCAAGTTTGATGTGTGTGGGCATCCCCACGCTCTCCTGCAATCAGTTGTTTAATCATGGCTCTATTTTGTGATTCTTTGGTGGCTGTTGCATTTCTGAAAGGAAACACAAGTGAATCAGATTCTCTTGTGCAGCCAGCCAGCCAAACATCTCAAATCCCACAAGTCTCTACTACTCTCCCATCAATCTCTGCAACTGTAAGGAACAGAAGAAAAATTGCTTACAGAATGAATGTATTGCAAGGTGAACCCCCTTCAGTGTTCTTTTGTTTCTCATATGGGTTACAAGCCAGCAGTATCATTTACATTGTGATACAATTTCGTACTGAAATTAGAGGCATATGACAGATGTTTTCAGTCAGACTTAAGAAAGGCCAGGTTAAGGCTTTCAGGCATTGCTCCTGCATGGGTCCCACTGGAGACATCACATCTCACATTGGCAATTGCTTATGAGAGCCCAAAGCAGGTAGGAGCTGAGCTGGCAGGTTTTCTGGATTTGGTCCTGGAACTGCGATCTTAGGCTGTGGCAAAAACTTTTATCTTGATTAACTGTTCCTGGTCTTCACTTCTGCACTTGTGCCATCCTGTGTGTTATGACATCCAAATCAGTGAACTGAATCAGGGGACTGATCTAGCTGAAAAAAAGTCCAAAAAAAAAAAAAAAAAAAAAAAGCAGGTGAGGAGTGTGTGCTTCGGCCGCCCAGGTATCATTTGCACAGCCGGCTGTGTGGCCACAAGGCAGGGCTGCTGCTGGCACAAGGCAGGGCTGCTGCTGGCACAGGAGCGAGCAGGGCAAGGGCTGCCTCAGCTCCTGTTGCTGTTGAAGACCTTGCTGCCTGCTCTTTCCAGAGGAAGAAACTGTGATATTTACTGTAGGAAGAGAATAATCTGTGGCTTTGCAGGATGTCTAGCGGAGAAGTCACATGGATGCCCTTTACCTTCTCCTGGAGATTGTCCTTTTCATGCAAAAATTGTTGGTTACTGCTTTTCAATTTTGCAGGTAACCTTTGCAGCCATTGCCACATCAAAGATTGCAGTTTAGACTAATCATATTTGTGTTTGCACCTCCTGCTCTCCTCACTATGATGGATGAAGGGAAACAGACTTTTTTACCTGTTAAGCTTGAGGGTGACGGATCAACTGCAAGTCCTTGTTCTGAAATCTAAAACACCCATTTGATCTGCTCAGATGTTTCATAACAGACTATTCTGTATTGATATATCTGATGAAGAAGAAAGTAAACAGATATTACTTCCAATAAATACATTGTAAAGCATTTATGCACAAAGTTTTACCCTCCTTATTTTCCAAGCTTCATAGTAGGAGTTTTTCCTTAGCATGTGTTGCCACTCCACACTGCCAGATGACCTCAGAGAAGCCACGTTGTCTCACATAAGAGTTGAGCATTCCTGCATCAGGACTACAGGTATTCACAGGCTTGGTCCTGCATACAAAATCCGGGTATGTCAAATGCTCAGATTTCATTCTTCAAGGATATCAGAGCCTTTTATTTGGACAGGAATTTCTACTGAATTGAGCTTCTTAGGAAGGCTAAGTGAGGTGCCTGCATTTCTCTTCACATGCAAAGAGTTAAATGATTCATTGAATGACATTCAGCAAGCCCTTGTCACTCACGCTCCATATCAGCCCTGCTTTCCCTTCTGATATCCTGCCATGGTCAGAGATTTCTGATGTTTGTCAGAGACGAACATGTTAGTTTAGGCAGGCCAGGCTGCTATAAATAAAGTATTAACATGTCGTTGGAATTGATCCCATTTTTGTAGCTGAATGAATTGCCACCTCTGCTCATCTGCATGGGCTGGAAGTTTTCACATTCTTAAATATTTCTTACTGGAGCAGTTTAAGCTAATGTATTTTATTGTATTGTTGGTATGCATAGAAACACGGACACGGTTGCTTTCAGCAGTTCAGCTGATGAATGGTAACAGTAACCTCCATAGCTCAAGCATCACAGTATGTGAGTACACTTAAATTTGATTTTGGCATTGTCTGTAATTCTTGAGATGCTCTTCTTGGTTTCTAGCAGAAAACCAGCTAGTTATTTCTGTCGGTGCTTTGCTTCCTTGAGCCTGCTTTCAACCTTTTAAAACCAATCATGCCTGGTATGTACTCGTTGGAGAAAACAGAGAGAAGGCAGGTGTGCTTGTCCTGAATAGAAGGGTCAAAGCTAGTGAATGTCATGATTACTGTGTGTGCATAAATATGTTTATAACACTAGAGAGGATAAGTTTTCAGCAAGGCGCTGGTTTGGTTCACTTCCTGATTAAAATATGATTTCATCCTGGTCCATTAATTCTTTTAGTGGTAACCTTTGTAAGACACACAACACTTAAACTAGCATGTCTGTAGCCCAGTGATGCGGGGTGGGGGAGGTTTATGCCATAAGCTAAATTTAACTGTTACGATCATTTGCCATCAGAATTTCATATGGATGGGTCATTTCCATTTCAATATGGATGGGTCAAGTTCATCCAGACCAAGCTGATCTGTTGTGGTATTCTGTTAGTGATATATAATGGAGGAAAAAATGTGCCCTTTATCAAGGGTCCTTAAAAGTGTTGGGAAGTTAAAAAGAGACATATCGAAGGTGCTGTTGATGTGAAGCTGAGAGGTGCCAAGTACACACACGGCAGAGAGGTGAAATTGTGAATCCTCTCCAGGTCTGTCCTATGCTTCTGTGGTTTGCGTGGTGTTTCCAGGGGGTTACAGGTAAGGGTGACCATGAAGTTGGTACCTCTGTGCTAAAAGTATTTTTCGGGTAATTGCTACAGCTCTTTTCCTTTGAATTTCCCAAGTAACTTCACTTGGCTCCATGTACAGGATTCACAGCTCGATGCCAGCAAAAGCCAAGCCAAAACGAAAGTGGAAGGGATAAAAAGAGTGAAAAGCCAGAAAAAGAAGGCTGAGACTAGCTGCCATTAAAAAAAAAAATACAACACACAAAAAAACCCCAACAACTGCAAAACCCATGAGGGCAGTAGAGTGACCATGTGTAATGGTCACAAATGTTGCACTGCTCAAGACAGTGCTGCAGCTGGGAGTAATGCTCTGATACTTCGTGTGGTGAGTGGGCAAGGTCATCTTCAGAAGAGGTACTCATTTTCTGTGCAATGCTGTCAATGTCACCTTTGAGGAAGCTCACCGGAGAAGCTTATTTGTTAGTAAATAAGCTTCCCCCATACAGTTTGACTGCCTTTGTCCCCTTCCCACATGCTATATAGAAGCTGTTGAGACCACCTCTCCCCTTTCACAGCAGAGGGAGTGGAAAGGCTGCTGTTCCCCGTTGCTCCTTGTCCTGCTGCTCCGTGCTGGGCTGTGGGCTGATGCTACATGGGGCAGTAGGTGCTGTGCAGGTACTGTGCAGGAAACCTTTGTCTCCAAGAGCCCCAGCGCTGCATCCCTGAGGATCAAGAGAGCAATTCAGCACCACTGCCTGGGAAGTGCCAACTGCTGAGATACTGAATATTCAAGCTAAATTTGGGGGCTTAATACAAGGGTGAGAAATCATAAAAAGGAGTGCTCTTTGCTGCCTCTGCCTCTCTCTCTTACAATATTTTTTAAATGGCTGAGTTGTGCCAAAAGATGTGAGTTGTCTTTGAAACAATTTTTAACTGTAAATGTGACATTTCCTCCACTAATCACACTTTCTTCAGGTGAAAGATTGTAGAGTTGTCTGACTAGCTCAGCTCTGGGTCTTTGCTTGAGTAGTTACTCCAGAATGAATTGTATCTGCGGTGGTGGTTTCATAAGTTCTTCTCTTTCTTGTCTTAAGAGCTCAATTCATTTGGCATCTCAGTTTGAATGTAAACGTATTCTAAGAGGTTGAAAGGTCAGTAATTTATATGTAGTACCCAGCATCCTTCTGACCAGTCCTCATTTTACTTTGAGTTGATGTCATAAGAGATACATTGGTGCGGAGAACATCCTGTGGGGTTTTTTTTCCCAAAGTATTAAAAATCCGTGCTAATTTCATACCTGCTAATTCTTAGTCACAGGACTTCTTTAATTAAAAGGTAAATGACAAAATACTGTTAGTGTGGGTGGTATGTAATTGCAGCTAATTACTTTTTTATTACTAATTTCTTATTCTTGAAAATCCATGTACATGTATGCTCATCTCCATCTCCTTCTCTAACCAAAAGCAAACCACTCAGTGCCTCTAGCCATATGGATTTCGTATGCCATGCAGAGCAACCCAGTCTTATATGGTAATGACTCAACAACTTACTGAATCCAGTTAGCAGCTTTATAGATCATTACTCAAAGTATCTCATAGTTAAGTTTCATAACAGTCCCACTTAGACTCTCTCACAATCTCCATGTAATTATTCATTAAAGGCAACCATGCCTTCTATCGGCAAAGGAGTGATTCACTGTTAGTATTTCTTCCTCTCGATCCCCACGCCCTACTTCTATCCAGCCTTGCTTCTTAACATCCAAAAGCCAATCAGTCAGCTTACAATACTGCACAATACAGGGGAGTAGTTAAAGACAATGGTCTTGAACAGATTCATCTTTAATGGCAGTAACCTCTTAAGCGTTGCTGCTGTATTTGATGAAATACTGAAAGAGCAAGCTTACAAGCACAGGTCTCTCTTCCCAGGATCTGCATTATGTTTGCCAGAAGGGAGAACTTCACTTGCATAGACTGAAGTTTCTGCTAGAGCAGAGGCCCTGTGGAGGAACTTACACACATATGGTCTGCTCAGACCACTGACCTCAGGCTCAACTGGTGGCAAAACAGTTTGCACTGTTGCAAGATTCAGCTGTCACAGCTGTTTTTGCTTACCTCTTCTCATGCTCTCCTGAATGCATTCATTCATTTCCTAACTAAACTGGTGTATTATCATTTTTAAGAGCAGATCCAACTGGCTGCTTCTGCTGATCAGTTTTAAAAACATTGCTACCTGTGGACTTGTCCTGTATGTTTTTAAAATGTCAGCTGAATCCTCAGCTGGCAGAAAGAGATGTCATCCCATTGCCTTCAGTTGATCAGGAGATTGGACTCAGCAGCATTTGGGGACAGCCAGATGGGTTTTTTCCTCTTCCTTATATCTGAGTCTCATTTTGAACATGATGTATAACATATTTTTACATGAACTTGGGGGGAAAAAAAAGGAGGATGTGCTTTAGTGCTTATGTGGATTCAGTGAATTACCAGCTTGTGATTTTAGCCCCTGGTTCCACATGGATTTTTCCTGGCAATGTAAGTCTTGGTTTGTGCTGTTCTCACCTCCGCACTGTGCTGGCACAGTGACTGGTGCGGCCATTCAGTGAACCAGATTGGGAATCTAAGGTCTTTTTTCTTTTTCTACCTGGTCATTTTTCAACCACGTCAGCTTGCTAGTGTGGTTCATCACACATGCAGGCACTCAGGCAGATGTGCTGGGTTAGTACAGCAGGGCAAACCTGAGAAGCAGGGAGAAGCACCTTGGAGACAGGATTGGAGCAGGGTTTGGGCAAACAGCACTGCTGCTCAGTTTTATTGACTCACCTGTGTGCTACTGAAATGCTCACCCAGGATTTGAGGAAAAGAAAATAGATACAGGCTCAACCTTTAAACAAACAAACAAAAAGTCCCTTGAAGATGATCCAGCACAGTATGGATCTAAGCATGGGCTTTGTAGGTGAATGCTGAGCCTGAGCCAGATTCTTTCATTGCTTTCCTGTGGAGTTTCTGTGATGTATTGCGGGATATACAGAATCAGAACTGAGATCTGTTGAGATACAAGAGAACTAAGCTTGTCCCTGCCAGTGCAGATGCGCTAGCAATATAAAAAAGCTCTCATGCAGCTTAGAAGTATTTTAAAATGTTTTGACTATCCTATAATTGTCCAAACCCCATGCAGCCTATGCTTTGGGCTGATGCTTCAGCTTCTGTCGTGGGTTTGTCCTAGATCATTTTAACCTTTCCTCATATGGATGTTAGAGTTAAATCAAAATACCATCGAGTATCATGATACTGATTAAATCCTGTGGATGAAAAGTGTGTGGGTTTCAGGAGTGACATCTGCAATGTCTCTCTCCCTTTGTCTATTTCACACTGCTCAGCAATCTGACCTTACTGGGATGTCCAGACTGTGTCTCCATCTCTTCACTTTTTGGTGGAGACTACAGTGAAAATGTCACAGGAATATTGCAGTCCCCCTCTTCTTCCTCTTTAAGGGCTACAGTGTCTCCTCTGTCATCTCTTGCATTTTAAGGAGCTGTATTCCCTCACCGATTCCACACAGCCAGCACCTGAGTTTGTTCAGCCATCTCTGCAGAGACGTGGTGTCGCTGGCTGGGGAGAAGACTGTGTGTGTGAGCAAAGTGGAGAGACACAGTGGATGCAGGTGATTCAGAAGGGAGCATGAGTAGCATTGCAACCCTGTCAGCAGTGGGTGCCTAATCATTTTCATATTCTTTGGTACTGCGTATATTTAAAACCACAAATGTTAGAACACCAGCCGTCCTGGCTAGGTGTGACAAGAAATAGGCAAAGCAGAGAACAAACTCTGCTGATCTTAAGACCTCCTGGTGACACTTGGTGAGGTGACTGTTCAGGTGTAGCCGTTACCTGTAATCTCGGGAGCATCTCTTTCCTTCTTTGTTATTGTAGTTCAGATTAAGAAGATCTACTAGCAGAAATGATGGCGTTTTAGGTCATGCCACCAAATTGCTGCATCTTATGTTTATTAAATACCAATCTCTTCTATACCTCTGAAGTCAGTAATGTACGAATAATTTGAGTTCATTTCAGTTAGCTATCTGGATTAATAGGTGCTGTCTGGGTGCAGCTGTATGCAGCCTACACTGAATTACCTGCAAGTGAGGCAGGTGTGTGGGACATGGTGCAGGAGCCTGTGGCGTGTATCAGTCTTTCTGCTATGACTTAGATAAGCAAGAATTTGATCTTTTTGAGGAGGGGAGAGAGGAGCGTATATGTCTCAAACCTGTTTAAGGGAGTCTCCAGTTCAGGGAACAAGAGACTGAAGTACTTTCAAAGTAGTACGTGCCCCCATTAAGCCATTTTTCATTACTGTACAGGCATAAGTCATAAATAGTTTATTTGTTCCTTGGCAACTTCATATTTCATGTAAGAATGAAAGAACACATATGCAATGGAACTTTTATGAGATCAACATACAATCCTTGAAAAAGATTTAGTAAAAACATCAAGATTTCCCCAAAACTGGTGATCTTATCAATCCAAGCAAACTTGCAAAGGTTAATAAAAAGCTAGGCTTTGCAGCAATGACTTTGAATGTGTATATGTACACATATATACATATTCTTACAAAAGTATATGAAGTATTTTTTCCTGCAAAAGGCAGTGTAGGCAGATAAAATGAGAGACAGCTCCTTCCTCACAGCTATTGTATGCATAAGGAAGAGGTGCAATAAGTGAATGTGGAACAGTGAGTGAGAATGGGGAGCCCAGGATAACATGCATGAGGGAAACACAGCTGGTTATTCAGAGCACTATATTGAGGCTCCATAAGATGAGATTTCTATTCTGTTTCTGTGTTTCTGTTACGACATTAGCTGATCTCAGTATGTCCTCAGACATTTCCTTTGTATTTTTCAGCCTCTCTGCTTGCAACAGGGCATGAAGTTATTCAGTTTCTATGTCAAAAGTCCGTAGTCCCCAGAGTGATTGTCCTCCTGAGGGTCAGCCAGCCTTCACTCCAGGATTGGTGTCTCAGATGTCTCCTAGTCCCTGAACTTCCCCACATTGCCTTGGGGTGCAGATTTCCAACAGGCTTGGTTGCAGCATTGTTTTGTTAGAAGAAAGACTTTGTCCTTATTTTGAGATTCCCTGGGGTTAAATGTGAACTTAGGAAACTGAAAGCAAAGGGTTAACCTCTTGATATAAAGTCAGAAAAGCATAAAAGAGAAAGATGCAGTTCAGCCTGTCAAGGATGTGCAGCATCTTCTGTGGCTGTTCCTTAGAGCTTTCCTAAGGCATCTCTCAGCCCTGAAGCAAAGGGGACAAACAGCTGAGTGACATTCTCCCTTTGGGATGCTCTCTTACAGGGTGGACTTTTCTGGGGGTTTTGTTTGATTGGCTTTAGGCAGTGACAGGTAACTCGGCAGCTCTTTGCTTTCCTATCTGCTGTATTTCAACATTGGCCTGTAAGGCTAACAGAAGGGTTGCTGCCCTAGAAAGGTTACATCATTTTCAGGGGATTCCTTTCCCCTCTGTCTGTTGTCTCTGCTGTTCCTCTTCAGAAGTTTTTCACTGCTTGCTTTATTTCCTGGGAATCTAGTATTAGTAACATAGAGCTCTTTTTCCAAGTATAGCAGCTATGGTTTGTATTTCCTACCTCCTTGGCTTCCTGAACTGGGTTTTTTCCTGATGTCCTTTTAATGCAATGGGATAAACAAATACACAATGTGTATTCAGTTGGAGCTACAAGGAACTATCTTTGCTGCTCAATCACTTTCTGCATTTTAAAGACCGTTATATTATTTTATGCTAAAGAGTTGAAGAGTACTGCCACCTAGTTCATCCTCCTACTCCAAAACAGGATCAGCTCTACTTATAGCATTCCTGACAGACACTTGTATAACCAGTCCTTAAAGATTTCCAGCAATGGGGACCCCACCACCTCTCCAAGCATATTTTCAATGTGAACATTTCTGCAATATGAGCTCATTACTTTTGTCTCCTGCCATTTGTGAATGTTGATGAGCAGATTATTACCTAACTCTGCAGCAGCATTTTATCTATTTGAAGGGTGTTTTTGTGCTCTCTCTTCTTTAGGCTGAGCAACCTGTGTTCTCTCAGTCTTCCCTTATAATTTGTGTTATCTAGACATCTGCTTGTTCTCATTGCTCCCCAGTGATCTGCCTCCAGTTGCCTCACATCTTTCTTGAGGTGTGGAGAGGGTACTTCAGCTGAGCCAGCAGCGGTGTTGAGTAGGACAGAAGAATGTCGCTCTGGCTGCGTTCCAGCAGTTCATCCTGGAGTGGTGCTTGCTTAGCTTAAAGCAGCACAACAACATCACAGGTTCACCTTCAGCTCCTGATTCTGTGTGGTCCTTAGATGCTTTGTGCAGCACTGCTGTATGCCCAGTTGTTTCCCATCCTCTCTGCATGCAGCTCGTTTTTTCTTGGCTAAATACAGAAGCTTACACTTGTCCTGGTTGAACTGTACACTTCAGCTTTTTCAGTCTGTCAAGATTATTCTGATCTTGTCCTCAGGTATACTTACTGTTTTACCCAGCTTAATGTAATCCACCAGTTAAAACCCACTTCTGTTGCATCCCCTATTCCATTAATGAAAATATTCCATCATCCAAGAGCCAGGATAAAGAACCCTACAAGAATGATCCTTCAGATTTGGCTATGAACTGTGGATAACTGCTTCCAGAAGCAACACATTATTGGCAGCTACTCCAGCCATTTGGAATATCACCTTTTAGTAGTAATCATTGATCACCAGTTTTCTCATCTACCTTCATGCAATTCCCTCCAAGGTGAAACGTTTAGAAAGACGGATTTTGTACTACCTGGTTTTATGAAATGGATTTAGTATTTTTCTTCTTTTTTTTTCACCTTTTGTAAAAAATTTTCCTAAGCTTTTTCAACTTTGAAACTGCTTGAAGCTGCCAATGGATCCATATTTTGTGGCATATTGATCTTAGATCATTTTTTTTTAATCTGGTTTAGCTGACTGAAGATACGTGCCATATGCACATACACACCCCTACATGTGCAGCTGCCTGCCTTGGTGTTTTGCTGCTTCCTGCAATTTATTGGTTATTGACTTATTAGTTTGTTGCCCCTTTATAGAGGGAAATGAGTTGTTTTGACTAGATTTGCTGGATACATCCATGTTTTCTGGTTTTGGTCTTTTTTATTTCTATTGCATGCTTAAAAGTGGTTTGGTTATGTGCACCAGAGTCTTTCTAGGAACTTAAAGTAAAAGAAAATGGTCCATAGCTCCTATGGCTTCCTAGGTTTTTTTTCCATTTTCAAAAATAAGCACTCTGTTTGACCTTTTCCAAACATTTGGTACCCTACTTGTCCTCCATGAACTCTCAAAGGCAACTGATAACAGCTCTGAGATTTCTTCTGCTCATTCCTAAAGTATCTTAGGGCAAAGTTCATCTCTTGGACAATTCGAGAATATTTGATTTACTCTAGTGCTCCCTGCGTATTCCCCATTCTGAGCTGAAATCTTATCCCTCCTTTGCTGGTATTAATTCCTGCTCTAGTGGGAGGATCACTTGGCCTTTTTTAGTGAAGTCTTAGCAAAAATGGTATTTTGATCTTCCTAGTGTAATATCTCCTTGGCTTTATTTCCTTTATTGAGGGGCAGACCAATAATTTCATTGTACTTACAGGATGATGCATCTTATTTTGTGCCCTGACCTTTTAGTCTTCGTGCCCACATGGTGTTTAAATGTATGATGCTCCTATCAACTTACCACAGGAGGCATCCACTGTGCATACATCCTATCACATTTACATTTTTCTTTTCATTTGTCTTTTCATAAAGAGTACCCATAATATTAAGGGGGCAACACGCCAAACATGGCAGTCAATTTTCCAAACTAATGCTCATTTTGACAGCTGTAAACATTCTGGCCAGTGTGCCTGATTGGTATATGTTGTCATCATTTGGCTAGTTTCAATGGTGCTGTGACATTTTCCCCACTGTTATATTCAAAACAATCAGGCAAGCCTCACCTACAAGACACAGGCTCTTTGTCTGTCATCATGGTCCTAATGTATTACTTGTGCAAACACGATCCAGCAAGAGAAATGTTTAACAGCCAGTTTTCCTGTGTGCTAACAGTAGTTTAATTTGCTGGCCAGTAGTTATGCTTACTTTGGGGACTTTTTCCGTGTTGTCTTCCCAAGGCAGCAACTGTCAGAAAAGCAATGACAACAGGTTTCTTGTGACTGTCTGTGTGGAACCATGCTACCCTTAGGGAGGGAAAGTGGGGAATTTCTGCATCTCCAAAACAAATCCAGTTAGCCAGAATAAGCTTAGTAAAACCTGACAATTCTGAGAGGAAGAACAATGGATGGACTGGAAGGAGATTGTAAACAACACTTAATTGTGCAAGCAGCTGCAGAATTCTCACCGGCTTTAACACATACTGTAAGCAGCCCCACTGAGAACCCCCCTATATTTGTAGACGTAGGTACCAATGTTTGTAAGTCACTTTCTAGCCCTGCAGGCTGCCCGGGAGAGCAGGCGCTTTTAATGTCTGTTGCTTTTATGCAAAAAAGGACAGTGATTTCTTTTAACTGCTTCTTTCAGTTTTGAAGTCCCTCCCGTCTTCTGGTCTGTTATCTCTTCCTGCTCCCTTCTTTTTCTCCCCATCCTGTTTTCTTCTTATTTGGGATTAGTTTGTCACTTAACAAACAGCACCTTTGGTTATCCTGATGTTGGCTCTGCACTTTTCCCTGCCCTGTCCATTGTATGTGAGATGAGTATATGCATATGATTTTCCTGCCATAGCCTGCTTTGTTTTCAGGGCTGCTGTACAATTTGCAGAAAAGAAGGGTGACTGGACGTGTGTGTGTGTGTTGTGTGTGAGAGAGAGTAACTTGAAAGAAGGGTATCTCAAAGGGTCTGTGTCTGCATTTACCCAGGTCCGTCCGTCCGCCCCCTCATTAATTCGCTATGTGACCTTGGAAAGATCATATAGGTTCTTGATCTGAGTCCAGAGCCGTGTTTCTCTTTACCTCAACTCTCAGCAAGTGTAAAGGGAGCTTAAACACGTAGCTCCTGGGCATGGTGAGGACAAACCCAGCAATCTCAGACATGAAATCTATCCAAGTGTCTGAAATTGCATTCAGTCCTGCCCGTGCACTTGTATGCCATCTAACTTTGTAGACCCTGATTTCTGCTAGTACTCGGTGAAGGTACCTCTGAACCAGCTGTCACTCCCATCCATCTTCATTTCATAGGAGAATTAATTGTTTTAAATTCTCATATATATTCCCTCTTTAGTCAATTATGAAATATGTTTTAATTTGACAGCAATGTTATTTTTAGTAATACTTTTTGTAGCCTTTAGTATTAACATCTAGTTGGGGGAAAAAACTGCTAAATATTTATACTTCTCTTCTTTGATCTTTCACTCAGAAGAACTGAAGAGGTATCACACAACATTTTTACTATAAATATTTTAGATAGCATGTGAAAGAGTCCACATTCACCTCTCGTGTTGGATTTGTTCACATTATTGAGATAGGTTGTCACTCTTAAGTGCTTCCAGGTGGCATTTCAGTTGTCAATGGTTGGAAACTTTAGAGCGATACTGTTGTGGCTAATGACCAGTGATGGAATCATTAATGTTGCTGTTTGACAGAAGTAGGGCCAGAACCTCTTCCACATGCTCTACTTGTATGCTGTGCTCACAGGGAGATGAATATAATGGCTTCACACAAGAAGCACAGCAACTCTACAAACACCCTGTGTCTTCCAGAGTTACTCTTTGCAAATAGATGGTGTCTCTGACCCGCTCCTGTACTAGCCAGTTGCCCTGGAAGGGCACAAGGGGTTGTGGATGAGGTATCTAAGTCATGAAGTTCTGCCAGACCCACAGAGCCTGTTGCTGCCAGAGCTGCCTCATTCTATCACTAAATTACTAGGATTTAGGAGGTCAAGAGAAATGTGGAGAAAGCGGGAGAGCCAGCAATGACAGAAAATATATTGATTTGGTGTGGTTTTGCTCACTGAAAATGTAAATTTTACTGGAAGAATTTTCTGGCTAGTAGCCAAAATGCTTCAGCTGCCAGACTTCCAGGTATCGCATGCTTCTGCTCTCCTCAGTGTGCTCTGATTCCTCATTAGCTATGGCAGCCAAGTTTCTTTTCCAGAGAGAGGAGATCCATCATAGGAATTTTTTGCCTTGGCCTGTCATGGGAAATGTAGTCCTGCCATGGGTTCTGAGCTACACGGGAAAGGAGAAAGTAAGGAGCTTAGGTGGCAGTTCCCGTGAGACACAATATCCAAACTGAGTTATTTTGTTCTTTTGTTTGCTGGGTTGGAGAATGTTTAAGCCTCTAGTGGTCAATTTTTAAACAACAGATAACAAAAAATGTTACCCCTTGCATTTTGTTTTGGTGAAAACATGATTAGGCTTTGAAAAGCATTTGACATGGCACCTTTTCAGTCAAACCCAGGGAAAGTGAAGTGAAATAAAACCCTATGCTGTACACAGAACAAGTATTCGATCCTGTCTGATGCTGAGACTATCATTTTTTCTCTTACTTTCAGCATCCAATTATTTCTCTATGTTTAGACATACAATTGTCTCAAGTATTTTACCAAACAACCTTCTCTCGTTTGGCACCGCAATGGGTAGAAGTTATTTAATTGGATTTTGTATGTGTGTGTGTGTGTGTGTGTATAAAAAAGTTGTCTTTTTCCTATCTCTATTCCACCTGTGCAGGCCTTGTATCGGTCATAGTGATAATCCTGAAGAAAAAGTAGGTTTTCCTACCCTATCCAGAGCCTCACAGGCTTGCACATGTTCTGATTTTGTGGGCATGCCCATGGCACGGCTGTTTTTTTTATTCCTGCAAGGCTCCGCCTTGGTAAGTTGAGAGAGGCATTCCATTACAAGTGCATAATGTTGCATCTATCTGGCATGGTGAGTGCTCCAGGATTGCTATGCTGACAGCAAGACAAGTCCTGAAGATATTTTTCCTCTAGCCTACTCTTGCATCTTCTTGGATTTAGAGCAGGATTTTGAACTGACTTACTACGTGGAGTGGTGAACCCCTGAAAAATGGGGAGGCCCAGTGTGAACTGAGAGCACAAAGTTGGTCTTACAAGAGCCATAGCTCTCAGGCACATCCAAGTTTAAGTCCGTGTGGAATGGATTCCTCAGTATTGGCATAGATCAGATATGATGGGAATTTTGTCACCTGTGCTTGATGATTTTCCCTAAGAGAAGGAGACTGGAGGACAAGCAGTCATCACTGATGCTGGAATCCATCCCCTTGAGAACTGGTTTCATACCTGCTTTACAACCATTGATCGCTGCCTTCTTCAAGGAATCAGTGAGTCATTGTATTAAAAATGAAAATGAGAAAAAAACATAATCCCACACCCCAAGTCTTTGCAGGTTTTTTTTCTGGCCTTCTGTGGCAGCAAAAGTCTAGGTTACAGTTAGCTTATCCCGTGGGGACTTTGGATTTTATTTTGGTATAATGGAGGAGGATATTTTTCTCCTTACTCTTCACCCTAGTGATATTTCATTGTTGCTTGCATGTAATGGATTCCATTAATTTTGATGCTGTGAGGCTTAAGAGCTTTTTAATGGGAAGTGCTTGGATCTGAAATGGGGTGACTGTCGTTGGCTGGTTACTGAGGTGACTGTAGCAGTGCACGAGGGAAATACTCACTCAGATTCTTCTGTAGCTTGGTCTATTTGCAAGAGTTCCCTCTGCTTGGGAGCTGGGCAGAAGAGAGCCCTGTGCTGCTCACACTAGTTGTTCCTTCGCTGGCATGTGGCACCAAACCGAGGTGGTCTGTTGAAATGAGAAAAAGCTGTTGGGGGCCAAACAAAAGTAATTGCTTGAATTGTTTCACTAAACAGTTAGTGAGTCTATCTGACAGCCAGGAGACTTACCTTTCAGGTGATGCTTATGAATTTTTTTTTATATTTTTTTTTTAGTATATATCTGTTTGGAAGAAGATAGGTGGTAGATTTAGGTAGAAAAGGAAAATCGGGATCAAAACTTTTTAACCAGCCCAGTGTTTTTGGATACTTGACAATGTCTTAGATCCTATTTATGGCTATTTAACAGTGTCTCAGTGACTGAGAAGCTGAAAAGTTTCCAAGTGCTTTCATTTTTCATCTATCTTCCATTATCTTAACTGCCACTGCATCCCATACCATGCTCTTTATCTCTCTCAGTAAGCTGGCTATTAACAGAATTTTGACTTTTTTTTTCTACATTAAGAGAAAAGCTTAAAATGGAATTAATATTAAAGAAAGAAAGAAATAATGAAAAGGCCAAGCAGGTTCAGGGTGTGTTATTCAGATACAGGTTTCACCAAGTCCAATTAAAAAAGAGCAAAAAGTCCATTAGGTCTCCATTTGTGAAAGAGAAGAACAATATATCGGTCCAGCTGTCTGTCAGTGAACATGCACCTCTTTTAAAGTGGCCACCGGAAAAATCCACTGAGGTCAAATAATGTTGACAGTCTCAACATGGTTATGTTGATCTGAACCATCTTTGAAGCTGAACCATCCTTCTGCCAGGTGTCAGCTGGAAAAGATTGCAACAGAAATTACTATTGCCTGTTTTCTGTGGGTCTGAAACAATTCTTTCTGCTGGAGGTGCTCTAGTGCCTTTGATGAGCATCAAAATCACCTTAAACAAAAACATGTCCATTTTTTAAAATATGCTGTTGTATGCAATACGCTTTTCTAGAGAAATGGAGTATTAGCATTTGAAAGGACTGATGAGAATGCATCTTTGGGAAGGGCCTTTGTTCAGAGAATTACTGCTATATTTTACGTGCATATCACCATGGTAATTGAATTATTTGCCATTGACAGTAAGGTATATAGCACAAGCCTTTTGCCATTTTCCATGATGTGGTTCCCAGAAAAGAGTGCTATTTGTCAATTTAAAATTTATAGTAGGACATTTAGCAGTTGTACCTACTGTCATAGTGGTAGATGTGGTTTGAAAGCATGAAACAAAAGGGAAAAGGTAATTACGTCATTGTTGTTGTCTTCTTGCAGTTTCATATTCCTCCCCATCACAACATGAACCATTCTGGAACTGTTGGAGCCACAAAGCAAAACCAAAGCTGTGCTCTCCGCACGGCTTGGCAGCTATGATGCTAGTAACATGAGACAGTATTTTCATTTCTTCCCATCATCATCCCTTTCAGGACATTGTTGCAAACAAAACAAGGCTTTCTTTTCCCTAAGATCATTCCGTGCATACTCAGAGCATGACATGATCTCTGTGAAGCCTGTAGTGGTCACTGAGTACTGTGTGAAGGTTTATGTGAGGCAATTACGTGATGAATCTTTGGGGGGGATATGGGATACAAACTGCTGTGGCAGGAATTGGGAGACCCTCAAAGAACCTATTTAACATGACTCACTTAACAGAGAGAAAATAATCTCAAATACTTGCATTACCATGTGCGTAGATCATAGAAACATTTAGGCTGGAAAAAAACTTTAAGATCATTAAGTCCAACCATTAACCCAGGACTGCCAAGTCCATCACTAAACCATGTCCCTAAGCACTGCATCTACATGTTTTTTTAAATATCTCCAGGGATAGTGATTCCACCACTTCCCTGGGCAGCCTGTCCAGTGCTTGACCACCCTTTCAATGAAGGAATTTTTCCTAATATCCAACCTAAACCTCCCCTGGCACAACTTGAGGCCGTTTCCTTTTGTCCTCTCGCTTGTTATCTGGGAGAAGAGACCAGCCATCACCTGTCTACAATCTCTTTTCATTTTAAATGAGAGATCTTTCATTTAAAACAGTATTCTGTAGGAAAAGGTGCAATATAGATACGGTGGTGAGTAGTACTGCTCGGTGCACTGCTCAGAGTACAAAAGATATGGTACTTTTTTCACTCCTTGGTGCTGTGGGAGATTGTCATCTCTGCTTTTCTGTTCCTCAAAGTAAATCCATTTTTCTAGAGCAATGTCTGGTTCTGTGTTGCCCTCACCACAGTAATAACCTCCCTACAGAAGTCTCTGTGCTTCTGTGCTTTGGTTAAGATGGATGGAAGGTAGTACACAGTTAAAACGTGGGTCTTTTCCCCACTCACTGCTGCCCCTTTTATCTCCCCCTTCAAGTACAGGATGGAGAAATTTTCGTTCTTGGCACAGTATTACATGTGGATGAGACAAATGCCAGTACCAGGCACTTACTCTTTAAGCAACATTTTGGTTATGAAATGAGCCTGTGTCTTAGTCTTATCTAACGTGAGACAGGCTTCCCGGTGTGTTTAGGTGTTCTGCTGTTGGTAGCTTCTGGGATCAGTTTTCTAGCCAAGTGTGCTGGCTTTGGCTGGGATAGAGTTAATTTTCCTCACAGTGGCTAGTATGGGGCTATGCTTTGGATTTGTGCTGGGAACAGTGTGTTATTGGTAACACGGGGATGTTTTCGCTGTTCAGAGCAGCGCTGACACGGAGCCAAGGCCTTTGCTGCCCCTCACCCCACCCCACCAGCGAGCAGGCTGGGGGGCAGGAGGAGTGGGGAGGGGACACAGCTGGGACGGCTGACCCCAGCTGACCAAAGGGGTATTCCAGACCATGAGGCATCATGCCCAGCATATAAAATGGAGGGAAGAAGAAGGAATGAGGGGGACACATTCAGAGTGATGGCATTTGCCCTCCCAAGTACCCATCACACGTGATGGAGCCCAGCTTCCCTGGGGATGGCTGAATTCACCCATGGGCAGCGGTGAATGAGCTCCTTGGTTTGCTTTGCTTGTGTGCACGGCTTTTGCTTTGCCTGTTAAACTGCCTTTATCCCAACCTGTGAGTTTTCTGACTTTTGTGATTCTCTCCCCCATTCCACGGCTGGGGGAGTGAGCAGCTGTGTGGCACTTAGTTGCTAGCTGGGGTCAAACTGCAACACCAATTTGTTTTTAAAGCATCCTTCAGTGGACCTCCATGCAGGGAAAGCTAACACACAGGTACTCATTTTTATCGCCTAACATACCCTTTCGTTCTAGCCCTGGTCCCAGTGTCAAATTGCTCTCATGTTTGTTTTTTTTAGACTAGTGGCAGACTAAGGCCCCTTAATTTCTTGCCCTGTTCACATATCAGGTTGAAATATCGGAATATATACACTGGCCTTCAGGTTGGCCCCATGCAGCGGCTCTGACGCAGCACTGAGCAGGTCCCTAGCACTTGGAGGCGGCTACATGCCAATTCCTGAAAATCACGAGGCAAAGCTCTTTCCTCCAAAAAATGTATGAAAGAGCATTAGGCATTGTTGCACTCCAGTGTTTGTTCACAGACTGTACCTTGTTTCCTCATGCGGTGTCAGAATAAACCCCGGTCTTCCTTTTCCCTTTGAGCAGTGCTTCACTGTGTTCACTGTTTCATTACCTGAGAGCCGCAGGCTGGTGCAGAGGAGGCTGGTGACACTAAGATCAGCTGAAGCCTAATGGGAGAGGAGCCCGCGTGACTGCGAACTGCATGGACTTGTCTGGTGGTGCAGTTTAGGTAAATAAAGCCCAATGCACTCACTGTTAAGCTTCTTTTTTTTTTTTTTCACCTGGTGAAACTGCTGTTCTAGGTGTTGGCCTCAAATTTTCTGTTGCTGAGGATAGAGAGCTACGGCTTCTGTATCATCGGGCTGCAGCATGACATGCAGCAGAGAGGTCATTATGCATTAGCACAGCCATCTTTAAGGTAGGCAAATTCTCTGTGATGCTGCCGAACAAAAGGAAAGCAAGAAAGGGAATCGGCAAATGTGTATTATTTGCTGCCAGTAATTGTTTTCAGTTGCAGCTGATGGCAGTGATTAATCGCATTGTCTTAGTATTTTATTTGGGGGCAGGGGGGTAAGTATTAAGCAGGGGGGAAAGCCAAGAAGTACTCTTCCCCATCTTCCTTGAAAAGTTAGCCAATACTACTATGAAAACAAAGGTTTTGAAACTTGCAGTGTATCCTTTATTGAAATAGCACTGAAACATTATACTCCTTGCAATTAGTAACAAAGATGCAAATAAACCTATCTAAAAGATGGGAGAAAAATGTAATATACCAACCATGTGAGTTATGTCTAGCCAGCCATATGTATTAGTAGATCCATCATTTTTTGGCTATAATTAAAATTAGATTAATTACACTTAGTGCAACCCCTGTTTTATTTCTCCTGCACCAATGCTTTAACTTCAGCTGCAGCTAACAGCTGTAGTCCAGTGCTGCTCTGTAAGACCTCTACCCTTTCCTAATTTAAATGCTTCCTAAAGATGCTGGTTTTCCACAACACCCACAAGAAACTATTGCGTCCTATTCTGACCTATTTAATTTGCCTTAGAATGAACTGCTTGCTGGGATGGAGGGAGGGGGATACATAAACACGTAGGTCAAGAGAAATCGTTACCTTCAGTTAACCATGACCAGTGAAGAAAGTGCTGTAGCAGCTTACACACATTAAGCAAACGTCTGCTTACATCACATTAAATGGTGGTAATGAGTTTTCCATCATGGGATATATTCCCGGTATGTACAAGACTTCAGGATCAAGCCTCTGACTGAACATCTAAATAGATTTTCAGCCAAAGCGATTTGCAAATGTTTTCAATCAGGTGATTGCTGGAGCTCCATTAAAAGCTGAACTACTACCAGCTGTAATGGTATTTGCCAGCTTGGTTTTACAAGTGTTTCTGTTGAGCCCAAATTCATGATCCTGCTCTCTTACTTAAATGTCCTTCTTACAGTGTAGCATCTGGCCAAACCCTTGTGATTCCATTTACTTGCTTCTCCCAGGTCTGTCCTTTTGACTGCTTTGCAGCAGTGGAGCAGAACAGAGCAACACCTTCCTCATCGTTACACCTCCACCTCTTTTCTCAAAGATCACTGTTCTACAGCGTTTAACCTGCACCCGGGGAAGGCTCTTAGCTGGTTTTTAACGAACTGCAGTCAGCTTAACACTTTATGATAATGCAGTTTGCCCTTTCCTATGCTAGTCAGATTTAACTTCCTTTATCGTCAAAGCACACAAGAAAGGAGGAGGAATCTTTAATTTGAAATAACCTTTTTGTTGTAAACTGCCAGTGGGAGGAGGGCAAGCCTCCCCCCCATGTGTGGTGGGACAAAGTTGGTATCAAATAGCAATTCTGAAATAAAAACTTCCTGCACCGATTTCTAGTAGGATTTGAGGTTGAAATGAGTATCTTGAGAGTTATCTTTGTGTATGAGCACATATAACCTGAATTTTAGTCTAATAGTCATAATAAGCATGGTTTCTAACATGAAACAGCTTTCAGGAGAGAGATGACCTGCAGCTTGTGAAATGCCTTTGTGTGCCATTAAATGCCGACTTCTGCCAGTCTGGGAGATCCTTCTGTCTAGTACTTGATCTCTGGTTTCCCATTGTTCTTCCCCTCAGATTTTCTTTTTTTCACTGAAGTGTGTTTACCTTTGAAAGAAGAAGTTGTATGGGTTCCATTTGAAACTAAAAATAAAAAGGGTGCCACAAGTGCCATTTCAATTCAGTAATACAAGCACTGCCATTGTAGAGATGCCCTTGCAAGAGCTGTGTACTCCAGCCTGGTTTTGATGGAGAGCAGGATTTTTTGCTCGATATTCAACTTACCGGTTTGCTCCTGGGTTTGCTTTAATTTGTCTTTGCCTAACTCAGCAACTCTGAAATATTTTTGTAACCCATCATTCCCTTTTCTCTGTTCCTTTTCCCTGTTCTGTTTTGTCTTTTCCTTTCCATAGCAAGGTGTGAGAAATTTTGCCATGTGTGCCTGCTGTCATGTCTTCCCTCGTTTCTTCCCAGGTTTGCTGGGCTGCTCCCACACCTCGGTGGCAGCGTGGCCGATGCCCAGGTGCAGCCATTCAGCTTTGGGAGTGACGGCCACCCTCATCCTGCATCCCTGTCCTTCTCCCACAAATGGATATTTAGATGCGTTTTGCCCCTGTTTCTTATTTCCAGTGAAGGCAAAGTCGTTGCCTGAATTGAAAAATAAACGCTTTACTCTCCTTTGCAGCTGTGTGTTTGGTGTCCTCCCTCGGGCTGGAGCCTGGGTGGCGAGGCTTGTGAGATGCTCTGCATTAGCTAGCAACATAGTGCTCTCCAGTGTGCAGAGGCTGGATGGTATTTTCCTTATGCCCATTGCCACCAGCCCCGCTGGTCTGTGGGGGGTATGTGTGCACAATGCTCCCTCAAGGTAGCCTCATGAGCACCAAAATGGGAGAGCTGTGGTGTCAGCAGCAGTTCCACGGTGTTAGCATAGCCCTCCTCCTGGGCTTGTTTGGTCTGGTAAGAAGCTACCACACCTCAGTACGAGTTGAGATATAGGGTGGACTTCAGCAAAGTCCTCTGCCGTAATTAAAATTCAGCTCAGTCCCACCTCTCCGGACAGTGTGTTTTAGCATTAAGGTGATTTTCAAGCAACAGGAACAAAATTAGACCACAAATAAAAAATGATCCAGAGGGTAAGTGTTTGGCCTCATGTATTTGCATTTGTAGGCACGTATATTTATGAGTCCTCTTCTGGTTTATATTTTGTAGGACAAAGAAGGTCAGCCATTGCTACCGTATCATTTACCGCCACCCAGAGAGGACTTTAACGCAGGACGAGGTGCATCGCATTCATCAAGCTATTGAAGAATCAGCAGTTCGAGAACTTGGGGTTGAGGGCAGGTTCTAGCATCACTGATCTGAAGCCCTAATGGCAGTTGGGTTTGATTTGGGTTTTTTTTTCTTTCTGGAGTTGGGGGGTACAAGTAAAGAGAGAGGTTTTGTGACTGACCCAAGCACATGGAAAACGATTGATAAATGGGCTATGGTAAAACTACCAGATAATAAACATTACTACTGAGAAATCATTGACAAAGAGCCGGCGCTTTATTTTAAGAAATGGGGAAACAGCAGTAACGTAAGATTACCCTCCTGTTACAATAAGAAATACACTGCCTGGTGGTTTTCTGTGTTGTTAATTGGTCCCTGGGTTCCATTAGACTGTAAATATTTGGCATTATTTCTGTGTTGACAGGATCTTCTGTCCGTGTAACAAGTGAAGCAAATCAGAGACACAGATTATCTCAGGGAAGAAAACCCCATCCCTCTCTTTTTTAAGTAAGAAATGTCAGGGTTTGCTTCAAGAAACCTTCCAAGAATTGCAGCTTGCGAAGTTTGGCTCTCTTACCTTCAGAGCACATGGGTATTGTTTTCATCTGTTACAGAGAAGGAGCCAGCGTGGCTGTGGGACCCAGTTTAGCTGTCTTCAAATGGTGGGTCATTGGTGGGTTTTTTCCTGTTGGATCCCCCTGCTTCCCCAGGGCTGAGCAGAGCTGCTTAGCAAGGTGCTCCGAGCTGTGCCGCATCCCCCAGGCAAGGAGCTCCCTTGTCTACGTTCTTCTCACACAGGCACCAGCACAAGATAAGTCTGTTCCCCTGTCACCATCAAACGGTTGATACCACGTGGGGCAGGATGGCAGAAAAGAGAAACTGTTCCCTACTATGCCCTGGAAAGCAGCTGCCTTGATCTCTCACATCTTGCTTTCTAGCAGCAGTGCCTTCTCAGAAATTTGACCTTTAAGGCAGGAAACCAAACTCAAATGGGATCTCCTACTGTTTCAGGCACCAGTCGCTTTACAGGATGCTTGGCTTTTTCATTGGAGGTTATAATAAGTAAATTCTGGCAGTGGTATGATGCTGGGACCTGTAGAAGTGTTGAAATGGTCTGATAAATACTTGATGAGCCATTTCAGATGCTGATATGGAATATGGGACCTGTTTTTGCTTGTAATGGTATTTCATACAGTCTTGCAGGTCACATCTGGCGGTTGCTGTGCAGGCAACATTCCCTCCTTCAGGGAAGAAGGCAGTAAAAGCGCTGCAATAAACAGCATCTAACACTGATTTATACCTTATCAAGAAACATCTGTGCAGCAGGCTTGTACTCAACCATAAGAAGCCAGTTACTATTGCAGATGTGACAGAAGCAGAGAGCTCATTTTAATTTCATTACTCAACATATTTAGCTGTGTAAACAAATCCTAATCTAAATGTCTGTTGTGTTATCCAAATAACTTGATTATGAAAACAATATGCTAGACTTTCTACAAGGCAAAAAGAATGGGTGCCATTTAGGCACTGGAAGAACCTACTTGGTTATTTTTAATCCTTGATCTACTAAGATCCGTAAGTACAGCCTAGCCCATTTGATGTTTCTCTGTCTCCTTCATCCTTTGCCATTTCAGGATTCTCAGTGAGGACTACTGAACGGGAGGAGCACTTCCCTGAACTGCACTGAGCAGTAATTGCTCCAAGACAGGGCCTGATCGATGCTGCTACATGGGGCAGCAAATTACGTGGATGTTAATTGATGGGATTGCCTGTGCAGAAAGTACAAAAACCTGCCTGCTGTGTGGAAGAACAAAGTCTTTTTGGGAAAACAAGAGACTATCTGGGGTGGAGTAGATTGCAAGATTCCCCTTTTAATTTACTGATTAATGAAGTTTCCTTTTCTGCTTCCAAAACCCTTAATTTCTTCCGTTATTCTGATCAGTCGGGTCTAGGGGCAGAGAAATCTGGGGAACCCAAGAAGGAGAAAATTGGGCAATGAGCCTTTGTCACTGCAGCAGCAGAGTGTCATGTCTGGCTTTGCAAGTAAACTTGGGTGGTTTTTAATCAGCCAGTCTCCATCCACTAACATCAGTTGTGTTTGATGTGTCTGGCTGTGAACTGCCCGCACTCTGGTGAGGAGGGACTCCCTGCGCCAGCCAGGTCTTGGTGGAGTAACGTTATTCTTTGAAACTCAAAAGATTAATCTCGTAGGCTGATAGGATAGGGGAAATGCAAAGTTTTCTCATGGGATCATCTTCTGGAGTAGGTGTTTTCACAGCAGCAACTTTCAGACAAAAATGCAAGCCGTTAAGATTAAAAAAAAAAAAAAAGCAGCTTCTTCAGGAGCAAGCGTGATTCAATTATATGAAAGATTTAAAGGCCTGTAAAATCAGATGGGCTGGCTGTGAGCAATTTAATATGAATACTTGGGTATGTTTAGGTTAGTTAAGCCTTTGTCATATATACTCAAGGATTAATCTACTCTAAAGACCTATTGTTCTGGCAAAGATTCACCACCACTAGCAAAGCAGACCTCAGATCAAAAGGCATCAGAGTTACATTCTTATGCTGCTGTCCTTTGGAAAGTGTGACTTTCGCTTCCGAGCCTAACCTGAATTTTACTGGGGAAGTTCGCTATGGGCAGTAATAGACTCTCAAGCCATATGGTCCCTTGTGGATACCAACTGAGAGCCCATGAGAATCTAAGGGTGTTATAGCCACGATTTATTTTACTGCTGATCAGAGACACATGATGATAACTGTCTCAGCGGCTGGGCTGATCCTTGGTGGGAGTATAGAAAACTTGACTGAGGAAGGTCCATGGTACTGACCAACTCTGTCAAAGAAGGGGCTACCCTCAGCTATCACTTGGCTTTTCTTAAGACATATTTGGCATAAAGGTTGGTGAACTAGCTTGAAGACCAAGAACAATGTAGCTGCCAAGGTGAGTTCACTTGCTAGTTTCTGCTGCTCCACAGTCTGTCTCATGAACACCCCTCAATCTTGGGTGGGCTACAAGTCTAGTAAAGGTGGATGAGCTCCTAAATATCGAAGTGATACCATGCCTTGTGGAAATATTAAAGAGAGCAGCATTTGAGTAATTAACGTGCATGCTGACAGACTAGCGTAGTGACAGGCACAGGGCCCTGCTTCTTGTTCTTATCCAGTGTCTGTGTTTATTTTTGTGTGCTGCTGGGTTTTGTAACAGCATCCTTTAATAAAAGAGAAAAAAAGTCTATTGTAGCAAAAGAAGCTGCGCGTCCCCATGAGAACTAGCTGGGGGTTTCTGTGACTGAACAGTTAACATCCTTTTTTAATATTCTGGGTGCTGGTTTTGTTGCCATTGGTTTTCAGGCTATCTGTGATTCCTGGAAGACTAAAAGATTTAGCTTTAACACCCAGTTTGGGATCTTCCCAGGAAACTGGCAGCAAATTTACAGTGCACTGAGACTTACCTGGTTTTGATGTTCTCGTTAAAGGCGGTACAATGGAGAAGTGTTGCAAGCTAGATAAGCAGTAAATTGCTCTGTGTTTTTTACCCTTGAGATTTCAGTGACCTCTGCCATACTCTTGCCAGGCACGGTCAAACAGTTGCACAAATCTGAAAGCAGTTTTGTCCTGAGAATCCAAACTAGATTAGTAAATTGGCAGTGGTGGTCATTTGCCTTCCGTTCAGAGTGTTACTCTTGTCCATTCTGCAGGCTGTGGCCATACCGCAGCGCTGAATTTACTGCCGCCTTACTCTGCGCAGCTGTGCCAGGTTTCTCGAGTACTGACAAATTGGTCTCAGCCCTTGAATAATTCCATGTTGGGGTTAGCTTTTTTTTCTTAAATGGAAAAAAAGAAGTTTGGGGCTTTTTGTTTGTTTGGTAGTTTTTATCTGCAGTCACTAATGCATTTCAGCTGTCCCAGATAAAACTCATGGTCAAGACAGAACTCTTTGGTGGCCCATTGAAGTAAACACGGGGAGTCTTGCCCCAAAAAGCACAATTCTGTGCATCTCATTGAGTTCGTATTTGGGTAAAACTAAAGAACCTTGTCTTCACTGTGGGTTGACTGAAGCTTGGCTGGTGCTCAGTAGTTAAGCCAAGGTCAGAAAGCACTCTGTGTCCTGCCACCACCACCCCCAATACACCCACAAGTAATTTTATGCACAAGGAAATTCTGTCAAATTCAGTGTGAGCACAGAATGGTCGTGCTGGGTGTTTGAGGCCAGTTAGGTGACATCACCGAACTATCTCCATCAGAACTGTTACCACCAGGGAGAGAAAATGGGTTTGTACTTCAGCTCTGAAATAATAGTCATATTTTTAAAGCTCAGAGCTCTCTTCGGATACTGTCTGCTGTGCATCTTCACTCAGAGAAGTCTGTTTCTGTGAAACAGATTTGCTTTCTGTGCAGAACAGGCCACACTGACAATTACACACATCCTGATCAAATTTTAAGATATGTGAGCGTTGTCTCTGAAGGGCCACCAGAACTGAAGCAGTCATGTGAGCACCTTGAACAATTTTGTAGGGAACACAAGAAACCAGCCATCGTCTCTACCTGCTTTTAAACATTACTGCAATTGCAGCCAAATTTTAAGCCGAGTATCTCAGAGGAGATGACTGCAGTTCAGCACAGAGTGGGGGCGTATGCTGCGTGAAGGCACTGACTTCTCCAGGATCTGTTGTATAAGGTTTGACCATCATTAACATCTGATGCACTTGCATGTTTGGCAGTTTTCATGCTTTTGTGCTTTTGTCAGATGGCCTCTGTTATTCCATTTATGCCCACTGTTAACTGAGTGGAGTCTGATTTAGCCTGCTTTCTATACTTGGAAAAATGTGCCTAAAATCACTTCTGCTATGACCCAGCTTTCTCATTTCAGTTTTGCTTACCTTCCCTTACAGTTCTTGCTATCCAAGTTTTGTATAACTTCGGTGAAGAAACAGGGTCAGGCTGTAGGCAGGGAGATTTATTATACCACAGCCTAAAGCCTGTGCTCCCACACCGCATTACTGCAGGGTCTCTCTGTGTTCACCCTCTGGATGCAGGTGATTAACATGCAGTCCAGGGAATTGTGCCTCTGCCTGCTCAGTAATTTGCTGGGCAGCACTGCAGTCATCCAGAGCAGCTGCCACTTAAATGGGCAGTAGATTGTTCTCTTTTTGTTTTAGTGTCTGCAGCTTCCCTTGTATCGCAGTGTGACACAGCCCGCAGCACTGTGTTGGTAGTTGCTGCAGCTAAGCATCAATTAGATGCATCTCGTGATGCGGCACCTGTGCAGCCATTTTTCAGTAGAATCACTGTGCGCTCGTGAATGGTTATTGCGTCTCCGCCTACAGACGGGAGGCACGTTGAGACCAAGGGTCAGGATTAAAAAATTATTTGACCCCAGCAGGTACAAAGAGCTGCTTGTACGATTTTGTCAATGTGTGTGCAGGTTTGAAAGTCCCACTAGGCATCTGTCCAAATGTTTAGTACTTGAAACATTTTGTAACCCAGCACTCAGTGACCGTGGTGACACTGGTATCATTTTGGGAGAAGGGAGCAGGTTTTGTAGGAGACTACAGGGTAGCTGAGCAGCAGGGCGGGAGGAGTTGTCTTCTGATGTCCTGGGCTCAAAGTCCTGAATTACCCTCCCTCCCACCATGCTACTAGGAGGCATGGATGTGAATTTGGCTGCCTGCCTTTGCATAGGCACATAGTAAATAATTAGCATGCACAGCCAGGCTCTTTGGTCATCAGTTATTGTTGTAACTGATGATTAATTGATGGGATTATTGATTCTCATGCCAAATCTTTACTCACTGGTGGTAGAGAAGCTAATAGTCATTCACAGGGTCTTTATTGACACATCTCGGTATAGAAATTGAATAAATCAGTGTAGGAGTGGAAGTGTAGGTCTGTAGGTTGGTTTGTGTCTTCCAGATCACGAGGGGATTGACAGAGGTTTAACTCGAGTCAAAGGTCTAACCTCATGTACCCACTCCGAGGCCCTTGTTGTTGGGTGTTCTGCACTTGGCAGGAGCTTTCAGGAGCGATGGAGCCATCTGAGATCACCAAACATCCCTCCAGAGGCATCTGCCCAGTGTCCTTCAGGATGCCATTGCCTGGGCACTGAGGGCTCTGAACACACGTCATGCCTTGCACAGCAACACCAGTGGTGCGGCGAATGAAGAGACGGGACGCAGCTTGATGCAAGCAAGTGTCCATTTATTAGTGATTTTCTTACAAATATATACGTTTCTACCTTCTACATATTACACACTGATTGGTTAAATCTTAAGCGTAAAAAACACTGATTGGTTGATATTTAAGGCACACCGTTAGAACAATAGGAACTTACTAGTTTATCTTGACATAGCAATAATTTCTATTCCAAGGTTAGGGAGTTTCTTTCTACGCGGCTTTCTTGATTACATATTGGCGCCATCCGTTCCCTTATCTGGCTACTTGTTTCTCTGTCCGTCTGGTTGCCTCCTCAACTGTGACGGCTCAGGGGTCTGCAGTTAGCTTGTTCCTTTGCTCCCAGGGCTTGTGCCCTACAAGTTCTAACAAGTCTCTATTCATCAGGCTATCAGTACTTGGACTCTTGTCCTTGAGGCCTTGTCCTACATCTCCCCCTTCCTGTTGCACAAAAGAACCCCTGAAACCGAGCAAAAACAAGGCACAAGTAATAGAACAAATAAAAAACCAACTAAGACATATTATCAATGTCAAAATAACCCACTGTCTTTGTTCCGTACAATTTTACAATTTCCCCTTTTTGTTTTTGAACAGCTAGTACCAGGTTTGCCATGTTCTGCAGGGCCCTTGCAAACATGACAGCAACCAAGGTAATAGCAAACGAAACAATACTGCCAATTGAGTGAATGGATGCCAAAAAAGGCCGAAATTTTCTCAGATTTTGATAACATGTTTCTGCAATGGGGCGCCTAAAATCCACGCAGCACATACCATCAAAATCCTCACAGCCATGTCCTTGAACCAACAACAAAAAGCAGTGGCAATTTTGACTCACATTCTTAACTGCCTACCAAACAAGGTGATTTAACTCTTTAATGCTTTCCCTGCTGTTACTCTGGATAAGAGAAGAACCACTGCGACCCGTTCCCATCATAGCCTCCTACTACATTAGCATCTACAGAAAGACAATGATCGACAAAGTGTAAACAATATCAGCTTCTTTTGGATTAACATTATACATAGGTGGAAGGGCACACCAAACAAGAACTGGTTCAGTCAAAAAGTTCAAAACATCGCATGCCTTCTCTGAACATACCTCTGGGGTCATTCCCTTCATTCCCTCTCTTTTTTTATGCAAAGAGAGACACTTTTACCATAACAGAGAAGCCCCTATTTACATCTGAGCCCGGACACAAACCGCAGCTGTGTGCGGCACCAGGCTCAGGGCAGAAATCGTTCATGTAGTTACATAGCTATATATCTCTACAAGCGTGCAGACACCTATTAAACACTAGATAACCATGTTTATCTTTCCTAGTCTCCTTCACAATACCCAGCTGTTCTCTCATCTCTTGTTAGGTCAAATATTCTCCAGCTTCCTCTCCTATCTCTCTCTTCAGACATTCTCTATCCTCCTCTTTTTTGCTTGTTAATTGCGACAAGGCAAAGGTTGTGTGTAGCTGGGTGACCATGACCCGATTTATGTTACAATCAACTAAACACTGAATACAGGAAAAAAAAGCATGGGAGACACAAGGCAAACATCAATAAGGTGGTTAAAGATAATTATAATAAATCCTGTAATACTTTTGAGTCATGGCCCAAAGTTTCCCAGCCGTGAGAAGAGACCAAAGGCATCCCGCCCCTGGCTCTGTTGCAGATCTTTGTTTTAAGGCTTTTGAGTTTTGTATACTTTTGTAAATTAATTCACAGTGGTCACTCAGATTCACATAACACATCCTATCAAAGTCTTCACACGTGTCCCTGTGCTAATAATAAAAATCAATAGCAACTCGGTTCTGTAGCAACATATGATGGACAGAATCAACATCTGTTAATAAGCCAGAAAAAAAAAAATAGTATTTGTAGTATTACTTTGTTTAGCAAGCTAGCAGCCTAATTTACTAAGCAAGTTAAGAGCGTGTACTATTCTTACAGAAGAGATTAGAGAAGCAAAAATCTGTTATGCTGCATTCCAGAATTCAGCCTGAGAATTACAGTCTGCTGTGAGTTCTGCATTACAATCATTTGACACATGTTGGGGTTGCGATTGTGAAAGTTGCCCGTTTACAATTTTCATTGGCATTATCACAGCTAGTTGTTTTAAAAGCAACCCTTGAACTTCCTGATGTTCGACTTGTTGCAAAATATTCTGAAGCCAATCAATCAAGTTAGTATTAAAGTTAGTGACTCTCTAGGACCCTGCAAGACTGTGGCAAGACTCCCGCATCCTGACTGCCTTAATAGCCATCTCATTCATTTGCAAACAGTTGTCCCTGGGATACCTTGCCTGAGTCACAGAATCGGCACAGTTAATTGCTCCAGCTAACTGCTCATAGTTAACAGCAATTCGCCGATTAAGGTTTTCAGTCAAGGCCACTACACATAGCTCGCAAAAATCAAATAACCACATCATATACTGTATCAGTTAGTACCATACAAAGCAATAACTTCCAATCATGCAGTGTGAGTGTATAAGGCTCTGCCATCACTTCAAGAAGGGACATAGCAAATGTATTATAAATCCTCCCTTCCCGCACTGCTTTGCTTAACTCTTTAACAGCCTCATATTGCACAGGCTGCCACTCTGCAGGTTGATTTGTCTGACAAAATACTGAACATGCCCTAGCGACTCCCAAAACCCTTCACTTAAGTGTTTCCCACTTGCATTCCTGCCACCAATCCCTCAGACTCCCTTTCACCCTCCCCAAAAATACAATCAATGCATCAGGAGAGACAAGGGGGTGGGGGAAAGGTCTAGCTCCTTTTCCAGATCTATAGGACCTGGATCAAAAGGTTTATCAGTGTCAATAAAATCATTGTCCGAGTTGTCCTGTTCCCATGCTTGGTCCTGTGTTGTGAGGGTCGCTGCAGTCAGTGACAGAAGCTTTGGGGGCAGAGGAGGTGTGGACGGAATCACCATCGCTGACGGTGTCTTGAGAAAAGTCGTGCTGTCGGTGGAATTTACAGCTTCCTCTGGTTTAGCACCGTTAGTAGAATTAGTCCACACTTGGCAAAGAGGAGTCAGAATTTGCCACCAAGGTGCTAAATGCATTCCCGACACAGAGTTCCCCTCTGCGGCAGCATCATACAATTGTCTGCTGACCGCTTTAATTTCTTTCAAAGTCTCTAAAGTTTCTTGACTGCTCGTCTGTCTCAATGAGTACAGGTTTCTAAAGCTTCTTAAAATTTCTTCAAATATTTAAAATCTCTAAGGTTTCTTGGCTGCTCACCTGTCTCGATGCATACAGGCGTTATCCTCAGGGTTTAGGTTGTCTGCCTGGTCCAGACAGCAAGACGATCGTTCAGCCAAGCCGTCTCCTCCGGAACGCAGCCCTCTTCCACGAGCTGTCTTTTTTCCGTCCTTATTCTTCCAAGGCTTCGGAACACCACCATAGGGGTCACCATTTGAGGAGACTGAGGCACGGACTCCCTGATCTGACTAGAAGACCCTTTATGAGTCCATATACATCTCTTTCTGGGGACGAAGCCTGATTCCCCGTTACGGATTTCCCACAGCTCACCTCTCAACTCCGGAGGGATTTCTGGCCGGCTCCTGCTTCCTTTCAGCAGATCATTCAAAGTTCTGTGGGATTCGCTGCATGTCGCTTAGATAGGCGATTCGAGAGCCCTTCATGTTAGATCCTTAAACGCATCACGTCGGGGTCACCAATTTGCGGCGAATGAAGAGACGGGACGCAGCTTGATGCAAGCAAGTGTCCATTTATTAGTGATTTTCTTACAAATATATACGTTTCTACCTTCTACATATTACACACTGATTGGTTAAATCTTAAGCGTAAAAAACACTGATTGGTTGATATTTAAGGCACACCGTTAGAACAATAGGAACTTACTAGTTTATCTTGACATAGCAATAATTTCTATTCCAAGGTCAGGGAGTTTCTTTCTACGCAGCTTTCTTGATTACATATCGGCGCCATCCGTTCCCTTATCTGGCTACTTGTTTCTCTGTCCGTCTGGTTGCCTCCTCAACTGTGACGGCTCAGGGGTCTGCAGTTAGCTTGTTCCTTTGCTCCCAGGGCTTGTGCCCTACAAGTTCTAACAAGTCTCTGTTCATCAGGCTATCAGTACTTGGACTCTTGTCCTTGAGGCCTTGTCCTACACAGTGGAGCCTGACTGCCTTCAAATTTCTGTCCTGTGCTCACAAGACACGTAAGCCTACCTCCTTGGGCCCTCCCCTGAAATGCTTCCTTGCTTCTACAATCTCCCAATTTCAGCTCCCTCCCATGACCCCAGACCTCAGCTCTTCACCCCTTTTTATTACCACAGTGCCTGGCCAGAAGCTTGCTGGGAGGGCTTTCACACTGGCTGGCCAAGGGGCCAAGCAAACCAGATTGATGACCCCTGTGCACGTGCGTCAATGTTTGGGTGTCTCCTCTCAGCACAGCTGCTGGTCTTCACAAAGTTTGCCAGAATGCCATGCCTTGGATACCCTGACATTGAAGTCTAGCATGGATGGGTTTATTCCAGGAGGTCCAAAAGTCAGAGAAGGTCACTGACAGTGGAAGGATGGGCACCCGTCGCTATTGTGCACACCCTTGCTTCCTTAAGAAGATGAGACAGAGAAATAGAAGGGTTGTATTGAATGTTGTATTGAATGTTGTCAGCGTAAATAAGTCTATCCTGACTGAAAGTTCAGACAGAGGAGGCAGCATGTTAGTAAGAACCTGATGCCCAGCATGGTCCCCTGCACGTACTTCTAGAAAATGATTACAAATGTATTTTTGATAAATAATAACAGCAGCCTTCCATGTGTGTTTATAAGCTGCTGTGTTCTTGTGCTATATAGTCTGCATTGCTTTTCATTCCTTTCTGCTTGCTAGAAACTGAGAAATCTGAATTTGGTTAAGAACAAAATGATTTCCTGTTGTTCGTGGTCTTGCAGCGTTACCTCTTATTTTTGAACAAGGAGGGCAGCCCAGCATTGCTAAGGAGATCTTCAGCACCTCACCAAATGATGTTGTTCATGTGCTGCACACACACACATACATATGAAATCGGTTGGAGTGGGTGATGTGAGC
This sequence comes from Falco rusticolus, assembly GCF_015220075.1. Classification (NCBI taxonomy): domain Eukaryota; kingdom Metazoa; phylum Chordata; class Aves; order Falconiformes; family Falconidae; genus Falco; species Falco rusticolus. The sequence goes on from NC_051189.1 coordinate 92,985,226, forward strand.
TTTGTTTCTGTGCTGTGGATACAAAAGCAGAGTTGTTGTTCCCCATACTCTGTGTGATTAGAGACTTTTCTCTCCTGCTGCTTTGCTCCGATACACAGAAAATCACCTTTTTCCAAGAAAAATTCAATACTTTCTGATGCCTCCTGCTGTCAGAGAGCCAACAGTCCTCTGAGCACTCTCCCTTCAAAAAGCAATCAAATTTTGGGCAGAGAACTCCCTTTCCCACTTGAGACGTTTTCCTTTCAGCCTGAAAAACTCTCTGGCATCTGTTTTAGGCTCCTGTGCAACACCTGCTTCTGGTGACAATGCAGGTCTTTATCCACCTTGTAGGAAGAAAGGTGACTTAATAGAATGGCCAACTTTATAAAATAAGTTTGAATTACTTAAATGACCTGCCCTCAATAAAAAATAATAATATTTTTTTTTAAAAAAAAAGAAAATATCCTAGCCTCTTAAAAGTTATGAGACAACTTTGATCTTTAATAGGGGTCAGGCTTGTGCAGTGGTAACCTTTCCACATCAGTGCAGCCCATGAGGCTCCCACATAGGACAGCATTGCCACTAAAGGCTCTTCCACGCACGTTTGGGAAATTGCTTGGTAGTTTTCTGGCTTCCTTTCAATTTGGTCACACATCTGGAGTTGATGTCTGCACCTTTTCTGCTTATTCCCTAACAACTTCTGTGGTATTTTACAGATTGAATTCCTTGACTGTTCACAGTGCTGAGGTTAAGCATCCTTAGGGCTCCTGTGAAGTAAAGCACCAGGGGAGTCAGGACTTCAAAGGCACCCAGCTCCTGGGGTGCCCTCCACATTACTCACTTGCTCCTGCGCAGCCGGGACAGCTGCCAGCCCAGCCGCCTTACCCAGGCAGCCCAGCCTGCACCTCAGATCTTGTTCTGCAGGAGCAACATGGACTTCTCAAGGGCTCTTGTGTGTGGGCATGGGTTTGCCAAGCTGAGCAGGACCCAGTGCATCTGTGAGCCCATTTCTGTCCAGACAGTTGGGTGGGCTGCCCATGACACCTGTAAGAAGATGCATCTTAAGGCCAAAGATGTCAACACATGGTTGGGACAGGGAGGAGGAGTTCCTACCTTGGGTTCAGCACGTTTCAGGAGAGCCACTGTAAGATGTATTGGTTAAATCTTTGAAAGGAACCTTGTTACCTGCCAAGAGGAAAAGGCTTTGAAGAGGGCAGGGCAACAGGTGGGAAAGTGGCTCTTAACTTGCAGGGCCTGTTGATTGCTACCACTTTCCCTGGGCTATGAAGATCAGCTGGAGGAGAGGTTGTCCAGGCACAGTGGTGCCTTTCTTGGCAGCGATGTTTCAATGGAGACATGATGAACAGGAAGAAAAGTGGTGAAAGTGGTGAGTAGGTGTGAGGTGATCCATATGAGATGGTCAGCCCTGCGTTCAGATAGCAAGTTACATGCTGCTAGGGAAGAGGCGGTTTGTCTGATGTAGATGCAGATGGCATCATGCATGGCCATCTCCACCTGGAAACCACATCCACAGTCCAGGCTGATGTTGAGCCAAACCAAAAGCCTCCTTGCAATCTTCCTGATTTGGAAAACCTCAAAGTAAAGGGCTCTGTGCAATCCTCATATAGATCATGAGGTCCACAGTAGGCCACGGTGATCCCAGTGGCCTTTCTTATGTCGTCATTGAGTTATTTTGTAAGTAAAGCCAGAGCACACACCTTGTAAATGGAGTAGAGTGGGCTTATTATGAAACCCCCTCACTTAATGACAGACCTAAAAATGAGGGGCAAATTTGGTCATAAATGTGAGACTTTTTCTTAATAGTGACAATAACCCTGAGTTTTCCCACGGGATCTTAAGGATCTTGAAAGATTTTTCAAATTAAGATCAAACCATATGTTTATCAGACACATGAACTGAAGGCTGGAGAGGCTGAGGGTCTTGTCTGGTGCTGCAGATTAAATTCTGAATCCAGGTGTCCCATGGTCCTCTCTGATACAGTACCAGAGTCCTGTTCTGTAGGTGCTGCACGCCCTCAGCAGTGAAGGAAGAGAGGACCTTAGTGCTTTACCTGATCCTTGCAGCACTGGGCAAGATTAGACCCCACTTCACTACTCTGTTTTCTCCACCTGAATTTGCAAAATCAAACAGAAGCGTTACAGTGACTGAGAGACAAAGGATGAAGGAAGGAAACTGGGAGTTGAGGAGGGTCACCAGGCATTTAATTTTCCCCACTCCTCCCCAAACCTCTCTCCTTTTCAAAATACACATTGGTTGAGGCTAAGGGGGCAACTGGAAGGACGTTCACAGGACCTTGGTCCTCTGTCGGTGTCTCTTCTGCAAGGACCTCAGCTGGTGCATGTATTGAAACTGTGACAGGAGCTACACTACTGGGGCTTTAATGTGCCTGGTCTGCCAGAAGATTCTCAATCAGGAGCTCTTGGGCACCTTGGATATGCTATAAGGAGGGAGATAAAATGCTTAGTGGTAAGGCTTGGTGCTTCAGGGGCATTGCTTCAGACACGACAGTGCAGAGAACAGCAGTGCTTCTCCCTCTGGTCCTTCCCTGCACCGAGGGCAGCGTACACCGCCAGTGCTTGCATCCCAGCAACTTAACTCGGACGCATCTTTATAGGGTGCCACGAGAGCTAAGACTCATGTGCTGGTGACTGAAACGCATTTCCTCTTGTGAAAGGCTGGTAAGCCTACTCGAAAGCATTTCATCAACTTACCAAATAGCATTTTGTTTTTCTCATCTCAATATGATGAGCATAGCTTGGCACTCCAGGCACTTAAGATCATGTATGTCAGAGCTCTCAGTGCATTATTTTTCTTCTGTCAACCTATTCTGTTTCCCTTTGTACCCATGCAAACTTCTGTCATTTGTGGAAAGGAGCTCAGTTTAACTAAGCTGTGTTAAAAAGATTACGTGCTTTGGTTTGGTTTGAACCTGCCAGCTGGCTTCGCCTGGTGTCCCAAATCCCAAAATAACTGGTACAGTCAACACCAGGCCCTTGATAACCAGAGAGGTACTGATAAATCTGGAAAATTTTTGGAGGAGAGTGAGAGTGACAAACCTGATCAGGAGAGGTGGAAATACAGGTAGATGAGCTCAAATATAAAGCGATGCAGAGCTTAGCTCAGGAATGACTAACGAATGTGTGGTTTGTGAGACATGTGGCGCTCTGATGAGTACGAACACCCTCCCACTCTCCTGAGCGCAAGAGAGGAATTTTTAGCGTGATACGCAGGGATATAACAAGGGCTAATACTGTGACAGTCAGGCTGAATGTAAGGTAAAAATTCCTGACAGTGAGAGATATTTTGTTGTGGAACCATCTCCCAAGGGAAAGGGCAGGAACCCAGCTGCTTGGTCCTGCTTAAAGCCAGACTGGACAAAGCGTTAGGACAGGTACTCCAGAGAGCAGACGTTAATTGGCAGATGGATAAAGTGGTGATCTAATAGGTCCTTTCAATTTGTAGCTGCTATGGTATTATAGTCTCTGTAATGAGTTTTGACTGGTTTTCAGCTCAGAGAGTAACAGGGAGATAAAACTGAATGAAAAGGTGAACAATAAGAAGTAAGAAAAAACTGTAGGCTTGTTTAATAGTCATGGAAAGTGCCAGATTGAGAGTTCCTTAGGCCGATGGTGCTATTCAAAAATAGTATTGCAAATGGGAGGGTGAAAATTTTTAGACTGGTAATGATTATGGTGATGACTTATTTTTATAGAGCCCCAGTAGTCCAGAAGGATCCAAGAGCAAATTTCATACAGGGGATGTGCACATGCGAATCCATGCAATGCTGCAGCTGACACTGAAATACAGGAACCACTGGACTGAAAAAAACTGGTTTAATGGCAAACAGCAATGCAGGGCAGCAGTTTAAGATGGGATATAAAGAATAACTTCCGTAACTGTAACTATAAAAGAATTGTTTTGGTTTGGCAGAATTTCATTAACTGATGACTTATCTAGGCAGGAGCTTCTTTTGCCACTGCCTTTCACCATGTCTTTGCTTTTAAGGCAGAAGGGCCTGGCAATATTGACCTGGCTTCCCTGGTTGCTTTTGGGGGGGCGGGCAGAAATCTGCTGAACTAGCATGATCCTGAGCTGTCCACTGGCATCAAGGACAGGTACGAGGTCACTCGCTGGTCATGACGTCGCTGCTTCTCTTGGCCCACATCACCCTTACGCTCTTACCTCTTGGAGGCTTTTCAACAAGTGTTTCTTGCAGATGCTGTGTTTTCCAGGCTGTTAGCCATAGGTGTTTAGTTCATGCAGTAATATCTTGCTCTGGGCCTGATGCCTGAATGTGGCTGCTATAGGCAAAGGCTGCCTCTGTGTAGTTTGTATCTCCTTCTTGCGAGTCCTGACTTCCAGGCTCTGAGTTCATGGAAGACAAGGGGACTCCAGCAAAAGCAACAAAGAAGCCCTATTGGAAAATGAAAGTATGAAAATGTGAAATAGTAAAGTCTGTGTACAAAACCAGAAAAGGCAATTTGGAGAAGCTGAAATATGTTATTAACTGTTTGTAATATTGCCATTTTAAAGTAAACAGTATTGGTTATCATTCAGGTGGTGAACAACTCTTCTCAGGTTTTTTTGTTTGTTTTTTTTTTAAATAAGCAGTCACAAATCCAAGAGAAAAAGTCAGAAAGTGGCCAGAATACAGATGTTCTGCATTGTTTATCACCCATGAAATTAGACTTATACGACAGCCTTGAGGAGTCATTTCAGCTGACAGAGGAAGGAAATGAGCTAGGTGAGAACTTGCATATTGAACATGTCATCCTTCTGGAGCCACATGCTCACCATGGAACTGACTCACATGACATTAAAAATTGTTTGTTCTCATTTATGCTATCTGTAACACTATCTTTGACGTAATATTTGTTAGCTTCACAATAAATCAAATGCTATCTGTTTGTTCATGAAGGTGGCAGGCATTCCTGTATGAAGTACCATTGACTACTGAATAGCTGAGGTACTGTGTAGTTTGACTACCTCTATTTTTTAGACAGATTTATCCAGCATTCAAGATTTTTGTTCAGTAGTCACTACAGATTTAGTTCTTTTGGCTGTTAGCTAGTCATGCATAAATCAGTCAAAATTTGAATGTTTTTATTATTCGTGGGGGTTGGTTGGACTTAGAGTTCTCACTTTATCTACCAGAAATTTTAGCATTTCAACAAAACAAAATACACATTCAGGCCTCAGACAAAATTCTGCCAGTCTCATGCTTCCAAAATATCAGAGCCTCAAAAAACATTTATTTAAAAACAACTGATAAGATAATCCTTTTTTTTTTTTTTTTTTTTTTTTTCTCCCTAGATTGATGAGGCATTCAGAGCCATTAGAGGAATTGCTACTTCCCTAAGTGCTGGTGAGAAGTCAGCTTGAAAGCCACTGTAGACTTTCATGATCTGGGGTTCTCAAGGCACCTGAAAAAATGGTTACACCAGCAACTTCCACCATGTGAGCTGCCAGAATTGCAAGGATCCTCTGAAATGGCTTGATATTTTTTTCTGGACCATCCTATGGAAAATTTCTCTGTCTAAAATCTTTCAACTAGTCCCAGGACTTAGACTGTAGAGTAGCATTTGCCTTTCAATACGACACGTGTTTCTAGGCTTCTTTTTGTTGTGAACAAGACATATTTCTTTTTCCTTTAGGCATCTCAGCCATCCTACCTTTCTTAATAACATGATAGAAAATCTCTCAAGCTGTGAGTTGTTCATCAGCTGCTGTCACTTGATACAACATTCACTGGGTATGAATGTTTTGGGAGAAGGATGGCAAGAGGCTGTAGATCCCTTCCCTCTGTCTGCTTGATGGCTGCCGGTATGAGGAGGCTGGAAAAGGATGGAAAGGGACCTCCTCGGGGATCTAGCAGCAAAAACATGGCATGAGTGAATCAGAGATCATTGTTTCCTACTTAAATGCTAAATTCACATTAAGTAAAAAGAGGGATGTAATTCCAAAATCCAGGCACAGAGCAGATCCTGACCAGTCAAGAGGGTGTAAGTACAGTAATACATTGTGTGATTGACCAAAAAGGGCTCTGCTTTTTACTTCCCACGGTGCCACTGACCAGTGAGACCATGAAGACCATGCCAACCATATCCTGGGCTGCAGCAAAAGCCTGGTCAGCAGGTTAAGGGAGGTGACTCTCACCCTCTGCTCCATTCTCACGAGACCCACCTGGAGAACTGCATTCAACTCTGGGGCCCTCGACATAAAAAAGACATGGACCTGTTGCAGTCCAGAGGTGGGTCACAAAGATGATCAGAGGGCTGGAGCATCTGCTGCGAGAGTTGTAGTTGTTCAGCCTGGAGAAGAGAAGTCTCGGGTGCCTTTAAGCCTGCCAGTACTTAAAGGGGACCTACAGGAAAGCTGGGGACAGACTTTTTAGTAGGCCCTGTAGTGACAGGACAAGGGGTAATGGTTTTAAACAAAAAGAGGGTAGATTTAGGTTAATTAGTAGCAAGAAATGCTTTACTGTGAGAGCAGTGAGGCACTGGAACGGGTTGCCCAGCAAAGCTGTGGATGCCCCATCCCTGGAAGTGCTCAAGGCCAGGCTGGATGGGGCTTTGAGCAACTTGGTCTAGTGGAAGGTGTCCCTGCCCATGGCAGGCGGGTTGGAACTAGATGATCCTTAATGTCCCTTCCAATCCAAATCCATTCTATGATTCTATGAAGAAGTCACATCCCCTCAGTTTGCCAGTCTGTAAAACAGGAGTGATGATGCCGGTTTTCCTTTTCCACGTTTTGAGACTTCTAGAGGTAACACACTGCATAAGTCAGCTTTATTATTGTGGGTATTTAACCAGATGATGTTTATATTTACAACACGGCATGTCCCAGTTGTACAGGGACCATCTACAGTATCTGGTGTGGTACAATGAGAAGGGCTACTCTGGAAACAGTCCCCAAACTTCAGCCAGTCACCATGGTGACAGAACAGCTTAGCTCGGCAAGGAAGGAAGAGTGATGTATTCTACTAAGGATAACTTACAGCATCAAGGCTGCACTTTTAAATATCTCTGGTTTTCTGGGTCTGAGCTTGCAGGACACATTCTGAGCTCTGGGATTTCCCCTCTGAATCCTCCAGCTCACCTACAATGAACAAATATGGGCCAAAAAATGGAAAATCACGATGGTGAGAGAACTGCAGGGTAGCTTTCCCTTGGCTTTTTTGTTGATAGGGTGGGTGGGAGGGGAATCTGCATCTCTGAAGCTCTTCTGCAAGGACTTGGTGTTGAAAGTTAATGAATACCATCTGCTGGCCTACTTTCCACCCATCATTTCATACATACAGCTGCCAGGTGCTCCTTTAGCCCCTCGGTCAGCTACATTTCTAGTACAAGGACCTTTCCTTCAGCCAGCCCCAGGGACAGCGGTCACCCACAGAGCCCTGAGCAGAGAGCATGGAGGGATGCCCTCACTGTTCAGGCTCCTTGGATGGAGAAAGTCTTTTGGTCTGCATCTTGCAGTGGGCTCTGGCATTGCCATACCCTGTGGGGACCTGGTCCCAAACCTTCATGGTGGGTTTTGCAGCCAGCACCTGGTGCAATGGGAGGAAGTCCCCGGGGAGAGGACAAGCAAGAGCTGACACCACCCCAGAAGGGCTCATTCATGTTGCCCATGTTTCTCTGAGTAAGCTTAGCAAAGGAAGGGGAGCAGTACCCTGATGCCTGTAGCATGGTGTTTATTAAAGTTTTCATTGTAATTAGCCAGGGTCTTACAAACAGGCAGGGGTGGGGTGGGGGGTGAGTGGGGAGGGTGCGTGGTGTTGTGTGCAGCTTGGCTGTGCAGAGACAAAATCAAGTACCTCTGCACTGAGGAAGGGCTGAGAACAGGGGTGCCTTGGCTGCCAAAGGCCTGTTGAAACATGCAGCAGTAACCAAGGAAACTTGGTGCTAGAACCAGCTCAATGTGATGTATTGCTGCCTAATAACTGCCTGCTAAAGTGTCCATGTAATTCAGCTGCACCTCTCGGGGCGGGTGCTGCGTGGATAACTTTTAGTCACTGCCCTTTTACGCTAAACATTCCTAGCGTGAACGTTACCATGGTGGTGAAGCAGGAAACCCACCGCCTGAAGCCCAGGTGCCCAGCAGCGCAGTGCACGCTCACTGCTGGGGGAGTTCTGAGAAGCCTCCACATCACAGCAGCTCGCTGGGGCACTGCTGTGCCATCAGGTGTGACTTCCCCGGCCCGTGATGCTGTGTTGGCACCTTACACGTCGGCCATGTTCTTGCGTGGTTTCTGCTGCCTTCAGGATTGTCTGCAGGTTGCCGGGAGCGGGTTCTCCAGCTGGCAGCAGTGTTTGGGGGGATGCAGCGGTCCTTCGGTGCTGCATCCTGATGGGCATGTGAAGCCTTTTCCTTGGTGGCACAGGGCTGTGTGATGGGGATCTTGCCTGGAAGAGCACACTGAATGGTCCGGTGGTGGTGGCAGAGCTGCTGAGAGGCAGATGCTAAAAACTGCTTCAAGGAAAGCTGGAAGGTATAAGAAAGGTGGTTGATGGTTAGAGGGTGCCATGTTAAATGGCATGAACTTCCTTGCTCTCTGCTGCTCTTGTTTTATAGTTTGGAGGGAAAACTGGCAAGAGCTTTCCTGCTGATGAAGCATCGTACAAATGGACATGGTTGCAGGGTGGAGGCTGTAGATTTTATAAAGGAAAAGACGAAAAATGCCTGTTGGGTCACACTTGCTCGTGAAAGTATGACTGAGCTTCTAAAGATGGGAGGAAGAAGACAGGGGTCTAAGAAATCTCTTTAAAAACTAGGGAAAGCATAGGGAAACTTGAAAGAAAAACAAGATAAAATGGCAATTGCATATAAGCCCACACAGGCACTCACTCTCTTGCTCTCTCTCTTACACCCACGCACTCAAGCACATCTTTCTGTCTGAAATAGCAGGGAAAAGACATCACAGTCTTTATTGTCAAGAGTAATTTCTCTTCACGTGTCACTACCAACAAATTCTCAGAGAAGGGGGATATATTGCACAAACTCATCCACCTGCTTTTCTCCTTTTCTAAACCTGAACGAAACAAAGAAAAAAGCCCCTGTGAACTGTGGAGTTGAAGAGCTGCACACTGACAGCTCTTGGATGGATGAATGCTGAACACAACTATTTGTATGCCAGTAATGCAATGGGAGGCAGCAGGGTGATTGTGTGGGGAAACCAGGGCTCACTTTTGCTCACAGGAATGGCTTCTAGCCCATGCCCCTTTGCCTTTGGGGCTGTCAGGGAGACTGGTTGCAGCTCCACAGTGCGTTTCACTCCTGAAATGCTTTGCAAGCTGGGGGGTTTCCCACCTCTCATGTTCAGCCTGCAATGAGCATCGTTGCAAATAACCTGCCGGCTACTCTTCCTTGGGCGTAGGATGCCCCACAGGACTAATGCCTTTTGGTTGTAAGAGCTGCGCAGAGATTTTGTGCAGCAGGATGAAGATGGGTGGCCCCAGTTGGGTTGAAACTTCTGCTGTCGCTCATGCTGTTGGCAATAGCAGTAATGCTCTGCTCAGAAGGGCCAAACTCCGGGTGTCTCTGGAGCAACAGAGCCGTCATATGCTCAGGTAAGGTCAGCATAGTCTGCCTGGATTATATGAGCAAAATCTTGGGCTCACGCTAAGCATGTGGACTCTCCCTTTCCAGGGATGATGTCTTAACATAAGCTTGAATATTCACACAGCAGACTACAGACAGTTTGGGTCTTCATCCTATATTTAACTGATACTGTAAACTTTCCTGCTGCATATGGGCACAGGAATGCTTGGTTTTGACTGGTATTTGTTTGGCTTCATGAGACTTTCCAACACAGCACACTTGGGTGAAAGACTCCACCAGCTCATCTGAAAATAAAGTTTGTTCACCAGAGCCATGTCCCGTGCAGAGGAAAAAAAATCCCTGGACTGTTGTAGTTTCCTCTATTCTGTATATTCATTCAACTTATAGTATGCAAGGGAAGATCATTGCGGTTCCTGGCAAGGAGTGGAATTTGTATTAGCAGAATTTATTTGAATTTATTTTGTTGTATTTTGGTTTATTGTATTTTATTTTGCAAAAGGCTAAATAATATCCAAGATTCCCTCAATGCACTTCCAGTGATCCCTTTTTGCTACATGAAACTACAGAGTCTGAATTGAAAATACATGAAAAAAAATGTAGAGGTTTTTTTATGATGCTTGGAAGAATATGGATTTGCAGAGCTTCTCTCTTTAAATGTGTCAACATAAACGACATCCTAGCAGGTCTTGCAGATTGCATGGCATAGGCAAATAACTGCTATTTATTGCATGGGCTGTGCAATTTTTTACCTAGCTATTTCTGCTACATGCAGAATAGATGAAACAAATTTTCCTTGTACATTTATATAGTGCCTGTCAAGAGATGCACACTGTGGTCTCCACTAACGTTCATTTACGCCATGATTTCTTATTCAGGATTTAACCCTTCCCAGAGGAAAACTGCATCACATCTGTGATACCTATTGCGAAACAGGCCAGATTCTGTGCAGTGTTCTATCTAACAGATTACACGTGGCATTTCCTTCCCTTTGGTCTCCCTAGTCTCCTCCTCTGTAAAGGCAGTCTAAGGCAAGTCTATCACAGAGTTGCAGGGGAGAGACCTTGCAAGTGGCATTAGAGAGGCCAGTGCTAACTCTTTCTCAGTCTTTAGTGACCAGTTTGTTTCAAAGGGATAGCAACATAAAAGAGAAACGTATTATAAAAAAAGTCAAACAAGGCTCAGCAAGGAAACTCAAGTGCTCTGTGCATGGGCATCAGTGGAAACCATGTATGTATGCGCATCAGAATTAAGTTGATTCAGAGTTTTGATACTAAGAGAAGAAATTAAGTTATTTTTCCATGTCTTTTTTCCTTGCCAACTGTAGTACCACCGCTGTTTGCCCCACTGGCTTTGGGTAATCTCTACCAGTATGTTATTTACAAAACATATTATGCCCCAACGGGTCCTCTGAGTGGGAGTATCACTTCTGTTGCTTACAGCTGTCGTCAGAGGGACAACGCACAGAGGTACCCCTCTATTTTGCTGAATCAGATTCTGGGTTTCCTTCTGCAATAACATATTGCCATTCTCCTCTCCATCAGTGATCTAAATATCTCCATTTAGTAATACACACAAATTATACCTGTGATACAAACATTGTGCATGCATGTGTCTGTGCGCTATTTACTTGCGCAGAGCTTTTACCACTCATGTTTATTTTTCAAAGTAAGAAAAATAAAGGTCTCTGTACTTAGTCTACGATGACAGTTTTGCAGCAGGAGAAAACTGAACAAGAAAAATGAAGACTGCAGAACTGGAAGGAGGAAATGAAAGTTGCTCTACCGACAGGACTACATGAATTCAGCAATGGGTAGATTAGGCTGAGTGTTATCAGTGATGATGAAACACAGCAGACTGTGGTAATGAAATATTTATGAATGGGGAAATGATACTGCATTCTGCAGTGCAGCACAGGGGAAAGTGAAATTTCAAGAATACTGTAATAGCAAAGCCCTCCATTAATTATCGAAAGCAAGCTGTAATGCCAGTTACTATGACAACACGGTCCCCTATGTATTTTGCACCAGTTGGGGGGGTGGGGTGTGGGGTGGGGGGGCTGCTGCTATTTACTGGAGTGCATTGTATTTGTTGTTGTTTTGAATTATGACTCTCCCAGCCTGTGACTATACAGTTAATTTCACTGACAAAATTATAAAGTGATTATTGGCTAACATATAGGGGAAGTCTTTAATAAGTAGTACTGGTCTTTTTATTCTGGAAAGAGCTAAAGATGTCCCTTCCCATATTAAGGGACAGACTATTGTCATTATTAATAAACTTATATAATATTAATGCATGATAACGTAATAATAAAAGTGAAATGCTACTAGAAGTATTATTATTAATAATAATTTTGACTGTGTTAGGCTTTCATCCACAAAGCATTTTAGAAGGAGTGGTTAGATAAAATGTCAGTATTGGCATACTAAATCCACCACTACATTTCCAGATGGGGCAAGTGAATGTACAACCTCTGCCCACTTATTTTTAATTACTACTTATTTGGTTTCTTACACCCATGACCCTCTTTGAGATTTCCACTTTTCCTCAGCACAGCCAAGGGTTTTCCTGCCCACACCTCCACCTGATGCAGTGCATGTGAGGAAAACAAGGTATAGACCATGATGAGGAAGAACATCAGCTGAAACATGTCTCAGGTCTGTGGCAACATGTCCCATTAAAGCAGCTCTGGCAACTCTCTGTGTGGCACACATTTGTGGACAATATATCTATAAATAGTTGCTAAATGGAATAGGTAGAGATGTGCCCTCCAACCCTTCTGTACAGATGTTCTTACTGTAGCTCCCTTCCAGGTGGGCAAAGCATGCTACAGATCCACTAAATGGCTTGCCTAAGGTGATACGAGAAATCATAACAAAGGGAACAACACCAGCCAGATCTCCTGTTTCCAGCTTCAGGACCTTCTTCCATGGCATGGAACAAACTCCTGCTACTCAGCTCTTCTAGGAGGGAAGGTATTGCAAAGGTAAGAGAGGAAATGATTGGGAACTTGCAGTGTGAGTGTTCTTTAGCAAGTAGCTGGATGCAATAATTTCTGTTAAATGTGTCCCAGTCTTACATGACAAAACAAGCCAGAAGTAGGTGTCTTAGGCCTGTGCATCTGGCTGGGTGCAAATCTAACTGGGTGAAGAGCAAGTCAAACATGGTGGTGGCAACAGGATTTCTGTATCACCACTTAGCAGGATATGCCATGAAGGACATGATTTCTTATGCGTGGGTGTATGTACATGCATATACATGCACACATACATATATAAACATATGTTTTATATGCATAGAATGCAAAGGAATGCGCACTATGATGGAAATCGGCTTAGAGAGGAAGGATTTTGACTATTTTTATTCATGATGAGCTTACTGAATGGCTATGGAGGAGAAACCCCTTTATTATTTTTCTGTTATTGCAACCATCCCCATCTTCCCTCCTTGCGGTTCAGAGCCCTCAGCTCCTCTTTGCTTGGATGCCTTATTGCCATCCTAAGGCAGAAATCACCTGCCTTGACACGGGTCAGGACCAGAACTAGGAGTCCTCCATGCCCTTTAGTAGCCTGTACTTCCTTTTTTTAAAAAAAAGAACAAACACAAACCAAAACACAGTACTGTGAGAATGATGTGAACCCTGTGAGCAATAAACAATGGAGTAATGTAATCTGGCCTCCCACTGCCTGATGAATGGCTGCAGGAAGCCGGCAGGGAAGGCAAGGGCTCCATTTTCACTGTGATGAGAGCTGCCCCAAAGGACCGATACAGATGTGAGCTTTCCTCTCCTTGGCTCCAAGGCTAGAGGCATCCAATAAATAGCTCAGACTACAACTCACTTACTTACAAACAACAGGGGGAAGGACAAGCCTGGTAGGTACGGGAAAGAAGAGCAGGTCATATTGGTTTAACAGTTTAGGAAACTTGACAGAGAAGAAAAGGTTATGGTAACTGTTTGTTTAGAGCAGAAAAGGCAAAAAGTAGCCATGGGCAGGGGAAATGTAATAGTATTCCTCAAACAAGTGTATGAAGGTCTGCCAGAGACAGGTCAGATATATTAATCCTGCCCTGGCACGCAGGAATGGCTGGACATCCCCTGTATCTCTCCCCCGTGTCAGGAGTTCTCCATTCATACACGTCTTGTTGCTGGAGGATATCTGTCAATAAAGGGCATGGCTGGGCTTCAGAGAAACCAAGCTCCAGCATTCAAAGCCATGTCATCCAGGACAGAGGATGTGTGCTACAGAAAAATTATGAGTCCAAGGGCTAATTATACTGTAAAGGAAATCATGCCACAAATAATTCACTTTGCTACCTAGAGAGCACTACCTACACTTCTGTGTATTTGGTGATGTCTGCAAGCCCATATAGAGGGAGGCTGAGCTGGGGATGTTGCCTTTTCCTCTTTAAAATGCTTTTTGGTTGGCAGTCTCCTCAGGGTAAATCTTGAGAGTGTGCACAGGCATGTGTGTGTACACTTCACATGTGTGTAAAATTCGGTTCATTAATTGTCAGATACTTAGGGTCATCAGGGTGATCACAGGAGTAATCTGGCAGCCATGTAAACTTTGTCTTCTCTAGGATGGAAGGTGGCGTTAGCAGATTTGTACATCTTTGTGTGGAAAGGGCAAACTTTGCCCCTAAGATGCATCAGCCAGCTGAGGTAAGCCTTGCCTGGCCCTCTGGGTTTGCTTTATCCAGCTGCTACCAGCTACAGTATAAATTACCCCATCTACACAAGGATTAACCCAGGAGTCAACCCATGTCAAAAGTCATCCTTGTTGTCTCAAGGAGGACAGAGCTGAAAGCTACCATGCTACAACAATTTGCGCCAAACCTTAGGGTCAGTCTAAAATAAATGTCAAGTGTCTATAACACAAACATTTAGAAAGAGCCCGGACTGGCGTTTATGGGCATTTTAACCTGTTGATGTGAAAGCCCGGTCACCAAGCTTGAGAAGGTGACCTCTGGATGGCCCTAGGAAAAGCAGTTTATGAGCCTCAGCAAGTGAAGGGCTGTGCCTGTGCCTGCCCAGTGTGTAGGAGGAGGGGGGGAAATAAAAAATGGAGCTAGTTTCTGGTTGCTTCTTCTTCTAACAGCCCCTAAGGTGCTAAGGAAAAAAATTAATAATCCTTGCATTAGACATGTTTGTATCAGTCCATAAATAATCGATAGCAACACTCAGACTGAGCAGGGCTTCCCTCAAAGGCGTGCAAGCCGTAAGGAAGGATATCTGCAGTGGGAGGCCCTAAGTTGCATTAGTGGCATTTCTCCACCAAATTCTGTGTCCTTGTTGCATTTCAGCATGTGCCGGTGGCCAGCCCTGCCCGTAGGAGCCCTGTTTGTACTAAACCAGCAAGCAGAGAAGCCCCCTTAATTAACTGAGGGATTTTATATTCATGCTTTGGCTGTTTATTCTTTCTAGTGCTATTCTGTTTGGTCACTGCAGGGACTGGTAAGAGACACAGGGGAACAGGGAGCACTTAGTCAAGGGCAGAAGTAATTGGATGCAGTCAACAATAAAAGGAATCCCTGAAAATTATAAACATTTTCCAGAGTAGCTATTTTCTCTGCCTGTGATGTTTCATATGCTCCATGCTGAATTATCCTGAAGTGCAGTTAAAATACTTTAATGTTTGAAATTTGGAAATCACAGAATCACAGAATCACAGAATGTTCAGGGTTGGAAGGGACCTCTGGAGATCACCTAGTCCAACCCCTACTGAAGCAGGGTCTCCTAGGGCTGCACAGTCACATCCAGGCGGGTCTGGAATGTCCCCAGAGCAGGAGACCCCACAGGCTCTCTGGGCAGCCTGTCCCAGGGCTCCAGCACCCTCAAGGTGCAGAAGTTTTCCCTCCCGTTCAGACGGAGCTCCCTGTGTTGCCGCTTGTGCCCGTTGCCCCTTGCCCTGTGGCTGGGCACCACTGAAAGGAGCCCGGCCCCGGCCTCTGGGCACTCGCCCTTGAGGTATTTGCAGACCTTGATAAGGTCCCCTCTCAGGCTTCTCTTCTCCAGGCTGAACAGGCCCAGCTCTCCCAGCCTTTCCTCACCAGGGAGGTGCTCCAGCCCCCTCACCATCGCCATGGCCCTCCGCTGGCCCCTCTCCAGCAGTTCCCAGTCTCCCCTGAACTGGGGAGCCCAGCACTGGACCCAGCACTCCAGGTGCGGCCTCAGCAGGGCCGAGCAGCGGGGCAGGATCACCTCCCTCGACCTGCTGGCCACGCTCCTCCTCACGCACCCCAGGGTCCCGTGGGCCTTCTTGGCCACCAGGGCACACTGCTGGCCCACGGGCAACTGGCTGCCCACCAGCACTGCCAGGCCCTTCCCCGCAGAGCTGCCTCCCAGCCCTCAGCCCCAGCCCGTGCTGGTGCGCGGGGCTGTCCCTCCCCAGGGCAGGACCCTGCACGGGCCTTTGCTGAACCCCATGAGGTCCCTCTCCGCCAGCTCTCCGGCCTGCCCAGGCCTCGCTGAATGGCAGCGCAGCCTTCGGGTGGATCAGCCGCTCCTCCCAGCTCTGTATCGTCAGCGACTTGCTGAGGGCGCTTCTGCCCCTTCGTCCAGGTCACTGATGAGTCAGTGGGACAGGACCGGACCCAGCAGTGACCCCTGCGGAGCACCGCGAGCTGCAGGCCTCCAGCCAGGCTCTGCGCCGCTGAGCACAGCCCCCTGAGCTCCGCCATTCCGCCAGTTCTCAGCCCACCTCGCTGTCCCTCAGCTAACCCACACTGCCTGCGCCCACCTGTGAGGGAGGTGCGGCAGACAGCGTCAAAAGCCTTGCTGAGGTCAAGGTAGGCAACATCCACCGCTCTCCCCTCACCTACCCAGCCAGTCATTCCATCACAGAAGGCTGTTAGGCTGGTCAGGCATGATTTCCCCTTGGCGAATCCAGGTTGACTGCTCCTGATAACCTTCTTTTCCTCCACATGCTTAGAGATGACCTCCAGGATGAGCTGTTCCGTCACCCCTGTAGTTTCCTGGGTCCTCCTTCTTGCCCTTTCTGAAGACTGGAGTGACATTGGCTTTCCTCCAGTCCTCAGGCACCTCTCCTGTCCTCCATGACTTTTCCAAGATGATGCAGAGTGGCTTAGCAGTAACATCTGCAGCTCCCTCAGCTCTCTGGGGTGCATCCCACCGGGGCCCGTGCATTTGTGGGTGTCAGGTTTGATTAAGTGATCTCTAATGTGATCCACCTTGACCAAGGGAAAGTCTTCCTTTCTCCAGGCTTTCTCTCTTGCCTCCAGGGTCTGGGAAATCCTCGGTCCCATGATCTTAATATTGTTCCTAGCTGTGAAAGGGCAGGAGAAGAGGGAGGGATTTATTCTCAGCAGGCTGCAGTGGGTTTTATACCAGCAGTTTTTGTCCACTTCACTGCAAATCTTTTCCAGTCTATATGCGGGTAGTGCTGGCCCACAGGAGGAAGGCAGAGGTGCCGGTGATGCCAGTGTCTCCCCTGCTTCCAAACAAGCAGTGCAGCTGTGTCACCCTCCCTCCACAGCCCCCAGTGAGCCAGCCGCCCTGTGCCCGGCTTTTGGCAAACTTGGAATAATTTTATATTGACTCCTGTGGGAGGAGGTATAAAGCTAAGACTGCAGTTCTGCCTCTGGAGGTTCACTTTTTTTCTTCTTCCAGAATCAGGTAAGCCCTAACCCTTGAATGCAGAGTGAGGATGCAGCCGAGGCATGGGATTTGGTTTGGCTCTACAAGTGACAACCAGAGAGACATCAGAGAATGCTGTACCCCTCTGCCAAAGAAAATATTGGAAAGCTGCAATACATAAGGTCACTGAGACCATCAGGGAAGGAAGAAAAGCCAATTTTTTCTTCCCTCAGGTCATCCTTGACCCTCTTGCGCTTTACTGCTCCCCACAGCTGCCAAGCGCAGTGTGTGCATGTGTGTCTGGATGCCCAATACAGAGAGAAGCACTCAGTAAGCTGGGAAGACTCCGTATTGCTAAGCAAACATTTAGATGAGGGATATTAGACTTTTCTTAACGAGTGTAAGCTTAATTTAAGAGTCAGCAGCCAGGCTGAGCCAATTTGTGTGTGCTGGCAGAAGGCTGCCTGGGTGAGTGATTGGAGCCCCCGATACCTGCAGCGTACGTAGCCTGCTAAGTGAGAGAGGCTGCAAGTCATCATCTGGGTACTTAGGAGCAGCGTCCTTTATGATCCTCTGATTCATGGGCAAGAAGCATCACATAACTCAGGGACACTTACAAAGCCCTGTGGTGCCATCCTTCAAAGTTTCACTATAGCAACTTCAGGATTGACTCCAGGCAACTCTCTAACTCCAGGCCTGGCTGACGAAGGGCCCAGCTCAGTTCTTCGCACTTGTAATTACTTAATGCACTTACTGCTGCAAGACAAAAAGAAGCCACAGAGGAGTTTTCCTGCCCAGGAAAATTCATGGTGACAGAAGTGTAATCAACACTGAGCAGCAAAAGAGAGAAGAAAAAGCACATCCCTGTGGTTGATGGCATTTCCCCTACAGCTACTCAGAGCTTTCTACTGCTGCCAGTTTTTCCTCTGGCTAAGGGTCTGCCAAGAGAGCAAAAACCTTACCTACCTGGTGCTTTTGCCACTCAGATGCAAAAGGGAAAATGAGGGAGGATGGCCTGTTCAGTGTCCTGCAGCTAGAGGAGTACCAGATGAGACACCTGTAATTACTGCCAAATCCACTGGAAAAGCCTGGACCTTTGGGCTATTATGTTGCAGACATGGGTGTATCAGTGACCATGGCTGGGGGCTGTAGCCCCCCATACCAGCAGTTGCTTGCAGCCAGCTAGACCATAACTCTCCCAGAAGCTCCAGTGCAGTAGCAGACTGTGTGAGCACTCTTAATACACCAGCACAAAGATGGGTAAGATGTTGTCTGATGGTGATTTAACTAACCTGGAGGACTTGGTACAAAAGCAGGGGAGAAATGTGCCCGTGATTCACCAACAGCTGAGCTGCAGGGACAGTGAGCTGTGGCACAAGGGGGGTTAAGAAATGGTAGGGACTTTAATGCCTTGAGATTAGCTACTGCTAGCACTGCACAGATTTATTTGTGGGCATTTTATCAGTTGAGAAAGTTTTGGAATGTCTATCCCTGATCCCTTTTCTATACCCTAGTAAAAGTTGCTCCTGCTTGATGGCATATCTGTTAGAGAAAGACTAGCCAGGCAGGCTGTATTTGGGGGGCAGAAGATTTTGGTGCTGCTAGTACATTATCATCACCTCATTCCACAGCTATAACAGTCTTTACCCAGAGTATGTGCTGAGATGTTAAGAGTTTTCTGTAAAGAGCTATTTATTAAGCAGAGAGTGCCTCAAAATAGAAGTGTCTGGATTTTCTGGGAGGAAAAATAAAAGTCTTTGTAGGTTAAAATTAGCTTTCAAATTGCAGGGGTGAAACCACCTGAGGTTAGAGCCTTGCTGCTTTTTAATAGGCAAATGAGATATTTCATGAGGAATTTCCTTTACGTGACTATTGAAATGAGTGTCATCTTCCAGCAGCACCTTCTGCGGCAGGAGGTGTCTCGCTCCGCAGGAGGAACAAAGCAGGGAGCCAGGTGAGATTGCCAGGGAGACAATGGATTCCCTCTGCACCAGGGGATGCTTCACAGTGAAGTGGGTACTGCCATTTGTTGTAAGTGCCCTGTCATTAACTATTCATTGTAATGTATTAAATAGACGGATCTCACAGGGCTCTCATGCAGTTCCTCAGAAGTGTGCCCTGGCTTCCCTGAAGCATTGTTTGAGCTGAGTATGACAGCACTTGTCAATGGAGCACTTGTGGTGACATGCTTGAGAGTCCTAATGTACTTTTTAATTCTCCTCCATCAGTCTCCTGCACTTTCTTTCAAATTCAGATGTGGATTTTTCCACCGTGTCCATCCCAGAGGATGAAGGCTGTGTTTGCTACGGTCTTTGTTCTGCTCTTTGCCTTCAACGTGAGCTGGTCCCTGACTGTCCACAGTCCCTTTACCAGGGTGTGTCCTAGCTCATTTCCCTCTCCATTTTCCTTCCCAGAGGACATGTCTTGTCTCCAGACACTGAGGACTGGCTACCACAGCAGGGACAAATGACAAGGGTGATCAGAGATATGAACTAGCTTCTTCAATAGGAGCAAATATATAGATTGGGTGTCTTCAGCCTCTGAGACTGAAAGGACATAGGGTGGAGGCTTGCTGGAGCCTGAATGGTGTGGAGGGGAGAATTGTAACCGTTTCAGACAGTTCCTCACTCCTTCCTTCATGCTATAGGCCATACACATAAGCTAGTATGTGGCATGCTCAAAGCCCAGAAAAGGAGGTAGTTCTTCACACCACGCAGAGTCAGGCTGTGGGAGTTCCTTGCCACAGGAGGGGGCAGGTGCTGGAAGTTCCTGTGAGCTCAAGGTATCGTGAAACATGTTCACAGAAGAGAAATCCATTGAGATTTATTACATACAAAAACTTTGCCTTGGGTTCAAGAAGTCCCTGAGCTGCAAGTGAGTGAACACTTAGAAAATATTTGAGGTAGTATCACTCTGTGCTTGACCCATTTCTATGCTCCTGCCCAGGCATTTGGTTTCGGTCACTGGGGGAGACTTAGATAGATGGATATCTGATCTAACATGGGGTGGCTCCTCCCGTGTTCACCTTGTCATTACCACAGTGTGGTCCCTTTGAGTGTGAAAAGACTGAGGCCAAACTACCTCACGACCTTCTGTAGCAACTAGGCTAGTGAATACATCACCACAGCAGGGTAAAGCTGCTGCCACTAGTTATAAATGTGCTCCTCTTCCAATGTCTGTCCCTTTCCATTTGGACTTATGGTCTGCCTTCTACTGACAGAAACATTCCCAGCACCTACCAAATATCAGATGCTTTATGTGCCTGAGGTATGATTATTTCTGGAGTACAGGAGGCCTTCCACTTTCACTGGACATTGTACTTAGAAGGCACGACTTGCTGCAAACGGAGGACCACTGGGCAGTCTCTATTATACTATCATCATTGTTTGATATATGTACTTGCTGTGATTACTACATCATCATCATCACTATTATTTAATTGCTCTTAAGCTTTAGTTACAATGATGTTTATATAGTAAGTTATTGTTTAACCCTTGGTTTTCTGTGATGCTTGGTGACTTTCCAGTGCTGAGATTGACTTACATCGGCTGACAAAGTTATGGCACAGTTCAATACCTCCAAACCTTGTGGGACATGATACCTTCCCAGGCTAGAAAGGAAGGAATGACTATCAGAGTATATCAGTGAATATCAGGGTATATATGAATATATACATATAAATACGTATATGAACATCAGGGTATCAGCGATATCAGGGGGTTTTAACAGAATCTGCCCAACCTCCCAGGGTGCCCCAGTCCTTCTGCGATCTTGATGATCCCCAAAGGACTTGAAATGCAGTAGGTTCAAGGGAGACAGCTAATGAGGGAACCTCTCTGTGGCACCAGCTTCATTGTCATGAACACTATCTCTAAAAGAGCTGATTTATTTTCTGTGCTGCCTATGATACATGAAGCAGGGGGCTGAAAATCTATTTTAATGCCAGTGAGTGGTGTCAGGTGAATATGAGCTGACATAGAAATCCAGACAATTAGAGCAGCTTCCCTTGACCCAATATTAACAGACGGTTTTCTGCAAGCTGTGATAGATGTAGATCCTCAACCATTGATTTTCTTGGTACCTGTCCACGAATATTATGATAAAGTGTTGTTTTTGTGAGTTGTTTTTTTTTTTTTTTAAGAGAGTTGAGTTGCTGCAGCTTTGTGAAATATTGGTGATGTAGTTATCTATGAGCTATCTAAGCACCATGACACACAGAGCATTAGAATTCATCATGCTTGTTATTGTCCTTTTACAAATTACTTCATGCCAGCCAGTCAAAGCTTGGGACTAAAAATGCAGCTATACAGAAATAGCCACACACCATCTTCTGTGCAAAGGGTCTGATTCCATCATAAAAGAGGATCTTCCAGGGACCATGGAAATGAAGTTTTTCATGAAGCAGATAGGGGATGTGGACTAAACACTGAAGTCAAGAGAGGACTGCAAATGCAAATATGACAGGAGGTTACGAGGAAATATTTGTCAGTGAAAGGTAATAAATGTGTGCCCAGAAATACAGGGAACTAGGAAAAGCAGAAAGATGCATAATTTTTTTTAAGAAGACTCCCTAATGGCTTCATGACACCCCTTCTAAGCTTGACTGAGCTTTAGGACTTGTGGATTCTTTGCAAATAGGTTAGCTTGCACCTGAAGTCTTCTGTTTTCTTCTGACAGCAACACCTTTTCAAAGCGTTAAGTTGGTTGACTTAGAAAATACTTTTTCCATTATTTCAGCCCTGATTATCAATTCTTGTTCCTTGGGGTAAATGGCTGTGGACATACCCTCTTCCCCTCTCATCCATCTGTTGTGTCTGTCCAGGAATTCTTTCAAGTTTTGGCTTCATTTTCCTTTCTCACACCTGGATGGCTCAATCATTGAAACATCCAGCCATAAATACATGGTGTCCCTAGAATTGTCAGGGACCCCCTGCACAGCCAACAAAGCCCCTGGAGACAGCAGCGTGAGGGGCAAAACTCCTTAAGGTACCTCAGGAACTTAAAATGCTGTGCTTGTGGCAGCCAAAACCAGACTAGCTTGTCTGAGAGGCAAGTCTTATTAACTGAGGCTTGGGGCTGTGGCTGGCTCCAAAGGACACTAGTGAAGGAGTCTCTGGGACACTAGTGAAGGAGTCTCTGGACTGCACCGTACTGCATAAATGAGGGGGTAAAGGTGCTCAAATTTGCTGCATTGAAGTATACAGGGTGAAAGATTTTGGTTCAGGTCTTCCACTGATGTAATCGGAATGTGATCGTTGATGGTCCAGGGGTTAACTCAATGTTAAACTAGCCACAGTGCAGCCGACATGCCTGCTTTCATGGTGGGAACGTTTATCTTTTCTATCCATGGGGGAGTTAAACCAAGTGGAAGACTGTACCCTTTAAGTGGAGAGGATATTATAGCCGGTGGTAATTGCCGGACAGTTTTGTTGAGTCCTTATTCCAGTACTACTGGCCTGAGGAAGAAGAAATTTTATTGGAGGGAAAAAAAAAAAAAAAGTCTTACAAGAGTGAAGTGGGATAACATCTAAACCCATTAGCTGAATTACCTTTTTTTGAAAACTGCAGGTAAACCAGAGCACATTTTAAGGTACAGACTTTAGAAAAACTGAGAAATGAACACTGAAGCCACAGAAGCAGGGGCTAAAAACCTTGCCATTACACTTGTGCTGAGCATCCTGTAGGGACAGAAGAGGGATACCTCCTGTCTGCAGCTGGGGGAGGACAGCATTGCTGGATTGATGCCTGCCACCAGGGAGAAGTCCTACCCAATCCTGCTTCTGCCTCCCCAGCATGGTTGCAGTGAGTCCTCTGCCTGAGAAGGTGCAAAACCAGGAGCAAAATGTCAGCATTCTCAAGCAATTTTCTTTTGTCAGGCTTCACATGACTGATGGCCTCTTTTTATGTTGCCAGACACCCATTCCTCAGAGAGAGGGGTAAGAAATAGAACTGTGAGTGATGAAAGCCCCATTTCTTCTGTCATCCACCAGTGGCCAAGCAGCTACATGTACCAGCTTGCAGCTGAATGGGGACCCACAGTTTGAAAAGGCAAATGCACAGGACTTGTAGAGGTAAACACTGATGGAGGGCTGGAGAGGAGGTCTTGTGTATCTGTATCAGAGCCAAAGCATCAGAGTCTCTGATGCATGTTGTGTCCCAGGCAAACTATCAAAAAGCCAGCTGGGTCATCTCAGCAACACTCTATTTAGCACAGGTTACTCTAGGCTTTTGATACAATTGCTAGAGTTATCGTTAATTATCTTACCTCAATTGTCCCATTCTGCCCTGGCTAAATTAACTTTTTCAATCACTCCCACTCTGTCAGATTTCTTTCTTATTAGATGTCCTCCAGCGTTTCACTTAAGACGTTATTATGCTTTTCAGGGCAAAATCATTTTCTGCCTTCTGTACAGCAGTGAGAACCCTTCTCCCTGCTTATTCCCTGATCTAGCATTGCTGCTACTTTCTCATTTCATCATACAGTCAGTGGGGATTATTAATCAAGGCCTGGTGGGGTCTTTTTCATTTGGATTGCAGGCGGTGAAATGCACTATCTTTAACTCATAAAAAGTATGTCCCTGAGCAGCAGAAGCAATGAGATGTAGTTTCCTAAGGACCTGTCTAGAGACTGAACTCTGCTGTCTAGTAAGGGCTGTATTGGCACTGCTGTTTTCCTCTCAGTGAGGTGATTAATAATGCTTGTTTTCACTACTCAGTGACTTTTATCTGTAATTATATAGGAACTTCAGATTTTTTAAATCTTTCACACTCTGTCAACCTGGCAACAACTTCCAGAAGTGATTGTGGAAGGGACTGGTTGTGACAGGAACACAGACATATTATCAGAGAGCTTAGTAGTGGACCTGGTTTCCTTAGGAAATAAGTCTAAAAATTTGCAGTAAAAGTGTGCTTTTTGGCTTTCTCAGACAGGGTAGGTGATAGGATACACAAAGTCTTAATTATTAGTGCACTGGATAGCAGTATATAGTCTTCTCTCAGCCCGGCTAGAGAAATAAGCCTTCATGTTTCAGTGGTGGTAAATCTACTGAAGAAGAGTGAAGTGGAACAGATCTTGGTTTCCTCCATCCCAACTTGGCCTACCAACAACAACAAAAAAAACCGTGCAGCAACACATTTTGCAGAATCCTTGTGAACTATATAAAACATCATTATCGAAATATCTTTGATAGCTGTACCCAAGCAGCTATCTGGCATGTTGCTAGGAGGTGTTTCAATCCCAAGGGCATTTCTGGGAAAAGCTTGGGCCAAACATTACAGGTGTTTCTGGGTGAGCTCCTCTATTTCCACAAGTGTCACTTTCATAGAGTAGAAGTGCAGAGCAAACTCTTCTTAGAGCTGAGGAAATCAGTCCCTGGTGATGGACATAATCACAGCACTGGCAATGTGATCTGCCAGAAGTTCAGCAAAGGGTATCAGAGCCAGCCCCAGCAACTGCGCTTGATTTCTCAGTGACTATAGTTTGTAAGAAGAAATGCACATAGGTTCCTATCACTGTTGGAAGCACCATAGACTTAGGTAAGCTAAGAGTTACACCTTTTTTTTCTTTTTAATGTTCACTGGATTTATCCACATCAAGAACAAAAGCTATTGCCTTGCAGAATTAAAAGAAAGGTGCATCTACTCTGGCAGTGGCCAACAGAGGATAATGTGGAAATAGTGGATGAACAAGGAAAATGTACCCCAGGAAAATGAGACACAGGCTCCAACAAATTGCAAGTCAGACGTATTGTATTTGTATTTAACAGTCCTCAACAGATTTTTCTTCCAAGTAGCCATCTCATCCTTTTTGAGCCATGTAAAAATTTGCATCCACAGCGTCCCATTTCAAGGCTTTCCACAGCCTCATTAGGCACTTGGTGAAAACTATTCCCTCGTGTTTGTTTTGAACCTGCCAGTTTTCCTTAATGTCCTCTGCTTCTTATCCTGGGAGGGACAATGACCGATCAACTCCTATGCCTTACAAAGGCATCCATTTCCTCTGTTGATGGTTTTTCAGGTTTTTCTGTTTTCCCTCCAATCTCCTTGTACTCAGCAATTAAAGGCATCAAAATAACTTGCCTTTTGTCATGGATTCCCAACCGGGAAAGCAGGATCCTCCAAATCCAAAAGTGTGCCCAACAATGATGAGTGAACAGCATCTCTCATCTATCTTCTCGGCAAAAGCAGCTCTGGCAAATGAGAGCTGCTAAGCATTTGGAGGAAGACAACCCTTGTTTAAACATTGCTGTGGCACTTTGCAGAGGTGGTTCTAAATGCATCACTCTGCCTCATGCAATGTTTGTGTGACTTCCAAGGATATAAGGAAAAGCAATTTATGCTGAGACTTCAATCAACAATAAAAAGCTATTATACAGCTGGAATACTTGGCCAGTGTTCTTCATGCAGATGACAAGTTATGAACAGCTGTGTTGCAAGATGAGAAATATAATCAGACTGTCTGGTGAAGATGGTTGAGGGGCAGTCATTTGCAGAAAGTAGGGCAGCCTCGCGTTTGCACAGGAGGCTGCTTGCTGCTTTTGCATACGTCATGATACCAAGGAAAAGTCTCTGCTTCACCGGGGTGCTGAAGCTGGGAGTAGCATCGCTAGACCCTCTAAAAGGGCACCAGACTCACAACGGTGTGACTTTGATTTAGTGAATTCCTAATTGTGCAGAAGAGCAGATTTGTTTTTACACAGAAGCTTTTAAGCTGTGATGCTGTTTTCAATTGCTTGTCTGCTGCACAGAAGAAAAAATAGAGAAGACCAGCAAGTGGGTGTAACAGCTGGGTACCTGGACTTTGAAAGTATTGGAAAAAGCTGCCTGCTGCTTCATTCTCAGCCTGTTGCTGCACAGATTGAATCTGAAGTTAGGATTTAAACAGTGAAATCCCTAGCTGGTGTCAAGTCTGACAGTCTGCTGTATGCTGTCTTGCTCTGTTACATCTGAACTCCCCTCTCCTCACTACCAGTTTCAGAGGCAGAAGAACAGCCCTTGGGATGTCTCTTCTCTGTAATTCAGGGTGCAGCCCCATAGTGAGCGCACTGCTTACCCTCTGCATTTATCAGGGTGTGGGCAATGGAGAGGCTTCAGGAGGCGGTGGAGCAGAGACCCTGCTTGGAAGCTCCCCGTGTGACTGCAGCACAGACTGGCAGGAGCTGAAGAATAGTTGGAAGCTATTTCTGTTATATCTCCTCAGACAGAGATATATTTTTAACAGCCTTTCAGCAGTCAGAACTCACAACCAGAACCATAGCAGGGATGTAGGATGGACAACAATTTTCCCTGCTAGCATCTTTCAGTGTCAGTCTGGAGAGGTCTGGTGTTTGGTCCCTGTGCTCAATTCCAGTTGTGCCAGCTGGGCATTCCCTTTAGGGCAGCCACCAGGGAGGCAGATTTTGTGAACAAATGCCAGGTGTATGTTTCTCAGAGAACAGTGATCTAAGGTTTAATATTTGTAGTTGCTCCCCGTCCCTGGGGTGTCAACATGGCACCTAGATGTAAAAACCATGTATGTTTTTATATACATCCTGTAAACCTCTGGTCCCTCAGTCCTAGGCAGATGGCTGTATTTTCCATTTGTTTTGGTCAAGCTACTGTGCAAGTGAAGCTACATCTTGTTGGTCATACAAATAAAGAGATTGGAAATTCCTTGGGGCAGAGGCTGTCTTTATTGGTGTCTATTACGGCTCACACACAACCCTGAGAGGCAATGCCTCATAATTAATTGCTAAATAATTTATAATAATATAAAGCAGATACTACTCAGAAAGTAATTAACCTCCTTATGCTTTCAGGGAAGTCCGATGGAATGGAACAGTAATTAAAGGCTCTTTAAACAACACAGAAAACTCCCACTGACTTCAGTCGGGACAGGTTTAGGATTTGAGTCCAGTAGGATTTTCTTAGACATAAAATTAAAATTACTTTATTCCTCTAGGTAAAATTTACAAATCTGATATTTTTGTTCAGTCTACACAAGTGTGCAGCCTGGATCAATAATTTTGTTTTCATTTAATTTTATTTAGGATAGCATGAAGCAGTTGCTGATCAGGTATGCTGGAATTTTCCTTGGAAAGCAAGCAGGGGGCTAATTCATGTTGGAATAGGGGGTTCTCACAGTATCATTCAGGCGGTATCATACCACAGACAAAAGTAAGCCCTGGATGGCAAAATTAGTTTGCAAGAAGTATCTTTAGGTAACATGATCCATCCACAAAGGCAGAGAGAGAGTGTGTAGCATCTTTTTTTGTTCATGCCTGAATGAGACTTTTGCAGTCATTTCAATGTTCCTTCAGATGAATTCACACAGTCAAGCAGAGGAGATATGAATTTTCTGGGACTTTGGAGCTGTCATTGCTGAGAGAACTGAAAACATCATCTAAGAATATCAGGTCACACAACCACTTGATATTGCTTAATCGAGGTAAGCCTTGCAACTCTTGGTTCATAACTGCATTGGTCTCTTCTTGCAAATCAAAATGAAAAGAAAGACACAACCTCCCCAGCTTTTGCAAGGTATTTTTAAATGAGGGTGAGTTAGAGCTCTGAATGTCATTGTTCCCAACAGCGTTCATAATGTGGCCCCTTTGAGGATGTGTGTCTCAAGAGCGTCTTGATGCATTGGTAATGAACACCGTCTGGTTTTCCAGGATTCACCAATGTCCTTTGTAAGTCCTTCAATTTTTCTTTATCTCCTTATTATACAGGCTATTCCTTCCCTCCTGATACCAGGTAAAAGGTGATTGCATTATGCTGCTTTTGTCAAATGCATGACAGACAGTATGAGAAAATGTCAGTCATTTTGGTTCTGTCTTTGGGGCTCTGAGGAAGTTCTGGCTCTCAAGAAATTTCCTATTTTGTCACCTGGGATATACATGGCGAACTTAGAGTTTAATACTCTCTGGTTTGTTTTTTCAACAGAAAATGAAATTCCCTTATATTCTCCTGAAGCCACTTTTGATGAGATCTTCTGCATGGCATGACTTTAGCATTTCAGATAATCCACCTTACCTGTATTCTGCCCTGGTGCTTGGCCCCACATAAATCGTACCTTGAGAAGAGAGGTGGTCCAGGGCTATGCCATAACCCTGGTGCAAGTCTGGGGAAGCCCAATTGGTCCCTGCACTCCCTATCACCCTTTACCAGTGCAGCTTAACCAGCAGCTCCAGGCTTAGCCCTGCTGGAGCCCCTGGTCCCAGCTCAGTGCATTCAGCCCCCAACTCATCAGACGAAATCTCAGCCATGTTGTTCCTTCACATCTGGGAGGCCAAGAGGTCTCCCAAGCCCTGGCTCACCTGCTGCCACAGGCCAGCTGTCCCTTCTCCTTTGAGGACCAGGTGCATGAAATTTCAGGGGCTGTGGAGGAATATCAGAGAGAAATTAGTGGTGGAGGTCTCTGACAGATGTCCTGCATGTTGAAATCTAACCCAAGCTCTGGTGATCACTGGATCACCCTGCAGCGAGCTCAGGGGAGAAGTTCCTCAAACGTCTTTTTGCTTGCTGCTGGTGCCCAATCTGATTTCTGTAACCTCTGCAGCAAAAAATGTGCACCACTTCTCTGAAATTTAGAAGATTATGGAATCACAAAATAATTTGGGTTGGAAAGGACCTTTAGTCATCTAGACCAACAGCCTTGCAGTGTGCTGAGACATCTTCAACTAGATCAGATTACTCAGAGCCCTGTCCAACCTGGACTGGATTGTTTCCAGGGAAGGAGCATCTACCTCTCAGGGCAACCTGTTTCAGTATTTCACCACCCTCATTGTAAAACATTTCTTCCTTATATCTATCTAAATCTACCCTCTTTTAGTTTAAAACCATTATCCCTTGTCCTGTCGCAACAGGCCCTTGCTGAAAAGTCTGTCCCAATCTTTATTACAAGCCCCCTTTAAGTACTGGAAGGCTGCAATAAGGTCTCCCTGGAGCCATCTCTTCTCCAGGCTGAACAACCCCAACTCTCTTAGCCTTTCTTTACAGGAGAGGTACTCCAGCCCTCTGCCCATTTTTGTGGCACTCCCCTGGACCCTCACCAACAGATCTGTGTCTTTCCTGTGGTGAGGACTCCAGAGCTGGACACAGCACTCACCAGAGTGGAATAGAGGGGCAAGATGAATGATCTTAAATGCCTGTAAGGGCACAGGTTGTCAACGTGGGGCCAGTATGGTCACTGGCAACTTCCCCATCTTTAAATCACCTCCCAAGATGAATCTCCTTTTGACCTTTTACTCTGTGGCTTCAGTGTGAGAGGCTGCATTTTCATGGCACATTGTCACATGGGTCATGGAGAGTTCTGGAAGCCACCAGCCCTGAGAAATGCTGCATTGAAACCTGCTTCTTCCTACCAACCTGGCTCTTCCACCCTGTTCAGTGACTGCTCAGTGTGGTAACAGACCAAGTATATTCATACTATTTATTTTAACGCTTGGTGCTGCTCTATAACAAGGCTTAATTTTAAATCTCATTCTTCCCAGTGTAGTATGAACCCACTGTTAAAAAAAAAAAAATGTCATCCTTTGCAGGGTTTATAACTCCCGTTGAGAAATGGTCCTCCTTGGAGATTCATTGCCATGCATTATCCCAGGTGCAGGTAATTGAGAAAGGTTTGGACCAGGCAAGCAGG
Source organism: Falco rusticolus (assembly GCF_015220075.1). Classification (NCBI taxonomy): domain Eukaryota; kingdom Metazoa; phylum Chordata; class Aves; order Falconiformes; family Falconidae; genus Falco; species Falco rusticolus. The sequence goes on from NC_051189.1 coordinate 93,015,003, forward strand.
CACCCACCTATGGGCAGAGCTCCCCTGACAGCATCACTTAGAGCTTGGGCTCAGGGTCCTTCCCATTTAACAGCCTTTACTGATGGTATAGCAGAAGTATTTAATAAGTGTGCTAATTAACGTATTTCCATTTGGAAGATGAACATCAACACTCAACAGAAGTTAATTAAAATTATGTAAAAGGAAACCTTGAAAAGACTAATTGACATTAATGACATCTTGGCTTTTCATCAGGTTTCTCAAAACACAACCTCCTAGTCTGGATCCATAAAAACTTGCTGTAGGGTTTTAAGGCATCTTTTTACCCTTCTCTGAGTCTTGACTGTTGTAAGTAGAACTTTGACCTGAGGTAAAAAAAGGAGTGATCAGTTTAAATAAATATTAAAAAAAAGAGTGATCAGGATTTTCAGAAACTTTTAGGTGAATTGGGGTCTCTTGGTTGCTGGCATACTTAATCTGACCAAGTTGCTAGCTGCTGTGGAAAGGACAGCTGTGTCCTTCCTCTTGGCCCACTGCTGCTTTTCTGCCAACTCCCTTACATTAATTGAACCATTATGCAACCACTAATGAGATGAAGTGATTAAAAACACACCCTCATGCCCCTGACAAGATTCATTTTCCAGTGGTGTTATTCCAGTGCAATTGCAGTGTCTCTGGATCCAGCGCAAGGGAGCTGGAAGAAACCTGAGGGAGAGGGTGAGACTCTGAAACAGACTCTGGTCCTTTTGAACATTAGTCAGACATTTGCTCTCCTGCAATTTACACACTTAGGAAAATCCTAATCTGAAACCAGCTTTCACCAAGGTCATCTCAGATAGGAAGGAGCTTCCCGGATGAGTTTTGTTAGCTGAGCTAGGAGCTGCACACCATTGTCATGGCTGGGAGCAGGGACAGTCACATGTGGCCACTCTGCAGTACAGGGGGAGCACTGAAAGCTATAGGATTTCCCACTGAAATGCAGTTCTCTGCTTAGACATCACTGTTGTTTCCATCCCAAGGGCAACAGGTTAGTGAGTGAGGTACATCTATGTGACAATATGTTATAGCTCACAGTCAGTGTGGCAAGTATCGAGCTAATCTGTAACAATTATTAATACTGCATGTGGATTTACCCCATCTGGGTGGTTTAGGAGTCATTAGGATTAAATTCCAGAGGAAGTCACTGCAATGTCACTGGTCTCTGGATGGCATCCAAACAGCCTGAACAAGAAGAGGGTAAGGTAAGGAAAAAAAAAAAAAAAAAAAAACAAACCAAAGAGCGGAAGGGGTGAGGGCTCAGGTGGTAGTGACACAACAGATTTCCCTGGAGGAAAAAGCAGTTCAGGGTATTTCCTTCCTGCTGGTGCCTGTGCTGCAGTTCTCAGTGCCCCAGCACTCCTCTCCAGCCAGGCTGGAAAACCAGTTATTGAAATGATCCAAGTTACAAGAAAACACCCAGACCTCCAACCTCCCATGCCACAGCCACTGCTGTGTGGTGGCAGAGAGCCCTTGGAGTGCTGAGAAACACTGGAGGGCCACTAACATCTGGTGTCACCACACCCTTACTGCAAGCATCATCTGGTCCCAGACCCCCAAGGGCATTCCTGCTGGGTTTGGTGAGCCCGCTCGCCTGCATAAAGCTACTCCTGTGTGCAAATGCTTGCAGGATCTAACATCCAATTTGAATTCAGGTGCTCAGTAGAGGGATCCACACCGTAAAATGTTGGCTTATAACTCTATGAAATCTCTTAAAATTATCTTTCACCCGCAGTCCCTTGTTGCTGAGGCCTCTCTGTTTCAGCGTGTCAGGGACCCATGTTCCCCTGGGCACATGGCTGGTGACAGCAGCAGCCACTGTACGTGCTAGGAGAAAAATACGGTTTGAGCCTCCAGTTCCCACCCCTAATATTTATTTTAATGTTTTGTTCTGACTTAAAACATTATTGCATAAATGCTCTACCACTGCCCTAAGGGGTTGTTTTAAAGTGTTTTGATTTCTTTATGTTGTTTTCTTTTTATTCCATATGTCAAACAGAGCAGCTGGGAGCCTCATGCAGAGACTAGGAAGACCTAGGTCCCAGCGTCACCAGGACACAACCCTCCCTGCAGTGGCAGGTGGCTGAGTTTTGTCTGGAGAGTAGAAGCAGGAGTATTCTGGATTTCCAGTAAGAAATCTCAAGCAAGGTTACATTGACTCATGCATACAGCAAAAATGTCAGTAGTAAGTCACAACATAAATTCAGTGAGAATAGGCATTTAGCATCAGCCTCCTGCTTTTATTGGGGCATCGTTTTCCAGCCCTACTCAAAGTAAATCTTTCCCTTCTCTCAACCCCCACAATAATGCTAACCCTATTCTGGGCCTCAAAGTAGGCACCCCATCCTCTCAACGATTAAAAGCTCCTGAGGGCTGATTATTTTTGCCACCCCCAGGTTCCTGTGGCAGCCCCTGCCCAGCCCCACACCAAATGTAGCTCGGTGGTTTTACCTTCTCTCTCTTAACCTCAGCCATTGACTCCTCAACCCTAGCCACTGACTTACCTGTGAGACAAGGTCCCCACTGTCCAGATACTCCGTATTCCTCAGAGGTGGATTCTGCTATCAGCTCTCAATGTCCTTGGGCAACTTCTTTCAGTCCCACTGACACATGTCCAGTGGGGGTGGAGGCTTTTGGTTTTCCTTTACATTGGCCCTCACCCTAGTCTGAGCCCTAAAAACAACAACCCAGCCCTCCCACAGACTAAGCATCCCTCAGCAGAGGGTGCTTTTTCCAGCTTTCATTCTCCTTTTGTGCCCTCCTGCTGGCACCCATAAAACCAGAGCTCTGGGCTTTTGCTTCTCCTGTCCCGCAGGCTGCAGCCCTGCTCTCACTGCTCCCTGACAGGCTGCAAGCTCTGCTGCACCCAGAGCCCAGCTGTCTCAGAAGGGAGTTCGTAAAATCACATAATGGTTGAGGTGGGAAGGGATGTCTGCAGGTCATCTGGTCCAACCCCCCTGCTGAAGCAGGGCTGCCTAGAGCAGGCTGCCCAGGACCACGTCCAGATGGCTTTGGAGTGTCTCTAAGGATAGAGATCCCACAGCATCCCTGGGCAACCTGTGCCAGTGCATAGTCACCCTCATGGTAAGAAGGTGTTCCCTGATGTTCAGAGGGAACCTCCTGTGTTCCATTTTGTGCCCATTGCCCCTCATCCTGTCACTGGGCACCACTGGAAAGGGCCTGGCTGTCTTTGCACCCTCCTATCAGATATTTGTACACACTGATGAGATCCCCCTGAGCCTTCTCCAGGCTGAACAGCCCCAGCTCCCCCAGGTCTCCTCATGTAAGAGATGCTCCAGACCTCTTTGCAGTCCTTTGGTGGACTCTTTCCAATCGCTCCATTGTCTCTGTTGTACTGGGAAGCCTGGGACTGGACACAGCACTCCAGGTGTGGCCTCACCAGTGCTGAGCAGAGGGAAAGGATCATCTTCCCCGACCTGCTGGAAACGCTCCTCCTAATGCAGCCCAGGGTACCATTAGTTGAAGCTTCTGCCTTTCTTTTGTAGCTGTTCCAGCTGTAGCTCTGAGGGGATGGGATTTATTCAGCCTTAATGAGAAACTGCAGAAGTGGAACTTTATTGCTGTTTGCAGCTACCTGAAGGGAAGATGTAGAAAAGAGGAGCCAGGCTTTTCCCAGAGGCACACAGTGACAGGACAAGAGGCTGCAAGACACAAGCTGGGACTTGGAAAATTCCAGACAGATCTTAAGGGAAAAAACTTCACAACAAGGTTGGTCAAACACTGGAAGGGATGCCCAGAGATACTGCAGGATCTCAATCCTTGGAGATGTTAAAAACTCAGCTTGCTGAAACCCTGAGTAGCCTGACCTAATGCTAAAGCTGGCTGTGCTCTGAGTAGGGGGTAGGGTCAGATGACAGCTGGAGATCCCTTCCTACCTGAGTTACTGTGTGATTATACTAATTTGTACCTCAGCCTCTGTAAATCCTGAGCCTACCTCAGATTACCTAAATGAGAACAAGGTGTTGTGTCTTTAGCAGTAGATTTTGCAAAGCCTGCTCTGGTTTGAGCAACAGTTTCACAGGGCCAATATCTAAACAATTGCTGGCCCACTAACACATTTTGCTGATCCAAAATCCAACTCTTCAAAATGTTCTTCATACAGTTTTTAAGACTTAGGACAGGTGTCCAAATTTATATCTTGCCTGTCCTGTGCAGTTTAAAGGAAGCGGGGAAGATGATTCTGTTTAGAAAATCACTGGTGTGCTAATTGCAAGGGGAATGAATTTCCATGCCTGGAGCTAAAAGCTGGGAAAGTCCCAGATAACCCAGTTGCTGCTGCCCCTTTTCCTGAATGATGCAAGAGCCCATCTTGTCTTCATCACCTCTCTCACCTACAAGCAAACTAAAACCTCCTCAGCATTGACAGTTTCAACTGGAGGCACTGGATGGATGTTTCCTCATGTTGTTTTGCTGCCTGCAAGTGACCTGACATTGTCACTGACATTTTTCTCCTTTCACACAAGTGACTTCAGAGTCCCCCAGCAATGGGGGCTTTTTTTCCTCCTTTTCTCTCCTTCATTTCTCCTCCTCTTCCCTGCCTAAACACCTGTTGGAAAGAAAAGAAGGCATTAAAAATATAGGTACTTGGTGTGGGAGCAGGGAGGAGCAGCTGCCTCTGACTCGGTGCAGCGTTAGATTAGGGCAGACCAGCTCTGGGTTCAGTATATCATGGTGTACTCCAACAGCTCCTCAGATATTTCCCCAGAGGGGACAGCCTTTGCTTTCCTCTGAATTCATCCATCACCAGGCAGAGCACACACATCAAAATCTGGATTCTGGCTTCACTGCAGGATCATTACAAGGCTTTAAAAAAGAACACTTCACTACCTTATATATCTTGTCAGACAGCACCTGGCATGTCACCTGGGGAAGTGACTACCCTTCCCAGCTGAAGCGCTGGCTTGAGGAGTGTCATCTGCAAGCACAAGTCAGCTCAAACCAATCCTCCGCCCCCCCCCCCCCCCGCCCCCCCAAGCTGGGAAACCCAGAGCTTACATCATGTTTGCAGCATCTACCTGACTGTCCTTACTCTGTGTCTGTGTGTCTCCCAAAACAGAGGCAAGGCATTGCCAGTGTGAAATGTTTTATACACGATGTCTCATCCAGGAGGGCCCAAGGCCAACTCCATTGACCAGAAGACAATGGTCTTCCCTGCTCCTTGTGCCTGGAGCCACCCATAGACCCATTCGCATGCGAGTTTGTCTAGACCCTGTCTGAACTCACCTACCCTGCTGGCATCCATGGCTATGAGATCCATGGGTGAAACTTATCCCATGTGAAAAGTTATTTTCTTCTCTTTGTTTTCTAAAACCCACAGGCTGATCTTTTCAGGTGCTGGGCCTAAGTTCTCTGGTGGCAAGAAACATAATTTCTCCCATTTGGGGTCACAATCTAATCATATCAGGCTATTGGCTCCACCATCTCCTGGCTAGCTGGTGAGGAAACTTCAGGCTTTTAAAAGGCAACCCTTTTCCAGGATTAGATGTGCTACCATTGCTACTCTCTTCCCTGCCAGAGCACAGAGCATGCACGGCAGTACTCACAGAGTTCTTCAAAAAACCCATGCACAGGCTGACACTACACTCTGTGCTGGAGTTTCTCTTCACCTGTTGTGTGCCGGTGAGTGGAGTCCCAGGCAAGGAGACAGGCAGATGCTCCGGGAAGCTAAATTACTTCTTTCCTTTCCTGCTCAGGGAATGCAGGCAAACATGATTAGCATGGATTTTACATATTGCCTATAAGGTCTGTGATAAATGTAACCTCTCCTTTATGATTAATATACATTAAAAAAATTTGTCCAGAATGGATCAAGATACTGAAATAGAGATGTCTAGTTAAGACAAGGAAAATTCGTGAGTATGCCCATCTTGTCTTTGGAAAATGAAAAATCAGCGTACTGAAATACAAATGATACAAAATCAGGAATATTTCTTCAGCAATAGAGCCCCAGAGGGTTAATGTCATTAAAGAAGCTGGAATTAAAACTCCACATCCACTTATGATGTGCTGTTTCTATCAATATGCAGCTGAGTGTCTGTTTTCAGTGTAGCCCGTACTCTGCTCTGCTGTCAGCGCTTACTAAGGTACCAGGCAGAAGCTGCAAAATCAAATTGCAGGCTGTTTTAGTCAAGAGCCTGTTGAAGCTAAAAAAATGGTTATGAGGTATTAGCGGCTACTGAGGCTTCATCACTTTTCCTTTCTTTCTTTTTATTGCCTTCAAAATGAAGACCAATTGCTATTTGTCACTAGGCCAAAAAAATTCCTGTTTTCTATCACATTAAGAAAATACTCTCACTACCTCAGCAACAAAATGCCTTAAAGGTGAGAGAGGGTGGAAAAGAAGAAGAAAAAGGAGAAAAGCAACCTATGGGAAAGGTTTTACAGGGTAAGTAAAACCACTAAGACAAAAGTGTGGTGTGAAGGGTGATGAGAAAGGCTGCTCCCAAGGCAGTGTCCCAGTCCCAGGTTCAACACCAGTGTCATTGCTATTGTGTGCATGGACCTGACCACCTGCCCACACCATTTGCACCATGGCTACCTTGAGCCACGTGTGGTTTCACTCTCCTTTGCCTTGAGGACAACAGAGGGTCATAACATTGTTCTGTGTATCATGAGTTTCACTTCCAACAGCACTAAGAAAATTCATACACAGGAGTGTGGAGCCAAACTAGTCATCTAAACTGTTTTCTCTCAAGCTTCCGGAGTGGAGGTGGGAAGCAGACAACAGAGGAACATCCTTTTTTCCCCCGTGTTTCTAAATGTAAGGAGAAATGGTCTTGTCAAGGTTTTTATTATAGAGTGCATGGTAGAGAAGGGGAGAGAGGAGGAGATAGGAATTTTGGAGGAAGCAAGGGAGGAATATGCAGATTTTAGGAGCTCCCTGTCCAAACCAGGTTTAGAGCTGCTATTCCACCACTTTGTAAATTAGCATTATTAGGCAATGATGCCTCTTCTGGAAGCAATTATCATTGGGGTACCCCAGAGTGCAGATAAAAAGCACATTAGGACTGCAGCACTCCATGCATTTATCTACAAGTGCCTAGCATTGCGTGATGCCACAGAAACAAATTGTACTTGGTACTCATAAAATGCTGAGGACTGGTAGAATTATAATTACCAGTTTTCCAGCATGACTGCTGTACTAAGTATGGCAGAGTTCACATCTTAGTGGAGGGAAATGAGCAAAATATCTTTTTATTTCACCAATACCCTCTTCTAACTCCTACTAGTGTTTGAAATCCTGACGCTCCAGCAGAAGTGATGGCCTGAGAACTTTTTCTTCTGCCTCATTTTTCCCTTAATCATCTGTGGACAATGAATTGCCACCTATTAGCATCCCAGCCCTTGTTAAAATAGGCTCTTTTATTTTTTTTTTTTTACCTGAGTTATAAAAAAACCTGTTCCAGCTTAGTGCAGTAGATTTGTCATAAACATTTAAGATGTACCATAGTGTCATATTTTCTAGTCAGTATAATAGCATTCCATTTATTGTTTCCCAAGGACTAAACTTGGAAATGAATGACTTCATGAAGAGGCTAGTCTTATATTAAAGTTGATTGATTCCATTCATCCTCCAACAGGCTCCTCAGCAAAACAATTTTCCCTTAATTAAGCAATATGATGTAAATTACATGGTAATTGATTTAATAAAAATATATGATGCAAACTAACATGGAGAAAAACATCTTAAGGAACAGCAGAATGGTTCTCTAAACAGAGCAGGTAATAGGAAGACTACTGGAAATGAGGTTAGAAAAACAATAAAAATGAAGCTTTTATAGATATTTTTTCCTTATTTCTGTTTCCTTAACAGTTAGAAGGATTAATTCCCTGCTGTCTCCCTCATTTTCTAGCATTAAAGATGTTTGACAAGCTGTCCCCTTTTTCTCCCTTCTGCCCAATTATTAATCTATTTTAAAAAATAATAATACAATCAGTTCTGATGTTAATGATTTCTGGGGCAAATGTACTTTTCTGACTTATTTTTCTGCTCTTTTGAGTTTCAAGTGAGAGATGTTTTCCACTTCTTGTCCAAAACCCTCTGCTAATACTCTTGTGCACTGTTGCACAGGAGCTATTGCTTATGTATATTTTGTAGAACACCTATGGGACAGCGTTAAGGCAAAATATTCTCCTTAGAATATTTTTATTCTAACAATATTAGAAAAGGCCTGCACTCCTCACTTCAAGAACTGTTTGTTTAATCTGTGGAGATGGTAGGGACTACCGAGTTGTGAAGATTCAAAACACAGTACATGGTAATTTTGGGGGCATCCCTATGAAAGGATGCCTCACATCTTTTCTCTGTGGCACAGCCAAGCACAGGAGCCTTTCTATCTGTCACTTGCCATCATCTGTCCCTTTATGGTGTGGGTGAACCCTAGCAGGTATTGTTGCAGAAAGCAGAATTTTCCCATGTTCTGCCTAGGGATGTTCACAGGAGGAAAAGCTATTTTGTAGTGCATACGGGCAAGCTGGGCAGAGGGAGCAGGTTCACAGCAAACCAATGAGCTCCTGGAAAGGGATAGAGATGAGCTGAAAGGTTGCAAGAATGTGAGCAAAGCCTGCAAGGGCAGGAGAAGTTACCCAGACAGTGCTGTGAAAGGGCTGAGTGGAGCGAAACCTTGGGCAAACTCCTGCAACTCAGATCCAGAAAGACGTGTGATTTTCACATAGGTGCTTGACTCTTCTTGAAAACATTGCTGGCTGGATAAGTGCCCACCCTTATGGTTACAGAACCTCAACATGGGTCTGAGGCAGCAACAGATTCACATCAGGCACTCTGATTTTTGTGTGATTATTTGCAGCTCTCATGTCTGCAAAATTAGCCAAACAGCCTCATAAGCACAGTTGTTTCAGAGAGAGCTAGTATTTTCTTCCAACTTCCCTATAAGTCAAAGATCTCCTACTGTCATTTTGTGGATGTTGTTTGTTCAAAATAAAAAAAAAAAAAAGATAAGCCCAAATAGAAAATGTTTTCTTTTGGTTTTAGGATTAAATTAAGTTTCTTTAGGAGTCCTTTAGAAACATGAATACATCTCAACTCAGGCTGTGGCCAGAGCTTCAGATTCAGATCTTATTTTAGTTTAATTTCTTTTACTGAAGCAAACCATCAGTCTTTACTGGCAGGCAGTCCACCCCAGCTAGAATATTTTCCATGGTGATCTCCAGATAGGCAACATCCTAATGTATGCTTTTAAAGAAAGAAGAAATATCCAGAGTTTTTCAATCAAAACAGAAAACAGTGATTTCCAACCAGCCTGTTCCTCAGCAGAGTAAACCAAGGGAGAAGCAATCACTGCTTTCTGATATCAGCAATGTCAATCCTCAACACAGAGGGGGCCAGTGAAGAAAGGTTAGCTTTGGTGTCATCGTGCCATTAGGTCTGAATGGCTCTGAGAGATCACTAGTACAACCTGCCATTCACAGACCCCCAAGGATTTCTTTTTTAAATGAGAGGTTGCAAAAATCTCATTCCCTATTCCAGCACCGCACACACATGTTCCCCTTCCCCCACCATCAATCGGAAGAAGCTAATGGGAATCAGGTCCTTAATGGAGGGCAATGGCAATTCTGCATGAGTGGGAAGGCATAAAACATTTGCCAGCCAACCTGTTTTGACTGGTGGTCAATGAAATATTAATACATGACCTTCATGATTTTCACTTTCCATTAAAAACCTCAGAACACTGGAACCAAGGTATTTAAAAACACTTCCGCTTCCTGGTAATCAGTGTTTAAAAGAGAAATAAAAATATATCTGTGCTCCTTGCATATGTGACCAGAAAGCTTCCTCCAGACTGGCTCTGGTCTTAGATGCTAATGTCCTTTTTAAAGGATTTTGAATGTAACTGGAGGTGAGACACACATAACTTCTCTGCATGCCCAAGCAACATTTGCCTACAGAGATGAAGAGAGAAAAGGTTCTTGCTTCAGCTTCACCCATTGCTGGATTGTTGCAATGACATCTCCTGCTCAGCGGTGTTCGAGAAAGCTGTGGAAGGTCTAAAAGACTGGAGGTACCTATTCGGCAAAGGTTGGTTGACTGTAAAGCTTAGTAAATATTATGTCTTTTCCTGAATACTGATTTATGTTGTAGGGTGGCAAGGCAGCTGATTTAAGCAGGAATGAACTAGTAAGATTTTAGTCTTTTCTTTTTCAACCGATGCTCATAATCAAGAATATTTGCATGCATAAAGCTACCTTAGTGTTCAAAGGCAACTTCTCTTCACCAGTGTCACCAGCACCACAGACAACTGAACTGGTTTACAACAGAATAAACCTTAACTCACCCATTCTTTCCCATGCAGATGGAGACAGCTGTCTAGGAGCAATAGGAAAGGTGGCTTGGGGGCTGGAAGCACAACACGTAAATGTCAGATGTGCATCACCAGTGTTCAGGTCATGCCACAAGCTTCCTTCATGAGTTTTGGTAAGTCACCTCGTTTCTTGGTCTTAACAGATCCTTAACTCCTTTGTGCCTGGCAGACTTGGTATTGTTTTATTGCATGGTGGCTTTGTGTCTGTGGTATGAGGTGAAATTGTGAAGCAGCTACAGTCAGTAGGAGATTCTGACCCATGGCTGGAATTTCACCCCAAGGCACCTTTATTTTCTTGCTCATGTGGGAATGTTCCTAATGAGTTAAAAGACACTGCTCATCTGAAGGAAATAATACAAGTGCCTGATACTAGTTCTGGGTCACAAAGTGTTACAGATGAATTGGTGTTAAGAGTTGATACTTGTTTCATGCATGATGAGCATGCAGAAGATTTGGGGCAGAAATTACAGTAAAAATGAAGTTAGGGTTTTTTTCAGTGCACAGAAATGGTTTGAGTAGTTTTAACTTGAAAATCATTACAAATGTCAGGTCACAATTTTAATCACTTTCTTTCCCTTTTTCTTTTTTTTTGGGCGGGGAGGGCTGTGTGTAAGAATATTATTTCCCTCTTTTCTATTGGATCAAATTATCCTGCCATTACATAGACTGTCCTATGATTTTGCATCACACTGCAGCAAAAGTAACTATGGACCAGAAAATAAAATTGAGAACTGTGTGAAGGAAGGAAGTGTTGTGGGAAGAAAGACATCTATAACACCTGACTGAGCATCAAATGTAGGCTCAGTGGTTGGTGCAGGAAGGAGGTTCCTTTTGAACTTATTTTCCATAAGCAGTTCAATTCCTTTCTTACTGCTGCCTCTGCAAGATGTGATGGAGGGACGTTTCAATGCTTGGCGCAACATGGCTTGCATCTGTGGTGCTCAAGCCTGCACCCCTGGCATGGAGTGGCCAGGATACTTCTTGGCCAAAGTCATGCCTTGTCCACTGTGCAAACCCTGTGACTGAGTCATTAAGATCACTATTATGTATGTGGGTGGGTTTTTCGTCCGAAGTGCTTTAAGTGCCAGGTTTTTATGTCACAGACTCCTTGGTTGATGCCTGTGTGATGGGCATGTGATCTGTCCCCTGGGACAGGGGAAGGAGGCTGCAAGGCTTACTAGGACACTGCTGGAGCTTGTCCTGGGAGGGAAGAGCTGAATACGATGGCATCTGTGGCCACAGTGTCTGTCTGCGCTGTTCCCCCATTGCTTATGCTCAGATTTCCTCTGGGAGGGAGATGATTGATTTACTCCAGAAGGAATGAACTGCCACACAAGTGCTGTGGAAGGCAGCAGAAAAAAGCTGGGGAGCAAGAAATGATAATCCCAGCTCAAATCTTTACCTTAATTGTACCCTAGGCAGCAATCCCCATAGTAAAATAGAGCATTGGTCTCTACTCTCACTTGACTGTGGGCCACACCACACACAAAGGGCTCTTAAAAAATATAAATTGTCTCACATGATTGCTACCCCAAGTGATCAGTCCCTGCAGAAGAAGAGAGCAAAGCCTAATGGCCCCAGCCCCTGCCCAGTCATGCCCACACTGGAGAGTTTCTTTTGCTCAGCTCATCTTGCCACATGTGGGAACAAGCTTGTCCATTTTGTCCGTTGATGCTTTAGGCTGTACGCTTTTCCTGCTCTGGAAACGTATGGATCATTGCAGAAACCAGCTGCTTTCTGCCTCTGGGCAGCGGAGAGTGTGGTAATACAGGGCACTTGAGGCTAACATTTGCAGACCTTATCCCTACCCCTAAGTCTGATGTCAGGGGACCAATCCCTGCAGTAAAAGAACATGTAAAAAGCAAAGGAAGGAAGGACCCTTGCCAACCTTTGTCTTCTTTGTAGCTGTATAAATGCTGGAGCATTCAGAGGTGTGCTGCATTCATGAAGGTTTCCAAACCCTTCAGACCCTGATCACAGTTATAAGTCAGGGAACCAATCTGTGTTATAAAAGCGCTTGAAGAGAATTTCCTCTTCTCAACACAAATCCTCTCCCTATCTCTGTAGGCCTTGCATATAGCAAGAAGTAGTTATGCTTCTGACATTTTGTATTCTCCGAGCTATTACTATAAGCCAAACACAAACTCTAATGTCATTCACAGACAGGAGGTGACCCCCCATTCCTAAAGGAGCACATAATTTTACCTCTGCTAACACCAGCTGTCCTTACATTGTTGAAAGCCCTACAATGATGTATGCTTCATTAAAGTGGACTACAAAAGCCAAGCCCACCCCATCCCCTGGGCCTGCCAATAGCCAAGAGATCTTTCCCTATGGGAAAAAACAACCTATGGCCTTGGTCACAGCACCACCAGTCCTTTTCCTAGCATTTTGTGCCCTCTAGAATAGACTGGCCTCTAGAAAGTATCACAGTCCTCACTCTAATTCCAATCCCAACTTAAGTGTGGCAAGAGGACCGCAATAAAAACAAAAAGAAGGACTTGGTCTCTAATACTGTCTTTCTGCCTAATTTGGAGGGCTTTGTAGAAGCCAGAAGGAAACTGAGCATCGTTAGCATAAATCCAAATCCTACCACCGACCCTCCATGTACCCCAGGAGCTAATAACCATGGTCAAAGAGAATATAACACCTACAAACATCATTCTTCATCCTAAAGTTGTGGGTCCTGATGTACTCTGTAGTGAACTGGCTTCTTAAAGCTGTTGCTAGGTGTATTGTCTTTGTGGGTGGCATCAGGCAGAGATCCTAGGGCAAATAGGTGTGGAGGGGCTAATTCCTGACCACTCAAACCTAGCAAGCTCTGGAGTCACCACAGCCTTCCTGCACAGCAGCTGAAACATTAAAAACACACGCTCACACATGTGTACACTCATATACATGGTGTTTTCTCTGTTCAAAATGCATATATTAATGACATGGCTTTTCTTCCAGCCTTCAGAGAATTGCTTTTTGTAACAGGAAGGGTATGACGTTCCCTGTCCCTAAGAAGAAAGGTTTAGAGAGCAAAGTCTGCTGACACAGAGTAGGAGTGTCTCCTTTGGAGACAGCCAAATCTCTTGCTTTCCAAGCACCCTCTCTTTGCAGACTCTTGGAGACACTGTCGTCTTGAGGTGCCTGAGATTCCGTTTGGATGCTCACTCCCAAAGAGAGTTAACGTGCTTACAAGACATGTCACCAGTGGAGCTGGGCAAAACAAGAAGTGACCCGATTTGCTGGTGCAGGCACATTAGGCAGCCACTGCCTTAATTACCTCGTGGGTGTCTCGGTTTAGGCTATGTGACAATTTCCCAGTGATAGCAATTATCTTTCTGGGCTGCAATTCACTTTTTGGTGGGTTTATCAAGGCCTCCTAGATAAAATATGCACAAGCACATCTTGCCCATCCTCCATGAGGCTTCTCCCACCAACAGGTTAGCAGGCATCCCGGTGTAGCTGGCAGCATTGGAAATGTTTTTCAGCCTTGCTGCAGCAATGTGATGGTGGAGAGATTACTTGGAAAAGTCCTTTTGCCTTGTACTTGGTACCATTTTCTTGATCTGATTTCATCCGCATTTTACAGGAAGACAGTACAAAGCCAACATAGGACTAAGGCATAGTCTTTAAAAAAAATGGAGAGATGCAGACAGACAATGTTATGAACACTGTATTTTTTTTTTAACTTTGTCTCATTCCTGAAGCTGCCTTCAGCAATTTCTATAAGAAAATACAGTTATTAGTTTTAGTAGTATTACAGTAGCATTCAGCTAATGATTTTTAGGAAAAGTTTACAAAGATATCTATTTGTCTGTGTGTGTGTATGTGAAAGAGAAATATGCCATTTATATAAAACATCCTGTCTATAGCTGTATCCAGTTAGTATTGGAAGACTGTTTATAGACTCAGTTGTACTCTGCTGGTGCTAAAATTGATTTCTTGGCTGAATTATTTTGCAATAGGATAACCCCACTAATTGTGCACCTAAATAAAATTGAATTTTAACAAACTGAATTACTTTTATTTTACCTTGGATGATAATTTATTGACACAAATAGAACTCCTTAATTAAATTTGGCATAGCCAGGTCTGCTGAGGACACATGAAATTCTTTTGCCATGTGATTTTAGTGCTTTTTTAAAATTTTAGACCATCCTGATATACCTAGATTAAATTGTGTTTATTACAGCTGTACAGCCAGTCAATTATTTTGACTATGCAGTTCCTAAGGCTCCCACATGGATTTAGCACAGATCTTCTGTGAAGATTGGCTATTAATTTATAATTTCTCATTAAATACATCAGAGAGTGAAATCCATTGTTGCTGTTCTCGAAATAGCTATCCTAATTCAGAAGTACCTAGCCTGCAATCTGTAAAAATGGAAGGAAAGTGAAGAGGACAGACTTACATTTATCACCATCTCTCAGAGTTCAGATCTCAATAAAGCTGGGAAATTTTAGTAGGAAAAAAAATTGCTGCAGCATCACCAGCCCTCTCAGGAAAGCTGAAGACTCAGGGCGTCACCTACACCCCTACAGACATCACCTCACCTAGAAGGGAAGTCAAGGAGGTGGTCCTGTCCTCTGAAGCAGGCAGAGCAAAGTGATAATCCTTGTAACATGGAGCCCTGGATCCATCCAGGACACCACAGTTGGTCCCTGTAATCTTTGCTTTGTAGAGTGCAATGGAAGCTTGAACCAGAAAGTAAATGTCCATAAATATCCACAAATTTCCATAAAGCTTGAACCGGAAGTAAATGTCCATAAATCTGTTTACACATCAAGGAAAAAGGTTAACCTCTTGAAGTGCTTTCACTGTCACCAAACAAGCAGATGAAGAGCTAAGAGCCCTTCTTATGAAAGATTAACAGACGTCTAGGTTAATAGGCCTGCAAGATTAGGGAGGGGGAAAAAAGCTTTAAAATTGACTAGTTTATTTGATACTTGGGACAAGACAGGGTTTTAATTCTGATTTTGTTACTGTGCTTCATTCAAAATAACAACCTTTTTTGTCTTGATTGCTATATCCACATTGTGTTTAGATCTTGTGTTCTTGTATTATACAAGTACACATTGGTACTGCGCCCAGATATTTACATTCAGAATAAACACACAGAGAAAAATTGCAGCTAAACCCAGCCATGAAACAAAGATACGTACAGTATCAGAGTATACATATCAGACTTCAGACAAGATTTCCCCCTTCCTAATTTAGCAAACATATTGCTAAATGGTTTCCAAACAATGAGACATTTTGTTTTGTCTCTTGGGGGGGGGGGGGGGGGGAAGGGGCAAGAAAACAAACCAAAAACATTTAAAAAAAAAAAAAAAAAAAAAAGAAAGAAAAAAAACCTAGCAGCTTTGCTGCAGCTTGGCTCAAGCCTTTGGTTTGAAAGGATATTGCCCAAGCAGGCTAGAAGGTTTGAAAACTTTCTCGGATTAAATAGGGCAGTAGGATCTTGGACTGTATGGAAATGGCACAGGTATATCCATAAGTACCCTGGAGTGCTTGGGGTCACTTTTTACTGCCATCTTCTGCAGGTAGCATCCTCTCTTGCTTTCTCCCAGTTTTTAACTCCATTTTGAAATCTGTTGGCCTAATACTTTTTGTGCTGTGCACTGGGTTTCCTTTAGTAATACGGCAGGCAGAAAACATAAGCAGCTCAAAACAGCCTCCTTAGGTTTTTAGAATAAAGCTGTTAGCCAAGGAAAAACACAACTTCTCCCCTCCCTTACCCATCTGGTGCCTGCTCTGCAGGGGTGAAAACTGTCCGTGCATAATAGGCTGACAGGGTACTAAGAGGGTCGCCTTCTTTGTGAGGGAGGAATTCATATTTGTATGACTTTAAGAACTTTTTCTTCTCTTAGTTTCTACGGTATTTTGAAACGGGTTACGTACACCTGCATTTGGCAACAGAGACAAAGGAGCAGGAGGCAGGGGTGAGGGATGAAACCATAAACAAGCTGGTCCAAGACAGCTCCTTGTTGTGAGCCTCCCTACTTTGACACATGCTCGTATTTTTTCGAGTACAGCACATTGAAGTTGATTGTTTTGGCTGCTCTTGCTCCCGGTTCCTGGCTTCCGTCCTGGCTTCTGGAGTACTGGGAAGAGTCCACCCCCTGCCAGGCTCGCAGGCACAGGGCAGGGGAGCTCAGCAGCAGCATCTGCCCTCTGAAAAGCTAGTCCTCTGCCGGGTGCACGGGGGGAACTGGGTCTCAGGTGAGGTGGCAGGGCTGCCAACTCCTGCTGGGGGTTTCAAGGGAGTGGATGGCAAAAAACACATATGGAAAGCAAAAAAGCTGATGTTCCATCCTTGTTTAAGTAAATGAACAATTAAAGGATTTAATATAAAGGGGTGGGACAGTGAGGAGAAGCTAAACCAAACACATTCCTTCCCAAACAGGCATAATATAAAGTTCTGGAGAATTTCTGAAGATATCTCACCTATAATGCCTAGAACAGAAATTTTTCAAGTCTGCTGGCATTCAGCATGTAAATAACAGCTGTTGCCTGCTTGTTGGCCTTTTCTTCTCTCTGTCTCAGATCTATCTGCTCACCTGATTCTCTGTGGCCCGTTAACTCTGAAACTTGCTGTTGTCCTTCAGGTGCAGCTTGAGTGCTGTGTCCTGTGTGGGACGCTGCACTTGGAAAGAGCAAAGACTGACTGAAGAAGGTCCAGGAGTCCACAGTGAGGTATGTCTCCGGTAGAAAGATTGGGCTAAATGGAACTGAGGGGGATATGTCATAATTACCTTCAAGAATGCAAAATGCTACTGTGAGGGGAAGGAAATACAGTCACAGAACCACAGAATTGCCAAGATTGGCAGGGACCTCTGGAGATCATCCCATCCAAGCACCTGTTACAAGTATGGTCAGCTAAAGCAGGTTGCTCAGGGCCATGTCCTGTTGGGTTTTGAATATCTCGAAGGACAGACACCACAGCCTCTCTGGGAAACCTGTGCCAGTGTTCAATCACCCTCAGAAAGGTTTTGTTCTTACATTTAAATGGAATTTCCTGTATTTCAGTTTGATCCCATTGCTTCTTGTCCTGTCACTGAGCACAACCAAGAAAAGTCTGGCTCTGTCTTCTTTACTCCCTTCCATCAGGTATTTAGACACGTGGAGAAGATCTGTCTGAGCCTTCTCTTCTCCAGGTTGAATGGACCCATCTCTTTCAGCCTGTCCTCATATGTCAGATCCTCCCACCCCTTAATCATCTTTGCGGCACATCGCTGGACTCGTTCCAGGATGTCCACATCTCTCTTTTACTGGGAAGCCCAGACCTGGACAGACCAAGGCTGAGCAAAGGTGGTGGATAACCTCCCACAACCTGCTGTCAATGCTTTTCCTAATGCAGACCACAAGGCTTTTGGCGTTCTTTTTTGCAAAGTCACATTACTGTGTGACCACCAACACTTGGTGACCACCAGGACCCCCAGGTCCTTTTCTGCAAAGCTGCCATCCATCAAGTCAGCACTGATGGGGCATGGGTTTATTACTTCCCAGGGGCAGGATTTTGCTCTTCCTTTTGTTGAACTTCATGAGGTCCCTCTCAGCCCATTTCTCCAGCTTGTTGAGGTCCCTCTGGATGGCAGCATGACCCTCTGGTATATCAGCTGCTGCTTTCAGTTTTGTGTCATCTGTAGACTTGCTGAAGGCACACTCTGTCCCAGTGTCAAGGTCATTAATGAAGATGCTAAACAGTCCAGGCCCTTGCATTGGCCCCTGGGGCTCACCACTGGTGACTGGGCTCCAGTTGTACTTCATGCTACTGATGGCAATCCTTTGAGCCTGGCAGTTCAGCCAGTTTTCAGTTCAACTCACTGCCCACTTCTCTGTACTTTATCAGTTCTTCATCATATAGCCTACTTGTCACCACTATAGTGGATAGGACAAGAAGTCATAACCATAAATTGCAGCAAGAGAGGTTGATACTAGGTAAAAGAAAAAAGCTTTCCAGTGTTGGTGACAGTAAAGCACTGGGACAGGTTTTGTGAGAAGATGGTAGCTGGAGCAGATACCCAGACTTTTTTCTTTGATCCTTAATAAGATTTTCAGAAACATCAGCTGTGTGTATTTATCCCTCAGTGAGCTGGGTCTTGATTAGCTGAATGCTCCCAGTGACTGCTTGGGAAATGGGTGAGGGATAAAAAAGGGGGAAGCCAATTCCAGTTTAGTGCAGATGTACACCCTGAGGTGGGAACTACTTCAGCCCACCCTGGCATTCTGGTGTCTGAAGCTCAGGCTGAGACCCCTTGCTCTACAGGAGAATTTTTTTTTATTCAGACATGAAATATTCCCATATGCTTTAAGCATTTTTGTTAGGTATTAGTGCATTTCAGCATATTGACCATATTTGGTTGTTGGCTAGATTAAGTATAATCACATGAGTTTAAAAAATGAGGAAAATAGAAATAACCATTATGGCTTATCCTCCTATGGAGAGGGATAGAGGCTGGGGCTTGGGAACAAACTCCTTTTCTTTTTTCCTCTTATGAAAGCAGGAGGGCCTGTGTCTCTCTGGCCCAGACGGGGAAGCAATTGTCAGCAGCCAGGAGAAGCTGGAGAGTGCAGATTGCCCTACAGCCAAGGGATGTACTGATGGTGCCTATAAATAGAAACCCTCTCTCTCTAGGAGCACCTCTGCAGCTGATAAGGTGGATATAAACAAACCCAGAGCATGGGGCTGCAGCAGAATATGATGAAGGCAAACACATCTTTATTCCAGTGGAAGTCCAGCTGGCTTCAGTCTACACCTTCATGCCTGTCATTTACCTCCTCCCCGTGCTTGCAAGGCAGGGGTTCTTTCTTCAAACTTAGTGGGTTTCCCAGACTGTGAGTGTGGCATGAGTTCTGCACCAGCCCATGGGAAGATGGCTCCGCAGAGCTGGTATCTCTGCTTGCTTTGCAAGAGCTTCCCTTGGGCTGCATGTTGCACACAACTCCCCTGGGCTCAGCCTCTTATTCCTTTAAACCTTTGTCTGGGTCCAGGAATAAGATGAGCAAAGAAAATGCCTAAGTGCCTTCCCACCATGATTCCTGTCTGAGGTAACTGGGCATCTGGGCAGTCTCTGATAGGGCCAACGGGTTGTGAAGAGTCAGGAAGAGACGCTGCCCAATTAAAAACCGTAGACAAACATGTTGTTCAGCTTGTTTTGCAATTTCTTCTTAGAAGGGGAAACACGGAGTTTGATGCAACGACTTGGAGGCACACTGGTGGAGTGGTGGCAGCAGTGGATGGCACAGGCTGAGGGTTTCTCCTTAGCTCCGAGTTTTGGTTCAAGTTGGGACTTGCATGTTCAGGGCTTTGGTTCTGCGTGTGAGAGAAAGGGATGGCAGACTTTGTTAAGAAAGTCTGAATCAGAAGTGATTCATAGCTTGTGAGGTACTCATACATTTCATAAGAGTGCCATAAAACGACTTGGAAAAGAAACAAAAGTGAAATATGAGGCTGGATGAAAGGGAAAGGACAACGTAGTGATCCACCCACTTTTAAGGCCAGAAGAGACCATTATGGCAAATCAGTCAGACTTCTCCCACAGCACAGACTTCAGAACTTCGCTGAACTAATTTTTACTTCAGAGCAAGAGCTGTGATCAGACTAAAGCAGGTATTTCAAGAGAAACTCCCCAACTTGATCTTAGACAAATGATGTAATGGGAGAATCCACTGCTGCCCTCAGTTAGTTGTCCTTTCTCTGTTAAATAGATGTTACTTGTTCTTACTTATCTTGGTTTGTCTCCTGACAGTCTGACGTATTTCATGTTGGTATGCTGGCTAGAGGGGCTCATTGTTATCCTAACTCTGTTCTCTGAGCATCACTAAAGGCACTGCATGGATTCTTCTTTTATTAAGCTAACTTGCTTGAGCCCTAAAGTCAAGGGTGAACTGGGAGACCCATGAGAGCTCTCTGACTCTTGGTTCTGGGTGAATGTCTGGGTTGTGACCTGATTTCACATAGAGGTACACACAGCCTGCCCCTGCCACCACTGTCTGTGCTCTGCTTCTGCACCAGAAAAACCCACGTGAACTGACTGGACTAGAAAGCCTCTTCATCTGCCTCCACAAGGGAGATGGGAGGGGGATGAGGACCATACGATGTATCACAGGATGTGTACCTGAGGTGGGCTAGGTGGATGCACAGAACATCCCACCCTAAGGAATGCTCAGCAACCTGTGAACAATTTTGCAGGCTCAGCGCTGAACCCTCTCTAGCATTCCAGCCTGGCCCCGAGGACCCCACCTCCAGATGCTGGTCCCAAGGCCGGCCATGCTGGTGCTGAGCACAGCAGTAACGAAACTTCCTGAAGTAAAATGACAAGCAAATGTTCTGCAGTTTTCTCTCCAGATTTGATTTTGATTTCATTTGAATGGTTCTATGCCTAATTGCTTGCCTATGGTGAAAACTTAATGTGTTGTTTTTCCAAGGGCTACAGAGTAGCACTTGGAGAACAATCAGTCAGATGTTTTGTCACATCCCAGGCAGCCCTAGCAGCATTTGCCTGAAATGAAATGTAACATCTCTACACTGCAGGCAATATTTTTGCTGATAACGCTTCTGCATATCTTGCTAAATAAAAATAGATCCCTCCTTTTTTTTTTTTTTTTTGGCTTAGACATCAGTTAAAAGCAAAACCAAAACCCCACTTGCATTAAGATGACACAGTACCAAACTGGAAGCTGAAGTCGATCTCCACGTTTGACTGCGGTCACATCAGGTCCCAGACTTGATCCTGAGCCATCTGCTAATTGCTGTGGTTTTGCAATCATATATCGCAAAGCTAATTTAGTTTGGAAGAAGCTGTTGGAACATGGATTCATCGTTGGAAATCACATAGCGTCTCACTTAATGGGTACTGCAGATTGCTAAACTGCTCCAGCCTGCTTTGCCACAGGATAAGCTTGGATAGTGTCCTGTCTTTTAAAGACTTCTGACGCCCTGGGGTGTTGAGTAGCTTTGGAGGATACTGCAAGCTAAGAGAAGCCCCGAGGCTGTCTGTCCTTAATACCAGACTAAAGGGCTGTAGAGACACTGAATATGTGGGCATGAAGAGCAAGGCCTCCAGAACACCTGGCAGCCCGTATCAGAGCATGCCAGCAATTTGCCTGCCAGCACATGGGAACTGCTTTGTCAGGCAGTTATGGGGCACATGGTGCATGGGATGCAGGGTAGACCATGCTCTGGGATGCTCTGGAGGTTCCTCTGTCCTGCAGCTGCCAAAGCCCAAACTGCAGCGTGGCTCTGCACTCCGGACCACTGCCAGGCACACCAAGGCAGAGGCTAAATGCAGAGCATGTGCAGACCAACGTGGGATGTTCAGAATGCTGAAAGACTGCATGTGTCCCTTTGAATGCAGCAGCAGCCACAGCACAAAGCCTTCCTGGTGCTGTTGTACCAGCCTCCTCAGGGGCCTTTGTCCTAGACACACGTCTGTCATGGGTATTAGAAACATCAGACTAAACAAAACATGATGGAAAGATAGGCACTGATGTGTCGTCATCTTCCGCTGTTATAACCAGTGCTCTTACGATCTCCATTATTCTGATGCCCCATTTGACTCAGTCCTTTAAGGTACTTGTCCTCAGGACACCCCGGTGAGGTAAGGGAAGTGCTGCAGATGGGCACAGACACCACGTCTGTGTTAATAATAGTAACAAACGTTTCCGGAGCTGTCGGGTGCCCCCAGGGCCAGAAGCACCATGTGGGCTGTGATGGCTAACGGGGTCACCCCTGAATGGGACCACAAGTTAGTAGGCACAGGCTGTGGCGTAAATTATGTCCCCAGGGCAGGATACATCTCTTGCACATCCCCCACTCCTCTCTCCCCCAGCCCATGCATGAGGCACCATGACATGATCAGGCTCTGAAACTGGGCTCTGCAGGTTTCACCCCCAGGTTAGCAGTTTCTGGTTAAGTGGCTGCTGCATCTGCTTTTGCAGCCCATAATGTATTATGTCTTTGATGCTTTTGTTATCTCCCCAGGCCGAGGGGGAAGGGGACAGCTGCCTCCTTTGGGCTGAAGCCAGCAGAGGCACGGCTGGCTATGTCAGATCAGACCCATCCCAGCAGAGAAGAGAGGTGGCACCTCTGAGGACTAGCAGTCACTGACCCCTTCTGATCAGGTACAAACACCATGGGCTCAGCAGGTGGGTTGGAGTGGAGTGAGGAGGTTGGAGGCTGCTGGACAAACTGCTCTCTCACAATCGCTCTGTGGGACAGCCTTACAAAATAGGTCCTCTCCTTAGCTGGCTACAGTCACCTCAGACTCACATCTTCTACAAGGCTCTGGGTTTTCTTTCTCTTCCCTCAGCACCACTTAACTGGTCTCAGGATGAGGTTGGGATGATGTCAGGCTGTCTTTCCCGGAATGGGTCACTGTGCTTTTGCACACAGACGGGGGATGCAGTGCCTGTGGTTGCTATCAGCACCCAACCAGCTAGCAGAGGATGCTGTCAGAGGAACACAGATTCCTCTGTGCAAGGCTGCTGCCTGATGACTCCGAGGAGTGCTGGGCTGCTCTGGTCTTTACTGGCTAGCCACATTGGTAGGTTATTGCCTGAATGATAAAGTATATCTCCTTTGGATGGCCTGAAACATCACGCACTAGTAGAAGTCCAATGTCCCAGGTGTTGCAACAAAGGATGCTGAGATGTTCACATGCACAAAGATGTATTAGCAGGGTTCCAGGGTTCGCAGCTGATGGGATACATCAGTTCTCATTGTGAAAGTTACTTTTTGGGGAAAATAGAAACAAGAGAGAAGGGAAAGAGGAAGGGTAAACACTCCCCAATATTCAGCCAGGAAAAGACATCCCATTTACCCCATGTACATGCTGGGCATGGGCGAGAGGTGGTTCCTAGCTTGATGATACAGTGGGGTATTGAGCAGATGGAGTCCCAGGCTACTGCTGTTCTGTCTGAAGCAGCTGCTATGGAAGACCGTTTGTTGGGAAATGGTGGGCTGTGCCCAGCATCCTCTGAATCCACACCTGTGTTGTAGAGGACTCCCATTCCTCACAAGGGTTGTGAAGAGGGGTGCTTGAACCTGGATGGGCAGGATCTCTGGTCTTTGTCCAGGTTTGTCAAGGGGCATGATGGCAGTCCCTCTTTCACAGAGCTGGAACAGTTTAGCGTCAGATCCCTGGTGAATAGGTGGGTCTGGCTGGATACTTGCATGTAAATCATGTCTAGCCGGGTTATTTTGTCCCTGCTCTGGGCAATAGGCTTGTGGAAGCATCACCTCCCTTTCCTTCAATGTAAAAACAGGTAGTGTGAGACTCCACCACTCTTGCTCAACTCGGTCCCTCTTAGTTCACAATAGGAGTAACTATGTTGAGTGCTCCCCTGGTCTTGCTATGACCAAGTACAGTTGTCTCATCTAGTTAAAAAAAAAAATGGCAAAAAGCAGATCCTAATAGTGATTTTTTTCTAGCAGTGTGATGCTGAGTTCAGAGTTGTTTGAGGCTTAGTGTGAGAGCAAAAGGGTTGCATGAGGAGAATTTCTGCTGGAGGATGGTGCAAGAGCACATACTAAAGTGGCACACTCGGTATCGCTCCCTACATCACCTGGCCCATGCCACACTCAGACAGTGCTTAGGAATTGTCTGATTAGGTGCTACCTGGCACACGCCAAGAGCCTGATGGACATAATTCAACAGTAGAGGTAAATGTGCTCCAGATCCTAAGCACATGCCTTCATCATATTTAGGTTTCTTGGGCAGACTTATACCCAGAGAAGCTACCTCACATTTTCCTACAGATATTACTCTCCCTCCCATTGATCTCAGATTCATCCAGATGCTCCAGGTAAGCACACAAATATTTTTGTAGACTTTGCCCCTACCACGTGGCCCACCATCATTTGGGAAGTCTATGACAGAGGAAGAAACTTAGCCTGCATCTGCCTGGCTGCTGTACTCGGGCTGCTCACGTGGGTAAAGTAAGGTACCAGAAACCAGTAAGGTGGGACCTGTGCTCATCATGCAGCCTCCCCAGGGCAGGGGTATGTCTTTTCTTCATTTGTCTGCAAAGCACATAGCTGTGGCCTTGTGTAAATAATGCATAACATGCACAGTCATATTTTCTACACGTCCCTGCCCGCACAGATGGCTTCAATGGGAAAATGTCATTGCTGATCATTAAAAGACAACAAACTCTTCAATTACCAGAATAAATAAGTGGTATATTGTTGGCTCTTACAGTGAGTAGGATCCTACATGGGTTTTTTTCCCCCCATGTATGCACCTTCAGCAAATTGATTTGATAAAACCCAGTTCCAGGCATCACCTTATTTCAAGTTCAGTTACCTAGGAAACTGCAGTGTACTGCTGGGACGAGCTGCCCGCTCCTGCTCCTGTTGGAGCTATTACACACATCAGCTCTTCCTTCAGGAAGAGCAGAATGCTGCTGATGCCAGCTTCTAGCCTTTTTATGCAGATACAGGCTGTGCATGCATGCAAAGAGAGGCACGCAGTTACAAATGCCCGTGGGAGGGAGACACACATACTATCCACACCTACGTCTGCGTATTAAAAATTGCTCATTTAACTATGAGACTGCATGTAGATGTTGTAGCTATTTATAGCACGCAAACATAGATGTATGCAGTAACTGTGCGTACATATGCATGCGTACACATAAGCAGAGCGTCTGGTGTGTATGTGTGTGCTTATACATGCAGGTGCTGCTTCTCATGGAATGACTGAAGTTATGAGGGCTTCCACAAAATGGTAATTTTATTTGAGGATCTGAGGTAACGTGGTCTGGGTTTTTTTCAGAGGACTCATTTGTGGAAGGTGAGTTCATCTGCTTTGGGACAACAAAGGCTTTGCACTCTCTGCTCTGCCTTTTCTGAAAAAATAGGCTCTTGAAGAGCAGCTCTAGTGCATCACAGTAGTGCTAGCAAAATAGTTGTATGGTAAGAAGCCCGAGCACCACAGTTATTTTATGAAATGCTCAATTTTACCAGATTACCATACTGCGTGTATGAGAGACATAGAGCAGCATGTCTCTCGGGTGTGAGATATTCAGCTGCACAGTGACCTAGGGATGTGGGAGGCTCAGGTACTGGGCTGAAGGTGGAAGGGTATAAGCGAACAGCTGGATGGGGGAATCCCATTTCCTTCCTTGCACCAGGGCCAGGAGCTACACCTGACCATGGGGATCCAAACACATACATAGTCAACTTGTCTAGTCTTGTTTAGCACAGGTAACACTGACTGGAGCTAGTTCTTATTTAGCTGACAGCCCTGTCAATGAGAGACACCCATTTCCCCATGCTGTCAAGCAGCAATTTTCCAGAGACAGTGGATGATTTTAATGTTTTCTTTTACAGGAATGTGGAGCCCAATGTGCATCTCACAGATGGGAAAATAAAATCTGCTGTGCGTATCTCTCTGATTAGTTTGCTCTGTGCCATAACTCTTGTAGCCATCTGCAGGTATCGGCAACCCTTTACACTGTCTTTCACCAACTACAAATATTGCGGCTGCTCTGGTAGAAAGGAGACAAATCTTGAGGAAATGAAGAAGATCAGAGGCTGCCCTGAGGTGCCACGGTAGGAGGTCTGTTGTCTGAGGCACAAAGTTTGTCCAGATGAATTTTGAGGCACAATAGAACTTTTGCATTATCTGCAGGAGAAGATAGCCATTACCTGTTCCTTTTGCTATCTGTATGGGGACTCAGTGAGTAAAAGAGGTAACAAACTCACAGAATAACAGGAGGTGAAATCCTTCTGCCCCTCTCCCCCATCCCCATAACCTGTACATCTAGGGTAAGGAGCAGCAAAATAACTCCAGTGTATGGGCTACAGCAGTGGCCTACAAACACCCACCTGCAGGGAGCAGGGATGTGTCTGGCTTTTCCTCCAAGATCTACCTCTCCTTCTGATCCGTCTGATCACCCTGCTCACCATCAGAGATGTCAGTGTAACAAGCATCAAAACTGTTGAACCATGCTATAATGCCAGTCAAAAAATTACCAGTCTAACTGTCCAGCAGGAAGAACCCAAACAAACCCAAACACTATGAGTCATGGCTTGTAGAATACATACATTTGACACATATATACAGGATGGATGTAACGCACTTTCTAATCCTTTGCATTGTATTCTTGCTCATTGACTACAAAACATATGCTTTCCATTAGCAAGTATCCTGATTAAGTGTTTGTCAGGTGCATGCTTCCCATGTCAAAGCTATTAGGGTTTGCAAGTAACTTGTTGACCTATTTAATTGTTGCATATCTAGACAGACAGCCAGACAGGTAGGTAGGTACTTGAAAATCCAGTTCAGTGACTAAGCAACCTTTATTTTCATCAACCTGTCAGCACTGGCATTACTGACATTTATTTGGCATTACTTAGCCTAATACAGAGTCCTGTTGCTCCTTGTAGTTCCTCTGTTCATTGTTGTATATAATTTTTATAAAACACTTGGCTCACGTATACAATGCATACTCCGTATGTCTATGTGCATATACATACACACATACATGCAAAGACCTGTGTATATGTATTTATACCCATACATGTACACTCAGAAGAACCTCTATATGTGTTTCAAACTTATAAACAGCTAACATGGAAATTATAGACCCAGGTTTTCTTTTATCCACTACCTTCAGGATGAAGTAGGGCATTTTTCACAGCACTGAAAATGCTGAGAGACTGAGCAACAGCCTATCCAGATCAAAATCTCTGCAATGCATCTTTTGCTTCCTGGGGCAACGCTTCATGCAGCTGGGGACCTACTTCTATGAATAGATATTCAGAGAAGATATCTGGGTATAGCAATTTTATCAGTGCCTGGAACTCTTTCCTGGAAACTGCTATATGTGTCAGACATTTTGACTGAGTTTATGCATGGTTCTGCATAGCAGCATCTCCAGAAAAGTTTGCTTTCCTGGCTACCTCTAAGTGACTGATCTTTTATTGTTGTGTACCTATATCGTGGAGGATATTATGTTTGCTTGGATGCATTTCTCATTTGAAATATTGAAAATGATGAATAGAGAAGCTTTGGCAACAGCCAAACTTGTGATAATTGTCTGAGCTGTAAAAGCTGCTGGGGCCTCACAGAGACAGTGGCAGCAGATGCATCTGTTCCTGTGTTACCCTGCTTTCCCAACATCCCCAAAGCTTGACTGCTTTTTTTGACAACATTACAAAAGCAGTGTAGAAAGGGAAAGAAACACAGAGACAGTAAAGCATTTACTTGCGGAACTGACTCAAGGTAGGGATGATGATAAAAAGACAGAGGACTGGCCAGAGGGCTGTGACATCTAGGAAGACTTTTTTTCCTCTTCAGATTATGTTTTTCTTGTCCTATGCCATACAAATGTGTCATCCTGTACATCTCCTCTGTCAGAAAACCCATACAGGCAACAGAAAAAGGCCCCAAAGTGCAGCAGCTCCCCCACCTCAAATCCACAGACCCATTGACTTTACTTGGAACAATCAAGAGCATAAAGGGAAAGCGGGGATTTCACCCCTTCCTCTCAGCTGGGGTCAGAGTTGGCTCCTTGAGCTACTGGATGTCTCTGCAAATCTCCGGTCCGTGGCCCAGTGTCACCACAAGCAGGGACTCTAGCTCCATTCTTGTTCTGGAACTGCTGGTGTTACCTGTGAAATTGGTCCTGCTATATCAAGGCTGCCTGACCCTTTCCACACTCAACTGGTTTCATTTCTTTATTAACTTAGCCTGAGCATAATACATTTTTTGGAAGATGACCATATGATGGGCGCACAGGTTCAGACGTGGTTTCCCCATTTGAGACGCCAGGCACTTCAACTGGAACAGGAGCAGGGCAGGGACACCAGTGGAAACAGAGGGAGCAGACTGGCTGCCTTCTGAGAGAAGACTGAATTCGTCTTGTTTAGCCTAGCAACGAAAAAGCTGACAAAAGCTAGAATTGCTATCTGCAAATACCTCGGAGAGAGAAAAGAGTTTCTTTAAAAAGTCGGTTTAACATGATAGCAAATGATTTTAAAATGCCTGGAAGTCAGTCTAGGCTGCAAATGAGAAGCTCTTTCTACTATCAAAATGAAGAGATCCTCACCAGCTCCTACAGGGTGCCGTAACACCAGAATAACCCAATTAGCCTTAAGGTGAAGCTTGAGCAAGTGGTGAGAGACACCCACAAAGCCATTGCCTGCAAGTGCAGGACCCTGGGCTGCAAGATCCAGGAGGTTCCTTCCAGGGCTGCCTTTCTGAGGTGAGAACTACAATTTGAACACAATATGTGAATACTGAAGTTGTAGATATCTCATCTTGGATGTTCAAAATCACTTAATTCACAAGCAAGGCTTTACTGCCTCTACCACTTTTCCCTAGCAGTGCTGTGGAAATAAATATATCATTGCTTTAGCTCTGCTCAGATAGTAAGGTGAGAGTGTGTTAGAAACAGCCAGGAGAAAATTAAATAATCTTCTGTTTGGTGGTTTGTCATGTGTGCTGCATATTTTGTTTTCCTTCGAAGAAATATTGAATAATTGCATATTTGGAGAACACTTTTTTTGTTTTTAATATAATGTGTCACCGCATAATTGAAGCCTGTATTTTAACATAAAGATACAGTTTCTAACTTCTCCTCAGCTTGTCTAATCTTCAAATGCATGAGTTTTCAGTCTGAGGGTTCTTTTAACATGGAGAGGTGTTCGACTATAGTAACTGAGGCAGCTGCAAGAACGGTCAATTGAAACAGATTTTCGTCAGTGGTTCTGCGCAACTGAGGTAACAGAAAGTTCGTATAGTGGTAGGTAATACAAGCTAACAATAAAAAAAGAGAGTTGATTTTCTAGTCAAATTACAACGGAACAGTTTTGAGCTGTGTTTACTAAATCCACTTGCAAGAGTTGGATAACAGTAAAAGATGACGGAGAATTTCAGCACTGATAACATTCTTATTCCTAAAACCAATTATTTTCAAACATGTCACCTACACCAGCTCTCGGTGAGGATTAACTACATGACAGGCTTGAACTTTTAAAAGCAAGTGAGTTTTAAATTATGAAAGAGCAGGAGGAAAAGGTGAGACTAATTTTTACCATGCAGAAACATGTGAAGTTTTTCAGTCCATCATCATTCAAAGTCCTCTTGCCATAATTGTAATGAGAATTATTCCCTTTATTTTCTTAACTCCCTAAAAAGAAACACTTTGTGATTGGATGGTGTAGGCTAATTTTCAATGAATCACTTATCATACAAATATTTTATTGAAAATTAATCTCCCCCATGTAGCTCAGGAGTATTCTTCTATTAATTGCTTTGCAGGCATTTAAGTATATTTTTACTTCAAACTGCATGGACCAAGCCCAGCAAAATGCTACATTTGGGTCATCTGACTTGATGGGATCAGCACCAAGAGCTAGCCGTCTTGTCTGACTTTTTGACAGTCATTCCAAAATCCAATTTCAGCAAATATTCCTGGATATGATGTGAAAATACGTTTGGCTGTACTCTCCCAGAAGTATTTTTTTGAGTATTTTCAGAAAATGAATCTCGTAATTCTTACACTCCCTAAATCCTCCTAGGTTAACAGGCATGTTGCTGTTGCACTGCTCCTCTGCAGAAGACAGGCTTTCATCCTCAGAGCTGGCAAAACATGGGTGCTGCCATCTGATAGTTGTGGGTGTGCTGCCTATACTTTTCTAACTGCATGTGGGTTTGTACCAAGTACGAAACATTTTCACCCTAAAGCACATATGTACAGATGTGGAAAGGTGGTTGGTATTCAGGACTTGATTTGCTACAAGGAATGCAACCCCAGCAAAATTTCCACTGGTGGAATCTGTGTTGCCAGCACGTTGCAATTGAGTTACAGTGGTCAGGAAATAACACAATGCAAATAAAATAGCAAGCAGCAAAAAGCTTTACCATTGGTCAAACTCTACTGTCCATGTGGTTTCTCCATCCTCCAGAGGTCAGGCCACACTGCTCCTTGTCTCTGCTTCATCTAGGTTTTTCTCCTACCCTCCTTAGAGCTATTTAACCACTTTGCTGTAGGATCACAGCTGCACATTGTCAAAGCAAGGCCACAGCTGCGTATTATCAATGTCAATCAACCCACTACCTTCATTCCCCTACACCAGGACATACATTTCTCACACAGGCCACCAAAATCATACACCTCCAAGGCTGGGAGAATCAAAGAGGTCAATAAATGTACCCATCCAAGACATAGGAGAACATCAGGATTTCAGTGAGACCTAGGTTATCAGAGTTTCTGTTCATACCTGTTGATTATTTCAACTTGTTTTGAAATTCTGGGCTAAGCTCTAACTTGAGACTTCAGTACACCCCTGAAAAGCCTGTGGAAAGTCAGTAGTGCCCAAGCAGTGGCTTAGCTGGTGGCCAAGGACAGGTGGCCCACATTTCTCAGGGGTGTCACATAAATATTCTCCTTTGGTTGGAGATATCAATAAGGGAAGTATTTCCAGGATGGGAAAGGATATCTGGACTGAGAAAATTTAATCCTGAAAAATGGGAGACTGAAACCAAGATAACCATAAATTTCAGGA
Organism: Falco rusticolus; assembly: GCF_015220075.1. Lineage (NCBI taxonomy): Eukaryota > Metazoa > Chordata > Aves > Falconiformes > Falconidae > Falco > Falco rusticolus. The sequence goes on from NC_051189.1 coordinate 93,045,871, forward strand.
TTTAAACTTCAGCAGAATGAGACCTACAGGAGGGGCAGTCTGTTTGATACCTAAGGTTTCGGGTGAGGTTATTTTCCACAGAAGTATTCAACCTGGCCACTCTTGGCAAGATAGTATCAGACAAGATGGGCAACACATTGGCCTCAGCACAGCTGGGGCCACTTCCCCAGGGCCTGAGGGCTCAGACACAGCATTTGGTGGCCACAACTTAATGCCTATTACCAGGCACCAGGTGAACAATAGGAGTTGATCCTGTGCATTAGTCCACAGCAACTGTGAGATAAATTGCATTAGTTTAAATGTCACTGAAGGAAGTTTAGCTGATGTATGCAAACTCATTAAGCTATGTTAATTCCAGCACTCTAGGAAAAGGTGGTGGTTTCAGCAGACTGAAATAGGATGGGGAGTCCTCACCGCATGAGGCAAAAGAGAAAGAGCACCATGCACAGCTCCTTAGGCCAAGAGACAACAAGGATGCCCGGTCTTTCAGGTGGAAAAATGAATGATAGAATCATAGAATTGTTTGGGTTGGAGAAGAACATTAAGATCATCAAGTCCAACCATTAACCCAGCACTGCCAAGTCCACCACTAAACCATGTCCCTAAGCACCACACCTACATGTCTTTTAAATACCTGAACTATGCAGTCTTTCCCTTTCTGTAGCACCTCCACTTAGCCAAAGCAATAAACAACGGCATGAGGTTTGAGGCTGGTACAGGGCACAGGGACTAGGCTGGCACAGCTCATCCTCCAGTTTCATTCCTCACAAGAAAAGACATTTTCAAGTAGAGACGGCTGAAATAATTTCAGCCAACAAAGGAGCAGGTGGGAGATGTTTACTTCCCATTATGAACAATTGTAAAACTATGTCCTCTGTCTTTGTCAAAGAAAATTAGAAACCTCCCCCAAACAGAACCTTCTTTTGCTAAAATAATACTTAGCTGCTTTTTTTTTTTTTTTTTTTTTTTATGGGGTGGGATATTTTGCATTGAGAGTAATGACTTTTTTCAATAGAAATTTCAGAAGATTTCTTTTCCTTGCAAAACCAACTTTTAACTGGGTTCATCCATAGACATGAATTTGATATTTTTAATAGTCAGAAAGATTTTGATCCTGCCAACTGTCAAGCATACTGCCAACAAAAGCACTTCAGCTTTATTCCAAATCTCTAGAACACCAGTAGTTCTCCTAACCTTGTAGAGATGGCCCAAATGCTGCAAGTTAAGTGTGTGCTCATCATCTACTTGGTGGTGAGCCCAGGTTTTCAGGGTTGTGGAATTGAACTGCCAGTTCAGAAAATAAAGTCTTTCTTCCTTGATTTTTTTTTTTTATTTTTAGTTGACAAGGGTACTGATGGCCAGTTTGATTTGATTTGACACAGATGGTCATTTCAGTTGGCAATCATCCACCAAAATACATGTCACCCTTGGCTTATGACCTAGCCTCAGCGATAATCTTGTGACATCTTTTCCACATTGAATATGACATGTGCCTGTGAACTTCCTGCAATAACCCCTTCATGTTTTTAAATCCCAGCCTGCCAAATGCCTGACTCCAAAATGTCATTTCTTCCTCACAAGTACGCACCAGCTGCTGAGCAAGCTTCCTGTGATGCTCCCTCTGTCTTAGCCCTAGGAGCCGTTGGGAAGGGACATGTAAAATGCTACAGGAGGAGACATTTGCACTCTGGTTCCATCCATCACACCATGCCAGGCAACAGTCTAAAGGGGCTGGAACCAGTGGCCTGTCCTTCCCTGAGTCTTCCTCTAGACCTGAGATGGAGGGATGCTGCATTGCAGCACTATAGATTGGGGAAGGAGATCTCTTTGCACCTATATTTTTGATGGATTTTGCTAATAATTATTAATGGTCCCTAATAATTCTAGATCTTTATTTTCTCTACATCTAGAATGATTGGGGGTCTATAGTTTTGCCCTGTGAGCTGCCTGATATCTTCTGAGGAAGAGGTTTAGCCTTTCATATGCACTAAAGCCTTAAAACCTGATCCAGAGTCCACTGCAATCCATGGTTGCCTGATCAGACTCAGGGATATATGATATGCAGGATGCCATCAGCTACTACAGAAGTGGTGAACAAGACATTTTCAAGATAAAATCTTGCACCTCCATGCAAATCGCTATTTGAAAGATATTTTCCAGCCTGATCTTTCACTGGAATGCTTCTACCCAGTTTCATTTGTTCCTGTCACAAGGCTATTTGCCCAATAAATTAAGCAGTTGATAAATGCAATGGTCATAAATCTTCTCCGACACTAATTACCTCAAAAACAAGGAGACTGCTATTCTGCATCCTTTATTTCATCTGATAGTTGTAGCAGCAGTAGCTGATCTGGGTAATGATCCCAGTAGTCTGTCTTCAAGTATGGCCCATTGCAGTGTCATGGGGAGGAGAAATATGAAAATCAGGCATGTGTAGAGTAATTTTTTTTCATGAAAGTACATCTTAATATCACAGAATGAGAAGCTGTGGGATTTCCTAACCTGGATGTTGCATACCTTTCCCTTGGCTGAGGCTGTTTTGCTGTTGTGGAGAAATGCCCTCCGGGAGCTGCCGCTGTGTGACTGCTAACACTTGGCAGTCATTCCTCGACGTGAGCTGTGGGGAATCTCCATCATCATGCAGCCATCTGAACCTCATTTCTGTGAGATCCCAAAGGCCTTTGCAAGGTTTGTTTATTATTAGCCTCATTTATCTCTCTCATGACTGATTTTGAATATAAGGAAAGTGGATCCTATTAAAAAATTTATGCGTTACTATCTAGGACACAGAGTCAAGTGTGGAGTAACCCATATTTCATCGTTGTACTATTAAATAACAAGAATTAATTTACTTTATGCCAGCTAGCTAAGCACAGCCAAACTGAATTCCAACATGTGGCTGAGACCTGACATCTGATAGATTAAAGATATCATATGTGGATCCGGGATATTTTGTAAAAAAGATTAGTAAGCTGTTTCTGATATCACAAATTCCCTTGTTGTTCTGCTAGGGAAACATTTCCAGTTTGCAGTGCCCTCTCCAAACTGTTGATCCTAACCATACAGCACAAAACAGGTGGCCGTAGATGACCTAGAAGTCCTGCCTACGCTTCTATGTGTATGCTTGCGTGGGAGGGAGTAGTGTTTGGGAAAGGAACAAGATTGCATGTCCCATCAAGGAGTATCTAGGGAATGGAGCTGTGGACTCATCTGTGAGCAAAGTCCCTGTGGTTGAAGCTGTACTTGGTGAGATGTTGTCCCAGGTGACAGTACAAAACCCATTGCCACCCTTTGCTATGCGTGTCCACCTCCCTGGTTGTGCTGAAAAACACAGTGCTGTGATGCAAATCAAAGTAGTGACATTGCACCTGCAAAGTCATGTGTCATCAGCCCAAAGGTCCTGTGCACCCACCTCAGCACAAATGGGGGGGTGGGAATAGATAGTGGGATCTGACAACATATGATGCTGGCATTTTCCCCCCGTCTGCCCCCACCACCCCGCTGCCCACCATGTCCTGGTTTGCAGTAGCCACTTCCATTGACTTTCTGTCATACAAGAGTGAATAGTGACAGAGCTTTTGGGCTCACTGTGCACTCATTTTCCTCTAAGAGGGATCATTACAAAAGCAAAGGTCATTTAAAAGCACACCAAAAATTCCCATTTTAAATTAAAAAAGCACAGTGGAGTTTGACTTTTGCTGTGTCTTTTGCCATGATTCCTCACTAGAGCTTTATATGGTGTCTGTGGTTATGCTACTTTATTATTCCCATGCCTTGCTTCTTCCTTCTAGGCATTAAAACCAGCAAAGCTAAGCAGCACAAATTTTAGGTGTTAGAACTTGTTGACATACCCTTTGCAAACAGCAAATGCGTTCTTGGGTAATTCACAAACAGGAAAACGAGACAAGGTCAGTGATTTTGGTTATTGTGGCTTGACCCATCTTACTGAGCCTACAGTTTGCTCCTGAGCTCTCGGGGCCAGAGTCCTTCCACACACCGGTGTTTGGGATTTGCAGATGGAGCACGGATCAAGGGCTTTTCCATCACAAGACCTTCCAGACTCACCTTGCAGGCTGGCTGGCTGATTTTCAGTGAACTGATGAATGGGTTAGGGCACTGAGTCTCAAACTGAGCACAAGGACCAGAGCTCTCCTTTTAAGTTTTCAGGCTACATCAGCACTACAGAGATGTTCAGAAGAGAAATCTACTGCGGCACAAGGTCTCTTTGGGGTAGTGGAGGGAAGCCCCCAGCCACAGTAGCAGAAGGACGTAAAGACATTAGCTGTACAGGAGCATGGAGTTTGCCATGGAGAGTCCCCACATGGATCTGAAAATAGTCCAGATGTGAGTCAGCTCTCAGAAACCAGTCCAGCCATAAAAATGGACATTCACATGGCTCAGAAAAGCAAGAGAGGCAAGCAATCTGTCTCGGCTGCTGTGAGGTCCCCAGGCTCCTTCTGCAAACAAAGCAAAGCACAGAGGGAATAAGCCCTGCAAAGTGGCAGTGATTTTGTACTGTTCACCCTGCTCTGGTGCACAGAAGAGCACCGAACTTCCCCCAGCCCACACAACCCGTGGCTTTTGTCCATCTGCCCAAAGGATCTCTCCCCTGCAACACTGCAGCCCTCGCAGTAACAGCACTGGCTTCTGCTTCTTTGTCCTGTCATTATGGAGAAGAAAACCAGGGACAAACACCAGATAATACTGTCCGACAGCTATAGGGATATTAACAGTGTGGCTTATGTAGAGTGGAAAGGGCCAGGGAAACCTGATGCTCGTAGACCCCCTCAGGGAGCCAAGCCACACACATACACACTTGATAAGGAACGTAATTGCAGTGGGCTTCTTTTCCCTTCCCAGAAGTGCCAGTTTCCTCTGGGTGCTTGTCCCTTACTGGAGGTATGAGAGGTTTGGTCCAGAACAATTTATTTCTCATGCATGAGTGAGTATCTAACTGCTCATCTTCAGTCTGACTGGTGAGAGCCTGTGTAACTTGGCAATCTTCCTTCTCCATTTGTAGATCTGATGGATGACTGCTCTCCATGAGTGCCTCTGCCATAGACATGAATGCCACCAAAACAGGCAGCACTCTGCAGTGAGAAACATCTGTGGGAGACAATCTATATAAGAGTCAAAAGGTATTTTCCCCAACTTCTTCTGTAAGGATGATGCAAACAGCATATCCCATCAAAACGCTGGTTTGATTTCCTTTAGTTTCTTTCCTTTGTTTTTACTGATCAAGCGAAAAAACAACCCCGTTTCTCTTTCCCAAAACCTCCAAGCTAAAATTCATTTCAGATCCCCTCCATGAGCTGGCTGGATAGAAGATCCTTCCTAAGGATGCTCAGCATATTCATTACATCGCTCTCACTCCTCTAAGTTAATGAATCATATACGCCAGGACTTGCCTGAACTTGAAAGTTATCACTGATGAAGGTAAGGCGCAAATGTAAAGTGCCGTTGCTGTTTCTTAAGAGCAGCTCAAGAGTTGAGTGAAGCAGGAACAATGCACTCTGGTTTTGCAATAATGGCATCCACACGGGGTGTTAATAAGGGACAGGCAATTGGAAACCACTCCGCGCAGAGGCGTGACGTAGGTGAACCAGCCACACTCGCTCGAACCTCTCCCAGAGGGCTCCAGCTGCTCTTGTGACAGCGGAAGAGCGTTTCAGGCAAGTGCTGCTGAAGGTCCTATGGATGATTTCAGTGAATACTGTACATGTTGAAGCCTGTGCTGTGGTTTAAAATAGGTGACTAGCAGTTACCTTAAACCACTAGTATTTGTCGAGCTATCTGCTTTGCTAAAGGATGGCTAAGAATAAAGGCTGGTGTGTTTGCCTGTTGAGCAGTCAAGCAAATTAAAAGGCGTTTGACAAAATGTTCCAGCTGCAAATGAAAGCCCAGAGCTAGATGAGACTTGTCCACAAGAGCCTGTGGCTGGTGACATTATTGCTGCTCGACCAAGTTGTTGTTAGGCAACAAAGCTATGAAGGAACATTTAGTGGGTTGCAAAGGCTTTTTTCTCGTCTTTCACTTTTGCAAATTTTATTGAGTGATGCTACCCTTCTTTAGTAATTTTCCCTGCTCAGTAGAGGTACTTGACAAGCCATCTGGGAGGATCTATCATTGCATAACCTCATACTCGACTGGCAAAGCAGTTGAACTCTTCTGACTTGTGCCTGCCCCCTTTGTGCAGCCGAGGACACCAGGCGTTCCTCAGGCATCCTTCAGCAAAATACCCCTAGAGAAAAAAAACCAAACCAAAACACAAAAAGCTCAGAATCTGGCCTTCCTCTATATTTTTCATGCTCTTAACCTAACCCAAAACACTTTAAAACAAATACTTACTAGCCTGTTAAAGAAAGGTATGAGGAAATTAGGTCTCTGACCTCCAATTTATATGCAGGAGTGGGAAAACACCCTATCCTTGCCATGAATAAGGTGCCTCTGGGAACTATTCACACTTTCAGGACATCTCTGGACACTTTGTTCCTTTTAGGCCATTGTAGGTATCTACAGAGACAACTACAGACACTTCCTGGTCAGTGCCCAGAGAAAAGCAGGTGCTTCCAGAGGGCTGGTCTCTGTGCTTGAGGGGGACACGCAGGCTTGTCCCACCCGGACCTGTGTCAGCTGGACATGGGTCCGTGAGTGCCCATGTGCTGGCTCCTGAGGTGTGGGGGGCGAGTTTCTTCCCCGTGTGCTGTGGGGTGGGATCCAGCATGGGGGCTGCTGTTGGGGGCAGCTGGCTGAAGGTAATTGTGTGAGGGTTGCTCCTGCCCTCTGGCTCACAAGATGCCCCACTGCATCTTTCCCCCGGGCTCAGCCTGTCTGGGGGACCTGAGCATCCAAAAGAGGGTACAGAAGGGGGGCTTCAGAAGCAGACTGCCAGAACAGTTTTGGGGTGTGGGGTGACAAGTACAGGGAGAACAGGAAGATAAACTTCTTGAGGAATAATTTGCAGCCCTGCATCTGAAACTTGCTTGGGGACCTGTATTATCTAGCATTGCCCCATCAGCTGATTGCAGGGCAGATTCAGAACAAGCCCCTCCGCCTGCTGAAGAGCTGTGTCAGAAATCATCTGGCAATGCAAGTGAAAAAAATGTTACCTAAGGCAGTCTGGCTAAGTCTGGGAACAAAACCTAGCTCCAGAGAACACAAGTGCATACAACCAAGCCTGCATTTCAGGGACGAGAGGTGAAGGTGGTGGAATACAGCACAAAACAAACCCAAAATGGCCTGAGACTATTTTCACAATTTTCTTTTCTACATGATCATTAATACCTTTCTTTCTTTCAAAGATAACTTTCCCATCAATCCAGCTCTGAGGCAGTTAAAACATGGGACTAAAAGCGACAGCAGACCCATATCTGCACAGCAGGTGAAGAACAAGGCATTTCATTGGTGTCTGGAAGTCTCTAACTCAAGCTTTGCTTAAGCTTGAAGATCAACAGCCACAGTTCCAACTGATAACACTGAGAACCGAGAGGATCTGGTACTTTTGAAAATGCAGCCCAGAGGGACTCAGAATTTCCATCAGTGCCACAAACCCAAGGAAACTTCCTGATGGTTGCGTTTTCTATTTGGAGTTTCACTGACCTGGAAAATAATACATGGAATATATATTCTGTGTATTCCTCAGACAGCTTCCACATGGCCATGGCCATTATCAAACACAATACTCCCAGCTGCAATCAGTGTATTCTTTTTCTCTAAATTTGTCTTCCAGAGCTATATTTCTCTGAAGATATAATGTGACTTGGAACTCTACTTTTATGATCATAAAAAATTTTGTTCGCACTGTACTCTTTAACAGGTGCATCCAGAGACTAAGCCCATTTTAGGAACGTGTTAGAGGAAAAGAGCTAAAATGAGTTGCCAAAGCTGCGTCTGACCTTTAAATACATACTTAAAGCTCTGTCTCAGGGCTCCACAGTCCCAAGAACTTCTTTTCTTTGGTGCCAAATGCAAAGTGTGTGCAGGCCAGTTTTGACCCCAGCTCCTCCAAGCAAGGTGTGCAGTCCAGATGCTAAAACCAAGTGCTCTTTACACAGAAAGTTGTGATGCAGCCCTGCATGTCAGCAAGCAGCTTTCCTGTACACTGAGTGGAAATACTCAGGGTAAGTCTCTTCCTCTTAACGGTGTTTCCTCCTACATCTTTACCTTCTGAAGCAGCTTCTGTAAATAAAGCGAGATGCAAAAGTTTGCCTGTCATAGTGTAAAAACACTAGAGCTCCGCTGCCTTATAATCTGCTCCCTTTGCTGGGACTCCATCAGGTCTCCAGAATGTGCTCCCAGGTGACACTGTCTCTAGTCTAGGGTTTGACTTTTGGAGGTCTCAGCTGACCACAGTTATGGTTGGTGAGGGAAATATAGTTTGTAAAGCTGCTGGGGAAAGGCGTGCTGCTAAAAAGCCTTGGGAGGGAAGGGAGGCCAGTAGAGGACATGGTAGATCTGACTGAGAGGACTTTTCTGCCCAAGCCAGGAACTGAGAGACACCAACCACCTGCCCTCTTCATTAGAGATATTTCTCTGACCTGGTAGAGAACGGGTGCCACCAGGCAAGAAGGGACAGAGCCTGAGGGAGGCTGTGCTTGTATGGCTGATACCTAAAGTGATACCATACCAGATTTTTTTCCAGTGCCTCCCTCGGCACATGAGAGATTGGAGTATTTGCTAACATTGCATAAACACAGGGAAGCTCTCCACACTTACCAGAGGAGAAATGTTTCACAGTCAGTCCTGGCACAGGTCAGACTGCCCAGCAGGATCCGTATCTCTGCTACTCTATCTTCTGCCATAAGCCAGCAGCAGCCAGTGGCTGACAAACCTCTGGAGGAGGCACCTGCAAGGCACATCTCTGAGCATGCCAGCTGCCTGCTTCTCCTGCCTGGGCATCAGCCTGGGGATGCCAGCCTGAAGAGTGGACAATGGTTTTCACTTGTCACCAACTAGCATAAGGTGCCCCAAGAAACAAAACAAGCTTAGACAGCCTTTAGTCCAAGTGTCAGCAAGATCAGTCACTGGCTTCCTTGCAACTGCCCCTGCCCTGCATAGCTGTATCTAAGGTTGTGTTAACTCTGAAGCATAATTTTGGCAAGTTTGAATGGCAGTACTGCTAACTGTTTCAGTGCTGATTGTTTTATGTACTTAGCAGGCTGTATGCAGATGTCCAGCACAGCTTCATGTCTTGGGACTTCCTCCATCTCTCTGATCCCAAAGTAACGTATTACAGTGCAAGAACAACCTCATGTATTTGTTTGGAAGTCTTTGCCCCATTAAGACTTCAGAAAAGCTGACCCCTCCTGCTTTTATATGGATTAGCAAACTTTTTCATAAATTCAGTGGTGGTAATGATTGATGACCAAAACACATTGTTTATTTAATTATAAGTATACATTCTGCAAAAAGGAAGTATTTTAAAAGAACAAGTATTTCCTATAGCTGTTCATTTTTCACACTGGAATTCTAGAAAGTCACAGAAGAGGGTTGGAGAGGCCTACAGGAGATCTTGATGTCCAAGTCTGCTCATTTCACTCCTGACAGACGTTCAGCCGACCTGTTCATAGTCACCTCTAAAGCTGGAGGTGGAAAATTCAGGTTGGGTTTCAGAGAAAGATCCCTTTGACAGTGGAGAAACTGCAATGCTGACAGAGGCTGAGGAGGTATGGAATCACCCTCACCGGTGATTTTTAACTCATTAGACATAAGCCATGTTTCTGATGGCTGCCTGGATGCCTGTCGTGGAGACACTGGTTGGGACTTGCCGGCAGTGAGTGTCTTGACATAAGGAGGCTGAATATTTTTTGTTCAGATGTGTTTGTTTCAAGGGCTGTAGGTCCTCTTCTAGGTTACTCACCTTGTTGTTAAGGTTGAGTCCTCTGAACACTTCAGTGCAAATTACCTTTTCTTGTTGTCTTGGGTTTTTTTCTTCCAAGACAGCATCTCTTGCAGGCCTCTTGGTCTTTGCTCCAAAGAAGCTGGAACACAAGGGTTTATGCAAAAGTGTACAAGCAGCAGTTTGCATAATAACTATCCACTATCACGGTACCTCATCACTCACTGGGCATCCAGCTCAGGCCCCACTGCTACGATCTGGTGTATAGAGTATATACATTTGTACCAAGTGATGAAGGTGGTCACTCAGTCAAAGGGCTTGTTTTGGCAGATGAGCTAAAAGAGCAAGACAGAGTGAAGTCAGTGCTCATTGCCGCATGGACACTCCAGCCCAGATGCAGCCATGGGTCTGTCACAGGACACAAAACCCTGCTGCACCATGTGCTGCTAGCAGCAGAGGGAAGCACAGCAACTGGCTGGGAGGTAATAATTCCCTTCAGGTTAAATTAAATTTATGTTGGTTTAATTTAAGACAGTTGGGAACAGTTTTCAAGCTAAAATAATAAAAGCCACTCCTAAAGTGAAATAATAGATGGCAATAATATTGACATATGGCAATAATAATAAAGATGTACTGTCCACAAAAGGTTTTCTATTAATAAAATTGAACCAAAACAAGTTTCTGTGTGGACTATAACCCAGCGGCCAATGGGCCTTAGGTATCTTTGAGAAGAAGGATCACTGACCTCAAGCTCTGCTGGGACAGAGCAGGAATTCCATGGCCCAGATGATTTTTTATTTTGGGCTTTAACACAGAGAAAGTTGAGGCAGGTTGACAAGCACAAAACACATGCTTTATTCACCAGTTTTGTAGCTGATAGCATACATCAAGTTTAACGTTACAAGGAAAATTGTACCCAGTGGCCAGCCAAGAAGAGTTGCAGTTGGGAGTTTTGAGGTGAACATCCTCTCCTGAGTGTCTGCTCCAGTGCGGCAGAGGATCACAGTCATATCAACAACCACCCCCTATAATTTTCCCCAGGTAAAATTATACCCTTCATTAAAACCTGCTCAAGTTGCCTTTCAGTGATCTTTGTCTGATGACAACACTGGCACAGACTGGATTATGGGTTATTAGGTGCAAATGTTGCACGGTTGTTGGCTGCTAAGCCTTGTACACATCTGTAACTAGGTAACACTTATATATTAAAATTACTATTATTTACTCATTATCTGTCATATTCGTTCTCTTATGGAGTCACCAGTCTAGAAGGCACCAAGTGGACAAGGTGTGGGAATCTCAGTACAGACTATGGATTGTAACTCGACAGCAGCGTGATGAGAAGGTAGAGAAGAGGACAGAAGGATGACTGAGGAGTAGGAAGCAAACCCTTACTCAGGGAATACCATGTAACTAATGCACCAGTGCAAGGCCATGAGGAGAAAAGCATTGAGATACCAGGCACAAGGGGCTGCAACAGCATCCTCAGGGTATGTTAAGTGAAAGGCTACAAGCAAAAAAGCCCTTTAAAAAAGCAAATGGAAGGCCTTTAGCAATAGGCAAGTATAAGCGCTTAAGCGCTGTGCGACATTTGGATAAGACAATCCCCTCTAAGCCTCATGAAAATGGCATAGTAACAGGGAGTGGGGTTTTGAGCATATCATGCACTCTGGGCACACCCCGAGTTTCAATCTATCCCATGCATTTGGCACACAGCAATTAATGGAAAAGTCTGAGCTTTTATTTCCAAGTTTCATTGTGTGTACGATCTACCGTAGGTGGGGACGATTAAAGAGTAAGGAACACCTAAATCTAGAAAGAGCAAAGCAGAGCTCAAGAGCTGAATGTCAGTAATCGTATCAGGTGTAAAAATACAATTAGTGACATTATAATTACTGAAATTAAATATAAATTTATATGAGTATGCCATATAATAGTTTTGACAGCCTCAAACGTTGTATGATACCAAATAAAAACAGGATGACAGCTCCCTAATTTGTGAAGAAGTAGTACTGGAATCATTAAAGCTCACTTAAAGGATTTTCTTCCATAAAGTAAAAGGATAGGAAAGGGTTTAGTGCACAGAGGATAAGTGCTTATAAATGCCCAGTAAAACCATGCACACATCTGCAGCTACTAAAACACACAGCAGCTTTTCTAAAATACAAATGTGGTACATGGAGTAAAAAACCATGCAGCAGCACCGTGGAAAAGTTTGATCTGAAGGAGAGAGCAGTACGGTGACCATTCCCGCTAGGATAGGACCCACCTCCCTTCAGATCCTGCAAGCACGCAGGTTGCACACTAGTGTGTCTGTGTCTTCCTCTAGTCAGCAGAGAGAAATGGGTACCACCGGCCACAATCCTTGCCCTATAAATATCCGCTTAGGATACCTGGTGGTGAGATGAGTCCAGGTGATTTCTTTCCTCTATTAATTTTCACAAGAGATCTTGCCATCTCCTGGATAATAATTTCTCCAGCATGCCTCTCCAAGGTCAGCCCTCTAAGTGTGCAAGAGCTCTGCAGCCACAAGGCAGTGATTTTTTTTCTCTTCAGAACAGCTTCACTTTCCTCTCCCACCTTCCCTCCTTCTTCACAGTGTTTAGGTCCTTTTTGCTAGCAGGATGGCATTTCCCGCCCCCCCCCCCCCCCCCCCCCCCGTTGCTAGGTTGGTAGCCTAGTTTCCCAAGGAAAGGAAGCTTATGAGATCACACTGTCTGTGCAAGTGCCAGTCAGTCCCTGCTAAATAATTTTTTGAGCCTGTGAGCTGAGTTTGATGAAACTTGACAGAGGATGGAAGTCTTAAAGGTTTGAGCTGCCTACAAGTGTGGTGAACGTAGGCGGGCAGAGCAGAAAAACCCTGGGAGTGCATCCACTGCAGAAACACAACTGTATTACTAGACAACAGAGAGTCCACATAGGAGACGGTCATTATCACTGAACACCACGGGAGATACAATTTCACAGATTCAGCAGCTCGCAAGACAACATGATTAGTAGGAGCGTGAGCAAAATGTTCTTCTCCCCTTCTTCTAGAGCGCAAGGCTTCCAGCTACAGAGCAGCAGGGGGAGAGCTCAGAAACGACAGGCTGGCAGAGTGAATTTCGAGCTAATTGCTGCTCCTTCTCACGACAGTACTCATGCGGAACTCTGCTCGACTTCCCTGTGACTCCAGTACCCCCATTTGCATGATCTAGTTCACACAGAGGACGAGATTGGGAACTTCAGACAGCAGACTAACAGGAGCGGAGCAAGTCCTAAATTGCCACGAGCTGGCACAGCTCCGCCGCAGTTGGTGACGCTGCCTTATAATGGCCATCACTTCTGAGCGCAGCTCCATGATTAAGTGTCCAGCTCGCTTTTCTTTGCATTTGTCTATATTACAGTTACCAGCAGCAATTCATTCAACGTGAGCATGAGTCGGAGCATCAGCTAAAGACCAGCAAAAGCTGTGCCTGGTGCGTAGGCTGGCTCTCACTTATTCCTGCTGTGGCTTTTCCTAGAAGTCAGCCACCTCAGGACTGCCTGACTAGTCAGCCTGAACAAACTCCTCACAGTTCCTCGTTAACACTAGCAATGGAGAAAACCAAGGTATTCACACAAGGTGGGATTCAAAGAGAAGGTGAAATCACTCAGCTTACAGAAAAAAAACCCAAACTAACCACCACTGACATTAAAATGGAGACAGGGGAGTTGTGCAGCTTTGAGTGTTCAGTGAAATATTGATGAAATATTTTTTGAAATACCTCTGCAAGAAGGACAGATATGGCTACTTGCCCTCGACAGCCTAACCAAGGGCACAGACCAAAATTCACAGCCCGAAATGCCTGCAGTGCAGCATCTGCATGAGGTTGGTGTGCTACAACATTCCTTAAAACAAGGCTTCTTTGGAGGGAGACGGGAACAGCAACTCTCGTGTGCCCAGGACTGAACGTTTTCTCCTACACAGCACATCTGTGAAGCCACGGGGAAGCACCCTTTACCTATCATTTGTTGTTGTCATTTCAATCCAGATGTTTTTCTTCTGATGAAAGCTAAAAGATAAAATAAGATCGTTCAAATTAATAATGCCTACCTCCTCATGTAGCATTTTTCACCCGGCAAAGATCTCAGAGTGCCACTCCCATTTAATAGACAGTAGAAGTAAGGGTGAGGGAGATCAAATGAAATATCTTGGCAACAGAACAAAACCAAGTCTTGCACCACAGGTCTAGTAAAAGGGACAAGGGCACCTATTAAGTCTCAATAAAAAGCAAAGCTTAGGACAATTTTCTGACATATTGGATCCTTAAACAAGGCGTCGCAAAACTAATGTGACCAATGCTCCATGGTAACAAAATATGTTCTGGATTTTTCACCTGACAACATAATTTAGGGATTTCTTGAAATACGAGAAATTAAATGGGACAGTGGCTTTACAGAATCATTCCTTTGTAAAGGTGGCTCGTGCCCAGAGGACTGGAAAATTGCAAGTGCCCCAAAGGAGCACAGGAATGGATAAGACCTCTTTCACTACCCAGTCAAAATAAATGCGTTAAAAGGAGCATAAACACCAAACTATCAATTTACTGCAAAACTTCTCCTTCTTAAGATACTACTAGAAATTCTGACAAAGAGAGACACTGTACTAGATACACATTTTGACTCTTGAAAAGGTGCGTTTGCCAGAATTAGACCATGTACTTAGCCAGTCCTGAGGTAAGTTTACTGGTAGTGTATGCAGCAAAATAAGTGGTTTAAAGAGAGATAAACCTGATTAAAACAATTCCTATCGATATCAGAGAGTATTCTTTCTTATGTTTTCTTCCTTTTTTTTTTTCAGTTTGGTTGGCTGGGGTTTGGGGTACCCTGCCTTAGGGAGCACCAGTTGAATATCCAGTTTCCAGAGTGTTATAAAAATTGGTGGTATTAAAGGATGCACTGCCCATCAGCTCTTGAATCTGCTACTTCACAGCAAAAAAGATGCCCTGCAGATTTCATCTTTGATACTTGGGAGATTTAGTAAGTTTTTCACAGTCCTTAATAAAGTGATATCATAGGCAACAAACCTGGAGGTGTGAAGTATGATGCACACAGAAGCACTTCATATTTTGGTGGCATGAACCTGGAGCTCATATTTGGATAGCATCCCTGGCAGAGGCAAAACTAAGCATTCAAAATCCTTACCTAGGCAGAATGCATATTGATTTCGGGATAATTTTTCCCAGAGAAGGGCTGCGTAAAGAAGGTCAGGACTAGTTGTTTCACTGCTGTAGCGCTGCTGTTCCTCTTGCTGAGGAGAATTCCAGCACCTGTGGGCATGGATTTCTGCTGGTGAATACCAGCACTCAGGTGAACTGATGGTCAGCCTCACCTTGACCTTCAGCAGGCTGTTGCCATCTTTCCTTCATATCGGCTTTGGAGATAGACAAACACAAATGAACAAACGAAATAAAACAAGCAATAAAAACTGAAAAGCTAGGGCAGAGGCCACAGGCTGGGGTTCTGATCATTTGAATACTTTAAACCTATTTTTGCTGTACCTCCTGAAAGGCAGAGCCTAGGCCAGCACAGCCTGCCCACCCGCTGGCAAACCCTTAGCTCAGGAGTGTGGGGCTTTGAGTGAAATCCCCTAACCGAGACCCGCCGTGGGGATTTGTGGGGAAAGGCACAGCCAATAACTCACCAACAGCAGTGCTGTGTCTCTCGCATCACCTCCAGATTTTCTTCTCACAGGTGGAACTGGGCAGCAGAAAATCCTTAGCCCAGAGCAAATGTAAGCCCCTTGCTGTACCACCACTTCAATGGGCCTTGGGTTGAAACTGTCCCTCACCAGAGACAGCAGCCAGCTGGAAGTGTATTTGCCAACAGCACCATCGATCAGGCTGCCTGTAGCCTAAAGCAACTCTTTAGGACAGCTAAAATTGCATCTGATTTTGTAACAGACTCCTCTGCAGTCCCTGTCACTTTGTCTGTCCCCCTCCATCCCCACAAAAAAAAAAACACAAAACAACACCCAAACCTGCTCCTTCGCCTTGTGATGAAGAATGAAGTGGCTCTGAAAAATAACCTTATTTCCCATTTCCTCCTGCGAGTCCTGCTAGCCACCTCCTGCACCTGCCTCTCTGCAGCAGCCCGTAAGCAGGATCTGCAGCTAAAGCAGAGGGAAAAGCTGGAGGGGGAAGGGGAAAGCAGAGAGGCTGCCTACCTAGAAAGCCAGGGCTATTCCTGCTGCCCACCCTGGAAGCAAGCGGGAGTAACAGAGGGAGAATCTGGCTCTCTGGATTTAACAAGCTCACTTTCCTTTAATTGGGGCCCTCAGGCAGTGCTGTAGTGCACCTAATGGCACTAATCGTTAATGAATCAGCCCCGATGAATAGGAAGGCTGAACTAGCCTCTGTCTCCTTGGGTTGTCAGCCCTTCATGGAGCCTACTGGATTTCACTGGTCAGGAAAGCAAACGCATGGGTTTAAACAAGGCCCTGGAAAGGACGAGGGCTGGGACAGTCACCGACACATTTGTGCCTTGATTGTGCAAACCAGCCAGGGACCAACAGCATCTCACTGCTGCTTCTGAGACATAGACATAGTCACTGGGAAGTCCTGTGGGATATGGGTACCGCACCTTACTTTTACACCATCCCTCCGTAAGGACCAACCTGCTTGCCCTCACTGCCACGCAGGTTTTTCTGCAGGTTCTTGTGTCCTGGCTCAAGCTTTTGCTCCCAGCACAGGCCCGCTCCATCTCCCTCTTACAGCCTTTGAACAGGAACAGATGGGAAAGGGACTTTTTTTTTTTTCCCCCTTTAAAGCAAAAAAACGGCCGCCACCCCCCAGCCCAGCGCTGGCGCGGTCCCGCCGCGTCGGAGGGCAGCCCGAGGGGGAGCGGGGAGCAGCCCCCCGGCAGGCCGGAGCCGGGGGGTGCAGGGGGGCCGCTGGCAGAGAGCGGCGGCTGCCGAGCGCGGCTCCCCCCGCGCTGGCGGGGAGGACGGAGCCGGCGCTGCGCGGCCCTCGGGGACTGCGGGGCCGCGGTTGCTCAGTCGGAGCTGGGGACTGGAATTAGGGCAGGCAGAGCCGCAATGGCTGCAAACCCCCCCACCCCCGAGCAGCCAGACAGCTAGAAAGGCACTGGCTTCTCTTTTGTTTCAGCTCGGGGTTTTTTTTCCCGTTGATCTGTGTTTATGCATGATTGTTCTTTGTCCCCTTGTGTGTGTGTATTCTTTTATTTAGTGATAATTTTACTGTGGCTACTGTCAATGCTTAAATGCTCTTCTGTTGCATTTTTCCCCCTCCCCACCTCCCCAGCTCACGTTTGCCCAGGAGTTAAGGGATGCTCAGAGGCTTGAACCTCTCCAGCTTTTGCTACAACAGCCGGTGCCTGGGGCAGGGGGACCAGCCTGGCAAGCGACACCTCGGCCTCCCCCCGCAGCCCCCTCCTGCCAGCCCTCCCAAAGCCCGCAGGTGCCAGTCGACATGAGGCAAAACGACTGCGCTCCGTCCCTTGCCGGGACCGCGGGCACAGCTCGTGTTCTCTTGGCCACAAAACAAAGCAAGACAGAGCAGCCACCCCCTGGGTTAAAAGCACCCGACCACTGCACTCAGGCTTCGGAAATACCCCTGAAAGGGGCAGAAAGGGGAACAACCGGTGCTTTGCGCATTGAGGGGCTCTTAAAAAAGCGAACAGAGAGGGGGAGTCTGTTGGCTGATCGTGTTCCCCGAAAAAAACTGGCGAGCTGCCGGCGGGGAGAGCTTCTGTTGCCAGCCGCCCGAGGGAGCCGAGCCGGCGGGAGCGGGGTTCGCCCGTGCGGGAAATCCCGGGGGTGCCATGCAGGGGGTTGAGCAGCAAAGGCCTCCTTGCGCCCCGGCTCGTCCTGGGGGGGGCCGGTAACCGGCTTGTGCCCCGGGGATGCGCGGCCGATAATTGGGAGCCCGAAAGGGGAGACCCCCTGGACGCGTCCGGGGGGGGCGGGAGGGGAGGGGGGGGAAGGGGCCCGGACACGGCCCCCGGTCCCCTCCCGACCCACTCGGCTGTTTTTCCCCGGTTTGCCACCGTTTCATCATTCCCCTCAACTGAGGGCTAATTGGGGGATGTGCTAATTACGGAGAGATTACCATTAGCAATTCAACCTCACGCGAAGATAACTCGAGTCCACTAATGAGCTGGAAATCGCCCCCTTATTACGGACCTTCAGCTTTCTGTCGAGGGGCGAGGAAAAGGGAAGGGGGGGGGGGGGAGCTCTCTCCTCCCATCGTCTTCCGACGGACGGGCCCCGTCCGGCAGCCAGAAGGTGGGGGGTCGAAGCGGGAGCACCCCCGGCCGCCTGCCGGTGCCGAGCGAGGGGTGCCGGCAGCAAGCGGGACCGGCGCCCGGGCACCCCGAGGCCAAGAGGGCTGCTTGCCGCCGGCCACAGGTCGCCGCGGCCCGGTGGCGGGGCGAGCAGGCTGCGGAGCCCCTGGCACCCCAGCAAGGGCTCGCTCTCTCCCCTCTCTCCTCGGCAGCTGGCATTTCGTGCTAGAGGAAGTCATAAGAGCAGCGCCTGACCTCATGAATACAGAGATGTGCACAGAAAAATCAATTTAGGTCTAGATCCTCTGTGGGGAGGCAAAATAACCCGAACCATTTAAACAAAGCTCTGCTCTCCAGGGTTTTCCTTTTTCTTCGGTGGTGGTGGGGATTGAGTCCAGAGGGAGGGCAAAGGAAAACGAAATGCAAGCAGACCTGTGCCTGCCGAAGAGAGGCTGAGCTCTGCAAAGCCGCCCCCCCCCCAAATACACGCATAATGTATTTTATCATTAAAAAATCAACATTGCTTCCAGTGGTAAAGGCGCCTGGCTCCAGTTCCTGAGCGCATTCGTTGCTGGGATTCAATCCGTTTGGGAAATGCAGATTGGCTTGCGACCCACTGTTTGATTTATGAACTGTTACATTTGCTATTGCTTACACATTACATTGCGGACCTTGGGAAGGAAAGGGAGCAGGAAGAGGGGGCGAGGGAGAGAGACACCCTACCACCCTACCCGTTGGCAAAGGAGGGCTACTGCACAGGCAACGGCTCCCCACCGGAATAAATCACCTCAAACCAATTCGCGGCCCCTACCTCCCCATCACCCACGCACCCACCCACCCCCGGTCGCCAGCTGGGCTCTCGCCTTATAAGTAAAAAGGACGTGTTTACTCTTTGATGTGTATTTCTTTATAAAGGCATCAGGCGCCTATAAATAGCTGAGGTTAGAGCAGCTTCTGCTGCAAAATCAATACCCCGTCCCCCCCTTCCCCTTGCTCCTTCGGCTGAGCTGCCTTATTAATTATGAAAGGGCTCCTCTGCGCCCCGGCGCTTGGCTCCGCAGCCTCCTCCTTAATGGTGGTTGCTGCTCGCCCTCCGCCGAGGTTCCGCGCCGCACCGCGCCCGCGGGCCCGCCGCGCCGCCCGCCCCCGCGCTGTGCTGCGCCGGGTCCCCTTCGCCGGCCCTGGGGAGCGGGGGTGCTGCGGGGTGGGGGGTTGGGAGGAGGAGGAGGGTGGGAGGATTTATAGCGTATTTTTAAGAAATAAATTAAAAGGCGGGGGGGGGGGGGGGAAGGAAGGCTCCGACTAAGCAATTCTGCCGCCCTGTCCTTGTTTGAACTGAAATTGCCATGTTCATCCAGGGAGCGGTGCAGGATTTAGCCTTCCTTGCCCTAAAAACCCTGTCCTTTTCGAGATACTCTAGCCATATTTTATAAAAAGGACGACACCCTCATTTCAAACAATAATTTTTATTTTATACTTCTGTCTATACTTTGTAGCAAATCTTTTTTTGTTTTTTTTTTTTTTGCTGAATTGACTTTATAATAAACTTTTGTTTAAATTACATTTTTCTTCTCTTTTAAAATCAAGGCTCTTTTTTTTTTTTAAAAGCATTTTGCTGTTGTTGGGTTTGTTTGTTTGTTTGTTTAGGTTTACATTTAAGCCCCCTTTTTGTGATCTCTACGGTTGGATATTCAGGTATTTTACTGGTATGTGTAACATCTAAAACAAAGAGGAGGAAAAAAATTAAAGGCAGTGAATTCGGAAAGATGCTTTCGAACAGCAAGTAAAGGTAAACTCTCAGAGCTCGGTTAGCAGCATTCCTTCACTCCGCCGGGTATTTAGACACATCTCTTTCTTTCGCTTCTTCCCTTCCTTCCTTAACTGTTCGTTTCCCCCTCTCTCGCTCGCTCTCTTTCCCCCTTGAGGAAAAATGCTCTTTTTTATTTATTTATAATTTTTTTTTGCAGTGGAATGACCAAAAAACAAGCGACTGTGGAGGAAAGATGAGAGATTGTGAATTATTCACCATATGCTTCACACGTGGCCATCTACCTTGGATTCATCACCAGTGCCTTTTTTATTTTTTTTTCTTTTTGCCTGCGTTTTTGTTCTCGCCTCGCACACGTTTGAGGAGCCCGTGGCTCGCCGGGAGGTATCCCGGCCGATCACAACCTTAGCGTTAGGTGGCCCAGAGCCGTTCCTGAGATTGCTTTTGCACAACGAGGGCTCGAGTTTGGTTTTTTTTTTATTATATTTTTTTTCTATTTTTGATTCGAAGCGATAGTAAAGCTGAGGTCCGATTTGGGCTGCGCGCCGCTGCCTGTTTGGTAACATTTGGCAAATAAAACACAAAAAATAAAGGGAGAACGCTTCCACAGTCCTACATGGGTGTTTCACCATCATCAGCCACCACCACCACCACCATCATCATCAACCACAGAAAAGCACAACGTCCCCAAAGCAACGGATGGACACTTCCTCTATAGATCCAGCACATGGAGAGGGTGTGGGTGTGAGTGTGCTCGCCCCCCTAGAAAGGCAGCCAGGTCACTAGCGCGGCCCACAGAGCCGCCAGGAGCAGGGGCAAAGCCGGCGGGAGGAGGGACGGTGCCGCGCCGCTGCCGCCTCCGCACAGTTCAAATAAGCTGCCTTGGAAATCGAGGTTTTTGGATTCCCGTCTCAATTTCTCCCAGAGGTCTGTCGCTCCTTCCTGGCAATCGGTGAGCGCTGTGAGGGTGCAGGCGTGGAAATCGTCCCAGTACCTGCAGGAGGGGAGAGCAGCCGGCGTCAAAACAGGCACGCACCCAACCATCCCCGGAGGGGGGCGGGGGGCGCCCCCTTGGGCCCGCAGCCCCGGCCCCCCGACGGCGGCGCCGAGCGGGGGAATGCCCTAAAGGGGGCTGGCGCCAGGCGGGGAGGAGCTGCCGCCTCCCCCGCCCTAAAACCCGGCCCCACTCCCCCCCGAGACACCGGTTTCTGGGAGGGATCCTGGGCCCCTCGCCTTCCCCTGCCTGCCCCACAGCCCGCCCCCTGCCCGCTTTGCGCTGGGTACCGGCTCCCGGGGGGGGCTGCCGCTGGCTGGGTTTCCGACGGTCCCCCTCTCCAACCCCGCCTTCGGCACAGCCCGGCCCGGGCGGGATGGTGCAGAAATCGCTTTGCTGGGTGGCTGCCGCAGCGGTCTTTGCCTGGCGGGGGAGGGCATGCAGCCCCCAGCTGGCAGGCGCCCCTGGGAGCCAGCGGGCTCGTCCGGGGGGCGTTCGTAGGGGCAGATGGGTGTGGGAAAGGCATCGCTTTTCCCAGGTAAGAGGCGGTATCCTGGAGGGTCCCGGTGAGGTGTTAGAGACCCTCGGGAGGGATCCCCGGGGCGGAATCGGGCCCTGACTGCAGGGGCAGGAAAGGAGGAGAAAGGAGGAGAAGGAGGAAGAGGAGGAGAAAAGGAGAAGGAGGAAGGAGCATCATCCCCTCCTGGACCTTCCTGGGCGCCCCGCACCTCGGGAAGCGGCGGGAGGGGCTCCTCATCCGTGGCCGGGGGTCTATAGGCAGCGAAGGGTTTCTCCTTCGTCAGAATAATTTCCAGTTCCCACACGGTTTTCCTTTTCCTTTTAGTAATTCCCTTCTGCGTGTCCAAAGGAGGACAACGGAGTTGGGGAAGGGTCTGGAGCACAAGTCCTGTGAGGACCGGCTGGGGGAACTGGGGTGTTTAGTCTGGAGAGGGGGAGGCTCGGGGGGGCCTTATCCCTCTCTACAACTGCCTGAAAGGAGGTTGTAGGCAGGTGGGTGACCGTCCCTTTTCCCATGTAACAAGCGACAGGACAAGGGCAAACGGCCTCAAGTTGTGCCAGGAGAGGTTTCGATTGGGTATTAGGAAAAATTCTTCACTGGAAGGGTGGTCAAGCATTGGAATAGGCTGCCGAGTTTGGGTGGTGGAATCACCATCCCTGGAAGTATTTAAAAGACGTGTAAATGTGGCGCTTAGGGACATGGTTTAGTGGTGGACTTGGCAGTGCTGGGTTATCGGTTGGACCCGGCGATCTTAAAGATCTTCTCCAACCTAAACGATTTTAGGATTCCATGATTTTTCAGGGGGATTGGAGCCGGGTTTGCCGCCGGGGCTGGACCCGTCCCACTGCCCCGCCTCGGGGGGACCTTTCCTCTCCGCGTCTGTGTTATCGAAAGTCACCCTGAATCTGCCCTCTGCCTCCTATTTTCCCCTTGCCTCAAGGCAGGTGCCTGGAAAGTTGGATATTGGTTCTTTCTCTTTCTTTCTTTCTTTCTTCCTTCCTTTTTTTTTTTTTTTTTTTTTTTTTTTAAGTAGTCGTACAGTTTCTAATTTATGAGCACTCTAAGCCGGTTGTAGACTCCCAATGTTTGATACATTTGTAATAAATAATGAGATACTGAGAAGCCAGAGTCTGAGAGTGTGCCTCTCCTGCAGTATTTCTGCTGTAATTGCATCTCCCAAAGGAAAATTAAATCTTTACCCGTCTTCTTTCAATACACATCCCAGCAGGGCGAAGGCAATCGAGTGGTGGGAGGTGGTCGGAAAAAGGGTCTTGCTTGGAAAAGAGGTACTTTTTACAGGTCGGAACCACGTCTGGTCCGGTGCTGCCCGGCCAAAGGACATATTAGGACACTGCTGCCCGGGGGTATTTATTCCTCACACAAGGTGTTATACCTTACATAAGGTAAACTGCAACTCAGCATTTACAGCGAGATGCCAGCTTTAGCAGGTGCTTGACTCAGAAATCTCTGGTAGGAAGAGAGGAAGGCTGCAGTCTCTTCTCTTCTCTTTTTCCTTTCCTTTCCTTTCCTTTCCTTTCCTTTCCTTTCCTTTCCTTTCCTTTCCTTTCCTTTCCTTTCCTTTCTTCCCATTTATGTCCTTCGTTTTCTGATTTTCACGGAGCAAAATCAGAAAAAACCTATTCCAAACATATTTATGTCTAAGGACCTTGGCTCGTTTCTAAACATGATTTTCTCTAATTTTGTTTGGTTGGTTGGGTTTTTTTCGGTGGGAGGGGAGTTTGTGCCAGAAAACAGCAACAGGGAGACGGGAGAATACCCTGTGCAGCCAGATTTTATTTTATTTTATTTTATTTTATCCTTTTCTTTTCTTTTCTTTTCTCTTCTCTTCTCTTCTCTTCTCTTCTCTTCTCTTCTTTTCTCTTCTCTTCTTTTCTCTTCTCTTCTTTTCTCTTCTCTTCTTTTCTCTTCTCTTCTTTTTTCTTTCCCACAAGTATCGAAAAGGCCCGTTTCTGCCTCCCTGCCCAGGACCGGGACCCCGCAGCGGGACGCGCAAGGCCGGAGCAGGCGGCTCCCCGGCCCCAGCAGCCGCCCCAGTTTCCCTCCCTGGTAAGATCCACTGCCCTGAGCTCTGGGGAAACTCACCCCTCATTCAGGGCTCCTCCACCTGTCCCAGTTCCTCCAGCTTCGGAGAGGAATTGGGAAGGAAGGGAGCAGAAACCGATTTAGCAAGGTGAGCTCTTTTTCTCCCTTTATTTTTTTTTTTGGTTGTTTTCCTTTTTATTATTTTTTTCCCTTTATCGTTGCCCCTTCCTTCTCCTCCCCTCTGTGCCAGGAGCGGGGCGAGCCGGGGGGGGGGGACAACGGCCTTTCCCCGGGAGCCAGGGGACCCGAGAGGCGCGGGGCTGGGGGGCAGAGCTGCCGTCGGGACAGCCGCGACGGCCGCCCCTCTGCCGCTGGGCGATTCATATTGCGGCTGGGCTCTTTTGTATTTAATTACATCTATTTTCCGAGGAATCACCTCCCTAGGGCCGGCTGCCGCCGGCCAGGGTGAGCTGCCTGTCCCCGGCCTGCCACTGCCCTGAGCGCCCGGGGGGACCCCGGAGCCTGGCAGTGACCCTGAGTCCCGAAGGCAGCAATAGGAAAGGGGGGAACAACCCCCGTGCAGCTCATGTCAACACCCAGGGCGAAGCAGGAGAAGGGGAAGAATGCAAGCGAGGGGCTAAGGAGGGGAAAGGGAAAATAAAATCCCCACAAACACCTAAACAAACAGAAAAAGAAAACAAACAAACGCCCCCCCACCCCCCTCTCCCCCAGATTCACGGTGGGAAAACTAAAAAAAGACGTTGTAAAAACTCCCTCCAGGCTGCCCTGCTGCCCTACGGCAGCGCCCTCGGAGGAAGCCCGGAGCGGAGAACCCAGCCCCGAAGCGCCGAACCCCGCGTTACTTCTGCTGCTTCCCCTCCCACCGCCACCATCCAACCTCGCCCTCCCCCCTGCCCAGCCCCGGGTGACCCCCTAGTCCCGTTGTCCCCCCGCGGCCCCGAAGGAGAGAGGAAAGACCTACGCGCAGATCGTTTGGAGGTTTCTCTTGTCGTCCAGGTCCTGCGGGTAGTTGGCCATGTTATCGCCCAGCCGCAGCAAACAGTCCGAGAAGCCCCTAAAGACCGCATCGCACCGCCCCGCCGCTCTCACCGCCTGCACCAGGTGCGCTGGGGGGGCAGGGGCACAGGTCAGCACCGCCGGCCCCCCGCCCGCCCCGGCCCCCGCACCGCCCCCTCGCCCCCTCCCCCCTCGCCCCCCCACCCCCGTCGCTAAAAGCGCGCCCGGCCGGGCAGCGGCGGTCTGGGGCAGGAGGAGGGCGGTGGGACCGAGCCAGGGTCGCCATCGGGCGCTCGGGGACATGAGTCAGGGGCTTGTCGCCCTTTGCCTTTTTAGCATCAGGATTTTCAGTGCCCGTGGATTAACGGCATTTGCTTCAGTCTTTTTTCTTTTTTTTTTTTTTTTTTTTTTTTTTTTTTTTTTTCTTTTGAGGGACCGGGAGGAGGGGAGGGGAGGTGAAGATGCGCTGCGTGCTTCTCCCCGGACTTGCTCCTTTGTTAGAAAATTCCGCCTCGAAGCAGCAGGCGCGTTTCTCCGTGCAAACACTGGCGCGCACACACGCACACACACGGCTCCTTAACGCCCGGGTCGCCCGGCACAGATTGTGCAAAACGCGGCCGGGGAAAAAATATATATATAGGAATAATAATTAAAAAAAAAGAAAAACCACTAGAAAAAGCTGCGACAAGGACACGAAAAGAAGCAACCCCAGCGCCACGCACGCAGCTGTGGGGGCTTCCGGGGCTCGGAGCAGCGGGGCGGGCAGGGGCAGGGGGGAGTCCCGCTCCCTCCAACGCGCCGCCTCGGGCATCCTGCGGGGTTGCGCTGCGGAGCGGCACGCGCTTAAATGCAATAGGAACAAACCCAACAACAACCGCCTGCAAACGGGGAAAGCAAACGCGTTACGGTGTGCGGGAGGTGGTTCCTCCCGCGTGTCGGCGGGGGGACGGGACGGGACGCGGGGACATTGCTGCGGCCTGTGCCACCGCACCGCGCCGCACCGCGCACACGCCCGCAGCAGCCCGCGCCGCAGCCGCAGCCTGGGGGACACGGGGATGGGGGTGATCCCTCACCACTCTCCTGCCAGTGACGGGGGCTGGGGACGCTGTGGTGTCCCTAGGCCCGGCCTCGACCCCGGGCACGCAGCTGGGATGTCGCTGCGGGCCGTGGGGGCGGGCGGGGGCTGCCCCCCTCCCTTCCGGAGGAACCCTGGGCCGCCCACACCGCCGGGGCGGGGGGGTTGTTGGGGTGGGGGTCTCTCCCGAGCCGTGTCCCCAGGGTATGGCGGTGGCGGTGTGTGTGTTCCCTTGCCGGGCACCGGCTCCAAGCTAAATGGCTGACTCCGACAGAGACTGTTTCAACCCAGATCCCCCCCCTTGCCGTTTGATTCATCGCTAACATGACTTGGTGGCCACTCCCCTCTACACACACACCAGCACCAGCCGTCACATCAAACCCCCAGCAGGATACAGACGTTGGCTACGGTAGGAAAAAAAGCCAGGCAAACAAACAGAGAAGAACTGAGGACCATCCCGGGGGTAAAACCATGTCCTATAAAACCCGCTCCATCCCGCTCCGGCAGCTACAGCGGGAAAGAGGAGGGGAAGCTGTCGCTAATTCCTCCCAAAACGTGATGGGCTGAGCTGAAAATAGGGGGTCCGAAGCGAAGCCCTGCCTTGGGCCGGGGTGACAGAGGGTCAGGTCTGGGACCAGCGGGGCTCAGAGCATCCCTCCATCCCTCCCCTCCGAGGGGCAGCCGGGCCCGCGCCGCTCCCTCCGCACAGGGCACCCCCGGCTCAAAGCCGCCCTAACCCCCACCAATTAAGGACCACCCCCCCCCAAAAAAAAAAAAAAAAAAAACAACCAAAAAAACAAACAACCCAAGAAAGCAAAATCAGATAGACGAGGGTCCTGCCCGGTTAAACAACAGCGGGATTTCTACTGAACTAGGTCGCTTGTGCTTTGCCGTGGCTCTGACCTTCCCCCCCCCGCCTCCCTCCTAGCCCCCCCCCTCCCCCTTCAAAGACAGGAGTGTGCAGCAATTTGCAATGCAGCAGGACCGCAGGAGCCATCCATAACGGACTGTGCCCCCCTCGGCGAAACCCGCTCCCCGTCCCCCCAGCCCGCCTGCCCTTTAGCTGTGCCTGGTCCATCCCTCCTGTCCCTGGGCGCCTTCCACGGAGACTCGGTCCCCGCGTCCCCCCCAAGTCACCTCCCACAATGTCAGGGATTTCGGACAGTTCCAATCCCCTCTGCCCATATAAATATTTTTTCTTTCCTAAGCCCCGGCGCCTAGACGTTTTGGGAACGATCCGAACATCCATTTCACACGAGCCGTTACCGGGAACGAGGCAAAGGCAAATGGCCCTTTGCAACCCCCTTACGGACAACCAGAAGCTGATTTCGGGGTGGGGGGCAGGTTACCCGAAATACCGAAGGAGGAGCAGAAAGGAGAAAAGCCCTCCACGAGCTTCAAAGCTGTCCTCTCCCAGGGCACCGCAAAGCGACCGCACCGCCACCATCCCCGCGGTGTGCAGCAATTTTTGGGGTAACTTTCCAAATCACTGCTCATGCTCCCGCCAGCCCGGGGACGGCTGCTCCCAGCGACCCTAGCTACCTTTCCAAATGTCACCGTGAATAAAATCCTCCCTCGCTGCATCAAATAAACGCAAATGAGAGAAAATCCTCCTCCTCCAAACGAACAAACAAATAAAAAATGCAAGGACTGAACTTAAGGGTAACATCCAATTAATGCCTTCCCCTTTCTTTCTCTGACAGTACAGAAAATGGCCTTCTGAAGAGTTCAGCCTCATTTAAAATGGAATGGTAATACGAATGGAGGGGTTTGCATCGTATATCCACATTTTCCAGAGGTCAACATTTCATCGCAATATTTCTTATTTTTTCCTTTTTTCCATGAAGAAATGTTCAAGGCATTTTGCCTTCTTCTTTCCTCCCTTTCTTGTTCTCCCCTTCTTTTTTTCTTTCTTTCTTTTTTTTTTTTTTAATTTTTTTTCTCTCCTTCTTTCTTTTGGTACCCACAAAATGCTGCAGAGATTGTCTGGAGAGGAGGGTGACCGAGCAAAAGGATCTCTAAATAGCAATGCCGAGCATTTTTGGTTTTATTGTAGCAGAATTCCTTTGCAGGCAAATATTTTCAAAGGTCTCTTCACACCTGACAATCTGGATAATAAAAGACGCGCTTTAATCGCCCTTTCCTTCAAGCTCAATTTTGGATCATGCTTTGGAATATATACATTCCATATAAAATCTTTAAAATTTGCCTGTACAGGACCAAAGTGGTCATTAACTTGGAGATTGTTTAATGTCTGTAACTCAAAACATTTTCAGCAAAGAAATGTTGAATAAAATGAACCTGAGAGCAAACTAGTAACAACAACCAGTGAAAACCCCAAGATATTAACCAAAACCAGCAACGAGCACACAAAAACACATACCGGCGTGGAGGGAAACCTGTTCTATTTTAAGTAACTTAGCATATATAGAATTTTTTTAGACCCGCTCGTTTTTTGACAGCGGTTCTCCCAGCACAAAATTAACGATCGGGCGGTGGGACTTCGCGATTTTGAAAGGTTTTTTATTTGTTTAAACCCCCCATTCGGGTGGATATAATTTTTTTTTCCTTTAAGTTAGTGATGGGTTTTGTTTGGTTTTAGGCTGCTTTGCAAATGGGAAAGCCTCCAAGTTCCCAAAGGGAGCCCTTGGCTTGTCCCCCTGATTTTCTGCAAAAAAAAAAACAAACCCCAAACTTTCCAGTTAGATCTCTCGCAAGCCATTTTGTGCTGGTTCTTATTTCTCTGTCCCTCGGGGCAGGGAGGGGAGGGGGATTTCTTAGCGCTGGAGTTCCCAGATTGTCGGTGGAAAGGAATGCAGGGGATATCCGAAAAACAGATACAAATGCAGCCGTTCGTGGGGACGGAGGGAACAGGAGGGGGAATAAGGCGGGGGGGGGGGGGGGGGGGGGGAGTGAAGTATGAGCATGCACCGATTTAAGAAAAAGAACAACAAAAGTGGTTCCAGAAGACCGATAAAACGGCTCCCTGTCCTGCGGACCCCCCTGCCTTGACAGCGTGAAGCACCCCGAAGCCGCCCGGGCAGGAGGCAGAGGAGCGGGGTCCCCCCGCGCCCCGCACCGCGGCCGTCGGCGCAGCTCGTTCCCACGTTCCGCTCCTGCATGCATCAGCCGGGCTTCGGTGCACACAACTTGCTCCCGAATTTGGCAGTCCACTTACCTATCTGTACAGCAAGGATCAGAGAAATATATCTGCCGTTCAACTTAAGTCCCATCCTACATTTAGTAAAACCATTTGCGGCTGCAGATCTTTAAATAGTTACTTTGGAGAACGTGGGGGAAAGCTGAAAAATAGGCATTGCCAACAAGTTCCGAGCAGCGGAGGACTTTGCAGACAAGGGGGGGGGAGACAAGAGGAGAAGGAGAGAAAGAGGGAGGCAGAGGGAGAGGGCGAGGAGGACTAGCTGGGAATGGTTCGCTCCATTAGGAGGGGGCGGGGGAAGTACAGCCTCACGCCCACCACCGGCCCTGACGTGGGGGGATGACACGGACCGTTTTTTTTTTTTTTTTCATCCCCTTCTTTTTCTTCCTTTTTTTTTTTAAATGTGCACCTTGGAAGAGAATCGCCATTTATAGGCATCACAAGCTGGATTTATCCGCTCTCCCCGTGTCTCCCCGCCCCATTAATCGCCGAGGACCCCCCCCGCCCCCCCCCGCGCTCTCCGCCTGCCCCGTGTGGCTGCGGGGGGGGGGGGGGGGGGCGGCAGCCGGGACCGTCCCCCGGGGCGGGAGGGATGCGGGGGCGGTGGGGGGGACACGCACACACACACACGCACACACAGACACGCAGACGGAGGAGCCGCCCCCCCGGGGGTGGGGATTGCACGGCAGAACCCCCCCCCGCCCCCGGGCCGCCCCGTCGGGGCTGGCCGGGCCCGGCCCCCGCGCTGCGGAGCGGGGAGGAGGAAAGGGAGGTGCGGGGGTCCCCTCCCCCTGCCCGCCCCTCCCCCACCATGACGTCACCCCCAGGCTGAGGTGGGGGAGCGCGGCGCGGGGGGAAGCTGGTCTCTCCCGGCCCTGCTGCCTGCGCTCAATCCCGGTGGCAGCAGCCCGGCTGTGGGACTGCAGAGCGAGCTGTGGGAAAGGGGTCACGCGTGGGGGAGCCCTGGGGACTGCAGTGGGGCCGGCCTGAGTCTGGGGACCACCGCACCCCCTCCTCTGGGGATGGGCTACAGGTGTGGCAGGGCTGGGGCGGGGATGGCGCCGACCGGGGCTACGCGGAGCCCTGCCCGGGACAGGGCTTGGTCTGGGGGGCTCCTGCAGCCTGGCGCCCTCTCGGGACCCTCCTCAAGGCCACTCCTTCCAGCAGCGAGAGAGGAACCTAACGGTGCCGGCATGGGCTGCTCCCGGTGCGAAGCAACCGGCTACAACCCCATCCTACAGCCTGGGCTCTTCCACTGCAAAGTTACTCACCCCCAGCTCAGCCCTGACCTTTCTCAGCCATCTGTGGGACCTCCAGGAGCCAAAGGCGGACTGGCCGGAGTGAGAACTTCTGCTGGCCTTTGGTTCTTCCCAGTCCCAGGTCCTCCCCCTGCAGTCCTTCTGCACTGCCAGTGCTGCAGAGCCCTGGACCAGCTGGGCTACCAGTTGGTCCCTCTTGTTACAAACCACATGTGACAATCCCCAGACCTCAATGAGAGGGGGACAGCAGCTGCCAGGCTGGGTCTGTCTGACTTTCATGGGCTGCCTGAAGCCCACCAGGCAGAGACAGGGATTGCACGGGGTTAAATGAATCAGTGCTACTGGAAGTAAGGAAACTGGAGGTCAGGATGAGAAGCATCCTTGCTGAGAGCTCCATTCACAAAATAGTGCTGGTGAATGCCATTGCCTCTCTAGTTCTACCTAATGTGTGCAGAGGCAGCCTGCACGTGCATCCTCTTACAGCCGTCCTGAAACCCCAAGCTCTGTTTCTTCACCTGGAAAGCAGATACAACGCTGGGTAACTACGCTACAAGTCAGCTGGGGCCTGCAGGTGAAAAATGCTGACTTGTCCCTTCTGCACCTTCCCACTATTCCTTTTTGCTCCACCTTTGCTTCCTATTTATAGATCTCCACCATGGATGGTGAGCTGGATTAGGGGACAGAGCTGGCTGAAAACTAACCTGAGGAATTCAAATAAAAAGGTTCATTTTCAGCCAGCTCCCAGAGCCAGCTCAGCATGTGGACACGCGGTAGTGAACACAGTGCAAAATGGGTGCCGTGTCCCCTGGCAGCTTGCCTTTTGATTGACTCAGCCATGAAGCTGCAGCCCTGAGTACAGTTGTCTTTGACACACTCCTGAAGACATTGGTGACAGCAAGAAGGCTAAGGCTAAGCTTCAGACTGTGCACCATGTTCTTTTTCAAGGGAATGAAGGGTTTGAGTGTACGCTAGTAAGGCAAAACACTTCTACCAGGCTCTGGTAATGGGTGCTTTTGTAATGCAACAAACACTGAAGTGAGTGTCAAAATGTGGAGCCCTGTCCTTTTCCCAGGAGGGATGGGTTAGAGAGCCCAAAAGATTGTTTATGTCTCAAAGTCAGTGCATTATTGGCATAAGAAAGGAAGAGCATGAAGGGACTGTGGGTTGAGGTACCTGGATATAAACACTGAACCTACCAGCTCTTGGCAGCTGGACCACTTGTGGCTGCATTTACTGTTAAGAGGGACAAGGCACCCTTGCAGGAGCACCAGGTGGTGGAGGCTGCAGCAAGAGGAATTTCTCATTGCACAACTCTGCCTTATTGGTAACTATATTGGCTTACTTATACATTCATATTTGCTACGGTTTTGTCTGCTCCTTTTTTTTTTTGCTGAGGGCAGACAAGTTATAGCTTCAGGTTAGAGGTTGGACTGGCTCCCCAAGGCTTGCGTTGAACATGATTTTGACATTACACTATGTAAATCTGCTTTGGAATGAACTTCAGGGCAGTTTCCAATACACAACCGGGAAGAGTTTAATATCTGGCTTTTGGTACGTCCATCACTGCCGAAATGACTGGAGCCTCTGGCAATCTGGCCACAAATCTCATAAGAACAGGCATTTCTGGGGGATTTCTGGCCAAACAACAACAAAAAAGATATAACAGCTAGAGGCATCAATTACAGAGGCAAAAAGGGCTTGGCCAAATTCCTCTAAATGTTCTTGACTGTTGGGGCAGGCCAGCTCTGTCTGAAATTCCAGCCCGGCTCCAGCCTCACCACCTTCCCTGCCCCAGGACGGGACCCGTTGTGCTATAGATTCTGGACAAAAGCCAGCGGTTTCAGCCCATCTCAAATAGCAGCAGCCTCAGCTCTACTGGGAGCTGGGGAGCAGGATGAAGTGGGGACAGCTGTTTATCAGACTACCCTTTTTTGTCTTTTTTTTTTTTTCTTTTCCCCTCAATGTGGTATTAGAAGGTGCTTGAATATCAGCCCATTTGTAAGAGATAGCTGCGTGTGTTCTAGGAAAGGAGCATCTAACTGTGCCTTGCTCAGTTCCTGTTAGGGCAATTTGCTCATCAGCACGATTTTGCCCTTGCTTTGAAGAAAAAGGGCTCCGTCCTGGCAGCAGCCTCATGCTCCGCTTGTTAGGGTTGGCGGTGGTGTCATGCCGTGGCTGTGTGTGATCGCTGCCGTGGCGGAGGCAGACGGACGGAGCCCACGGCTGCTGGCCAGATATAGCTCTGCCAGAGATAGCAGCGAGTGCAGCGTGGGCTGCGCCGTGTGCCCGAGTGCCTGGGTAAGGATTTGGGTGGGCAGCCCTGCGCTGTCACTGCCGGGTGGAGAGCAGCGTGCTGGGCAGCTGATATAAAGCGAGCTCAGCTCCATCTAAATCACCTGCCACAAGGGGACCACCGCATTTAGCGGATGTGTTTCTCATTTAGCTTTTGGCTGACTGTCATGGCTGAACCTCAAAAGAGGCAGCCGGCTCAAGGTAGCAGAGCGAGATGCTTTTCCTGGCAAAGCTAGCTGCATCTCTGCATTTCTTTTTCCCTTTATCCCTTTTTTTTTTTTTTTTTTTTTTTTTTTTTAGTGCAAGGTATTTCTTGAAACAGCTTACACCGTGGGCTCCTCAGTTCATGGTTACAGGCTAGTAATACGGATAGAAACTAAATCTTTGGTGCTGTCAGTCAGAGAATGATTTATTCTAAGCATCGGCTTAGGTTGAAGGGGAGGGTCCAGCGATCACGGTGATATTTAAAAGTCCCTCCTATGGGTGTGTGAGAAATGTATTCGCTCTTAGCTCATCCTGCAGTAACATCGCCTCTACCAGGAGGTGACTGTCTGCTTTAACTCTCCCTCACCATCAGCCTGAGATCCAGCCCTAGTGAAGCTGAGATGAAACAGTGACTTGTGCCTCTGTACCCTTCCATCTCGCAGGTCCCCCGAGAAGGGGATGCAGACTGAAAGCTTTATAGTCCTGCAGAGGTGGCTCTCCTTGCTTGTGCTGTAGCTCCCAGCCCTCAGCTGCTACTTTCCCTAGAGGAAGGTGGCCAGCCAGAAAAATACATGCAAATATCAAACCTGGCTGATAAATTAATAGCTTTTCACAGTAAGATCTTCCAAGATTTTTTTAAAGTAGAAAAATAATGAGAACACACTGAAAATGTGACAGGTAGGATTAAAGAAATACCTTTCGATAACAGCCAGACTTCTAGAGCTTTTTTGAGTGGCCTTGTTTCATTAGACATCTGGCTTTGTTACTGGCTGGATGTGTCTGACTTAGGCTAAGCAGAAAAAAATTGAAGATATGCACCCAAGACCAGAATTTGCCCCACATCTGCCTAGAAATTAGTACCAAAATAGTGCTTGTTGTTCACTATGAAAAATCATTGTCATCTGGTGTCTGTGAAAACATATTTCTGAAAATATAAACTGTTGCTGTGGTTCCAAATATAAAACTGGGAAAGAAAAAAGTAAATGGCTGAGTGGATGTAAAAGGGACATGATTGCTCGATACTAATCTTTAAAAAATGACAAATGCTGGGTAAGGTATTTGTAACCTTACCTATCTGGCACAGAAAACAATGATCTGATATAAATTTAGAGATTAGAAGAATGCAATCTTCAGCCTCAGCTTCTGGGATTTTCGAAGGGGAAAACCAGAATTGCAGACTTCACCAGGTTTGTTTGAAAAGCGCAGCCTCTATGTTTGTTCTTCAGCAATTTTCTCTTTTAAAAAGCAGTCTTGAAAAAAACAAGATATCACTTGACCATGATCAGCTCATGCCAGCCAATCCAGTAAGGAAAGCACTAGCTATTACAGAAACAGTAGTGTTTGCATTTAACTGCACTCCTCAGAGATGTATTTTTAGGAGGGTGGCTGTGCATGCACTCGAAATACTGCATCTTATTAGCATGACCCCTTTACATCAGTTTGTGGCACTGGCATCGCTGTTGAGCCCAGGCAAGCTGAGGGGAGGTATGTGAGCCTGCACTGCTCTAGCCAGATGGAGTTCACACCCACTACAATTATGTTTGCAACACATGATTTGCTTAAGGTGCCTGTGGATGTTTCAAAGAGTAGGATGGTTTCAGTAAAGCAGTCTCAGAAGAAAGCAGTATCAATCCTTAGCGTCTTTACGACTGAAATTTTTCTTTAAGAAACATAAACCTAAGGCTAGTCTGTACACTTCTCATTATAGGCTGGAGGGAGGTATACAGACCTGTAAAATGGCTGTGAAAAGGCTGACATTGGTGGAGTTCCTGGCATCCAGGCTTACTATTTTCATAGAACACAGAACCATAGAACAGCCCAGGTTGGAAGGGAACTCCAGACATCGTCTGGTCCAACCTTTCACAGGAAAGGGAGCCTAGATGAGATTACCTTGCACCCTGACCAGTCCTGTCTTGAAAACCTCCAGTGCTGGAAACTCCACCACATCACTGGGGAGGTTGTTCCAGTGATTGCTTCACTATGGTGAAATCCATACTGTGTAAGGAATTGGAAGGCTTGTAATGAGCTGTATGTATCATGCCAGCCCTGTTGATCACTCTCTGACACCCTTAATGAACTCCTTAGTCCAGATGCCAGTCATCCTGAGTGTGTGAGAATAACCTTGAATGCATTCCCATGGTATTAAGATAACTCCCATTTCTGTGGTTGCAAATGCCAGTAACCAAGTTCTGGATCTTGGTTCAGAAACAAGCTCTGAGTCTGGAATAATAACGCCATCGCCAGAACACAAACTGGCTGCACAAAACCTTTATTGTCAGTATGTATCAATAACAAATCCTAAAAGTTGCTGGCACGTGAATGTTTCCTGCTTCCATGGACGTTGGCACCACAACGTCTATTGACCACGGTGAGATGGGACGTACCTCAGTGGGGTGATTCACGTGTTTCTTCCATTGATTTATAGAGTATCTACTGCCACAACAGCTATTAACCTTCAGTTACAGTAGGACTTCAATAACTGAAACACCACTCTGAGTTTTCTTTATAACAGTCAATATGATTCGTTCTAGAAAAAAAAAATTAAAGAACCAACCATATCAGATTTCCAGCTCTCATGGGAAGACACTGCTTCTACATTTCAAATTTTTCTTCATCAATCCTTAGTCATGAAAACTAAAGTTTCAGGGGAACTTGGGGATTTAGGGAGCAGGAAAACAATGTGTTAATTAATTGTGGGCTGATGAGAACATTACCAAGACAGATGTTCTGCCAGTCACACGTGCATTGCAAGAACTTCAAGTGAGATCTCACTTTTCTAGGAAGGATGAAATCTGGGGGGAAGAATGTATACAAAGGTGAAGAGGGCTCTGTGACAAGGAAAAGCAATATGTATCTGTGCATACATCCGCAATCTGATTGCAGAAATGCTGAGGACACGCAACTTCTTCATCCCTCTCCTTCTCCACTATTAGTTTTAGGAACATATTTATGACGCTGGAAACTGAAAGGTCAGAGATAAGTTCTGTGAATCTGAGTAGAAAATGTCTTCTTGGGAACTAGTTTCACCAAGGCTTGACTTGAGGAGAAGTATGCATTCATTAAAAACCATCCTCCTTCTGAACCCACACTTGGGCCAATTTGTCTTGTGTGTGACAACTGGCATAATTAACTCACATATCATTGTCACGTGTCAGCTGCCATGCAGGTGATTGCAGCTGGAAAAGTCAAGAGCAGCTCCGCAGCCACTGTTTGTAGTGGCACAGAGCAACTGAACAGTCAGCAGCCTCCTTAAGAGGAGTTGTCCTGCTCCTCAGTATGATCTAGCAGCACAATAAAGAAGGTGGGAAGTGATGCGGGTAGCTGTGGACTGAGATGTTTCATGCATCAATTACCCATTGCCATTAGGTAACATGCATCCAGGATCTAAAACCACCTTCATGAGCATCAGAGGCCTTTGCCTAGTAACATTAAGGAGTTACGCCTCCTTCTCAAGTTCTTTGCCTGTGCCACCCCCGATCCTTCTTGCACTGGGGTTTAGTAAAGAACTGTTTGCTCTGCTGTAGTAATTTGGGACTGAACCCCAAGGGCCTCGGCCAAGCCCCCTCCACCCGGGAGCAGGCAGTGGCTATTAAATGCGGAGTGGAAAGTGGCAGTCTGTTGTAGTTTGTCCGTCCTGTCACTAGAGTGAGACATGCTCACAAGCATCCTGGGCTGCTCTTTCGGGAGGTGCTGAGCAGGCCCGTGGGTGCTGGCACTGAAGGGGCACCGTGTGCCATGGTAGCCCTTGGCATCCGCAGCAGGCTGAGCCTCAGGATCAGAAGCTCTCCAGGTTACCCCATTCTACTGCAAATGCATATATTTTTTTTGTTTTACACTTGCCATAGAATAGCTAAAGTGGATGAGGTGGTGGGAGGGACTCTAAAAATCCTTTGCCATGATCTCTTGATAGCCATGACTACTAACCCCTGATTCCTGGGCATATGGGTGTCTCATCTGATCTGTAGTCCAGCAGAGTCCACCAGCATCTTTCTATTGACTTCCAAAAGACTTTGAGTCAGGCCATCACACTACTGAGCCTGAGACCAAGCGGCAAGACATGTACTGCAGATATTTCTCAGTAAGGCAGCAAGGAGAGCAAACTTTTTACTGAAGGGTAAAAAGACAGCGGTAGTTCTGACATCTAAATAAAATGACTCATTGAGGAAACTGCCCTCTCTCCCCCTCCATGACATGCTCACCTGAAGACCCATGATTTATGACAATGTATTTCAGAGGGTCCCCTAAGGATGGAGGTTTTTTTCCCCCATTCCTTCTTTTCTCAGAGCTAAGTGTGATGCCCTGCCAGTGAGTGGCTTGTGCAGGTCCAGACGGAGAGAGCAAACTGCTAAAAGGTAGTGATTGCAGCACTGATCTCTTGCAGGCTCTGCAGTGTGAGGAGGTGGTTCTGAATCACAATGAACTTAATTGAACAAGAAATGGCATTGATTTTTCCTTTTCAGCCCTCCCCATTGCTCACAGCAACAGTTCACTGAACCCTCTGCCCATGCCAAGTAGCAGAATTGCACAGCACAGTAGAGTGGAGATTTTTTATTTTTGTCCTGTCATTAGCATGTATTTATTTTTAAATAGGGTAAAAAACAAAGCTCTCTAGGCTTTGAGTTGTCAGTACAGTACGAGTTTCAGGAGCACAGAGAAGCAGGTTATGTGAGAAACCGTAGCTTGCTTTATACTCCCATGACCAGGAAATAACATTGTTCTTGAGTTTATCTCGTTGTTGAAAGAACTAGAACAACATGATTGCCAAGCTTCTGAAGGGCTCCTGAAAGGTCTTTTTTTTTTTTTTTTTTTTAAATTTACACAGATAAAGGTGCATAAGCTGCCTCTAATATGCAGGGAAACAAGGAAGAAACTATTGAATCATTGCTACTTTTTGCCCTGTTAGGCAGGCATGTTAACATGTAATTACAGGTTTGAACAGCTAGCGATTTCCTATATAGCCTGTTAAACATATCAGTGAACATACCTGGGCTTTACTCCTACTTAGAACTGTACGAGGAGTGTGTGTATTTTCCAGGGGCTCTCCCCCTACTTCCCCCAAAATGTCAAAAAAATAACTTACGAAGGTATCTGGGAACTTCTCTAACAAATTCATGCTAGCAGCCTTAGGCAGTGCCCAGACCCCAGCTCCAGGATCACACCTGCATTCCCTGCAGCGCAAAGCTTGTTTTGTTCTTGAGGGGAATTCTTCCTCTGAGCTAGCCAGGCTGAGCAGGGCAGGGAGGATGGCTAAGGGACATGGAGGTGCACGGCACTAGGCAGGGCAGTGCGTGCATGTATCACAGTGAGATCAGCTTGTACTCTTAATAACATGTAACCCCAGTAGCAGGTACTGGACACCAGATCAATTTGATCTTATGCTGGAAATGGGATGGCAGGGTGAATGCAGTCAGCCTGTGTAGCTCAGCTGGCCGGCGGTGACTTCTGACTCCGTGCAATGCTGGCTGTGTGTATGCTGTGAGCTGTGCCTTGGAGCGGCGGGACGGCCAGGCTGCCCTCCTGGCTGAAAGAAATCCCTGGTGGGGTGGGAGGAGTGACCCCTCGCACCAAGCTACCAGGGTTCCCTGGGGGAAGGCAGCACAGCCACCGCACCCCCACCACGCCGCTGATCCCAGCTGCCAAAACAGCATTTTGGGGCGGTGATCAGCTTTGAGGCTGGGGCTGATCTCGAGAACTGGCCCCTGCAGGGTCAGTGCAACGCGTTTCTCTCTCCTGCCTCCTGCCACTTGATATTTTCACTGCTTTCTGAGGAGCGATTAAATGGATAGTGAGCATGTATTGGGTTTCATGGAAGTCCTGTCATTGACTTCAATAAGAACAGGAGCAGACTCTTCTAGAATCGATATAATTCATGAAAGCGCTGAACGTTGTACAAGAACTAAAGCAGCGTGTTGTGATGCAATATGATACATATAATGAAGTTACTGGCATCCAAGCACTCTGTTTAATGGGGAAAAAATGCATCCAAGTATTGCTGTTACCGAAAGCGGGGGCTGAGCTGGGTAGCTGAAGAAACGAAATTCAGGGAAATGGCAGTATTTTGGGTTAGCATGCCTGTGACCTGCTTGGGCAACCCTTCGACACACCTCTCCTGCTAACCACCCACTCTTTGCAAACTCACCTCCCAGATCAGCAGGGGAGGCTGTGGATTTTACGTCTGCCAAGCCCCCACCAGATTAACAAGAAACTGGTTTTGACATTGGAAGGGAACATGTGGTATTTCTGCACTTCTGATAAAGGGAAGCCTCTAACCAGCTGAGTAGGTTGGAGAAGCCAGCCAAGACCAGAAACACCAGGACAAAACTCACAGACTACTGGGAAGAACTGGGTGGGACTGGGCATCTCCCTGTGGAAACAAAAGCAGAGCCATTTGCCACAGCTCATAGCAGTGGTTGTGGCTCGGTGCATTTTTTGCCAGCAAGACCTTTAGGCCGACAGGTGAAGGCTATTGAAGGCTCTCCAGCCCAGTCCCACAGCTATTGCCCTTGTCCCCAGCGATGAGGCTGCTGAGCGGTTGGAGGCTGGATGAGAAGCCCCGGGGAATGGTTTGCATCAGCCAGTGCTGAGCGCGTTAGAGGACAGAGGCACATTGTCCATCTCAAAAGGGAGACAGCTGTTTGCCTGCTACAGCTGTGTTGGCTTGGGACTCTGTCATTCTTCAAAAAAAGGTCTCAAAACAGCAAAAGAAGGTATCAGGAAAACCACCAGGAAGTCTAGCAGTCTGATAGTCTGTAAATGTAATACAGTGAGGCTATGAGGTATAGAGCTTAAAACCAAAAATATTTCATATATTAAGAAGCCTCCAGTGATTCCATTGTGAAGATTATGCCTAGCTTTTCATGCTAAGCCTCATTTTTCTGACTTTCTGCAAAAAAGCTGCTTTCTCCTTGCACTTTTTCAATTATTTTCTCTAGCCAGAGAAGGATTTTTCTGTGTAAAGTCTGAGGTTAATCTGACAAGGAATCTTAGAGATACAAGCCTGAAAACTGAGACTAGGGTTTCCTGTTGGTACAGGATTTTCAGTTGTTTTTTTTTTTTTTAATTATTTTATTTTTGTTAAAGAATTCCATCTCAAAACTCAAGGTGTGGAAGCCTGTAATGTGATTATTTAGCTTTCTTCCCTGAAAAATTATTCTCCTATAAATATTTTAACAAGAGCACTGTTTAATTCGAAGAATTCTGCAGTGTAATCGTTTTAACACATCCCTCTACTTTTAATCTGCTGTGTGTCAGCAACAACCTATGCTCTTATTGAAATAAACAGTCTACCTACCTGCTAAGGTGCTGTGCCTTTACAAGCAAAGCAGGCTCGGACACCCTCTTCTTTCTGTACTAGAATTTTATGAATGGACAGAAAACCTTAGGCAAATTAGGGAAAGCTGGGCAAGCAGCTTAAAGCCTCCTAGAAGATCTATGTTTTTTTCCTTTCTCTTATTACTTTCTGCAGTTTATTGCTAGGTAAACAGGTTGCAAGATGGGCTGCTGTTGCTCGGGGGAGTGGTATGGGCAGGCACTGATGGCTGGGAGCCTGTGGTGCGTGCCCAGTTCGGGGTGTCCCCCGTGCTGGGACTGTGTCAGGTGAGAGGCACAGGGGAGATGCTGGTGTTTGCAGTGTTGCTGATGGTGGGACGATGACAGCCAGCAAGGGCTGCTGGGGCTGATATCATCAGATTGTAATGAGGTCCCGTGAGAGATGCAGCCAGCCCCCCTGGTGGAGAGACCACAGAGGAAATGTCATTGTCCCCTCTTTGTGGATGGCTAAGGAAACTCTCCTTCCCCTCAAACCTGTGAGGAACGTAAGATATGTATTGGTGCTTCTGGGACATGGCTGAGAGGGGGAGTTGACTATCCCTGTTCCTTTGGACAGTCAAATTCATGTGCATGCTGGAGTTCCTAGTTCAGAAATAAGATGTAATTTTATAATGTAGATAATAAATTATATAGTTTAACTGGTACTTATATTATCTAAATAATTTAGTTATAAATTTTATTAATTGCCATACTTGTTGCTAGAAGACTTCGGTGCAGGCACAGTGCTGGGATGGAGATGGCTCGGCACTATTAGCACCAGCATCACCTCATCGTGTGTTTCATCTCAGTGCTGCTCAGGTCACCACTCTCCTAACACTCCGGTGTGACTCCAGTCTGGCATTGCAAATATACTCGGGCTCAAGACCTGTAAGCGGTAGGAGGTTTAGCAGGTGCTATCGAAGCAGAGAACTTCCAGATAAAATGAAAACCTACCTGGCCTTTCCTTCTGGGTGCTCACTTATTGTCTAACTAGAAGCTTCCAAAGACTACCAACAGATTATTTCAAACTGGTTTTGGGGTTGGATTTTTTTTTTTGGTTGGTTTTTATTTTAGGATCTTGGAAAAATAGAGTTTCTTTGGTTTTGTTACTTATGTGATAACTCATCACCCAACAGATACACAGCAAGCCACATGAGCATCACCAGAGTGCTAAATTACTTTATTTCTCATTGCTTACTCTGGTAGGTAGGAAAGAGCTCTATTTCACATCGGTGGGATGAAAACACGGCAAAGTGAAGGGGAAGATAAATCTGAAGTGCTATCAGATTTCTCAAATCCTAGCCCATGCTCTGTTCACTGGGGACGACTCTGGCTCTGCAGCTGGCCTACATTTAACCTTGTATTTCTTGCCCGCGCAGCTCCTGGGCTTTAATAAACAGATCTCCCTGGATATCACCCTCATTCTTTCTATTACCTGCTTCATCCCAGACTTCAGCCTGTTAGAAGAATGGTTGATGGAGCTGGTTGTTTGTCTCAAGTGATACAACAGATATGCTCTGTGGGAATACATCTTGTTTTCACTTGAACAGTAAGAATCCACCAAGAGGAAATAATGTTTCTGTTTTTCTGCTCTGTGATGGTTGTGGATTCCACACACACACACACACACACCCCTTCAGAAATTTACTTTAAAATAATGTTTTTTGTTTGCTTATGCCCCTTTCTCTCCTGTCCTTCTCTTCTAACACTCATGATATTTTCTTCCTTTCCTCTTCCTATTTTCTTGCAGCTCTGTTCACAGACACGTGCTTCATCAGAGTGCACTTTATAAAGCATTACCAGCCGCACTGTGTGGCTTTTCACTGGCCACAGGGTGCAGCCTGTATTTTGGGTGACAGTCAGGTTGTTTCAGCCATCTCTTTCCAAGGTGGAGCTTAAACTCTGCTCTGCTAAACCCAGTATGACTTTCAGGCCAAAAGACTCCAGTCTCACATCAGTCACAGCAATATTTTTTTTAAGTTAGTAGGGTTAAAAATTGTGACCGTATCAATGATTTATTCATTGTTTTTTAACACTTAAAGGTTTTTAAGGAACCACCTTCAGCTTCACTCATTGTATTACACTTCCTCATGGCAGCAGCTGATATCTATCAGAGATCCTTAAAGTCCTTTCGCTTGTGGGCTGACTGGACCAGAACAGGGCGTCTGATACCATTCACAAGGATCCATCTGGGGTCACTCTCCATCCTGGACTCCATTTGATTAAAAGCTCTCTGGAAAGCTCTTCCAACAGGATCTGTTTTCCCGTCATAGGCCTGGAAGCGACACAGAGAAAGGACAGTAGTGCAAGCAGCAGAACATCCACTTCCATTACAGGAAAGGTCAAGTAATTAATGTAATGAGCTCTGCAAAGTGTATAAGGGTGAAGACAGCATAGATGCACAAACTTAGAAGACAGCAGTGTGACAAACCCCAGAAACAGTTTCACACAGTTAAGAAAATTCTGAGGCTGTGATGGCACAGGAGGCAAAACCCCCCCCCCCCCAAACCCCAAACACCTCTCCTGTGTATCCTGTTCCAGGTCCTTGACTGTAGAGGACTGCTAGGCACAGCACTATTAGTCTTATTAGCTTGAAATTGCATCCCGAGAAAGTGACTGAACTGGGAAAGCTGGAGAGAAGGATTCCACTGAGGAGCCACAGAGCTGGTGAGGGACATAAAACTGTTCATCATTCTTTAGGTCTGGGGAAAATTAGGCAGAAGTAAAGAATTCATTTTGAGATATGTTCTGGATATTTCAGACAGTAAGTGAAATTTCCACCAGATGAATTGTTAATGTACTGTTTTTTTCTTAAAGGGAAGAAAATTGTATAAAGTCATGGCACACAGGGGGTGCATTTTATTTTTTTTTTTAAAGTGAGATCTAAATTAGTGTGATTTAAATTAGTCTGATAAATTTAGGAGAACACTAATGTGGACTTCTTTAATGGGGATCTGTACAACCATACAACGAAGCAGACAACACATATGCCACCTCTCAGGAGCTGTGATTAAGGACTTGGGTAGTGACTCATTCCTGCCCCGGAGCTGAGCCACCAGGAGCTCAGGGAGTTAGGAAGGAAAGGCTCTTCCTTATCCTGGGTTTCCAACAAGCTGACTTAATCCCTCGAGCTGACAATTGCTCTAACTTTGTCTCTAATTTCTTCAGGATATCTGGATGGCCTTGGGGGATAGAAAAGTAATATTTGCAGGGAAGATCATAAAAGAAGAGCTACTTCAGGCTAAATTTTGCCAGTTGATGCATATGCGTTGATGACAAAGGAGTGTCTTGAGCTGAAGAAGGAATCCAGTTTACATCTCATGTAAAAGCTTGGGTTTACCACTACAAGATTAAACAGCTTTGTTTCAGGGTTTTATAGCAAGAGATTGTTGGCATTCTTTTGTAGCAACAGCCACCGTTAAAAAACTTTTCAGCTTCTTATTGAAGACAGAAAACTGGTTAAAGCACTTGAAATATAAGGCAGTAAATTTTATTTTATCA
This sequence comes from Falco rusticolus, assembly GCF_015220075.1. NCBI lineage: Eukaryota > Metazoa > Chordata > Aves > Falconiformes > Falconidae > Falco > Falco rusticolus. The sequence continues at coordinate 93,089,115 of NC_051189.1, forward strand.
GCATCATTTTTCCTGCTCACTTACCAATTTGGAGGGAAAATTTATAATTTTTTATATTGATGATTTTAGGGGTGGTCTTGCACTGTCCTGCTTCGGGGGAGAGGAATAGTTGGGAATCCTTTCTGACCTATGGGAGTGGTTCATCATACTGATTACTCTTTGAAAGAGACAACATGCAAACCACATACGAAGTGAGAAAAAAAAGAGTAAATCCCATCATGGAAGATACTGTCTTCAGCACTGTTTTCTTTTTCTAACGACCTGTCTGGAGAAACACAGATTCATAACAGCTGCTCCAGGATCTGGCAAGCTGCTAACTATGTTTCACTGCTCTGGGTATCACTTTTGGGATGCTTTTTGGATCACACATGATGAAAGATGACTTTGCCTTAGTTGGCTGTTAGCTAACAAGCATAAAAATCAATATATAAAAGAAAAGAAATAAGGAAGTGAATGAAAATTATGTAGGAGGGAGAGAGTGGCTGCAGGAACCATTGAGTCATATTCTAGCTGCTGCAGCAGGTGGTGTTGCCAACCTGAGATAGTCTCTTCTTGATGATTGCTGGAAGACACAGCCAGGGTGGTGACGTCTGCCTCTTGGAGAAGGCCACAATATACCTTTCAGTGGCCTTGAAATAAATAATGGTCCTCCAAGAGGTGTTGCAGCTTTATCCCATTAATGTAATCAATCCATACATTCAGAGTTTCTGACTCATGTCAAGCCCTGACATTGGCGAGCCCAGGAGGGTGTTGTCTGATCTGTGGTGTTTTTAAAAGTCCACTTTACACTGGAGTATTTTATCTCCATTGATTTTTTTCAAACATTGTCTTGTATCAGACTCAATTTAACTTTCATTACTTTGCTAACTGGCTTCTTCACAAACATGTTCCCATGCACAGCGAGCTCCGCTGAGGACAGTGTTAGAAATGGGTATACATTAACGCCCAGACTAAAACCACGGACACAGCATTTTAAGATGAGCTATGCCTCTGCAGCCTCCCCTCTTCAATGATAAAGTTCTTTTCTGCAGATAATGATGTCTGCAGGTAATGTCAGTCCTCCGTGACCGGGGGATTCATCTAATTTGTGTCCAACCGGTCAGTGTTGCTCTTTCCCAAAGCCAGGGTCTCAGCCATCTCTCTTATGGGTTGTGGCGACAGGGAGATTAGGGAGTTTGCCCTTGTACACAGCATCATGAGTAACCCAGAGAAAGAACATAGGCAGCTCCATGACAAGCTTTGGACAACTTCCATGCAAAAGTAATTGCCACCTCTCTATGTGCTGCTGCCTTGAGCCTGTGTGGAAGCACATGCAGCTGGACCAACACGACATCATCAGAGTCTGAATCTGCAGCTACAAGTCAGCTGCGTCACCTCTCATTGACAAGAGTAACTGGTGGCTATTCCAGCCACGGGTCCAGTAGGTGTCATGGTGGTGCTTTGCAACTGCAGCTTGGCTCTTACATAATCCTCTGTTCCCTCAGGGGCTACAAAACAGCCTTCTCATCACAACATCTGTCAGCCACTGCTTTATTAGGTGTGAACATGGGGCAGGAAGACCTAGGGGAGCTGCAGGTCCCCTCACACAGCTCAGGCCATTTCTGGAGGAGTCACAAAACTTACAATTCCTTCATCTAATCTTATAATAAATTAAAGTTTTGAAAGAAACATTCTCTTAAGCAGCTGTCTAAAGTCTGTTTCCATGATGATTCCCATTTGGGAACTAGCTTGCTTGTTTATCTTAGAGAAAATAATTCTACAGTGTTTCAAATTTTCAAGGGGTCTTGAGAAGGTGAGGAGAAATTTTGCTTGTATACAAGCTGTGGGAGAGCATTTGGCATTTCTCTTCGCACCGGTGTGTTTCTGTCTCCAGTTGGGACCCATCAGGGTCCTGCCACTTGGCTACTGCCCTGCTGTTCTCCATGCACAAACAGCAAGACATCAATTTCCACTTTTCTCCATTCAAATGATCTTGTAATATAATAAAAAAGGCCATTGTGGGGGCTGAAAAAACCCACAGAAAGTGGCAAGTCTTGTCCCCTCCTAACTTTCCTGACATTACCTTGCACTCAAGCTGCAGAAAGCAGCATCTACTTCCCATGTTGCCCTGGTGTTTCCTCCATGTGATGAAGGAGAGTCCTCTTCCTCATTACCTGTCACACTTTGCCTCATGCTTTGCACCTGCATCTTGTTTCCCTCAATTATTTTCTTCACTTCAGTTACAAGCCTTAATTTAGAAAGGAGTGAGCAAATGTAATTCTTCACAGAAGCAGTTGTTCTCCCCCTTACTAATCCACCCAAACACTGCAATAACTAGCTCACATCCTTCCTCCTTCCTTTCCTTCCTCTCCCCTTTCCCTCTTCTCAGATTCTCTCCTTTTCCCAGCCTTTGCTGTTTCACCTCTCCCCCCTCCTCTCCATCAGGCTTGTCGCATCTGCTTTGTGGTGGGTGGTGGGATGACCAGCCCTGCTGTGGGGTCAAACAAGGCTTGAACCAGTGGCTTTTCTCTGCATGGGGAGCGTTGGGGTGCCACAGATGGCAGCCGGGGATGCCAGCCAGCCCCAGGAGGTGTTTGGCATTGCAGCCAGTGTCCCCTTTGGGACCAGCTTCTTTGTATTCCAGAAGAAGCCAAATGGCAACAGCTCAGAGGGCAGAACCCAGTGCAAATGACCTGCTCTATTCTTTATTCCTAAAACCTGGAGGAAAGGAGCATAGCATGAGAGTGCCTTCGGATCACCTGGAGAATGCTATAAATTCTGGGTGAATCCCAAACAATCTTGGCTGTCCCCAGCCCTTCACTCCTGGTAGCTCTTCATAACAGCCCTGTGACACACAGCTGTGGGGTGACAGTGGTCCACTCCCTGTGACAGCTTGGCTGGGCCCTAGTAACTGAGATCAAACTGGCTCAGAGCCCAAGGCAAACGTTTTCTTCGACATACACTGGTGTAACTTAATAACAGATAAGCTGCCTGTGAAACACAGGCATTTCTAACTCAAAATGTCCTTTCAGTTGGTGAGAATAGTGCGTGCCCAGTAGGGCTCGCTGCAGTTGGTGGCATTGCTGGAGGAGCAGGCACCAGGCTCAGCGCGAGTGCAGGTGATGGGCTCTGACCTGCGGCTTCAATCGAGCGCTCAGACTCATCTCCACGGTCTTTGGCCTCTAAGTAGACAACGGCGTGATGCGGCTGTAATTCAGCTCTGGTGAGCATTGAATGCAAATGTGCCTTCCTATCAATTAAGCAGGAAGAAACACTCATTTGGCTGCAAATATCCTGACTGTTAAAGAAAGCAGTTTAATTACTGAATCTTGGTGAAATTCAGCTTTATTGAGAAATGAAGTCTAGTTCTCTTCCCATGGGGGTGACTGCACTTCTGTTCCCTCAAGGAGTATGGTAATTTCTTTCTGTGGTCCTCATGGTTGGTTAAAAATCAATTTTCTTTATCCTAATTCTATCTACATAAAATCCTGCTGCACGCTAACTGCAGCCACGCCTTTAAGCCCAAATGGCTACTCGTGTTGACTGTTCTTAGGTGAACTTTACCTTATAAGTGTTGTGTGATTATTTAGCGTCATCAAAAGCTATTATAATGGATCTGTAATTAAAGTAATTAACTTATTACCTTTTTTTCATAAGGAAAACAGTTGTACGTAATAAAGTAGCACTCTTGCCTTAATCTTCTATCTTATTTCTATATGAATTCAGCCTCCCACATGTGGACCTTTTTCTCATTTAGCAAAAATAGAATAAAGCAATTTAGCAGGATCTAGAAATGCTCCAGGACAGGAAGTTAAGGACTTGGTCTATTTGTCTGCTTAGCTTTCATAATCTGCCAAATACACTTATATCACTGCTTCTGGTCTGAAAGCTGGGGGATATGCTCTACTAGAAGGTCTGTGCTAGACTGTGTTCCTTTCAGATTAGCATGCACCAAAATGTCTCATAGGCAAATATGTGGGGTTTTGGCACTTGGAAGAATAACAGAGGTGGAATGACTTATTAAGAAAAAATATTAATTTGGTTTTTATTATTCACCCCACCTCTTGCCCCAAATGGCTCACATCCAAATGTTTTGACACCAAGATCCTGACATCACCCTGTGAATGTATTGTTTCACTGTTATGGAATAATACGTTGCCCGTTCCTCACATGCTGTAAATTGGCACATCTTTATTGAAGCCACTTGTGCTCTGTTGACTTAACGCTAAATGAATAGCTGGTCCATTGTATTCTGAGTTTTTATCCAGTTCTCATTAAAATCAAAGAATACTCTTGCCAGCTTCCTAGACAGTTCGATTGGACTCTAGGAACAATGGGAAAAACTAATTGGTGTGATATTTTTAATATCATACTCAAGGAAGGTATTTATGAAACTGTCATTGGCTAAAATCCAACAAGCAGAGCTGGTGACTTCAGACGACCTTCATTCCTCCACCTGGAGGGTCCCAGAACCGATGCAAAGAACTCTATAAAATATTTACATTTCAGGTCTGAGGCCACTAATACTAAATGACATTCCTCAGCTCCAAATGCCAACCAGCTGACCAGAGGGAAAAAAAATTAATATTCCTAATCTCTGATAGGATAAGAAAAATCTTAAAGTTTAAAATTTGTCCTTTCATCTTATCAACAAGCCACAATGGATGAAAGTAACGTGCTACATGATTCTAGTTCAGTGAGAAGAGGGATAAGAAGTGTGACAATGAGTCATCTGGTACGAAGCGTTAGAATTCAATAAAAAAAGCAAATTGTTTTTTCCCAGGAAAACTGCCTTTTATCTGATAAGGTCTGCACGACAGCTGTGTATTTCCAAGAGTGCCACTCTCTAGAGGCAAGAGAGCATAAGAATACCAGCAACTCATGGGCAACCTACTTTTCTTGTGAATTAGCTTGCATGCTCTCTTGATCAGAGCTTCTAGCTCAGTAAACCAGCGCACATACTTACAAAGCTGTTCTCCTCCAAGACTGACCCCCCCGGACTCTAACTCAAGTCCTTGGACTGCTCGCTCACAGATTTACAGTGCCCTCAATCAGTCCTACAAATAAAAACAAGGAACAGGGACTGTTGTTAATAAGAGGCTCTGAATTAGAAACCTTGTGATTTGCTGCTGGCGCAGAGAGACCGGCACAACCTTGTCAGCTCTGCTAATAAACTTCAGTCACAGCGCTGACCTGCTGGCAGGCTCCACAGCCCGATGATATCTTGCAGCTTTTGAGCAAAGATTGTTTCGCATGTCAATGTGGAAGGTTTCTTTATTACATTATTTTTAGATTAATGTTTTCATTAGGCAGCTGGAGTGAAAACAAAACCTGAGGGAGAGGGGAGGGCTGCGACATCAATATTTTCACGTGCTTGCCCCTGCCCCTGAGTTACCATTCTGTGATGGAGCCTTGCAGCTCCACTCATCTCCCAGCCAGAAGTGAAGGACCACAACATGGCAGTGCTGGATATTGAACAAAGAGCAGTTCATGATGGGGTTCCCAACCCCAGGAACCTGCTGTCTCAATAGAGGGTGAGAGATAACACATGGCTATTGGCAGGCAGGGAACAGTGATCTAAATGACTATGAGGGTCAACGCTCTACACAGGGCTGCGCACTGGCACTACTCTGCCTCGGTCCTCACCTGCCATGAGCTGTCTGTCCCAAGTGCACCCATGTTGCACATCACAAGATACACCTGCTGAGGAGGCCCCTGCCCTGTGCTGCATCAGCTCTGGAAAGCTCCCTTTAGGATAGGGCCTGGATGCTCCCCTCAGCATGCCCACTGCTACCACTGCATGGACACACAGCATCTGCTTAGTGTTAGGTGGCTGATACCCACCGTGCCTTCAAAGCTTTGTGCATGCATCATGCCGGCTCCACCTGGGACATGTGAGGGGGCAACAATCAAACAGGTGGGAATCAGTCAAACTGAACAGCAGGGGCAGCCCTTCATGCAGCAGCAACTAGACTTGGGGGGCTTTTTGCCAAAGGAAGTTGAAGCTCCTTATGGTTTACATGAGTTCATGAAAAATTGAGGTAACCGTTTAATAACTGTCAGAGGTTATTAAAAATACATAGACACCTCCAGTTCAGAAAAGCAAAAAATAGTTGAATCCTGAGGAGGTGTCAGTAGGAATTACCACATACATTTGCCTTGACCATATGCATTCCTTAGGCATCGGTGGGTCACTGCTGGAGATAGGATGTGGGGGCATCTATACCTTTACTTTCACCTGCCACACCATCCCGATGTTCAGTAAGGAGTGCCTTGCATCTGTAGGAGCATGTCTCCTCACAGTGGCCCACTGATGTCTGGATGTGAAAGGTTACCTTCAGAGATTCTTATGGTCTCCACTTTGGGAAGTGTGTGTATTCATGTCACCTTCTGGGTCCAAGGGCAAGTGAACTTTGCAGAGATCTGTGAAGCCATGCACTGGCTAGTCAAGCCACAAGTTGTGGCTGTTAAAGATATCTAGAATGACACTATAGCATGCAGGAGTTATGACATACCCCATTGTGCTGGGACCACCAGTGCGGCACACTATCCTCTCCAGTGGTTATCACTGCTCCATCACGCAGTGGGACACCACTGATGGGTGTAGGAAATTTATGCACACACCTTGGCCATACTAGCCATGCGCGTTACCCTTGGCGTATCTTAGTGCTGCCTACCTTGGTGGTGGGCTTGACACTAGGTTGGAAGGGGTCAGTAGAACTCCTGAGGCCATCCAGGTCCTTCACTCAGTCTGTGCCAAGGAGTCTGACAACCCCAGCAGCAGAAGCCAGCAGGCCCTTGCTCTTGGAGAATGCGATTCCCACAGTGGACAACAGCACATGATGCTATCTGTGTGCACACCTGCACAGTCCTCTGTCTTCAAAACCTGTATTACTCTGCGCTATGACTGGGAACACCTGTGCTACTGCCTGTCTCTGAGATGCCTCCCTCTCTTTCCATCACTTCCTACTCTATCCCTTCTAGTAGTTTTCCCTTCTCTGCCCCCTCCCTCTCTTTTCACATGACAGAGTCTCCTGTCCCTGCCCCACCAACCTGGCTGGTTTCGCCAGCCTCCCTCACTGAAATCCATTCTCTATGAGAAAAAAATATTAATTTCTTTCAGGGTCTTCACTGGCTGAAGCAGGAGTAGCTCCATGCTGTAAGGATGAGCTGTCCTCCCCTCCATCACACTCCCTCAAAAAAGGCTCCGTGGTACCCATCCTGGAGGATATGCATGACAGCTTGCCATGATCTGGATGTGTTTCTCTGCCACAAAAATGTCCATGTCAAGAGGGACAGAATCTGCTTGAATCATCCAAATATCATCAAGTGTGATCTGACCTTCCACCCCAAGCCAGCATAATCAGGTCACGAATGAGCTTTTGGCTCGGTCGAGGCTGAATGTGGTGAGGGGAAAGACTAGCCCAGCACCAGTCTAACAGAATATAAGTTCTTGCCTCACATACCTCCCAGATTTGAAGGCCTGCTCAGCAGCCCTAGCTGATGTGCTTTTCTGCTTTCTGCTGTCTTCTGTGCATCATCTGGAGACAGATGTGTGTTGTAGCAGAGTCTTCACAGCTTAGCTCAAGTAGCAGCCTTGTAAATCTCATGTTCCCGTCAGCCACAGCCTGTCTGCTGTATAGTACCTCAGGATCCCTTGACACAGTCCAATGCCACTCACAGAACAGGTCTTTATGCTATAAAACACTGGTGGTGCCCCACAGATGGATGGTGATGTTGAATGGCTCGTTTGTTGAACTGAATGTAGCTGGACATTCACGCAGCTCTGCACAATGTTTTCGAGAATACAGTGGTACTGGGACTCGTGCAAAGGGTATGATGGAATCTTTTCCCTTGAATTATCAGAGCTCCAAAATAATGAAACTTGTTTGTTATTGTGGTGGGATGACGCTGGCTGGATGCCAGGTGCCCACCGGAGCCGCTCTGTCACTGCCCTCCCCAGCTGCACGGGGGAGAGAAAATGTAACCAACGGCTCGTGGGTCGGGATAAGGACAGGGAGATCCCTCTGCAGTTACTGTCACGGGCAGAACAGACTCGGCTCGGGGAAATTAGTTTAGTTTATTACCAATCACATCAGAGTAGGGTAATGAGAAAAAAACCCCAAACCTTAAAACACCTTCCCCCTCCTCTCCCTTCTCCCTGGGGTTAACGTTACCCCCGATTTCTGTCCCCCCTCCCCGCCAGCGGCGCAGGGGACGGGGCATGGGGGCTGCGGTCAGTCCATCACAGCTGTCCCTGCTGCTCCTGCCCCTCGGGGGGCTCCTCACCCCCTGCCCCTGCCCTGGCGTGGGTCCCCCCCGGGAGACAGCCCCCCCGACCTGCTCCGAGGTGAGCCCTTCCCAGGGGCTGCAGCCCTTCCCCCGCTGCCCCGGCAGGGGTCCCGCAGCCCCTCAGGCCCAGCCGGCCCCAGGGGGTCCCCGCGGGGTCCCCAGCCCTGCCAGAAGCCCTGCTCCCTCCATCACTGGTAGGGAGCTGATAAGACAATTGCATGAACTTCTGTATATCTCTTAATACAGTTACTTCTGGAAACCTAGGTAGTTTTACATGTAATTTGCTCTCTTGGACCTTTGTTGAAGCATTCCTTGCTTTGCTACAAGCTCACACCATGAGACGAGTCCTTGCAGGGCCACCCCATGTTTTGGTGTAGAAGTCCCTTTTTAAAATGGACACTTCATGGGCCATGACACGTACATGTTCTCGAGTCTTTGGGTATCTGGTTGATGGGTGCCCTTCTGCCACCACCAGAACAAGGTGTATAGTGTGCCCAGCCCACCTGGGCACCACGCGACTGGTGGTGAAGTATCCTTTTCATTAAAGGCAATGCTGTGGTCTCGGTCCTGGTGTGACCATTTAGGCTTTGTGCCAGCAAATGCCTCACCTCCCTCACTCCCCCAGAGCTTGGGGACTGTCCTGTGCCGGTGACTGGTGACTCGCTATGGCAGATCAATGTGGCTGGACTGGGGCCTGACTGAGGGCAGCAGGGAGGTTCTCCTGCTGTTTAAAGCAGTGAGACAGGGAACGGTGGCTTGGGGTGCCCAGCTGGCATTTGCCAGGCAAGGATCTAGCCCTGCGGATTTTCACAGGTGCACCAAGACAAGTTGTTGTGCTGGTAGTAGAACGAGGAAAGCTGAAAAGAAACACCTACCTGGCAGCATCCCTTTAAGCTCATGACTCATCATCACAAGCACATTTCTGATTCTCTTTCCATTCATGTATCAAGGACCAATATCTCAGTTCTTGAAAATTTTAGATAGTTGCTTTTCTGCCTGGTGTTACAAACTCTGTCCGATGGATGTGGGTAGTACAGATGGCTTTGTTATGAATGAACAGTGCTCTGTTGAGGAAGTCCATGCACCTTCTCCAGCTCCTCACCAGAACATGTAAGGCTGTGGGGGGGTCTGACGGGGGCCAGACTTCAACGTCTGAAATGGAGCAGCGATGGAGGAACAGCTTCTTACATTCTTATCAGCCGTAGCTTCAGAAAGCAAAACAACCTGGATTTCAAACTCTGCTTTAGAGAGAAAAACCTCTGAATAAAGGTGCAGATCCAGTTATAATACAAGGTCTCATCCCACATTATTGCATTGATTATTGTAATTATGCCCTTTTAGGACTTTTTCAAGCTACACTAGATCCAATTATAGGTGTTTTAAATACCTTTGTACTGTACATCATGTGGTGCTGGAGAAAGGAGGTAGTAGATGTGTTTTATTTAGCTTCCTGTTCTTACAGTAAGGCTTTTTATGGGTAAGAGAGTTGGCATTGTTAATATTCTTTCTTTGTTTCACTGATGGCTATATCTGAAGCTACCTTTCTGAGCACCATGCCAAAAATGTACTTATCTGTGTTTCTGCAGCGCAGTGTCCAGTTTTAAAAAAGGATGAGGAATAGGCCCTCCATACTCTTGGCCCATTCTTTTGTGGTAGGATTTATACACTGAACTTTCATGCACCTCATTTGCCACAGAACACATGAAGTTGTTGCATCGTTGAAGTCCAAAGCAGGAGTGAAGTTGACTTCAGTGGGACCAGGATTTCTCCCTGAGTATCTCCTTATGTTGATCAGTACTGCCTAGAGGAGCTCAGTCTTCTGGGCTCCCTATGCAAGGGAGCAGCTTTCCTCGGAGAGTGACTCTAGATTTCTCTCCTTCCTTCTTTTCCTCTTCCACAGCTTTATGATTTGTATTTTTTTTTCTTGTTGTTTGTTTTGGGGTTTTGCTTGCCTAAACTTGAAGACAGACTACACCTAGGCTTTAGTTTGCCTGGCATTCCCCTTTTCTCTGTGCTGAGGGTAAGTGTGATACTGATGTGTGGCTTACTTCCACCACCTTTAACAGATTTAAACAATGTGTGGGCCTTCTTTTGGTTCATTCAAGGGAAATGATCTCAGACTGGGAGAACCTCCACAAAAGCCATTCTTAGATGAAAGTCATGCTGTTTCCAGTTCTTGGAACTGCTTTTCCACTCCAAAGGATTGAACGAGTCATTATTGGAGATGCCAAGTTTTCCTTCTAGGAGGCCTTGTTTCTTCAATATACACGTGGCATCATGAATACTCTGCTGGCATGTATGTGATTACTTCATATGTAGGCATCATCAAGTGCTCTCATGCTTTGCTGAGCCAGAACCAGATGTAGTTTTACAACTGAAGCATCAAGAGTCTTATGCAATGTAGTCTTCCCTCTGGTAGCCTACCAGCAAGCCAGTTCTGGGTGCTTCACGTTACTCTCCCCTGTTCTGATCTGTCACCCCTCCTTCCTAGATCGAGACCCTCTGCCCCTTTTGCCCTGATCCTGCCACTCTGGCAGCTCTGCCAGACTCTCTGTATCAGGCCCGCTGACTGCCCATGCCTGCAACTCCCCAGCTGCTGAGCAGCTGGCTTGGCACACAGGGCTCCCACCACGGCACAGTTTGAGGTATTGATGGTTCCCGCTGGGGTGGAGAGAGAAGAGGAAGAGCAGGCCTGTACTGTTTGGCAGCCTGCTGGGTCAAGCCTGTTGGTTTAAAAAGGAAAAGAAAGGGAAAGAGATTATTATCCCATTTTTTTCCCCACTTCTCCCTCTGTGCTTTCGAACAGTGAAGGTCAAAACTGAACGCTGGTGTTTCCTGTGCATGTTATCAAGCGTCATCAGGGAATAGAACCCCAGGTGAGAGGCTGTGGATGTCGCATGCACCCTGCCAGCTCCACTGCTCAACTCTCAGCGGTGCTGGCCCACTATGGCTAATTTACGTAATTAATTCCCCCAGCCACCAAGGGCTTCAAATTGCATTTGGAAGCATCAGCCTCATGGTTTGCGTTGTTATGAGTGAGTGTCTTCTGGTCTGTGAGTCACTGCTGATGAGTGTTTGGATGTTTGGAGCCTCATTCCTTTGCATGCATGAACATTTTCCAGCAATGTTAATGAGCTTCACAACCAGTCGTTGACTAGAGCATACCCAGAACCAAGCAGTCAAGCAAGTGGGAGCAAAGTAGCACACTGCCATAATCCAAACATCCTGATAGCCACATTCTGACCTGCTGACTGTAGCATTTCTAGAGTAAAATACTTCAAAATTACCTGTACTTTTGCTTTGTCCTGTGCCAAAATATGAGTCAAACCTAGAAAAACAAAGAGCCCTACAAAGTCCAAAACCTGTTTCTGCAATACGTCTAAAAAATACTGACTTGAGTTAGGACTTCCTACATAGCATGAATATAAATTTCAGTAATCAGGAAGGGATATATGATGCTAAAATGTTATAAACCCCCTGAATATGTATTTTTTTTAAAAAAAAATCATCAGAATCGTGATAGATTTTTATGTCTGTGCTCATGCAGACCTACTAGTCTCTACAGTTGCTCTTCTTATAGTAGCAGGCACTGAGATCCTGTATGTAAATCATGTTGCAGACTCATTAGTGTTACTGCTGCTTGGTTGCTAGCTGAGACACCAGTTCTGATTTAGGGTATTTTGACACTTAGCAACAAACTAAGCTTTGTGAGCAGGTGGCTGAGCCAAAATAGTAGCAGAGTTCGCAGTTAGCTGAAATAATAACATGGAATTGCTGGTCAGAATATGTTTTCTTTCTTGATTTATTAAAACAGCCTAGGAAAAACTCATTTGTGAAGGATCTGCTCCCACGAGACACCTGCTTCAAAACCACTGTGGTACAGGTGTGTTGCTTTTCACACATGGGAACAGTTCCCATGCTTGGATTATTCGCCCAGTAGACCTATTCACCTGTGGTGGTCAAAGCAATCAACAGTGTGTGTGTCTTGTGTATACAGGAGATCTTTAACAGACAATTTCTAGTTTCTCCCAGCAGCTTCTTGCACCTGCAGCTCTAAATCAACCCTCTTTTCCAGATTGACGTTGTTGTGCTCTCTGCCTGAAGAAATGGAAGATGTCTCAGTTGGTCTGTAGGACAGTCTCTCCCAGCTCTGGTGTGACATTTTCTTTCACCCCACTCAGGCTGCACAGAGAGGCTAAGGACATCCACCTTTCTTTTGAGGGTCTCAGTCATACCTTGGACCAAGGACCTCTTCTCACTGGTTTCCAGCCTGGCTGTCAAAGTTGACCATCACCTGCCCAGCTCCCCACACAAAACAACTTTCCAGATAATGGAGACAGCTTGAAGCTGTCACTCTGCTGTGCAGTGCCCACAACCTTTCCCTTTCTGAGAAGGAAGGAGACCGCTGCTTCTGACAGCAGGGCCCTCTCAATGTGTCAGAGAGCCAGATTCAAACAAATGAAAAGCCTGAAAGTCTGAGGAGAGGCCAGCTCTTCGCTTCAGACAACATGTACTCCATTGTATTCTTTGGTTGCTCTTCATTCCTTCACGCTGCATGTTTGTGGTCTCATGCAGGGATACGAAACCCAGGGCTGAAGGTCAGACACAGCCTGAAAATTCATCTCTCGTGGTCTGTGGCCACTCAATTTTTTAAGACATGACCACTGGCTTGCCTGAAGCCCTGTGCTCCTGGGGTGGCTGGCTAGCAGTGGTTGAAAGAGCAGCAGGGGTCTTGGCAAGAAGGCAGGTCCCACCTGGCCTCGAGTATGGAGGATGGTGCTCAGGAGGTTTGAGTATCCACCTGCGCATCACAGCTCTGTGATTTCATTGCAAGGCCGTGAGCAAACCTCTTCCAGAGCTCTTGTGTTCTGCAAAATGGGTCTAGAAATAGAAATTTTTCTCATGCGCGAGACTCACCATCTGTTTGGGAACCTTGCTGGCAGGTTCATCAGCTGAAAGTTAAGTGTTAAAGGCTTTGTATGGGAGGATGAGAAGGTGTATGCGTGAGTGTGTGGGCAGGTTGGGGTGGTGGCCTTGCAAAGACTCATACAGCAATCGTGCCAGCAGCAGAGGGGACGGGGGGGCAGCCTTGGTAGAGATCACTGTGGGTATTTCCAGCGTGCTGAGCTGGACATGAGGCTCCACGCTCAGGCCTGTAGGCAAATGGGTGGCTGTTACTTGGTAGCAGGAATCCTTTTTCTTTGTCACTTCATTGTGGGCACCAAACCTGAACCACTTTAGAGAGAAAAAACTTATTTTCTGAAGGCAGAGGAACATTCTCTGGAAAAACAAGCTTTCTTGCAGCATCTCATTTTGAACTTGCAAAAATCGCTAGTCACTTTTGAAAATCCTGACAGTTTACATTTACAGATCACTATGTATAAAGAACTAAGTTTTATGAACATTTCCAGAAGAAATCAATGAAGATATTGCAGAGAATTATGATCCCAATGAGGAAATAATCTGCAGGAGAAGAGGAATAGTTAATAAGCACGGAGGTTTTCCCAGAAAAATACCATTGCCATTATTAGGAAAGCATGAGGAAAAGCGATATATATAACTCAGGACATGACTGAATTGTCTGGCTTAGGGGAGAAGGTAAAGGAGAATTGTTTTCTAAAAAGTTATTTTTAAGATGCAAGCTGGTCTTTAAAGCACAGGCAAGCATTCTGCATATTGCATTCACTAGCACAGGGAATCCAGCAAATGAGCACCAAACCCAAAGGGCTCCATCCCAGATGATAATTCTTATGCAAGGGGTATTTAAGTGTACCCCTGGGGCTGCATGGAGAAATTGGACAGGGACCTCTGCAACAATTGAACTGCAGAGAAAGAGGAAGAACGATCAGCAAAGCCCGTGGTGTAGACTGGAGTTAACAGAATAAATGTAACCCTGCAGTAAGTGATCAGATCCTTGCATTGCTTCTATGAGCACCTAGCCTGATTATTGCCATGTGTTAAATGAGATTATTTCTTAGCAGTAGCTCTTAAATAGCCCTTTACACATTCATGAAGAGACATAAAAAAAAAGTAAGCTGCTTTCTTACCAACCTGAGACATTCTAAAGGGCCAGGGCTCAACACCTTTGGACATCCAAGTGCTTTGGAGATGCCTGAACATGAGCGCACATGTATGTGTGTGTGTCATGCACGTGTGTGGAGACCTTGAGGGAATTTTGGTAGATGGTGTCCAAACATTTAACCAGAACGACTTGAAAATCTGCCTAAGATAAAATGAATGCAGGTAAACAGTTTTGGCAATGGACAGACGGCAAGTGAGAAGCACTGACCCTTGGGCTTCTGGTGCTCTTGCCCTCACATCTCAGTGTCTGATTTCTGAGTTGTCTGGGAACGCAATAACGTACTCAAGGCTACTGAGTCAAACAGAGCCAGGCTCAGAGCTCAAAGGTACTACAAATCTTCCTGTCAAACCTCCAGGGGACCAGGCTAACATTCAAGCTACAGGATATATAATGTACTTTACCACAAAGTTGATTCATTTTCACGTCAGCAGTCTGTATATGTGTTAATATTTCAAAAATCAGTAGGTCAGTTTAAAGGGAAAACAATTGGTAATGCTTTAAAATCAATATCAGCTGAAGTGACTGACTCAAAGGCAGTAGAAAACCATCAAGGCTGTAGCAATAGAATGAAACATGCTTTTACAGAGGTATAGCTGTGGTTAATTTTGAATGAAAGACAGCAAAATATCACTGGATGTTCTTCTAGGGTGCCAAAAAAATTGTTCACTGTGTTGCTCTGTATCACTCTGAGCCACTTCGGACCAACCTTCAGTGTAGTGAGACAATTAAGATGACTTACAAATGCATTGAGAGAGGAAATAGGTGAAAAGTGTTTCCAAGGCTGACACAGTAGTAAACGTTTTGGTCTCTGATGAAAAAAGGAAACCTGGCTGGAGTATGGAGGTGTTGTTTCACTGTGCTTGCCGCACAGCAATACCCAATTGATGTACTTCTCAAGAGAAATTTCTGAGTCAAAGATGACACAGTGGTGTCAAGTTCAGTGTTTGCACTAGTATCAAATTAAATTTATCAAAGACTCAGGATACAAGCATCCAACCTGGGCTAATTAAAAGTAGATCTCTCGGTTGCAATCAAATACTACCTCTTAGTCAATAAAGAGCACAAAGCCAAACCAAGACCTGATGTAAGCTAGTCCAACCCTGATAAAACAGCTGCTTTTGGTATTACTTTCACCTGTCTTTACAACACAACAATACATAGTTAATATTGATCCTTTTAAAAGCTGGCACGTTATCAACGGTTTTGTATGCGTTCTGCTAAGACACATCTCTTCCTGAGAGGGGCCATGTGCTTTCGCTGAAGTCGGGGGAGGCAAGCACTTTTTACTCAGTACCTTTAAAAAACAGCCCTGTACCTCTCTGCAAATCAGCTCTCACCAAACACAACCATCTGGGGCATTTGTTGCTGGAGATGTTACGTATAAGATAACTTAAACTCCTCTACCTACTTCTACATTACATACAAGATTTATAATAATCTAGTGTAATAATACCATGTTTCTAAGACTTTTAAAATCCACAGCCCATGTAAGCTTTTGGGGAAAAAAAAAAGAACTTTCTGACCATCAGTTTTTCATTTGAAGCCAAGTAAAAATTAGCCCATGCTTTAAATGTTTATTTATTCTTATTATTTCTCCTCATTTCTTGTTTCCCTGCAAGTGCGAAGTTTTTGTAAAAAAACCCAGCAGTGGTTGTTCTGAGGATCACTTTCTGGAATCTGTGGCTGAGCATTTGCCCTTGGCTCCAGGCAGTATGCAAGCAGTATGACCCCTTCCCAGGTATAAGACAAGACACAAAACCGAGAACTAGCTTTGAATCATAGAAATCATAGAATCATTTAGATTGGAAAAGACCATAAAGATCCTCAAGTCCAACTGTTAACCTAGGGCTGCCAAGTCCATCACTAAACCCTAAGCATCTATGCATTTTTTAAACACCTCCAGGGACTTGCACAAGGATGCCCCAAAATCAGCTTGCAGAGCTAACTCATCCTGAATCATCTTCCAGCTCTGTCTGGTGGGTTTCATTGCCTCCCTCGGCAAATGACTTATCAGCAGAAATGCTTCCCTCTTCCTCTGGCTTCAGCAGTGTGTTCAGTTCTTTCCTGTAGTGCAGAGATACGGTCCCTGCTCAGGTTTCCTGATTTTATTCCTATTACTCCCCTTAATTTTCCTGTTAATTTTTGGAAATCCCCTGTGCTGGTTTTGGCTGGGATAGAGTTAATTTTCTTCATAGTGGCTAGTATGGGGCTATGCTTTGGATTTGTGCTGAAAACAGTGTTGATAATACAGAGATATTTTCATTATTGCTGAGCTTACACAACATCAAGGCCTTTGCTGCCCCTCACCCCACCCCACCAGCGAGCAGGCTGGGGGGCAGGAGGAGTGGGGAGGGGACACAGCTGCGACAGCTGACCCCAGCTGACCAAAGGGGTATTCCAGACCATGTGGCGTCGTGCCCAGCGTATAAAGCTGGAATGAAGGGGACACATTCAGAGTGATGGCATTTGCCCTCCCAAGTACCCATCACACGTGATGGAGCCCAGCTTCCCTGGGGATGGCTGAATTCACCCATGGGCAGTGGTGAATGAGCTCCTTGGTTTGCTTTGCTTGTGTGCACGGCTTTTGCTTTGCCTGTTAAACTGCCTTTATCCCAACCTGTGAGTTTTCTGACTTTTACTCTTGTGATTCTCTCCCCCATCCCACTGGGGTGGGGGGAGGGAGCAAGCAGCTGAGTGGGGTTTAGCTGCTGGCTGGGGTTAAACCATGACATCCTCTAAAGTCAATATATGTGACAACAAGCAAAGTAGCAGCCAGACTTCTGAAGATTTACCAGCTGTTCGTGTTATCATTTATCTCTTCTGGTGTGCACTAGGAAGGCTTGTGCTGCTTCTGGAGCTGACTTCGTTGCCCCCATGTCCTTCACCAAGAGCTTGTTTTGGGGTGGATGGATCTACTGAACCCAGCCAGACATCAGCAATATGCCTCAAAATTGATGAAGCACAAGAAATAAAAAAGAAGAGGAAAACCACAGTTGTCTTTTAATTATTTGGTGTCTACACGTTTCTTGTTTTGTTTTCAAGGGGGATAGAAGGAAACACAAAGTCAAATCTTTCTCTCCTCACCAATCACTTAGTCTTCATGGCCAAGCAAAGGGAAGAGGAATAGATTTCTGACCTCTGCTGCTACAGGCACTTGTCAAACTAATCTCGGTTACTTCCCAGTCACATCAACCTTTAAGTCCAGGCTTCAGCTCCACGATCCCAGGTTTGTGCTGCACCAAAGCCCCCGCTGGTGGGGTCACTGTGGGGCTGAAGGACTGACAGCCACTGGACTGTCACACACGCTCATTGAGACCGTGCAAGTCCAGCAGCCTTGTGGATGGTGACTTTCCCTAGGGAAGCTCACCAGGCCAGGATTTGCCTGAAAGCCTTCATCCTACTGGAAGATAAATATATTGAACCTACCACATATGGTAACATGAATTAATATAATAAATCATGAAAATAAAACATTACAAGAACTGAACAATTAAGTCCTTGTAAAGTTAGTTATTGCAGCGGCTCATCATTTCAGCCACTATTGTCCCACTGAAAACAGCATGGGATACTCCCACGCTCAAGCTGCTAGTACAGACAGCCTCCCCCAAGCACGTGTTGCTGCGGCTGTTTAGGGCTGAAAGCGGGGACCCCACAACCAGTACGATGTCTGCAGATAACCTGCACCTTGACCAGGGATTTTGCCTTCTACCTTTCAGCTTTACTACACCCCCTCCATTTGTTTTTTTTGTAGGCACTGCAATGTCTCTGAAGTTTCTGCCCCAATTTCAAGCAAGGCCAGGGAAGGAGTGAGGGACCCTCAGCAAGGGCAGGGGGAAGGGGTCAAGAAGCACCACAAGCTTGTCCTGCATTTTCTCCCTACCGGCTATTCAAGCCCTTTTCAGAAAACAGAGTCACTTTCTTCACATGTTTTCTGTTTTACACAATGACTGTATTTTCCCAATAAGCCCTGTAATGCAGGGAGCAGCTGAGAGTTACCTGGAAAATCGGGGTGCTCAATTAACAGCCAGTTTTTGAGAGGAGTTAGACTCCCTGCCGCATTTGATGAATTCAGCGTGTGACCCTCATTAACTTCCCCGCAGCAATGAGCACGCTACCGCCGCACGCAGGAGCCCTGTGCCTGCAGTCAATCATCCAGAGCTGCAAACACCTCGTCACTCATTCCAGATAGACCCACCAGCTCCCCACCACAGGAGTGGAGTGCCAGTGAGGGCATGCACAGTCTAAGCATTCATAACCTCATCTTGTTCTTCTGCTACTCCCTTCCCTTACCCACATTTTCCCCGACTCCCGCAGGAGATGAGGCTGGAATCCAGCAGACAAGGATTGTACTCACTGCACAGTCCTTCCTGTGGCACTGGCACCCTCCATCCTGGCCAAGGGAGGGATTATTCCTGTAGAAAAAAGTAAGTAATTGGTGTATACAATGGTGATGACTGCCCTGCAAAGGGGCTGACTTAGTGTCAGTCACGCACTCCTGTTTCTGAGCACTTGACTTTGTGACCTGCTAATGTCTTCTACATAGACCCAGCAAAAGTAGGGTAAAGGCAAGTACCTGGGAAGGACAAATTCCCCAGACTGTCTTTACATGCTTGCACCTGCCAGGTCAGAGCTGCCAACCATGCACAAGGCAGACCAAATCAGGGGGAACACAGCTTGCTAAAACATTGGAAAGACTGCAGCTTTAGCCTGCAGCTGAATGGGCAGCATGTGGCCCACCAGCATTATTATTTCAGTTCATGGTTCGTTTCTAAGCACCTCTTCTCTAGGGATAAGTTTTATGCAAAAGAGATCTATGGGCTGATCTCTTCATCAAATACCACTTTTTTCAAGGCCTTTCAGTTCTGGCACTAGGCTCACGTGAGGCAACTCTGAGGCAGTGGAGAGGACAGAAGGCTTTTGGGTGATGTGGGAAGAAGGGGGACCACCTAGTACCCAGCCTTCCTCTGGCATTGCAAGGAGATATGTTACCATCCCATCTTGGTCACCACTGCTTTAAGTTGCTCTAAGTTGAGAGAGAACACTTTTCCCAAGGCTTGCAGTCCAGTTTGGAAAAACACTGTTAACTGTGCTTCTGTTGAGTGTTCATAGCATCAGGCCCTTTGGGACAGTAGGAGATACACAGATGTGAGCGACACTGCAGACAGCATTGCCACCAAAGCACATAAGTGCAATGCAACATATTTCCTCCCCACACTCATTTTTTGAGTTTTAGCTCATTCTTTCTTCAAATATCATTAAATGCTGCTTTTCATAATTGCATAATTGTTCAAGATCTGATTAAGCAGCATTTTATCTGACAAATCAACTCACTGAGAAAATTGCAAAGTGACCTCCTGATCGGCAGGTACAAGTTGGGCTCTCATCAGTTTCTTTGACACAATGGCAAAACCAGATCAGAAGCAAAAAGCCCAGAAATAGTATCAGAAGCAGAAATTATACGATCTGTTACAGGAGTTCCCAAACACAGGCCTGCTTCGAATCATGAAAAGTAGCTAAAGAAAAGCTATGTAAAATCATTGTTATCAAGGAAAGGCATTCACGCAGACAAAAGAAGAAAAATAAACCCCACTTTCTTTTCAGTCCAGATGGCCTACTGAGATGTGATGCTGTAGGTACTGCTGTGTGTCCTTCTCATTAACTGCATAGTTCTGCACTTGCTCTAAAAAGCCAGCGTAGCCTTTCTTGGCAGCTCTTGCTTAGTGGCTGGGTAATATCCATTCTGTATTCAATACAGAAGATGTGATAGAACAAATTCACACTCTGCTCTAACACACTAAAATACTCAAGCTATTGGTAATGGTATCTGGCCAAGAGCTTGCAGCTGATCTGCTTGAAAGTGAAACAAGCCCATTCCATGGGTTTTGTTACTCTGCTGTAATGCTGTCACAGATTGACATGGGTTCTGCACAAAGTACAAGAAACCTGAAATAAAATGAAAAAGCATTCACCTTAGTACAATTCGTCCCTATACAAGTTACTTATAGAAAATTGTTCGTAAAAGATTTGCATTTCATTTAGGATGGCCAGAAATTGCATCTTCTGAAATGGGTGAAATAGGATTTCTGCATCTGTCCCAAACATTGCACAGCTGGCATCTTGGATGCCTGATTTGGGACTTTCCAAAGAGTAGCTTGCTTCTGGCTGTGATGAACCTAAGCCCTTCCCAGGAGAGGAAAACATCTCTGTAGAGGAGCCTGGACAGCTCCAATGACTGTAGAGCCATTGAAGCTAATCCCCATACCGATCTCCAGGAATATGAATCCAATAAATTCCTGATATCAGAGCTTTTGTCCTGGCAGCTGCCTAGTATCTCTCCTTAGAGGGGAGCTCCAGCTCTGACCAAGGAGAATGATAGTGCCATGGTGGATAACTTCCTAGGCATTTCCAGAAAACTGGAGGGAAAGGCAGTTTCTCATCATTCCCAGTCCCAACCCATAATATCACCTACATAGTTACATACATCTGCTTATTACAGCATTTTGAGAAAGGATGGCCTGAATGGGGCAGAAAGCAACAGAGATGTCCTTTCTACACAAGAAGGGGTGTGCGTCCCGTCCCTGCTCCAGGAAGAGCGGCATTCAACCACTGTTTGAGCAGTGACATAAATGAAACAAGATCCAATTGGAGACAGAAATTAAAGATATCAGAAAAAAACCTGCATAACCATTTCGCCTGCTGGCATATCTATGTTGTTCCAGGTACAACCTCTTCTGCCCCTCTCCCCCGTTACTGTCCCCAGTTGCCATATTTGTTCTCTGGCAATCAATGTGTAATACTTAAAAATCACATGCAGAGATTTTCAGCGTTATAGGATGTAACAGCCAAACTGCCTAATACAAGAAACATACATGTCAATACACTAGCCTACAACACAAAGTGCTTCCTTGGGAGTTTAGAAATTGGCTGGTCATGGAGGGACCTGCTTGGGACTCTGGGTTAGCATATGGTGACAGCTGGAAATTGATTACTGACAAAACAGCGGGGAAAAGGATCTCCTCCTCCTCTGAAGCACTGCGGTCATACTATCTCCAAGAGCAGCTGTAACACGCACAATAAGGTAGGGGCACTAGCTCCCTGGATGCCCCCTGCACACACAGCCCACTGTGCTCCAGGGCAAACATGGGACAGGGGCACATAATACCAGGGTGGCCTCAGGACCACTCTGAAGGGGCAAGCTAGGGATGGAGGCAGCTGTGGAAAACATGATGATGGAGAGAGAAGCAGCTGCTATCTTTGTCTGCACGAGTGAGGAGATGAAGTACTGCAAAAATGAATGCAGTTTCTTCACCTGGTCCATAAGCTCTGTGGATTTTCAGAAGCCCAGCTAACAAAAGCCTGAACAAGCTAAAAGCTGTTTCCCAGAAAAAAACCAATGTCTTACAAGATCATCCTGATGTTACACAGCTTCACTAGAGAGACAGCAATAACACATTTAGTATTTATTTTACTTTCTTATTTTCCTGACCCCCCGCAGCCTGAAGTCTGCTTTTTTCCCCATCTTTTTCCACAAAAGGATAGTTTTTCCCATTTGCTTAGCCTCGCACCTTCAGTTGTAACCACAGTTGGATGCAAGTTAATTTGCAGTTTGAAGATGACACTTCCCCAATGCTAAGTGTCTCTGAACACAAAGGCATTTTTTTTCTTGGGCACCAGTAACGCTGATGAGGCCAACAGAGCTTTGGGAATAGGTTTTATTAGTTAAAAGCTCTTCCAGAGCTCGCAGATTGGAGCACAAAGTATTATTTTATAATGCAAAAACTGTGGCTACCTTACTTAACCAATTGAAAGGCAGAAAATAATTCACTCGCATGTTGCAGTGGGGTTTATAATGGCCCTGTGCAAAGCTTATATCAGTACAAGAGAATGTCTTCCTATAAACCAAACTGTTTAGGCAGCAGAGGCTTTGGAACATCATCTTTATAACAGTCCCTAAATTAGCTCAAGTTGTTTGCTTTATAAAGGACAACAAACTTTTAAGCAAACAGCAGGGTAAACTTTTACAGCTGCAAAGGGAATTTGGAGCCAGTGTACGTCCCTAATGATGTACATTGCATTCGGTTAAAAGGAGACAAGTTCCCAAAACATGCATCTTGGTACAATCACAAGCACAGATACAGCCAAATTAGTGTAAAAATAGTTTCAGTGATCAAACTGGATCAGTGTGTGCCACTCTGTAGATGGCACCAGGAATTCCTGCTGGTAAGAAAACAGACTTGTGGCAGACTAGAGATTTTTTTTCCTTAAAGTTGGACTACGAAGACTTCATACCATTACTTCTGAAGGTGCATTTTGACTGTTGCTTACAGTGTACAGTCCATTTGTGCCTCCTACAGGAGTGAGCAGTAGTGATGTGAGTACTTTTGTATCAATATACTTACAGGGGGAAATATCAAATACTTCACTGCTCTCAGATCACATTGCCCAGGTAGACATTTGCCACACAGCTGTCACAGATGAGAGAGGACTGAAAAGCATGCCAAAAGCTCTCCAAGTGCTCATACCCATTCAGACCAGACAGAGCCAAGTCCAATATGAACCCTCCAAAGTACAGTGTAGCTACTGGGGACTTGATACCAGCCACTTCACTCTGCAAATCTGCTCCTGTTAAACTTATTAATGCAAACACAGCTGAAGAAAACTAAAATTGAGTTACAGCTCACTAGATTTACCCCTAACTCTGTGAGGTTTTGGCTGTTCAGTTGCCTGAAGTTCACAGCAGCATTTCACTATTATTCTGCAGGCTATTTCCAAACAGAGGAATTTTGTAATCAGATAAAACAATCTGAAGGGCACCATGTAACCACAGTGATACTGAGACTTAGTTACTCCGAAGAAGAGCAGAATGCAGGTAATATTTAGAAGCATCTCAGAACCCTATGAATCTACACAGTGATGGAAAAAATCAGCTGGTTTTCAAATGTTAATGCCTTACTCCTTATCAGTAAATTGTAGAAAGATCATCCATGGCCTTTTCAAGGGCAATCACACCAGTGGTCGTATGAGAACAAGGGATGTTGTGAAACAATGCACATAATAGAATAAAGTGTGTTCAGTCTTTACTGTACAGATCTTGTAACCAGGGCAGGCTTTGAATCTGTTTCAGTCACAGTTGAGTCCAAGTTTAACCTAATGAACCTGGATCCCAAAAGACCTGTATTCTCCCTGCACAGGTAGGCCATTCACTCATTAACAGTGTCCTTTGAAAATACACGTGCTTAAAACAGCTGTATTGGCTTTAAATGGTACTTAAAGTGAGAAAACATTGGGAGAAGTTCAGAGGAGAGGAACAAGACCGATCACAGATGTAGAACAGTTTCCATGCACAAAGTGAATAATGGAGGACTCCTAAAGTCTGACAAAGAAGTGATTCGGGGGCAATACAGTAGAGAAGTCTATGAAATTATAGACTGCATGTTGGAGAGGGGAGAAATTTTCCCTGATTTTTCCAGTACCTGAGATACATGGTGTCAAAGGAGGTCAGTAGAAGAATGAGGGTCAAAGTAAATATGGGACATTTCTTCATATCTGTTGGTACCATACCTGGGGAACTCCTTGCCCAAGCATACGGTAGATGCCAAAAGCTAACCAAGCTGCAAAAGCTCACAAAAGAAAAAGCCGCCAAAGCTACCAAACAGAGAGGCTACACTGCATTTGTGCCCAGTAAGGAGGCTCCTGTAGCATAAGCAAAATATCTGTAGCTACAATGCAACTCATTGCTACTGCAGTTTTCACTAGACCAGATGTTTACTACTTTTCATTATCACGGGTGTCATAATGCATTCGAATTGCTCAAATTTGCAGGATAATGCACTCTGCAAATGAAACTTTATTTATGAACACACTAGGAAAGAAAAACACTTCAAACAAGGTCTAAGTCACCTTTGTACAGACTAGTTTAACGTGTGAATTCACTGGTTCATCACTTAATTCATGACGTTTCTAACTCACAAGTTCCCCAATTCGTAACTCAAAACTCACACAGCTATGAGCAAAATATTACCTACTCAACAGTGAGAGTGCTCATTCTTCCTTCTCTGTCACTTTGTGGGTGTCCCCTGTATCACACCTGGAAGCACAAAAGCCTCAGCAGTTTGGCTGCTGTTGGATCAGCTTCAGAAGATTTTTGGGTAAGCTAATGTATTTATAACTTCCAGCTTGGAAGTCTGATCTACACCATTTCCATAAGTTAGTGGATTCTGAAGAAACTGTCATGCAATCACTGTACAAGCATGATAGCTGCAGGAGGCAGCAAGCTGCAGGTGATAACAGCTGCATAGTGACCTCTACCCCTCCTCATCCATCGCATCCTGCCTATGTGTCACTCTGGCTTTGACCTAATGGTGCTGCTCCCAACATTTATCAGGTGCGAGTTGTGTGTTGGTCAAAACCTGAGTAGGAGTTGAGCGAGCATTCGCAAGGGCTTCCTTTTATTCTCAGATCAATACTGTGGATGCCAGATAAACATAACAGCATTTGGGCTGGGCTGCAGGTGACTTAAGGAGAATGGCAAGCCCAGCCCGGACCCCCTCACGGTGCACGCTCAGCCACGCTGTTGGTTTGCAGCTGCTGACTGCCTTGCTGTGCCCAGGCTTCCACCACCCACCCACCTTCTGACTTCCCTTTCCCCATGACCCACCAGCCTTGTGGACAAACTTGCTCCTGAGCCTAGCCATGGCCACAGCGCAGGCTCACTGACCTACCTGAGAGGTGACTCCCTGTGCTGCCAGCCCACCTCCAGTGACGGCCAGAAGGTCTGCCTTCTGCCACCACTGCCAGGCTCTCCTGCAATACCCTACATTTAGGGAACAAAGCCTTGGGGCCTTCCTCTCTTACAGCTTTCTCTTCCCTCCCCCAGGAATCTTCCCTTTGCATCTTTTTGGCCATGTTTTCCCTCTTTAGCATGCAGCCCTTGTTTTCTTTCTTCAGTATTCAACTCAGCCTTTTCAACTTTGCCTTTAAGCACTGAGTAAATCCCTCTCACCTGCATGTCAAAACCCTCTAGCTTCTTTCAGGCACCGTCTTCCATTACAGGTGCTACTCCAATACACATTTCTCTAATGCATGTATCACATCCCTACTCAGCACCAGCTATTGTGCCAGCTCCAATATACAGGTCAATCCCTCTCATTCCATCAACACTCACAGCATAGTTTGACTTTCCTCTTTCATAATGGGGCTATTAATTTTGATTTGAACAAGCTCAGACACTTTCCCACCCCCTCTGACCTGGTTGTCTTCCTCCATTGCACCATCACTCAAGTTTAAAAGCTAGCACGAGCACCAGCAGCCACAACCTCTACCTCCTCCTCCTCCAGGAAAACAAGGACAAACAAGAAAGCAGTATGCTGAGGAAAGGGCAGTATAAGTCCCCAGCAGGAGAAAAGGGTGAACCCACTTGGCAGAGCATTTATTAATTAGTTTCAGTTCAAACCAGTTATCACTGGTAGTACCAATCATTAGAAAAAACAATGCTTACTCACATTCTCTCATTTTGTTCCACAAATAACGTCCTGCCATTGCTGGTGAAAGGTCAGAGCTTGGTGATAAGGTAATAGCACAGGCATCAGGACCTGTCAAGCTTTTCCCATGCTTTCTTTAGCTGTAAGCAATTATCTAATGACCTGATATCTGCTATTGACTTTGCTTTAGCTTTTGTTTTGCTTTATCCAGTTGCATGGTGAAATGTTCGTTGTTACATGTACTTTTTGTAACTGGTACACACCAACAGTAGGTAGTTATTCTGTGTAGAATGAACTATTTATGACCCCAAAATAAAATGCAGCATAAAGGTTCATTAGCATGGGATGATAAGAGGGGCCCTGGCAGTACAGGTATAGGATGACATTGGCAGCCTCGGGCTACCAATAGCTCACCAGGGGTTCCTCACTGGCCATCAAAGGGTGCAACATCAGCAGGTGGGTAAGACAAATTTTAGATGTAACGAAGGAGAACAAACAACGAGTATCCAGCACATGAAAAATGCATCACATACAGGGAATTTGGATCTACTGTGGAGCTGTGAACCAATGAAGATGAATCAATGAGATGTGAATCAATGAACAAGGTGTGGAGCATATTAGTAAGCGTGTAAGAATGACCTCGCATAAATCATAGGGTGAGAAAGAAGAAATTTTCAATTGTGCTTATCCCAGCAAGGACAAAGAGAAACTCTCTCCACTAATGTCTGACTCTACTTGGTGGAGGACCTGGGACACTGATGACTTGCTGTTACACATGCGCCCACCCCAGACTGAAGACATCAGAGGGGCAGTGTAGTGGCGCATATATAAAATGAGAAAGGGGAGTACACTAGAAAATTTACTTACATCAGTTTTACCTGATATAATTTGGAATATAAGTGCTAGTATCATTGTAATAAAAACACAAGAATATAATTTCATCCTGATTATCTCAGCTAATAATAATTCTTTGATAGACTACTTTTAACAAGACTAACAATATATTCTTCCTAGTTCTGCCTGTAAGGTGTGTTTTGATCATAACAAGACTTTGGATGTGACAGATTGATGGAAATTGAAGCAACCTGCCCCATAGCTTGGATATACAATTTGGTAACAAATGAGGTGTGCTTTCAGGAGCACACAGACTTTTGTCTGTACTTGGCTTCTCCGAGCTACTGGAGTGTGGGATCTGTGGAGGCAGGGGTTTGGTTTTGAACTTTTTCCTCCCCAGTCCATCCCTGAGATGTGATGGTTGGCGTGAGGACACAAGTTCACCGCACTCAAAAGAGACCCTCAGCTGAAGAGTATGAACTCCAGCTCTTTTCCAGTTCAAAGATCCTCCAGATCTGGGGTTGCCAATCTGACCTTATTATCGATTAATTATTCTCTATGTGTACCCATAGTGCTATCACTGAAGAAGCACTCACTGCTTCTTCAGTCAGATTTTACCCATGATTCCTGCAACAGCTCATGCACAGGGTGATGAGTGGCTGAAATCCTAGAGACCACCCTCATTTTGTCCCTAACTTTTTTGTGAGAAACTCTGTATGGAGTGAGCAGGCTGGTGATGCCAAGGGCTGTTGACATCCCTGGCCTCTATTCCCAGTCATCACTTCTCTTTGCTTCAATATATCCCTCTATAAACTATCAATAAAAATAGTTACTGTCTCCTGGTGAACATCGTTCAGCTTAACTACTGTTAGTAAAATGGCTTGAAATATTTAGCTGAGAGAAGCACAAATGGGATGTACGTAAGGTTTAATTAGGAGTATACTGGCCACTTAATGGGCTCTGACATGTTGGAGCAATTTCCAGGGGAATCTGGGGATTCTTTTTGCTGGCACTGTGGCACATATGATCTGGAAATTGTCACCTTATGTAGTCAATTGTTAAAACAGAAGGGAAAACAAAGGCAAATAGTTAAACTGAGCCTACTTGTTTGTTCGTTTTATTTTTTGTTTTGCTCATTTGAATAAAGATAGGGTTTTCTCTTTAGCACCAAAAAAAAAAAAAAAAAAAAAAGACACCTTTATTAACATGGCTCAGAAGCAAATTTTTAAACTTTTACAATTAAGATGCAGCAAGGGGTGTCTATAGTGCTACTATGTAGAAGAAGTGATTGATCAAAATGCAGAACACAAGACACAAGTGCAATCACACATGCTTTATTTTAAATTCTTATTACAGTGTAGTTATAAAAAAGTCTGCAATGGAAAGAAGGTTTATATGCAAAAGCAAAAAATGGATAATTTTATTAGAAGATGTAGACTCTGGTAGGACTGCTTAATTACTTAACAGAGATTGTCACCTTGCATTTACCACATGCTGTTCAGTCCCTTGTACCCTGGAGGACTTATAGTGGCGACTTTGACATTGCAGAGTTTCTGATGTGGTCACTCAGGCTGTAGGAACTGAGTGTGTGCCCATGCCTGAAGCGAAAGCCCCCAAAAGCCTGGTGTTCTTGGATCCAGGGGTACTCACTGAGCAAATGAGGTGCAATGAATCTTTGCTTAGTTCAACATACTTTAGCAAAAGAGCAGCCTGCATTTCTCCCCTCCCAGGACTTGCTTATTTTTAACAGCTGGTCACAGGTTTTGCAGGAGGCAATGCATGGCAAGGAGAAGAGCAGAAGGCAAGACACGTCCCTTGCTTTCTCACTAATGAGACCACAAAATGACAGGGCCATACAGTACCGTAAAGCCACAGCGTTTAATGAGCATGAGGCTCCTTTTAACTTCTTTGGAAGCTCAGTTGGTTCACCTGTGCTGTTAGTATGGGACATGCTCTTACACACTGCAGCCCGTGGAGAGGAGTTGCTGCAGCTTGTGGAAAAAGATCCAGAGAAGGATTTCAGGGGAGATGAGAGATGAACGCACACCCCTGCCTCTGCTGCTGCCCTAGCACAATGGGGTACACGGCTTATGATGGAGCACTACCCAGCACAGAAGACTAATGGAAACCACAGATTCAGAGCAGCTTCTGGGCCAGAAGGTCCTCAGGGGAGGAGAGATGCCTTGGGAAGCCCCACTGCATCTCACAGAGGAATATGCTGTGAGACAGGCAAGAAGAGACCCAGCTTGTGGAGTTTCTGACTCTCAGGATACATGTTTATTCCTTTTCCAGCTGAACTTCTGTCCTTGCATATTCCTGGGGTTGCTCATGTAACAGGACTTCATTCTGCAGTAGCCGTGATTCCTGGGAACTTTCTGGCATGGTTTAATCCAAACTCACCCGCAGCTCCAGTGCAGGATATTTGCTAGGCTTGGGGGGCTGGCAGGGGAAGACCCTCAGGCTGCCCCCTCCATTCCTCTCTCTTTCACCTCATTTACCAGCTGGCAGAGCCTGGACTGCTCTGGGGCAGCGAACCCCCCGAGACACACATGTGTGGGGAAGTGGGGCTACAGGGTGGGTTCAGGAGAGAAGAAAAGGCAGAAGAGGATGAAGGGAGAACACACCATACACAAGAGATGTGATCAGGAAATGCAAGCTTGGTGTCATGAACTCTGAGCAGGGGCATGGAAAACTCTGGATTTTCATCAAGCAAAGGAGGACAACATATCGACAGCATATGGGGTGGGATGAGGGCGTGAAATACAGCAGAGAGTATGTGTGGGTGTCTGTGCATGTGAAAGAGTAGGGGGAAAAGCATAGGGAAGCCACAAGAGGAAACAAGGAGCTGGGAGTATTTTGGAGATAACACATCCTGAGAGACGCTTGCAGCAAAGTAAGCTCTCCATGAACTGGAAAACTGTAACATTGTAAGATAAAGCAGTCCCTTTAGCTAGAAATACCTGTTTTTATTGCACCCTGAATGAGCTACCATAGGGTGTGTAATTCTATCTAAGAATTTATAACACTGTGTTCTTCTTTTTTTCCTTTTCAGTGAAATATCAGGCCTTAATTAAAACTAAAGTTCAGGCTACTTTGGTGAATGGAGCTTTTCAGATTCCCTTGCAGCATAATGTAAAAGGCCATAAATACAAGTGAACTATAGGAATAATATGGTCTAGAATTGCCTTTAATTGCATGTATCTAATTTTAAATCATTCACTGCCCAGGTGCTTTTTCCAGTCCTACCAATTAGTTTTCTTTATTAAGTAATGTTCAGCACAAGGATGACTAAAATAACAATAAACAGATTTCTACCTCTTCCCCTGTACCCCCCATCAACATGATACTTTGAAATATGACTAAATGAGAGATGAAGGCAGGCACCTTGGTTCACGGCTTCTGAATCTGAACATTCAGCTCACCATACACATGCCTCAAAGCATCACAATTTAGGCTTGCAATCAGCTTTCGTAATCCTGGTTTCTTTGGGATGCATTTTACATCCCAGATCAAGGTAGAGTTCATTGGGATTTTCCTGTAGGGAAAAAGGAAAGTAACAATATTGTGATCAGTCAGCCAGTGCTCTCAAACTGACCCACAACTGGAAAAACTGAGGGCTGGCAGTATAACATGTCTCAAATTTTTTATGTTTCACTCATTCTTATAAGCATCCTATAAATTATTCCCTCCACCTTCTATTCCTCTCAGAACTGACTCTGTCAAAGCCTTTTCTAGCCTTTCCTCCAGGCTAATTTTAAATTTCCAAAATGAATCCATTTTCCTCTGCCTCCTGTCACTTCCTCTCACAATCACTTTCAGAATTATCTTCTTTGCAGCTCACATATTTTTTCTACTTTATAATTAGATTTTTCCTGTTTATTATAGCCTATAGCCTGTTGATGATTCCGTAAATGTTTAAATAAGTCCTTGTTATGAAGTGTCCAGGGCACTGGCATGCAAACCCAACGCAGCGCTGATGAGATGCTGAGTCCCTCCACTAGCTCCTAGCCTGAACCACCCTGCCACAGTTGTAACGTCAGCAGATCTCCTCACTAGCCACTTCAGATGACTTCTTCATGTCCATACAAACAAGTCAAAGTGTTCTTGGGAGTCCTGCTGTTAGCAGTTACTCTTTTGCATTATGTATGATTTGATAACTCATATTATAACACAACTTTATTTTGCGCTGCTCTTGATTTTCAGTTTTTGCTACAATTAAGATGCATGAAGAGCCTCAGGTATTGGGTTTCTGTGCTTCCTTGGTGCTTTCACTATGTTCTGTGTGCAGGTTTTGAAGGATGATGTTGAGTGATTGATTACGTTTGGGGGATGTCAGGATACAGTTGCTGCAAAGGAACCAATGAAGAAGGTGGCATAATAGGGAGCTATTTATAAAAATTACTGTTCTTTTCTTCCGCATTAAGTAAGAGGGTTACAAATTTAGCCAGTGTTCTTATCTCATATGGTTATGGGATTCTGCAAACAACTGAATAAAGTGAGAATAAAGTAAGCCTAAACTTTAGCCACTGTTTCAAATTCTCATCAGGTAGAATTTGGCCCTCAGACACCATGTCCTATGCGAGGGTCAGGGCAGAAATCACTGCTCAGGTTTAACACAAGTTGCCACAAAACAAGCAACCTTAACTAGCTCAAAATGAACTAGCCTGGGATCCTCCCACCTGAATATTTGTTTCAGTGCAAGCCTGTCCCTTCTGAAATGAGCGGTATTCTAGCTCTTTAGAGGCTAGCTTAGGTATGGCACTGCATTGCATTTTTCATATACAGTCATAAGTACCCTGGGGCATGTACCCAATTTTAGAAAAGAAAAAGCAGAGGAAGATCATATTTTTGGTGTGAGCATGTGCAGACAGCTTCTGGCAAGTGTTCTCCCTTTTTATCTTTGTTCTTTATGAGAGATATTCTGTTCCCCTCAGCTGGCCTGCTGGCTCCATGAAATGCCCTCTATAATGGCAGCACGATAAAGCAATGACTTCAATTGCTATACAAGGTTAAATACCTTTTTGAATTTAGAGTTTATGGGAATGATCTGCAAGGGATTATCTGTATGGGAAGTGAAGAAGGTATTACACCAGTCTGCTGTGCAGCAAGGTTTGGTCTGCTTTCTTGAACACTCGGGGGCCAGATTCTCTAAGGATGAGGGCTTGAAGGTCTCCAGACCACATCTCCACAGCACCCCAGTGAGAAAGGGTAGCGCTACCACCTCTGATTTACAGTGCTATCATCTCTGCATAAAATAGATGCATATATTTATATATGTGTGTGTATCTGCAGGAAGACAACAGCCGTGCTGGGAAAGCAAATCCACCTTTTCCTGTTTCTTTACTGCCCTACCTCCAAAACGACTTGCTTCTTGAATGCTAATATTAGCTAATATTAGCTGAGCTTTGACATGTAGAAACACCCAAAGTTACTTACCTGCTAGTGTGAATGCATGCTTGGCTAAAATCCTTTTAACACAATCCATCACTGCCTGGTTAATTCTCATTTGTCATGCAAAGACTATTCCCCATGTAGGACTTGCTGCTGCCAAAGGCTTTTCCACAAGTCACGTTCCTCATTTGTCTGAGGCTAATAGCTAAACATCACTATGTGTGTCTATCAAGATATATACATATATATATATATT
This sequence comes from Falco rusticolus, assembly GCF_015220075.1. Lineage (NCBI taxonomy): Eukaryota > Metazoa > Chordata > Aves > Falconiformes > Falconidae > Falco > Falco rusticolus. Next base: position 93,121,429 of record NC_051189.1, read on the forward strand.
CTTCATGAATGGTCAATACTGAAGCCTCCAAGACACTTCATTCCCAGAATAATGTTGTATCAGCTGGATCACACATACCTGTTTTGTGGAGTCACCCAAGTGATACAGAAAAGCTACCTTAAAAATACAGAGAGGTCAAAAGTCTCATCCCCACAAAGAAGTGCAAAAGCCACATCCCGTATCTGACAGTCCCTGATGGACAGGGAAGTGGTGCAAGGGTGGGGAAAGCCTAGGATAGGTTTAATTCTCTTTGCAAACGGAGTAAAGCCACCCTGATCTGATTTTCCTGAGCGACAATTCAGTGATGAATGGTTCTGTGTAATATGCTGAGCCACCACCACACCAGAGCCATTCATCACTTTGAATGCATGGAGGCAAATGTGATTATTATTTAAATAAACTACAACTGCCCCCTTTCTGTCCTCTGTGTGTATAGCCTGCACCCTTCATTCATCTTAGAGAAGTTAAATCTTAAAACGACTAAGCTGATCCATTTCCATTTTAAATGATGCCAGAGGCGCTACTGAAAAGGGGAAAACACTGTGACTTGAAGGGAAATGATGTCTACTCCATGAGTCATTTCTCTCCCTAACTCCTGTGCCTTTGATGCACCTGACAACTTCTGCATCCTTCAAGGTGAAAGCAGCCCACAGCAGCTTTTAGGATGAGAAGGATGCAGAACAACAGGGGAGGCTGGCACGGCTGGGCAGCAACCAGGGCTATTGCTGCAACTTCTGTAACTGCAGACTGTGCTGAGTCATGTTCAGCAGCATCTGTGACACACCACGTGCACAAAGCAAGCATGGTATGATGCCCTTTCACAGTCATTTTCCTACCTAGCTCCACTCTGGAGACTGGTTTTGATCTTTTTATCCCTGGCCCAGGTGCAATCAGGCTCAGACCTCTCCTACTGGCTGCAGATAATGCTGACAATTTATGCAGCTGCTGAAGCACAGGCAATTTTTCAAACTCCTTTTGCACACACCTGGGGACCGTCAGCTCAGGTAATGATAGATAACACCGCTTTGGCTGCCCAAGACTAAGCAATGGCTGCAAAATTTTCTAAGGATCTCAGTTGTATATCCCAGAACTGGCTAATGCTGAGCTTATAACACTGAACTCAAGTGGAAAGAGGGTTTAGGAAACAACTTGCTTAGCATGTGGGTACCACCGTGTCAGCACGAGGTGCAGCTCTGAGTCTAATGAAGGTGGCTTTCCTTGTCCTCCGGCTTGGGAGCACTCTGTGCCAGGGCAGCCCTGTGCAGTGGTGCTACCGTGGGGCAGCTGTGTGCTCGCACACATGCTGCACCCATCCCAGCGGGCTCTGCTGCATCCAACACACATTTTGTGTATTGGCAGAAGCTTGCAAAGATCATCTGAGGTACCTGAACATCTTGTATAACCACAATTAACATGAGTGGAGAAAAGCTCTTTTTGAAAAATAGCACAGGACTTGATTTGCAGATACTGAGTGGTGACAAACTTTTCACATGTAGGATAAATCTTTCTTTCCGTGATAGCGGCTCATAGGTGCTATTGTCAAGCACTAAAAATAACATAATACAGTGAAAAAGTAAACTCAGGCTGCATTAGCAACTACCCATCACCACTACTCCTTCCTCCAGCACTGGTACTGAACAGATGAAATGCTCTCACAGTCTCTCTGGACAGCCTGACTTCTTCTGAGTACTGAGACCTATAGCTCCCCTGTGTATTGAATTGTAAAGTAAGGAGAGAGTGTCTGAATTGAATTACTCAGTGCAGCATTTAGTTAAGTGTCTTGTGTGAGCTTTCTCCTGTGAGCAAGCGGGGATGAGCTCCCAGCTAGTTGTGCTTTCTTCCCTACCTGAACTCCTTTTTCATCGTTCTCAGTATGCCAGGTCCCTCGAGGCGGAGAGTGACGTTCTCCAGGATTTGTTTCAGAGGATTGGTGAATTCTACAGTCACAGACATTTCTTTACCAGCTACCAGCTCACCTTGGGTCTGCAAGACAAGGACAGGACAGCACTCCACAAGCTGATAATAATAAAAAGCCCCATGGTGAATTCTGTAGGGTTAAATATGCATGACTTGCAAGGAAGGAGAGGAGGGGGAACGGAGCACACAGCAAAACTGCATGAGGCAGATAAAGCCTAGACAGAAGAAAATTGTTGGATGGGCCCGTAGGTACCACTGCAGATTTTTCTGCCCATTGCAATTTTTCCTCAAGCCACACAACAGGTCGAGAGGCAGGCCCTCATTTCCATAGAAAAACTAGACATCTACATGCACAGCCCTGGAGCTGAGTGTCCAGCTGAGGGCCAATCCAGCCGAGGGGGCCTCTCTCCCAGATCCTGCCCCTCTCCCCAGGCTCCTCACCAGCACTGAAGTGCAAGGCATCAACTCAGGACATAAGCTCCAGAGGAGAAGGGCAGGTCTGAATACCCTAAATTAGAAACACTGGGTCATATTGCTTGCACCCCACAAAAGTGCTGTGTCCGTCTTCCCCCTGCCTTGCAACTGCCTCTTGTGCTCTGAAGAGTTTCCAACACTGCACATGTGCTCCACGTAGACTTGAGAGCCAGTTGTCTCTGAAAGTCTTAAGACAGCCAAAACCCAATACATTTTGCACTGGAAAATATTAAACTGTGAGACTAATCAACAGTGATCACATTGACTTCCACATGTATTCCAGTACGCAGCTGAAGGGATCTGCCTGTCCCTTCAGATCAGTGCCAGTAGCAGAGCTGCCTGGAAAACACCTCCACATGGACGTGTTTTTAAAGAAAGACTACATGCATGAGGATTTGGGTTATTTTTTCCCCGCTAGAAACACAGCATTTCTCACAGAATATAAAAGGCTAAGGCAAGAGTTTTTAACTTATGGCTGGCAGATCCCAGCTAGCCTATGAACTACTTTAAAGGGCCTTGAGAAAGGTAACTAAGAAAAACAAGTATGTTGTCAACAAATTTAAAGTATTCTGCAAGCCCTGCTGCAAATTTTTAAGGAGTATGACAGCTGCAAAAAGTTGGAAAGACTCTGGTCTAAGGGATCACTCTGCACCAAATACCAACACACTGCCTGTAATAAAGGATGAGATACTCACAGCTAAGCTCTCAACAGTGTTTGACCACCTGAATTTGCAAAAAGGCACCAGTGGCATTTTCAGAAGTCTTAGCCCAATTAGAGGTCTTATGTCTTCCTTACTTCCATTGCCCATTTAAGATCACGGTTACATGGGAGGATTCAAAATCATCCTGAACTCCCACACATGCCAACTGAGACCATGATAAGAATTTGCTGAGCTTGTTTTTGTAACCTGGTGTCAAGCTAAATTACAATATAGTGTAATTTCCTCAGCTGTTAATTCTGCCGATCCCCTTAGACCAACAGAGAAAGATCAAAGGTGTATCCGAAGACGAGGGGAAATAGTTTTTTTTCATTCTTCTCTCTTACTCTCACATTAAGAACTCATCTGCCAGCCACACTCAGTGAAGAAATGTGGCAAGAAAACTAGGGAGATATGTTTCCTCAGATTTCTTAAAAAAACCATAAAGCAAAGTTTCCTGTATAAATACATAGGTATATACACATGCATGCATACACTTAAAAAAATCCAGCTATTAAAATTTCAGAGTATCTTCACACATCAGAAAGAAGAGACAAACTCAGTTTTAGTAGAAAACATGGTTATTGGACAGCAACCTATCTTATATACTAAACATCCTTTCTTCATAACAGCAGGGAGGATAAACTATTTTGAAGCTGAAATTGGGGATGCTGTACAAGATGTTCTGTTAAGTATTGAATTGAAAGAACTTTCCACTTTAAACATTCGGTTACTGAAGACAGAGATTTGAAGCAGAGTTTATCTGTCTTGCTTACCTCCTCTCTAGAATGCTCAATAAACAAAACCCCTTTAGTTTGAAAATACCAATAATCCGATCAGATCATTGTGACATTTTCGCAGACCATGAAATTGAGTGGATTTTTTTGCAAACTTCACTGTAGTTTTGATCTATGCTTTTTAAAAAGCTTTTTCTGCAGAAGGCTGCAGTTACAACATAAATTATTGTATGGAAACCTGAACACTGGTTCAAATAAATATACAGGAAGAAAAAGTTCTATAGACTTCGATTTCTTTGAAGGTCTTGAATTTTAGGAAGCAGCATTCGTTAGATATAAAGCTTCCTGAACAGTTGTTCTGATGGCTTTTTTTTAGCATTAGGAAAAAAGTAGATCCAAATAACATCGTTCAAGGCAGATGAAGGCTGAGCACTTCTGAAAATGAGGCAATTTATTTGGAAACCCAGTTATCAGTTGAGAACTCTAAATCTCAGCCCTGCCTTTGCCATACAACATACGGTCCTTTTCCTGTCACAAACATTACACTTCTACATTTTCATAGGTACCATGCCATCACTGTGGTAGAAATTCTTGAACGTTCAAGGAACTCCACTGACCATATATTCACAGAGTGGCAGCAAAGCACTGAAATTCTGAAAGCATTGTCCCAAATCAGTGCTGCCCATTGAGTTTGGAGAAACTTTCCACAACACCTGCAGGAGCTTTCCAAACAAATTTGCCTCAATAGAAGTGCCCTTCGTTCTTCAGCAAGAGGCTTCTGTGCTGTGTTGCTTTAAATATAACGGACTTCTGAAATAGTTGTAGACTTCAGTGACTCGAATGAGTAATCTCTCTTACCCTTTGAGTTTCTCCAGCTTTCTCAGATCATTCCCCCTCCTTCCTCCATTGAAGCCACTTCAGCTCTTTACTACCAGTGATGCTAGCAGCCTCAGACTGCAATGTAGGGATACTCGGTACAATATAGAAGATACCTATACATCCCCATACACTCCAGCCAGCTGCTGCTTTACAAGGCCCGTGGTAGAATGTGCGCACACACATACACCCCTCCATCCCAGAAGCCAACATGACAGCCTTGCACCGAACAGCCCGCGTGCAGCATGGTAGTCATGCCCCTCCATCACAGTCTTGAGCTACCGAGCTACCTTGATCCGCAGGGTGGGAATTTCCAGGACTGTCGCCTTCTGCATGGCCAGAATCTTCCCTGTTTCATTGATCCGTGCCGTCACAAAGAAATGAAAGGAGGCTTGGTCCAGCAAGTCACTCAGGTATTCACTCGATTTGATCACAACATCAAAAGCGCTAGCTGAGGGGGAAAACAGGAAAGAAAAAAGAGATCTGAAGCAATCTAATGGCTAAATGCTCCCCCCATCCTGGCCAGTGCCAGTTACACGAGTGTCTTAGTGAAAAGGTGGCCCAAAACCAAAGAATGGCTTTGATTTTTTTGCCCAAACTATCTAAATTTCTTTACTTCACCATTCTCCCTCCTGTCTTGCCCTCTTTCCATTTAGGCTGTGAGCTCCCTGGGGCAAGGGCTGGGTTTGTGCACAGCCTCTCCCAGTGCCCCTCAGCATGAGCCCAGGTCACTGTTGAAGGCTTCTAGGCACTACCACAAAATAAGTGAGAAGCAAGACCGGCAATAAATAGCTACTGGGCATGAAGTTCCCAACCAATTTTGAGTGTCACCTCTATAAACATCTGCTCTTTCACTTTATTCCTGTGCTTTCTCTGCCTCTCTTCCTGGCAGAGGGATGATGTCAGGGATGCCACCAGAGCAGCCACTGTGGGGTGTGAGACCATGCAGGCTACCTGGGAGATCACCTGCCCTCCATGGCACGTCTGGATATCTGCCTTTGTCCTATGCTGGATATGCCTGCAAATTTTAGCAAGAAGGTCCTTCTGTTGCAAGCGTGCCCTCCGGAGAGCTTTCACGTGCTCCCTGACAATAATTATTGAAAGGAACAAGTCCCCCTAGGCTAGATGGTTGAGATGCAGGGAATCATTAATTTTAACCATATTGAACTGCAATTCCCAGGCTAACAATGGTGTGAGAATGTGATGCAGAGAAGCAGACCTGCTAAGTGACCAGGCAGAATATATAGCCCTGCAGCTCTTACCTCTATAAACATTTATTATAACCCTAGTAAACATATCAAGATCTCCCATCTGTTAACTGTGATTATTACTGTTATCCATTATTTGTACTGTATTTGTGACATAGACTGTACACACAGAGATAATTGAACTCAATTGGGTAAATGACATTCACCCCTTTTCACTCTTTTGATCCGCTCACATCAAAACCAGCTCCTTGATTTGGTTTCAAAGCTATTCCCTTGGTGACCACCTGACCTGGATTTGCCAGGCCAGCCTTAAATTTACTTGATGTGCTCACCCTCCCTCCCTCTCACTCTGTATTTTTTGTGAAAGAATTTCCCATAATGCCCCAAACTGTAAATTATAAATCAGGCAAGGTATTTCTCATTTGTGTGAAGTAAATAAATAAAATAGTTACAATCCAAGAGAAATGTACTTCACAGTGGAAGGAAAGATAAACTTTTCTGTTTAAATTTAATCACCACAGGAAAAAACCCCAGATTAATAGAATTCTATTTCCTTAGCACTGGCTGTGCTGGTAAGTTGCCAGTACCACTTACTGCACCTGGGAAAGCCAAGGGAGACACGCTGAGCTGCCCTACAGCCTTTCAGAAAAACAGAGAAAACTAAATATAACTGAGTAGATGTGAGAGCACCTTTGAAGGCACTGCAAGGTTTAAGCTATTCAAATCCTCAAAGATGTTTTCAACCCACACAATTCCTTTAATCATTATTCTGAAAATCGTGCATTCACTTCCTGTTGGAAAACTTCGTTTGCTTCATTCTTTCAGTAGCATGGGCTGGAAGAACACCTTTGATACAACTTTCCTGTGTTATAATTTTTTGTTACTTCTATATATAGACACACAGTTCTTGCCATGAATGAAGCCTACAAACTGCTTGAGAGCCTCGGCAGGTAACCTCCCTCACACCCCTGACAGAGTATTCTCACACAGTTGCAAATGATCACATTGCCTCCCTTCACACTGCCCATCTGCTCAGGCACCGTTCCTGATCGCATGCCTGCTCCTTTCCAAGGCAAAGGGGAAAGAATTCATGCTCAAGTTTTATGTATCACCTTGAGAGACGATGGAACCTGTGAGGGGTATTTGCAGGACAAAGTGCTCCACAAGCAGACGACTGTAGCTCAGATATAAGCTAATTTCCACCTTGAAAGGTGGGAATACCTTAAAACATGTCTCCTTGCTCAGAAGCAATGATGGGGACAATCCAAAAAAAATCATATTCTCTTCTCTCAAGTACTTCTCTCTAGTCTGTGTTCACCCACCAACAGTCAATTCAGAGTTTCCAGCATGGTTTCAATAAGCTTTTTACAAACCATTTACTTTAAAAAAAAAAAGAAAAAGATTTTGAGGCTCAGTGATCCTTAAACATCTATTCATTTCATTTCTTGCACAGAGGAGCTAGATGAGCCTCAAAACTGAAGAAGCTGTGTTTTAGGTAATAATACCTTACACAGACCTTTAATGCAAGAGCAGGCATAAGCCCTGGAACCAAGCACAAATCACAGCCAGAAAGCATAGTAGGTATTTGCACATCTTCTACAAGATGACTAAATTTTCCCTGTCAAAGAAGTGGCACAGAATTTAGATTAAGCAATTGGAACAGATTTTTTTTTGCTGTACCTAGCCAAGTCTCTGAAAGTTTTGCAGTATTTCAGGTAAAATATTTAGTAACTGATGCAAGCCACTATAAACCCCCACACTGTGTTTTGGTAGGCTGCGTTAGAACAACCCAATGCCCATTTCCAGACCCCCTGCAAATGAGTCGGGGAGTTAGAAAGAACCAGCAAGCAGCTGTCAGGGCTTTGTTATAAAATGGAGGTAGAATTTCTATTAATCTTCACCAGTAGATCCCTATAAGTGGACTCCTACTTTATGGAGATTAATCAGCTCCAAATAAAATTGTGCAGTTTTAGATGATGCTCAAAGTAAGGATGAAAGCAGAGGATTTTTTTTCATAGCACGGCAGGAACTGTGGTTCTGTGGAGGCTTCTCACCGAGACAAAACCCATCCTCTTTGAGAAAAGAGGGCTCACAGTGTCTCTTGAGCGGAGATGAGTTAGACAAGACTGATGAGAAAGCTCAGAAGACAGCCAGGTTTGCTGTGATCCAGCATCAGACCCAGATCAGGAGGCCCATCCTTTGGCCTCCCAAAATCCTGCCACTCCCACTGCGCCCAGCAGAGATTGTGTTTGCCCAGCAGCAGCATCAAGAAGGCAAAATCGTTGCTCCTGACTCTCTCCATAGGGGAACTTAAGTGGAGGATCCTCTGACAACCTCCATAAGAGCATGTTCTCATGACTTTTGCTGAGCTGGAGACACTGACCCAAGAGCACGGGCCTGTCAGGGGAACAAGTGATTGGCAGTTGCTTGTCGCTGGAGAAGCCAGGGATCTACTGTCAGCCTGTTCCATTGCACTTTGGAGCACAGCAGGTCCTCAGCACTTGCTGACTGTTCTCTGAATGGGGCTGCCAAGGCTGCCAGAAAATTGGTTATGTCCAAAATAAAAAAGGATAATGTCCCTCCCTACTCTGAGCAGTGCAAAACCCTGCCCTCAGCCGCATGAGCTAGGCTGCCAGGAATGGCTTTTCTCGTGACAAGAGGGAGGCAGGATCTCTCCACCGCAGTCCAGAGGGCACTAGGAAAAGCAGAAGCTGCATCTGTAAAGATAATCCACAGCTGGGGCACCTGCCCAGCTGAAAAATACCCCTGCTCTATAGTGGTACATTTTAGTTACACATAAACTTTTTAGATCACTCTAAGCATGAAAACCTGAACCACCCAGCCTTCCAAAGCCAGATGTGCACTTGAACCCACTCAGAGCTTGTTATCTTCTATCAGGTAAGACAAGATATTCACCTTTCTGTCCCCATAAATGACACCCTGGGCAACCAGAACTTTTCCTTCACTTACTGAGATTAACTCACTTACCAGGAGACTAAAGGTATGAAAAATCTTGCACTCCTTTGCTTTCTTTCGTACTTAATAAGAAAAAATTAGTTTCCAGAAATGTAGCTCAGGTAACAGAGCATTATGCAGGGAGCAACTGTCTGAAGAAAACAGTCTCAGCTCTAAATGACGCTGGTAGCAGGGCCAGATTTGGGACTGGAGCCTCCTGATACCCTGGAGCATCCTACACCTAGCTACTAGAATTGCCTTTACCCACGGGCAGAGACATTGGTTACAGTTAATGATACAGAGAAAAAAAGCTAGCCTGTTTCAAAACAACGATGCAAGCCTTACATGAAGAGGGCTCCAGTTTTGCACTGAAGGAGTATTTCTTGAATTCATTTTTTGTGACTCCTGTATAAAACACTATGTTGCCTGAAAGGTAGGTAGTAGCAGTGTACTGGTTGCGACTTTTGTTCCTGAATATTATAGTGACTTTAAAGTCACTGCCAAGGATTGCCTTTTGCACTTGGAATTCCATGTCCACATCCGTTTGTGGCTGATACGTGGTATCTTGGGTAGCTTGCTTTTTAATGCCATACATCACAGCAGTCTCAAGAGCCAGTCTCTCCTCCTCTGAGCCTAGAAATGAATGAAAATCAAATTTAGAAAAGAAACAGAAGTACTGCATTAGCCCACTCACCGATCACAAGGGGGCACCTGCCACAGTTTATGGTAGCTGAAATGAGTGGATGAGGACGGTGAACCTTCCTGTGGTAAAGTTAATATTAGAACTTCACAGCTTCCAAGTAAGCTGGTGTTAAGGGTTCAAGCCATATCAGATAAACTGATGTAGCTTAATTGATATTAATGGAGCCACGCTGATTTACTCTGTACAAACATCTGGCCTGAGTAAGAAATGTCTAAACAGCTGTACAGAGAGCCTTGAGCTGTTTTGAATGCTTCAAGTTACTCCATGACTACCCTTTGTTTTCACTACAGCTTACTCAGTCCAAAGCGTTTCTAAGTAGCAAAGCTTGTGCTCTCATCAAGGCATCTGCAGTGTTGCTGTGATGGAGTTGCAGACAAATGAAGAGTTCCAGAGGGCACCTTGGCATCTTTTCATGACTCCGTGTCAGTGCCAGCAGTTTGTAAATTCACCATACAAGATCTGACTGAGGTAAATTTACATCGGTATGGTCCCAGCCCATTTCAGGTTACCTTCTTGGAACTTGTACTCCTCAGTAATCTCCATCATTCCATCACCTCCAACTTCCTTGGTCACAATCAACTGCCCAATATGGGTCGTGTCAATTTTTTCTATCACTTGGATTCCATTTTTCTCCCTTCTTGAGTAAACAATATCACTATTCACCTGTAAAATCAAATGAAAAAGGATCAAGGTACGTGGAAGTAGAGAGCAAAGGAAACCAGCCTGTCTCCCCTCAAAACAAAGACACATTGACACAAAGACCCATTAATTATTCACATTGAAGTCCCATGTTTAAAATTAGTCATGTGCTACAATAATGACTGGATGCATTTTACTATCAGCAGCTCCAGGACAACAGACAGTGTAAACCTAAGTAGGCTACAGAGATACTGTTCAGACTTGGGGAGCACGATTACACATTCCTCGCACCAAAAAGCTTTACATTGTAGAGGGGGGAATGCTTCACAGATAAAATATCTTTATTCTCTCTGTCCTAAGCTATATGCAATTCAATTACAGACTTCCTCTACAGCTGTTGCAATTCTGGGCACAGCAGTTCTGGTGGTGCAAGAGGTTAAAACTCGAGACCAAGCCCTCTCGCTCCTCATGGAGATATTTCTCTCTCAGATCTGCCAATCAAAACACCCATGTGAGCTCTCCTTGACCCACTGCAGCCAAAAGGAACGTGGTGAGCAAAGACTTCTTCAAAATCACTGCACCCATTTTGACTGAAATAAGCAAGGGAGCCTTAACATAAGCAGCTGTGCCGGCAAGCCTGAGAAGGACAAAACAGCTAATGAGGGATGAAGATGAGCAGCTAGAGCTAGTGACTCATTTGCCAGCATAGCTGGAATCTGGGAAGGATAAATGACCACAGCCTGAAGTTTCATTGGAGCCACAGTAGCTTTTTCTGCTTATTACATCGGTGAACAGAGATTAGAGAAATCTTTGTCATTCATTAGAGCCATATTACCCCTACTGACCCACATGTCAAAATATAATGATGAGATTTTTCTTTGATGTGGGGTATACATGAAATAACTTCTCAATGCATAAATTGCAGTTGGGCCCTATCTTCTGTCTCACCTATGGTCCAACTGGTATCACTCAATGCACTAAAAATTTTCAGGTATGTACCTCAGCATAGACAAAAGGAGCGTCAAATTGGAAGCAAACGTGACCATGTTTAATGGCTTGAACTGAGGCTGGTCCACACCTGTACATACCTATGGGGAGAAGAGAGATAAAGTGAGAGATTAAATTAACTAAACCCCATGTCACAATCTTACCTTTTCTTGAAGAAAAAGAATTCTTGGGGTTTGGTGAACTCTTTTTAATAGTTGACAGGGACTCCTAACCAAGCAGTGAAAAGCTTGATTTCTGTTACCAGCCCTCTAAACAACAGACTCAAGTCTGAAATAACCTAATGGTTTGGTACCTTAATGGCACCGTAAAGTCCACTGTAAACCTGAAGTGCTTGGAATGTAGTTACATCTGGTTTTGGTTAAAGCAGATAATTTTGAGAGAGCTCAGTTATACCACAGCCTGAGAAAGATCTCACTGCAAATTTGCTAAGAATGTCTTTTAAGAACTGGGAAATTAAGGACTGGGAAGAAATAGCAGTGGCTTTTCACTTTTTGTCTCCTGCCTACAGCCTGCTCAGGAAGTTTAGTAAGACATAAAATAAGACATTTATGCAGACATAAAATGAAAGAAAATTAATTTGATTAGGTTCCTGTACAGGTTCTTTAAAATTTTAGAAGCCATCTTTTGGCAACAAGACCACATCTCTTCTGTACCAAGCAGGGCACTTCTCAAGCAGTATTTTGTGCATATGCAACATGAGCAGTGTTATAATAAGGACAGATTTATTTTAGAGCTCCAAACAAATCAGAAGGCCCTGAGCACAGGTGAGTGTCGTTGTTGCAAGAAGTTGTCACTGGCCATATGGTGCCACTGGCTCAGCTATCATCGGTTCATGGTTTGCCATGAAGAGCCCAAGCATTGGAAAGAGAGCTAAGGAGGATTTCAAGCAGTATTACCATCACTGGTTTCTTGGGGTGTCCCATCAACAACCTGCCATCCCCCAAAACCAACAGGAAGATCTGGTCTGGTCATCCAAGCTTCATTCCAGCAGTGGTAGTTCCTTAGACAAGAGATGGAGCCAGAATATTAAATTATTGGAAAGAAGCATACAGACCAAAAAAACCCTGTGTATTTACGTCCTGCCATCGCTTCAATAACAACATTTGCCAATCTAGGTGTGAAAAAGTTGGCTTTTTTTTAGAGAACAGATTTTTAAGGTCTAAAAGTTTGGTACCTATCTGTTAAAAGCTGAAGGCCACAATCTCTCATTGTAGTTTCTTGACTGCAAGCTGAAGTAGCTTTTTGATACTTCTAATGGGATCTCAATGCAAATGTCTCAGAAAACTTTGCAGTGCTTGGAGATCGTTGGGGTATATGAAGAGCTACACAAACTGCAGTCCCTTTCCAGCCAGACACCTCCACTTCAGTCTGCCTGCTAAAGTAAGCTTCGAATCTTCTTCAAGCCATTGAAGCATGGTCTGCTTTATAACTCTTAAGACTGAAGCATTGGTACATTTTCTGAAGAGATTTGAGGATCAGCTCCATAATGTACACTGTGTAGCTTTGTTTTTATGACGCAAAATAAACAAGGTTAGCTGGTTTCCATGTTGGTTGAGAAAAAGACCCTGCACAGGCTTTATAAGATTATCCTCATTGTGGCTTCCTCATAGTCTTCCCAGTGTGTCATGCCAGTGAGGGGGGTCAGATCTAGAACATACAGCTTTCCACAAAACTGCTGTGGGCCAGGTCTGCCTTTAGGGCCCAGGACAGTGTGCTCAAAGTGGAATTTCTGAGAACTGTTCATCTAAGCACTCAGGGCTGACACGCCCTCGCTGGCTGGATGATGAGGGGAAAAAAAACCAAACCACTACAACACCATCACTGTATGCCCAGAATGTTTCCAAGAGGATCAGAAAAGACAGACAGATCTTGTAACTCCCTGCGATGCTACCAGCACTCAAGGGACAGCACAGGCAAGAAGAAAAGACTGTCTAGGAAGAGGGTCTTGCAGTAAAGCCAGCAAGGTGTTTGCATTTCATTACTGCAAAAAATAAAAGAAGGAAGAAGTATAGAAAAGGGCAATTTTGCTTGCAAATTATATATATCCTACAGCAGATTTGAATAAAAATATATCTGTGTAGCTGCTGATACAGCCCCTAGTACATGGGATGATATTAGCAGCTGAAATGGGGACTGTTAAACTCTGACTATTCCATGAATAATAGGTGAAAACCAGCCATGGAGCAGAGTCGGAAGGATCTGAGGCTTGTCTAACAAGACATTTCAAAGTGGAAATGAAAGCTTGGATCAGGGTAAAACTTGTCAGTTAGGAGCGTTAATGAAGCAGCACTACAGAAAAAGGAATTATTCAAGGAAAATGACGCACACTCAGAGAATTTTTGATGTTGCTGAGAGTAGTCAATGCTGAATCATGCTCGCAGAGTTTTGCTGAGGGCTACCAGAGAATGAGGACACACTTTGTGGTAGGTGGGTTTTTGAAAACTGTTTTGCCAACATGGGAGAGAGACAATCCCTGCCCTGAAGCCTTCACTGGTTCGCTTCGAATCAAACCCAGATGTGTCATTGGCTTTCAGTTCTGCGAAAGAAGAAGCTGAAGAGCAGGCAGGAGAGAAGGATGATAAAACCAAAGGGGGATAACAGTGTGGAAAATGGCAGCTCTGCTTCAATTCTGTAATTAGATAATGTAGTTTTTAATATATATTTTTCTATATCCAACCTAGGGAACAGGATCTTTCTTATTGGTTTCTATTGGTGTGGTGTTGGCGCAACAGGACGACAATTCCTATAGGTCTGCTGCCATGCAAATAACAAATACAGGTAAGGATAGTGGATGTGGATGGACAGAAAGATATTGCTTGTAAAGCACATGAGCATTAAGGAAAGGAGGGTGAGGGGATCATTTGCCTCACTGAAAAGTAGCAGAAACCTGTCTCTGGGAGAAGTGAGCACAGCTGAGGATCTGGCTCCACAGCCATGATTTGTTAAACTGATTCTGTAGTTCTTATATTCTACAGCAAGCCTGAGACATTAAAGAAAGCAAGAATGGCTACACAGATCAATGTAGTGACCATTAAATATTTACAGAGATAATTACGAATAGACTAAACAAAGCAATGGGGAAATTAATAAAAGATGACCAGGTGGGTTTTATGCCTGGAAGACAATTTAAGAAGGTTACTTCGTATTGCTTATGAGACAGGCACATGCTGGAAACAGCTGCTGCCCTTTCATTAGCTAATAAGCTCAGACATTGGGGTTGAGATTGTTGCTGATAACATTATTAAGAAATTAGGGAAAAGTGAGCTGGACATGAATGGGTGAACAGATACCTCAGAATGGCTTTCTCTACAGGCTTGGACATGGATGAACCCCCATGCGTCTGCGTGACTTCGAGCAAGTTTCTGCTGAGGTACTGACGTCAGTCTGCTTGGACCTCACAGTAGGAGTGAGTCTTGATTCCGGTCCAAGAGAAATATTCTTTAAGTGTCTTTATATCATCATTAAGAAAGACAAGGAGAACAAAGTAAGGGGATGGAGGCAGTACTGATGGGTCCAAATCCGGCCAGCTTTATAAAAATAACTTTTTGCAAAGTCTGTGTAATTTTGTATATGTGTTCTGTTGTTTTTGTTGTTGTTTTCTATCCTGAGGGAGAAGATGATCTTTAATAAAAATAAATAAATGTCAGATAACATTCAGAGGGAGACCCACACTCAGAGATTGATTGGACTAAAAATCCTGGCTCCAAGTATCCCTGAAGTCTGAGAGTATTTAAAACCTGAAGACAGATCAGCTCCAGCAATACAAGGCAATAGAAATGATATATTAATAAAGAAAAAGAGCTTTGCTTCCAGTTTTCAGGAGATTATAAATAAAAGTGAGAAATATATTTTTAAAAATCATTATAAATACCTTGAGCTTGTCCTCTTAAAAAAAAAAGAAAGAAATTAAAAGAGACATTAAAAATAATATCAAGGTTAAGACACAAGCCATTTAAAGTCGGCATGTGGGCTACCATGGAGTGTCACAGAGTAATGAAGAGAAAGGACACAGAGGAGAAATGAAAAGAGGTGCGTAATATATTAAGTCATGCCCAAAGGGTTATGTGCACCATGTACTAGTAAATGCACCAGGAGGATAAAAGATGAACAAGGCAGTTCAAAAAGTAATCAAGCCAAAGAAAAGCAAACGTAGGATGGAAGGTTGAAATGTAGCGTGAAGCTGCATATGCATTTCAGTGGAACAAGGGTGATTTGGGATGAGCTGGCCCAGTCCCAAAAGAATGGAAAAAACCGGGATTGAATTAAGAAGTCTTGGGAAACAGCTGGGAAAAGAAGAGGTAGGGAGTAAAAGAAAATGTCAAAAGTGGATGAGAGGCGTTTCAGGGATCAGGTTAGGAGAAGGGAACAAGAAGAGATGAGACAGTGAAAAGTCTGAAGTGTGGCAATGATCCATTACTGGGAGTATATGGACTGAGCAGTGAGGCACAGTCGCTGGGTCTTGTTTCATATCATTTACAGGCAGAGGAGGTTTCGGAAGAGGGACTGTTCCTTTACAGCTCTGTGGGCCACAGAAGGACCAGCCCCAGGAGGCTTACTGAGGTCCTGCTATCATATCGACCAGATGAAACTTAGCAAACTGGGAACCCCAAGGTTCCTAGCAGGAGGGAACAAGGCAAATAACAGCACCACAGGACTTCAGTAGAGTAGGCTTTGGCCTGTTTAAGGTCCTGCTTGGGTGAATCCCATGGGAGGCAGTTCTGGGTAGAAGATGGGCCCAGGAGAGCTGGTTGTTTTTCAAGGGTTACCTCCTCCAAGGTTAAGAATGATCCATCCCCATGTGCAAGAAATCAACCCCAAGGGGGCACAAGGCCTGCATGGTGTACAAGGTGGTCCCAATTAAAGTCAAACAAGCGCACAAGAGGTTGAAGCAGGGACAGGTGACCAGGAGGAATATAGAGACACTGAGCATGCAGGGACAGGTTTAGAAAAGCCAAAATCCATATCAAACGGAGTATGTCAAGGGGTGTGAAGAGCAGTAGGAAAGGCAAGCACATCAGGATCAAAAGGAAGACTAAGGAAAATGTGGTTCTGCTGCCAAATGGGACTGGGGACCTGATGACAAAGGTCTAAGAGAAGGCCAAAATATTCAATGTCATCTTTGCCTTGTTTTTTACAGTTAAACCTTGCTCTCAGGAATCACAGCCCCTGAGACCAGTGTGGAAGTTTGGAGTAATGAAAATTTACCATCTGTAGATGAGGAATAAATTAGAGAACATTTAAACAAACTGAATACACAGAAATCCAATGGATCTGATGAGACGGACCCAAAAGGGCTGAGAGAGCTGGCCAATGCACTTACGAGTGTAAGACCGCTTGTATCTATGAAAGGTCATGGTGACTGGGGGAGGTTCCTGAGGACTGGAAGAAAGCAAGTATCACTCCTTTCTTCAAGAAAGAGAAGAAGGAATACCCAGGGAACTACAGATTGTCAGCCTCACCTTGATCCCTGGGAAGGTTATAGACCAAATTCTTCTGGAAAACATTTCCAAACCTATTAAGGACAAGGTGATTAGCAGTCAGCATGGATTTACAAGGGGCCAGATGTGCCTGACCAACCTGATAACCTTCTCTGATGAAATGAATGAGTGGACAAGCAGAGAGCAGTGCATGGGGGTCGATTTCTCTTTTGACTTTGGCACCATCTCCCAGAACATCCTCATAGACAAGCCACTGAAGTATAGACTAGATAAGTGGACAGTAAGGGGAAATTGAAAACCAGCTGAACTGCTAGGATCAGAGGATTGTGATCAGTGGTGTGAACTCCAGCTGGAGCCTAATCACTACTTGTGTACCCCAGAGGTTGATACTGGTCCAATACTGCTTAATATCTTCATTAATGACCTGGAGAGATCTACTATACCTTCAGCAAGGTTGTTGATACAGAAAACTGGAAAGAATGGCTGATACACCAGAGGCTGTACATAAGGAGACACTAAGAAAGCTGCGGCTGTTCTGCCTGCAGGTGGGAAGGCTCAATAGGATCTTTTCCATGTGTGTAAATGCCTGGTTAGGGGAGCCAGGGGAAGAAGACAAAGCCAGACTCTTCTCAGTGACCCCCAATGACAGGACAAGAAGCAATGGGCACTAATTAAAACACAGGAAATTCTGTCTGAACGTCAGGAAACACTTCTTTACTGTGAGAATGGTTAAGCACTAGTACAAGTTTCTCAGAGAGGTTGTGGAGGAGTATCCATCCTTGGATATACTCAAAACTTGACTGGACACAGCTCTGAGCTGCTCTAGCTGACCCTGCTTTGATCAGGGGGTTGGATGACTTCCAGGGGTCCCTTTGAGTCCCAACTATTCTGTGATGCTGTGACACAAGCTTCAGATGTAAATGAACCTAATTGTTTTCCTTAGATTCCCTCTCGGTAGCAGGTTATGGAAATCATATAAAAGAGGTTACAGCAACATGTTCCGTCATTTTCTCCACCACAGAATGGGTTTATTACAGTTTTAATATAAAGACTTCCAGAGAATGCTATTAATGAGACATACTGATGAGCAGCTATGCTGATGAGTTGAAGATATCATTGACACAAATCAGGTATATTAACACTGAATAGGACAAATATCTCCTGATTATAGGAATATAGAGGTCACATTAACTGCTTCACTCTGAGGAGGAGAGGCTTGAGGCCCAATAACCCACACATAATTTCTACAGAACAGAGCATATAATCAATATATACTACACTTCTCCTGTCAGACAGGTGATAGTAAGAATTCAAGGAGCAAGTCAGAGGACTGTCTTTTCCAAAAGAACATGTAGACTCCATTTCTTGTTCCTAGGGAGTTTTCTCTTTATAAATCTGGCAATAGCATTTCAGTACCTTGTATGATACTTTGGCTTGTTTCTTTTTCAGCTGAACTGAGTTCATTTGGGAAAGTACCTGTTTGCAACAGTGACTGCATGTACAGTGTAAAACCAGCCTAAAAATGCAGGAACTGGGCAGAAGCAGAACAAGAAGGGTGTTTTTCCATAGATATTGAGGTATCCCTTTGAGCCTGGCCCCAGAGTGATGGAAGTGCCCATCCTACCCCTTTCAATTTTTAGAAATGACCTGGCCCTAAGGTGCACAAACCCATTCCAGCTCTCCTCCAGTGTTCTTAAATGTGCACTGTACAGTAACGTTAGTATTGGGATCCCCTAGGTTTTGTCTCTTTAGATGACAAGCACTTCATATTAGACAGTGTACTAACAATCCATTCATTCTGTTTTACATAAGCTAGCAGTGCTCTTTAATGCACAGAGAAATAAATACACCACAGGTATTGCTGTCATGTTTTTTACTACTTACACAGCGCACATATTAAAGGCATTTGCCAGGAGAACTCACCAGACAGAGTCTTTTGTAATTTTGGTATCCAATTTCCCTTCGTCATCCAGAAAGAAATCCAACTGTAAATTGGCATTGTTATCATGGGCAGAAGAATAGTTGGTAATGAGTCTTGCAGGTATCCCCAAGCACCTCAGAACTGTGGCAAAGACAGAAGTGTGATGAGAAGGACAAATACAAAGACTGTACTCATAGATGACAGGATGAGAGGAGAGAAACTATTAATAACTAGAACAATATGGGAAAACTCAAACCAACCCAAATGTTTCCTCCTATCTGTCTTTATAGAGAATATGTTAAATACTTTATTTGGACCCAAAATGATGAGCATTCGAGATATGTAATGGTACAATGGTTATCACCTAAGCAGCTGATTACCAATAGTTTTAGAGCAGTCTTGCATAGTGACCACACTGTAGCTAATTTTAAGGCAAATCTGAGTGCAATGGGTCAACTGCGTGACCAAGTGTGGTATAAAGAAAAATGAGTCTGAGCTTGCAAGAAACGCAAAATATATTATGCCTCCTAGTATCAGTAACCCAGGAGAATCATGAGACTGTGCTAAAAAGAAAATTAATAGAAAGTATCTCCTCTTGGTTGATTTGGAGTTGGACATCTGCTGTCAGAAGGTATCTGGCAAACACAAAGAATAAAGCAGAAAATTATTGCTAACAAGGGGGGAAAGCTGCATTATTTGCAAGGGAAATGTCAGAGTTAGAGAGTCTGAACAAAATGCATTACATAATTTGTATTGATTGCTAAGTAATAGTATTTTGGAGTCAATAGTCTCTTCCCATAAAGGATCTTAAAAGGAGGATAAAAAGAAAAGAAGCCTCTACCCCTGAATCTCAGACCATCGCAACGTGGCACTGATGACTCTTCTACCCATTTGACAAGCGGTAAATTTGGGAAATGTGGAAATGCTCTGGCTACATGTGAAGTGCAGTAGTGCATCGTTAGGCTTCTGTGTTTGTGGTGCACTCTGGCTGATAAATAAGCATGGAGCACAACCCCGGGGGGGAGTGGGGCTGCAGGGTGACACATCATCTCCACTTCTCCAGAAGAAATATTTTGTCTCTCAGCCAAAAAAAAGTTCCTGTTTTCCAATTTAGGAGCCAACATGGTTCTGCAGAAAACAGAGGGGTTTGTTTGGTTTTTTTTTTGGAAAGGGAAAACATTTTTATCGAAAATCCTATTTAAAAATAGTTCCAATGCTGCAATGTTGAGCAGCCCTTGCTGCTACTGCTGGGTTTTGTATATTCATTAGTGTCACTGCTGTGACTCCCAATAAAGTGTAATGCTGCACATTCATTTCAAGTTCCTGGATGACAAATTACCTGGATGCATCCAATACCATATGTACCTATTGATTAAACTTAATTCAAGTGACCTCCCAGGTTTCCAGCACATGAGCCATCAGGGCTCATTGAAAATAATTTGTCTGACAATTTCAAGATTAATGATCATTTTTCAGAATGTTTTAGCATTTTTACAGCTGACTATCCAGAGTGTACAACATGGTAACCTTGGAAAGCTGGACTGGCCATAAAGATACAACATGACCTGAGAAAGACTCAAAGTCAGCTCAAAATAACCCTTTTAGTTGCACGCAGCTGTTCGGACCCTTGCTGTTCTCTCTGTGCAGTGGTCAACAGCTGGATACATCAGTGGATACCTGTCAGATCAGCCACTGGACAACATTTTCATTTCATAATGTTCAACAAATTTCAGCAATCCTTGCAGCAGTACAAAGTGCCAGGTCTCTGACTTAACTAACTTAGCTTCATGGTGGCCTGTAGACAAACCACTGCGTAGTGGTGATTCAGGGCCAGTGCAGGGGCAAGGTGGGAGAACTGGTGTGTGCGTCTTTCTGTGATCTGGAGAAATCGAGATGAGGCAAGAGTCAGAGAAGACAAAGTGGCCTGTGGCAGCCACTACAAGGAATTGCATCCATAGGAAATATTTGCAAGAGCATTTTTGAACCCATTGCATTGCGCAGAAGCTGGGGAGAATCAAGTACAGACCACGTGACCTCAGACAGTGATGGAAGTAGATGTCTCTCAGGTTCTTTGGATGTGTGCGATTGCTCATTATCCCACTGCACCAGGAATAAAATGAACCATTTTATGTGTTGAAGGACAGAGCACCTGCCAGCACCTCCACAAAGCAAAACAGGAACCTCTCCAGATGTATGAAAAAGAAGCAGAGATGCCTGAAACTGCGTCTCCCACCACAGCTGCGAGAAGCCTGTGCAAGCAGAAGGCTAGGTGGTCAGATGCCACCTTTGTTTCTGAAGTCCTTACTGTTTTGAATAGTTTTTGAACTACCTCAGGTGACTAAAATGAGTCATGAAATTCAGTTTTCAAGCTTGGATGAAAATTATGCACAAAATGAAACACACATGTACAGAAGAGGCAAAAATAAAGTGAAAAGACAGAGATGTCCAGGGCTGCCTGGGGGTGAAGAACCAGTCTGTAACTTGTCATTAATTATTCAATTTCCGTGTTTGCTGCAGAAGATGGGTGATTCATACCCTTCATTTTTGATAGAAATAAAAGATAAAGAGAAGTATAATGTGATTCCTTGAGACAGCAGCATATGACGGTAACATGTGACAGTACTGAGACGTGACAAACAGGAAAGTTTCATGGAAAGCTTTTCTGTAATTTCCTTTTCACATCTTAAATACAAGGGCCAAAGCTTAGCCCTTCAGCTGTGGCTGAGAAGGGCTACTTGATGCAAAGTAGGCTCCAAGCCTGCAGAAATACCCATTGTGTCCCCCATGGTCCTAAGCTGATCTGGTCCCCCCAAGTTTGATACTTAAATGTGTATGTTGTAAGCACTTCTAAGGAAGGTCATCTGGGTTTAAGATAGACGTTACTTTTAATTTCTGTTTGGCTTCTATTGGCCAGTGCCACAAGCATATGAACTGCTTGACTGGCTACACTGGCATTTGACATAAGCATTGCTTCCAATGGCTGGTCCCCATTATCTGTATAATGCACATTTTTTACACTTCTAGCGTCTTTCTTGGCTGCTAATACACTGCTGTGTGTCCCAGTGTATTAGCAGATGATGTTATTAGAAAACACTAGGCAGTAAAGAAGTGGGACCCATCCAACTCTGCTTTCCCTACTGGATTTTAGAACCTGCAACACCACATTTGTGGCAACATTGGAATTCTAGTTTGAGCAAGTGTGTTTAGACCTTATCTTGTAGTGCTAGACAATTTATAAACCAGGCTAGCACTTCCCTCATTGTTCTGGCTCACAGACTCCATAGAAAATGTTAACAGTGCTCAGTAGACAGATACTAGGACAGTACATGTCAATTTTGCTAGGAACAATCCTCAGTAGGTAAGATTTGACCTTTCTGGAGCAGAAATACCATCACATATCCCATGTTGGGTAATACTTTCATGTTGCAGGTCTAGATAACAAGCCCACTGTTCATCTCAGATTTCCTAACAGAAATGTGGACGGTGCCAAAGGACTAATTTTCTCTCCCCCAAAATTACCCTCATGAGTCATTGAATACATTTTACTGAACCAATAAATAGTTAACAGATTTGTGTGGAAGAGCAGCCAAACTGAAGGAGATGCCAAAGGTTTATTTAAAGACCACCTATTTCGGCCATGTATTTTTAAGTATCTCTGCTATTTACCCCTGAACACCGTGGAGATAGGAAGTATTTTAGATAGTTTAACCTAAAAGCTCTCTCTGTTATGCAAGAATTGCATAGCCGCGTGAAGCTTTTCTCACTGATACCTACATGTGTTGAAGACACCAGCAAAGACCCAGCACTGGCCGTATCGCACGGGTTGCTTAGAACTGTAATACTCCAAGAGAATGTCCACACTTCCCGTCCAGGCTGAAGGTGGGACACCGTAAGTGTATGTATTGTCCCAGGATCCAGCAATCACACCATTATCATCTCTGGAGTTGATCTAAAGGCAAAAGAAATGAGCATTAGGGATGTCAAAGTCTGAATAATAAAGAGCTCTTTAACCCAGCAGACAAAGATAGGATGGGAGAGACTGAAGGTAGCCAAGTTTAGGCTAGAAGTAAGACAGAAATGTTTAGTTATAAAGGTAGGAGATGAATGGAACAATCTTGCTAAGGGCCATGGATTCTCCATCTGCTTTTTTGAGCATTTTGAATTGAGCAATTTGAACAATTTTGAATGAAGGTCAGATGCTTAAAAATAATGGTGAAATTAAATCACCACACTAAGTATCCGTGTTGCCAGTTTAGTAAGTTTTATTAACATTAAATATGCTTACTACTATGTATTTTTGATAAACATGACCAGTAATACACTGATAAGTGAGCCTCAGAAATATTGAGCTGCATTCTTTCCTGGCATCAACTGCTTTTCAGTCCAGAGATTTTAATAAAATCACTCCAGGTTTACAGCAGATTGAGAGGAGAACCAGTCTACTGTTATTTTTAGAGTATAAACTTTCTTCGGTCCAGCACACACGAAAACAAGAAGGAATTTGCTGTGTAAGTTTTCCCCTGGTAAGATTGTACAAAACAAGAAGTTTTGCTGACTAATGGCTATACTGATAGGCATTAACGAGCAATACATCTCCTAGCTGCAATTTGAACCAAACCAGTTGAGGCTGTGCAAAAAGCTCATTCGCTCTGCACCTTTTAATTATGCTAATGTGGAACAGCTACACACCAGCCAAATAAATCACAATTCTCATTTAAAAGCTTTTGGCTGGATTAACTACTGGTTTATAATTAGAAAATCGACTTCCTGTGAACCCTAGGACTGAATAAAGATAAGTATTCAGAGTCATAACCAAAGGGTTAAGGGGTTGTGCCCATCTCACTGTTGTGGGAAACAAGCCAAGGAAAGAGGCACTTCAAGGACAGGGCAGCGTGTTGATCTTCAGACTCTCCTCTGGCTGTAAAGAGAGGAAGAGGGGGTGACTCTACCTGCTCTGCAACGTCAGGAAGCTTCAGCAGTATCCCAGCACAGGGGCACCTCCTCAAATGAGCTCAGCTCTACCACATTTCAACTTGAGCAAGAACGAGGGTAAGAAACACAGGTGGGACTTAGCACTTCTTGGCCACTTCTTACTGAGGTCCAGATTTCAGACAGCCAAAACTCCCACTCAACTATGGCCCAATTCTGCAGATTAGACCTAAAGTCCATTGACTCCTGGATTTCCAATGGTGAACTTCCCCTAAAATGACTGAGTGTCTCAAAACCTAAGTGATATCCAAGCCCTCTTTGGGTTCATACACTCTGCTATTCTGCCCTTAGGGCTACCATGGTCCCTGCACCAGGGACCCTTTACATCTGCTAGCCCAGTGATGAGGGGACCACATTAAATTCTTAATTCTGCTGAAGGTCTGAAGCCATGTTTCTAATTTCTGGGGTGAAAGAACTAACCAAAAAGTTAAAAGAGAAAGACAAGCAGGTGTGTTCTCAATACTTCTTGCTGAAGTTGTTCTATTTAACGTGATGCAAGATTCAGATGTGGCACTGAGAGGCCAGAGATTCCATTTCAGTGTCATTTAAGACAAAGAGCTCATTCTCTTACCGCCTGGGCAAATGCTGTAATAAGTGGGTTAAAGGATTATTCATCTCCAGCAGCCATGTTTTGTGGACAGTCTGTTTTAGTAGCTGACTTGGGACACCACCTGATGACACTAGGTCAATAACTAGACTATTATTCTGGGAAGCAGACAGCATCAGTTCGGACCTCTATAAGGCAGAGGAGAGGACTCAGCCTCTGCCTTCCACATCCTGGAAGTCATCCTGGAGTCTTCCATCTTGAGTATTAGGGATGGGGCTGCCTCTGTACCCGCTCCAACATGACTCCTGGTGCCTAGCAGCTGGAAAGAATGGAGATGTGGAAAGTCTTCTCCTTATCCTTTGCTTCTGGTAGTTTTAGGTACTTCCATTGTGGGTGCAGGAAGTTTTGTGGGCCCCATGTTTAAGAGGACAGCTGTCACAGTGTTTTCTTCTGGGGCCGATGTAGTGTATATGAATGTTCTCAGTGTGACTAGGCCTTTTGGGCTTAAAAATGGTAACACCTGCCATTGCAGTGTCTTAAGACCACATTCAGGTTAGTCTCTCAGTTCCTCATCCCAAATCCCACCCATCGTGCCACCTTGCCATCCATGACAGAAATAGTTTTCTCAATTATCTCAGCTCAGAAAGCGAGCGCAGCATTACAGGAAACACCATCATGCCTGCAGTGTGATGTCTCAGAGTGGGTTTCCTACCAGCGAGGTACCAATCTCAGGAAAAGGCAACGAGCCAACATAACAATTTCACTTTTAGTGGAGTGAAATAAAATGCCAGATCCCAGAGGTCAGACTGGACAATTTATCTGGCACCTGCTGGAGCGAGCACATTGGGGCATGATGGCCAATTAAACCAGCCTGGCTTTGATTTATGAGTCGCTTCTGACACACGTTAGGCGTCCATTACATACCACTGCAGAGGCAACACGGCAGATTTTGATAGGGTTTCCACGCCCAGAGAGCTCCAGTTCTGCCTTGTCCATCAGGAACAGGCAAGCATCCAGAACGTTTTCTTCAAACTAGATAAAAGAAAATTAAAAGGGAAACAGAGGGAAAATTCAGTCACTTTTTATTCTGGAAAGCAAAGGTGAAATTATTTTTCATTGCTGTTATAATAGCTGATCAGCTTCAAAATTAGCTGGCTAAGTCAAAGTTCTGTGTTTAAAAATACAAGTTTTCTTCTAGAACAATCTCCCATGTATGGCAAAAAAATGTGAGAGGCTGTGATGGAAAAGAGAGTGTAATTTTCCAATCAATCTTAGTCTGGTTTCCAGAAGGTTGAAATGGCAACACAGCCTTTCTGACAGGACATAAAATTTTAAGTGCTAACAAGTATATAATAGGAAGATATTATAATAATAACTACAAGAAGCTAGTGTGCTCGTGAAGGACTTCATGTCCTTCACAGATTCCAGACCTGTTAATTTCAGGACCTCCCTGACACAGCCGATGCTATGCTGCGAAGTTGAACAATAAGTGGTTTGCCAAAGCTAATTTGAAGATACATTTTAAAATTAATTTTTAAATCTGTTTGAAATTGACAAGCCAAAAGCTGATTATATAGATTAATCCTGGTCTACCAAACTTAGACATCAAAAATACCAAGTGACCTAAAGTAGTCTTCTTCAAAAATAGAGTGAAAATATACAGTTTCTTCGATCCAGCATGAACAAGCACAAGAATGAATTGAGGGCAGAGGTGCCTAAATAGACCAGAAACCATTTGTCACAGAACTTGCCCTGCACTGTATTTCATTTTCCTTAGGAGAAACTGCATAGCAAAGGGAAATACCTCGGTCCCCTGGAAAATGTTAGGAGACAGGGAAATGCACATTAATAAAACAAATATCTTCTAGACAGACAATCCTATATTGACATTCAGGGCTGTGACAGAAACTCCACGGAGCTTGTCCCCTTGCCGTTTTAGGTTTTACATTTCACGCTTGCATCCCTAAAGATGTGATTCACACTAGGAGGATTTTTGCTCTTGTGTTGCTACTAGAGCTGGATTGATTTTGCAACTGTCTCCAGCCTGGCTCAGGGCTCCTTGGCAGAAAAGGGCTGTCTGAGTTTTGCCTCCTGAGGAAAGCAAGCAAGAGCCCAGACCAAGCTGCTGCCTTGGCAGCCCAGGGAGAGGCAGAGGAGAAGGAAGCCTGAGACGAGAGAGCTGAAAAGGAAGCCCCAAAGAGTAAAGACTGATGCTGCAGGGAAAACAGGAGGGATGGGGGTCACATCCCAGGCAGCAGTCAAGCTCTGGCATAAGCCAAGAAAGCAGAGGCACCTCCACATTTCACCATCCTCAGCCACCTCCTGGCCAGGGAAAGTCCTTTGATTTGCCTCTGCCTCAAGCCTGCCTGGCTGTCATTCAGAGTACCACCGCCGTACAGATCCTTTTCAGCAAATGTCCTCCAAGGCAGCACACCCTGCTCATCATCACCCACACTTGCACTGAATTACTTTCTCTGGAGCAGAGGTTCACTAGTGAGTAACAACTCACCGTCTGAGCAAAACTGAATTCATGGTGTTTGGGTAAATAGGGAAAGAGGGATCAGCGTTACCCAGCGACCTACTCCTAATATTGTATCATCCCTGGGAAGCTGAATAACTGCATGGTAGATTCTCCAGTCCACTCCACTGATATGTGATGTAAACAATCTCAGGTGAATGACCATGCTGTGGAGACCCTCCTTCCCAAGAAGAATCCTCACAACAGATAATGTAAACTCTAGGCCCTTGCAGCAATCCTTCCTACTTCAAGTTCACTTTTCTTCTGATCTGGCCCAATGATTTATCACTTTCACCAGGATCAAAATCCGCTTTCTGCACTTCAAGTCATCAGCAGCGCCTAAGACCTGAGCTAGATAAATATGGAGTTTACCCTGCAAATTATATATTTCTCATCTATGGTTTATGAGACACCATCAATCTTGCCAGCATATACAGAAAGAATAAAGAGGAAAGAAATTGCTGTCAGGGTTGTTGCCTTCCACCTTAGTATTTACAAAATTACATGAATGCTTGTGAAATAACTGGATTAACAGGAGAATCAGACAAGCTGTAAAGTCTAGCTGCCTTATGCTGTTGCAGTAGAGTAGGATGCAGAGTAGCCTTAACTCTGAAGACAGTTTTGCCCTTCTTCTCTATCCAGGGATTTAAAAACATTAAATCAAACTAAATTAGTTTCTTGCTCTCACTCTTGGCATGAAAATGTTATCTAGTGGGAACTGGAACAGAAACATAGCATTTGTAAGGCTGAACATCCCTGAAATGTCAGAGGAACCAGAGCAGCATTAGGCAGCCAGGACAGGTGAGTGAACTTGGGCCAGGCGCAGGCACTGACTGCTCAACACAAGCTGAAATGAAAATAAACCATATTCGGGACCAAGGAACTTTGGCGGAGCCACCTGGGAAAGACTGCAGATGGAAAACGAGGCATGAGAAAACACACAGGCAAAGGGGCCCTGTCTGCAAACAGACATGCGTTGTGTTACAGAGCAGTGCGTTCGTCGGGCTGGCCTTCAGCGGGATCCTCCGGCATGCTAACCTGTCTCTAGTAGATGACCTTCCATTTAAATAAAGGTAAGAGGGGCTGTACCACACCTTTTGCACTGGTGGAGCTAGGGCTGTGTTCCTCACAGTCAGCTGCAGGCAGAGGTGGTCTCGTGTTGCCTATGGGCTGATCTGACCAAATGCACATGCCATAAAAATACATGTGCACAGTGGGCTGCAAAGCTAACGCAGCTCATCGTGGGGATATGACACAACTCACGATGGCAACAAGAACTATATACCCACCTGTTTTGTTTTATTTTTCTCAGAAAAAAACATTAAATGATCAATATAGCATCCAGCTCCTGATCTTTTTCAGCTAAAGAATTCCTATGTGCCTAGACTTCTTCCAGAGTCGAATTTCCCCTGAATCCCGTGGGCTTTCCTGAGTGACTAGGTATTTGTGCTTTCTTAGAAGAAAGGAATCACAGTCGTGTTACAAGGAACATCTCCATCCTCATTCACTACAGCCATGTTTCAACTGGTCTTTTGTTTTTTCTTCCTTGGTCCATTTTTCTTGCCTTTCCTCCTCTCATGTTGATGCTGCTCATTAAAGACAGCAGCTGTGACAGTCATCTCCCACTAGTAACCCAGTTTTGAACTGTATGTTCTTTTTTAATTTACAACCTGAGTTAAAGCTTACAGCTGTCGTCCAAAGCAGTTTTTTAGCCTAAGAATATTACCATGCACAAGTCTATCTGTATTTTTGTATATGACTATACACCTTTCACCTCTGTGACTGTATGTAGCCTTAAGCTTTTTACTTGCACAGTTGTACAGGGCTATATAGCATAAATACAAAATGCGTAATTGCATGCCCTATTCATAATATAGGCCTTGCTGCTAGTACTTTTACTCACTCACAGCAATGTTCTTATTCTTCATGTCCAGGATTGCTGAAAATGATGGAGATGCATGTTTTTAATGGTTGGAAATTGTCAGGGTGAGATCAGGAACATCACATACACTACCTCACTGAAACCAGAAGAATATTTCTCTATTGCTCTGCACTTTGAGATGTGTATTACACTCAAATGTTCAATTCCGTTAAAACTCTTTACCTGGGCCCCCTTAGATGTGTTTGCCACACTCAATTTTCACATGGGGATGTGACAGTGAAAGGTGCACTACAGCCCAGTGTGGAAATCATGCCCTCCATTTTCAGACAACAGAGGAATGCAAGTAGATGGCGAAGGGAACAGCCCTAACCTCCCAGACAGAACTCCCTCCTAGCAAAACCAAATAAATAATGCAGTTTCTCAAGGGAGGCTGGTGTTTGTGTCGGGAAGCTGCCAGATTTGCAGAATATAAGCACCGCAGGCCAAGCCACCATAGGCCATAAATTTAGCATCTCAGGACATAAATCCAGCAGCTGGTTTAAGCAGCACCTTCCACCTCCAGCCACTCGTTCCACTCTCTCCCTCTCCCTTACATCTGTCACGGAGTCAATCCCAGACCTAGGAACAGAGCAAGCCCAAAATATAACCCAAGGGAAAAGAAAAAAACCCAAGGAGATGCTTATTCAGCTGGATCAGCTCTCCAGCCTCGCTGCATGGCTGCGCAAGCACTTGCAGGGGGAAGGAAGGGCCAGGAGGGGGCATTTTTGGTCAACATAAAAGCACACCCAGCTTTGGCCTCAGGATCTGGTTCCACATCTCTTGTCAGAGGCACCATCAGCTTATGGAATTGCCCCCCCCCACTTATTTAAGGGTTATTTTTATCTCAGTCAGGGTGACAGTCAGACCCCACAAACAACAGCGCTGACACAACCAAAGGAATGGTGCAGAGGCAGGAACTCCCTAAGGCAGTGCTGCCGCAGGAAAAAAAGATGAAATTGTACCCTTAAACAAGGAAACAAGAGAGATGCGAGTTCAAAGAGCTCTCCAGGGCAAGCACACTGGCAATCCATCCAGCTCAAGCTTCGAGATTGTCTTTAGCTGAGGGAAAGAATGCAAAGCAAGAAAGCCCCTTTCTGCAAGGCCGCGCCAGGGACGTGCCACGAAAACTGAACGGATCCATCACTGTAGCACTAAGGAAATACTTCAACATGTTCTTAATTGCGCTGTTGTGAAAACCCAGGAGGTGAGATGTGCAGAGTTCACCATGTCCAATAACTGCCCATTGGAGCCCCTCTGAGTGACAGCTAGGGTTAGTTTTTCTTGTTTTGATTCTGCTCGTTAATGCCTTTTCCCCATTCTCACACAACAACTTAACTCTTCCATCCTGTAGGGATTTTCACACTGGTTAGTGCTTACAAACAGACTGAGGTAAAATAGACAAGCAGTAAGTGTGATGCTATTGAAGGCACACCAGTACCCCACACCAGCCTGGCAGAGGGTGTCACCTCCAGGCTGCAAAAGGCTACTGGAGACTGATGTTGCCAAGTCCAGGCAGCAAAGGGAGAGGTTCCCCCCCTTTGTCACTGTGGTGAGGAAATTTAAAACTCTAGGATGAAATCCCAGTTTGTCATAGGAACCCTGTGACAAGCTGACCCCCAAATTGATCAGAATTATTTCCACCAAGCTGCTAAAACTAAAACTAAAACTAAAAAAAGACAAAAAGCAATACAACCTATTACTGGAAAATGAAAAAGAAAAAAATAATCTCTGTACTCTTTCACTGAATTGGTTTGATCCTGAAACAGCAACAACGTAGCAGCAGAAATACTGCTTACTGTGGAAACCTCAGCTCATGATCGTAACTTTCAACAGGCAACCTCTAAGTATCTGAAATAATGCTCCTAAAACAAGATCCTTAAATATTAGCTATTATAACCATTGCTTTTCTGGATTAGGCATACACCCACTTCATACAATTTTAAAATTAATCCCCTTGTCTTTCTGAAGAAGAGACCAATAATGCACTCCAGAGCCCACAGTCTGGACCACAGTCTGGTGTCAATTGAACTCACTTGCTGTCCCTGCTGGGAGCAGCCAGAGAAGATCTAAATAGCTCACCTGACCATAACTCCAGCTTCTAAATTTTATATCGTTGATGTTTCCATGGAAAATGATACCAACATCATTCAGGACGTATTCTTCCCTTTCCTTCTCGTCATCCAGATACACAGCATCCTCTGCATCAGTTTACAAAAAAATAGATTTGCTTAGTTTTCATATAGGACAGATAAACAAATCTTAGCATATAATACACTTGTCTTTGATGAAAAGTGCCCCTCTCACATCAAGCAAGGAATTACTTGCTTCAACAGACTACAAGAACATGGAAATAGTGACCTCACTTAGGAATATGATACACAACTTAAAAGCATGCAAGACGCAAAAATGCCGACAACTCCTGCCTGTTTTCTCAGGATCTGTAAAGTCTGATTAAAATGTCACATCTTATCAAGAATTTTATGATTACTGTGTACCGCTAATTTAAAAGTTGGAACACCATGATGCAATTCTGCATCTGTACAAACAGATCAAAGAACAATTTCAAACCTATTAATGTTAATGGAAAACAGCTCAAGTCAAGAGATCTAAAGAAAAATCTGTAATGCATTAAAAAAAATGGAATACAGTTTTTACAGTATATTAACAGAAAGGTTTGATTGCTTTTTCTGTACGTAAGTTATTGACTGGAGTATCACTCCCCCATGCAACTTGACTGACCAGCTAATAGGAGGAGAAATTCAAGTGTCCAGGTGAAAACTGGAAGCAACTGGAAGAGAACTTTAACAAAACATATACAAAAGGTATATCCTAGATTGGTCTTATATCAAGAGTCAGGAGCATAAGTGTGGACCCTCTCCCTGCAAACATGATTCACATAGGTAAATAATTATTTTAATTAATATTATAATTAAATATGTATTTAATTAGTATAATAAATATTAACATTCATACATAACTCTGAATGACATGAAACTATTCAGACATTCACAGGTAAGTATGAAGCAGATCGTGATTCTGTGACACTAGAATAGTCGAGGATTTCTTTCCTGTACCAATGCTTGTATTTTGAGACTAAGAGATGCAGGTTAACAATTAACAGTATTGGAATTAATTAATTTGAGGAAATCAGTAATGTGGTACCAGATAGCAAATTAAAGGGAAGTAATAACCTCTGATAGTTTCATATGGGCAAGTACAAAACTACCACTCACTACTGCCATAGTGGATTCTTTAGCATCCCAATACAAATTACTAAAGGATCATTTAACTTTTAAAAGCTTATTGACTACTTGTATTTTGTTGAAATGCAAATCTTATTTGTACTTCCTTGTAAACCTCATCCTCAACGGCTTCTTCATCTGCCCATAAAACTGCAATTTGGCTGAAAACAAGCTAAAATCTGAGCCCTCTGAAAAAAATCAATGGCAAAACTCACACTAGCTTCAGTTAGGAGAAGGATTTTGCCAAACTACATACCTGACCCTTCTGGAAGTTTTTGTTTTCTCTGAAGATGTATTTATGTGTCTATGTCTACACATATAGAAGGGATTATGCATAGATATAATGACCTCCACACTGGTGTGCAAGGAATGATAAGGAAAGATGTAAGAAGCCTTTATCGCATTTAAGGAGATCAGTGCCTGCCATTATACTTTTGACAGGGTTTCTGTACAGGCTCTGCAGGCTACATCTGAACCCGAGCAAACACCGAAGTGGCAGGTTTTGGCAGCTTTTCCCAAAGGTGGGCAGGTCTGAGACCCAGTCTTGCATGTGGCAGGCTGGTGGCATTCCCCCGGCTTCTAAGAGCTGGATCATCAAGAAGTTTTTTTATAGGCTTGTCATTACCCACGACCTGCACCCAGGCACAAAGCAGAAGATCATGGGTTTATTATATTCAGAGGCTACCAGGTGAAAGAGAGCATTAAAACTTGACAGTGAATCAAAAAGCTGCAGTCACTTATGCCAGCAGGGACACTCATACTTACAAAACTCTGTATTACATGACTTTTCTGAGGTCCAACTCCCAGCTCTAAACAAGTTCTGTGTAACATCCCACTAAAAACGTTGAAGATGTTACTGATCATCTAGGCTCCATTAGGCTGGATCTGCCTGGTCTGCTGATTGAACAATCACATGTGTTCTCTCACTGAGCTTTGGATTTTATTAAAGTACATCCATACCAATGGCACGGAGAACGTATTTAAGGAGAACTCACATCTTCTGTACAGTTACACATTCAGTGGAGCGTGTGCTGTTGCCTTCTTTCAGGGATTAAAAATATCCATATTGATCCGGATGGTATCAATTGAGATGCTTATGTTATTTCAAGACTGCATGATCTTTGCTAAATCAGATGAAAATTGATTAACTTCTCTGTCAATTATTTTAAAGTATTTGTGTTTTTTTGATAAAGTGAAAAAGCATTCTGTGTTTCACAGGAAAGCCAGGTGCTTTGATTTTTGACAGCTTTCACTACTCTTGAGACTGTTTAGAAGAAAATACGAAGCATTTGTGGCTACTTTGATGCTAAGCAAGCTCTACATAGTAGAACTCCTAATTATTTTGTGCAAGTGGAGGCTCACATCTGACAAACAGAAGAATTCCATGGAAATGTGCTGGGTTTGTTTGTTCTTTAGCAGTTTACATTTTTCTTTTTACTCACTTCTTTTATCCTGGGAAATTACTAAGACACTAGCAATGCTACAAAGAAGCAAATTAGCCTCTATGTTTCCCTGTTTGAAGATGGATAAGGTGAAAATACACTTCACGTGAAGACTATTGCAGGCGAGAAATCCCACTGAACACAGGCTCCTTGTAAAGAGATGAGGAGCCCAGAGCAGCCCTTGCAATTTGGGAAGGTGTATGAGCATGAGAGGACCCTACCCAGTATGGGGAGACCCCATCCCCAGTGCAGCAACCACCTGGAGCTGGAAACGTTATTTCTTTGTGCTGTGACCACTGAGCACAGCAGCACCAGCAGACAGGTGGAGGCAGCAGGGTTGTCCTGAGCACCCAGCCTCCCTTCAACACGCTCCCGTGGGAATCCAGGAATGCAAGGGTGGGCCTCATTGGAACCACAAAACTCCCAGGGATCTTTCTGGGAAGAGGACAGTGCTGTGGCAAGCACAGAGCAGCTGCAAGAACTGAATACAGTTATCTGTCACAGCACTCTCCAGACTAGCTGGTTGCAACAAGGTCTTTTACCATCTCATACCAACATACTCTTCACACCAGTCCCTCTGCTGCCTTCTCCTTGCCTCCCCTCATCCAAAGCCCACTCTCTCTTTTCTCTCTGCTTCTTTCTCCTCTCTCTTCCTTGGCTGCTCCCTCTTCATTGGCTGCTCAACCACTTAACAGAACCAGCCACAGCTGCACCTTATCTATATCAGCCAACCCCCTGCCCCTGAAGCCGGCCCACAGCTGTATATTATCAGTGTTAATTAACCCAGCTTCATTCCTCTACAATTGTTATCTACAAACTCACTCCATTCAGGACCACGATCAGTATGCTGCCTTGCAGCTGCTACGGTTTGCCTACGTTAATGTAGCAGGAGGATGAAGCTCTGCGTGAATTTTACCCATGTGGAACCTATGACACAAGAGATCAAATTTAAGATTTAGCTATAAATGCAAGAAAATGTTATTGGGCCAAATGTGTATGACTGGTAACACGTGAAAGGAGTCCAAAGTCGATCATGTTACTAATCTTCAAAGTATTAGGGCATTCAAGCAGCAGAAACACGTAACTGACTCAATAAAGTTGCAACATATTTAATTGCTTAAATACAACGCACTTTGCAGGAGGCTTGGGTGAATGAAATGCACACCTCAGCCCACACCATCTGCAACTTACTCAGATACACTACGCATCTCCACCTGTGAGAGAGCCACACAAGTCAATGCAAGGTCACAATGCAAGGTCTTTACCTGATAGGCACTGAATGTTCCCCAGCAGAAAGTTGCTGGGACTCAGCACCTCCTTGAAATGAGCTCACAGTACTGAGATCAAAGGAGCCCTTCTCTGCTTTCATGTAGTCTGATACTGCTAAGAATTAAGCTAAACTCCAAGAAGTTATCCTTAACTACTTGCCATTTGTATCTTCTATTTCAGAACTGAAGAGGGCTCTGCATGCCCAGAAGCACATCTGTTTTTCCCAACTATGTCAGCTGACTGCAGAAAGGATGCTGCCTCTCCTCACAGGCTTTACCTCACTTAGTAGGTAATGCCGATTTCCTGAGTATCTGAAATCTCAACCCACTAGCTTGCTGAATTCCCACATGTTTGGAACTGGTGTATATAATTTTGCAGGATCAGGCCCTGCATCTGCATCTTTAAAGTATTCTTGGTGATCAGCCTTAAATGTAGCTAAGGGGATTAAAACATATAAAAGCATCTGATGACTTTGGAAGCATAATACTCTGTAGTTTGACTGGTAAAGTATTCAAACTTGTTTTGAAACAGCAGAAAAAAACCCACCCTGCATTCCTGGCTGGGAAGACATGTCAAAACTGAACTACAGTGAAAAAAGGAGTAATAAGAAAGGGCACAAATGCCTCTGTCTTAACAAAAAGCTCATACCGACACACTGATGTTTCTCCAAAATGATGAGTTGGAAAGCTGCACTAGACACTGACAGAACCCATACTCTGCTCCCTGCTATAACAATCCCTGTTCATTCCTGGCATCAGCCTTCTCTCTTTTTAATGAGGCTTTTCACTCAGACTTTTCTGCTTAGCTATTAACCCAGCAAACAACTCTAGAAGATTTTCAAACTATTGTTTTTTCTGCACTTTAATTGCCTGAGTTTTTATACCCTTTTGTGATTCCACCGAACAATCTTTTCCAGCCAGGGGATAAAGTGTAGAGAAACAGTCCCTAGTTTTTTTTAACACAAGGAATGGGAGGAAAGGCAGATATAGGACCCAATTAGCCCAAACCACCTAGGAGCAAAAGTGGGGGCAAGAAATGAGAATAAATCCAAATCTAAATGAAACAAGCAGAAAACAAAAACTACAATAGTCAACAAGGGACAGGACCTGAAGTCATTGAGACACACTTGAACACATAAGCTGAAGATGAAAATGTGGTCCTCCGGGGTGACTTCAAGTTGCCTCCCCTTGGCCTGGGGACACACAGCACATCCTTGCTGCCTGGAGACTCTCTTTTGCTTTCCTAAAGCAGAGCTTTTCCATCGGCCTTCCCAATGGTTGATGCTGGAGGACACTGCTCCATGTCTTGCTCCCTGCTTTTAGTCTTGCTGGCTTTTGGCCCCATTCAGCTCAGGTGGGAGGGAGGAAGGGCACAGGGGACCAAAGCACCCCTGTGCCATGAACAGAGGTGGATCAGTCAGCACACAGGGCTGGCAGGGAAGGAGATGTGAAGAAAGGATTGATTTTCCCCTTGCCACCCCCTGACTAGCACCTTGAATCAGCTTGTGTGGTCCCAGTCACACCACACTGGGGTAGCCAAGCCCCCACATCACATTTTCTCTGCATTAGAGATGCATGCAGCCCTAGCTGGTTGCATGCTAGTCATGAGGCAACCTGAGGCAATTTAAGAAGATTTTTCCTTGGGGTTTATCCCTTTCCAAAGAGGTGCAGAGTCACCGTGCTGGCTAACAAACTGGCTGTTATGATACCCAGGACTAAAGCCAAAGGATGCTCTAAACTGAGGTGGAGAATCGCACCTCCCTAGCTGGAGCTGTGAGGGGCTCACGATGCCTTCACAAACCTTGAACAGTTTTGTCTGCTTACAGTGGGTCATAACTTTGGCAACAATTCCTCTCTTTCTGTTACACATTCTCCCTCCTCTCCCAGAACAAACTCTTAGTATGCTGCTCTAAGGTACCTGCCTCTACGTTGCTTTCAGAAGTACAGAAGTCACAGTGTCACAGGGCCTTGGGTCCTGCCCTTCCCTCCTGTTCCCACTTAACTAACTCCGCTTCATTCAGCATTAACATATATCTTCCTAAATAATGCATAAGCTAATCATTGCTTATATTGCCTTGGACCAGGGGCAAGTAATGAATTCAGCACAAATCATTGGATGTACTGACAGCAGTGCAGCTGAATAATGGGCTCTATTAATAACGCTAAACTTACTTGTCACTGGGTAGGATGGCCCTTGTTTGGTATGGGATTATTTGATGCAAATACGCTGGTAAAAAAATTGAAAGATAAGGAAGGGTGGCAGGAGAATGTTAAAGTTAGCTGGTGACCTAAATATATAGCAATATGTATGACTTGGAGCCCGACAAGTGTTGGAAGCTGAGACACATTGCTACAGCCTGTCAGAAGGCTGAGCCAAACCTCCCTGGTCCTCCTTGCCCTCTTCTTAAAGCCACACATGGAGTTCATTAGGTAAAATACAATTCTGAAGGTGGAAGGGCTGATTTTACCCAAGATCCAAAGAGATTAAAAAAATAAATTGTTCTTCAACCCACTGGATTATAAAAAAAAGGCTCATTTGCAAAATGTTCTGTTTCTCACAGAGGCGACGGTTGCTGCTAATTAGTCACCAGTAAAGGGGAAGGCATAAGGACAAATGTCATGTAGTGGTGGGAAGGCACCACCAGCGATGGCACAGCAGGTTGAGTCCGTCCAATGTATGCAGGAGCAGCAGCTCCCACTGAATTCCTGCAGGCTTTCAGCTGCAGATATTCCTTCCCAAATGTGGCAATCAGCGATGTAACTCAACAAAGTACGGGACACTGCCACAATTGCCCCAGACCGAGTCCTGGGAAAAAAACGTGCCTGTAGTGACTTGTCAGTTTAAGGCACACACAGGCAGGCAGGAGGTTCACGCTGATGCCTATTCAAGTCAGAGCAAAACCTTGGAGTATGTTTACTACAAGAAACAGACCCTGAACTGGTAAACACAGGCTTGGCCTCATAAAACTGCAGAGTGCAGCTACAGCACAGGCACAGGTCTGCAGCGTGGAGCTCCGCTCACACAGGGCTATTCCCCAGCCTGAAAGACTCGCCTCTTGGCAGAGTTACTATATAATTTCCAGACCCAAACTGGAGTGTCTCCAGCCTCCTTGGTACCAAGGTCCCCTTCCTGCACCACCCCCTCTCAAAACCTAATGAGCCCAGCAGCAGAAAGTGCAAACCTTTGACTCTGGTAAGTACTTACGCTGGCACCAGGGATTGAACAGGATGTAAGTGTCGGTTTCTGCATTTCTGTGTGTCCGGAGGATGCCAAAGGGAGTCCAGACAGCAACGTACAGGCGAAACTTCCCAACGACGCAGGTGGCAGAGGACATGATGGACAGGCGAATGGAGTTGTTCTCCCTGTAGGTAATCTTGGCTCCCCACTCACCGGGTCTTAGCACATCACCTACTAGTATTGGGATGTAGGTGCCTTTGTTTTGCTGTGGGTAGCGACCTGGAAAGAAAGGTGAATAGGTTCACCTTGTTTTGACAGTTTCTTAATTTTCTGGCAGTCCTCTGTCCCTTTGTCTTGTTTTCAACAGAGGTGGCAAGTTTTAATGGGTGGAAACCAGCGCCCTCCCTCATTGCTTCACACAGTGCCTGGTCACTTGGCAGTACAGCCACATGAATACATGCAACACCTCCCAGCAAGCAGCCTGCACAGACACTTCCACCCATCTCACTCCAGCAAGCTACAATCTTGCTGGCTCAGGCACTGCCAGGAGTGTAGCCCTGCCAGCATGAGCAGGCTTTCTTTGCTCACAGCTGTTTATCCCTGTGCAGCAAGCTGCCCTCCAACTTGCTCCTTGCCTTGGTGTCAGCTACACTGTTGGTAAGTTTAGGTAGGAGCCCCTTCCCCAGTTCAGATGCATCCACCACCCTCGTTGATTGTGTGCAAGTGCCCACTGGGGCATAGGCACTGGCTCTGGGGCTCTTTAGCAGAGCAGAACCTTGTTCTCCTCACTGCACTACTGTGCTGACAAGCAGAGAGCAAGTGCTCTTCCATGCAAGTTGACACAAGTGGAAAAAATACATGTCAGTCCACCAACAGGCACCCAATGCTCAGTTCCTCCCAAGCATCCACTCCTCATGGAAGGAGTGGGAACCAACTCTGGATACTCAAGGTATAGATGAGCACATCTGGGCTGAAACTTTCTCTGCAAGAAACAGGACCTGAAGTGTGACACATCTCCAAAGTACTGCATGTGATAGTCTACCTCATAGTAAGACAAATCCCACCCCAGAGAAGCCTATTTTACGCTGCCAGTTATAAAAAGCATCTAGATGGACAGGCTACATGTAAACATGCACACTGCCAGGATTCAAAGTTGTGTGAGGCTCCACCCTCTGAGCCTGAGGTAGAGCCAAACTATATCTGGAAGCCAACCAGCAGCACAGACAGAAAAGACATTTGTGAGAAGGCTGAGTTCCTTATCTCATTCTCAAATCTATTCTTTGTTTCATATTTTAGGCTGAAAGTCAGACTCTCTCATTCAAAAATAGGGTAATGAAAAGCAACGATGGCAGACAGAGAGACAGACTTCTATATTTTTCATTCCTACTATTTAAGAGCTTCAAAATTAAACTCACAAGGGTGTTGATTTTTCTGCTTGCTTATTTTTGTACAGCTGATGTAGTGATAATCCCAGATCTGAACACTGTTACATTCTGGGAAAGGACAACTCCAGCTTTGCATCTGAAGCTTGCGAGCTGCCGCTCCATCCGTGTTTCTGAGAAATTTGGGGCTACTGTGCTTCATCCAAGAGATTATTCGGTGCACATGAATTTCCATTTTGCAGAAGTTCAATGCACATAAAGAGCTCACTTTTCCCTGTTGGCCAGGGATGCTGTAACCCATGAAACCCATTCAGATCAGCGAGGGATGCGACAGAAGGAAGAGACCTACAGAAGAAAAAAGGAGTAGAATAAGAGAGCAAAATCAATAGAAAACACTCAAAGATAAAGCACTGGACACTTCAAATATAAGTCATCAAAGGAAAGTCAGTCTAGAGAGAAGAGCCTATAGAAGTAACAGAGATAAGAGTCTTGTGCCTGCTAACAAATGGCGATCTGAGAGCTCAACATATTCTTGTTCTTTGTAGTGCAACTGGTTATGACCCAGCTTGCCTCTACAGTTGATATTTTGCTTCTAGTTTTGACATAATTGTTATTTTAAAAAAGCAGTCCACACAAACAAAGCAGCAGAGCCAACCAAGTAATTGAACTGACATCCTTGAAAAGCGTTAACAAGTGCTACTTTTAAAATACCCCCCTCTCCTCCTTCAGAAAGGCGGGAGGGGGGAGAGGTTACTATTTTAATGTGGTTAGGAACCCACTGGGGACAGAAGGAGCTGTACTGTGGTGGGGCTTTGCACCACCGTGTCCGTGTACACCATGTGTACGTGGGGAGTCTGCAGAATCATTTCCCAGTAAATCTGCCTATAGGAACCAGATAGGATCTCAAAGAAGCCATGAGGCCTTTGCAAGAAATCCTTATGGAAACCCTGTCACTAACACTTCATGGCAGGTTTGGCAAAGTACCAAGCCTCTTCTCACTTTTCTGAAACCTCAACATGCAAAACTCTATTCGCCCTTCCAAACAAAGGTCCCTTTTGCATGCAAAGCCACAAGACACCCTCATATACTTGTTGCTTGAAAAGGGAGCACCTGTAGCTGCTGCTGAAGAGTATGCAAGGTCCTTTCAGCCCAGAACCTGTGCACATCCCCCACAGCTGCTCCCACACAGTAAGAGAGAGAGGTCACTGCACTATCTTGCTCACCTGTGAGGAGAAAACGCTCTGGGGTATTGCCTGCATCCCTGCAGGCCAGGCAAGGGAATATCCTAGAAGTCAGGATAACCTGAAGATGTTACAAACAGTAATTTTTACTTCTGATAGATGAGCAGGGTTTGGTGCTCACTAGTGGTTGCATAAAATCCTGAACCTATGAGGAAGCCTGGGAAGATGGGCAGAGCCCTCAAGAGCACAACCAACAATTTCCAATATCTTCTTTGAAGAGAGGACAGGTTTCCTAATCCTCTGAAATCAAAACTGAAATGCAAATGGAAGAGCGAGAGAATTGTTCTTTCTGATGGGAATTTGTGGAGCTGAATTGTAATCACACATCCAGACACCTGACAGCATCAGCCACACTAGTCTCATATACACACATCTGTTGTCTCGATACTGGAGTGCTGTAAAGCTGAGTAACTTTGGCATTGCATGCCAAGGTTACTGGCAAAAGAATCCTTACGTAGGTTCAGTACTATGTTTATCAACATCGTGGGGAAGTCCTCTCAGGATGGCTTGGCCATTTGACTTTTATCTACATGTTGAGCACAGGTTTCTGGCTGCAGTTGAAAAGTAGGGCCAACTTTGGCTCGTAGTTGGGATATCTGTAATGTCAGCCCTTTCTCAGAAGGGATAACATGCAGTGGTGATTTCATTCTCTGGGTTAGTCTCTGAGGAAGGAGATTCAATGTTATCCAAAGACTCATTACCAAAAGCCTGCAAACGCCTGGCAGAGCACTCTCTGCAGGGTTTCTGGTGTTAACCGAACCCATGAAGAATCAGGACCAGGAGCCATGTAGACAAGATAAACTCTTTTTATGCTGACAGGAGGGTGCTTCTGCCAGCAGCATCAGCTGGCTCAGGATTTCTCCTGCTCTGGTTTGCTCCAGGAGCTGGCATCCTGAACCATGCTCCACAGCCAGTTCTTTGTGGTTGCCTCACGTGTGCTTGGGGTGTAGGAGGCTCTGGCCTTCACATGAGGACATGTCACAGCCAATTGCTCTCTGAAAGACAAAGTCACCGTGTGACATCACACTGTTGGGATGTCCCTGTCTGCCCTCTCTAACAGCACATGGAGAGGGGAAAATCCAGCCTAAGAACTCAGGAAGCCTGGAGGCCACTGCACTGTCACCACCAGGCACTGGGTGAGCTTTTTATAGGCTCCTTTTGCAGCTTAGAAGATATCAGTCACTGAACGGGGGCTGCTGAGTGTCCTGCCTCCAAGGCAGGAGAGGTCGGGACACAATTCGCAGTGACCCTATTTCATGGGCCTCCAATGCTTTGCATTTCAATGCTAGGTACTAAGCTATGATACTACCAGAAGACATTATTTTTACAGAAACCTCCCTTGTACAGAAGGTTTAATGGCACAAACGTATCTCTTTTCCCTGCTGCACAGTGCACAGGCTTGCAAACCTTTCATACTTCTTCCTTATCCTTTCGTATCACACCTTGGTTTCTATAGCTATCCAAGTCGGGTTCCTAAAGCTCCTCTTCACTTCAGTTGGGGCTCAGCTCAGCTCAGCACCTCCTGGGGTTTCCAGGCACCTGGGAAAAGAGGAGCCAAATAGCTGCTGTTGCTATCAAAGGAGCTCAGGTCTCCCTCAGTGCTGCATCACAAGGCTTTGAAAGTAAATAAACATGAGTGATGGTCCACATGGCAAAACACACCACAAGTGGATGTGGGTATGTATGGGATGCCCCCCACCACACACTCACACTTTACAGGGGCAAAAAGGAGAGTGCAGTGTTTGTTAAAGCTTGCCAAAGTCTATTTACGCAGCGGCAAAAGAATGAGGCATCTAAACCACAAAACTGTGGCCACACACACATGCATTCAAAGTGAGTTATTTTTAACATATGCTTTACCTCCTTAGCATGTCAGCTCCGGGCTCGTCAGGCACGGAGGCAAGCTGTGTTTAATTCTGGGTAAAACTGCCACACCAGAGAGGGATTTACAGCAACAGAGGGAGAGTGAGAGATGGGTACAGCAAGTTCAGCTGCCAAAACACGAGTGCTCCTCCTCCAGTTACCCAATTCTGCTGCTGTTCCTTACAAGTGACTAACAGGGACCAAGGCTTGCTCAGATGATACTCCTCCTCCTCCTCCTCCTCCCCTGCCCGGTCCCTGAAAGCCCCTATCTCCATCTGATTTAGTTTTTCCCTTGATCCCCACTGGACATACACATTGCTGTATGCGTGCGTGCATTAAACAGCTCCTTAATGCCACTGTCAAGTTGGTGCCCTGCTGTTCGTGCAGCCCACAGGGTGCTCTTGGACCAGCCCTACAGAAGTGAGGAGGTGTTTGACTTTTGGCAGGAAGGAGGGAAAATTTGGTAGCATAGAGATTAGAGATATAGTGAGTTTCAGAGGACATTTCCTCCCTGATGGAAGTAGGATGCCTCAGAAGAGGGAGGTGAGCAAAGCTATTTCTCAATAGTCTTTTGAGGAACCCTCCTTAGAAGATTGTTTTTTAAAGGAGTTGATGAATCTGTCTCCCTTTGGGACATATGTTACACAGAATAAAGTTAAGAATTTTCCTGTTAGGTTCATTTGTTTTACCTAGGCACACCCTTTCGTACAAAGGGTAAAGAATCTATTTCAATGCCAGCCCTAGAAGTATAATGGTTGTGACAAGTTGATAAATATATTTGAGCTGGAAGCCACAAGTAGCAGAAGTAAGCCTTATTGGAGCAAGCAGCCTGGGGATGGGTGTTGGTGTGCTGGGATCATGCCTTATGGATCACTATGAATAACTACAACGAATTTCAGAAAAGGCAAAAGGAAGAAGAAAGAAGAGAAAGAAGGAGGAGAAGAGGAGAAGGACAGAAAAGAGAGGAAAGGAGGGGAGGGGAGGGGAGGAGAGGAATGGGGAAAAAAAGGTAAAACAAAGAGAAAAGAAAGAGGAGAGATGCTCTAATAAAATCCCAAACTATCAAAACAAGCAAGAAAGGGAAACAATTTTTTGCAAAAAACAGTAGTGTCTTTAAGCTGCTACTGTAATATCACACCTGGGTTCCTCCCACCCTCAAATTCCATTGCCTTCAGAAGTGCTGCATACAAACCTGGAAATGTAGGAAACCCAAATATTTTGAAATAATTTTTGCTTATGGCTCCGGTTAGGAATCCTTAACATCTGACCACTCTGTCCCAGGAGTGAATGTCTCTAGTACTTTAAAAGTTGTAAAACATACACCAGAGTCACGCACCTCAGCTATTAAAACCATTAAAAAATACAGCTAGGTTTTATGTGCCACTTGATGCTGCTGCAGCAGTGCAAAAGGAGAGCATAATAAAGATAAAGATTCCTTTGCATGAAATACAGCATTCACGGAGCACCTCGAGGGACTACCTCCTCTCTGCTCCTCCGGGGCCTGGCTGGGAATTCCAGAGGGGAGGAAAAAATATATCCCAAATGCCTTTGTTCAGAAAGTGAAGAAGTTTGTTGTTTGCTAAGAGCTGGCAAACAGGTCTCTTCTCTGTCCAGAGTTATTCCCTAGGAAATGTGTTCTAGTGGTAATAAGTTATTCTTTCTCTCTCAAAATGGGACTCCATATTTAGACCATCAGGTGTTTCTGTGTTCAGTTTTTGGAGTTCTTTGTTAAACAGGGATATAGTGATTTAATAATCTCTCAGCATTGGTCACGTACCAACACCAACAGAGTTTGCCCCCAGCACCACAGTTAGCTGTTCTTGTATAACGCCAAGAAGGCTCCTAAAAAAATCAAGATCCAGCTTTTTCCAATCAGGAACTTTATCCCAGTAGCAGAATTCAGCTTGACATCCCACCCAAGGTGCAGAGGGACACCTCATGTCCCAGCCATTCCACCAGCTACCACCTGCCCTGCCCCAGAGCTACTGAGGACAACGGGTGACAGCAGGGGTAAAAATACTTCCCGGAGTTCCTTGTCTGACAAAAGAACAAAACCTCAACCCTCCTGGAATAACCCATGTCCCAACACTGCTGTGAAATTAGAGAAAGGCTGTGGACACTGTGGGACGGTGTGAAGAGCTCCGTTGATTCTGGTGTGGGTGTCCTGAATCGGACCCCTGGTTATTTAGTTGTACTCAGATGCCCTTCTGACTAGAAGTGGGAATGTGTTGTCACCTTAATAAGCCATATAGGTTCAGCTCTAACACCTTTAGGTTCTTAGCTGCTTTCATGTGTTTATAACTGTTCCTCTGGAGTAGGCCTGGGGAAGACTATGGAA
The DNA here is from genome assembly GCF_015220075.1 of Falco rusticolus. NCBI lineage: Eukaryota > Metazoa > Chordata > Aves > Falconiformes > Falconidae > Falco > Falco rusticolus. Next base: position 93,165,932 of record NC_051189.1, read on the forward strand.
AAAGGATCAGTAAGTCTCTGCTCTCATCTCAGCCCAGAAGCCAATTATTTGTAGAAGCCTGAGGAGCACCCACAGGTAGGTGCGTGGGTGTCCATGCAGGCACACGTGTGGAGAGGTGGTACTTTCTTCTACTACCGGTAGACTGGGATTTATGATCGTTCCAGAAGTATGCCAATGAATAAAATGTTCGTAATAATATTTAGGGCTAGACCAATATATATGGATTTATGAAGCCATTTAAGGAAAACACAAATAGACAACAATTTATGAGGATGTGGGGAAATATATCATTAGAGTAAGGATGCACCATGTAAACTCATCAACCACTCCAGGATTTACAGCCCTGTACAGGAAACTACTACTAAAAGCAAGATTGAAGGCCATATAAGCCCATCTAATCACACATCTGCTTTTCAGAGGAATCACTGCCAGTGCAGCAGTGACTGTGGAAACTTTGCAGCACTCACGCCAAGTGGGCTGCCCCGGGTGCAGGAGCCACACTCAGGCAGGCTGAGCCCCACGCTGTGGAAAGCCAAGAGCAGCACAAAGTATTCCCATCACCATGAAGGTGGGAGTCAGAAGAGATCAAGATGGGTGAAGGTGTCATTGGCTCTGCTGAGGTCCCTGGGGCTCCAAGCACACTGAAATTGTTCCCACTGTGGGGAACTGGATGTAAACACAGCATCTACACTTCTCCTGAGGCTCTTTCATCTCAACCCCAGACCAATAAAATGAGTATTTCCCAAGGGGTGATGCTCACCCTTCTTCTCATTAAAGCCAGGAAGTGGGCTGTGAGGAAATATTTGGTGATGGAGCAGCTCCCAAACCACAGGTACTGAGGTAGGGCTGCAGTCCAGCACAAGACCTGGAATAACATCCCATTACTCTTTATAAGTGGATATTTTTCCATGTGGATTTTTTGGCACATTCATTGTTTTCCATACTTTGGCAGACAAGTATGGTCCTAATTTAATGAAGCATTATGTGCAAAACTGAATTATAATCATTCACATGTTAGCACTTCAGCCAATTTCACCGATAATGACTCTACAGAAAACAGTCTGTTAAAGCATAACTGACTTCAGTCTTAAGGAACCATCGTAGAAGAATATCAGTGACAGTGACTTTTGAGAGACTGGAGTGAATTATTTATGTATTTACACATACACACACACATATATATTTTTACACAATTTAGTCCAATTCTAGACTCTGTATGGTCTTTAAATGGACCGTGGATTAAAAAAAAATGTTACTGAAGATTGTTCTGTGAGTGTTTCAGACTTAGTTTCACATGACACAAGAAGCATTTGTCCCAGGTACCCTTGATGCATTATCAATTAGAAGGATTAAGCAGTCTCTACTTGCTTTACTTGCTTCATTAATCATCTTTTTAATGATGCAAAGAGGCAAAAATAGGAACAAAAAAAAGAAGTAAAACTAAATTTTAGGGAATAAAGGAAATATAATAGTTCTGCACACACACAGGATCAAGTCATTACCATTGTCACATTTTTCAGGAGCAAAATTAGTCTTTAATGGATAAAAATTCTGTGATGGATTAACACCAATGCTGGGAAATTTCTAGTGCTGGGAACTAATAATTTCTGAATAGCTTTATATGGTGCTGTTGTATAAACAGCCCTCATTGTAGGCACAGCCCTACACAAAGAGACGTTGAGTTTTCCCAGCTCCAGCTGAATTCCCTGGGAGCCAAGGCCAGCAATCCCTACCAAAAATGTTTTTTGTACCTAATGAGAATATCACCTTGAAATGGCCAAAAGATTCTACAGCTCTGGACAACCTAGTCCACATTGTTTGGAGTCACCTTCCCACCTTGGAGATACTCAAAACCTGTCTGTAGGGCAAGGCCCTGAGCAGCTGGAGCTGCTTTGAGCACGGGCTTGGACATGAGACCTCCAGAGGTCCCTCCAGCCTCGGTCATTCTACAGTTCTGCTGCACCGTTTGAAATCAGCTGCTCGGCACACGGAAGGCTCCTTGGAAATGTCATTTAACAACCACCTGCCTATATTTCTGTGCACCCATCAGTTTCATCTCTCAAAATCAGCACTTTCCTAGGAGGTACACCCTTTGTTTCAGTGTGAAAAGCTTCTCCAAGCTCAGGCTGCCTCTGCTGCAAGGCTGATGCCTGAGCCAGTCCCTAGATGGTACCCAAGGGTACGGATTCACCTCCCCTGCCTCTGGCCATCTGAAAGCTAGAGCCTGGCCTATGGGGGAAAGTCAACCGAGGAAAAAGAAAAATCCAGAAGGGAATTCAACCCATTTTAAGACAGCAGGGCTAAACTGCCACCTGGAGGTGCCTGCCTCCCTCTTCGGCTCACGCTGCCCACCTAGGCAGCCACTTTTGGGCTGGGCTCTCGTTTTAGGGCAGCTGGCATGAGGAGAGGGGAACACCCGCTCTTCAGGCAGATGAACAGAAAAAACTTGGGTGAAAATGACCACGTCTCCCCGTGACAAAAGGTTTGAGAGCACAGCAGTGAAACCTGGAGTGCTCAGTGCTCTTTCCCAAGTACAAGAAATCTTTCTTTTCTTCTGGACATTAAACATTGGACTTGCCACTAAAAGCAGAAGTACCAAGGGTCAAGCAGATTATCTCTGAATAATTTTCTTCTCCTTTGTGGACTGTTTTTGTTTTGCTTTCTGTTGCTAGCCTCTGAGAGCAAACCTTCTGTGTTTTCACCACATGGACTTGATCTTAAAGGTCTTTTCCAACCTAAATGATTCTACAATTCTATGTGCATAAAGAGAAACATCTGTGGAGCACTGAGTATTAACCAGGTCCCAACAGAGGAGCCTGAACATCTCTTCTCCCAGTTGAATCTCTGAGAGCTAAATTCCTTTGTAGCAAGAGGGCAGTGGTGCTCACAGAAGCAGACGCTTAAAAAACAGGGGAGGACAATAGCGTTGTATATACCCTGCACATGCAGCCCTTTCCTTCAGCTGACTGCCAGCCACCACACATGGGACAGCAGCACTCCCATTCCCATTTCACAGAAAGGACAGTAACAGTGAAAAATGAGGAGGGAAAGTCAACCACAGACTCATGGCTGACTCCAAAGTAATCACTCAGAATTAAGTTTGTTCCAAGTCTGCCCTGGCTTGAGCTGCGTTTAACCCCACTCCTGCCACGGCTGAGGATGAGGGGATTTTTATCCACACTTAGAGATGCAAGGTACAAACCATGGACAGATGTGTTTGGAAACAGCAACAGGAAAATAAGTGAGTATGTTCTCTTAAGTGGACTGTGCAATGTCAAAAGAAGTGTTAAATTTCTTCTTCTGATACAAAATATCTGATTAAAACAAATGCAAACTGTACGCAATGCAATAAAAAACAAATGTTCCATTTTCCACTTCTTCTTGATACAGCTGTTTGTTTTAAACATATAAAGATTAAGGGAACAGTCGTGAATTTAATTAAATCCCAAAAGAACTAATGATATTTATGCATATTAAATTTTTAAAGGCACTTGTGGCTGCTCAGCCAATCATTCACTGGACTGTCATAACATGCCTTCCAACCCTAATTTAAATTAGAAAGAAGAGACCCATGAAAAAAAATGTGTAGAGAGTAACCTTTTCACTGCACATGTTTAAGAGATAAATGCCCATCTAGCTTTAAAAGGCAACAAATCTAATAAATGGCCACATCATCATAATTCAATGGTGGGGAAAAAAAATCAATGTTACAAATTTTGGAACTGCATCTCTCAGGAAAGCAAATTAAAGCATCAATTCAAACCTACTTTAAAGAGTTTATAAGGAGAACATTGATGTCTTAACACAGAAACTCCCAGATCACTCTGGACGAGGCTGGGTCTTTCCCAGAGCTGTGATGTAGGGAGCAGTGTTCAGTGGGGCCATCTTTGGAGCACAGCAGGGAGTCCCATTCTGTCACTTGCTTTTCCCCTTCTCTAGCAAGGTCATGCCCTTCTTTAGCCCTGTACCTTCAATAAGCCAACAAGTACATTAAGACCTGTGTTTCTGAAGAAGGTCTCTTAGCAAGAAGAAAAATGCTTTCTTGCTCCTTTTGCAGTAAATCAAGAAAGCCTCTGATGTGGCCCTGAATAAGTCTCTGGTCTAAAGCTACAACTTCTGCTCCTTCTCCCTGGTTACCAAGCTGACTGTAAATGCAGCTGCAAAGTTGCAAGGCCTCCTTCCACACTGTGAAATTTCCCCCCCTTGCATACTCAACGTTTTGTTATCCCACTTAATACACAGACATCTCTCCCACCTCAAACAACATATTTCTCCTCCCTGCATCTCCTAAACACTAATAAAAGATGTTTCCGATTCCACCTACCTTTCAGCATTGCTATGCAGCATTAACCAGAGATAACTTTGAAAGCTCAATAAAGCACAACTCCTCCTAAACAGAAAACCCTAGATACTGCTCCTTGTCTCACAAGCAATTCTGCTGACTTTCTTGGGTAGGGATTCAGACCCTGTTTAGAAAAGCCCTTCCTTGCCTATGGTTAAGCCTGGTTTTATGGCTTATCAATCGTAACAGGAAAAGACCCAGCTATTAAATACTGCTGTGTTCCTGTTTATGAGAGGCTCTCCAGCCTTACTTTGCTGATGCGACACAGCCTTTGCCAGGCACTTACCTATCAAATACTCCAGCCAGAATTGGTCCGTCTCTGGGTTGTAGGGTCGGTTGAAGTCAATCTGGATTTGGAAAGGCTGTCCCCGGCGCACTATCAGCTTGGGGCTGTAGTACCTGTCGGTGTGGTGCTGCTGCTTGTTGATCTCATGGGGGTCCTTGAACATATGAATGTCCACAACACGCAAGTAATCTGCAGAGACATGTAAATGAACAGAGAGCGGAGTCAGTATGATGGGGTGCCAGTATTGATATCAACATCATTAGAGGCCCTGTCCTCCCCCTCCCTGGCATTGCCTTATTGAGGAGCACTGTGTAATGGAGCGTGCTGGATCTGTTTGGGGCTTACATCCTCCTGGCTCACCAGGGACTTACGGACTGACACTTCTCTGTCCACCTGCCATTTTCACAGAGGCTGCAAGCCTTCCAGTGAACAGCAAAAGCAATTGCAGAAAGAGCAGGTTGCTATGGGTGGAAAGCTGAACGTCCCCAAGGAGAGCTGGGCTCCATCTTCCCTTTGGCATCAGCTTTCTGCAAGTCTGGGCCTTGCTGTCACAAGTTTACCAGTGCAATCAGTGGGCCTTTGACAGCTGTGGCTTCATGTCTCCCTCCATTTATAAAATGAAAATTCATGGGGTTTTTGCGATGCTTAGATACATTAATGTTTGCAAGGCACTACTACTATTGAATGCTGAAGAGCCTGAGAAGCAGTTAATGATCTTGCATTCAGATGAGAGCTTGAATTGTCTGTATTAAATAAGGTTTTGGTGTACTGTATGTGTCTAGACTCAGCTTCTCAGTACACCTCCACTGCTATTACTGTCTTCTTAAGAAAACTAAATATAACATTACAGTATATAATTACAGCATAGATAGGCAAACAGCAGTAGGTATCTGTAACACGCACAGGCAAAGATTTGCTCCCTTCGAACCAGGCCTGTCTGAAGGGTTATAGCCTACCACTGCTAGAAGTTAGCATGTGCGGCTAATGACCAGTGTGGTGTGGCAGTGGGGTAGCCAAAGGCACCTGCAGTCACCACGAGCTGTGCGACTATACCGTAGTGGGAATCTTCACATTCGAAGTCTTCTCACACAATGAACAACCACATGAAAATGAACTGGACATCATTCTTCCACTTACATGCTTGGGCAGACAATCACAAAACCTCTGCCAGGAGGATCATTACTGCTCACCACCAGGAGGGAGACAGAAGAGTAAAGCTTGACTCAGCTTGTCTTTCCAGGTGCTGACAGAAATTAGCTGATTTCTGCATTTTATACTGGTGATGACAGAGCCAAACTCATACCTGGCAAATAGAGGTGCACATTTAAGCAGCTGGTGGAGCTGTGTGTACCTGTGATGGTAGCTAATTTGGCCTGCTATTGCATAGGCTGTGAGCAGGAATGATGTGCTCAGCCAATGCGTCGGATGTCCAAGTCACTGAATGTGGCCCACTTCACAGAAGCTCAGACAACAGCTTTGCACACAGGTTTTCCTTGAAGGTGGGGAGAAACTGCATGGCAGCCAGCTCTGGACAAGCAGCAGCACAGCTCCCTCTCTGTGTAACCTCCAGGTGTGTGCATTAGCCCTGTCCTTCCGCAGGGATGTGTTCAAGACAAGCAGAGCCCTGCAAGCAGCAACTCCCCTGGACACCAGCATGGTCCTTCTCTTGCCCCAGCCAACCCACCCAGCCCGGGCTGTGGGTGGCAGCTAACTGGAGAGGGGGGAAATAAGGGCAGCAAGAGCAGGTCCCACTGGTGCATTGTCCCAGTTGCTGCCTAGCCTTGCCCTTCAGGAAACAGAAGGAAAGGAAGCTACCCGAGGACACAGCAAGGTAAGGATCCTTTCATGGAAAAGCCGTGGACAACTGAACCCAAAACCATGCGCCTCCTGCTAACGCTAATCTGCGGAAAGGCTGGAATACCCTGTTCAGTACTGAGTCAGGCTGAACGTCCCATGGCAATGCTGTTGTTGTTATTCTTTGCTCAATTCACCAGGCTTCTGGAGTAACTTCTGTAGATCTCCACTGGTTTGACCGCTGGCTGAAGTTACAGAGGTGGTTTTTGCATGAAACATTAAATGTGTTTTGCTCAGAAATTGCTCTCGTTGCCCCTCTGTGAAGTGGGGCATGTCTTTGCCTCCCTCACTGCAAAAGTTACCGATGCTCACTCACAATAATGCTGACAAAGTTCACAACTAAATTACATGAGGCAGGAATTTCCCGGAGAGGGGTAAAGTGAGGGCAGGGGAGAGTCTCTGCCATTCTCTCTCCTAACCCCTCCCAGGCTGAAAGCACTGCATGTAAAAGGTGCATATCTTGGGGCTCTGTGAGGGGGGAAGCTATCAGTAAGTTTGGCTCAGGTTCTTCCTTCCAAGGAGGCATAACAATGGAGCTGAGGGTTTGTTGTGTTTTCATCTCTTGTTCTGAAATAAAAGGCAATGGTGACCTTGCCCTTCTGTCACGCTAGCACCTTCAAGGAACTTCAGAGCTAAGCTACCCTGGGCCATCAGTTCAGCGTTTGCTTCATTTTTTCTTAGGACTTTACTTCCATCAAAATGCAGCTTTTCTACATCTGTAGAAAACACATTTCACTTTCAGTCTCAGTGTTAAAATGTATGTGGAGCTTGCCAAATGAAAATAACTTGTGACCTAGCCTGCGTTAATTACAGTAATGGTAATTACAGAGGACAAAACATGAGCAAGGTAATGGGATGTGCAAACACCATCACCTGGGTGCCATCAAAAGGAAGGCTCCGGGCAATGCACATGTCACTGCTTTATCTGTTTGTGAGGGACAGGTGGCCATTGAGGCCTCCTTTGAAGTCAGGTCCATTTGATGGTTTGCCCCTAGTCTGGTTTGCCGTTTAGTGCAAGCAGGTTTGCTGCAGGAGAGGCAGCAGTCTGATGCTTTCTGAAAGCTTTTGCAATGTTAAGCTTGCATGGAAATAAATGAGCACAAGCTTGAGCTGTTTTTTGAATAACAAGAACAACCTTCAAACATCAGGTTTTCTTCGAGGACCAGAGAGAAAGGGCTCCGGATTACAAACCAAACAACGTGAGGTGCCCATCACTCTGCTACCATGGGAAGCACGATTCCTTGGCGAGTGGCTGAACTTTGCAAAGGAGAGCGCGTGGGGAGCTTGCAGACCGTGGGGCCGCAGGGCTGTGTCCTCCCACCGAGCGGCTGTAAGCTCCAGGCCCACTCATAACACATTGCGGTGAGATGAGCTGGCTGGGAAGAGCCAGGGGGAGGACACGGCACAGGCGTGTTCACGGAGACACAGACTTCTTGCTGAAGAAGCACCCGGGGGCTGTGCATCCTCCTCACTGAGCATCTCCTCCCTCAAGCAAGCCGGGCTGCAGCAGCAGGCAGCCCACTGGCCGGGCAGGGGAGGCAGCTGTCCCTGGCACAGCCTCTGCTGCTCCCTCCGGCTCTGATTCAGCCCAGTAGAAGTGGGTGTCAGCAAAGAGCTAGTCAAGCACAGGGCTTTACCTCATCCTAGAGTAGTAGCTAAAATAGGTCAAGTGAATCACACCCTAAAAATGCCTTTTTCTCTCGGTTGGCTGTCAAGGGAAACGAGGGTGACTGGCTTAGCTGCAGACACCTACACTGCACAGATCAAGGGCAGGATTCAATGAGATTTAGATATCTAAACGATGTGAGCCTGGTATGTAACCTTTTATTATGGCCGGTTGGTGGCTGGTTGCTGCAGCCAGTGGAGCTGAGAGAAGGGCACAGATCACCCTGGAAGTGACACCCACTGCCTCTCTGGACAGCCTGTGCCCTCCCCTCCCCTCCCTGGATGGCTCCGTGTTGAAGTGATCGGACATAGGTGAAGACACTGATGTTTAGATGTTTGTAGCAGGTGTCCAAGCCTACCCCAAAGGCTAGAAAGCACCTCAGGTGTAGCAGCAGGGATAAAAGCATTTGCAAGCTTTTTTTCAGTGTGTTATGGCAGCGAAGCGTGGGAACCACCACAACAAATTTGGACAACTCAGGTGTGCAGGAGAAGGGGAGGGATGTGGCACAAGCAGTTCTCGGCAAGGGTGTGCTCGCGGCGCTAGAGCCCTGTCGTACTCTGCTGCTCCTGCTCTGCCTGCAGACGCTGACTTTATCCCCCAAGCACAACACTGCGGGTGCTCTGGGCAGGCTCAGCTCCTGAATGTAAGTCCCAGCCTGAGCTCCATTGGTCTATAAAACTTTAACGTGGTCCTGACAGGTGACTTAAGCATCCTACCCCAAAGCAGTGTGTCCAGGGACCACACTTAGAGCAGCTGGTATCACAGGCATAGATCACAGCTGCTGTGCACTGAAACAGGAACGCTGCTGCAGTCCCTTCCCTCAGCTCACCCCTTGCATGTTGTTGCTACAAGCATTGCAGAGACAAACTGCACAGCAGAGCTGATCCAGCTGTACAAAGAGTTTTGCTGTCATGCACAAATCTATTTTTCAGCCATAGCAGTCCCATAGCCAGGTTTTTTCTATGGCCACACGAACTCTTCCTTTAGACAAGGGCTGTTTTTCTCACCAGCAGCATCACCTTGAAGCTTACATTGGGTTCCTGCCTCACCTCACTTGTTCTGATGTTCCTGATTTTCCATTGCATTTCTGAAAAGCAATGGAAAATCCACCCACCAGCACCGTACTTCATTCAGAGCCTGATGTGAAGCACATCAAAAAGCAACAGGCATCTTTCTGCTGGTACTGGTGGGCTTTAGCTACAGGCTGCATTCCTTCTAAGGTATCCCACACTTACACATCTCCAGCTTCTGTGAGCACATGGGGTTTCAAATGCTATCTAGTCAGGACCTGTACTGCATTACATTTGACAATTTAAACACACGTACTTGCCCCAGAGCTACAGGGTTGTTTGAAAAGGTTCAAGCAAAGTTTCTACAGTCTCAACATGCCAGTTAGTTTGCTCAGGCATTTTTTAAAATAAATTATTTTTAAAGAAATGTGTGTGAATTAAAATGGGGGAGGGGAGGAGAGGTGTGTGTGTGTGGTTAAGACACATGATTAACATTACAGAAATAATGCTTTGCAATAAAAATTTGGACTTGTTGCTTAAAATCTCTTAGCCTGTTTCCCAATGTGTAAAATGCAGTAATTAATGCTTTTCCACATTTATTAAGCTCTCTTTCAACCCTGGATGAAAAGTCCCATCTGAGCATTAAGTACTATGACATCTGGCTACCTTGAGTAGCTGTGTTCAACAAGTTCTGCTGTTCATTTCGAACAGGCCAAAAAATTAATGTCATTTAGTTGGTGACTCATTCAGGAGCCAATCCTGATTTCTTTTTAACCAGATCTTACCTATTTTTTATTAGGTTCACTCTGAAGAGTTGGCGCTGAGAATGTGGTTTGATTTGCCCATCCCCTACCCTGATATTGTTTTGTCTCCCCAGCCAAACAATTGAAACACTTTTCAGGAGAATAATTAAAAATACGGGAATTCCTTTTAGCTTCACATTCATTTTTATGAGTAAGCCAAACTTCTAGCAAAAGTTTTCTTGGCCAGACAGAATTTTGCAGTAGTTTTACAGTCAGTTTAAGGCTGTACAGACCAGAAGGGACATTAACTGGGAAGGGTCCTCCCGCCCTCTTTATCCCAGTGCTGCCACAGCCATGCCTGAAGCCAGCAGGTCCTAAAGTGACTCCATAATTGTGGTCAAACTGGGAAAACCCATTCTTGCCTTTTTTTAACCACTCCCACAGTTCAAGCTGCAAACTGGTCACTCAACTTCTTCACTCCTCATTTTCCTTACCCATAACCTGCGGTAACATTTGCATGCACACAGGTGGTTTTTGCAAGTTTTATCATAAACAGCAGTAAAAGCTATCTGAGATCAAAATATGTAAGGAGAAAAAGTGGTCTGGTTTGAATTCATAGACCTGGGAAGAGGTGAGTAAGAATAAGATGTTAAAATACACTCATGGTTTAATGGTACACTGTACCTCTTGGATTAAATCCTCTAGGTATCAATCCAAAAGCCTCCATCTCGGGGACCTCATTTTCTTCATCATTAGAGTTGTTTGATGGGAGGGCTCTCCTTCCATTCAGAGGAGGTTTCTTCTCGTTGGTGCTCATTGTTTCAGACTTCTTGTATCAAGAATGTTGTAATACCATAAAAGAAAGAAAAAGTGTGAGGAAAAAGCAGACATGAACCAACATGGCACATGTAAGACGGAAGAAACCAAAAACAGTGTGGGGGTGCCAGTGAGCTACACATTTTTAGACTCACATAAATAAAAACTGAGAGGCAGAAAACATCAGTCTAATGATGGAGTACAGCTCTCTAAGGATTGGAAGGCATTTTGTGTTTGTCAAAACACATGAATAAGAGAAGAAGGGGGGCGGGAGAAGGAGAGGAAAGCCTAGCACAGAAGTATTAGGAGAAGCAAGGCGTTAAAAACATCAGGGAGTTTCAGGTAAAAGCACTGGAAAATCATTTACTCTCCCACCCTCCAAAACAGCACTACTGAATCCAAAATAGCAAATTATATTTCCAGAAAGTGCATCACATGCTACCTCCCCTAATAAAAATGACATTCTAAGTTATACTGCAATCACCCCAAATAGTACAGCCTGCAACAGTCTGTGGATGATTACTGGAAAACTGTCTTTTTGTCCTTATGCACACAAACACCCAATATCTAAAGAGCTAACTCCTGCACCCAGAGAATCCACTTTTGAGAGAAAAAGAGTAATAAGGGAGGGGGGCGGGGGGGAAGAAAAGAAAAAGAGGAAAGAGAAGAAAAAAGAAAAGAAAAGAAAAGAATAGAAAAGAAAAGAAGAAAAAAGAAAAGAAAAGAAAAGAAAAAAGAGAAAAGAAAAGAAAAGAAAAGAAAAAAGAAAAGAAAAGAAAAGAAAAGAAAAGAAAAGAAAAGAAAAGAAAAGAAAAGAAAAGAAAAGAAAAGAAAAGAAAAGAAAAGAAAAGAAAAGAAAAGAAAAGAAAAGAAAAGAAAAGAAAAGAAAAGAAAAGAGAAAAGAAAAGAAAAGAAAAGAAAAAAAGAAAAGAAAAAAACACTTATTCACTTATTTCTCTCCCACTAAAAACCATAAGGGAAATCTCAGATGTAGGCTGATCAGAGACTTCTCTTGGAGCTAGTCAAAACTGCTTTCACATCTGTTTCACTGTAAGCATGTAGGAATGAAAAAGCCATACCATCCTTCTAAGAAAATATTCATGGCTGAGAACACAACTTCATCCCCAAGCTCTTGAAAACAGCAATTCAAAATGCAGCAAATACTTAATAGTAATAAGCTTTTAAAGGAAGAAATTTAGTTAGCAAGGGTACCTTTTTTCAGATAGTCTTTTTTTAATTTATTTTCCTTCTCCCTTGCAGAATTTCTGAAGTGCAATAGAAGCCTGGAAAAAGTTGGGGGCTTTTAAGCAACCTCTGTATATCCTCCTCCCTCCTGTCGCAATAGGACAGTGCTGAAAGGGTTGCCAAGCCCTCCCCACACCACCTCCGAGGATCTGCCACCACTGTTGGCATGTCTTTGCTTACTCCCTCCCTCTCCCTGCGTGTCTTACCCCAACCCTGCTCACCAGCAGCATTTCAGGGTGCCTGGGCTAAGGAAACAGCTTGGGCACCCAAGTTTCAGTTCTTAGTGAGACGGAGTAGAACTGCTCATGGCACAAAGGCGTATGAAGTGGGACTCTGGATGAGATTTTCTGAGGGACACAGCCCAGAAGTCATGTTCTCCATGTTGCCTGTCTTTAATGGTATTTCTACCTCAGAGTGCTTGCGATGCAGCTTCAGGTGCTAGTTTTCTGAGGCACACACAGTGACGCTTCTCCTGCCTGGTGCCTCACAGCAGTCCTGTCAGGGGACTGTGGGGCACATGGAGAGCTCATCGGTGGCAAAGTGAAGATGACCTTTTTCTTGAGACCCTGTGCAGTCGGGAGAGTGAAGGTATTTTGCACCAAACAGTCATGTTTGGAGCAAATGACCTTCAGCTCTTTCCCATGATAAAATGTGCATCACATAACAACCAGGGTCTGGGGCAGTAGTTGGTGGAAGCATTTTAGCTCCATGTCAACTTTGTTCAGTTCCATCAAGCTCTACAATAACTGGGGACTGTGTGATACCTCCTCTGTCAGACACAGCTGACAAATGGAGTTACACAGAGAAAAAGCAGTGTACAGGGAAGAATTCAGGCCCACCATCCTGCCAGGCACTGCTGTGGGAGGCAGCAGAGGGACAAGTCATTTATTAAGAACATGCATGGGCAATGGAGAGCCCCTCTTACACACGTGGGACCCACCGTGAGCATTTACTTGCCTCAGTTGCAGGGTAGATGAAGAAACAAGGAGACAGTGAAGAGGACTCCACTCTCTTTCAGCCAGCTATATCTTCCAGGCCCGTAGCATCACTGAAGCCTCAAACCTCTGCTGACTTAACACCACTGAAATCAAGCCAGGAGGCAGAAAAGGAATCAGGTCACGTTCCTGTAATGGGAAGCAGCAAGTAAACCATCTGGAAGACAGGACCCCCATCCTAGCTCCCTGGTGATTTCCCAGCCACAGCGAGGTATCTCCACATCAGCCAGGACACCTGCACAGCGTGGGGCAGAGATGCTAGCTGGGGGCCTGGGAGCAGCATGGCTGTACCAGCACGGCACTGTAGCTGGGCTAATGAACCTGCTAGGGCTGACTGCCAAGGCACAGCACCAGGCTGCAGCGGTTTAGGAGGCAGCCTCACTATCCACACACATTGCACCACGTTGTCTCATAGCCAAAGGGCTCGAGCTCTCTCCCACCTCCCCCTGTAGGTTGTTAGGCATGTGGCATGGGAAGCCACCTAGCCGAGGGATTCCCCTTCCCCTGCCCTGCTCCTCCAGGAGCACAAGCACCCTGCGGGGACAGATCTGCTCCCATCACTAGCATCCTGAGCTGTGACTTCCATTGACTCACTTTTACACAGATGGGCCCTGCGGTAACCATCTGGAGGGCAAGCAGCACCCCTGGCACCCAAGAACACAACGAGCTTTCTGAGGGAGGAGGCTGGTTGCTGATTTCCTGTTGTTGGGGTTTTTTTCCCCCCCATTCCACCCTGATTTCTACATGGCGTAGTGTGCTTTGTGCCTCTCACTCCACTTCCAGCCAGCACTTCAAATCCCAAAAATGCAGCTGCTGCGACGACGTTACAAAAACTGATATAAATATTGCCTCGGTTCCATGCCTGCTGGAGGCCTGCAACACAAATAAGAAACGCCGTCTCCCGAGGAAGTCATGTGCTTCCCCAAGTGGCTGCGGTGCTGTCAGAGCCGGGAGGAAAACTTTCCGTCAGAGCATGGAAGGGAGCAAGCGGATGCAGCCGAACAGATCCCACTGCAGCCATTGCGCTTAAACAGCCAGCAGTTGCAGATGTCTCCCCGTGCCCGCGTACATCTCTCCGGGGCTTTTCGCAGAAGCCGACGATCACATGGAAAGCAGGGAGGCCAAAATTTTTGGCGGTAGCGGCAGGAATGGGGCTTTGCATACAGGGAGAGTAATGTTCCGCAGGCTGTAATTTATTTATTTTGTGGGGAGTGATGTAAATTCATGCTTATGACAGCTCCAGATGGCAGGTATTTTCTCATTATCTTGACTTCTTAGCATTTGCTCTCCCTTGCCTATTAGACTGCACTGGCCTTAATTTAACTTCCATGGTTTCAAACTACAGACGTCAAGGCTGATGCAGGAGGGGGCACGGAGAACACGAAGTCCTGGTTTTCCTGTAGGGCGTTATATTTAATGAATGATGCACTGGGATGACCGGTGAAAGAGCATTCTTCCTGAAGCTGCTTCTGCACTGCACCCTGTGGGGAACCACCAGCCCGTGCCCATTTCTCAGAGGCAGCCTTCAAGATGCTCGTGGCCTTTGTCAGAGACCTTTGCAGTCACGGGCACCCTTCCCACTGCATCGGACTTTGGATGACGGACAGCCCTGCCTCCTGATCCCCACAGAAACGCTCTTCAATGGCTGCAAAGCTTGCACCATAAAGGGTTATCTGAAACACGGTTTCCTTGCATTGCCAGAGACAGTGTCTCTGTTCCAAGTCCTCCTATGCCAGACAAGAGTTTGTGGGGAAAAAAATATCCTGCAAGACACAAGAGTCAGTAAAGCTTTACAGCCAGAGGAAAGGGCATGCCAAGATCTGTCACAAGCAAACTGATCAACCAGGTGCTCACATAAACGGGTTGCTGTGCTGTGTGCCAGCAGCTAGATGGGAGGGATGTTTTGCCTACCACTACTGTAGTTACACCAAGCACTCAGCAGCAGCAGCCGAGCATTGTAAAGCTCTGCAACAGGGTGACTTCTTTTCTTCCTTTTTTAAAATATTACCCTCATGCCATTTGCAGGCTAGATGGGTGTTCAGATGCACTGGGACATTATACTACTGCATGTACATAAGTGTACCTGCAAGGACTCATCCTCACTCCCCATAAACCAGACTCTTTCAACCCTGATCTTCCACATATAATAATACTACAACATTACCTCTCTCTTGCCTTCTTAGAGCTTCACTCGGGAACTTGAACCCTTTCTTAGATGATCAGGTCTGTCTTCTTCCTTTCTCTGCATCAGTACTTGTCTCCCAGATGTTCATGTTCCTCTTCCTACAGTGCCCTGCCTCACCAAGGCTCCAGGCAGAGTAGAGCAGATTCTAGCAGAATAAAAAGTGTTATTTTTAAACAAAAGTAAATTTCAGAAATGTTCATTTGGTAGTTTAGTTTGCGTATTTTGCTTTAGTTTTTTTTAAAACCGGATCCAGTTAATGTATTTGTCTGTGCGTAACAGCTCTAGCTACCATACACAGAGGAATATATTTTGAGTTAATGCTGAAAATTCAGAAGGCCCAACTCTGAAACATGGCATGCGTACATGTCTGTATGTGTGAAAGAGGGGCAGAGGCAGAGAGAGATAAAATGGCAGCTCTTCAGATGGTGGAACATTTGGAGAAGGGGATATAGGCCAGTTTTCAAAATATATAATATATTGTTGCAAATGTTTCTGTTGCAAAAAGAAAAAACCCCATATATATATATATATATATATATTCATACACACATTCTGCTAGGAAAATGTGGCTTAGGAAATTTAACTCTTCTCTGGAAAATTGTTGTTGCAAACGGCAAGTCTAAATTCAAATTCCAGATCTCTATAAGCACCTACATCTGAGCTGGCCATCTCATCTTAGGCTCCCTTTATCCTCCGCACAGATCTAGTCTAGGCAGTGATTCATCTCCTCCTACAGCAGACATGTAAATAGGTCAGATGAATCATGGCCTAAAAGTGCCTGTTCCCTGTGTTGACTGCAAAGGGAGCTTGGGGTGATGGGTCCTACCATATGTGTCTACACTGCCGATGTCTACAGTAAGGGGAGATGAATCTAGCCTAGGCACAGAAAAAGAAAAGGATTTTATTTTGGTTTTGAGGCCTGGCTTTCAAGTGCTAAATTATCCTTTACTTTTATGGAACACACTGCTGCAAATCATTATCAGTGATACACAGCATACAGTTCAATACACTTTTTTTCTCTTAGAATATGTGGCTGCCACTGCCAATTATGTAATAAGTCTCAGATTACAGTACATACAAGCTCATGAGTTCAGGCTTGGGAAAACACATGCATCTTTTTGTACTCATCTGTGAAGGCGTTTTGCTTCCTCAGACAGAAATATAACTGTACATGTAGTAAGTGCAGCAAAACAAGAAAATCATCATATTGTCTGTTATAAACATACAATCCAGGTCCTCAATCCTACTCTTACCAATATCTGAATCCAAAACATTCAGTTGGTTGGGTACTAAGGGGTGCCCTAGTTTCTTACAGAAAGAGTAAGAGAGAAGCCAAGCCAGGGCAAAGGGGTCTTTCATAAGAGACAATATTCACAGGCTCCAGCCAAGTCTACTGGTCTATGTTTTGCTGGAGCTGAGGCCTTAAAGGATGAAAGAACACCTCTCAAAAATGCTATTCGGCAACTTCTGTGCTGTGGCCAGCTGACCGACACAAAGGCTGTGGACCTTAGGTTTTAGTTTCAACCCCAAAAGAAAAGGACAGGACATCAAAGCAAAGCCATAACTACACAGAGGCTTAAGCAGGAAAAAACATTTTATATAAAACATTTATCTGAATAAATTTCACCACGTGCCATATGTTTAGGCCAAAGAAAGAAACTTTTCTAAAGCAACCACTTTGGTACCACTTTATCTTCTTAACACCAGACCCAAAGAGAAGCTCTTGGCCGAGGGATCAGCCCTACTTGGGCCATCAGGCAATGAGGCTGAGAAGAGGAACTGTAACTTGAAAAGCAGGGGAAACATGATTTGTATGATCCCCTTTCAGAGACTATTGACAGATACCTGCTCCCTTTTGAACAGCCTTTGTATCTAGCAACAAGAAAAGCAAATAAGATATTCAGTCTGGTAAGACTTCGTCTATTATTCTTGCTATATACTCACAGAACTGCTTGAATTTTTCCCAATGCATCAGTCTCCTTATAGTGAATGCCGATTCCACCACACTGAAACATTTTCAAGAACATGACAATTGATTATAGCAAAACAGTCAGTAAGAAGTTACCAAAACATGCTTGGCTTTGATTCAGTCATTTCAACTTTTAAGGTTGCAGCCAGGCTGCAGTCTCTAGGTACTGGGATGTCTATAGCAGGACAGGTTTGGAGAGCTCAGGGAAGGGAACAAGATCAGCCTGAGTTTGAGCAGCTGCCGCTCAGCCCTGCACCCAGACTGGCTGCTGAAGAGCTGCAGCCCTCAACTCCAGAGGCAATTCCTTGTCACGTACAGCATCAGATGCAAAGGACGGTCATCCATTTCTGCTGTGCTCAAACTACCATGGCTTCTGGACAGCACGGAGTCATCCTGGAGACATCCAGGCCAGAATGGCTAAGCCAAGGAAGACCCAATCCACCTCCAAGCACAAGCACAGGGTCTGTTCCCTGTGTCCCTGAAGCGTTACTGTCAAAGACCTGGTACAAGACACTTGAGCTGTCCCTACACAAAGCCATTTGGGATGAGCAGGGTTTAGTGCATCCAGCTCTACATCACACACAGATGAATATCCTTGTTTTAGTGCTAAGCTGGACAACAGTGTTCACACGGAGCATTGCACCTCAGCCAAGAAGCTAGATCAGACCAGAGCTCTTCGTGCATCCAGGGGGTGGTAATACACAGCCCAGGCAATCCCAGCATGCTTAGTTGACAGTTGGTTCTAATTAATTTAGTAACATATGTGGACATGCAATGTTTCAATCTTAATGTCACTAAGCGTTTCAATATTACTGACACACAGTGTTTCAAGTACGCTCAATTACAAGATTTCTGGAACTAAAGATTTCCTAAATTTCATTTCAGTGTAAAACTTCCTGTTCCAGTTAAGAACAAAAATACATTTTAAAATGCCCAAATGTCTTGTAGAACAGCTTTTCCTCTTAATACAAACACAGATGTAGTGTGTAGGCCCATACACAACAAAACACTTAAGCACGTCTTAACTTCAGTCATGTAAGTAATTCCATCTTTAGGCATATGCCTAAATCCTGTAATGGGCTCAGCTCAACCAAATCAAGGCTGTACAATATCTGTTTGTACAGAAATACTGAAGCTGCCTGTTGATGTTGCATTTCTGCAACACAATGTTGCAGTTTAACAAGTCTCTAGTGCAACTGCTTCTTGACTCGTTTCAAAGGTGGTTGCCAAAGCAGGCTGTTGATCCATCTTTCTGTCCCAAGATTGACCTTATCTTTGTGCAAATGAGCTGAGTAATTGCTTATTTAAGGAAGTGTGCAACATTTTGAGAAGTAGGTTCAAATGTGGATTGTAAAACTTCACAACTGGTTGGGTTGTTGATGGTGGATATTCTGGAGGGAGAAAGGAAATTGAAAGGATGAATCATTATCCAGATGAAGTTCAAAAGCAATTTAAAAGTCATTTCATAATCACAGATGTGTGCCAAATATACCCATCCAGCACAAGCTGCAGGCTTTACTTTTTGTGAAGTCTGCAAGTTCTTTCCTTTGCTATTCCCACTATACCCTTTTGCAGCATGGTTCAAAAAGGGAGAACGTAAGAAGAAATTAATGCTTTCTAAATGCTCCATATACCTGTCTTTTTCTATAATACTGCACTGCATCCACAAAACTGTCAATGTGCACAGCGGAATACAAATACTTTTCCCTTTGTACTCATAGGGAGCCCATGGCTGGAGTAAAGATAAGTCAGATCAGCTGAGAGATGCTGCATCAGGAGGGCAACTCCAGCACGCACCCACAGCAAGGTCCCTGGCTGCTCAGCTAATGTCAAACCCCCACATTACGAAGGATAGGCATGCACAGTATTTCTCTCATGTCCAGAAGCTGTGTAAATCCTGTCAAAGCTGTACAAAGTCCAAGGTAATAACTGCAGTCAACAGGTGCCCTCTCCATTTGAGTCTTATCCATCCTCTCCTGCAATTCCACTTCTGGTTGTGTGCCTCTAACAGACCAACCACTACAAAGTTTTAGGCTTGAACCTGCAAAAAGGCATGCCAGGACAAAGCTCTGCAGGCAGGTGTCTTCTTGACTCCTTGATCTCTCTCTGGCCCATCTCTCTCTCAGCTATAATCGCCACAAACTTTTGCAGCTATCAGAGGAATGGTATGATTTTTCACTCTTTTGCTTTCGAGCTATTTTCTTCAACAGCCTTACACCACTTTTGATTTCCTTTCAAAGCATCAATGGTTGGTTGCTGGGGGCGCATTTACTATTTCACTAACAGATTGGAAACTCATCCAGAAAACAGCAGTGCAAGCAAAATGGGAATTGATCTATCTTTTATATTAAAGGATCATTTTCTCAGAAAGGCCCTCAGAATTCTTAATCTTCAGACTTGTAAAAAATTATAGTTTGTTCAACTCATACAGAAAGATGGGGCTTACTGGCTGTGACTCAGATGTTTCCACCCAAGTGCCCTTGCTTACCTGGGATTCCTCCTGAAAGTTTGTAGTCCCTGTAACTTGGATAATTCTTTGGAGATGTGCATGAAAATGGGGTACAAGCAGCATGTTAGAAAACAATAAGAAAAGTTACGGTAACGTTAGGTTGAAGAAGTGGCCAATGTATTTTCAAGAAAGAGCATAAACATGCTTCAAAGGCATCCACTGTACTACACAGACGGAAATGTCATTCAAAGTCCTGTCTCTTACAATGGTCCATGTCACCATCTTGCAGTCTGGTTTCCCACCTCTTGCTTGCAAGTCAGCTAATCAATGAACAGAAAAAATATCACAGCACCATGAAGAGTAGTTAAGGCTAATGAGAAGCAAGTAAGCTGAATAAATGGCTTTTGAGCAACCAATAAGCTGAGTTTGTTTGCATTATACCAAAATAAACTTTAATCAAGAATATATGCATTCATAAAAGGCAAAGGTGATTTGTGGACCACTGAAAGAAAAAGTTGGGGCAAGAAGGCAAATTGCAATGACCTACTTGTTCAACTTTTCCCATAGGTAGGGCCACTGTCTGACTAATACTGCCATTCCATACCTGCTGACTGTTGGTGCTCAAATGTTGGATCTATAGGTCTCTGACACTACTGTTGCCAACATTTGCTATTGCATTCAACGGTAAATATAACTTTTGCGTCTGTTACTTGAAATACCAGTAGTACCTTTTTAAGAAACGTGGCTCAAAAGTAAAAAGATGATTTGTGGGCATTAAACCCGGCAAATCCTTGGAATGTCTTGGGAGGCCGTTGTTGCAGGTCATCTAATGAATACCACCTTGAGGTTGTGTTTATTCTCACAAAAACCACAACCTTTCATGAAGGAAACTGAAACACACATGCAGAGCTTCAGGGATAGCGCAAATTATGATTTAAACTCACTGTAGCCATCTTTTAGAATGAACTCCCATCAGAACTCTTCATCTTCTTCACAGCTCTGAAGGCTGAAAACGTTACACCTTTTCAAGACTTTAACCATGCCAAAAAAAGAAGTGCTATCTCACTGTAATAATGTTGTCTTAATTATGTACAATACTTAGCACTAGTTTTACACCAGATGAGTCATAGTAGAAGCTTGTACTTTGCTGTTTGACTAAATCCCACAGCACTTAGAAGTCCCTGCAGTGAATGCTTGCCAGCTTGTGCTCAACTCTTCTCCCAGACCATGTCTGCTGCATCCTTCGGGGAAGGCTGGTTTGAAGGGTGCTGCAACAGGATGAGCAAACACTGTGGTTGGCAGTAGGGGCTTGAAGTCAGTAAGAACATGCCAAAGAAATGTCTCGAGAACTGCTCAGGTGTTTGTGCTTCTCCAGTCATGTCCATTTTAATTAACTGGGATGCTAGAAATAAATGATAGAGCTGGGTTTCATTCCTTTCTTTTTAAAGGCACCTTATCTTCTGAGCAGAAAGGTGGTCATTTTTTGTCATCTTGCATTCTTTGTTGTAACAATTAAGACAATGCCAAAGAAGCAACTGAAACACTTGTAGTCATTTATGGACTCCCTGTTTATTTGCCTTACACCATCTAATCTTTTACTAATAAACAAAATCCTACAGAAGCAAATAGCTACAATTTTATGGAGAATTTTTACTACTGTGCTCTCCAATGAGATAGCATACTCCACTGGGCACCTCTTCCTTTGTGCAGATTTCTTCTCACTCCTATGTTTCGGAGCTTGTTGAGTTCAGTGAAATCCCTGGTAAGCACTGGACCTTCCTCCAGATCCCTCCATGTGCTCCTCTCTTGGAGAAAACTGGCCATTCTCAAATCAGTTGCTACCTTGACAATTCAGCTCTCTTATCTGAAACATGTGAATAATACCGCTTTCAAGCTTTCATAAATGGTGTTGGAAAACACTGTCAGAAAGATCTTTTCGAAGGTATTTATGAAGTTCAAGAGCAGATGGACTTGCAGCAGAGTATACTGCATTTTTCATTCACAGTCAGCAGGAGAGGTAGGCTCCAGCCTCAGGTTCTTCTTCTTATGTCTGGAAGACCACATAGGAAATTTAAAGCTGGACACGGTGAAAAATTGTTCCTATCTTCCTCCCCTTCTCTGCCCAACAGATATGGAGAGTGCCTAAGTTCCTGGCTATCACAGGTCACTGGGAGGCAGTGCTGAAGACTCCATGTGAATGACAAATATTCTGTTCATGAAACAACCCCGTAATGAATGTCTTGCTATGGCACCTTTCAAGAGACTCTTGATTAATTGAAAGAAGTAAAATACTTCAGGTTGAAATAACAGCTGGTTATGATGCTTACCAGTATCAGCTGGTAGTGGAGAGACATACACTTCATCAGGAAGCTTTCACTCCTACATGTTATTTAAATAGAAGCTGGTTTTTGCAAACTTAGTACCTATAAACTGAAGTTTATTACATTTGGCTAGTAGGGTCTTTCTAGTTAACAGCGTTTTTCAAGGTGCAATACCTGTCTCAGCAAAAGCTTTACCCAGAAGAAACCACGAGGAGTGTGGTGCACAGGGGTGCATCCGAGTGAAAGGACAAACAAATCATTCTTCTCACGAAATCATTTCATTTCCATTTTAGCCAGGAATGCACTAAATAATGCATCAGTCCTCAGCTGCTCAAAAGGTCACCTTTTGGTCTACAAGCAGCTGCAGCAGCTGTGTTCCCCGGAGACCCCGCTGCGAGCACAGAACAAAGCACAAGAGCTGACAACAAGCTCAGGGGATGCAGGTATGGGACAAGCTTCTGGAGGCCTCCCAGCAGCTCCAGTTGGGAACCACTGCCAAATATCCTTTCTCTCGTTTTTTACTTCAACCCCAAATAACCTCCTTTCCCCTCCCCTCCCTAAGTAAATTAGTCATACGTAAAATACGAGAAAATAAACAGCCAGCTCAGATTTTGACAGCAAGCAGGGACAAGTATCCATGGAGATCAGGGACCTCCTATTCATCATTGATTTCCCATCACATTTGACAGGAAGGTACAACAAAGAGAATAAAATAGCCCCCCAGGAAGGCACGCTGTGAGGCCGAGTTCAGCTTAGAGGCTTCTGAGTGTCTTATTCCCAAACTGTAACGCAAGCAAGCTGATTCTGCAACAAAAGTGTGCAGAAGAAGCATCTGACCCACAGCTGGTCTAGATACATCCCCGATACTTGGGACTTTCATCCAATAGATCTGAATGAAGGAAATTGGTGGCTTCTTAGACATTATCTCATTATCAGGAGCCCAGGTACAAGTTTTGCAGCTAGAAATCTGTTCAGCTTTCTAGACCAGGTTCTGGTTATAATATACGGAGTTTAGTTTGTGGGGAGTGAGTTTGAAGGACAAGGAAAATCAGCATGGATTATCATCTAGTTCAGAATCTGTCCTCCTAACAGGTAGGTTGGGGCAGTACAGAGGAGATATCCTGACCAGACCTGGCTTTGATGGGATGGTGGATGAAGCAATGTGTTGTTCTTGTAGGATTTCCTCAGTGATGTTTTCAACTGACCTAATCCTGTTCCATTTCCTGAACATCTACATCAAAATTGCCAACGACCAGAGTAGTTTTTGTTTCAAATTAAATCAAACAAGCAAGGAGAGACATAACAACTGCACAAGAGAAAAACAAGCATGTAACTCACTCTAAGGGCCATCTTGCATTGATGCATAGCAATCCCTCCTAGACTACAGCCTGGGGAACACTTTATTTTTAAAGGTCCAGCACACAATAACAGAATCATAGTAGACATTCATCTAACCATACACACCACTCATATCTTTCCTTACCCAGAAAAACAAACGAACCTTAAAAAGAGATAGGAAAAAAGCCTTAATGCACAAGCACTATATTAAATATAATGCAAAAAAAAAATCTAGCATATATGTATGCCTTAGCCCATCCAGATGTGCTTTTATCTTGTCTACTCACTCACACATCAAGATTGCAGTAGACCTCCATGGAACTCCCCTGAGCTCTGGGTTTCCTGTCCCTGTTCCTGCTTGATGTAGGATTCATTAACTCCAGCTGCCACTGTTAGCTTTTCCCCACTGCAATTGTTCAGTGCAACTACCAGCCAGCACAAAAGCCTGCCCAAAAGCACATGCCATGTGGCAAAGCTCTGTAGTTTAGCAGGCTGCCAGCCTTGGAGCCACAGTGGGCATAGCAAGGTGGCAAATATCAAAGGACAGAAGAGAAAGCAAAGGGTGGATGGGCCCATAGGGTTGTTATGAATTGGCAGGCAAAATTTTAAGTCTACCCTTTAAAAAATGAAAAGCAGAATACCATTTTTGCCATAAACTGCTCTTTACAACAAGCTGGAGGTAATGGCAATGAAAGCCGGAGAGGCTCTGCAGCTGTGATCAAACTGAAACCTCCTGCTTGCTCATGTACCCCTCTGCCACTGGCACCTGAGGGCTCTGAACAGCATGTACTGCAAGTCAGGAGAAAGCTCCAAACGCTTCTGACAGCAGCCACCTTAACCATTCTCCAGCCATGTTACCATCAGGTGTGGGTGATTACTGGGATG
The DNA here is from genome assembly GCF_015220075.1 of Falco rusticolus. Lineage (NCBI taxonomy): Eukaryota > Metazoa > Chordata > Aves > Falconiformes > Falconidae > Falco > Falco rusticolus. The sequence continues at coordinate 93,190,036 of NC_051189.1, forward strand.
CAGTCTGCATCACCAATACAGTGCATGCTGGACCCACCACTCCGCAGATACTCCAGATAGGGCCAGGATACCACTGGCATTACTTAGCTCATCTAGCCGAGTCCAAGTCTACACTGGCTTACATAAAAGAACAGAAAGAAAAGCAAGTCTGTTATCAGTAGGATTAAACTTGTTTAGCAGGAGCACGCACCTCCTTTGCAAAACACCTGTGAGCCTGGAAAGTATAAAGATGCAGACTGATCACACACCATTTATTTAAAATGCATAATCCCAGAAAAACTGAGGGATGTTTCTAGCTAGAAATCCAAGCCAGAAAATGATGGCAGCCTGCTGGCCAGCCAACAATCCAGGGTTTAGTACTGGACCAACAAAACGCTAAACAAGCACTCTTCCTAATGGCAAGAGAAGCAGGAATGGGAACACATTGCCTTTGCACTCCAAGCTTAACCTTGTCTTCCTGTGCTCGAAAGCCACGTGGTTTTGGGCATCCCTAACAATATTCTGGACTCTTTGATGCATCCTGAATTTGTCAAATATCTTGAAAACATCACCACTGTTCTAAGACATGTTCTTTCTTTGGGCTGCCTCTAGAAGCCAGCCTCCCTTCACTGACCATACGGGCAGCCTGGTAAGAGATTTTCAGTGCAGCCTCCTGCACAAGGTGCTTAAAGTTAAGCAGTAACAATATTGCCCCTGGCCCCAACCCTTCCACCCCTGTTCTTCCCTCCCTGGTTAACAAGACGATTTTCTTTGGCAAAGCAAACCACACAGCACACGTAAAAACAACTGCCAGGCTGGAGTAATAGCGTGTCCGTGCTCCCAAATGGGGGTGAGAAAACTAGCCACTTTACAGCATCACACTGAAGCAAGACCCTGAGAGCACCCATATCCTCCATCCCACCTCCAGGCCACCACAGGCAGGAGAGCCCAGCCCAGCAGCTGGACCAGACTCCCCCAGCACTGCAGCGAGCACCATACCATGCATGGTACCTGCTGACCAATTAAAGTACAACTATGGTAATTTTTTTTCTCTTGAGCATATTTTCAGAGCTGTCCCCTTTGACATACGTATTTAACAGGCTGCAATCCGGTTAACACATGTGCGCACACACACTGATTGCATACAGCTTTCCTTACAGTTCTGATAATGCGGATAATTTATTCAGGTTGGCAAAGTTTGGGTATTTTTCCATTTCTCTTGCAGAAGGGGAGCAATGTGATTGTTGCTGTGGTGATTCTTCCCTTAATATTTTTTGCCATGATCTGGCTTAAAGTCATGACTGGCTCTGGAAAGTGTCATTTTCTTAAGGCGCTATATTAAAACATTGCTGAATAGCCTTTTAATTTTTTGCACTGAACGTTATATATATCTATTCCTTGAAATTCACGTTTACAAATGAAAACATGTGGATACTTCTTTATCATAAACAGGGCGGGTTTTGGCCTTTATTTTGCAATCCCTGCTCTTCTCCATCCCCTTGGGATAAATCTGCACTGTTCGAACCTCTGCTCACCTGGGTTACGTTTCCAGGAGGATACATACTTCCTCAGAAACATCAATACTGACATTAAGAGTAGTTGCATGTGTAATCCCCCAGACATGGGGTTTAAAAGAAGCTACCTCCTTCCCTGTTAGCGAAGTTAATGACTGCTCTGCAGAAGGGGACCAAGGCAATTTCATTTTTTCCCTTCATTCATGAGGTTGCAGAGCCAGCGTTCCTTTCTCTGCTGAGAGGACAGCAAATGTCAGCTCCCTACCTTCATTTATGCCTTGATCAATGGAGCTGCTGGCAGAGAAAAAGTGTTGTGCACAGTAAGAAAAGAAGTACAAACCTCCTACTGATGGAAACGGCTGATGGCAAGTTATTCCCATTTCTAGTTTGGGCTGCATACATTATCTTTGCATGGCTCTACCAAAGTAAAGGTGCTAGCACCAGCCCCCCAGACCTATAGCTCTGCCATTGCATCCTGCACTTGTCCCCTTCACTCTGAATAGCAAAGCTGAGTGTCCTGGGAATGGCTGTGTTTTTAAAGTTGCAAAACTACTTTCGTTAGGCTGCTTTCCCATAACCTGCTTCAGGTTGAGTTCTCCCATGGGATTAATCACAGAAAAGCATACCATGCAGTATAGGTGGAAATAAACTCAATTGGGCCAATGGAAGGCTGTCCTTTCATTTCGTCGTGATTTTCTGAAAATTGTTGTTCAAGATGAAATTTTGTTTGTCTAGTTTAAAGTCTAGGATTAATCATTCGGGAAAGTTGACGATTCTGTTTCTCCATTTTGTATCTCCTATGGGTGCTTTCCAGCATTTTAAACAATTTCCAGATTATTGTTCTTTGAGGTGGGAACGAACAAGGGGTTTGTTTATTTTCCATTCAGGCAAATCAAAGATGACATTCCAAAAGGTTTTATAATTTCCATCATTGCAACCAAATGTGTTTGGTGTATCCGAATAAACCAGATTCAGATAGTTCTTGAGATGCACTAACTTTTCTTTTACAATGGGATTGCAAGTATAGGTGATATGAAACCATATATTTTCTTCATTTAAATAAGAAAATCTCCTAGAATCATAAGCAGAGAAACTGCTTAACAAATGTGTATGTATTTATTTACACACAGACGCATTTACTATGAATTGCGTTACCCATGATGACACAATACCACAGCCTGAATGTGCCTATGTCTTTTGTTTCTCATTGCTTCTCTAGAAATATCAAGATCTTTAGGATTTCATCTGCAGGTTCTCAGTAAGCACTAGAAACTCATTTTCTTCTAAAAAAGCAATCAACCCTCCATGGTCTTGCCACGCCCTGGATAGATGCTGGTAGGTTCAGCAGCCTGTTGATGCAGCAAACTGCATCAGAGGTACCAAAACTCCAACCCGTGCTGCACTGGTGGAATTAGAGCATGGCTTCCTACCATCCTTCCAATCCTTTCCCAGTGTCAACAGCCTGGTGAGGGAACTTGGACCTTGCCTTCCCACTGATCCCTAGAGGTAATGCATCGGACACGAACGACACACGCATGTGGATAAACTGCACCCTAGGATGACATTTTGGGGACTACCTGGATCCTGCGCAGTGGCTGAACAGGGTCTCTGTGTTTGTGCTCACCCACACGATGCCAGCAGGCCCCCCACCGCTGCAGCCAGCACGTCACTGTGTCACGCCAGTTCCCTCCCCAGACCATGCAGGGCACAATCCAGCTCGTGACCCTAACCATGCACTGGTGTAGGGAGGGCAGGATGTGACAGCTAGTTTGCTTTCACCTTGGCCCTTTCCATGCCCTGTCCCACACTGAGATGCCACCACTACCAGAGTAATCTGCAGGCATGCATTTATGTGTATCATATACGTGTGTATTCTTGCCCACATGATGCCTTAGAAATGACAGGATTCTGCAAAGAAAGGAAGAGAAAGCCCTGGGAGCTGGGAAAAAGCATGCAGGGTCAGCTGAACCTCTTTTCTGGGTCATTTTAAAAGAGTCAGATTTCACCCCACAGACCCACTGTACTTTAAACACAGTTCAGTTTGTAAGAAAGACAAAACCAAAGCAAAGCAGACTCTGCTGGATGGAGCCCAGCCTGCCTAGAGCTGCTTTGACACCTCTCATTAGCTATAAATGCTAGGTCTCTCTTCCTGTGCTCAGCCAAAAGTGCTGGATTTTGGCTCACTTCCCCTCAGCGTGCACCAAGCCTGACCTTACTGCAGCTTCATGGAACCGGACTGAACCTTCAAAGTCTTGCTCTGCTGCACTTGGTTCCATTTCCATGCAAACTCTCTGCATTAAAGGCAACCTTCCAACACATACTCCAAGCAATTAGAAGATTTCCTACCTGCTGTAAGGCAGCCTTATTGCGAGTGTATATCATAACATAGCTTTTTATGTGTTCTTCCACACCCGAATTGCTGCTTTTGTTGCAGGGGGCTGAGCTACAGCCCCTGTGGGAGCTATGAACGGTGCATTTGCAAGCAGAATGTAGGTTTCTGTGCTATTTCTGAAGCTCTGCAATTCACTTCCTGCCTCGCATGTGGACTGGGGTTTTGCTTAGATGCAAAGCTCAGATTGAGCTGTCAGTCACAATATACTTCTCTTTTTTCCCATTTTAGAAAACGGATTTATATCTGTAAAGGATGCACTCAGCTCAAAACCCTGTAGCCTTAACTACATTGGCTCGGGAGCAAAATATCAGAGAGATGAAGGTATGTGACAGAATTAAGCCCGTGCTGTAAAGCAAGCCTAAGTTATGTCCAAATCCCAGCCTTGCTGAAGTACAAACAGTGGTCTCCATTGGCTGGACTGGACTTGGAATCAAATCCCCACAGAGCTTGGTAAGAAGTTGTGCGGGTAGAAACAAGCTGAAATTTTTAACAGTGTATTTCCCAGCAACTTCAGTGATTCCTGCTGACAGTTTAGTTTTAAGGACCAAATTCTCAGACAGTAACTCATGACCCAATTCTGAAGTCAAGACTACAGTTCACAGATAATTTTCCCCCTACATCCCTCAGCAATTCTGGAGATAAAGGATGCTAAAAAGAAGGCCATAGTAAGCACAAAAGAGACAAAAATACCCACTTGGTGAGATGTTTAAACCAGAGAAACTCAAGTTAGTAATAAATACAGATTTTCAGCAGCAGTTTTTGCAAACCCATAGAGGGGAGCTTAGTGGCTCCTGAGGCAAGGCAGCTAAGAAGTTGGAGAGTCTTCACTAGTTTCTGCCTTACCACACACCACCTGCTCACCTCCACCCCATGTGAAATGAAGGCAGAAGGTAACTCACAGTTAAAACCAGGCTGAATGCCTTCAGTTCTGACTGCGTTCCTCCCTCCTTCCCCACTACCAAAAGGTATTATGATGTTTACATATCTTTAGTCAAATTAGTATCATAACAGACAAGAGAGCAAGCTCAGTTTTGAAAAGGGGGTGGGGTGGGGGAAGCAGCAAGACCAGGATATTTACTGTCTCACCTTTCTCCAGAGCTGAATTTTGAATTACCTTTGTGGCTTGGCTAATTAGCCTACACACTGATATTTTTAAATTATGAATAATTTTTTCCAGTTCCTTAGAACACAGGCTTAATTCTAGTAATCACAGCGGCTCATTGCTATAGCTTGTTAATGCTTATTTAATCTTTAAGGCCCCAACTTCAAGCCTCCATCTCCGGATACCTTTAAGGAGGAGTAAGACACACATCTGTCAGGGATGATGTTGATATAATTCCAGTTGCCTTCAGAAGGAAAGACAGTGTAATGATCTCTCAGTGTCCTCTTCAGGGCTAATTTTCCATGACAGAGTTCAATCATAACACATCCTAATTGCACTATTTCAAAAGAAAGTTACCCCACCCCGCTTCTTTTTGGTTTGTGTTTTAATAAATCCTTTCTCTGCAGTGTAGTTTGGCCATAACAAAGGCAGGAAGCTTACCTTTGGGAAAAAAACTTTCAGGTGACAGATAGGGAACCATCAGCTCTGTCTTCCTATTGTACCACCTGTTGTACAGGACACAAAACTGGGATATTTGATACGGGGAGGACTAAAACTGAGTCCATCACCAGGGTTTCACAGCTGCAGGCTCTGGGTCTCTCCATCAGCAGACTGCTTGGCAGGACAGGTTTGATCTGGGCTGGATCTGGGCAGAAGACTGCATTTCTATCAAGTTAGTTGTAGTACCTGACATACAGGTAATACCTGCTCTGGCACAAAATGTGTCATTGCCATTTCCAGCCTTAGGCAATCTTTGGACATTTGAACCATACCTGGACACACGTGAATGACACCTATGGCACCAGTGCTCTGCACCGCGTGGCCACTGTGTCCATAAAACACTCCTGTGAACCTTTCTGTTGGCTTGGCTTTGCTGTCAGAGTCTGGTCTAAGAAGAAATGAGTGCTTTGGCCCCCTGACATTTTTGACAGACTTTTTGGGACAGGTCCTATAGCAATTATGAAGCAGTTCACAACCCACATGTGCATATTTTTAAAGTATAAAATGTTCCAGAAATTCCTGGTGTATTTTCCACAACTTCTACCTTCTGTGCTGCTTTCCTTCTTTTTCTCTTATTTCCATTCTCTCACCACTTCAGCAAAGATCAAAAGTCATTATATTGTTCTGTTTGATGGATCAAATCCCTGTAGACTAATCTCTGCAATGACATACAGATCTGCAGACATATTTTTCTGTTACAAAACTTACAAAACATTCAAATATTGTTCTGTATATTATAATAGTTTTTCCATTTTTTATTGCCTCCAGAATGAAGTTTTACATTTTTCATTTGAAAACAAAGATTTATTTTATGCCTGAGATGTAAATTAGCAGTGGGCAAAGCAATTCCAAAAAGAGAAAAGGAGAAGGGCTGAACGTTTCACCTCCCATCAGAAAATAATGCACCCAAAGTGACCTACAGAGGATGCACGTCCTGAGCTGAGATCCCCCACACCTTCCCACCACTCAGTCCTTGGTGCAGACCCAAACCTACCCACCCACGTAACACTCCAGTTCAAGTGCTCTGGCCCTGGAGAGACTTTGGAGACCAGCATAGAAGCTTTAAACCTCCCATCATTAAACTGATCCTTCCCCTTTGCTTCATTGCCAAAAACATCTGACAGGACTCCAGTGGCACTCTTCTACAGATGCTGTTTCCTGAGCAGGAATGTGCAATGTGGCAAGCCACAGTAGCAGGCAACTGAAGCCCTTTAAACACCTGTGTTTGTCCTCAGAAAGGAGTATGGGGATGAGGGGGCAAGGAGAGACGATGATGTTTGGCAATGAGAGGACTTCCAAGAGTTTTGACAAACACACAGTGGTTTGTAGCCTGCTGGCCAGCACTAGGAGAAAAGGGCAGTAGACTAAGGAAGGAGCTCCCCCGGCCATGGAGGAGAAAAAGCACTGGGTTATCAAACACACGTGGATGTCAGGGAACCATCTGGACCTCTTTCTGCAGTTTGCAGCTTATGTCCAAGTATTTAGTGGAATGCTGCTCCCCATGGGTGCAAATGTTTGCTCATCCTCACAGGGAAAACAGTAACATACGATTAGAAGTATGTTTTGTAATAGTGTATTGTTTACAAACACACTGGCTGGGAAAGCATGAAAGTTGGTTCTGGTTTTAGGTGATTTTGGTTTGTATTTTAGCTCTTTAAAATTAACCATAGTAAACCTGACTGCATCTGAAAGCCAGATATAACAAATTCAAAACCTTAATGTCTGTCTCTAAAAGAAAAGTAATCCTCTGATTTCAGTTCTTTCCTGTAAAATCCTCTAACTGCAATTACCTCTGACTCCTTCAATAAAAAGAAGGGTCTGATCCCCCACCACTGCCTGTATGCAGTCCAAGGGACAGTACTGAAGACTATGGCATTTCTCCAAATGTGTATGACCGGCAACAATCTGGTGGGCTGACTTCAGGGAGAGTTTTCCTAGTGGTACATCTATGCTGTAACCTGCCAGGGCAACAGCAAATCTCCCTACACCCTTTTGGTACAGCACACCCATTACACAGCCCCAGACGGACAGTGATAGTACTGTGTTAAAACTACGTATTCCAGAAAAGGCATCAGAGATAGGAAAGGGGTAGTGGCGAATAACAATTTCCATCATCTTATCCTCTGGCAGAAGCACTGAGCTTTGCTTACCCAAGGAGGGGACCCTCAACCAACACGTTGCTGCCCTCCCAGAAAGGTGTCCTCTGGAGCAGAGCATGGCACGACCTAGCCCATGTCCAACTCTCCTGCCACCCTCTGCCAGCAAAGTGCTGTAAATGGTAAGGTCTTTTTGTGCTTTGCACCCAGTCTCCCCTGCAAAGGCTCCAAGCTGTTTATAAGCATAATTTCATCAGGTGTTTGTCCATTTAGGCTAGGAAAACACGGCATAGTCCCTCAAGGAGTTCAGTTTGGATCTGATGACATATATCAATCATACTGCACTAGTACATAGTCCTCATAGTCTTTCATAAGACCCTTGGCATTGCCAGAACATTGCCTGGTTTACACTAAACCAACATCTCTTCACTCCTTTCTCAGGTACCACATCATTCTTCTATTTTAAAATACCCTGTGAATTGTCTGGATAGGGTTTTCATGCAAGCATATGCTCTTATCTATTGGCTTTGTTCCAGCCTTAGGTGTTAGGTTTTTCTTAGCCTAGCATTGGTCGTGCTACAGAAAGACCTTGCGTATCCCACCCTAAAGGCTGCAGTATTTCAATGTTGTTTGAAGTCATTCTATCTGTAATGCCATTCATCCAGGAATCTGATTAAGGGTACCAGCATATATATATAATTTTTCAAACTGTGTACCAGTTAGGAAAAACCAAACTGGTACATGGGAAGTGGTGGTGTTGGGAATTGGATTTGTAATGTCTAGAGAACCAACAAGTGGACTGGTAATGTGAGGTACCTACAGATTCAGATGCTAACTTCTCATGAGATGGCGTACTTTCACTGAATGCTGGAAATCGAACCTGCTTATAGAAGAGCTCCTAGTTTTATTGTAGCCTGACCAAACAGAAACTTTTCCCAAACAAGGGGTTACTAGATTTGTCAAAAATGTAAAGGAAACCTGCATTATCCTAGAAGCTGCAATGGATAATCCAACGGTGAGTTCCAGCCTAACACCTAGTGAAGAATCTGGCCTATGCTATAAAGACAAGAGTAGTCTGGTCAGACTATGGATGCTATGCTATGGGCCCACAGCAGGCACTGCCATTTAACAGCGCAATCCTGGGAACCGCAAAGTCACACTCTCTGCCTTGGGATGTCTGTGTAGGTTGGCTCTTGATTCCCTCTAAGCATTAAAAAAAAAAAAAAAAAGAGGATCTCAATTACAACCCTCTACTATGAAAAAACCCCAAATTTAATCAAATACATTTGCAGTAAGATGCAGTAAGACTTGTTTCGATCAGGAACAGACTACAGTATGGTTTGGCTGCAAATAAAACCTAACTGCTTTTAACAGCATCCTGCAAAGCTGCTAAGGACCTGTACACAGACAGCAGGATCAATAGAAGCTAAACTTGCATTTCATAGCTGGAATCAGAGCCACTTCATACTGACAAAATAATAAAACAGCAAAAGAACAATGAGACACTCTGGCACATATGTACATTTTCTAAAACCACACATAATGAAGGCTTTAGCAATGCAGAACTCAGCCTCCCAGCTCAAAGTTTTATTGGCCATTATTTTGCTGGATTTGGAGTAACGGCTCTGAACGCAGTAAAAGACATTCATTTTTCACAATGTTTTCCCACATAACTGACAAATTTATTATTGTTATAAAAAAAGGACACAATTTTGAAACCCTCAGAGTGCCTGACTTGTAATGGTGCCAAATATGTTTCTCTTTTCATTAACATTCAGGGATTACTATGCCCAAACCACCCTCCTCTACTTTTTCCACTTACGTAGATGCAGCTGATGTTGGATCACTAGCCACCTCTGTTCTGGTCCAAGGTAATAGCTTAGGACCAGAGTAATCAGATATACTGAGAGGCTGTTTCTAAATTAGAATGGAAACTACTAGGCGTCCCCAACATAGCCTCCCAGTAGCCAATTTCAATATGATGTGAACTCTCTGAAAACCTTGTGGCTATCCCACCTCCCTGGTTGAGAGTTACAGACACTTCTTCAATTTGTACAATGGTTGCAAAAGTATATATGTTCAGAAATAGAAAAAATTATCAAGAAATTCACAAGTGTTACCTGGATCTCTGGAATGCATGTATTCTTCAACATGCTTTGCACATCTTCCATCTCCACAGAAAGAAAGTGAATGAAATGGCACCAGGTGGTAACTTTCTGAAGAGGTCACAGGCAAAAAAAAATGGACAGAAATTAACAGGGCATTAAGGTATTTGGCTAGTCAAATTTTGCTTCTCGCAGGGAGAAGTACTGTCCTCTTTCCATATTGCAACCCTTATGAAGACAGCAGGAACCTGAAGTCAGAGACCCCCTGCTTTCTCCTGGGCTACTCAGCTCTTTGGACTTCAGCCCAATGACCCAGATCTCAACATCACATCATTCTGAAAATGTCTTTGGTATCTTGTCTTTCCCTTTCATGAGGTCACTTTGAGGTGACATAAATGACAAGACACAAATATGGTTCCCCTCAGCTGGACATGCTTAAACTTCCCTACTGGAAGAAGACTTCTTCAGGAAGGTTGGACCCTTTTCTTTCCCTGACTTCACTGGATACTTCCTCCCTCTGCCATCTCTCATCCTGTCCACCCACCTGCTCAGCACAAACCTGTCTCCTCTGTCCACAACTGCCTCTTCTCTCAGAGATCCATCCTGGAGTTCACCACAGCCAGTGACACCAGGGAATGAGATGTGGTAGCCATTCCTATCATCCTCTGCTAGCCCCTTGAGTAACTCTTGCACCAGTTGTACCCGTCCTCTGGGGCAGCCAGGTTTCAGCAGGCAATGGTATCACAGCAAGTGCCATTCATCCAGTCACACCGCACATCACATTTCACCTTACAGAGCCTGTGGTAAGGATTTGTCATCTTCATTTCCACTTAGCTTCTCATCCACCTTAATGGTAGCCCTTGCTCTTTGTTTTCTTTCTTTGTCATACTCAGACTTAGACCCTGTGAAGCAGGCTTAGATACTTCTCTCACCACAGCCAGCTAGGAATTTGATATAGCCTAAATCAAATCAGCTGTCTGTGCTTTCTCTGCAGTAAATGGAGAGAGACAGCTCCAGAGGGCTGTTCATCCTACTGTATTCAGGCACGCTGGGGAGGGGGGAAATGTATCACCTTACAGAGACTGGGAGATCAGGCAGCAAGCTCTAAGATGAGAAGCTGAACATTCAGATGGCTACAGTTCATCAGTGCTACGCTCAGAGCACAAATAATAAAGATGTGAAAGACAGATGCTAACTGACGGATTGAGAGCTTCACTCCTTTGGAAGCCCAGATGTCCTCTCCTCTCCATTATCACTTCCAAGCTGAGTGATGGGGATGGTGACTTCTGGTGCCACCAGGAGGCTGTGAAAACCAGAAGGGCATATTTGGCACTGGTCTGCAGGGCTGACATCAGCTTTGTCCAACACCATGCTCAGTGGTAGGTTATCATTGGGGTCAACAGCCACAAATGTTTCTTTCAAACTTCTTTTCAGACTCTGCATCAAGGTTAAGCCTCGTTCTCCAGGATCCACATCAGCCTCCATTTAAGGCAAGGAAAACAAAGGAAATGGTTCCTTTGAAACTACTAACGATTGAAGCCTTTTAATTCTTTTCCTGTTTGCCATTAATTTCTGCCCCCGTGAGTCTCAGAGCTTGCTGCTTTATCTTTCTAAGCCTTAGAAGCCTTGTTTTCCTCAAGGACACCTTGGATCTATGAACATGTATTTCTTTGTTCACCATGCCCTTCCAATTTTTTTTCAGAATCAGGAAGTCATTACAGCACCAGTTGATTCTCTCTCCTTGCCAAGTCAACCTTGAGTTTGTAAAGTGTTTTCTGCATGCAGGGAATCCTTTCTTGATAATTTTCCAAGTAATACAGAAAGAAATCTCATATTCTTACAGAAACATAACATTAATAAAAAGAGATAAATCTAGATTGATCTCTAGTTTCCCCACCCCAATCTTGAAAACAACGAAAAAAATGTCTTCATTCAGTGAAAAGATTGTCTCCTTTGTAAAGCAACACATGCACCTTTTCTCAAGCCTGTTTCTCCTTAATAGTTTCATACATACTTTCCTCCTCACCTCAATTCTTCTCTCTGCTCATTATCATTAGAAGTCCTATTCTTACCAGACATGTAAATGGGAATCTTGAAGACTTTACTGATGCCCACAGCTATAGTCTCATTTTTCCTGTATGTCCTTCCTTCTGAGTCCAACCTAAGGAATACACAGACAAGTCAGAGGCTGCATATCTTTATTGACAGCGATTCATACTTATAAACGCAAAAGAATTCAATCTCTTCTCCTGATTTCACAAGTCGATCTAAATGGATGTTCCTTCAGTCTAGGATATATCCTGATAACAGACTTAAAATTTATTTCAGGTCTCTTAATTCGCCTTGACAATTTGTACAGCTTTTCAGGTAGGCATTGTCCAAAATAGAGTTCAAAACATTTCTCCCCAGTTGTTATGACAAACCCCAAACAAATCAATAAATGCCTAGTCCGCTCAGCAAACACGGAAAAGAGCCTGTATGGCAGACCACCAAAATATGTTATCACACTATCCATACTGGCAGGGGAAAAATAAGTACTGAAGTAAAGAACTAGTGCTAGGCTGAGTTGCTATACCTCATTGTTAGTAAAATCATGCTGCCACTCATAAAGTGGACGAAAGAAAGGCCACTCTCAGCTCCTTACTGGTGTGCTGTGGAAGGCAACAGTAAAGCAAAGGGAAGAGCCTGGGCACATGCATGAGAGCGATGGGATCCCACCAGACTAGACCTAGAAGGGTGAGGTGTTTCCTGCTGGGGGCTGCGTGTGATCCCATCAGCTTGTCAACACAACACAGGTTCTCATGTGGATGAAGCCACAGACATTCTTGGGGCTTTTTTGAGCTACTCCTCAGAGTGCTGAGGAGAGCAAGGCACAATATGAGCAGCAGCTTACATCTGAAACCTGTCTTGGTCTTCCTGCTACACCGAGGTGCAGCAAGGCAGTGCAACCTGTGTGAAAGATCTTCATTTGACAAAACCAGCGGAAGAAGACAAAAATCAGGAAGAGAAGCAGAGTCCTTTGGCTCTCCTTCCAGTTTAGTCCATTTCAGAAGCACAGGCAGAAGCCCAGCCTGAGGTTTAGCTAGGAAGGTCACAGGCAAATATTTGCCCATTTGTGGCATCTGTTTGCACGCAGGTCATCCTCTGAAAACGACAAAACTGTTCTTCATGATGAAAAAAGCACAAAAACTCTCAGGAATCTGAGAGCTGCTGAGAGCTTTCAAATCCCTTCAGCCACACTGCCTGGAGTTGCAGCAAGCATCGGTCCTCAGGGTTTTTTCACAGTGGGATTTTCTTCAGTGGTACCTTCCCACCAAAGGGTAACTCACTGTGTCTCCTGTTCTCGTAGCACACTGTAGAGGGCCAGGCGGCTGTCATCACATCAGGCCAGTAGTGGTCCTCAAGACCAAGAATCTCAGGAAAAACATTACAGATGATCAGTTTATGGTAGCTGATCCTGTTTCTCAGCAGGAGTACAACCCATGAGAAAGGGCACCCCAAACAATTGGCAGCAAAGCTTTTAAGCTACACCCCAACCTATATGCACATTCCAGATATGTAACTGGAAGAACTAAGCTAAGCGAGTTTAAGCGAGTTTTTTAGAGCATCACTTCTGTTCTACTGGGATGATTTCTCTGACTTGCTGCTTGTACCAACTCTACAGATCTTAGCAGCAGCAAGAGGGAGATAATCAGAGAAAGATCACCAAAACCGAGCTAAAACAGGTCTTAATTTCAGAATCTGCTAGTGAGAAACAAAAGTTATACAGCATGTTGTAATGCTGGTAATCACTGCTTTTCAGCAGTATTACACTTCCATTTCTAGATCTTGCTCTGGATATTCAGGGATTCTTGAAAGAACTAGCAGGTTTCAGACTGAGTAGCAATTAGGTATTTAACGGTGAAGGATAAATGTACATAATTACACAGCTCTGCATTTTAGTATATCAGTATTATTAACACCTATAGAATACAAACATTTCTATGTCACCATGTAGGATGACTCATTTAGTCTGGAATTCAAATGCATTCAACTCCAGGGCAAAACAACACTGCTGTTTGACTACGTGTAATCGCAGGTCAAGAAGCAAAGAAGAATATCACATTCAATTAATACTTCTTACAGCCTTAAAGCTGCAGAGTAGAATTCAGTCACTTAGCTGGAGGGAGCACTATTACTCTTATGAAAAAAAGATGGGAAATTTCCTCATTACAAATATAGCTAATTAAAAGATGAATTTTCCATCGTTCAATAAATTCCAAGATACCAACAACTAGATTTGATTCAAGAAAAAAAACCCCAACCAACAAACAACAAACCTTTTAAAACAGCTTTTCAAAGTCAAATCTTCCGAATATTTCATGAAACAGAATTCTCTATAAATATTTCATTTGAATGCTTTTTATAATGCCCAAAATGACTGTTCGGATAAAATCATTATATTTTTGACTTTTGCATAAATGAATGGAATATATACGTCTGAAATGAAAATGTCAATGAAGCCAATACATGTTTCTGTGAAACATTTCAATTTGCCACCTAAACACTACAACAGAAAGTTTTCCACCAGGTAGGTGTACAAGCAGCATCAGGAAAAGGGATTTTCTGTAACACAATTTGGACCATTATTTAATGGAAAAAAGTATTATGAACTTAGAAATATCAGTCAGACACACTTCACCAAAAGGCAGTGAAAACTAGGTCACATGTTTGTGCCCTTCAAAAATTCCTTCCTTGTGTCTCCTCCTGAGTATTCTTTGAGGTGAAGAGCAGGCGTAGGAAGGTTACAGCTTTCCCAACAAGCTGGGCTTAAGCCTGAATCCACATGATTTATGAGAGCCAAGACTCACAGGCCAAAAAAAGGTTGCCTGGCAAATAAGGGCTGGACACCTCATCTTTCCCTCTCCTAGAGCTCTCATTCCAAGTCACAACATCAATATTAAGTCAAAAGTTGAGAAAGACAAAATCAGATCAGTTTCAAAGACTTGTGGACACAAAGGTTGTGGAGGAAATTGCCAACCCTGGAAAAGAAGCAGCCTATATGAAATTAAATTTAAAAAGGTGACCACAATCTATTGATCTGATCTGCCAGGATAAAACACTAACCATAAGACCCTGCCCTCACATCAGCCACAACCATTATACTGATAAAAAACCCAGGAAGATAGTAAAGTAATCTCACAAAAGGAGAAAGAAAATAACCTAGGGAGATTTAGAACAGCATTTGCCCCAAACATGTTTTCTTAAAATATTTTGCCACAGACAGAAGGACTTCACCTAATAGAGCTTTTCTTCCTTTTCTTGGGCAAATATTTGTAAATCAGACAGGAAAATGGCCAGTAACAGTCTGTTGCAGATTTGATGGAATCTTTTAGTTGTATACTATATGACCCTTGCTACCATGTGAAGGTGATGTCCATCAGGGTAGCTGGGATCACAACACAATAAATCATAGAGATTTTTAATAAATTAATCTCTCCTGGGGCTTCCCCTGTCCTCTGCCTAGTCATCCATCTTTCTGCAATTTATGGGATAACACAACCCAATTCTACGTGTAACGCCAAACAGCAGCAGTGTATAAATCAACCTGGTAAAGCTTCTCTCCTTCTTGTCCTAAATGAGCTGCCCAACCTACAGCCCAAGAATGGGGACTTTTTCATTGTTTCCTCTTCTCCCATCTTACCAACATGGAAATAAGAGCTCTGTGACAAAGGATATGGGGAATTTTCAGTTTTGCCAGGGAACAGAAAGGACTTAGTTGAAGCCCTGAAAAGTCCTGAGGCACCCATTTACTGTCATGAGGTTATTTAACTTTTTCTGGGATTTTATGGTCATTTTTTAACTTTAAAAATTATAACTTCTAACTAAAGCGTTTGTCTTTATGAACAGATAAAACCAGTCCCAATATATTTTCCAAATTTATCTCAAATAGTTCTTGATTACTTCTAATGAGGTAGGTTCTAGGAAAATCCACACAGTTTATAAGGCATACAACTGGCAAAGCCACAGCCCAAATAATACGTATAATCCTACACCAACCACAGCACTGTGCAGTCCCAGAGTGACCGAGTGTGTTTGCATGTACCTACACCCACAGGACAGAAGTACTGCCGTATCAATACTCTTTCCACACGGACCACATTCAAATGCGTGGCTGATGGCTAACACGCAGGGGCCATGTCCTGGTTTCTCTTTCAGAGCCCTCCTGAGAAATGCCCATGTGATGGTGCTCAGGGTGCCTCACGAGCTCAGGGCACCTTGAGCAGAGCACCCAGTGAGAGCTGGACACCTTTTTACTCTGACAGATGCCACCTATTCTACAAGTACTTGTCGTACACATGAACAAAAATAAAGCTGTTGAGTTCCCTAACGGAAGCCACCAAGGAAAAAATATAGAGGACTCAAGAGCTGTGAGGTCATGGAGAGACACCCTTCAGCAGCTTCTCACACAGGCAGTCCTTCCATAGGGCTGCAATGCCCAGAAGAGATCTACAAATACAGCACCCAAAAAGAGGGTGGAAATGTTGCCCAGTGCAGGGCATCCAGCGAGACACAAGGTCAGGAACATCGGCAGCAGTGCAGTGATGAAGGGTATTGAATAGGAGAAGTTTCAGCTTACTACTCGGCCTATGAGGGAATTCCGGGAAGGATGGCAGAGTTTAAACAGCAAACATGCAAAAAAAAAAAGCTCAGTTTGGGGAAGCCAATGATGGCACAGGAATGGGACAAATGAGAGATGCAGTTTTCTATAGCTCTTAAAGCAGATCAGGCCTTTCAGCTTATATGTTTTTCTGAGGCCTCACACAATTTCTCAAAGACATTTCTGTGGCAGTTTTTTCCCAAATGAAAGCTGAGTGAGAATTTGGCCTAACCGAATCTGCAATTAAAAAAGCCATGAAACCACAACAGGAGAAACTGCTTTTGGAAGGATTGACAAGCAGCTTCGATACTGTTGCCAAGGTAAGAAAGATCATTCAAATATACTTGATGAAAATTAAATATAATTCCAGCTGTTGCCATTTCAGTGTGATGTAATCCAGTACTCCCAGAAAAGTCCACATGAATTCAATCCAGATGTGATTAACATGCCCCAAGGGTTGGACTTGGGACAAATCTGTCTCATAGGCAACACACCTTCTCAAGCTATCTCCATACTATAAATATAACTTGCTTTATATTTAAAAGTAATTTAATAAAATAAATATGAATCTGCCTCTAACTCTCAAACTAGAAGTCAACTATTTCTCAGACAGAGCTTGTTCTGGAGTGCCAAGGAAAACCTTGTGATAAAAGGAAACTTTCTTTAGTGCCAAATTATTTAGGAGTTCTCTCTACCTTCTCCCTGGGACCTTTGAGACATGATGACAACCTCAGCATGCCAGGGGCGGGCAAAGCTCCGCTTCAGACCTCACACTTTTTGTCTGGAAGGAGTTGAGTCATTTTGTTCAGAGCAAGTGCTTGTTTCACCAATGCAGGCCTGGTAGCAATAGTATTGAAAGAGCAACTTCATTTAGATTGCCAGTTATTAAGGGATTAATTTTGGCCCCTGAACTACATGACTGCTTCTAGAGAAAAATTTTGGCTGGTGCTGGCTCTTACTGTCATGAAGAAATCTGTGACTACTCGATCACACGAAGTGCTGGGTGTCATCAGATACAATGGAAGGACTCGGGGAGCAGGCTGTTTCTAAGATCAGGCTCTCTGTAGTTGTGCACATCTCCCTGGGTTATGCTCAAATTAAATTTTCTAGGTGGAACTTCCATTAGAATCCTGCTTTCTGCTTGTTTCTACTGCAAGGCTTATTGCTCAAGGGATCAACATATCCAGTCAGGAGACCTACTCCTAACCTGGTTAGCTGCAGCAGTAGCCATTATGAATCAGCTGAAATTTTCAGTGGAAATTTCTATCACGTTTCTAAAATAGGTGGAAAAAGCTACAGGCGTGTGTTTACAGTGTTCACATTTGCATTCAAGTGATTCAGTTTCCACCATCGTGAATTTTCTGCTTACATCTTCAGATCTGGAATGGAGTTCACACAGGTCACCTATGCTGAAGCCAGGTAGCCAGCCTGCCAGAACCAGAAATGAGAACAGGCTTCAACGACGATGACACAACACAACTGAATCTTGACCTCAGGGCAACAAATTTTTCTGGTACAGCTAGAGATTTGTGAAATGAGCAATTGCACAAGAGTTCTCAGAAGTCAAAGGAGGTTAAAGGAAAACCAGTGGTATCTTCCAGAAATACATCAACCCTGTACCCTTGCTGGGATGCCAAACAAGAACTTTGACATCAGCTAATATCCGCTTGTGCAGCTGGACTCAGACTTCTGAATTTCTTCATCACCCATTGAGGGCTTTGCCTTTAGGATTTGGGGGAATGAGATTGTGGGTAGGTGTGAGTGTGTGTGTGTGATGAATGCAAGGAAAAGACAGAGGGGATCATTTCCAAGAAGTGAAAGATGTACCTTTTTTTTTTTTTTAACTAATATAATATTTAATTTTCTAATAGTTACAGTGCTTTCTGCTTGTTTTTCTCATATTAGTGGAGTACTGAAGCATCACCACTTTGGCACTGAAAATCTCTTCAGAATGAAGTGGTGATGGTGAACGTGTTGCCCATGATTTCAGTTTGCCCCTCTGAACACTTGTAATTCCAAGCTCCATTATCCATTTGGCTTTGAGTATTTCCACTTTCTGCATCCCCTCCTAACGCAATTTTGTAAGTGTCTGCAAAATAAACATCCCCAGATGTGTCTGAGACATGTCAAGAAAGCTCATGTAGGTTTGCTCAGGTTTAGGTGTGTCTACTTGTTGACTGAGAACAGTAACAAAATCAGAGCTCACCTTCAAGTCACCAAGCAGCTCAGACTCATGATTTTATCAGGTCTCTGTCATGACACTCCGTCACTGACAGAATGAAGAGCCCAACTCCACACAGCTGCTGCTTGTACAGAAGGTGTTTCATACCTTCGAACAGTTTAGTCTCCCTCTCCATACTTTTCCTCTCCCTCCCCAAAGACTCCTGTGAGCTCTACAAGCTGCTACATGAGTATTTCTCTCACCAGTTCCAATGTTTCCCTGGGGTAGTTTCCCGAGTCCTACATCAGTGAGGTCTAGCAGGCCCTAACAGCTGCCGTTCAAGCAAGGATGCGTTTGAAGACTGTATCCCTTCAATTACACCATTTCAGAGCAAGCAGAGACAGCATCACTTCATAGATCCCCCACATGCAACGTGATAGATGAACTGACCTGAGCGAGTCTTTCTCTTGGCTTCCAGTCAAACTCTGGCTTTGCTTATTTCAACGATCGTTTGAGCTGCAGCTACCTCAAAGGACATCGTGCTGGCAGCAAAGTCCTCTCCAGTTTACACCTGAATCCTGGTTCTCCATTTCCCATCACTAAGGAAGGCCTTTGAATCACTCTGTCTCCTCTGGAGAGTTGCAGGCATGCCTGTGATTTTCCAGCTGCAGGATGTTCTGAACAGAGAAATTTCAAGAGACACACAGAAATAAGAAAGTGCTGATTTGCAGGTACTCTGCAGCAGGAAAAGTGGGAGCATTTCTTCAACTGAAATGTCTCTCTCTTCAGGATGAACAGGTCATTTTAAATACCACATTATGAGCCCGTGTGTATGACACAAAT
This sequence comes from Falco rusticolus, assembly GCF_015220075.1. NCBI lineage: Eukaryota > Metazoa > Chordata > Aves > Falconiformes > Falconidae > Falco > Falco rusticolus. The sequence goes on from NC_051189.1 coordinate 93,209,369, forward strand.
TCCTTCCTGATCACCAGGGCTGTGGCTACCTGCTCACCGCTCTGCTACAAGCCACAGATGTTTCCCAGAAGTCGTTATTCTGTGGAAGACCCTTTTCCCACCCTGATGCCTGTGAGATCAAGCCCCAAACCAGGCTGTTCCTATAGACCCTCATCCTGAAAAAAGTGCACTGGGGAAGTGGGTATACAGTTTTGATTTTAAAGAGCCTTGTTTAGGACATTCCATTACCATACACCTAATGTTATCAATATCTTGCTATAATTTCAAAGTAAATGCATACAGAATGAATAAAACCACTGTAAACAATCAGATGTCTGGCACCATCATATCTAAATAGTTTCTTGAAATTACTTGAAAACCAAGCAATTTTTGTTTTTCCATGAGATACACAATATTTGGCTTTTCTTCTGAAGTTCAAACAAATGTATTAGAAATAATGGAATTCGCAGTGAAGTTGATATTCCAGTTCCTAAGAAACCTAGGTTTTAAGTTTTGGATCTCTGTTTTGCTTTGTTTTCTGGTAAGATCAGGTACTATTTAGATAAGGTACAGGTACTATTTAGATAAGGTACTGGATAATAAATAATTTTTGCCAAAATAAATAGTTAATATAACAGTAGTTGAGCAATTAATGACTGTGAGGCCTTTGAAGGTAACTGAACTTTATAGATTAATCTCTAAGCAAAGTAACAGTAAAAACCCAAGGAGAACATAAACCCATTTTTATCCCTTCAACTGTTCAACTTCCCAGAAATATTGCAAAATTAGTACTACCCAGTTCTTTAGAATTAGTAAAACCAGACTTTTGCAAAAATCTCTAGACTATAAAAATATTTCCTTTCATGTTCTCTTGGGCAGAACTTATATTAATGAAGTGAAATACCAGTTCCTGTTTTAATAGAGATCCTTTCAAATAGGCATTGTTTCTTCAAACTGGAAAAAAAAGGTTCCGGCTTATTTTTCCAATTTTCATTTTCATATCTCTGTACAAGAATGTATGTATAAAGACGAGTGAGCAAGAAAAAAAAAGGGGAAAATGGGGCTTAAAATAGTTTTTCAACTACAAAATGAATTCTTCTGAGAGAAGGGTAACTTTTTGTGGAGTCTCAATACAAATACCTGAAGATATAGAAAGGAAATTTGTTTTTACGTAACTTCTTTTTATATATATATCTAAAAAAAAGCTATAGTCCAACATGTTGCACAGAAGAACATGAAATGTTTTCATTTCACCCTGTTAAATGCTTTTTCGCATTCTTTGTAAGATTCCCTACGTAGGCCATCACTGGAAATGGCTCCTTAAACGTAAGGTGGGCTATGTGAAATAAAAGTTCTGCCCTGTAAGAGGAAGAATATTAAAGCCTATGGCACACACACTGCTCAGCTCCAACTGCCACAAACAGAGAGGTAAGAGGGTTCTAACGTGGGGCACGCTAGAGCTGGGAGTATGGATTGGCGTGAAGGAAAGCGGTGGCATACGATAGTAAGAAGGGCGTTTTCGGAAAATGCTTGGAATCTGCCAAAAATGAGAATGTAAGTTAAGGAAACAGTCACAAAGAAAGCTAGCTGGTCAGAAGCCAGGTAGCACCCAGCGTGAGGAGGGATGTGAGAAGGTGCGGAGACTTTGCCTACACTAGCACCAGCAGTACCCAGTCCCACGTGTGCCTTGGCTAAGCTCAACCTTTAAACAAAGGTTGCATCTGCTCTTGGAAGCACGGTGGCTTCTGACAGAAGACCAAAGCACCTTTTGAATCGTGTGGTGTAAGGTGCGGGGAGCCTGTTGTGGCTGCAGCAGTGGCTGGCTTTGCACAACCGCCGCTCAAAGCAGGCACGAGAAGGGCGCAGAGGCACCTTTGCCCTGGAGAGGCATAACAGCACCGGTATTTACTGAGGCAGTAATGGGGTGCTGCCCAAGAGACTTGACAAGTGGTTAAAAATTACTATTTCAGACACAGGTGTTTCCACAGAATTCCTGAAAACTTAAGCCACCATGTTTCACTACATGCTTATTTTCTTCCAACCTTTAGAGCCAAACAACTTTTCTGCCTGAGATTTTATAAAAATTACTACAGATCAGAAGATGTGGTAAAGGTCATGGGGTTTTGTGGTGGGTTTTTTTTTTTCTTTCAGCAAACCTTCACTGTCATTTTTCTACAGCTGTGGAACACTGTAATATTAAGCAATGCAGTCTTGCATATCATGATGGTTGCATTTTTTTACCTAGTCTTTGAAGCCTGTTATTTTCTTCACTAAAAGGCCAAGAGATGCAATTTCTTTAAAGACAACTGTTTCCATTACTACAATCTAATTTGGTCAGCCAGAGACCTAGCCCTACAAGGCTGCCCTTAACAAGCACCATTTGTATGAATAATTTGGAGGCTCATACTAAGAGATCATAATAGTATATTTACCCAGTGACTATTGCTCTAATGTGTATTTACAAGAGCCATGAGAAAGAGAACTCCAATTTGAGCTGTTACATAAACCTGTTTTCCTCACGTGGACGTCCAAGTGGGATTGTGATTACAGCCAGCACTGTTCAAAAGAGATGTTTGAAGCAGCACTTCAGTGGTCAGCGCTGGGACTTTAGGCTATTATGTTATTGCCAGGCTAAGAACTGACCTAGCATTGCTTTATAACCTAGCTACAACTTTCTGGAAAAACAAGAAATGCTCTTGATTATACTTCATACAAGAAAAGGAAATTGAACGGGATATGCTTGGACATTGCAGATACATTTATTGCTGTTTATCAATTTTATGTTTCTAAATTTGTCTCCCCAGAGAGAATTTCTCTGCTTTAAAACTGCTCCTCTCAAAATGATTTATAACCTTCATCTTCAATGATGGCAAGATCTTTAAAAGATCTGAGACTTGAATTAGAAACCAGCCATCATTGAATCATGGCTATTCCATGGGGAATATTGCGTGATACTGTTTGAAGCATACACTTGGACCTTCCATGATTTGCATTACCTAGATATATGCTGGATGGTGGAAGAGTTTGAGAAAGACAGTAATTGTTATTTTTCTTCAGAAATGAGTAAATGCTGGGATTGCAAAGGTCTGCTTCAGAATAAGTACAGGGCATTTGACTCCAACTTAGTCTAAAAGCACTGTGATCCATCCTCACATCTCTCATCCCCTGGAACTATACCTTGCAATCCAGTTACAGCCAGGACTCTTTACACAAGCTGTTCATATCGGAGATTACCAAAAAGTTCTCCAGAACAAGCTCTGTCATTAGACTATACCAAATTGGTCATAAAAAAATTGGTCAGAGAAAAATGCCAGTTCTGACAAAATCATCATCAACGTTTCTCACATGAGATTTCTTGACTTCTAGAGCAGAATTCTTTGTTGATTTTCAGAGAATTCATCCAAGACGCAAGAGGACAGGAACTTTACCATGGGTCTTCCTCATGACTAGTCTAACAAGCCATTCTTCATCTGAAGAAGAGGATAAAGGGATGCTGGTTTCTCCTTTGTGACCATAAAAAGCAATAACATATTTAAATATTCACCAGTGCAAGTACAGATGTGACTCAAAGACTGCCAATACAATGAATTTCTGGTGAAAGCTTAAAGCAAAGACCGTGGAATACCTAGCACAGGCCTCAGATTTCAAGAAAGTTTGAGACTGAGGAAATTCACATGACTGATTCCTAGTAATTACACACTTGAGAATGAGACCTAGGTTCATGAGTGGTGTGACCTAAAGTAGGTCTGAATACAAAAGAAGGAGATCCTGATATACTGGAAAGGCAGAAATCCCTTTCCATGACCTTTGTCATTTAGGGTTCACTTTAGCAGGTTCTTCTTAAGTCTTTAAGTCATTGGCCGAACTTCATTCTTACTTGTGGAGTAAGAAGGACCACAGAAGACAAACTGATGTGGTTAGAATCTAGTGAACCCTGGGTATAACGTAAAACCCCCTAATTAGTCACCTTTTTCCATTCTGCTTATTCCCTCTTCTGTAACTTTCTTCTCCATTGTTTACTTGCTTTAAAGACCTGATGTGTTCTCAAAGTTCTCTAGCAGCTACCTTTTACTTTTCTTACTTCTGTAACGTATTTACCTTCGCCAATATTGCCAAAACAGACACCACCAGAGAGATGGCACTATGGAGCAGTGAGCCATGAAACTAAGTCAAAAGAGCAGGTGCTAGAGATCATCCTCCTCCAGCAAAGAGGATTAGCAAGAAATTCCCCCAAATAAAGGCTTTTCCTGGTCCTCCATCTACTTTTTGAAGGGATTATCAATGAATTATTATATAATTCAGCCCTGAAGGTATTGACTCCACTAACTAGGAATCATCACATTATTACCGTGCTAATTGTGTCTTCCATTATGACAGCTATAAAATAATTTTATATAGCCTCCACTGTATTTCAGCATTATGCCATTTTTGGTAAGCCGGCTGGATAACCAAAACGGGAATTTGAACAGCACTTGAGACTTACCGTAACAGAGATAATTAGAAGACAGTATATGTTTCATAAAGGAAAATTTCTCTCTTCGCACATCTAGCATATCACCATACACTTCAACAAAGGCTACACATAAAGACCCAAACCTCACGTTTAGAAAGACAGGCAGTATGTCCTTTTTTACAATCCACCCTTTTTCTCACAGAAATAGCACAAAGTGCTTCCGAGACACTGCAATAGCCTCACTGCTGAAAAGCCCAGCACAGCAGATTAAAAGGAAAGCGATGCGGAGACAGCAATGTCTTGTACCACCCAGGGAGATCCTGGGTACACATCAGATGAGCCCAGCCTTCAGTGCTCGGGGGTGCTGAGATTTTAAAGAGGTTTCCAGTCAAGGAGAAAGAGGAGTGTCCATTTTAAGCAAAGTGCCACATTCCACATGTGTCAGGTGAGGTAAATTCCCAGATTTCAAGGAGCCGGCTGCCCCAGAAGCAGTTAAGGTATTTCAAGAGACAAAATCCTTTCTCCACGCTGCATTTAAACCACAATTAGCTGAGAGACTGACCTCTGTTCTCACAGTCCTTGCTACCGGCAGCACAGCAGAGAGCATACAAGGTAATGCAGGAAACCAGCCTTGTCACAGCATAGCTGGAACAGGAGTGCTGGAAGTCATTTATTTCAAAGAATCACAGAACACCAGGTTGGCAGGGACCTCAAGGATCATCTGGTCCAACCTTTCCTGGAAAAAGCTCAGTCTAGACAAGATGGCCCAGCACCCTGTCCAGCCAAATCTTAAAAGTACCCCATGTTGTGGAATCCACCTCTTCCCTGGGGACACTGTTCCAGGGGTTGATTGTTCTCATTGTGAAAAATTTTCCACTCCAGTTGGAATCTCCCCAGAAGTTACTTGTACTCATTACCACTCACTTTTCCTTATGAGTCCTTCTAGAAAGGGAGTCTCCATCCTCTTTGCAGCCACCCTTTGGAATACTGGAACACGGTGATAAGGTCTCCCCCAAGCTGCCTTTTGTCAAGGCTGAACAAACCCGGCTCTCTCAGCCCTTCCCCACATGGCTTCCTGCTCCTCTGACCATCTCTGTGACCCTTCTCTGGACCCTCTCCAGCCTGTCCACATCTTTTTTGCACAGCAGGGACCAACACTGAACACAGCATTCCAGGTGTGGCCTGGCAAGCACTGAGCAGAGTGGGATAATGGCTTTTTATCTCTGCTGGCAATGCCCTTGATGATGCAGCCCAGCATCCTGCTGGCTTTCCTTGCCGCGGCAGCACGCTGTTCACTCCTATCGAGCTTGTGTCCACCAGGACCCCCCAGTCCCCTTCCACAGAGCTGCTCCCAGGCCTCAGTCACTTATTAGCCACAGGTCTAAACCCTGGCTCTCTGAGAAGATTGACTTTTTGGCATACAGTCAGAGCCGTGCCCAGGCTCCGGCTCAACTTCTTCCCTGGCCTCCCATAGTGCCCCCGCAACCACCTGCTGTGCAGAACTCGGCCACAGCTCCTCTGCACGCATAAATGCATGCACAGGTGAGAAGTAAGGTGTACGTGAATATCATCAGACCTGGCTTGCTGCCCTGTGGCAACGTGATGCTCTGCCAGCTGAGACACCAGACTGCAGCAAGGCTGGGAAAAATCACCCTGCGTGCATCCTCCCCGACCACAGGGAAACCCAGCCCTGCTGGCAAGACAAATGACAAAGCACAGGTCTCGGGCTCCTCATTCCTACACATGGAGCTGGGATGGCTTTGCAGCATTATGTCCAGTAAATAAAAATAGGAACACTACTGATCTCAGATCTAAGAGCCATGAGGATGCTTGATAGAAATATTTTTTCCCTTGTCTCAGGAGTGTGTAAAAGATAAGAAGGGTAAGTGCCTCCAGACCCCCACTGACATATAAGTAGGGATGTAACAAGTGTATCCATCTATCAAAACTACCAACTTTTTCTTTACAAAACCAAACACCTTCTGAAGGCAAAATAAAGCCTACCTAATTCAGTAAGACTATCTAAAGGAGACTGACGTTTCAGGGTGGCACAGAGCCACCTTGCGTGACTTCAAAATAAAGCTGCTGACCTAAGGTGGCAGAGACTCTGGCTCTTTCCCTCTGAGTACACATATGATCTTCTAAACAATATTTTCTGGTTCTCACTCATGATTAATGCACCTGACGCAAAATATCACTGAGAAAATATTTGTGGCCAAAACTATCTGTCACCTGAACATCCCACTTGAGAGACATCACAGGTCAGTTCAAAGTCAGATGTTTTACAGCAATCTTTCTTTAAACTCATTGTATCACACAGACTCTGATTATCCATCAGCAATTCTGTTATCTGTGCAAGCACACACACACAACTTCTGCGTTCCTCCTCACCTCAAAGTCAAAGGCTTCAGGAAGAAGCTGATTTCTTGTCAGAAAGATGTGGTTTCTCACAGGCGATGTTCAGGTGGGAACCAAACAGTAAGAATGCTGAGCAACTTCATTGTCCTAGACCTCCTCCCTGTCCCCACGGGGATGACATGCATGCTGCTGGGGTCTTAGAAATACAGAAGTAACAGTGGGGAAGGTCCCACCCCCTACAGCAGCTCCTCAAGAAAATATGGATACTCCATCAATTCCCCCATTTCTCTGAGGACCTTTCCCCCAGCCCAGCACTCTGGTGCCTCTATTTCCATGTGCATTGAGGTCCCTCCCCGCTCACCTCAGAGGTAAGTGCTGTGCCAGCAAAAGGCTGGGCACTGTTTTCTGGAACCACACGCCGAGCATAGAGCAGCACCGGAGAACATCGCCTCCTCCACCCACTGCTCCAGCCCATGTCCGTTGTGACCAGGTGACTGACATCAGGCAACACTACTGTGTCGCAGCTTTTGCACAATATGCAGAAAAACTGCCCGTAGAGGAAACCCCTGCATTTAAAGCACATGAAAAAAATCGTAATTTTACCAATCAATAATGATACACTAAAATCCTCTGAACTGAGGTGCCTTGATGAACAGTAAATGGTTTTATTTCGACAGCTGTAAAAAAGAAAAGCTATCAAAAACCTTAGTCTACGTAGTTGTTAAAGGATGTAAAATATGGCAAAAAATAAATTAAAATCAACAATTTAAGATTACATTTGTTGCCTTGCATCTTCATTTAATGCTTATTTGGGAACTTCCAAAAGTTTAGACAGTAATATGAATTTAAGCACCACAATGACTTAGCTCCAGCTGAATATATTCTTATTACGCAAATGTGTCTTAATTTGTCCTGATTAAGTAACAGCCATTGCTATTAACCCCCATTAGGTGAAAACTCCTAAAAGGGTCCGCAGTAAAACAGATGTCCCATCTGAACATGCCATTCTCCCCTTAGATTGAACCCAGACTGTTCAGGTAGGGTCCTTCCTTAATGTCCACACAGTGTTTAATCTAATACTGTGATCATTTAGAAAAAAAATCCCATACTGCCAACTATAACATCTCACACCCAAAACCAGGCAAAAGAAACACCTCAAAACCTTTGACATTGCTGTGAGTAAAGACAATAGAGTAGATCTTTTCAAGGCTGAGGAGGAGTTAATCCTCATAGTTAATTATAATAATTAACTATAATATAATAATTAACTCATAGGAGTTGATCTTGTTAAAAGCAGTAGGTGCAGCCCTAGGAGGACTTTGAAAATTTCAGCCCAGACCTTACGCCTCATTGCTCTCACACGGGATAAGCCACAGAGCACGAGGGACACAGCTTCCCTGCGTGGGCAGGCACCTGTGCCAGCCCTCCGTCTAGGAGGAGGTGTGCTACAGCTCCCACAACACTGCTATGTGACACGATATTATTCAAAATGCAAGTTAAATACGGGTAATACACTATGGGATGAACGTCCTGTGTTAAACTACCAGAAGAAGGAAACACCTTCTGCTGTTCTTCCCCAGGACCATGGAATTTACAGTCACTGCTGTGAGTCCTCTGTGAGAATATTAATGTCTCCATTTCTCAGCCAGAAATATTAGAATCATTATTACCATCTGTAATGCTAGAGTACAGGCTGAAAAGAAAGGGGGCTCTCTGCAAGGACATTATTTTTTGGCTAGAAACTGAACATAATCCACTTTTTCTTATACTTTTTCTAAAATATGCTTCTACACCACATTCAACACCTCAGTCAAACACGTTATCACATCTCTTCATTAAAAACACATGATCGCCCTTACCTGTATTTGAAAGTGAACAGAGCTGATCTAAAATAAAGTATTTTGTACATTTTTTTAAATAAATATATTTGTATTTTAAAAATCTGAATTTCAAAGTGTACAGATTTTTACTGGAAAGTAAAGTTTTGTTTGAAAAATGAAGATAGTTATCCAGAATCTGCTTTTCTAGCACAACCCTAAAGTAGGAACAGAAACAGGTGCTTGGGTAAAGCATAGCTGAGCATGAGTTGAGTCCTAGTACTATGGGTTTTTACTTCTCGTAAGGTTAACACTTCCAGATTCTCATTTGCTTGGAGGAACCTTGCGTAACTTCATCAGCTAATAAAAGGGGGGTTTGTGTTTCTGTTCAGACATTTCTCTCAGTAAGCAGAATATTACCTGCACAATTCAGACCATCTTTGCATGTTTAGCTAGTGTGATAATGGCAACAAATTTGCGAGCATTATTGCCGATAACATTCTGTGCTTCTGCAGTGCCACTGGCCTGAAAGGCAACAGCAAGTAGATGTGCCTTCTGTGTGCCACGCAGCAACTCCAAGCAGCTGATTAACTTGGCCACAAACCCTTGCTGAGTGAAGGAGGAAATTCTTTCTTTGGCATTTTAATTTCAGCCATGACCACATGGTCATAAAACCAGAGAGCTAATCAGCCAAGTACAGCAGCAGACCTCCATTCTGAAGAAACTTTGCTGTCTTGGTAACTTAGCTACCAACTATACCATCAGAATTTGACAATCCCAACTCTTTCATAAAGAAAGGTGTGTTAACGAGGTCTTTGTATTTAATTATGGATGCTGATATGCCCACGTAATAAGCTGGGAACCCAGTATGAAAAGGGAATTTTTAATGTGGTCCAAAACAAAAAAAATTCCCAGAAATAAATGCAGCAGGTAGGAACTAAAACAAGTCAAGGCTCATGAAAATTTTCAACTAATATTTCTGAAACGTACAAACCAACCAAACTAACCTGAGGTGTGGGGACCAGCATACAGCTGTTTCACGTTAGTGTGTTAATTATTGTATTCTATTAGCAATGGGCCAAACTGAGCCAAAACCTGCTGGTGTCCCACATGACAAGATACTAACAAGGAATCAGAGAATGCTAACCACAAACTAATCAAACACCAAACAGGTGTTTCTAGGAAAAGCTAGGAGCAGCACACTTGGAGAATGGCTTGAGCAAAGCAATAACCTGAGGAGTTCTGAGGAAGAAACTGGTGGAAATAGACAGCTGAGTAAAGTTCAGTAAAGAGCCGAGTGTGTGCATTACCAAACCCAGTTTGCATAGTGTGATTCAACATGTCTTATGCACACTGTAGTAGTCAATACACTCTTGCATGAAGATACTGGAATTTTCCAGAATTGCAAGAAGCCATGGACCACTTTGAGTAGCTGACAGTAGCTTTGCAAGAGGGACCCAAGCCGTGACGTTAACTGGGAAATGGAGAAGAGCACATGTACACAGACTGTTGCAGACTCAAAATTTCACTGCTCATGCTCCACATTGGCTGGACTTTGGGCAGTGGGGAAGTTACACAGCTCCCAGAGTGTGAACAGAGAGGGTGAGGCTGTCAGCCTTAATTTATGTAGGTGTGCCCTCAGACACTCTGCTTCATTCAACATTTTATTCTCTGAATGCAAAAAATTACGCATTAGAGAAACAGCAAATGCTGTGGTTATCTGTCCTTTAACTAAACGTATGTTCAGAAATCATTCAGCACTCTGAGATACTTGGCTCCTGATTCTTATGTATGTCAAAACCCATTGTAGTGTTCTTGCAAGGGCAAAGGGCCTTATCTGTTGATCATGACTCATCAAGTGCATAAAAGAGTCTATGTACAAACAAGAACGGAGTCTACAGCTCTTTAAGTCTTAAAGACTGGTTCCTGGGCAGTAATGAATTACTATTTTTTACTGTAGCAGCTGTAATACAAGAAAATAAATTTGTAATAGGTCATAGTGGCTGCTCATGGCCATGTACTCAGAAGCTTGGGCAGAGTGTAAAGCTTCCCCAGGCAGAAGTGTATGCATACACACAACACATTGTATGTATTGTGAGTCTGACACTTGGAGGATGCACAGAGATGTACCCAGGCAGAAATGCGAGCAACAGCACTGGTGCTGTGCAACGGGTCTGCACATCCACAGGGGCACGAACTGAGCTGCGATGTGGCCCACAGTCTCGTTGGAACTATTATAGCTGGTTTTGCTGCTGCAATTTCTTTCACTCCAACCAGGCTACAGAACCACTTGGAATCCTTGAAGAAGTCCAAAGTTCTCACATTCTGGGCAGGAAAAAAGACACAACCAAAGAACCTGAGTGTAGGGTTACATTAGCCAAGCAGTACATCCAAGCATTAGTCTAAAAAGATCACAGCCCTGGCTGAAGGTGGGGTGAGGGGTTTATATTTTTTTCTCTCCAAACTAAATGACAGAGTAGAAATTGCCAGTGACCTGCAGAAAGCCCGTCCACTTCAATGGTTAAATCAAGATGCCCAGCACTTGTAGCAGCTGAGCGCAGCAGCAGCACATACTGAGCAAGGAATGAGAAAGTGTTAGAGATTTTTTAACTCAGCAGTATTTGCTGTTTTGAGGAGTCCTTTGTTGTTCCCATATGGCATAAGGTACTGATCATCAAATATGTTTAAAAGGACTAAAATTCAGAAGAGCTCTACAACTAAGGTTTATCACCCTTAATGTTCCTCTTCAAAGCATCCCTGCAGTACAGAAGGTCATTTTGTAAACACAGAATTTTTGTGTGACATGCATTTCCCCCTTCATTTTTATGTCAGCTTTGCTGCATTTTACATGGCTACAATTTTAGGTTAACCCCTGGCATGGCCTACAAAATCCAACCTAGAAATATATACTTTTTTATATTCAGAAGTATTCTTGCCCTCTTTAGAGACCATTCTGATAGCAGAAGAGAATTCCTAATTCAATATCTAACAATTCAACTTATTTATGTACAGAAGAGCAAGGATGGGCCCAGTCAGTCAGTCAAGTAGAGCAGAGGACTAAAGAAACATATCTGGAATAAATGCTTCAGAAAAAAGCCACCTCCCCTGGAAATCACATTAACTGGAACAGCCAAAGGGATATTTTGCCTAAGCCTCAGGCTGTGGAATTTCATTTATTTTTTACTCATCACTTTCATCACTTATTTTCAAGGTTATGTGTTTGAAGTCAGTTACCTAAATCCACATTTGGGCTCACAAATAACTGAAATGAATGACAGAAGCACTTAATCCCACCATATTTTCAGAAGAGCCCATAGGGTTAGATACAAGAAAAGTTGTAACAATAGCCTCAGCTAAAATATTTAAAAGTGAATTGGGGTACTTAATGACCATCTTAATTTTCTGTAAGTAGGGAGCTCTTCCTTAAGTAAAGCAAGCTCTTCTGAGAGCATAAGTTGAGCAACTGATATCACAGATGGTTTTTAACATGTTGGTCCATAGCCTGAAAAATGCAGCTTATATTTTTAAAACACGGACGTATCTAATGAACTCGTTTAAATATTAGGCAGCACAGCAAACATGAGGTAGAAATCACAGAAGAGAACGTGGTAGGATACAGACATAGAAGCCCACGATGAGAATGTACTACGAGCCAATTCATACGTTTTAGGCCAAAATTTACTATTGCCTAAAACCAGAGTTTTCATTTAACCCGTTATAGAGATCCACAAAGCTACAAACTTCACTGTTGGATCTAAACTGGCGAGCAGGGCTGAACTTCCACCAAATTCAGGGGGTGGCAGAATTCAGTTTTCAGCCCAGGTCTCTCGTGAACAGATACATGTACAGTAAATGTATATGCACTGTTACATATTCACTTTTCATAAATTTAGCTGTACTTTAAAGTAGGAGAATGATTTCAAAATGCATTAAGCTTGACAGCTGGAAAAAATTAATAATGAGGTTGATTTAACATTTCAGAATACAGAAAGAGTTTTACTTCACCTTTAGAGAGATATCAAACTTCTGCCATGGGAGACCAAGACCACCATTGCCAAGAAATGGAAAAGCTGGTAGACAAAAGCAGGGTGTTTTTGAAATATTGCTAGATTATTAAAATGTTAACTATAGCTGACCCACAGGCAAGGCTCAAACCTAGAAATACAAGCTGTGTTGCAAGAATGACGTATTTTGTTTTAAACAGGGCTCAGTGTTACCTCTCTCTGTGGGCTGGTAAGTTAGCTGCACCGCTCCAGCATGAAGCTGCTTTTGACAAAAAAAATAGAGCTCCTACAAAACTAAGGTTTTTGTCTTCTTGTCGCTTGTGAAATCAGAAGCTTGCTCTCCCACCCACTGTGATCTATGCCAGCCACATCACTCCTCATGCTTCCAGGGAGTTTTGCCCTTAAGGTCAGAGTAGTTTGTCACTACTGTGGGGCAATGCAGCCAGGTTTTGCTGCAGCACAGCTAAGGAACATCTCCAGAACACAGAAATGTGCTGTGGCAGCATATCAGAAAGAAATTACTTATTCCCTGGGGCAAGTACCAAAAGGTCTTAATCTCAGGAGATAGGTCTACCAGGACTAAACACTGGCAAGCAGGTTACTGCTTTGTTCCCCTGCACAGAAGAGGACGTGTTTAGTAGATTTGTCCCATCCCTCATGTGCTTGTCACAGTGTCACAAAGGCTGAGAACAAGCTAGTACCCTTCAAATCTTCTGATGTTCAGACTGGAGATAAAAGAGTCAGCACTATGGTAAGCCAAATTCAGATAGACTGACAGAGCCTGAAAATGCATGCATACAGCCTTTTACCCTGAGGTGCACTCATTTCCAAAGCAAAATTTTCAATCCCACAGACACCAAACACAAAACATGCTTTGAAAAAATTCTAAATAGCAACATGACATCACTGCAGCTATTCCTGGGCTGTGAGATGTGAAAAAAAGAAGAGTCAGAAATATCCCTATCAAATCTATTCATTAAAACACCCTTTTCTTACCTTAACACGCTGTCCTGCTTGGGCTTAGCAAAGCCAGTGAGGCTGGCAGGATTAGGACACTCGCTTGGAACATAACTATCCTGTTTGAGCAAACACCACGCGGCGCTCATTCCCTTGACTTCAAACCCGGTTTCTTGGCATGTGTCTTAGGTACACGTCTTCACATTTGTGTAGAACTGGAGTAAACACATTGAAATCCAGTCATCCCATTTTCAAACCTCTAACCCATACACAACTCCCAAGAGACAGGCTTTATGTCATGCCTGTGGCCTGCCAATTTCATACGTTACCACACCTGCACGTACCCCTCATGCTCTGAAGCCATCAACTCACGTAAAAGGAGGTGAGCTGCTCTTCAACTCAGTAACTGGCTGTTCACCTTCAGACTGTTCCAGTGCCAAAAGAAATCATGGGCATATGCTAAAGGTATCCCCCTTGACTCCCCAGCAGGGTATCCAAAACAGCACAACTGACCACGTCCGTTAATGTGCTTTGAGGATGTTTCATCAGACTAGGGCAGGTGGCATGGCCAGTTACTGCAGCTCCTTGGGGACAGCAGCTTGCCACTGTGTGAACACTCAGTTCTCTACAGTCACGTCATCACACCCTAAGAGTGCCAGAAGGAGCAGTGCTGCCTGCTGCCAACAGCCAAAGCCCAAGGAGACTTTGCTTATGTTCCCACAGGTGGTGGCTCTGGGTGTGATTTGGGGGAGAGGAATGCAGGGATGGAATCGGTATTCCCTAAGCTACTGATCCACCCCTCACTGCCAGTGTGGACGGGGTCTGAACAAGCGAGGAAGCCACCTGAGCACTAGGCCAACTGGAACGTTAGCTCTTACCTGTTTATGACCAGTAAGGCAGACATTTTCCCTAGAAACCACCTTCTGCTGGTGGGCAGACACCTTACTGCAGCCATCTGCAGGAGCTGATTTAAAACAGTACATGCATCCCTTCCCATGTCACTATGATTTCAGATCCCAGAGTTTGCTATTTAACAGGTCTTCATGACACAACCTCTCTACATGTCTGTAACACGTACACTGCTTCCACATTTCTGTTTTCTTTCAGTTGCCATCAAACAGCCCTTTCTCCACACCTCCAAAAAATAAAAATAACAAAGCCAACCCCGCTTATTTTAAATGGCAACTTCATGCAAGGTTTCAACCCAAGGTTATTTTTTCCTACCAGTTGTTTCTTTGAGAACAGATGGCATTTGCAATGGTTCAGGATACATCCTATTTTTAAGTGTCATATGTTTTTACTCTTCTGCAGTGGACTTAGCAATCAGAGGAAAATGCCATGAGAGCTGGGCTTTTCACATGATGCACAAACCACACTGCCTCATGCCATTGGGGAAATTAACTCCCATTGCAAGTGCCCAGCAGCCAGGGTCACTGCGTCCACCCTTCTGATGCAATGTTTCCTGCCAGCACTTGATAAGGAACAACCTGCATCCGGCAGTGCTGACTCAGCACAGCATTTAAACATTGACACCACAAAACTGGCAGTGAGAAAGTTCAAATTAAAGTTACATACCAGGGCATGATCTCTGCTATGTGCTGTTGCAGGGAACAGTCTCATCTTCCACCACAAAATTCAGTACCATGAGAACATCCCATATGTTGCTTGATTTTCTTCTTGGTGTTTTCTCTCATACATATCGTATTTTGACAAGGTAGCAGCTCCCCAGAACAGGAGAAGCAATGGAAAATGGAGTCAGGAACTGACATGCTATTTAGGTTTGTTGTTTCTCATACTGCAAATTCATAGGATAAAGTCAGCCTTACTTTGCAAGTCACTGCAAGCTCAGTCTGCCTCTATTTTGATCCATCTGCAGAGGAACCCGCTCTTACAATGGAAAGCGAGCTAGCAAGACCCGAGCTTGAACTATTAAACCCTGCCAGAGAGATCAGGCCATGTTTTGGACCATGCTAACATGGCTAAACGGCTGCTGGGTCAAAGCTGGCTTCTATCCCATAAAGCAGAGTTCATACAGATCTGCAAAAGCCCACATGGGTGTAGCTGGAGTTAGTATTTGGAAGCAGTCATCCGAACAGGGGAAAAGCTGCTGTTGTGAATGCTTAAAAAAGGGAAGACCCTGCCAAAGGCCTCTGGGTTGCTTCTTCCATCTGTGTGAGGAGTACCTCCACTTTGGTTCATGCTCCTGATTAATTTCCATGTAGTTTCTCTGCCAGGCTGAGATCTGAAGCAGGAACAGCTCCAAGGCAGCCTTCCCTTAAGGCAGCTCTGGCCGAGTCCCTCACTGCCACCCGCTCGGGGCTCAGCAAGCCCCGCAAGGAACCGCGTTGCAACGGCTTCTGGCCACGGCTTGAGGAACCGACATGCAGTTGCATTGGGATGGACCCCCTCAAAAAGCCTTTGAAATTCAGGAGAAAGGAAAGTAAAGTCAGCCTGAGATCAGACTCAATGTTCTAATCCAAGCAGGAGGAAAACAAGGAAGGGGAACTTTTCACACGTGTGCTTTCCACCAAGTCATCATCTGGGGGAAGTCTGTTGCTTTTTTCCACTAGCTCCAGCAATCAAGGTATTTGGGGCACTGAAGAGCAGGGTTCTCCTTTCTAATGAACCAGTAGCAGGATTTGATCTTCTTAAGAGAATTTCCCACCTGCTAGATTATTTGGGGGTTCTGGCTTTTTAATCTCTCCTGGTTCCTCCTCTCCCAACACACTTAAACCGGGTGTCTCTGTTCCTCACTAAGAGCCCTGGCTGGTACTATACCAAGTTACTCTCACTCCCTTTGGCCCCGTGATTATGTACTGTTTGCCAAAACCCCAAACTGATCTTCAGCTCTGTTTTCATCCTGTCTCACAGCACAATGTGAGATTTTTAGATGCCTACAACATTTGGAAAAACAGAATGGAAACATTTCTGAGAAATTTACTGTGCTTACTTCTTGTGTAGTTTCTTTAAACCGACACTTCTTATAACAGACAAGTCTCAGAAGGAAATGAAATAAGGCGTATTCCTAGAAAACCGAAGCTGCTCCACCATAAATATCATAGGCAAAAATAATAAAACCTCTTGGGTATCCTTCCAAACAACTTACACAGTCCATTCCCTTAATGCCAAAGTTTAATGTTTCTGCCATTAGGCTGAGTCCCCAGGGTATGTCACAGTAAGCTTGAGTGAGCACACAGGAGAATTGCTAGTAGGATAAATGTCCTTCTGGTCTCAACATACGCTTATTTTCTTGCTATTTTTCTACAGTATTTAAAACAGCCGGTCTTGCCAGATGCTGATCCCCATACTAGTGCTGGTTTTGTAGCACATTGCTTTAAAGTTGTGAGGCTACTTGTCAAGGAAAGTAATTCAAGTTCAGGAATAAAGCTAGTCTTAAGAAATCACATAAGTGCAAAGAGCAAAAAAATGAACCAAAGACCCACTGTCAGGCAGCCACAGCAGAGGCTAATTCCCTCCCTTTCAGAAAGACTGGGCTCATAGTCCATATCCTTCAGTTCAAAGAAATAAAGCGTTGCAAATTCTAGCCCCAAGAGTCAGCAGATCCCTGTGCAAACCCTAATTCTTTCCCACAGATTGTATACTCCAAGATCCAATGTTTAGTTTTATAGTATGTTTTTGAGAGTTTCCAGCTTCCTTCAGTGTATAGGACGAATTCTGCTTTGGACACAAAGGAAGCATATTAAAGAGGACTCTGGTCTGATAGGACTCATGGAAGCTGGGAGGTGTGGTGCTTCCCTTTAATGATAAACCTGGAGATAAGGTGGCTTTACAAATGAAAGGTATCAAGGACTGCCTTTCAGTAAACCAACAGAGGAGCTGGAGGCTTCATAGCATAGAGCAAGAGACCCTCTTCTTGTCCTAAATCCCTTCTCACAATGTCATCAGGACAGTGTGGCAGAGGAGGAAGGGAAAACCACCTATGTGCCAAGTCCTGTGGATGGGAACCTCTGGGGCTGTGAAAGGATAAAAGGAGTCCACAGGGGAGATATGGAAATGTTTTAGGTTTCGCAGAGAAGCTTCTCCTGTTCAGACCCAGAGGTCCTCACTCAAACTGAGCAGTGGAGAGAGGGTCTGACAGGAAAAAGTGACCACATGGTCAGCACTGGAGAGAAGGGCGCAGACAAATCACCTGACTCGGGGACGAGCTGTGATTCCAACAGCAGGTTTGACACAGAGATTGAGCTGTCTCCCAGATTGCCTTGAAAGGGTGGGTTTGTTGTACTGGCAGTTCTGTGCCACCCTGGGAGAGAAGATTTTCATCATTCCCTGGGCACAGCTTTCCTATACCACAGAGTTCCCCAGGACCTTTCCTAAGCCAGCATCCTAAATGTACATGTTTAATTTTCCAGGTGTCCATCCTGGGACGTTTGGTACATGATTAACATGTAAGAGTTTCCACCTCCCAATGAAGGTCACTGGGAACTGTGCTTTAAAGGCAAATACAAGAAGAGAACAAAATGCTAAGTACCCCAATCCCCCATATTCCAGGTACAGAATCCAAAATGAGTGGGCACATCAGGCAGTAATGGCTTCAACATCTGCATCTCAGAGGTTCACATATAAGATGAAGCTAATACCACCTCACCAGAGTGCTAGCTGCAGGCAGAAATCCACCTGTGTTCACAAACAGCTTAGAAACCATAACCTCAGCATTCACAGTCTGTGAAAGTCTGTGTTCAGTGCAGGTTCAGAGGATGGATATGAGGTAATGTAAAAGAGAATAAAATGAAATGAAAAAGCACTACCCATCTTGACTGAGGTGAGAAGTCCGAAGTGAGAAAATACAGTGTGACAGCCTACTTGAAGACCATCTTAATGCACACACAGAGCAGAGGAAAAGGATGGGGGGGACAAATCAAGGGTTTGGACAGCTGAATTTAAATCAAGAATATCTAAAAATTTAGCTTTTGGTGCACAGACATACAAACACACACATACCTGTGTCAAAAACTGATCTGGACAACTCCTACTGCCACCAGATAAAAATATTTATTTCTGTGCTACCAAAGTTGCAGCCCAGGCTACTCTAACCTTAGCTTCTCTCTCCCATAACTCATACATGGCATACTTAAATGGCCCTAGGCAGTGAATTAAAAATACTGTTTTATTTACAGTTCTGTAGCAAATGATTTGCTATAGATATATGTCAACCTTTTCATTAAATATTCATCATTCAGTGATTTGCTCCTGCTGCCATAAAGCAATGCAGTGGCAGTACCAGTGCTTAGATAACAGTGACAACGACCTTAGAATTACTGAGAGTACCCTTCTCTGCAATAAATTGCAATTTATTTGTCAGGAATAGATATTTTGAAAATCACTTGCTTTTCGTTTTAAGCAGCACTTTGACCTAAAGCTCACAGTCAGGTACTGAAGCCTCTTTGATGCTACAGTCATTTAGTTCATTCCTAGAATCAGTCCAGCTTCAATCTGCAGCACTCTGTCTATGTCCATCAGAGGTGTACAGACTTTTTCAGAGGAGGCATCCCCTTTCTTGAGGGGCCACCTTGAGCCAGATACTCCCGACCATAAAACAGTTGCACATTTAAAGTACAAACTCACCTTGCATACCATAATCCCAAATTTTGAAGAGATCAAATGTGCTCTTTTTAATGTAAAAAAAAAAAAAAAAAAAGAAAAGGTACATAGCTAAAAGTGTACGCTGCCTCGCTTACTACTGAAGTACCAGTACATACATACATGTTTCATACAGCCTCAATGGAAGATACTGCTTTTGTGCTGGACTTGAAGCTAAATATGTAGCTGAAGAGCCTGGAAATATTTCTGCTAATTTTTACTTCATCTACAGAGATATTTTTTCCAAAGCTTCTCCTTTCTTTCCTCTGGGGTTTGTTCAGTCATACACAAAAGTAGGAAGGTGAAGTTCATGGACCAAAACTGAACAAGGTCTTACTTCAGCTGCTTAAATACAAGCGACTTGAAGCAGTTACCTCTGAACTCTCACCACAATCAACAATAGAGCTCTGGTGACCTGGATTTTTCTTGTCATATCTGAAGTGCCACACGATGGTTATTACACCAAAGACAGTCAGGGAGTAGTTTACGCTAATGTTTCCCTTAGCAGTTGGGATGCGTTCAGCAGCCACAGCACAGCTGACTGAGGGTCAACCACAATAAACTGGTAATTTGCAACTGTACAGAAATAGCTCTAAACACGGATGCGTAAGTTGGTTAAAGACAACACTGTCTTTAATGCTGTCATTTACAGCAGCAAAAGAGAAACTTTCACCTTTCACCGCTACTATAAGAAATTCACTTATAACCCTGTATTTGCCAGTCTCTGGTACTCTGCCAACACTTTCTACCCATGAAACCACTATGGAAGTGTCACGTGACTGTTGTGACGTTAATCAGTGGAATCTGGGTTAAAAATGTTCTACATATTCCTCCACACAAATACTTCTATAATTACAGGAAAAAAAGGGAGGAAGTGCTTAGAAAGATGCAAACCTGAGCAAGCCTTGCCTGGGATGTTTTTTCCAAATCAGTCACACTGCCCTGCGCTGCTGCTTTCAGCAGTAACGACATCCCTCCTACAGCCAACTGCAAAATGATTTCTGGTTTTTAAACTCTCAAAGAAATACTTTCCATTCTGTTTCTGAAACCAATCAATACTGCAGTATCCACAACTGTTTCTAATACAACTGCCCAAAGAGTATGTGTAGGCACTGGGCGAGGATTACAAGAAAATTACACCTTTCCAGCTGGAACATGCATTTTCTGCCCAGTTCTGTTTAGCTCTCTGCTTCAGCCTCTGAGTGCACTGCTGGGACTGTACTTCTGTTTCACTAAAAAACCTTACTAAAGGGAAAAGTCATGAAATGAGATGGTGAAAGTTGGATGAATCCTTTCGAAAGCCACTCTGAACTGATTCTTGTGCCACGCAGAGGGTTCTGTCGCCAGAAAGCACGAAGGGATCTCCCTGACTCTAGTTTGCTGTGCAGTCCCAACTTTGCAGAAGATCATGGAGGACACAACTGTTTTGCAAAGGGGAGTCAAATAACTTCGTTAATTATAAAGATTTATCTGTTTGGACAGAGAGGGTCAAAGCAATAAGGAGCCTGTCAGCCACAAGCAACATTGACTGAGAACGTCAGGCTCATGTCTTTGGGGACCTGAAGTTTTAATAATGTTTCCTTCACATAATGTAAGTTCTATTTACTGTAATAAAATTTACTTTACTTTTACACTGAAATTAACTATAAAAGGTTCCGACAACACCCATACTTCCACGTGCTGGAAAATATAACCACCCTGCATGCACTGCAGATCTGTCAGAGCTCCAGACTGCATCACCATATCCCATCCATGGGGACACCAGCCACTCATACAAAATCCAGCTCAGATTGAGGAAGATGAGAAGGGTTATGGCCTCCAGCTGGGCAGCACCACAGGCAGGTTGCAGGAACACAGCAGAGAATTTACCCATGCTCACACGGGCTATAAATCTTGTGGGATTTGAACAAGCCACAATGGCTGGTAAGGACTATGCCCATGTTCACCAGGAAAAAGCATCCCCTTAAATCATGACCCCATGCATCTCATCTAGGGCAGCTCTTGCTGTCAGAAGGTAAATCACCAGGCAGAAGCAATGACCACTGAAAGCAGCAGCAGTGACGGCCGAAAGCAGCTGGCCTCAGCCTCACACACCTTGATCCCAACCCTGGCAGCTGCAGCGAACCTGATTTCCCCAGGTGCTGGCGGAGGCAGAGAAAGCAATGAAGACATGACCATTTTGCTGCGCCCTTGGCAGGATGCTGCTGCCCAAGGCAACAGCCTACATCACCTATGCTCCCAGCTGGCCCTGCTTTGCAGTCAGTTCTCTGCTAGATCTTCAAATGACTCTATTAGCACCTCAAAGTCAGTCCTTTGGGCCCCTCCTAAGGTTCGGAGAGATTTTAACAGTTGCCTTGACTCATGAATCTGCAGACTAATTGCAAGAACCATCCAGGAACATTAAAGCCCACACATAATTGTGACAACTTTGATATTATTGCTCAGAACAGTGCCCACTTGAGTCATGCTTTAATTCAGTCATTAGTATTTTCATGGAAAAAGGCGTATTTCCCCCAACTCCATTTCACAGAGTGGGAAGCACACAGGAAGGATTTATCCCACATAAAAATAAATTGTTATTTGCATGTCAGAAAATGGCTGTGGAAAACAGAAAAACATCAATTATTCAGAGCAGCAAATAAAAAAAAAGGGAAGTTTTCCAAATTTTAAAAAGAAATAGGTTATCTGCAAGCAATAGCTCCGTTTTGCTCCCCCCCCCCCCCCCCCCCCGAAGCAATTGCTATATCCTCCTCTGTATGGAGTATAGGTATCAAGTCTGACACACTGGTTTGATTACTGTGAAAATGAGCTAAACAATGAGCTTTTACAGCCAAAGAGCCTTGAATTCGAACAGATGCCAATTCAACCTGTAAAGAACTATTCCATTGTGCCTTTGAAAACTTGCCCAAAAAATTTACAAAAAGAGAGAAAAGTCTTTCACGTGGCTTTGATGGGTTTTGGTGTTTTTTTTCAAGAGAAGAGAGCTTTTCCCTTCTAATCAGTGACCTGAAGATGTCAGCTCAGCTATTGTACATTATTATGCCATTAGCACATGAGTTCAGGGCAATTATCTTGGTGAATGTGACTAAATACAATTTAAGACACCACAGTGAGGAAGAAGCCCATAAATCTCACCTTTAAATTATTTACATCACTGTTGCAGCCAGACGTGCCTGTTGAGCCAGGATGGGATTGCTGCCATGCTGCCTACGCGCTCACATTGTGAACACGGGTCAGTGTCTCAGCCTGTCTGTCTTCTCCACCACTCCTTCCCATACAAGCTAGGACAAATAGCTCATCCTGCACTGCAGACGCCCACTGATGTGCCAGGGCAGTTATTCCCCCTCCTGCCCTGAACAGTGTCCAGCCTTAACTTGGCCACCACTGGAAGGAGCAACAGTCTCCCTACTCCCAAGACAGAATGAGCTCACTGTGGATTTAGCTCATTTTTTCTTATTCTGGCAGGTTTTAACAAGGCTGGGAAAAGTAGTGAGCACAGATAATGAAAGCGGTGTTTTCTGTGGAGAGTTAGTTCAGTATTAAGTTTGATGGAGGGATAAAATAGCAGCCTGTGGATGGTGGGGCTTTCTGCTTCATCATCTATTTTTCTTAAGGTGGCAAACAGCTAGCAAAGTGCTCATTAATGGATAGTGACAAGTAGTTTCCTGTGTTCTTAAAACAAACCATCAATTACCGGGAGTGTTTTCAGTTCTAGAGGCTAAAAAACATTCAATACCATTCAGCTGGTTGAATGTTTTTTGGGTGATGAGAAAACCAAGAAGTGAAAAAATTATTTAAAAAAAAGATATCAGCTATTGTTCTTTCTCCAGACCAGTGTGCTTCAAAATACCCTTCAGCTGAGGCTTAGATATTCAGGGTTCCTGCAAAACAAATGGCTCTTTGAAGAGATACATAGCACGATCATCTTTGTTCACCAGGTCAGTAAAGGCTGAGGTCCCGTAAAGCAAAGCATACAGTGGCAAGAAGGCCAAGCTGTAGCTTTGATGGATAGAGCCAAAAAGGTTAATTCTCATCATGTTTCCTTTCCATTTTAACCCTTATGCACAGAAAGGTCAAGAAAGAGGAGACTTCAAACTGGTTACGAAGAAGTCACTTATGAAAGGCAGGAACTTCTCCCACCACGAGAGTGGCAGAGAACACCCCATCCTCCTAAAGCAGTCCATTTTTCCTTCACTTGAAACGATCCTAGTGAGAAAAGAGAAACTGTTGGCAAATGTTACAAGACTGGTTCCTCACTGTAATAAGCAGAAAAGGAAACCAGCCACACCACTGGAAACATGTGCAAGAACAGCAACCTAAAGCTGTATCACAAAACAGAGCATTGGACATTATGGGGCTCTTCATAGCATCTAAAGCAAACCAAGAAATCTTCATAGATGTCCTTTCAGGAATTTTACAGGGTCTCAGGAAAAACACAGTTATTGTATTTAAAACGGTGATGGAAATGTGCTTCTGAGCTGTGGGCAGTGTGTGGTGTACACCTACACCTTTTACGCAACAGACATGAGGTTTGGAAAACATGGCTCTAAAAAGCACAAGTTCATACCTAAGCAAGCTCTGGTACTACAAGCTCCAGAGAGCATTTCCATTGCAAGAACTAGTTCTGATTTCCCTTTCATAAACAGCTTGCAGCACATTATAGAGCTTGTCTGAGAGGCATCAGCCAGTGTCGTCGGGTTAGATACAAATTTTGACAGCACGACTGGTTTTGTGCATCTCTCCTGTAGCCCAGTATTAGAGCTGCCCATCATCCATGACCCAGAGCTCTAGAGCTCAGTATGGCACTCAGACTTTTTTCAAAGTTTCATGGAGTTTGGATCCAGAGGTCCAGTTTAGGACCAGCTTCTAGTCACTGATCCCCTCCTCCCCGAAAAGAGCATACACACCACCTTTACAATGGGCAAGCAGCACAGCTGACCTAAACTAATATGAGGAGGGTTCAACAAAAAAATCTGCAAGCAAGAAAGCTTTTCCTAAACAAGCGGAATGCAGCTATCTTCTTTTTAAAAATGCTATATCCACCTCCAGCAGGACAACAGCTGCCAGCCCCTCACACCCACCCAGGGTGCTCAGGGACAGAAGTCCTGCCCATACCTCAGCCCAGTGCCACACAACTGACTTTCGCGCCAGCGGACCCAGCCACGGCTGCTGCTGCGAGTTGCGTACGAGGCAGCTCATAGTTCATGAAAGCTTTCTTTGCTCCCATAAAGCTACAGCAGGTGCTGTTTTTTCCTTTGCATATGTATATTTGTTGAACTTACAGAAAATGTAGAAACTTATGAAATACAGCAAAAGGTGGCTTTCTGCAAGCGGAAAGCTCTCTGCAGAAACCTGACATCTCATGATGACAGAGGTGCTTGTTTGCTCGCACTGTTGTGTTCCCAGTGCATGCTTAAATGACACGCACACACGCACACCCACCCCCATCCCAGCTGTGTGCTCATGCCGTGATGGATAAGTAAGGCCTGTCAAGCCATTTTGGATTCAGACCATCCTCATTCACCCCAGCGGATACTGTGCCAGTTAGATAGACCAGTGGTTTCCCAGGAGCTGCGTGGGTTATCTTGCTATAGTATAACCACAGTGCCAACCACAAAGAAAATATTTCCGCCCATGTAAATATTTAATAGAAGCATTATCTTCATGGAGAAAAAAAGAATAGCAAGGACTCCTTTGAGACTATCCTGAAGCACGCTAACTACAACAGTACCAAGATCGCCTATACCTGCTATCTCTCAGGGCAAAGACTTAGCGATGTGAGTTTTATAACCTTTTTCAGGGTGAGTTTACTGGAGTCAGAAAAGAGATATAAGGACTCCTATTAAGCATGACCTATCCACATCTTGGGTCAGATCCCAGGAAAAAAAAAAACCTGCACTCCCTTTTCAGCCATAAATTATGTGCTTAATTATCCAAATGTCAAACTGTGCTTGCAAATAACTAGGAAGGTCAGATCAGAGTGAGTTAGACCTTTAAAAAGCCAGTTGCAGGAGCCAGTCCTTTCCACAGCAGACATGTAAGTACATTACAGTTAGAACTCACTGTCATATTTTGCAAGTTGCTTCTACAAAGGCCACGAACAAAAAGCGAACTCTTCTTCCCACTTGGAGCAGTTAAGGAGCCTCTGATACCAGGGTCTGTGCTATGCACTTGCAGGAAGACAGGATTTCAATTCCAGGACTTCCCGATATGAATGGAGCGGGAGGTAACCAACTCTGTCTCATTATGGAGAATTGTTCAGACTCCTCATGACCAGCTACCATTTACACACAGGACAATCTCAAGCTGGAATAAACCCAACAGAGTGTGGAACAGAGGATGGATTAAAGTCCAGGGTGTTTTCTTTGAACTATTAGTCACAGTAGAAATTACTAAATCAATATTGGATTGCAGACAGTTTCAGGCGGGGAAAATGGGACAAATTATCATGGATAAGCAGAGACACACTGAATGAAATTCGTAATGGGTGTACGAAGTACTAGAGTGCAAGGGAGATGCACCCTGAATTTGGTTCTCTGGTTTTTCATACTATGTGGCTACAAACAGGGTGGGTCCAGCTCCTCAGACTCAGAAGAATTGTATTGACTTCAGTGTGCTTTGGATGGAGCCCAAGGTGTTTATAAAAGACATTAACCAACAACAGGCAAACAGACGTTTCCTGACTTCCTCTCCTATTGGCATGATAGGCCTGGAAACAACTTGGAGTGAAACCAGTGGCCAGATGCACTGCCTTTGGCAGCAGGCAGCCAGCCTCTGTCACCACCCTGGTGTAAGCCTCTGGAATTGGGACTGCTCCAACCCTGCCAGCCAGCGCGGCCAAACCAAGGAGGAACTGGGCGGCCACTGGGGCAGAGATCAGATGCACTGTACGGCAGGACTGTCAAAAAGCCGCAGATCTTCCACACACAGGTTTCACATTCGTTTTGCCAGATATGCCAGACCTAAGCTAACACCATGAAGCCCATCATGTAGTAACAGGAAGGCTACAACATGAAGCTTCCCAGCCCTGATACCACCAGAAGATACCAGCTTCCTTGCCTGCATAAAATCAAGCCAACTAGTCTTGCAGGAGTTTCACATCTCAAGAAAACATAAGCGCCTCTGCCCGATGCTGTTCTTACTCTCTTTTGTCCTCACAGGGAGGTAGTGCTGCTGGTTCTTCCATCAGCACAAGTTTCTTCTGTTCTTTCCCGGAGTATGTCACTGTGTGATGTTCTCCACGTCTCTAACAGTCCACTAATTTTCGGTATTACTCTCTTACACTCTCCAGGCTGTTCCTTGCTCCCACTGAACTCAAAGACCACCCTTTCTGACAGCAAGGGTAGCAGCTGGCCCCAGCCCCTCGGCATGCCCAAAGAAGTAACTGTTGAGCTCTGCATGCCAGAGGTGTACAGACCATCTGCAGAACAGAATTGGTTTGTCACCTTGAACGGGAACTGTGTCCAGGCCATCTCTCTTCCAGCACCAGCTCTCCTCCCCTCCGACTCAGAAAGAGCAAATTAGGTTTCAGTGAACCCAAATCAAACATCCCGTTTCCCAGGTGCTTTAAGGAGCCGTATGATTGACTGAAGGGATTTCATCAAGACTGGAAGAATAACACCCCTTCACCGAGGAAAAGGCACTTCTACCATTTCATATGTAAATAGTTGCTGCCTCTGCTTCCACCAAACTTTGGAGCTCATTACAGCTTTAATGCTAACCCACAAGAAAAGCCCAGAACACAGAAACATGGCATGGAGACACTGCAGCTTTAATCCTTCACAGGATCAGCTTGTTTAAATTTGGTAAGATAGAAGGGAAAATAAAGAATACACATGAAAAGACACCTGGTCACATTTCCTCAGCAGTTCCATGAGTATTTTCCTGTACTTTTTTCTTCCCTTTCTTTTTGAAAGATTTCTAAGGATCTCAAGTGTGTCAAAGTGTCCTTTACTCCCTCACGCACAAAAGGAGCTACAGAACATGTCACAGAAGTTACATCTTCAAAGAGCCGGACACAAAAAACATTCTGCTATGACATTAAACATAAATTACGCAGCACAAACCCTGAGCTTTCCCCTAGAGCTGGCACCTTTCTTTTCTTGTCTCCAAACATGCAACCAACACTTGGATGTGTTTTGTGCACCCCTATCATCCATTCTCCAGGAAAACAAACAAACAAACAAACAAACAAAACATTAAGTGGGGGGAGAAAGCATTCATTTGAAAAATAAGAGAGAGAAGGAACCTGGTGAGAAATGCTAGCGTCAGATATAGGAAAATGAGAAGCCAAAAGGGAAGTATTGTGCAAAGCGCTCTGAGTGTCCAGGAGCAGTGAAGGAAAGTTGTGCAAGACCAAAAAGCAGGAAGAAACACGTAGTCTCTATGGGTGCATGTGCTGGGAGAGGAAACAGATGATCACAAAAGACACCCGCAAACTTTTGTCAAGAAAAGAGAGACTTGAACTTCTTAATTGTAAATTTTTTGGGGGGTAACTTCATTTCCCCTCCTCACCATGAGTTTCTGGATCAATCATTCCAAAACCACAGACCTGCGTGCTTACGCCTCACTTCTGTGTATGCAACCTTCTTCATAGATGCTGGACATACAACATTCTCTAATGACAGGCAGAGGATGCAGATATTCACTGCCTGTAAACCATTGTTTTTCCAGTTGAACTGAACATAGGGTCTCACCTTGGAAAATTTAAGATAGGCGCTTCCATTCCACCCCTCCAAGAAAAAAATGGACATAGTGAAGTCGTTCTTTAGGGCAGAGTGTAACAGTGAGGAAAAAAATAGCTGGATTTATCACTTCCTTCTTCACTTTTTAATTAAGGAAAAAATAGAGGAAAGATGCTACAAGAAAAATCAATTTGCTGCTCTTGATTTGGCTTTTTGTTTAGCAATAATCTGACTCCTAAGACCAAATTATCTCTGGGGAAATAATTTCACTTACTTCAAGACAATTTCTCCAATAGATAAGTTGCTTATCTTTCTTTCTCGGATCTGTGTACTCCCCCCTTTTGTTCTCTGAACCTGAAAATACTTTTAATTTCAGGGCATTTCTGCATCGGCCCTTCAAACAAGATCTTCAAAGTAAGGAGTATATTCTCTACATGACTATGTTTCTCTCCATACCTATAACAAGTTCTAAAGCAAATGAGAAATTACTTTAGCTGCAAAACACAAGGGAAAAGAGACTTTTGAATATGCAACATTCTAATTAGAAGAAAGAGCAAGTGAGACACACTGACTGATTTGAAGTCTATGTGATAGGACAAAAAATGACCTTTTATCAGACCCATAATTCATTAATACGGTTCCCTACCTCCCATCTGGAAGCCAGTCATATCACTGGATATATCGTACATCATCACAACTATTTAAGTACTCCTAACCCAAATCATGATAGTAAAATTGTAATTTATCCCTGCTATTTTTTTTTTTTTTTACTTTTCCCAAGCTTTAACTTTATTTGGAACTTAGGTCAAAATAAATTTTGAGGATCCTGACTATGGGTTTAGTTGAATCTAAGCTGTTTAGAATTTACGTTGTACTTCCCATTTTCAGCTCTGGTATTTCTTTGTAAGATATCCCACTGGGAAGTAACCAGAAAAACATTTCTTTTCCTTTTTTTTTTTTTTTTTTGAGGATCTTAAAAGTCACATAAGAAAGATGAAATGACCATCAATAGTTCCCAAGGGGAAGACTGGAAATAGAGGAGATTCATGAGCAGTTCTTAATGCATCAGCTTCCCCCACAGATTCAAAACCCACATGAAAATCAGAACCTATACAGCAAAAACCTCTATAAGCTTGTGCACCACTTAAAAATGCAAATGGTCTTCTAATGGAAAAAGATAACCTATTAAAGGCAACAGCACCCATCTACCAAGGTAATGCTCACGCTGCTCAGCCTGCTGGGGCTATTGTGCCATTAAAGCCCTTCCGGCTTTTTCCTTTTGTGTAGCACCAACTGAGATGGAAGCCTAAGAAAGGTGTTGTTTCCCAAGAGGGATCTCTGCTTCTTCACTTGCCTGTACCAAAGGAACTGGGAGGCACCCAAATGTAACCACTAGGCAATGGGGATGAAATTGCTGACAGCACAGCAAGATTAATGGGAGCTGATCCACTGGCATTGTCTTTCATATCTCTGCAGTCCTTTGCAATTTGCATTTGCTAATACAATTTTCTGCTTCCAGCGTGAGCAGCTCTCTTCTTCATTTTTTTCCTCTGACTAGCATCACCTCAAGGCTAACCGTGGATAGACCAATCACTATCAAAACCTCTGGGAGGGCAAAATTCACATCTCTCTCAGCCCTGGGAAATCCTCTGAAGGAATGTTGCCACCCACACCAAGGGGATACACTGCTACTAGAGAGCAGTTGCTGTAGAAGCAGCCCTCATCCTGGTGAAAGGTGGCTTGAGAGACAGCAGGAACACTTGTCTCGCCTGAACGTTCAGGACAGTATTTCTATGTGAACACATCCACCTTTCATTCCTGAGGCAGGCTGAAAGTTCACGTATGGTGAGTTACTACGGCTCAAGCGATGAGTGGCTACATCTCAGTGGAGAAGCAGCCCAGGACACCTGAGCCCATTTAACATTTTGCTGCCACTGTCGAAAGGGGGAAGTCCTACACCCTCTACATCACTCTCAGACATGCTCTCCTGCTTACCTTCCACCAGCTCTTGTGCTTGCTGGGAGCCTCAGGGATTGAAGCAACCCAGTAATCCAGCAACAAATTATCTCAGAAAAAGCAATTGAGTTTTCTGCCAGGATAGGGGTGAAATTGCTTCAGTAAAAAGTTTTACAAGCTGCAGAGTCAGCACGAGACTGCACAGCTGAGAGTAAGAGCAGCAGTAAGGAGGACAAGGAGGAAGAGGATCTCTCCCTCCCAGCAGATGTGAGTTATTTGTAAGACTCAGCCATAACATGCAACTTCACCTTTGGGATCACACGGATGTTGTCTCCCATCACGATGAAGGCATTCAAGCAGCGTAGTGAGGAAGGAAGTGTACTTCATTGGAGTACACTCTGACAGCATGTAGAAAAGAAAAATGTGTGTGAATAGAGTTGTCCAAACATACATTTTTGTGGAAGAAAACTGCAGGATGAGTATTTTAGTAGAGAGGGTATTTTAATCCTTTTTTTTTTTTTTTTAAAAGTGTGCTTAGCATTAATCACAAACAAACATTTGGCACAAAGAATAGCCTTGTTAATGACTCAGTGCCTTGGTTCTTCCAGTGAGAGGAAGCACTGAAATCCAGCATTTGCAGGCTGGATAACAAGCTGTTAAACAGTAACTGGGAAAACTCCTAACCTTTCTAGGGAGGAATAGAAAAGGGAAAGGTAAGGGGAGAGAGAAAGGGAAGAAGAAAGAGTAGATCATTATAAACCAGAAAAATACACTATCACAAATTCAACTTTCTTTTCCAATTCTTTGCACATTCCTTTTCAAGTAAAAGACGTGACTTTAAAAGCCTGTAACTGCACTGCTTTGCACTTTCAATAAAGATTTCTTAAAGACGTTAACTTCCATATGGCCCACAGCCTTTTCCTATGGGGGAGACATGAAATGGCTGTTCTGGTGGTGACTGCGCTTTCACAGCCAAACATCTCCCCCTGTAACCAGGCATAGCCGGGTGCTTACCCAGGGGCAGTGCCCGCGGGGCTCCTTGTGTCTGTGTGACTGGTGAGGACCAACAGCTGCTATCACCACACCAATGAAGTCCTCAAAAGTCATGCCAAACCTGGGAAGCAGGCCTGCGAGGGTAGAAATTGCATCGTCCAACAGTATACACCTATCCACACTTGAGAGAACAAGCAGCCCAGTGACATCTCAGAAATAGAGCCGGGCAGCTAAAAGTTTCTCTCTGCATACCTGTTTCGTGGGTTTATATCATTATGTGATCTCCTCCTCTCACGGATCAAAGATGAGCTCTGCAACACTGCACAGAGTGCCCATGGTGGCCTGCAGGTATTTATTATTTACTGCGATCTCAGGAGGTCCACGCTAAAAGCAGCCGGGGAAAGCAGGCTGTGTTTTATCCACTGCATGACCCAGTTTCCAGCAGCTCTGTCAAGCGCTTCTGTCACCAGCGACAGGGCTGAATAATGTTCAGTGAAGTAGGTGATGAGTTACGTGAAACTAGCTTCCAGAGGAAATTAATTTCCACAGAAAGGCTCTGGCTACTTGAACTTTGTTTTAAAAAGCTATGTTTTATTGCAGTCTAAGTTAATGAAGAAAGGTAGCTGACAGGCTGCTGCACTGTCTGCGTTCTCTCTCAGCCACCTTGCAGCAGTGGAATAGAAACATCCCCTGCAATAAGCTTCCATTTGCACGCATTTTACTGTTCCTCTTCCTACTGCCACAGTCTACTGTTCTGCTATTGCCGTGATAAATAATCAAACCTACTTTTAATACGATGCCGTGCATATGGCATCTCTGCCAAGACCATTCTCCAACAGAAGAACAGATTGCAAAAAGTACTGCATGCTCAGCCTTCTGCCTGGGAACCTAGGTAGGAGATAACATCTATATAACCCCTACCACTCCTCACGAGCACACCATCTCCAAAAACCTTATTTTTCTGCCAGACTTACCATAGTGGATCTCCCTCCAGGGTTTCCATCTCTCTGCTTTGTGCTTGACCTAGCCTTTGCATGCTGGAAGCTTTTGGAGGCTCTCAGCTGAGACCTTGGTTCAGATAGTTGGATAAAGGTAGTATTAAATCCATCGGTCTGAAGAATGTATTCTACATATTACATCCATACTACAAAATTCACCCTACAGTTTAGGACAAACTCCTCTGTGGAACCTGTGTACGGTAAGTACTGCATTCACACCCAGGTAGGTTACTGCTTCTGATAGCACCTCAAACATCTCAGTTACATTATCTGTTGGGTCTCAACATATTCAAAAGCGTGACTCTACATTTCAAATACATGTGGGAAAACGTGGGAAAAATGCAAAAGAATCTTTTACTGTGGAGTGGCTGCTATTCCACACTGTTAATCTTAGCACAGAACATCAGGCATGATTATCTCTGCTCAGGATCTTTTGCATGAATATTGCTGGAAAACACACTTTGATGTGATCAGATGCAGTAGTTTCTCACCAAACGTATCAGGATACAGCAAATGGGTTGAAGCAAAGACTTCACAAGATGGGATTTTCTTGTGGTATTTTCTAATATTATTATTTTGTAGAAAAATGATGAAAAACATGAAAAACTTGAAGATGCTTTCTTCAGTTTACATGTCTTCGAGGCCTCACCTGCTTGCAAAGAATCAGGTAAAAGCCTGTGCAAACTGTAAAACGAATTTTAAAAAGCAGTGCTCAAAAATACCAGAAACTGAGAGCTGTTTAGGCATATGCCTTAGTCTAGACACTATCACAGGCAAGAACAAAAGGCAGCTCTCACCTACTTTTTAGCTGCCTCAGAAAATGTAGGTTTAGAAGGCTAACACCTTCTCGGTCTACCTACCTTTACCTTACTCTTTCATATAGTATTTTACACATTTGGCTAGATGCTATGAAAACGTCCCAGGTGCTTTGTTAGCTGAAAAGCTTCTCCATAGCATGATGGTGGGGATTCCTACAATAAAACCCAAATGTGCAGCTGCTTTCCGTAATGTTTCTGGATCTTCTGATCAGCGTTAAACTGAGCCATGTCTGATTCACTGGAGTGCATACCCAGCCTTCTCCCCAGCCATTAGCATTCAAAATTAATGACTCAGTTCCTCATCAGACTGCTTTAGAAATAGAACAGTTTTTTCAACAATTACGAATTCTGAGGAGATTTATTTGTCTACATATTTTTTTATGTCAATGAGTTTTGATTCTCAAACTCTTCGTTGTAGCCACCAACATCAGAATCTTACTTTTTAAAAATAGACACATGAAAGTCATATGAAATAACATGGCTCCAGGAGTCCGTGTTATATAGTCAAAATAAATGCTTCAAGCTTGACAGATTTGTTTGTTAACTTCACAAACTTTGTAGACAATCTAGAGCAAAGTATCAGGACCAGACATAGGCAGTCCTTGGTTTTTGGAGGGATGAGAGTCTGCGGTGGGGTGAGAGGTCCCTGCCCTTGGGGGTAGGGGGGAGAGCAGCAGGTAAGAGTGGAACTGTGACTCTTCACACAAGTACACAAGTACCCCACGGAGGTGCAGGGGACGAGCTGCACCTTTTGCAACTATGGTATGAAGTCAAAAAGCAATATATTTGGCCCCTAAATTTCAACTGCAATGAAACCAGAAGCAATAGCCCAAAGCCTTTAAGTGAGGGACAAAATTCTGATTGCCGTCTTTTACTCTGGGAAGT
Source organism: Falco rusticolus (assembly GCF_015220075.1). NCBI lineage: Eukaryota > Metazoa > Chordata > Aves > Falconiformes > Falconidae > Falco > Falco rusticolus. Next base: position 93,242,869 of record NC_051189.1, read on the forward strand.
GGAAATGTGCGCACCCACCTAAGTCTCGATGTCCCACAAAATGTGCCAGCTGCACAGGTAGTAAAACTTTACCACATAAAAACTAATTTCAGATCTTGGGAAACCTCAGGGTACTAGACTTCCAAGAATATATTCATGCCAAATAATTTATTCCTGCTCTAAGCCATTTTAGCTGGTAAACAGCCAGAGAGTAGGGGACACCAAAACTTGTTTTGTGTAACAAAAAAAGAGTTTTCCTTTTACATTCCCCTTTTAACTAGAAACATCTGACCAGTGTTGATCAAACTAGACTACATTTACTTCCAAGAGAAAGATCAAGTTAGATTTTGACTGGCAGCTTAAATGGTCTCAGAAAAATGTGAGTGACAAAAACAAAGTAAAAACCTAAAAAGACATAAAATTAGAATCAATATGTTTATGTCACTTCAGCCTTCAAAGTTTTTACTTTCTTTCTGCAGGTACATCTCAATTCTCTCAGCATTCCACTACAATTACCATTAACCTGGGTTCTGTGCTCTGGGAGGATAGTGTCATGGCAAAGATGATTCCTAAGACTTTTATATCTTATGTGAGAAGAGGGGGTATACTCCAGGCCTGATGGTGACCGGGCTGCAGCCCTGCTGCCTGCCTTGTTCATCTACAGAACAGTGGTGGCAAGACAGCTCAAGACAGACAATGCAATTCCAGCTGGGCACTGTAACCAGATGAAAGGCTAAAGACGAAAATGCTAAAACAGCAGCCCAGCGTAGGAGAGTGAATGAAAACCCTGCTGTTGCCCTGGGTAGATCAGGGGGTCTTCTCTGTCAGAAGAAGGTGAAAGCCCACCACGTGCAGGCATGTGCATAACCGTCAGAAATAAACATATGCCCTAAAAATAAATCCGCTCTCACAATTAAACTCAGCAGAAGTTCTTGTCTACGTCTGTGTGCTTATTTGCATAAATCTTACCTGCATTTCTGTGCTACGCATCAACTCTGGTCTGCGCAGCAGGGGTAGGTCACACAGATAAAATCCCTGACATTTTGCAGCTCCTTTTAAAAGCCTGCATCCACACAGGGACCGTGACAGCTTCTGGACTGACAACCCCAAAACAGCACGTTGGAGCAGCTGTGGCACAGTGGGGCAGTGCTGTGTGTCCCCACGCCGTGCCAGCCTGATGCAAGGGGACCACAGTGGGGGGGAGCCACACTTAGAGCCAGTGCCTTTTTAGCTTCTTGACTGAAAGGTGCCAAGTTTGTGGCCATTGATTAATTTTATGCAGTGTCTCCCTCCCGGGCAGGGGCAGAAGCCCCCATCTCGGGGCACCAGGTCGTGGGCAGGCACCACAAATTTGTACCAACTGTCAAAAAGTGCAAAGGCAGATTCTGCTCTCTGCTGCATGGGTAGAAGTGAGCTCTGATCTGCAGAGCAGCCTCAGCCTGTCCCTCCAATTCAAGCAGTTCAGAGCCTTTTCTGAGGAGACAAATGTTGCATTTGCATTTCCCTTTCCCACGTCTGGTACTGGGAACATATCACTGACAGCCCTAACGCAGGCTGTACATCACGCAGCGCTTCTGAGATCTCCTTTTGTGCATTTCACCATAAAATACTATGAAAATCCACAGTGGCACAGGTCATCCTCCAAGTCACAGTGTTTGCTAAGTGGAGAGAAATGTGCAAGGCCTAATGTTGTACCATCCAGGGCAGCTCTGACTGCGTGCTGGAAGTAATTGGTAACACTTGTGGTGTTTTATAAAGTGTTGAAACTGCAGCTGAAGTGAAACGCATCTGCTAGCAAAGATATAAGCCATTTTTAAAAATACAGTATATATTACAGAGCCAGAACATACTGCTATTGTACCACTGTCCTTCTTTGAGCGGTGGTAAAGGAAAGGGTAAGACCTGATCTAGCAAGGCAGCCACGCAGCAAAAATCTTCATTTACCGTGTACCAGTCTCCTACCGCTCGCTGTGCCTCCCTCAGCCAGGACCTCATCCACAAACACCTCCATGTCTCAGAGCACTGGATCCATTCCCAAAATTCTCTGTAACTGAGGGCCTGGAGGACCGAGCCCAGCCCTGCCACAGCTCTTACCCGAGGCGTTGCCTGTCCCTCCGAAAGCAGGCAGGGGAGCCACGCTTTGCTCTCTCACACAGAAGAAAGCTCCTGTGCTGCACAGAAGAGCTGCACTTCAATGATTTCCAATCCCCACCAAGCCCAGAAACATTTCTTGACCACCTCTGGGTTGGATGCCATTAAAAATAGGCATGGATCATGTCCCGTCTTTTCTTTGCAAATGCACAGGTTTGATTCTTGCTATCTTTTCATTTGCCTTCAAGTCAGAAATCACCCCATCATTTCGAAAGCTAACGGAGAAACTGTGAAAAAGTACAAATATCATACATCCCCTAATATCACCTGCGAGCATCTAGTTGGTAAGGAATCACAGCAAATGAGATCTCCTGGGCCCAGGAACATGTGTCTGGAGAGCAAACCAAGCAACCTGCTTCCCAAAGGGCCCTTTGCATGCAAGTTTGAAAGGATGGGGCTGAAAATCAGCGTAGGCAAAGGAATCTTTTTTTCAGAATAGTCATTCAGTCATGGAGGAGTAAAGATACACTTTCAGAAGTACTGTTGTGACTTAATCTTCCTAAATACCATTTCACAGGAGGCCAAGCACCCTGTATTTTTAAGGAGATTTCATAGACTGTTTGTCTTAATATAATCTCCCACAAACATTTACGGGGAGAGTTTTATTTAACGCAGTCTGTGATCTGTATAAACATCACCATGGTATTAGGCTAACCAAGCGCTAAGCTGAACTGGAAGTCATGTAGGAGCTTTATTTGGGATATTAAAGTAGTACAGTTCAATATATGATTTTATTTGCAGTGGACTGCTGGGAATTAGAGATTAGTCATATGGGGATTTTAACAGTTGCGTACTTATAAGAGGCTGACTCAATGGTTTTCATCTTGTAAAATGTCACCCAACTGTCTTGTTACTTCAAATTACAAGATTAAGAAGCTAAATACTTAAATCCCCAAAGACAGGCTTGAATTTTAGGGTGGGAGGGCAAGAGAAAAGCACAGAAGGGAAGAAGCAGAAGGCTACTTGCAAACACAGTTCCACACTCTTCTCACAAGTAACTAGAAAAATGGCACTAGTGTTTCCAAATCCAATTTTCTCTCCATGACCCTGTGTCAGATTCATTCAGTTTACAAGTCAACTTCATATTATTAATTGCCAGCCTTGAAAACTCCACTTGGGATCCACAAATCAAGTTGTGTCTCTTTATGCCTCCTAAATCACCAGTAATGAAGATTCTGCCTATTGTAATTTACCTGTCGGTACTTTGGAGATCCAGCCCCAAATACATCTTACTCACCCCTGCAGTGCCTGTGCGTGCTGGCTCTGGATCTTTGCTGAAGAAGCACTGTTGTTTCAGCATGGAGGGGACTAAGACAGACATTTCCCAGGTTGCTTCACGTCTTTTTCTCTACTCTCTGCAAACAGCCTCTATATGTTGTATGCATATTGCTGGGATGCTCAGAGAATCTGATCGATAGGTCTTAAAACACTGGAAAAGATACACTAAGTAAAGGATCAGATGTGATTACCCACTGCTCTGCCCTCATCTATGTGTTGACTACATCAGTAGCAGAACAAGTAGAGCATGAAAACCAAAAAGGATGGAGACAACTTGACCATCACAGCAGAGTTCCGTATAACCTGCACTTACTAGGTTTTATTTCATGTGCACACAGGAGTCCAGGTTTCTGTCACCTCCAGCTTCTTGGCCCTTTGCCACCAGTATCAATAAGTCCTATTTGTTATTAGCAGAGAACGTTTGTCCTCTTAGAAGTCCACCCTTCTTCATGGTCTAGGCTTGGTATTGATTTCATTTACACAATCATACGGTCTATTTAAGATTGTACTTTTAGGAAAGTGATAGTGCTTTACATTAGGAAGTGTCACTTGCTAGATTCACATATGGCAATTGCATGGTGAGTTGAAAAAGAAGCAATCAAGGGCTGTGTGTGGGAGTTCCCGATTTGTGCCTCAGAGTTACTGCCTCTCTGCCAGGTATAAAGGCAGAGACAGAACAAACTCTTCTAGCAAAAATAACACTATTTTTGACTGCTCGTACATAAGCAAGATCAGGGATCAGACTTTTTATGTCAGTCAGGCTATCTTATTAGCCAACTCTAGGCTCTACGTATTGAAACCTGTATTTTACTGCCTGCAGTCCAGTTTCTGGTGGTGTTCTGCCCCAGAATGAGCATTCAGATGGGCAGAAATTATATTATCCCAGAAGTTTCATATTTCCCCCTGAACATGAAACCAACTCTAAAATCTATATATCAATCACAAGCCTAAAATTTTGTCTCATACCACTCCAGGGGATGGAAAAATGCCAACGGTCCATGATCTTTACTCCATTCATTCATGAAATTCTTGGAATGGCGGAGCCAGGAAGAAGAAAATTACCATGTAGCCATTAAACAAATGCCATGGAAAACTATAACCTGTTAAGTTAGCTATACAAGACTGCAACAAATACTGAACGTAGTCCATTCTCTACTGAACCAAGACTCTCCTTGCAAAAACACGTTCTCCTTAGCAAGTTGCTTGAAAGAGAACCTTATAGAGGACAGTTAAACAGTTGCAGAACTGAAGCCTCATATATATTCTTATACTCTTGGCTATCTCTCATTTCCCCCCTGCCCTTATTTCCACTTTACAGGGATCTAAAATAGCCACTGTAATTGATTTAAGCAGAGCAATTCTGATGTAACTTTATTCTCAGGAATTCCCTAAGCCCTTGACTGTGGGATGCAGGGGAGGTATGTCAGGATAGGCATAAATCTCTGCCACACCATGGCAGTTTTCATTTTCCTACAGTCTTTTCAAACAGGCACAGTTACAACGCTTACTCTTCCTCTGGGAGACTGAGTGAGCAAATACACCTTAGCCAGTAGTGTTTTGTGTCTTTCTCTCTTGCTCTTCAAGCTTTGACTTAAAGAACTTATACTGTCTAAAATGGTAGTTTTGCTCTCTCTGGATTACCCAGTGATGCCAGCAACCACTCCTAAGAGGAAACAGATAATAATCTCTTTTTCTCCCTTTGAGAGGAATCCTTACCTTCACAATTTCCACCTACTAAACCCCTTAATCATTTTTGAATTACCATGAAGGTAATTACCTTCACCCACATCATCAACTCCTTTTACACATTTGGTCTTACCCACGTGCTGTGGCAACGAGTTCCACTGCTTATCAGTCACTGTGAGGAGAGTTCTTCCTTGAAGACCTTTAAACCTGTTCCACCAGTGAATTTCAGCAGGTATTCTTGGGTTGTGGCAGCTCATAGCACTTCCTTACTTTTTCTGTGCCATTCACAGCAGACCTCCATGCCACCCCTCAACTGTTTCCCCACAGTCACTTTCTTTCCTAGATTGGGGAACTCTTACTTACTCTCATGCTACAAAAGCTACAGCATCTGTCATCCTTCTTGCCCTTTTCTGAGCATTTTCTAGTCCTACTGCATCCTATTTGAGATGGTGTGATCGGAACCGCGTAGATTTATATAGGGACATAATGATGTTAGATCTCTGTTCCTTTCCTGATCATGTCTAGCCTTCCATCACGAGGTCATGAGGGAACTGAAACAATAGCTTTTATAATGCAGAGGCAGTATCTTCTGCGCCCTAGCTGAAACAGCTTTGGTTACAGAGGATCCAGGCTCAGATGAATGGAGGATGCCACCAATAAAAGCAAAAAAAATAAAATGAAATAAAACGAGGCAGTCAGGTTAGAATTTATTTTAAAAGAGGAGATAGTGAGATAATAAAAAAGAAAAATGTATGCAAGCTTTCCTAGCACAGTGTTTTGGAAGGGTGAAAAAAATCGTATTTTATTTTCAAGCTGTGGTTTGAAAAAGTGTCACTGAGGAAACCATACCAGAAATTTAGGATATGTCTATGCTGCACAATGCTAATTTACCCAGCTGAGCTCTGTGCTAATGCAGCTATATTGCTTACAGTACTTACAGCTAACTAGTTTAGAGCTCTGTCTGAAATCTCCTCACCAAATCGCACTGTGCAATGGAGAAATACTTTTTTTAGTCTTCAGTACTGCAGGGCACCTTGAAAAAGCAGGTATCACACTGGTGTCTGGTTTATACTAGTAGAACAGTGGCTGTGGTACCCTCACCGACATCACATGTTAGATATATCTTGCAGAAAGACCCCAACCAGGATGACCTATGCAGTTTTAATGTGCATAAATGAAAACGCCTACAAATTTCAACAGAAGTGCTCTCAGGCACAAAGTTAAATCGAGGCATATGCAGCATAAATCTGCAGCAGTAGGGCCTAAAATTTGTAACCCCCCCACGCAATGAACAGCGTCTATGCTAGATACTCTGCTTTTGGGGTGACAGTGCCAAACACAAATAGGTGTCATATCTTGGATACAGCACTTACCACACACTTGAATGAGCCTTACTCTATACAGGCTCAAAACACAAGAGCTGGACTGTGTCTTGCACAGTCAATAATGCAGCTGGAACAGGGGGCTTAATGCATTAGCTCTGATCCAGAGAGAAAGGTTACTTCTGCCCACAACAACAGAGCAACACCGACTTGTGCACAGAGGGTTGGTGCCCACTGAGAGCCAAAGGTCTTCCTCCGGAGAGGAGTCCTGTGCTGTCACAGCCTGGTGCTAAAGCCCTTAGCCATGAGCAAGCCCATAGGGGCAGCCCCCCCTGCCACGTGGTCTGCCCCCAAACACACAGGGAACAGAAAACCTTGGGCTGTTGAGGTCCCTCCGAGACACTCAGCACAGAGTGGTGCTTGGAAGGGATGGACCAAGCATTTCTGAGTAGCTCTTCACTGAAACAGGCACAGAATAATCTCCTGGACACCACAGCAGCTATGCTTACAGGCTGGTCTAGGAAAGGTGCAGTATTAAATTAACAGCTACCCATGACACACACAACTGACATGATGGCTGATGCATTTTTGGCCTGATTCCTGCCTGTCAGCTCCCTTTAGTGAATTTTCTACTTAGCTAATTTTAACCAAATTTGAAAGAAGGGCTGGAGTCTCACAGATAATTATATTTTTATAAGTTTCAGGGATCTGGCAGCTGGAGAGAGAAGACAGACCAAAATTAGTGCCTTCCATTAAGGGAAAGTAGGCAAAACTCAGCCACTATATATTCCAGCACTCCTGAGACAGCCAACAGACCCATACACATTCGGCAGCAGAGCAGCATCGATAGTGTTTGCTTTTGCCAGAGCTGGTAGTTTTGCAATGGGGTATAGCTTAGGACAGAAATTCATAGGTGTCCAGGTTTAATTAGTTTTGCTGTTCTTGGAACAGTTTATATTATTTTGTTGAGGTATTAGTAATAGCAGAGCATCTGCTGAAATTAGGATGATTTGTGAGGGAGTGGTCAGACATATCTATTTTATTGTAGAAAAAAATGCAATGATGACATCTCAGCAATGGCTTTTCTTCTTCTTGAGCCATCTGTTTTTCAACTTTTAATCTTACAGTTATTAGAAAGTAAGATTGGACCGTGAATTTTGTAATTATTAGAAAAGGAATTCAAAGCATGTCAGGACAATATTCTGTTTTGTGTCAAATTAAGGGAAATTGTGTTTTGCCTTTAAATTAAAAAGAAAAACAATTCTTAAGAAATAAAAATGTCATTGTTCAAGGAAGAGTAATAAAGTATGAATGCTTCTCCTTCAGCTGACTGTCTTTGTAAATGAGCAAGAACACTGAAGTCAATAAATTGCCATTACCCAAGCTTCATAAATCATCAGCGGCTGGATTTTACCACATAGTTTAAGTTACAAGACCTCAGAAGAGGCTAAGAAAGATTCATTTGGTGTATTTATAGGCAGAGACAAGGTCTCCAAACTTTTTCAATTGTTACTTGCAGCGTCAACACGGAAAAAGTTGCTCATCTTGGAAATGGCTGGTTCTAAAACAGAGCTCTCTGTACATGGAACCATAATTAAAGGCCTTTGGCTACTCAGTAGAATGAGAGGTTATAGCTGCTCATTACCAAGAACAAGTTTGCTAGCAGATCATCTGCGAAAGGTAACAAAAAAGCAATAAAAAATTAAACTAAAAGCAGGACCAGCACAGAGAGAAATAGCAAATAACCCTGAAATTTGGAACACAATGTAGAAAGTAAAAAGTGGGAGAGCTGATCAGAACAGGAGGTAAAAGATAACCATGTATGCACTAAATTGCACCAGAGCTACTGAAGGATCACTGATTGCAGATGGGTCCTCCCATAACGATTCGGCCCCTCCATAGAACAACATGCAGAACCATAATGGCACAGTTCGAAAGGGAAAAATCAGAAAGAAATAAAAAGAATGTCTAGTCTACAACATGAAATTAAATAATGCTGAAAAACACTTTGTGCCTTGTGGAAAACAAGTCTAAGCTTGTCTGAATTGTCCTATGACTAGGGGGAGGGGAAGTGTCTACATTTGGATATAGCATCCTGAAAAAAACCTTGAGAGCCTAGATCTCATTAACTATCAGTGAAATTTGTGCTTCTAGGCACCACAACCACCTTAAATTTGGAGTCTGCGTCACACACTTCTGATGATTGTTATTCCTTCAGTCCCTTTGAGTGAGGGAAACTCAGCAGGCTGAGCACTGTCTTACATGTTTATCTCCTTAACTGATCCCAAAATACAAACACTAGCTTGCCATCCTTTTCTAGAAGAAAAAAAAAAAAAAAAAAAAAAAAAAAAAAAAAGACACCTCTACAGCAACGGACACAAGAGAAAGCCACTGTGACTGAGCTCAGAGCCAGACCGGAGGGGAACCGGGGCTGTAGGAGAGCTGTTAATTAAACATTGGTTCTACTATTAATAGGCTGATGAAGGACATCACTATCAAAAGGAAACATGTGCATCAGTTCAAACAAGCTGTTTCTTGTACTTGCTCAGTTAACAAGAAAGCCGTTTGGGTATGTCAGATTAAGATTACTATTATATGCTGTCATGGGGAGTCCTTGAAAGCAACCTATGAGTTTAACAATACACGGCGTATGATAGCATTCAGGGCACAGTTTTTACTGTTTCCATGCCTTTGAGCAGCACTTGGTGACCTTGAATATTCTGAGCAGGGACACAGGAAGGCTGTATTAAGAAGGAATTATTAAATATTGATTTATTTTTTTTCCTGGCATTGGTATCAAGATAAATGCCAGAAATTCATCTATCCTGTGAAGCTGACCCAGAGAAGGTGCTTCATCAAGTTCAAGTCCATAGAAAAAGAGACGGGGACAAAGAAGTAAGAAACTTTTCCATCTTGTCAAAAAACTAGCTAGTCTTTATCAGCGTTCAGAGCAGATGCTTCAAAAAAGCTTCTGTGACTGGTGTTAGCTCAGACACAGTTAACCACACTCTTGTTCTACACTCCCATCACAGACCCATTCACTCACGAGAACTCATGAAAGTGGCCCTGACATTGAGACCACACAAAGTTTGGCAAAAGGGACTTTGCAAGTGCTTACGCAGTGCTCGGAGCTTTGCTGATCTGACACCTGGCAGTTACCCGGCTCCCCCCAGAGCACAGGCCATCATCTTTCAACCAGGAGTTCCTGGGTCAAACTCAGTAACTTGTGGCATCTTTCTGCTAAGCTGGCATATGCTGCGACGTTCCCAATTTGCAGCAACTTCTGCAAAGAAGTTTCAAAATTAATATATCCTTGCATGAGATCTTGAACAGAAATCCTGAGCTTTCTTACTTTACCGTCTGCTGACAAGGGAGTGCCCTTCAGTGGTTGTTTCTCTCATTCACTCCAAATTAAAAAAAAAACACCTCCAAGTTGCCTCCAGAATTTAGCTATGGATTTTAAGGCCGGTGTGACTTTGTCCAGAACTGGATGAGCTCCAGGGCTGAAGGCAAAGAAAGTGCCAGCACTTGTGACTGCACTGAATCTCAGCTGCAACTTGAACTGGGATAGTCTTTCTGGCACCTCCAGTGCTACTGGATCTGCGTTACAAAGGGAAAAGCTGGAGGACATTTTAATGACTTATTCAAGCCATAGTCAGGTTGCTCACAGTTCTCTGCTGACAATGCAACGTATTCCAGAAAATCTGGAACAACTGACCTCTTTGGAAGAGTCATGGCCCAAACGGGTTATGCGGTTTTTGTCCTCGGAGATTTTAAGGACCCAGCTGAGTAAAATCCTGAGTAACTTGGTCTGACCTCACTGCCTATCCTACTCTGAGCAAGGGGTGGCACTACAGACTTCCCAAAATCAATTCTAACCTGAACTATCCTATGATCTTGTGAAAACATGGAAGACATGGATAAACAGTCTTCTGTAACTTTCTTCTCCCATGGAATAAGAGATGAGATTTTTTTCAAAACTTAAGGAAAAAATCCTGTATGCCCTGTGTCCTATTCAGATATGCTGGTATGGACTAAACAGCATTTGGCCAACCCAAAGCATGGATCCTTATTTCAACCTCTCGAGATCCGAGTCAATTTCTCGGTTTCATTGTAAATGTTGACATAGTGGTTATTTGCAGTCTAAGTCTAGTGGCCTGAAACTTCTGGGAAAGGAAAAAAAAAGAAAAAAGAGGGGAGAGTTCACCAACAGATGTCATTGATGAAAAGAAAGAAGAACCTTTCCTCAAAAGTGCCTTAGTAAGACTTGCCAGAGGAAGAAGCTTTCTATGAGAATCTGTTGAGGAGCACAAGGAAATATCTGGAAAGCACTGGGTTGAAGTAGGCCTAATTGTCATGTGTGTTTTCTACCATTTCAGGCTCTTAATTAAAGCAGAAGATGTTTTCAGCTGCAAGATGGGGCTAATAGCCATTTTCACACACAGGGAAATACAGGCAAAGACAAAGTTCGTCGTGCATGGGGAGTGAGGAGCAGCAGTCGGCAAAGCTGCTCGTGGTACGAAGAGTCCTGAGGGAGTTTTGTTGCTGAAAGGGGGTGCAGACACTTGCTCAAAGCCTTTTTGGTGCTTGACAGAGGCAGTACAGATTGTGTAAGACATTTGCTCAAACTCTTGCATAAAATCATGGAACCACATAAGAACCTTTGGAGGTCATCTAGTCCAACTTCTAAAGCTGAATACCTCCAAAGACGAGATCCCATAATGTTTCTGGACAACTTCTTCCAGTGTTTCACTACCTTGCCTGTGAAGATTTCTAGCTGTAATTTCTCATGCTGCAACTTGGGTCTGTTGCCTCTCGTCCTTGCTCGCCATATGCTCCAGGCCCCTACATGTTTTAGTAAAGTCATCCCAACTTGCCAATATCCCTCCTGTACTAGGGACTTAAAACTGCGCACCGTACACCAGACATGGCCTAACAAGAGCCACACAAAGGAAGGTAACCACCTCTGACCTGATGGATAAGATCCTGCTAACACAGCTCAGTATGCAGTTGGTCTTCAGGATCACCAAAAACAGGGCTGCCAGAGATGGAAGCAGCCAAGCAGCTCTGCATGGACTGTTTACATGAAAAGGAATAGAGGGGTTTCTTTTGTCCACCCCTCCATGTTTCTTTGGGGTTCTTACTGGCACCCCTACCTGCCCAGCCAACACCCCGAAAATTGCTGAGAACAGTGGGAAGGCTCCAACCAGTTTACACTGAGGTGTGAAACACATTTGATGGCTCTCACAGTCCAGGCGTCCTTAAGAGATGGACAAGCAAAGATATCAGCTAGCACATGGACTGACAGAACATACAGCACCCATGCCTGGTGAGAACAGTGACTAAACAGAGGACAAGACAGGTGCAGCATCTACTTCTTAAGTAAAAAAGTAGAATCTGCTATATTTACTCTTTCGCACAGTATCTGAACTTCTTTAACTCATGGCTGAAGTACTGTAAAATCATAGTGTGAAAAACTGGGAAATGTCAGCTATGCTGCTGAGAAAACCTACCCTCAATCAAAATTTAGACACTCTGCCTCAAATAGCAATTTCCATTGTAATTGCCTTCCCAAGTTTCTCAAGAATGGTAATAATTCTTTCTTCTCCTGGAGTATAACGCAAGTTCTTTCGTTTGCTCTTCACTTTGGAAACTAACCAAGCGTTATTAAAAATGACCATTTTTGTTCCTTCTTTAGGTACAATTTTTGTCACTTGTATTTGTAGTAGGTCATGTTTTGCCCTATGACTAGTCCTGTTTATTTCTGGCATGACAGAAGTGGCAAATTTTGGCCCATAATAACTGTGTGCATCAGAAAAAGAGAGTGGAAGAGAGACAGTGAGAAGTGATTAGAGTACCATGTATTCTCAGCAACCACCCACATACGCCTGCACCCCCACAGAAAAGGAGTCTCACTCTACAAAGAGTTATTAATTACATTTTAGAGATCTACAGGTTAATTGAGCTGATCTGGGAGAACTGGCTACATAATCAGTTTCATTCTGTCATTACAACTGGTCAAAAACCCAATTATATTTTTTAAAAAAACCCACTAAGAAGCTTAATAAAGACTATGATGGAGCCTAGGACACCCTCAGTTTTTTTCCACACTGCCTGCTTTTATTGCATTTCATGAATATTGTCATCAAGTTCCCATACACCTGACTTCCAGATCATATCCTCCTTTTACAAGCTGGCCTGCCCTTCAGTGGTTTCCAGTGAGCACTTTGTATCAAAGGATATGAGCCCCCAAAAACATGAAAATATTAGTCAAGTTTAAAGAGAAAAAAACACAAACAAAAACCTTCCAAAACCTGCTTAAAAAAAGTAGAGATGAAGGCACAGAGGGGTTTAAAGGAGTCAAAAAGATTGATTTTCCCAGTGAAGCTTCTGGCAGGATGGAGGTTAAAGTTTCAAAAAAGTCCACCCTAGCCTAAACCTACTTGTACGGCAAATGTTCCCCCTGTCCTCAGTGGGTTTGGGCCCCTTCTGGAGGGAGCCAGCCCCAGGAACCAAAGGACAGCTAAGACACTGTACTTAGGATAACAACACCTCTCTTGGGGTGCTTCCAGAAACCATGCCAAAACATGCAATAAGAGAAAGTAGAATATATATATATATATATAAAAAAAAACATAGAATCATTTAGGTTGGAAAAGACCTTTGAAATCATCAAATCCAACCATGAACCCAGGACTGCCAAGTCCATCGCTAAAACATGTCCCTAAGCACTGCACCCATGTGTTTTTTAAAAAGCTCCAGGGATGGTGATTCCAGCACCTCCCTGGGCAGCCTGTTCCAGAGCTTGACAGCCCTTTCAGTGAAGAAATCGTTCCTAATACCCAATCTAAACCTCCCCTGGTGCAATTTGAGGCTATTTCCTCTCATCCTGTCGCTTGTTATCTGGGGGAAGAGACTGACCCCCACCTGCTTACAACCTTCTTTCAGGTAGTTGTAGAGAGCAGTAAGATCCCCCCCGAGCTTGCTTTTCTCCAGACTAAGCAACCCCAGCTCCTCCTCACAGGACTTGTGCTCCAGACCCTTCCCCAGCTCCATTACCCTTCCCTGGACACGCTCCAGCACCTCAATGTCTTTCTTGCAGTGCGGGGCTCAGCACTGAACACAGCATTCAAGGTGCGGCCTCACCAGTGCTGAGCACAGGGGACAATCACTGCCCTAGTCCTGCTGGCCACGCTGTTTGGATACAAGCCAGGATGCTGCTGGCCTCCTTGGCCACCTGGGCACACTCTGGCTCATGCCCAGCCGCCTGTCAGCCAGCACCCCCAGGCCCTTTCCCACCAGGCGGCTTTCAGCCACTCTGCCCCCAGCCCGCAGCGCTGCGTGTACACACACACACACACACACACACACACACACACACACAGAGAGAGAGGCAGACATGAATAGCACAGTGCTGGACTGTCCATGCTATACAGACTTCATATAATCTTAAAAACAAAACAAAGAAATACCCCAAAGTAAAAACCCCACAGGCAGTTTGACGTTGAGGGCCAGTTCATGTACCATGAGTTCACACCATAACCCCTTTTAACAGCAATGACTAGACACTGTCATCAGCACAAAACACCTGCTGGGTCCCAAAAAAGTCAGCAGACTGAGGAACACAATGCTAAGTCCACATCCACGTAGTTTCTAGCTCCTGTCTCTGTCCTGCACAGTGTATGGCAAGAGCTCAACATGAAGCAGGGCACCCAAGCAGGCTTGCAGGACCGTCCTTTACCGTGCAGCATGGGGTGGCCAGCTGCATAAGCACATGCTGTGCCAAACTGCAAGGCTGAGAGCTGCGTGAACTGCATAACGCAGACCACGCTGAGATGGAAAAGTGAAAAGATTACTTTATCTCATTTTCCACCTTCAGAAGAGTTGTGGGGCCTAATTCCAAACAACCAACCTTTCTCCTCTGCATTTGTCAAGATGACCCCCTACCTCCCACACAGCTACCAAATCTGATATATTCACAGCTTCTTTCCTCCGCTCTAGCTCTGAAGCACCAGATGTCCGGCCAGCAGTAAATGAAGAGCAGGTGCATTTTGCAGCCCATCCCTGTGGTCTGGGCAGCAGAGAAGCTTCTGAGCATGCAGGGAAGCAAACAACTCCCATGTACACGTGGCCTTCTTTCCCTCTCCTGCATCTGACACAATTACCATAACCTTTGTTACTGGCAGGACCCCAGAGCTCCACTTCAGAACCACCAAGGGAGAGAACTGAAGAAGCTTGCTTGGATGGTTACAGGACCTCTTTGGTTGGATTATTTTCTCAGGAGTGAAACACAGTGTGCCCTAACACCCTCCATAGCACTAGTTATCAGAGTAAGACGTCATTCACCATGAAAGCCGTGCGGTCCAGAAAATCCAGAAGTGCAATACAAACTGGTTTACAGTGGCGTAAACAACACTGCAACAGGAGAACACCTTCCCACTGTTTTTTCCCCAGCCAGTGGGTGAGGCGGGAGGCACTGCCACCAGCACATCTGCACTATCCAGCTGGGGCTTTCTGCTGCCACTCTACTGCCGTGGTACAGCAGCACCCTCCCTCTCAGCCGGCAGCTGCTGGGTAAACTTTACAGACCTCTGCTGTCAACCTTGGTACTGTATCCCAGCCTCCAATTTATTTATTTATTTATTTTTTCAGTCAGCTCAGCAATAAAATACCTAAAGATGCTGGTGCCTGAATCATCATTGGACTCTGAGAAAAATGGCTTGGGTCTCCCTCTGCAGAACTACTGCTCCAGGCTCTTTGCAGTCTCAAGTGGGATTAACACCGGCATGCATCCCTGCACGCTGCGCCTGCTTCCACTGGGATGTTTTGCAGCAAGATAAATCGGTCTCACCACCTACTCCACTGCAAGTATTCACTCCTCCTAGCACTTCAGAGGGAGTCTCTGAATCCAGCAGAGCCTCCCTCCTGGAGGTGTGGCACTGCGGGAAGGAAAGCCAGCCTGGCTACTGCTCTTAGAGCAAACGGGAAGAGATGGCTGCTCTTGCTATTTCATCGAAAGATCCCCTTCCCCAAGCAGCGCTGATTCCAGGGATATTTAAATAGAGTCAAGGTGAGATAAAGAGTATCATCTTGTATTAATACATATATGTATTCCTCCCCCTTCCACCAATTTTACCTCCTCAACATCAGCAATTAGCACGTCTGACAAGAGATGCAGCAAGGAAACAATTTCAGGTTGAGCGCATCACGACTGACTCACTGCCATGAAGTTCTACGCTTCAACAGAATTCCTGGTGAACGACAATGAAATATTCATCAGCTCATATTTGTAAATGGCCCAGCAACATACTGAGTAAATGACCTCCGATGAAGTGCCTCGCATTAAAATGGAACAGCAGCCAGCTGAAGCGAGTGAGCTACAAACTACGCATGTTTTGTCAGCACAGACAAGCAGCAAACACAAACAGAAAGAAATCTAGTTGGACTCATCATCCTGACAGGGAGAAACAAATGAGGAGCCAGCCTGTTTGCTTCAGAGGGATCCACTGGCAGCGCTGCCTGTGGCAGGAGCGAGTGGGGCAACCTGGGCTAAATTTTACTCCCTGCCCTTTGTCACAATCTGAAAATGAAGCAGGCGAGGCAGAGGGTGAGCAGTTTTGCTCTCCCCACACGTTGGCCCTGGTTTTTTTACACCAGTTACCCCTGCACCTACACTGCAAAGCACCAACCACTAGTCCTTAACCAAGGGGCTTGGTCCTTAAGATGGCAAACACAAGCCTGCACCCTCCAGAGCGAATGGGGAGCCTGCCCCCCCCCCCCCCCCCATTAGGTGCCTGGTGCTGGGCAGGAGCACCCAGCACCCTCCCCAGTTTGCATTTCTTGCCTTGCCTGCATGTTTTGAGGCGAGCCTCTGATGTGAGGGAGCCAGGCTTGCAAGGGGGGGCAGGCTGTGGGAGCGGGGGTGTCGCCAAGCACTGCTCTTTGCCTGGGGCAGTGTTACTGGATGCTGATTCAGGGAGCAGAAGGGTGGATTTTCTGTCCCCCTTTCAGCTCTCATCGTCATTCAGGATGCGTGATTTCCAGGGAGGTTGCCAGCGCTGCACTGCACCGCTTGTGATGGTTAATCCTCGTACGGGAAAGCTCCACAATGGAAATTGTGAGGAGAATGCAAAATAAATTAGGAAAACCTAGCATGCCATCGTCAGCCTCCACAAAACGTGGAGGCACCCGGATCTGGCCTCCCCCAGACCTTTTCCAAGGCACTTTCTTGAAATCGAGCTTAAAAAAACCCCATCTGTTGTTGCCCTGGGGCCTCACAGAAAGGTGAGCTCCCACCCCAGAGCCAGGTGTGCGGTGCAGACTTCCCCCCCCCCCCCCCCAAAAAAAAAAAATCATTTATTTATTAATTAAACGCCCTGCGATAAGGCAGATCTACATGCGGGTCCGCAGCTCTGCAGGCTGAGGGCCCGCCGCAGCCGGGAACTTGAACAAACAGCACCATCAGGTGGCTTGGCTCGATATGGATGTGCAGAGCCACCCAGCACATCTCCAGCAGGACCTGGCCATCCCTCCGCTCTCCTCTTGCCAACCCTCCGAGCCGGGAGGGCCCACAGCCCCTGCTGGGAAAGCCTGAGTCCACACGACTGTAGGAGAAAGCTTCAAAGGGCAGCACGGCACATCCAGGCAGGGCCTTAAGGGAAAACTTCCAGCGTGCTTCTTGCCCCCTGCTCTGCAAGTCTCACGTCTTCTCCTTTTCATTGCTGTATCTCAGCTTTAACTACATAGTTTAACTGACTCGTTAGCAGGCTACCTGCTCTGGCACCCAGACTGCTGGTCTAAGCAGAGTACACGTCTTGATTTCCTCCATCAGCCTCTTCAAATTTGGGGGGCACTGAAAAACTGATGTTTTCACCTTCAAAACTAGCCCCAGTGTACAAACCTCCTTTGGAGCCATTGCTAGCACCCACCTGCCCCTGCCTGCACAGGGAAGAAGGATGCCTGGTTCAGCCTCGGGCAGGTGCTCTTTCACCAAAGAAATAACTTGGCTCCCTCAGCATTTTTGCTGATTTCTCTTGCTGCTTACGTATTCAGTTAGTACAAACTGGGAGCAGAAGCACTTCCCACTAATGAGCCAGAGCCCCGTTCATCCCCTGAGAAACACGGAGCAGATACAGTCCCAACACACATAAAGATAACAAATGAGAATTCAGCTCCCAGGCTCCAGGCATGTCACAGCCTCTGCCCTCAGACTCCTGCCTGTCATCCTTACCTATCCTCATAAAGAGAGAAGAGCCCTGGATGAGACAATCTGAAGGAAAACAAAATCCTGTTTCATCCACAGTGCTGCAGTGACTACAGCCATGCCCATACTATTTTTGCATGACTGCCAAGGGAGGGACCTATGCCTTCAGTCTCAATTGCTTTTCTCATACCTGTATCATAAAAGATGTCTCTTCAGGGTGTTTTCCACTCCAGTCAATAATGAGGTATTTCTAATTGTCCCCTAGCAGAACGTAGGTAATTTAAATAGACATGCTTATAAATAAGTATTTATATTTAGTTGTTTATACATATATATATATACTTATAGAAGATAAATATTATGTCTTGTATTTATATGAGATATAGAAATAAATAAGTAAACACCTATACAGTCATGTTCACGGATTTAAAGGAAAACTACTCAAACCTGTGGTTGCTCAGTTTCCCTAGGAAACACCACAGCTCAGAGTTTCAGCCTTGAGTGCCCACAGCTAGATCTTACAGCAGCAACCCTGAAAATCAGGACCTTCCATAGTTACGTTTGTGCTCATGCATATAAAAGGATTGATTTACATATCTAATTTCAGGCCTTTAATTTTCAAAAATTTGTGCCTTAAACAGGAAGTCCCATGTTTCCAGTCATACAGCCCCATGGGGCACTTCTGTATGAAGCACATCATGCAGTCACCTTGAAAGGATGTTAAAGCATCGCAAGTTGTTGACAGCCCATCTCAAAAATCTCTGCCTTCTGTAATAAAGAGGCCTCCCAATTCCCAGATATGCTCAATGCAATAAAATTTCTGAACATCCCACATAAAGATGATAACGGAGCACCTAACACAAAAGCAAAAAAAAAAAAAAAAAAAGGAAATGAGATTATATTTCCCATCATGGCATCTGCATTAAGCTCGATAGCTGCTTATTTCTACTATAATTGTGCCAGAGTCATTTTGAATTTTGTTTTCTTTATGCACCTTGCTCTGAAGCTGAGATATTTTGGGAAAAACAATACACAAAATGGCACTTAAATTCACACGGCAATGTCTCGCCAGTTGCTACTAATGATGTCAGAGGAGGTCAGGTGGGCACAGAAGTATGAATTGTCCCTACATTTGTACATTTTTTGAGCAACCAAACAGCACCCAGGAGAACCGAAATCTTCCTGGGAAAGCAGGAACAGAGAAAACGAAGAAGGAATGTCTTTTTTTCCCACCACCTTAATTCTCTTTGCTTTCAAGCCCTTCCTCAGCCCTTGCCTTTTATTTTTCTGTAAAAGGAGAACACGGTGCTAAGGAAAGTCAGCTTGCAGCAGTGTTGGTTCATGGGAAAGCCTGCAGAAGCCCCATCCAGGCACTTCTGTAAGTACATTTTTTCTGTGCTGGGCTGTCAGTTGCGCTGCTCTATTCTAAGCGTAGAGCCATGGAGCAAGATGCTTGGGGTGGATTTGTTGGCAGATCAGTAGGGGCTCATAGTATTCCTGCCAAATTCTTTTTCTCATGTGACCTGAGCTTGACTTGGAACATGGATTTCCTACAGAGACAAGTTTAAGCAGTGCCAGGAATTTGAAGGCCAGGTGGTCTGCAAAGCTTCTCCCCAGGCTCTGCGATCCTATTTCCTCACATCATTCTTTCCAGCCAGCACAGAGCTTGGGCTGGGGTGCTCACAGCAAACTGAGTCCTCCAAACCAATGCAGTTGGCTCCTTCCCACCACCACCAATCCTCTGGAAGAGATTGCAACAGAAGTGGGAGGAAAGATGAGCACGTTTCTGCTAGGAAACGGATTCAGACAGGCTTTGACCAAGACTGCTAGTGAAACTTTTCTCTGCCAGAGGAAACTCTAAAAAAATCCCGCTTTTTCATCTCAGCAACATCCAAATTTGGCTTAGCTAGTCCAAACTGTCATGTCCTTGCTAACTCAGAAAGCCTGTATTTGCCTACCTGGAAGGGAAAGCTATCACAGAAAGCCAGATAGATAGGCTTTTCTGAAGAAAGTTATCCATAGCCACACTGGTCTCCTGGAACAAGAAGGTTCATACATTAATTTTAGATCTCTGGCAATTTGCATACTAGAAATACCTTGTGGCTCTGATCCATACTGCCTTCTATTAAGGAAACAGAAGCTAGAATAAGCTGGAAGCTCTCCCAGATGATGCTCTCTGAATACCCATTGAGAAAAAGCAGCCTACCCTAATATATTACTTGCCCCATCCCTAAGAAAATCTTACTAAAGAAAGTAAGTTTGGCTTCCTGAAGAGGCACAATAACATTGTCAGCATTATAATGTGATATCAAGGCAGGACTTGGACCAAAGATGATGCTCTTCTCACTGTTTTGTCTCAGCACCAACCAGGGGTAATGCAGAGATTACAGTTGTCTGCTTCTGGACTTAATCTTTTCACATCACTAAGGAAGGATCCCTGCTGTCCCACCCCTGACGCAGAACAGGGAGTAGCAGTCTCATTCTAAACTGGCTCCTGTCATTCTCTCTAGAAATGCTACAGAAGTGGCAATGGCCCTTCACACATATAATCCCATATCTATAATTGCTGCCTTGTTGGCAAATTCCCGTCACAGATTGCACTCAGCTCTATCCCACCCTCACATCAGATGCAATCACACCAACCTGTGCCTGCTAGAGCGCCTGGCTGAGGTAGCGGGGTAGAGAACAGCCTCACTGCACTGGCACCCTCGGGAGACTGAGCAGAGAACTCAGATTTCAGCAGGTCTGAGCCCCCCGCCTCAGCTGAAGCCATCTCCGTAGCAGGTCTGTCCCCTGAGGGCCTGAGGAAGGGATGGATCTAGCATATCCTTCCCCACCACCTAGGAAGGAGAAGCCCATACCAGGCTCTGCTCCCTCCTGTCAGCCTTGCATTTGGTTACAGCAGCCAAGTGCTCCCTGCACAGTTACAATAATGCTCGACACGGAGGGAGCGTTATTTTCCATCAAAGCAGCATTTGAAACAATGAGCCACCAAGAAAGGAACCTCCTTGCGTTCTCGTTGGTGTTGTACTGATGACAAGGGGATGCTCAGAAACCCTGTGTTCCTACAGTCTGAGAACAGTAGGATAAACTCAGGAATAGCTTTGCTGGGAGCAACTGCAAACTCGAAGAACTTAGCTAGGAGAACGTCAGCAGCAGCTATGAAATTCATTTGCATCAAACTCACAACTTTTCTGCAGTAGGCTGACCAGTCTGAAATTCACTCTTAAAACCTATCAGAAACCAGTTTAAACTTAGCCTTCCTTCAGCTGTAGTTCCTCCGCCTTCTTTTTTCCTTGCATCCAAACAAATCCAACCTCACCACCCACCAGTCAAAAAGGCGATGAGAAATACAGGTTAGGGAATGCTCAGGTACCAAGAGGGAGCAAACAGCAAAGTAGGTTGATGAAATCCAAAATTCTTGCTTAATTTAAGCCTTGCTTTCTTGCCTGGGAGGGCCTAGCTGCTTCTTCACGATGTCTGTTTCTGGTAAAAGACCTACATCTTCAGTTGTTCTCCCTTTCACAGTGCCCTCAGTGAGCAGAAACTTCTCTACATACCTGTCAACACATGATTACAAGATCATTTTTAAAGATTTCCTGTCAGGCCTGTGTGGAAGTCAACTGGACCATTTTAGGGGAGAAAGATTGTCAGTGCTAGATGATTCAGAAGCACAAAGGCAGCTATTTTGGACATTCATCCCTGCTTGTGGATGATTATTCAGTCCAAACCCCTGCTGAGTTGCCAAGTTCCCCAACACAATACTTGTGCTACTACAAAATTTCATACCTTCCAGGTGGTACCTATCAGGCTATAGGTACTTGATATCTATAGCTATCACTTCTTACCCTGTCGAGTCACCTCTAAACAGAATTTGTCTGTAGGGCCAGAAATTCTGTTCCTTACATCAAACATTAATTAGTCCCTTGCTGAGTCTGCTCCACCACAAGGTCCCAGAGCACATTATGAAAGGAGCTCCTGGACACTGCTGAGCATTTCCCAGGTGAAGAACTGGGCTTATACTACAGAAAGTCACTTCTCCCTGAACACAGAGGAAACTCCATTAGCCAGGATGGAGAAACACACACCTCCACCAGAGTTACAAAAGCCGACACCATACCTCAGTGCAACTGTCCTAGTGTGCTGTTCCAGCACCGATACTGCCTAACTTGTAACAATCTCCATCAATCCAAAGTTGCACACCAGTACTGCAATGCTGGCAAACAAATTCAGGCCATCCAGGAGGGCCATAGGGTTTTAACAAAGGCCATTGATCCACAATGATCCTGATTCAACGTCAATTTAAACATATTGCCTGGCCAAAGAGCTGCTCATGAGCACAGCCACAAAGTAACACAGGAGAGATTGACTTCCTGATGTAATGAGACCTGTGAAGTTCATGCTAAGCCAGAGGCCGTTTCATTAGCTAATTAAAGGCTTCTCACCAAAGCAGTTCCTCACCATATTGCTGCTGCTGCTGCTGCCGTGCACTGAGAGGCAGTCCACCGAAGGTGCAGCACAGCAGCGTGAAACACCCTTCCTCACCCCTTTGAAGCTTGAGGTTTCAAAGCTTCTCCCATTCTGAGCTTCATCTGAACAAAAGGAAGCCACCCCCATGGAGCTCTGTCTGTTAGACTAGGAGAAATCCCCAGAGAAGTCCCTGCTTTGAACTCCAGCCTCCCAAGAAATAAAAGAGTTCCTCGACCTATACAGGCTATTCTGGAAGGGGATCTTTCTGCTAGCTGCAGTGCATGCTTCTGGTGTTGAGAAAATTCCCCTACTAGCATGCACATTCCCACCACATTGTACCAGCAGTTCCATAAGAAGCTTTGGATTTAGTGGAGTGGTATTTTCTGAGAAGAACAGTATTCACTGGAAAATTCCCACCCACCTCAAAACCCGACTGCCACAGCAACAACTTCGCACAGCTATTGAGAGCAGTTGGTGGAACCGAGGAGGGGAGATGCAGGAGCAGATGAATGCTTTTCTCTTTGCACCAAAGCTGGTTTTGTCACTTCCATCCCTATTATGGTTTGAGAGACCACATGACTTCAAGGCCAGCATTTCTTTTCAGCCTCAGGCTCATGTACATTTGCATCATGAACATGCAATGCAAACCACAAATAAACGTACGCATGGATGAGTGCCTCTGCTCTGAGTGGTGCTAAGTCTGTTTTCCTCCTTCCCATTCCTTTATTCAAAGGTGCACACTGTGGATGAGTTGACAAGCACAGCAACACTCATCCAAGAATAACATCTCAAACTGTCAGTCACTCCATACTTGGACATATGTCACCTTAGCCACATCAAAAGTATGGCTATCCTCTTCAGAGAGCACCAGAGCAAACTCATCCTATGTCTTCTTCCTGCACGCAAACAACTGGCAGAGGGACAGTACATAAAAATCACCTTCCTGCTCCACACCTACCATGACTGAATGTTTTCTCTGTCTCTGATACCTTCTTTCCACAGGGGAAAAAGTATCAAAGAGAAGAGGCCATACAGAAGACAACCTATTTCTTTCCTTAGTGCCGAGCACAGAGTTTGTGTCACTACAGAAGAGTCCCTGGTACAGCAGTACAACTAAGGGCAGAAAAATATAGTGATAAATGGAAGGTGGAAACCAAACAACTGCTCTTGCCTCGTTACCACCCATTGACTTTATATCATTGTTTCAAATGCTTCCTCTGCTACCAGTAGAAGTCTACAAGCCCCAGAACCAGAATCTTTCCATCTTGTCTTCCAGCACTTGGTAAATGACTTAAATGGAGTTTTAACAAATAATCTATGTTTTTATATGAAGACACTATTTAATCACAGCACAGAAATTGCATATAAGTCTTTGAAATATTGGATATTATAAGTGTAAGGATTCAAACATTAAAATCTAGAAATATTTCTAGATCCACCATACAATCGTTAGGGGGGACCTTTAAAGCTCGTCTAGTCCACCCCCTGCAATGAGCAGGGATATCTTCAACTAGATCAGGTTGCTCAGAATCTGATCTAACCTGACCTTGAATGTTTCCAGGGATGGGGGATCTACAGCCCCTCTGAGCAACCTGTGCCAGTGTTTCACCACTCTCATTGTAAAAAAACTTCTTCCTTACATCTAGTCTAAATCTACCCTCTTTCAGTTCAAAACCATTACCCCTTGTCCTATCACTACAAGCCCTATTAAAAAGTCTGTTCCCATCTTTCCTGTAAAACCCCTTTAAGTACTGAGAGACTGCAGTAAGGTCTACCCGGAGCCTCTCTTCTCCAGACTGAACCATCTCAACTCTCAGCCTTTCCTTATAGGTGAGGTGTCCCATCCTTCTGATCATTGTTGTGGCCCTCCTCTGGACCCGAGGAACATGGTTGCCTCAAGACAGCAGCTTAATTGCACCCTTGTTCCATGACTGTCCACCAGTTTACTCCAGGAAAAGACTAGCTTGTAACCAGAAGGAAGCTGCACAAGGTTTCTCTTTTGCACATACCTATTACAGCTCCATGGCCTAAGGCATGAATGTCGGTGCAAATGCTGTGTGCATTTGCAATTTTGTTCTATTGCAAAAAAAAATTGCTCTCATTTCTAGCAGATGAACCAGGAACGTTTAGTCTGTCTCACAGGCAGTAGACTCCAGGTGGAGTCCTGGAAAGTTGTAACAACATACAGACTTCAATAGTTTTCTGAACATTTAATATAAACGATAAAAAGGAGAAAGTTCTCCTTTTCTCCATACCACTGACTACTCCCTTTTCCTGAAAGATGTAATTTTTATTTTAAAAAGAGCAATTCAAATTAGCAAGGTAGCTAACGTAGTAGCCTGCTACTATTTAAGGTGTCAAAGTAGTTAAAGCCTGACTTGTAGGCTCAAGCTATGTACAAACAGGACCAGTGTTCATGGGGAATCATAGGATCATTAGGCTGGAAAAGACCTTTGAGATCATCGAGTCCAACCATTAACCCAGGACTGCCAAGTCCATCACTAAAACGAGTCCTTAAGCACTGCATCTACAAGTTTTTTAAAAACCTCCAGGGATGGTGATTCCACCACCTCCCTGGGCAGCCTGTTCCAATGCTCACCACCCTTTCAGTGGAGAAATTTTTCCTAATACCTAATCTAAACCTCCCTGGCATAGCTTGAGGCAGTTTCCCCTTGTCCTGTCACTTGTTTCCTGGGAAAAGAGACCAACTCCCACCTGCTTACAACCTCCTTTCAGGTAGTTGTAGAGAGTAATAAGGTCCCTCCCTGAGTGTCCTCCTCTCCAGACTAAGCAACCCCCATTCCCTCAGCCGCTCCTCATAGGACTTGTGCTCCACACCCTTCCCCAGCTTTGTTGTCCTAAGAAGCAGGTACTCCCAAGCAGCAGTCCAACCCCAGACAGCACAAAGGGGTTGTGCTGAGAGCATATCAGGGCTCATTGAAGCTCAGCCTCACAGTGCTCAGAGAAAGCATGAAACAGCAGTCCCGTCTGCAAGTCCTGCTTGCATCAAATTTTGTCACTTCGCAGCAGTCTCAGCCCCAGCTCTCAGTTTGGTCCTGAAGCAGTTGCAGGGACAAGGGGTGACTGCAGCAGCCAGGTGCTCGCCAAGCAGGTGTTGCGTTGGCAGCCAACAGGGCTGGTGGAGCCCCAAAACTTCCTCACTCTGTGGAAGGAGAAGCCTCAGGGGCTTGAGGCCCCACTGGTCTCTGCTCCTGTGGGGCTTACACAGCCCCAACGCACCAGCTCCATCAGGCACTCTGCTGACAGCACCGCGCTTCAAACTGTGGAAGCACTGTGGAAATCTCAGCAAACAGAACTCACCTTCACTCAGGTGCAGCTTGCATTGCATTTCTAGGCCTTCTTTTTTTAACTAAAAGTATTAAATACGGTATTAGAAGCACAGAAAAGCTGACTTTTATGGGGAGTGAATGTATCTACTATGAAAAGTCTCATTTATTCGCTGACAAATTTTCACTCGGTGTCTTTCACTAGCAAGAGACCCACGGTGAGAAATATGGAAGCAGAAGGTTTTGGTTCAGTGAAATTGCAGAGAAAAACAAAGGAAATCACTGAATCTTTTGTAGTGAAGCTACCCCTGTAGAATGTTCCTATACAAAGATGCCAAAGACAAGAAAAAAAAGGGAATTTTGGCGTGAAAGCACTTTAAAACCTTTGGTTGGGACTCGTTCTTAGACTGGACTTGCACACTAGAGAGGGGAAATTGCTTTAAATAAATCAAACCTTAAGGAAGGAAACCCATGTGCTGGATCAGGTGAAGGCACTATCCAGGTCTACGTTTGAAAATGTTTTGCAAATGCCTTGCAACTACTTGCTAGGAGCATAGGAAAAACACCATACCATAACTATCCTGGCAAAAGTACAGGGTAGGTGCAGCTGTATGAATGCGAGCAAGAGGCCCCGCTCGGAACACCAAGCCTCAGACTAGTTCAACCTCTGCAGGGAATCCCAGAGAGTAATTAAAACAATTCAAGGGCAATGATGCTGCCGTGAGCATAAACAGCTACTCGGGCAGAGCTGGGGAGCGGGCGTGGGAGTGATTTGCCATACAGTTATATCAGCAGTCTTGTACCAGTCATCCCAAGAAGCTACGAACATCACTACAAGATTATCTGCTTACTAGTCTGCTATCTTTGTATCTTTACTCTCCCAATTATATACGGATATAATAATCTTCATAAGGAACAAGAGGCTCTTCTCACTATTTAATACTGCAGAAGCATCCAAACCAGGTGAAGAATGCTCTAGATACACCGAAGCCACTGCCTCTCTTTTAGTAAATAGGTTTACAGGCATTTTTAGCTGCTTATCTCCATGGTCAAAGCCTTCAATCAGGCAGATAAAGAAACACGCTTGTTGGCCAGCTAAGCAACCTGCCAAAACAGAATTCCCACTGCCAGCAGTGTATACCACTCATTTAGATGTAGTTTCTCATCCCACAGATTCGGCTGTTTGAAGGGAAAGCAGTTCTCAGAACAGATGGAGTTGGTAATAAAGCTCCTTCTAGGAGATACAAGGATTACACAGGGAATGAAATGGCGAAACAGTGTCTGGAATACACGTTGTAAACTTGAACCGCTCAAAGTAAAATTCCCTTTCCCACTGAGAACAACATGGTGGGGCAAAGTGGGAAGTGACAGCACGGCTTTCCCAAAACATTAGCTATCATGGCTGTTTCCCTCAGAACATTGGCTACCCACAAAACTACTTGAAACACACATTCCAACCCCCGCACTCGCAAAAATCTTGTGACTTGTCATTTTGAGTCAGTGTCAGGAGCACTGCCAAAAAAAAAGGATGAAGTAGCTGTCTCAAAAGAGCAAGAGAGTATGCACCAGACGGGGAAACAGTGCAGGCACTTGCCTGTGTATAGCAGAGCTCCTGAGCTCATCTACAAGTCATAATTGGTTTCCGCTAGATCTACCCCAGCCATGCTTTCCATCAAGCAAGGATTGTAACCTGGAAGTCCAGTGTGCTCCGCTTCCCCAGCCTGACTGCTTGTGCTTAGACTGAAATCCCTGCAAGGCAAGGCCCAGGCTCCGGCTATCTGCAGTGCAGCTACTACAGGGCTTCTGCAAAGACAAGACTGCTCCGAGTCAGCACTTCAGAAGCCCCAAGCACCGGCAACATGGTTACAGCAGGAGGGGGAGGGGCGGCGCAGAGGCAAGGAGAGGTAAAGAACAAGCCCAGTATCCATGTAAACCATTCTAGCCCAGACGCAGGCTCCATTTAACCCAGTAACCTGTCCCCAGGACTGCGGACAACAAGGCATGCAGAGAAGAGTAAGAGCAGGGCAAGCACGTATGGTATTTGTCCCATGTATTTTCCCAGCTTCCAATGATTCTCATCTCAAGAGAGGTCCTGTGCCTGATTTAGTTTGTTTACTTAGTGATCCCCAGCCATCTCTCTTTGAGGCATTTGCCCTATCATTTGATTTGCTTTGTTCATTGTTATTGAGCATTAAGCTGACATTTTAAATGAAGGACCATGATGATGCCATTCCTAAAAAATCTGGAGGTTATGTTCTCACAGTCCTGAAAGTACTTTGCATTTTGTAATAAATTGCTATATCAAATTTTCACTGTCTTTGTAGACCTTAGTGGGAAAGGACTGTTTTTTACTTTATGTGATTCTAGTTTAAAAGTATTACAGTAATCCCAGGCATTGCTCTCCTCAGCTATCAGCTGGGTAAAACCAAAGTTCAGTCAAATCAGACAGATCTGTAACCCAAATCTCTTTACGTGACTTGTACATGTTCCATGCCTAAGGACAGTTGCCTGGATTCTCACCCTGGCCCTGGACATGTAATTTGCCATTATGATAGTATCCAAAACCACAAAGCAGGCCTGAGCCTCATTATTCAAAGCAAGGTCTCTTGGATTGTATTGAATTGGCTTTTAAATTTAATACACCATGGTTGAAATCTTGGCCCTCTCTTCAATCTATGGAATTACTTTTATTACCTTCATTCAGGCCAGGATTCTGCCTGAGGAACAGCTCTACTGTTTAGCATTATTTTGTAATTATCTTGTTAGGTGCTTTTCTGTTTGTTGAAGTACATAGGCTTTCCCCTCTTCAACTTTACCCACTGGCAGAGCAAACAGTACTTGCAGCCTTCAGAGCAAGGAAGGCTGAGATGGCCAAAGTGGTCTTCTATCCAACTCTGTCATCCTGCAAGAGCCAATTTCTCCTCATCTCCAGCTCAGAGAAGACTATTGCAGACATTTGCTTTAGGGTTGAATTTAGCTTGTAGTTTTTTCCCAGTTGGTGCTCTGTCCAGGAAAGACCTTCTTGACAACTGCAGTTTGAAATTCTATTCCAACCCTGAATCTTAAACTGAATTGGAGAGGTTTACTGGAGATGAAGCAACCCTTCCTGCTTTCCTTACTGATCATTCCCTGCCATCTGCAACAGCCACTGATTTCTGCATAAAGCACAGTTTGAAAAACGCTACTACAAACAACAAATGCACAGTGTCACTAGTGGGCAGGTAAAAAACCAGGAAGACAGAAGGAAGAAAATTAAGTCTAGGTTTGCCTGATGGGATATATTGTTACATAGTACATTCCTAAGAACCGTTGAACAAAATGAAGGTAAGTGCAGTATTTAGCATAGTCAAGCAGAAAGAACTAATTCCTGAAAGTTTCAAGACTTATTTGGTGTAAGCTTTATCAGACACCACCACCCCTTCCCTCTAGCAGACAGGTTTGTTACTAAGAAGAACATAGAAACCAAACTGTTCATCTAGCAAAATTTGGTCTGACTTCGTGTGATTAAGATGGGGCGCAATTTGGATCATGATGTTTTGCAGCCAGGAGGGCTAAATAAGCCTGTTTGAAGTCTTGACCTAAGTGCTTTGCCTTCAAGAGAATACACTGGCAGCAAACAGAAAAGCCAAAGTTTGCTGCATTGTTCCAGCAAGCACCGAGGCAGGGCTACACCATGCAGCGAGTAGGTGTGATTAGCTCATTTATCATTAAACTAACATGAAACAGAAAGCAGAAGTCTTCAGCACACGGAAATAGCACTCTCCAGTTCCGATTAGCCTCTTGTTTATACCACGTTGTGGTAAGCTAAGGCTGCATTGGTTCACTTAACCCTTCTGCAGGCGTGACTGTAGTAACTCCTATCTCTCTTGGAGAAAGGAAGGAATACTTCCCTTCACAGAGGGTTAGCGAGAGACAGAGAAGTAATCTTGCAAGCTACTACCACCACCATGAAGACGTCAGATCTTCTCATCTTAGTCCTGCTTTATATCAATGCCAGCACAGAATGGCCCACGCACACAGTCTGCAAAGAGGACAACCTGGAAGTATATTACAAAAGCTGTGGTAAGATTTTTTATATTTCCATTTTCCTTTTATCTGGGCAACAAAGTTGTTCTTATGGATTGAGAGAGGCTTATAAACCAGGCAATGAATGGGAGGATTACACTCCCAAGCCAGCATTGGGTTTCACAGCTAGAATACTTTTAGTCTTTTAGTTATAGCTGGTTTGGTTGACACACACACACAAATCTAACTGCATTTAGAAGCTGATAATGAAGAGGACATAATGTAACCTAATTCAGAATAATAAACAGCTGTCAAAAAACCCCGTTCAGCATGAAAGGGATGACTACATTTTTTTTATCTTGAAGTTAGGGAAAGAAAAAAAGAAAGAGGGATACCCTAGATCTTTATTCTTTACACCCCTGGACAAAACAGCTCTTCAATGCACTGATCTGCGTGTTTCTAATGGTTGTGGTGAGGGTGTATTGTGTGCTCTCTGTCCTCCCCACTTGGAGTGACAAGGGACCCAGCATGACAGTGGGAAGGATTCATGTTCTCCACCCCTGCCACTGTGCTAGCCAGGTACTTCAGCAGCAGCACTTAACAGAGGCATTTCCAGGACAATAGGGTTTTGCTGTTCTTCAAATCTGTAGAGAAGAAAGCAGCAAGCACGCAGCATTGGAGTGACTGAAAATGAATTCACTGAATTGGTGCCTGCTTTCACCTCTTGCTTTGCTGGCCTTGTGCCTCTCCTATTGTGATCTGCTTTACAACTGGGACAAAGGGAATTAGATTCACAGACGCCTCATTCATTTTCCGCACGTGATGTGAAAAGCGATTCATGGTAAATGAGCACCCTAGAGTTGTTTTTCCAATTCATCCTGATACAAAGAGTTTCCCGGGGGGCTTTTTCTCCCCTAGCTTCATGTGGTTTTGCACACCCATTAAGATAAAGCCAGTGAGGGACAAGAGAAGTAGATAAATATTTGTAATGCTATTCTTTACTGGCCTGCTCCCAGGAGACTAAAGTCAGGCTTCACATATTATAAATGTGTACACTGCATTAGGAAAATATCTAATTAGATTTAATACAAGCTTTGGTATTACCTTTATTTAGTAAGAATTCATTGTATCAGTTATTCTGTTCCCTCAACAGGTCTCAGTTAGCATGAGATGCCTTGACACAGAGGCACAGGCTACAGTTGGAGTCAGTTCAAATGATGATGAAATTTGTCCTGCTGGGCATGTGTCAGTCAGGCATTGCTTCTTACTATGCACCCACTGGCCTAGCTAACAAAGTGCACCTTCTTTATTGCTTATGCATCACTTCTTTTGGTTTGCATACACAGAAAGGTAAGAGGTCTATTCATTTTGCAGGAATTCACAGTTTGAGGAGCACAAGACAGAGATTAATCAGGTCAGTCCCAACACTGGACAGTGGCTTTCGTTCTCCCAGGCACGGCTATGGGAGATGAGAAGATTGCACAGGCATGGAAACAATGTAAGAATTAAATCAGATTTCCATGTCTGAAGCCCAATTCCTACTCCCTTACAGGTCTGGTAGATTCAGTTATAGCAACCACCTACGGCTGCTGAAACAATGTTCTGCCCTGCCTTTTTTTCCAGAGGCTACCACATCTGTAGCATCACACAGGATGCGCCATCTGCACCTCTGTTGACCCAGCTCATAGCATGGTAGCTTGCCTAAAGCAGACAAAGTATAAAGTGTTTGGGGCTGAGCCCAAAAATCTACAGGTGGGGAGGATAAATCTGAGTACACTAGTCCGTACTCCCTTCGAGAAGGCACTGCTCTTACTGAGCTCACTGGCAAGCTCACAACAGCACCAAAGGTGTCAATCACCCCTTCAGGAAAGAGGAATATGTGTCCCCACTGCATTCACTGCAAACCACAACTAGATGGGCAGAACATAGCTTTGCTCTTTAGCTGTGTCCCACCAAGTGTTCTCAGGGGGGAACAGACCACATAGTGCCTGGGTTGACAAGACCCTTTCCAAAGAAACCTTCTCTAGACAGCTTTGCAATGTCAGCAAGCACAGAGCCAATGCTAGACAACTGCCCATAGTCTTCAGCTGTTTCAGGGGAAGACTGCCCTGCGTGCCCTCCAGTCTGAGAAGTCCCTGTGGTATTTCTGGCTCCACTGAATGTGCCAGAGGATGACACATTCTAGGGATACAGTGGCCACAGTGAGGTATCTAGTATGAAATCTGGGTAAAGGATTCCCTATTGGCTTCAAGGGGCAGGATTTCACTTCTGTTGTGTGTACTATAAACTCTAGGGTGTTACCAGTGAATCAGAGTTGAATCAAGCAAATTTAATGAATTTGAGAGAATTTTAGCCAAGTACTTCACAATTTTAACTCTGGAGCTGAATGCCCTCTATCCAGATAATAAGAGTCAGTCTGGCATTTAAAAAGGAGGAAGGTTCATTACTTTGCAGTTTATCAGATCCTCCCCATGCAGTAAAACTGTCTAAGCCAAAAATATGAGCTAGTATAGCCGTGATAAAGGTAGTAGAAGCTTAGGTGGATAACTGAAGCCAGACGGAGAAGCACAGCGATCTCCGTACCAGGAGCAAATCCCATTCCCGTCACAAACACGTGCTCTAGCTGCATCCTGCCCCTATAACGTGGAAGATACAGCATGCATCAAGCCCCCAGTCTCACTCCATATTCTGGATCCTATAGAAAGAATCCCCATTCCCCCCAGCCGCACCAGACTAAAGGTCAGTAACCAGGACCCCAAGGAATGCATCAAACAAGGGCGAGACCAAGACCCTAGGGATCAACATATATCACTTGTTAAAAAAAAAAAAAAGTAATCTAAAAGAAATCAGACAAGAATTCTTAGCAACTAATCCATGAGAGAAACTCAGGCTGAGACACGGGTGTCTAAAGTAAGTAAATAGACAGTATGCTGCTCTCCTCGGTGTAACCGAGGAGACATAGCACTGAGACAGCCTATAAATAGCAGAACATTTCCCATCAGTGCCACTCTTCTCCCAGGAACAAGTGACAAAAATGAAGGAAGATCTCAAATGACCACAAATCCCTTAGAAAACCTGGGCCGGGATCCTGAGATAAAAGCAGCGCAGGGTTAACATCTCCAACTGAGAAAAGAGAACTGTACTTGGCAAGTCTATGCAGAGACATGAAAAGAACCTGCTACCACAATGGTGATTCCTATCCCTTTAATTTCACAGTGATTCTTACAGTATAATGCTTTTGATCTTCCAGCTACATTTTTAAAAGGCAATTGTTTTAGGTAGGAAAGGCAGGAAGGAAACATTAGCAAAATGCCCTGGGCAGATTCGGTGCTGTCAGGCATCCACCTGAAGTGCAAGTGCAATACGTTGGAAACTACAAAATATACCTCCTCAATACATCTACAGCACCTGCTTCTAGCCATTCACATAAGCCTAATTGTCTTAATTAGCCATGAAAACATTATTACACGTAGTGTTCAAGTGGGGCCCTCTTCATAGGGTTAAAGCAGGTGACTACTGCTGCAGACCACATGAAAACATTTCCCAACTATTGTCACAGCTCTTCTTGAAATGTAGTCCGGCCTGCATCCACAGATCAGTGTTTCAGAATGCGGTTTTGTTGTGATCAGCAAACTCAGACCAGTGTGCTCAGTGATTATAAAGCACCACATTTAGATTAGGACCCTGGAGAGTTCAGAGCTGCCTGAAACGTGGATTCCTTGACTGTGCAGAAAGGTTACGGATAAGGCAGAAGGTTTTTTAGAAAGGGCCTGGAGAGCATCAACCATTAAGGACTTTATTTTCTGTGCATGGAGTAAATAACAGGTAATTTCAGGGATCTTCAGGAGAGTCGAAGTAGTAGCATTTGAAGATGGCACTTGAAAACATTTCCTAGGCTTTATAAAACACTGTTCAGACCACATGGGATTTTTTACTTTCACAGGCAAAGACATTTCCTAATGCACATCTGACTTTGCTTTTTCTTCTTTTTTCATCTGATGCAAGGTTAATAGCCATCATTTCAGGAGAAGGCAATCAATCAGTATTCATTTCAACCCCCAGAACCTAAATACAAAACTTGTAAAGGGTACAACAAGTTTCATATCTGCATATATATAAATTAAAAAAATAAGGAAACATATTTAGGGATACGGGTGGGTAACCATTTGCTTTAAT
Organism: Falco rusticolus; assembly: GCF_015220075.1. Taxonomy (NCBI): domain Eukaryota; kingdom Metazoa; phylum Chordata; class Aves; order Falconiformes; family Falconidae; genus Falco; species Falco rusticolus. Next base: position 93,276,426 of record NC_051189.1, read on the forward strand.
TAACGTATTCTGCTAAACAAAGAAACAAGGCCCTTTGGTCATCTAGAGAATTATTTTTACATGCCAGTGCCTCTTCCTGAACAGAGTAAAGTCAGACTGAACTTAAGCCCACCGAGTTCCATGACCGCTTGCATAGCCCCATGTCACACTTCAAGCAGGGTCATTTCTATAAAGCTTTTTCCTGCCGTACATTGGTACAGTAGGAGAGAGCAGCACTGCCTGCTTCAGTATGAGCTTGCATTTACAGATAGAGAAACTCACTTGTATTGCTTTTCTTTAAACTTGTGAGCTCAGGTTTGGATCTCTGTTAAAATGGCTCCTTGAAGGCAACAGGGTTATCTGGTGTAGAACCTGCTCTGGGCAGATAGTGCAGTATAGACACCCTCCTGTTACACTCTGCTTTGAGGGAAACTTTCCGTGCTTTAAAAAAAATAAAATAAAAAATGAGACTGAGAGACTGGTTAGGTTATAATCCTCTGATCATTTATCTGTCCATGCTGAATAGTTTCAGTCTTTCTAGGGTCCCTCTCACACGCTCAACCCATTACAGCCTTTATCCTACATACTGAGAGATCAAATGTACTATTTCTCTTAAAATCTTCTTTTTCCTTTTTTAAAAATAGACCTGTAACACCCATCCCTGCTCAATCAGCAATACCAACTTGTAAACAACCCTGCTAAATTGTCATCATTGCAGAACTAGTTTTATAGGACATCACTTTCTGGTTTTTATTTCAACCAATGTTACTAGTCCTTTTTCCTCCCTGGCCACACATTTATATCCTTTAGTTAAAGGATCTAAGTAATCCGATAGCTTCAGCTGGCAAAGAAAAGTCTGCAAAAAATTCTCACCTCATGCATCTTCAGGGCAAATGTTCTTCTAGACACTTGTTAAAAGAAGGTTCTTTTTCCATTATTCTTTGGCGTTTTGGCAGACAGATTGAACCAGGTGCTTCTCTTGGACTTATTTATTTATATCGCTCAAGCAGTCTCCAGCAATTGCTTCTGCTTCTGAATTATTTAAAGCCACATAACACCAGCTCTCCTCTGATCTTTTGTTGCACAGATCGCTAATGGGCAAACAATCAAAGAACTTTAGAATTTCACTTGAAAAGATTTTGTTTGTTTGCTCTGTCCAAGCCATCTTGCTGTCATAGCCTTGCTGCTGTACTCATCTGGTATAGCTTACTTATTCCAGGGGGAAGGCCAGATGTTGACATGCATATTTCTGGCACCAGATCCTAACAAACTGAAACTATCATCAGAATCAAGGTAGCATAAATGTAAGTGCACATGCAAGTCATCCTTCAAAATTTTGGTCCCTGCATGAATTAAAACTGTCTATTTAATTCTCCACTTCATTAGAGAGGATTAAAACTTCCTTCTCCTACGTGACCTCTTAAGGTGGTTCTGATTTTATTCTACCTCTTCTTTCAGAGAGGGAGAGTATTAGTAAGTTTAAAATGCAAGTGGTAAGGAGATGCAGGAGACTTTCATATCTCCAAGGTACTCTGGCAAAACCATTAGGTTCAGCATCTAGACTTTGAACCATTTAGCAAAATCAATATTAATGCTTTCACTGAGACTAGTAGTGGAGAGAATTAACCTCAGCTGAACTTTTCTCACCACGCTTTAAATTTTCCCATCTAATTTAGTTCTCAGAGTTTTCCGCACAGTGCACATTTCTTCACCAAATCAATGAAGGTCCTACATCATGGACTGCAAAAGAGGATTGTTTATGTGTGACAGCCCCTCCTGCTTCCCTCCAGCTGCTACATCTAGAAGACTAGACACCTTTTCCACCTATTGCCTTTTGCCACATCTTTAGTTGTGGCAGCCAGAGTCACTAAGGCATCACAAGCAGGAGGGGTGACAGCCCGCAAGGCAGGCCATAGGAAATTGTGTTCTCCCATTTGGAAACAAATAGGAGAGAGACATCCCTAGAAAACTGCATATTGCATTACAGTCAAGAAGTACTGTGAGCAAGGCAGAACTGTCATTTGCTGCTGTGTGCTGAACTGAGTGGAGGGAGCAGTCTAATATACTAAACAGATGTCACAGCTATAGGAACAGTTTTCATGGCAAGTTGAGATTAGCTCCTGTATTACATAAAGTAGAAATTACCAAAAGGCATATTCACTGGATGAAGTCAGAAGCAAGAACAAACCACAGTTGCTCATAATTGCTCCAGTATAAAGCTTTCTGTGTAAGTACCTGAAGCACTGCTAGGCTTTCTTGGCATTGCCACATCATCTCATCTAGAGCTGTCATCAAGGCCTCAGAGTGGTTCTGGACCCTACAACGCTTAAAGTTTACCAAAGAAAACAGAATCAGGTTCTCGCAGCAATTTAACATCCATCAGCAAAAATACCCAGAATAATCTAAGAAAAATTGACATACTTCAGAAGAACCCATAAAAGGACTTCAGCGTTATTGTGTGTTGGTGTGACTGCACCAACTTCAAGGAAGCTTATGGTAACCTAAAACTAGGGAGAAGCAGTGGTCCTTCGGAACAAATGATGTCCAAATACCCTGTACAGAACTACCACGTACCGAATCCAAAACCTTTGATCTGTCCCTGATTCCACTTTTAGACTCAGGAGAGCTTCAATTGGCCAAAAGCTAGGATCTTGAAAGCTACCACAAATTAATTCAGTGCACCAGTTTCCTCTTCATTTGAAGATGGATGGCTCCTGTCAAATAACCCAGCGGTGATGGGGCAGGAGGGAACCCAGCTAGTTTCCTCAGCAGAGGGAGCATGCCATTCCAGCTATAGCTTACTGTCACGTTCCTGCAGTGGATTTCAGCTCATCCTGGGAAAATGGGAACATTTAGCCCATTTATATGCTGCTGCTAACTGTTCTGTATAATCAGCAGTAAAGCCTGATATCCCAGAGCATGGCATGTGTCTAACAGTAGGGCAGTTTCTAGTAATGTTTGGTTCTATTTCTGACACAAGTCTGCAAGTCTGTTGTGAATCCCCAGTCATGCTGGCAAGCACTGATGTCCAGAGATCTCTGTTGAGTACAGCAGTATAAAGAATGATGAAAAAATGCACGAAGAGAAAAGAGACAGATCTGATTAGGAATACAGGCAGTTACAGTATGCATCTTACTCATGCAGCGCGTGTTTTCTTACCAACAGAACAGGGGAACAAAGACTTTCTCTCTCTAATACATTCCCTGCTGGGCCCAAATTGATGCAGTATTTTCTTGTTACACTGCTGTAGCTGAAGCCTGCCCTGCCTCCCTTTCTCTCTCAAGCTAACTAGGACAAATCAGGATTATCAAATACAAATACAGATCTGTACGTGCTATTTCTCAAAGCCAGCATCTTTCAGTTTTGTCTTTTTAAAGAGGCTTATACAAAGCTTTGTCATACCACACAAAGCACAGAAACCTCCCTTTTCCAAATACCATCACTGGCAAAAGCAAGGAAAGCCTCCATGAACCTTCAGAACCGGGCCTCCCCGAGCCCTGGCCAAACGCTCTAACAGCCTGCTGTCAAGAAAGGTGGTTCAGGCAGGAAAAGGCAGTGAGGCTCAGGCCAAGTCTTCGGCGAAAGGCTTTATGCATGCTGGTGACACCCTGTCCCCAAACACAGCCCTCCAGCTGCAGAGAGCCCCCTCACACCTGCCGTCTTTACAGGGGCTTCCCTCCAGCTATCACACCACCAGCCTCCTCACCCAGGCCACCAGCAGCTCCACGGCGACAGGTGGCAGCTGGGGTGACCTCAGCCTGGTACCAGGCCAAATCTCTTCTCCATCTGCCCCACTTCAAACCTTTACTTGTGGGCTGAGCCCCTCCACCATCTGCTCTTCACAACCCAAACATTACTTACGTTGCATTCAGTGCCCAGCAATAAGTTGGAGAAGCTACCAGCTTTCTGAGTACTGTTTCTGAATAGTTTTCAAATTTGGACATCAGTTTATAATCAGAAATGAGTTTTTATTGAAAATAGCAAGAGGCAAAGTCTTGTCCTTTATTAACTCCTTTTGTAAGCATTGGAATTGCCTTGCTCCAAACCAGGGCCATAAATACAGTCAATAATGCCTGCTCCTTCATCTAACCAAGCAGTATGTAATTGCTCTTTAATGCAAAGATGTGTTCAGTATTCTTGAGAGAGGAGTGGAAATTATTTAAATATTGCATAGACACTTTTTCTTTTTTAAGCCGTATTTTAAGTTTCTTTTGCTAGTGTTGTGGGGTTTTTTAGCTTATAGATTATACTGTGACCAAATCTTCCGACTTTCCTCTACAGCCGCATAAGTTTTATCAGAAAGGAAGCAGAGTTATTCTATTAGACATCTCCAAGACCTTCGGGTTTAAGTAGACCTCAGATCCACAAGTTGAAAGCTCTGTTTGCAAAGGGGAATTGCTACAGTCTGCACCTCCAGGACATTAAGGATATGTGAGCTGTAATCTTCCCTATTCCTTCACCTCCATGTTGCCTAAGCAAGCCAGAAAGGTACAGGAGATAAAACATACCATGAGTTCTGCAAAGGAGAGCAGAATGCCTGTCCAAACTAGGCAAAAGCCTGGAGCGGGTCATGTCTGAGGTGAGTGTCTCGGGATGAAGCATCCTCCTGATAAACTAGACTCAACCAACACAAGTCTCACAATTTATTTTGCTCGCCCTGAACAGAGGGTCACCTGCTCCGCCCTACCATGTCTGGACATGGCAGTGGCATGCAGTGAAGGCAGGCCCAAAGGGAAGTTCATTAAACTGAAGGTGCTCAGGGAAATCCAGATGCACAACCGGAGAGCTGCTAATTCACCGGATGCTTCTTCCTCAGTACCTTATAAGTAGATTGCAGTGTCAAACATAACCTTGAGCATTCAGGTTAATTTATTTAAATAGACATTAAAGGGAAAATGTTGAGTGAATACATAAAGCCTGACATCCCAAACAGTTCCTCATTCTTTCCCTCTCCTTTCATCACCTTGAATGTTGTAAGGGCTAATGATTTAATTTTATTAAGAGCTTTGAAGGTGAGGAGTGTTGGGTGATTACTAAATATGTTTCTTCCTTGTGCTAATTTCCAGCTCCTCTAGCACTGGTCTGTCCTTGTATGACCCTAACCAAGTGCAGCTATGTCATTACATTCACTTCTGTGGCTCATCTGCTCCTAAAAGTGGTATTTTGAAACACCCAGACTTACCAATTTGCAGAGTCTCCTCACCACTTCAAGACTTACAGATGTGGACTCTTACACAAAACGCTTGCCTGTTTGCTGCACCTATTCACTCGTACCACTGATTTTCATGCTTATATGGAAACAATGTGATTTTAGAGCAGATTCAGATGAGAGTAAAGCCAGTAGAGGATGGTTAACAAGATGGGGGAAGGGAGAGAAAAGGATAAAAGACAGAGGCTGTTGTACACCAGCCCAGAAAAATTCCTATAACAGGTGCTGCCCATCTGGCCATGCAGTTTCTGTAATGCCCAGCTAGTCCTCTAGCTTCTCAGGCTCTGAGGGGCACAACCACAGTGGGTTAGCATGTTCTCATTCCCAGCTGTCTGCTTCATCTTCGTGCTGGAGATCGCCTCCCAGAGCACAGGACGCTGTGGGCTGTAAGGGCAGACTCAGCTCACAGCCCTGTGGCTTGGTGGACACCCACGTTCAGCAGAAGCATGAGCCAGTGGTCCCACAACTGCAATAACTGAGACATGAAAGTGTGTTGCCATCTGTTGTCCCTGTTACTGGGGTAATAATCTCCATGAAAGGTACAAGGCTTGCAGCCAGGAAGGTCACATAGATACACTGCTGTAAATTATGTCTGAGCTAATTTACCTATGAACCTTCTGCCAAGAACAAGAGCAGGAAAAGAAACTAGGAAGAAAAGTTCAGGAACTCATCTGAACTTCTAGGCTGTGCTATACATGTCTACTCAGTCTTGTAAAAAAACCCAGCCAAATTCATGCCTGTGAGCACCTCACAATAGTAAGCCAGGCTGAAATATTGCACTCTGGTGCCACTATGGGTTGTATATAAGGAAAACCACATACGAAGCCAATATGTCAATAAATCTCTACCAGAGTACATAGGTATGGGTGACAGGGCAGGTGGGATGTATGGGGTCCGCTGGCCACTATTGCCATCGTAAGTGGTGATTCAGTGGCAATGTGCCCAGGTACAGCCAAATTTTACCCTCTCACAAAGCAATGAATGTGCTACAGAAGCCAGTTTTCAGCGAGCGATGTCCCATTCAGTGCTAGATAAAGCATTAACACAACATCAAGTTCAAACACAGGTCCTAGCGAGATCTTACAGTGCATTGATTGTTTACAAAAGCCAAAGACTTGCCTTTTCCTCAGAACACTTGCCTGAAAGATTTAGAACTGTCTAGACAGAAACTTCAGTCAAAATCCTGCTCCCGGGCACCTTCATGCTGGCTATAAATACATTGCAGCCCAAGACCTTCTCACTAGATGGGGACACAAAAAATGCCCTTTTTCCCCCCAGTAAGCAGATTTTCACTGATAAACCTCAATGTGTTTGCAAAATTGCCAGCAACGTTTAAAGTGTTGGTAATATATCAAAGCTGAACTGGAAAAGAAAAACTCTGCGATCAGTTGAAGAGCTTCTAGCTTTAATTATGGAAGAGGGAGCAGATTGAAGGGAGTGGGTGGAGGGAAGTCTAAGAACATACAGTACTGTGCACTATGAAATGTTGCAGGGAAGTGGAAGGCTGAAGGGCAGCCCCACGTATTTTAGAGATTTAACAGTAAATGTTATTGCTCTGCACATGTGAAAGACATAACATGTATTTTTTTCAGTCTAACTAGCTCACTTCAGACTGAGGCAAACAAGGAAGAATAAGTATTAAACCTCCATAAGAGAGAGACAGTGATTCAACAGTTGTGCATCTGAAATGAAACACAAATGGCAATTGCCTGGAGTTATCTTTGCCACACGAGGGACTCCTCAACATTTAAAGAAAGAGGGGTATGGCACACTACCTTATTTTACAGTGCACAGCTGAATTTATGAACATCTTCACTTATCAAATGGTTAAAACCCATTCTTTTCTTTAATTTCCTTTTAGCAGCAACCTTTCCTACAGACATGTTTTAGAATCCAGACTCCCTGGCACCACAGCTTTAACAACACAGCCATCCTTGCAACTCATTTCAGCAGGAAGCCCCCATGTACACCACAGTATCTAAGATGTTGGATTGCAAAGTCATAGCTGGAATTTCCACAGGGAGATAGTCAGAAAATTAATTGGGGTTTCTTTTGCCAGTGGAAAAGTTTACATTTCTCAGCAACAGAGTAACGACACAAAATCCAAGTGCTCTTATTCACAAATTTTGCTGGGATTTCTCATGTGAGTGCTTCCACACTCTCTTCCACTCTGGGGACCAGACAGCACCTCTGTGGATACACCAGAATCCTATGTTGCGTCACTAGTGGAGCAGTAGAAGACACCTATGGCTACAATGCACCAAGAAATATGTCATCTGGCAAAAGAGCTCAACCTACAGAAAAAAACAAACATGCATGAGACATCTAAACTAAAACAGCGCTGAGGTCAGATTCATTGTAAGAAGCCCATGCTTTCCAGAGAAGCTTGGATTCATGAACATCCTGTTTCCATCCAAACAGTTACTGATGAGAAATTTTGAGCTAAAAATTCGACTTGGAGCCCAAGTACCACAATTTAATTTTTTGACTAAAGCACATCTTAGTCTCTGAAAAAAAGAAGAGCACCACGTACATTGCAGTGCCATTTTTGACCATAGGTCACTCTGGAAATTACAGAGCTGACAACTTTAGTAATTTGAAAACCAGCACTGTTTGTTGCTCTGAATCTCAACAGCTGCTTCCTGAACCTAACCACACCACACAGAACAGAAATGAGAGAGGCTCTTGCAAAAGTCCAGAGAAAAGAAGAAACCAAGCCCTGAGAGGTGGTAGAGACCAGAGGGGAAGCAGGCACAACGGTCCTGGAGAAAAGAGAAGTTTGACATGTTTTCTGGCTGGAGCAGGAAACTGCTCTCCTACCCAACCACAAGAGCCTCTGAAGCTGCAACAAAAAAGTGGCAACTGATAGGAATATGGAAAGGGAGGAAAGATAATCCTCTGGTGCATCACACTTGAGCCAATAAAGAACTCCAGGCACTAACTTTTTGTCCCAAGCAGACCATGCAACTGCAGAGCCTGCTTTAGTGATGTGGAGGACAAAAATCCAACACAGGGACCCAGATCTGTGGCAAACAGCATTGCCTTTTACCTCCTCCTTTAAACCTGGAGACTCAAGATGGTATGTTTCCAAACTAGCCAAATCTTTCGCAGCTAGCCACAGCTCTGGAAAACACTTGCACATGCTGTTGGTTGTGGCAGCTGAGTTGTCAGTTGTCGCTGCCACCTGTCACCAGAGAGCAACACATTGGTAAGCCTTAAGGCACACCACATGGAGTGCCATGGAGGCTAGCAAGAGAGAAGGGGGAAGGGGAGGGGGGGAAGCAATTATGTTTGTACAAGGGGTTTGGAGCTTAATGCAGAGAAAGGGGTACTGCAGGAACTGGTGAGAGCCACATTTATGTCAGTCATCACCCTTTGACCCCAGCTCTGCTAAAGCCTTCCAGAAAGGGAGAAATGTAGAATATTTCCTGGGTTAGAAATATCACATGATGGTGGACCCAGCATGAAATACTGCAGGATCTCAGTTACACCATTTTATTTTCATTTTAAGACTGTTCATCCCACTTTAGGATTCAGTTTCCCAATCACCCTCACCAAGACATCTTGTGATACGAGTGAATTAAAAAACATCATCGTAACCAATTGCTCTTCAGTGCCGAGGAAGGAACGGTGATGTGCAGAGCCTGGGAAGAGCAGCTGTGCTAGGACTTCACAGTTGAATGAGTAGTGGCTACCCACCACTGTGGGGAACTTGCTGTCCCTGAACTTGGCTCATTTTTCCACACAGCAGGTTTTAGCCACATATAAGCTGTCATCTGAATGTGCTTCAAGTGGCAGGAAGGAAGAAGTTACATATTAAACACAGGGTATGGGAGCTTTGAGCACATCATGGAGAATTTTTAAGGAATATCTAATATGTTTTTTACAACACTTCTATATTTTATTGTTTTCTTCTATACAGCCAGTACCTCATTAAAAATACAACTTGTTACCCACTGCTTTCTGTCTCCAAACAGATCCTCAGCAAGATTTTGCTTTCAGCATTGACCGTTGTTCTGATATCGCAACCCACACCTTCAACATCAGAGGTGCAATAGTCCTAAGTAAGCGAACTACTATCTTCTCACACCATAAACAGGTAGCACATGTGTGAGTGCTGGTATTAAGAAGTAAGGGTGACAACCTCCTATAAAATATGAATGGTTCTCATTTCTGAGAAATTTCAAGCCCCTGTGCAAGGCTACAGAAATGTCAGCTCTGTTATCAGCTCAGCCTCAGACTACATGTGTCATCCTAAGCAGGTCATAACAGCCCTCAGCCCCTGTTCCTCTCCTACCCTTCATTTGTACATATGGATAGCCAAGGTGGGGGCTGCTCTAGAGCTTGTCTTCACAGCTAAGTCTTCTGGGCAAGTCTTGTTAAATGAGACAGCTACAGCACCCATGCCCTTGCAGCAGCACCAGCAGTGCTCACCAAATTGCTAAGGCTCACCTTTCCAGGCAGGAGACTGAAGGGACTCCCACAGAGCAAGGTGTGGGCACCTCTCTGCCTCTCCTGGGCATGCAGAGAAGCATGCTGGGGGAGCGCTGGGGAAGTGCTAGCCTGAGGCAATGCAGCCATGCCATCAGCTCACCACCTATGCTAGCTGAAATTGTCATTGTACCCTTCAGCACTTGACTGATCAGCAATAAAAGGTCAAAAGCAGAACTGCGTTTGAACTAATGGGCTGGGTGGGCAAGTTATCAGCCATACCTTGCTTTGTGATCTTTGCACAAAAGCCACCTTCTGGCAACCCTGTTGGCCCCAAGCTCACCTAGAACCTCTACTACTAGAGCATAAATATGAGAGCTCTGCTATATGCTCCTGGTGCTGAAAATAAGTTTGCGTGCCAAGTGCCTTAGGGCTTGGGAATGCTCCCTTGCATGCAAAAGGTTTCCCTCCTGTGAGACATGCTGCCCTTTTGCCTGGGGAGCATCAGTTTTCAGGTGGCTGCAAAGTCAAACAAGCCTGCAAAAATCACATTACAGTCATTTGCAAATACTTTTCCGGTAACTCCGAGTTGGCCCTCTAAATCCAAATCCAGTAGCCTCACTGGCTGTATCTATATTAGCAAGCCAGGCACAAGCAAGCAGCTTCCCAGTACTGGCAAGCTGCTGTGCTGGTCTTTGGCACAGGCTGGCTCAGGCCACCTAACGTTTTCCCAAGCAGCAGGTACAGGCCATGGGTTGCCCCCAGGGGTCCACTGGACATGATCCCTCTGCTAGGCTCAATAGAAAGGAATGTTTAGATGTATGCACGCAAGATTTACTGTAACAGTTGGCCTCCAAGTCAAATAAACTATGCCCATAACCATTCTCTAACAATAAAGATATATGCTATTATGTCCCCTGTCATATACCTTAAGGAACTTAGAGACCTGTTCCAAAAGCATGGATTTCTTATGTATCGTGAGTTCTCAGTGAAGAGGAAAACATTCAATGGCTTAAACAGCAGAGGGGAAAAAATTGAACCTCTTAAAAAGCAAAGTGAACCTGTTTACCCTTGCACTTTCTCTGAGCTCTCCTTCTGCTTTCTGTGTAGGACACAACATCAAGGAACTGTACGCCAAGGTTGACCTGATCATAAACGGGAAGACCGTCTTATCCTACTCAGAGGTGCTCTGCGAGCCGGGTCATTCTAAACTTATTTTCTGTGGAAAGAAGAAAGGAGGTAATTTAGGCAGCACTCTAAGTGTTTGATGGCTACTGAATACTCCAAGCAGGATGTACCTGCTGTGCTGTTGAATGCACCAATACATCGTAATGTTCTGTTTACTTCAACAGCATGTTAATGGATGACAGAAACACAGTAGGACAGAGACGTTTTAATTTCAGAGCCTGCTTTTTCCCCTAACCTGTTCGCTTGCTTTTCTTTTAATCACAGAATATGGCATGCATGTGGGATTTCAAGTCCATAAAAAATAACTGTGGTAACGTGACCCTATCCAACAGCAGAGACGTTCATAAGCCTTATTTATAGCCACATGGTTGTCATGTGAGCAAGAAGTATGACAAAAATAAAGGCCGGTTCTGTAAAAGAAATGGCTGAGCAAACAAACAAGCCCTTCTGAACATGTTCTTCACTATTAAGCAAGTAATACTTCCTGACCTTAAAGGCAATTCTTAACTCACTTTAAAAGGAGTTATCCTTGGATAAGGATATTTGAACCAAGACACCATTTGATATCATCTATAGTTTGCATCTTGTTTCTGCTCAGCACTTGCCTATGCAACAGTCAGATGACTTCAGTTTGTGCCACTCAAACTGCCAACTGGTGCAGACTTGCACTAGTTGGTTTACCATGGCATTAGCTGCCCCCAGAAAGCAAGCATCTTTGGTCCCAGGTGAGCTTGGGCACCTCAAGGTCTCCTCTGCCACGACCCAGGCCAGGCAGTGCAAAACTGGAAATGCTACGCCCAGAAGACCTATGGTCTGTCTATGCCTCTGGACTGTAATAGCCGCATGTCTTAAATAGTTATTTTGAAATCCCTCTTATGTCACGATCACCTCTAGGCTGATTTTACAATAAACAGGTAGAGTTGCAAGGAAGTTTCAAAGTTGTTAGAGCACCAGTTAGTTTCAGAAGCTCTGCTTTCCTTCCATTCACATCCTGATAACACTGCAGTAATTCATGTGCAAGGGCTATGAGTTTAAAGACCATGCACAGCGCTACTGCTAAGACAGCCCTTGGAAAATTATTAAGACATTTCACACAACATAGAAATATCACAAAGGATAATAGAGAAATGCTGCATGAGCAACCAATTATGCAAATCCTGGAAGCCAGACAGACAAAAAATTCAGAGGTTTCTTCAATTGTGCATTGAATTACAAGGGAAAAATAACCACACACACCCACAGACCTACTGAAAAACCACCTTGTTCTGATGAAGCACTAAATAACATCCTTTAGAGAATACATTAAGAAGCAGTCAGTCCTGAGCTGAGCACAAACTGCTATTCACACATGAAGCCACAAAGCCAAAACCTCCTGGGATTTCCAAGTCCCTTAATCTTAAACTGACAGGTGATTGTTTCTACTAATTAAAGTACATGATGATAAAAAATATATAGTTGGTTGTTTAAATAATACTATATATCTTCATATAGAAGCCTCTGTAAGTTAGCACAAGGACCGCTGCCACACTCTTTAATACACACGCTCTTGTTCAGTAGCTGTTTTTATTTAGTAATTAAGTCACAGTGGGAAAGAAGTGAAGTTTCTCAGACTAAGGTTCAAACTGAAAATGTGGTATTTCTTAATTAGTTGACATTTGATTCTAACCTGTGTTTTAGGACACAGAATTGAGCTAAAGACCAATTTGAGGCAATTCAGCACAGCCATAATTTACCATATTAGCACAGCTGTAAATCTGAGCTATGCAGAAAGGACGACATTGTGAATGGCCAAGTATGAAGCCTAGCAAAGGTACAGAGGAGCAGACAGCACTTTCAACTGAAGCTTTTCATGCAAAGCCCCCTTTTCCCTGTTTTAAAGGCAGTATTTCCAACATCTGGCCAGATCCAACATGAGTTTATATATAGTTCCACACAGAATTTGCTTACCTCCACATGGGGCCAAAAATTGCTTGCTCCTCCCTCTCCCAAAATGAGACTGAACGTAGTTCTGCTGCAGGCTTTGTTGGTACTCTCAGTCATGTGGACAAGCAGAGCAGAAGTTACAAGGAAAAGAGACTTATAACAGGTGGATGTGGTAAAGTCTTGGGTGTTTGGGGTTTTATTTTAATTTGCTCTCCTATAACGTTACATTTTTGCCATGACTGGGAAAACTTCAGAAGACTTAATATAGCCAGAGGTTTCATGACCACCATAATCATATAGTATTTACTATTTATGTTAAGCAAAGGTCACATCTGACACTGCTCACTGGGACTCCTAAACAGGATTCCAAGATCTTTTTCTTTGAGCTATATGCCTATCGTGAAGTTGTTAGCTCAAAACTTGCAAGGAAATGGGTCGTTGTCCATTTAAGAACAACAACAACAAAACTGCTAAATTCTTTGTGGCATAACACGAATTCAGGTCTTCCTCTTTCTTAGTAGAAAATGTGGATTATTCCCCATTTCCTCCAAAGAAAACAGTTGCGTAAGATTTAACAGATTTCCCAATGCAATCACTAAAATCAGAGAAAAAGACCTACCAGGGCAATATTTAGCAATGTGCCAACCACAACTTGCAGGCTTAAAGAAAGCTTCCTGACAGAAGACAGTTGCATCCTCTGTATGCCCACAAATTTTCTTTCAGGCCCAACTGCTGAAGGCACCATCAGAACACTTACACAATTCCTTGTGCACACTCCCAACCCACAGAGAAACTCCTCCTTGCTTCAGACCTCCATTCTTTACATTATTACCTCTTTTAGTAGGTGTTACAGTGAGCAAGTTCCTAAAATAGTATTTGTGAATAAAAGTAGAGAACGTTACATGAATTACAGAACTGGGTATCACGCCGAGAGCAGTTTAGATACATGTTTCTGAGAAAGCAGCTACACCACAGAGCTAGGCCTTTGGGCTGACTAAAATGCCAGTTTGCTTAGCCCCTTCATCTCACTTTTTCCTCCCCAGTAAAGAGAGTGGATGTTTCTTACTGGGCTATGTATTTATATACATTTTTCTCACTCAAGTATACATCTATAGCTGGCAGTTATTCATATCATTCCTACATCCCTAAAACTCACAGAAGTTGTGTGTCAGTTGCATGGGTGCAAGATCATGTCCCAGAACAACTCCAACATGGAGCATTTAAGTTCTAAAAAGATTTAAAACATAGAAAAAGGAAGAGGTGGGTGCAGATGTACAGGGCCTTTATATAGTACTAGAGTGTGAGAACATATAAAGATTTTCAGTGCAAGGAAGATTTGAGAAAGAGGAGTGAGAATTTCATTATAGGTGTTTTGTCAGGAATGAGAGGCATCTTCACGATAAATGATAACCAGCAACTTGAAGTAATCCTCAGGAACTTCTTTCTTACACATTTGAAAGCTCTGCTTCAGACTGGAAGCTACTAGAGGCCTGCTCACTGGCAGGGAAAAGGACTAAGTTACTTTTGGTAGAAACAACAGCAAAAGGCTGCTACAAGCAATACAATAACAACAGCTTGAATCAGTGGTACATTAGAAATGTTTTCCAGGATGCTTTACGGAAATCACTTTCAGTTAAGTCTTTAAGAAAAAGGGTTGAAAACGGAAGGTGGGCTGAAAGCACGTCACTGATGACAGCATGCTTGACAGATACCATCACTTACCAGCAGACCAATAAAGACATAAGGGAATTTTTAATTGGAAAAATGCCCTCCTGATTTATGCCATTCCCAATGTTCATACATTTTTTGCAACTACATCTGTGCTTGCTCTAAAAAGACCACAGAATTCTTTCAATGAGCTCGGCTCAGTGTTTGTGACAGTTACACTTACTGCAGCAGATGTGTTCATCCTTTTTCAATGTAGAAATGCAAAATTGTATGAATATATGGAGAAAAATGTAAACGAAGGATGCTGTAATAAACTACAGTCCTTAGAGCCTTGGAGGATGTTTACGCTTCTGGAATTATAGCAGAAATCCTCATGTGAGAGGAACATTGAAGGGGCTTTGAAAAGCCTGATCCAGCCAGCACAGGCACAGAGGAGGTTGCCATGGTACAAAGTGAATATGAACGATAAAATTCAGCAGATCTATGGATCCATATTATTTCCTGGCACGTCTCAAGTAGCTGAAAATGAAAGCTGCCTGTGCTTTCCTATCAGGACATACTTTCAAAGCAGCATAGTCCTTTCCCCCCCAACTGTTGAAGTGAGAAAGGTCACAAGAGTTTTCTAGAGGCCTGGTTACAGAGCCACAGAATAGCTGAGGTTGGGAAGAACCTCTGAAGCTCAGTCTAACTCCCACCTACTTTAAGCAGGGCCACCTACAGCCAGTTGCCCAGGACCGTGTCTAGGCAGAGTTTTTAAATATATCCAAGGATGGAGACTCCACAACCTCTCTGGGACACCTCTGCCAGTGCTCAGTCACCCTCACAGTAAAAAAAAACAAAACCAGAAAGTCTTTCCTGATGTTCAGAAGAAACCTCATGTGTTTCAGTTCGCACCCACTGCCTCTTGTCCTGTCACTGGGCACCACTGGGAAGAGCCTGGCTCTCTCCTTTTTACACCCCCTTCAGGGTGTACATATTGACATGCTCTCCCCTAATCTTTCTGTTCCCTAGGTTGAGAGCAGCTCCCAGCTCCCTCAACATCTCCTCAGTGGAGAGACATTTCAGCCCCTTAATCATATCACTGGCCCTTCACTGGACTCTCTCCAGTAGCTCTGTATGACTAATAACTGTGAACCACTGTAAGACTTCTGGTAAGAAAAGGCTAAACAAGGGCAATGCTGAAGTAAAGCAGCAAACATGGACCTCAGACCAGACACACAGCACCTAGCTCCACCTATACTCCAGCCTGTGAGAGTGACTCCATTAATTATCAAGCAAAGGCACAGTTACCACACATCAGAGCAATCATAGATAACTTCTCGGAGAGTAATGAGGCAGTGTCCTAAGACTGCTTTCATCTAGCTCTGATGTAATTATTACTTTGTCACAGCAAAGTGTATGGGAGGGTGGGATGGGGTGCTGGGGATAGCTTCTACCTACACTGAAGGAGAGATTAGCATTGCTATAATTTCAGAAGCAAATTTATGGCCTGATGACTCCTACTTAATTTTAAAATACTGGCTTTGCAGAGCTTAAATGCTTGTATCTGTACGTTTAGGTGAGACCCTAACAAGCCATGTGATCCAAGAGGAGTTGCCGTGTCCCTTATGGAGAAGGACTTTGGAGAAGGCTGATTATGCACAGCCCAGTTTCCTCTCCCCTCTGCTGCCATCCAAGATCTGCTAGGCTCAGAGTTGACTGAAGGAGAGACAGTCAAACAAAGTTCTCTGAACGAAAGGACACACAGACCATAAGCCACACCACTGCGTGGTCCACAGCCCCCTGAGGGGGCAGCTCACAATATGGTTTAGCACACATCAACACACATACAGCTCAAGTCCCAAGGGAGTCACTCAGCACCCAAGTTCTGCAGCCTGCAGTGCCTTTAACTCCCTTTTAGACTCTAATGAAGTTGTGAACCGAGAAGTGGGTTGTACTGTATTTTTAAAATTCTTGAGTCACCGCTCTCTGCAGTGGAGATGTGTCAGACTTCAGGGCTTTTGCTTTGCGCACAGAAACAAGCAACAATGGTGACTGCTCTTTGAAAAGGACAAGACTTCTTGGTGTCTAGGTGAAGTAGCTAGGGATGCTGTTACAAGCCAAACGTACTTGCTCTATTCTCTGTTTTGGTATTCAGGTTTTCAGGGCAACACTGAGAAGTTCTGCATCTTCTCCACCTCCCAAGATCATCAGGGCATTACATTTAACAAATTCCTCATTCATATAAAGGTGTAGAAGACCAGTGATGTCTCAGGTTTCTCCTGTTCTTTTTCTAGTTTATTTTATAGTCATTATTCTTTCATATAAATTTCTTACAAGGCATTGAATAACATTTGACAGCATGTGTGGGGAAGGCCCTCTGTGGACTCTTTTCCAAGTCAGATATCTACTGCTTGGTGGAATGGACCACATGACATAAAGATGTTACAAACCTTTTGTCCAACATTTCACAAGAAACAGTTTAAACCAGCACAGTGAGAGTGGACTAAAACAACTCTCTAGAAGTGACAAGCATCAAGATGCCAGCACATACTCATATAAATATGATGAAACACTTACTCCTCTGTCACTGTCAAAGTAAAGAGTATTTCATGACACCTACAGAAGAGAATCCTTAAACAGTTTTTAGACTTTTCCATGACTTGTGGAGGGCAAGTTGTGCAAGAAATTCTGAAACATCCTCAAATTTTATTTTCAGTAAGTCTGCACAGTTTGGCCCAGTAAGCTATGAAAAAGTAGGAGGAACTGCAGAACAGCTTGCTAATTCTGTCCATTAATGCCAAAGTTGCCCTTTCTTCAACAGCAAAGAGCAAGCATGCCTTGCGATTAGGGAGATGAGGATTGGAAGGTGGAACTCCTGGGCTCTATTCCAGTCACCAACAACTTGTGATGGCTTCAGTACATCATGTAACTTGGTGAACACTCCCTCAACAGCGAGATAGACATGTTCTTATTACTTTAAGGTCATGTTCAGCAGGCAGTCAGAAGTCCACACCTACAGAAACACTCAGCTCAGATTGTTTTTTCTTAAATTTAGCAAAGCAGTATATGGTTGAACTATTGCATCTGCAGGTGTTTAATAGATCATGCTAAAGGACTTGTGTCCAGCAGTCGCTCTCCCCTTTCTTTTCCCCATTTGCAGGATGCAGGCTGACATAGGAACACGCACCCAGCTGTGCAAAGCCATGCCCCCCTCCTCCACTCAGACAGAGGCTGCAGGTCCTCCTTGAGCCCAGACTCTGCCCTGCTTTCCCCGTAGGGCAGTACGCATCCTGACATTTCTCTCAGAAGGGCTGGGGCAAGACTATACAGAGCACCTTGCAGTTCCGTAACACTTGTCACTGGTGCACTTCGAAGTGCTATTACAAAAATGCATCTACAACCAGTTGCCTGCTTCCTTCACGTGTTGCATGTCTAACTACCCGTCACTATTTTTGCTTTTCAGAACACCTCTATTATGAGGGACCAGTCACACTGGGAATCAAAGAAATCCCACAGGTAAGTTGATCACAGCTGTACTCCGAAGCAGAAGGGCCTTCTGGCTGAGGTATGATCAAAGGACTACCAGCAATCACATCAGCGTATTCCAAGCTCCCACAGCTGGCACACTGGATCTGATAGTGATTACATGACTAATCATTTTCAATATGACCTGGTTTTGTTTAAAGCATTCGAGAGCCGCCATTGTCCAGAAATGGACAGGTTTTCTTAGGACAGCTGAATCCTTCCACCAGCACTAAGTCAGTTCTTTAGTAGACTTCCCCTCTATTACTCTTAAAATAGCAACAAAAGAAGCAGCTCCAAGGGACTCCTGAGAGACCAAGGCTGCAATTCACCTCACTCCTTAGTTGGCTGAACAATTTGGAGAAGCTCATTCATCCTCACTGGCTATAAAGGAAATTTAGATACATAACTGCAATTATATGTCTTCCAGCATACAGATATGGTGTTAGATACAGAGGTCTTCTTGTACTTGCAACTGAAAGTACAGCTTATTGGGCCGAGAACACTTTCTCTGGACTTATGGAGCCTTAAAACAAGAAAATAATTTCTTAGAAAGGTGAGAAAACAGGCGGTACTTTAAGCACTGCTCTGAATTTCCTGGTCATCCATTACAGATGCTGTTTATAAGCAGTCTTCTCCATACTCAGCTAAGTCTCCTTCTAGAAGGTCAACCAAATCACATTGCGAAAGCAAGAGAGGTCTGAAGTGCTGAATGCACTACAGTGTCTCTTAACTGAGCACAACATGAAGCTATATTTGACCAGGAAATAACAAAGGACCTTTAGTCACATACATGAAGAGACTGAAGGGAAGAAGGTAAGATCTGGATCATAAAAGCATCTGGCTGAGAATGTGGTGAAGAAAAGATCATGGTCAGCACTGCAAAAGCATACAGTTCAGGTGGTCAGTCAAACACTCCTTGGATTACTCACATGGAGAAGCACAGCATGAGCTCTCAGTTCCTCAGCAGCAGACACAAAATCTATGTCAGAGCTTCACAGATGAGGTCTGGGGCCTCCTTAGCACTGGATTGGTCAGGTGGAGGAAAAGGAGAAAACAGGATCAGAACAGGGATACAGAACAAAGACATGAATCTCAGAGAGCTGGGCTTGCCAAGACCTGCAGAGGTGATAAGAATAGCTGACTTCTGGGAGGACTGAGCCTTTGTAACAGCTACTGTCTCTTGTATTTCAGTCTCCCCTTAGTGATAGCAGCAGCCACAACCTTCATTTTCCAAGGCTTTCACACAGGGAGCTGGGCCCCCTTACGCAGGCTGTTACAGCACCCTGACCAGCCTGCTTCCCCAAAGGCTATGCCTAGAGATGCTGTGTTGAGCAATACCTTTTGATGTTTCACACTGGAGCACCCAAGCTTCTGTCAGTCAGCAGGAGCAGCTGTACTACCATACCAAGGAACAGGTCTTTAGACCAAGAGGAAGCCCTAGAAACATCCACACAGAGCAGTACAGCTCCAGTTCTGGGAGTATTAGCTGAATCTGGAGCCAGAAATTTTAGAATGTTCACAATCCTCCTTTAATAAGAATTTTTACCTATGAGCAAAAAACTATTCTGGAGGAAGAAAAAAAAAATCTAATCATTAACAAGCAATCATAATGAGTTATTACAAAATCCCTTCCATGAATGAAACTATAAGCTTTTGGACAGCTAACATCCATGTGAGAAAGGGAATAGGAAGCCTTTTTTGTCAATTAATCAGGCAAATAACACCCTCCCTCCATGCCAGCAATAAGGAGTTATTCCATGCAGCAGTCATCGTCTGCTCATTACAAAGAACAGCCTCATCTGAACAGCCTGAAGAACGTTTGCACAGTCCACACAGCGATTACGACAAGGCTGTATTCTCATGAGCATGTTGCCACTGGGTATCTCTAAATTGGATGTTATGTTTAACCTGAACCTCTCTGTGAAGACACAGGCCGTTTATTGCTTTAGAATTCCATGGTAAAGGGAAAGTGCCGAGAAAGCCGACTCATTCTAGCTGTGACTCCTTTTACTCCACAACCAGAAGAGTTCTGAGCAGGGCAAGAGCTTCCTATGGTTCAAAGCCAGGAAGCCACTATTGCCAAGTTCTCCTATGCCAGGTTTTGGTCCCCTCCACGCTCCAGAAAAAAACAAAAAGAAAACCCACAGTGCCAGCAATCTACAGTGAATTAATTCTAGCTCACCTCTTTGTCCCAATTTAAGTGAGCCTTGTCACCTCCCCTGCCCAGTGCTTATTCTCCAAGTGTCTGGAGAGAGCAGTTTCGACCAATGCAAAAAAAAGTGTGGCTTCTTGAAGGTTGAGATTTTTTTGCACTGCATGATACAAGTTGTCCCCAAAGCCTGAATTACGAGTAGTTTTAACTACACAATTTGAAATTGAACTATCTCTGGTTCTATTATATAGGAATTAATCACAGACTGAGTCACCTATACACACACATCCCCCAAGGTGCATGCTCATAAAAATTCTTATCAATAACAATGTACACACTGAACAAGAGCCAAGGAGGAGAAGTGCCAGACAACCAAGCACCTCTTCCAGTTACTAAACAGCACAGGCCATATTGTGCTTGCTCATGAGAAATATGAGAAGTTACACAGATTCGAAAGTAATTTTTATGCATCAAAACATTTTGTTCTCCTTGCACTGTTTTAATTTTGAACTTGTGCTGTCAGCATTGATATCCCTGATGAGAGTCTTTTGGCAGAAAATACGGGCAAGTCCTTTACCAGTTCTGAAACATTGGGACAGGAAAGGTTTTGGAGGAACTTGATAGGAAAAGTGTTATTCTGTTTCTAAGAAGAGGGCTCCCCCGTAGAAATAGAAGCAGTCGTATGCTACTGATGGGCTAATCTCTTGCTTTGTGTTCGTCTCATGCAGGGAGATTACATTATTTCAGCAAAGCTGACTAATGAAGATCACGTCACTGTCGCCTGTGCCGATTTTACTGTGAAAAATTATTTAGACTATTATTAGCAACAAATCAATTTCAAGAAAGCTACATACATACAAATACTACAAAAGCTATTCAAGCCAAGTGAGCTGCTTGCATGCTACAACGATTCTGAAGGAAATAATCCCCACGCGGTGGTTCTGATGCTATTCATCTTTATGATTAATTATTTTCAAGAAGTCACTAGACCCTCTAGTGGTAATTTTACCTCTAAACAAACACTGTAACCCACTTATTGCTTCTAATAGGTACAGCTGCAAATAGAAAGTATCCAATACCAACATTCTCATCTTAGGATGAAAATAGCATCAGGCAGAACAGGAAGAGCCTAAACATCTTTTTTCAGTAAGTTACGGAGGTATTCATTTCTAGCACAGGCTAAAGACTGTTTTCATATGTATCACATATTATGCAGTTACAGCACTCAACATTTTCAAACTTCTCTGCAGCCTGTTTGAAGCTTTCACTAGTATAGATTTTGTTATAACCACAGAACAAGACCACATAGGATGAACATGGCTTTTTTCCAGTGATCCACGTCCTGCCACTAGATTCATATCACAAGTCTTCTGGAATCTACCTGGAATTTTTTGTTTTTTAATGTCTTTTAAGTGATATGCGAATCATTCTGTACCTAAGCTATGTGCTCTTCTTGCTTCTCAATAAATTCATAATGATAGAATATTTTTTTTTCCTCACTTTTCTTCATGATTCTAGGATCTATCCAAAGCTTAAAGGGGGGAGGGGAGGGGGGGAAAAGATTGAGGGAAACAAGTTAAAGGAACACTTTTAAAAATATGAAATATCAGTCATGTTGACACACATTGTACATTAGCAGAGGACAAACTGTTCCTTGCTTTGAGCACAAAGCCCCAGGAGAGCTAAACACAAATTACACTTCCAGGTGCAGCACATCCCCAAACTTTCTCATTCCAGGAGCCTTTGCAGCTGGCATAGTCGATGGGTAGGTAGATAACCAAGCACAGGGCAGCACATGGGATTAGGATTTATGGGCTGGAGAGTGCAGAGATCTGTTTGGGAGACTCAAAGAATAGGAGAAGGATCAGGAGCAAGGTTGAGATTCAATTTGGAAAGGTATGGGCAGGAATCAGAGCCACAAGAGGGTCCTGGAACTGAGCACAGGTCTACAAAGGATGGTAAATGAGCATTGGGCTGCATGCCCCATCTTGGAGAGGTTCAGCATGTACAGCTAGGCCAGCTGTGGCTCACAGCTGGCCACACAGAAGCTCTGACATATGGCCTCCATCCTACACACCCACAAGCTGCGGCTCAAAAATTCCTGAGCAGCAAGAGCATCCCTGCCGAACAGATGACCAACTCTGCAGAGCAGCCAACAGCTAGCGGCAAGGGATAGTCCCTTGCTTGCCTCCCATGCAGTGAAATTCTCACCTGCCGTCCCAGCAAAGGTGAACAAGTCTTTGAGGCCTGACTTGCATCAGAGAGGCTTACCACTGCTGAACATGAACCAGCAAGTGCCACAAAATAAGATGGAACATGTTTAACACACTGCAGCTTCAGCCCATTTCTATTACACCCTGATTTGGGGGGTGGGGGGTACAGTGGGCAGGGGGGAGGGGGAAAGAGAGAGAGAGAGGGCTG
The DNA here is from genome assembly GCF_015220075.1 of Falco rusticolus. NCBI lineage: Eukaryota > Metazoa > Chordata > Aves > Falconiformes > Falconidae > Falco > Falco rusticolus. The sequence continues at coordinate 93,298,904 of NC_051189.1, forward strand.
AAGGGGTTCATCACAGCTTTGGCCACCACTCCTCAGATCAGGGTTCAACTCTAAACTGCTGATGCCATTTTGGAAGCAGTTCATCCACATCACCTTCATTGCTGTGTTTTAGGTCTTCATAACTAATAAAAGAGTATCACAATACAGACAAGCTCAGTTTTTTCTCTTCACATCAGTAGCTTTTTAGATTCATCTCTCTCCCCATAATTCCCATGAGATACCAGAAGAGCAATACCACGAGAAGCAAATAAAACTGGATTCAGCAGCAACACTCACACAAGAGTCCACTTGCTCAGCTCCATTCCACCACAACCACACAACAAAAGTATGACTAAAACCCAAATTCCTGCCACCAAGCTTCTTGGTCTGTTATCCGATGAAAGATTCACCAGATTAAAAACAAACCCAGTGCCAGTTTAAGCACTTCTACTTGAAATTTATCCCACAATAGCCAAGATAATCTTAGCCAAATTCACCAGGCTTCTTATACCCTGGGGCACACCTGGAGGGACCTCAAGACCCACCACAGCAAACAAGCCAGCTTTGGCCTTCACATGGTGAAGGGGCTCCCCTAGAACATCTGTAGCAGAAGCTGCTGCAGGAGGCCTCAGCTACCCAAAAGGTGGGAATTTAATATCCAAAGCATCAGACTTCTGGCCCTTGAGATCTTCCATCATGGAGCCCTCATTGCCCAACTCACACACAGGCATTGCAGAGCTTCACTCCCAGCATCAGCTGAACAACATTTAGTTTCCCATCACAAAAATTGCTTGCCATTTTTCTCTTGGAATTAAAAGCTGAAAATCAAGACAATCTTAAACCCACTCCTAGGCTTTAACTGGAGCTTTCTCCACAGCACGAGAAAAGTATGTTTGCCATACCACAAAGCCATGGAGCTTCATTGTCTAGATATCATTCAGGGCATGGCAGCTCAAGGTCTCAGCTGCTCTCTAAATTAAAAAGGGCTTTGCCCCTTCAGCCTAAGAAATGCCTCTGTTTCTTCCTTAAATTCCTGTTTCTAATCAGACACCATTGTGTATGGCCAAGCAACAAAAACAGAGCTGATGTTCACTGATCCCAGCACAGCTAACTAATCCCTTGCTGTCCCAGAAGGTCTGTGGTGTATTCACACTATCACACCAGAATTCAAATACACTTGGCAGCTACTGCAGTTGTCTTTCTGAAATACCTCAAAAAGCTTAGTAAGGGTGCTGTAGCAACACCCAGGCTCTGAACATAGCTCAGCTGTGCAAGGGTGAGAGCAATATCCTCCAGGGATTTGCAGTCTGGGCAAGGAGGCAGTTGGGTTTTGCCAAAACAAGGGTCTGCTCATTTCCAGCCAGCTCTCCTTAAAGTCAGAGGGACCAGGCACAAGTGAACCTCACAGCCAGCTGCTGGGCTCTCAGCCCTTGCTGGCAAGATTTCCTGAACTGGAAGTGTCTTTGTGCTGTTAAATCTGTTATGCTGAAAGATGCTACTCTATGCATAAAGATCCACTGTTTAAATTTCTCACACACCATCCCCGACACTCTCTAGTGTAGCCCTAAAATAACCCCAGAGTAGCTCTATTTTACTCTTCTGATAGTGCTCTGCAGCATGAAAAAGGGGATCCTGGGGAACAGGACATTTAAAAGATGTTCCTCCAACAAAAATCAAGGTTTTGTCCCAGAGGATACTGGGGAGGTAAAGCATGAAGCTGTCTTTACCCTCAGCTCTTATGCAATGGACTACAGTGAAGAACTTGCCTCGCACATAGACCTCAGTCTCTTTAGTGTATTATTCTGAACTAGCCTTCCCAGGACTGACAAATGCTTCAGTGAGACAGATGGGATGGGAGTCTACTCCCCAGGAGCTCCCACAGGACTCGGGCAAACACCTTGATCACTGCGCTGCAAATGCATTCAATAACCAGTTAAAGATGAGATAAACCAGCTACCTGCAATGTTTCTACCAAGTCACACGCAGCCCAGTCACAGAGACTACTGTAGCTCAGCAGGCCAAGTTCAAGACTGCCAGAGATGAACAGACCTCCCACCACTCACTTTTTTTACACCAGCACATCCCTCAATCAGCATGAAGGTCCACCCACAAATCTAGCTCTCACCCACCCAGCCTTGTTACATGGCTGAACATGGCTGAGACCCTCAGTTCTGTACAACAGTGGGACGGGCTCCTCTGCAGGACAGCTCTCAAGCTAATGTGGCACACACCACAGCGCTCAACCAGCCTAGAACAGGAAAGCCTTCCTGGACCTCACACGATGGATGCAGTACCTTCCTCACGTAGCCTGAGAGAGCTGGTTGTGGCAGATGTAAGGACAAAGTCACACATGGTCCCCTGGGGACAGCAAGGGGAAAGTCTTGCTTGGATTGCTCTGCTGGCCTGCCAGATTGCTCCAGCTTCCCCTCAACACCCACACCTCCAGGGAGGCCCCCAAAAACAAATACTCTGGCCTAGCTCTGGCAAGATATTGCAGAGCCATATAAAAATAAGAATTGGAAAAACACATGCTATGAAGCAATCCTCTGCAGACCAACACCCACAGGGTCGATCTCCTGATGTCTGCTCTCTTCCCTTGCTGCTCAGCCTGGCCTCGCCTTCAAAGGAAGGACACTGATTCTTCAGCACTGCCCTGTCCAGTGAGGAGAGCCATGGTGTTAGCAGGCACATTCAAGTCCAGCTCCCCACCTGCCCCTCTAGTGTAAACACATTAGGAGCTGGCCTTAAACTGAACCTGAACTCAAGCACACTGGTGGGGTACAACAATCTCCCCAACAGAGCCCCAGAAAACCCCAAAACCAGAAGATACAAAAAAAGGTGAGAAAAACCATGGAAAGAAAGTCAGAAATAAAGCTGCCTTTGTTCTGCTCTTAAAGTGAGAGGCTAGATGTGTCCACAGAAAGATCCTGCTCGTGAGGCCTTAAAACTTTCTCCTCCCTCTGCCTCTATCCATGACGCTACTGCATTCCTTATGCATGGTACCTCCTCCTCGAAGCTCTTTTAAGTATTTCCCCAGCAAGTGGGGCTGAGTGAGAACGCCACATCCAACAAATGAGCCCCCCCCCCTCCACCAGACACCAACCACGGGGCCTGAAAGGATCAGAGAGGGGCAATTCATTTCAGCCAGGAGAGTCATTGCCAAGAGGTATTTGAGCATCACTAGTTGGAGGAGAAGAGGGGAACCTTGAACAAAGAGATCAGACAGAGATGAGGCTCCCAAAGGGCTGAGCCTGAGGCTCAAGGTGACTTCTGCCAGCGGGGTATTTCGATGATAAGGGTTGCAGAGCTACTCAGTCTGCCAGGCATGAGCCTGCAAGATGGTAAAGCATTCCCTGTTGGCCCTGTGATAATGCCTGTACTATCTAGTTATACAATAAGCCTTAGGTTGTTTTCCTAAACCAGGCAGTGGCTGGCAAAGCTAAAATAAGCCACTGTTGTCTCACACTGCAATAAAGCAGCCTCACACATACTTTTCTTCTCCCTACTGATACTTTCCTTCTTCCACTCAGCTGCACAGAGGATACTGATGCCATCAATACAAGAGCAAGGCACTCCCAGACCAAGCAGGGAACAACTTAAGAGGTTCAAACTCCAACTGCTTTGATGAGGAGAGTGGCTCCACCAGAGCCAAAATAAATGTTTGCCCATAATTCCATGCCCTCCGTTTGCTTGTGTGGCTCCCATTTTATTAGCTTTCTGATGGTAAATTTTACAGCTGGGGTTAGCAGAGTGATAAAATGCACAGATTATTCTTCCCTGTTGCTGATTTGCTTCTCCCCAGTTTAATATAACTTTACCTTCAAAAATCAAACACTTTGATCCAGGATATTCTCTTGCAAAACTTCTCCTCCTTTACTATCTGACAAACATCAGTTTGGAAAACAACAGGCTGCTCCGGGGCAGGAGGAGAGCAAGTCATAATCAGGTTTCCCTACTGAATGCTTGAGATGCTCTCTATTAGAGCACCCAAATCACAGATCCTCCTCAACCTTTGCACCACTGTGCTAACAGTGATTTACCCCTTCCTCCTTGCCTCCCTCCCAACATCGCTCTGCCTGGACTCGCACAGAAGCCCTCAGGTGCTGAGACACAAATAAATACAGGATCAGGACCACAGAAAATTATTGGCATCCTATGATTTGATTTCTCACCCCATCATCACTGAAGCAGAAACTTCGGTGTCTGCGCAATAGGTTTTAATTCAGCCCAAAACACAATGCCATAGCTTTCATCTGTTCTTTCTACTTCATTTACTCAGGTTATGCCCCAGCTATTTCCCATTCTGAAAGCCAAGAGAGAAGCCAACAGAAGGAAGGGGCTTTGTTTTGCCTTTATTTTTTCAAGTTCAAACTGCTCAGATTGGAAACTACACTAATCTGAATCACTTAGCTGGAGACATCTTAGCTATATCTAGATAAAACTCAAAGCTGAGCCAATTTATTAACTGTGGCACAGCAAAAGGCAAAGAAGCTGTCAGTAGCTTTCTAGTTCCAACATGGAGTTCCTATTGCTTTGCAGGAGGCTGAGAAATTACTACTAAGTCTTTACTGTTGAATTTTATGAATGGAAAACAGTTTTGCCCCAGACCCTGTATTTATTATTCATGGTTTGGTTTGTTCCCTAAGAAACAGAAAAGTAGCATCAAATTCAAGGTCTCCCTGGATGTTAGGGAACTGCAGGTCCAGATCAGGAATACACAATACTTTTCCATTGCTAATTCTTTCATTAACATCTCTAAGGGTAAACACACGACAAGAGACATAAGAGTTCAAAAATACATCAGTGTCTTGTGGATGATGAGTACAAACAAGCCTAGAGCCACTACTACAATGAGCTCTGGTACTGCAGTTGCAGAAGGTAGCAAGCAAACAACACCGCAGGATTTTTTTCACCTCCAAGTCACTGCTGCTTGCTCACACAATTCTCTAATAGTAGTATCTACAATAGCAAACTGCTCCCACTGGCCAGCAAAAAAAAAAGTAATGTGGACAGAAACCCCAGGTACAGCCAAGGTAAGAAACAGACTCAAGTAGACTCTTGGGTACCTCTGGATTTAACCACACCAGATTATTCCGGGGGGTGGGGGGAGATAATATCTTAGTCCACCTGTGACAATGACCCAGGGAAATTTTTCTATGTTGGCTTCACTGAAATAACAAACTCTGTGCAGACCTTCACACAACAGATATCACCATGAGGATTCAAGAGGTATTTTATCTGCAGATTTTCTGGGTTTTGCCTTCCAGTTAGGATAAAGCCCCAAACACAGGTGAGACAGAGTTAACGGACAAAAAGTTTGAGTACCTTCTGCTTCATGTCAGGGGATGCAGCTAGACCAAGCAAAGCACTTTAGAAAGGGTGGTAGCTAAAGGATAGATTAAATGAAGAAGCCTTCCAGACACAGACTGTGGTTACACATGACAAGACTCATCATGAGCTATTTGGAAGTCAGTCCAAAACTATTAGGCTGTACCTTGATGGTATGGGGGCTTCAGCAGCAAAAATGGTTGAAGGAGTTCCTGGTTGTGTCAACACACTGGACTTGTGCTGTAGCTTTATTTACTTTTCTTAGGCTCAGCCAGTTCTCTGGCCTGGCTTATACCGCAAATCCTTCAGTCCAGCTGAAGGGTCGAGGTCCCAAGATGCAGCATTCCTCACATCAAAAATTTTGCTGAGCTTTCTGCGTTGCCCCACCATGGGCTGAAGTGCTGCTCAGGAGGCATTACCACACTACCAGGTTTTTCCATCACAGCCATTTCAAGACATTCCTGCCACTCCTGCTTCCTCAGTAGTTACTACACCCACAGGAAACACCATAGGATGAGATGATAGTGAGAAGGATGGAGAACACCATGGGATACAGCTATAAACTCAAAGAATTTGCCAAAGTGGTACCACAGCGGGAAGATTAGAAAGCTGGTCTACTGGATTGCATAAGTGATTACACTTTGTACCATCCAGAGGGAAAATAAACCTACAACAAAATGCCATGCTGTTACCAGAACTTCTGCAAATATAAATTGTTCCCTTAGAGAGACAAAATGCTGTCTTTAAGGTCCTGAATATCTTAAGAGTACGTTGAAGCAGCTGATGTGCCTTAGGAAGTGCACCCTGCTGCTGAAGGCCTGTCCCAGCTGCACTGGGAACCATCGCAAACACAGCATTCAGGGCACAGCAAAGCACTGCGGCCACTGGAGCTGTGCTCGCGCCCATGCCACCTCAGCTGTGCATTCCCACCCCTTCCCTCGCACCCACGTGAGGTTCACCCTGCTCTGCTGCACGCCTGTTCACAAAACCACACCAGCAGAAAGCTGCTCACCTCTGCCTTGTGCGTTCTGCTGGTTTAACTTCTTGAACTGGCTCTGCAGGGGTCATAGCAGTGCTGGAGCCAGGAGTGGGGAAATGAGGTGGGAGGTCAAGAGCTGCCTGAACTGCCCTGGGGCTGCCATCCATGTGCAAGGCAGTCCTGGATCCTGCTCAGCTTCATGGAAACAACTGCAGCAGGAAAAATAAGGCTGTGAGCCCAATCCTTCGGGGAAATCAAGGTTTTCTCCAAAGCTGAGACCCTATTCTGCTGGCCTTCCTAGGGACAGCCTTTTCCACAGTGTCTCCAGCTCCCCAGTCCCATGCAAGTCCTTGCTCTCCAGCTGACACCCCACCTTCAGGAGGAGCCCAGCCATGCCTCCCTCCCATCATCCTGGCTCAGGAGTCATTTGCAGCAACACCTGGCTACATCTATGTAGACTCATGCAGCAGCCCATGTCCTGGGCTAATTGGTGCGAACAGATCAGGCGCCTAGGGGATAGGGCAATGGATAGCCCCTCACACCGGGAAATCCCAGCCTGTTCCCAAGGAAAAACCTTTATACCAGTGCCGTAGGAAGGGGCTTTTCATTTCAAAATGCCTGTTGCCTTTAATTAACACTTTATGAAATTTAAATATCAGCCTTTGGACAATTCATCTGACCTTACCAAAGAGGATCTGTCCTGCCCCACTATGAATCAACATGTTTTGTGTTCCGAGTGCCCTGTCCCTGGGAGAGGAGGCAAGATCGGGACTTCTCTTCATCCCACACAGATGAAAAATACCGAAGGCTCATGGCGTTTGCACATGAAGGGGAAAAATGCTGCCTGGGCCAGGCTTGGCCCCCCAGGGACCCTTCCCGGCTGCTGTGCTGACCATGGATAAGCTGCAGCCCATTCCCCTTTGCAGCCCCGCACCGTCCAGCGCTTGGCGAGAGATCCGTGCGTGGGACTTCAGGGCTGCTGCTGGTAACTCCGAAGTGTGGGACACGTCAGTGCGAAGCTGGGCCATCCCTGCCTCTCACGGCCATCCAGGAGGTGGCGCTGTTAAACTACTGAGCCTGGCCGCACGTCTGTGTCCCACCCCCCCCACCCCCACCCCCCGGTAATCTTTTTTCCTGACTTGAGGATGGCGATACACCCTTGCAAAAACTTGGCTGAAAAAACCCCACCTTCTTAAACAGACGATGGCTTTATGACTGCGCAAGTGTTTCTCTCTCCCATCAAGCTTTTAAAGACCTGGCTGGCTAAGATGGAGCCGTTTACTCGGTGTAAGATTCAACTTTCTCCCTCCAATGACTGCCGGAACTGCTCTGGTTTAATCCTCTGAACCTGGACCCAGCCCATTCAAAGTCCCTTTTTAAATTTTTTTAAGCAGCCTACACCCTTAACGCACAGCAACAGAGCACCTACCTAGCTCCAGCCCAGCAGGCAAACGACAAAACAGCTTTATCAGGAGGGACACGTTATCGCCGTGACTCCCACTCCCTGGACAAACAGCAGCAGTGGCCAGGGACAGCAGCACTCCTCTGCCCAGTGCCCGGGCTGCCGGCGAGTGGAACTGCCTGGCCCTACCCTCCTCAGCACTTTGCACCAAGATTTGCTGAGCCGAGGGGACATACTTTTTCCTGGGACTCAGCGGGTCCCTAATCCCCAGGGAGGAGGCAGTGATGCTGCGAGGGTTGCCAGGACTCATCTGTTGGCACTTTCATGTCCCAGCAAGGCCCCGTGGGAGCATGGCTTGTTCACTGAAGGGAGGTGACTGAACAAGCTGCTGCAGCTCACAGCAGTACTCTGTGAATCTGGAATAAAATACAGAGTGGGAAAAACATTGCCAAAATGTCCTGAAATTATCTCCACTCACACTTTGACAATGCAGACACCAGCTTTCCTCCGACGCCCCCCACCCCTCCATTTGTAACACTCACTGCAGTGCAAAGCCTCATCATCCAGGAATTACTGATATTCCTGCATCTATTTCACTGTTTGTTTGCAGGAGAAAGAGGACGATGAGAACGTGTTTGCTGGATTTTTAGTTCTCAGACTTGTTTAGCAGCAGTGGAAGCAACAGGTGGGAAGAAACTAGCCAACCATGACATGCTAGCTCTCCCTAAGCTGCATCTGGCCACGGCTGGAGGGAAATCAGTGGTCAGAGGCTCAGCATGGGAACCCGCTCAGCTACACCAATTCTGCTTTCAGGGCTTCAGCAAGTTCTCAAATGAGTGCTGCTCCCTTGAGCAAGGAGGTCCACAACTGCACAGCCTGCCTTTTTCAAATAACAGTCCAGATGAGTCATAGCAAAGATTGCAGTGTCTGTGTCTTTTTTTAGTGATTTAAAAGTTCTCATGGCCACTTTTTTTCCTCCCTGAAACTTGGCCCTTCTCTACCATAATTGCAGAAACTACCAGCAAATGAGGCTCTGCACACTACATGCTCTGGGACCAGCGGTGCCCAAATTTCAAGCTGGAGACAGGCCACAGCTTCTTCTCACCACACAAGTGCTACACACCTGACCTTCCCTGAACATTACATATCGCACACAGGGGGAAGAGCTGAGCTGTCTACATGCAGTCAGCTATACACCTCTCAGAAATGCTGCAGGCATTCATACAAGCCTGTAAACCACCCTGCTTCCCATCAAGGCCATCAGAAGGATGGTCCCAGGCTGGTGATACCACAGCAAACTATTTTCCAAGAGCTCCTGGGATTCATTAGAGGAGCTACCCACAAGCACTGATTTTTCTGGAAACCAACCTAATTACCAGCTTTCCTGAGGACCCGGCAGCCCCTCCCCTCCCACAGAGAGAGCTCATGTCTGGCCTCCTGCTACAGGAAAGACCATCATGAAACCAGATGGGGCTGCAGTGCCTCAGCTGCTACCTCTGCCATCACCAGCAGTGTAAGAGTAGCATACTCCCTGCTTTGAAGGGCCCTCCAAACAGGCGACAAGGACCAGACTGCAAGCCTTATGTATTGGCCCACTGGACCCGTATTTGTTGGACCAAGTCTAGTGTTGTGTACCAACCTTGAACATAGAAAGTTTCGAGTTAAGTCTTTATTTTCATTAAAGCCACTTTTCTAGGACTTTACCATAGTGAGGAGATACTTATCACTGAAGTGTTAATGGCTTAAATATCATCTGTGTCCATAGTAAGAGATGATTTCAGCCCATGTTGACAAGACAAGAGCTTCCTCCTTATAAATAGAGCAACACTAACCCCAGCACAGCGCTACTGTTATCCCTTCTGACCTCCGCAGCCAGCCAAAAATGCAGGGAGCGGTAAGTTTCCGTTACAAGCAGATTCTGTAGCTGAATGAGGTGTTCCCTTCATTCCTTGCAAAGAATGCACGTTTTTTTTTCTCCCCCCCATCCCGCACAGTGGAGGTCAAACACCACAAAGCAACGTATTTGCTCACATTCTCATGTCACCTTTTGAAATTCACACTCTGTTTAAAAGCTTCTTCAAACCTCGACAACAACTCTGGCTATTCCTGCTGCAGAAATCAAGGGTGCTGCCAGCTGTGGGCCACTAAGCCCTTCTCTGCCAAAGAAGGCTGCCCTGCAGAGGGGACAGTCAAGCACAGCATGTACCTGCTCCCAAGCCACCTCCAGTAACAGGCTGGTGCACTAGCAAACCTGTCAATACAAGGCATTAATACAGCTGCCCATCTCCTGCAGCAGACCCACAGCCAGTTCATTAACAGCTTCAGCTGCCAACACAAGAATCAGCAGATTATTTTTTTTTTTTTGCTGAGAATCACCCTCAGATCCCTGCCTCTTACCTCCTCACAACCCTCATCTGCAGCTGTGCTCCTCCCTCAGGCCAGCAGGGCCACCCCTCAGCAAGCTGATCCTACTGAAAAAAGATAAAAATCACTGTTGGGAGGGTGAAGCATGCTTGGTTTGTTTGTGTCTCCTCAAGTAGCTCACTTCAGACTCGGGAAGGAGGCACAGAGGAAAGGGGAGAGCTTGATGATGTGATCAGCAGCAGTTCAGCATTAGGACAGCCTTCCTCTATCATTAAAAGAACACCATCATTTTTCCCTGCTCTTCTCAGTCCTTCTGTACTTGAAAAGTCAATAGCCAGCTGAAGCCCCTGTTGCCTGTATGTTTGAGGCACGGGCTGCAGTATTTCCACCTTTCAAGTACTATTAGGGACCGTGTCTGTTTCCTAGCATGGGGGAGGGGGCGGTGCACATATTCGTCCTCCGCAAGTTTTACTGTGGTTTAGTCTATTTGCAATTTCACCTCAGTCTATCAGTGTTTGTAGCAGCCGTCACTGAAATCAAGAGGAAAGAGGCCATTTCACTGATTGAGGTGGGAATTAAATTCCTTCTCTTTCCAAGCAGTCTTGAAGTATTGCTTTCTGCTCTTCCCCACTGCTGCATCCTGCAAGGATGGGCTCAAACAGACCCTTCTTCTGCTCACTTTCACAGAAGCGGTAAAATAGGGGAAGACAAGTCTGATCTGAAAAGTGTACTGCAACCTGTGTTGCCCCAAATAAGGTCAAGGTGATGTTTTCAAGAGGTTTAATTCCATCTTCTTCTGTTGAGATTTTAAGTCTACTTGCAACAACTTCATTATTAAATTGTGTTTCTGCTCTTTTTCAAAGGAGTTTCTTGTGGCTTGAGAAATACTTGAGGGGCAGGAAATTAAGTGTGCTTCCTTTCAGGTTTGGTGTGAGATTTCCCCACCCCCCCAGCTTCAGGAATACCAAGAAAACTAAACATGGCCTTTCCTGGTTTTGCAGAGATCAAGAATTTTTTAGGGCTGTGTACTGAGTGTTCTTGTAACTTTTGTGAAAAAGAGTACTGAATGCTTAGGAAAGCATGTTTCCTAAACACTTGTACACCAAAAGCACTTACTGAATTTGTGCCCTCATTGCCAGGATGCCTTTCAGGCTGGTCAAAACCTCTGTGTTAAGCTTTAGTATTGAAGACCCATTTAGTGAATCCTAACAAAAAAAAAAAAAAGGAATACACTTTTTTCCTGCAACTATCACACAAAAATTTTAAAGTCTTAATCATTCTTATTCTCACACCTCATTAATAGCTGATGCAGAACACCCTGAACTATTTTGTCAACTGATTGAGCTCAATAAAAGAATAAGCAAGCTAGCTACACAATGAAGAGCCTGTTAGATCCCCAGATTATTTCTATTTTAGTAAGTACCAGTGTTGCTAATAAAAGCCACAAAACAAGTGACAGTCCCATGAATACTCCCTCAAGTAATGTTCAATATTCCTGAGCTTGAACTTCATGATAAAGTAGTTATTAGCCCTGTTTTGTTTCTAGGGGAAGCCGAGGCCAGTAACACAGCTGGGAATCTCTTCCACTTCCAGATTGCCAGCCCAGCATCCTCACTAGAAACAAGCTCTCCCTTTACCGTTTCTAACATACCCCTGGATCCTCAAGCAAGATGTTGCCCCAGGAGTGAACGAGGAGTCAGCCCCATGACTCAGCTGCTGCCAGCCTAGTTTCACCCATCTCCCCCTCCAGCAGGGCAGGAGAGGAGCCGTGCCAGCTGCCCACCCGCACAGGCTGGGGCAATGGGAGACCTCAAAGCCGTGCAAGCTCGCAGGCCTGCTGGCAGCTGAAGCCCAGGTGAGCTGCGGGCACGCTGTCAGGGGGCTCTGCCAGCCAACACCGATGTCTTTCCCAATCGCTGCCAGAGCAGACAGCACCAGGTGTGCTGCTTAACCAGCCCGGGTGCGGCTCTTATCCATTACAGCCAGTCCCGGAGATACTTCGCCTGGAGTCAGGTGCTGGCAGGGCTCCCGGGGAGGCAGTCTGCTTTGCATCTTCCATCGCAGGGCAACCCGGCAGCAGGGAGAGGATGGGCACACAGTGGTACAGCATTACACCTCCTTTTTGCTAATGTATACTTTTGTAGGAAGGAACAAGCAGTGTCTAGAAGCAGTTGAATCAAAACAGGGTTTGAACTGTTTGGCTAAACATGCACAAACCCATATGAATGCACTTATGCGAGCTGACAACCGGTTTTTATCTGGTTAGCGCTCAACAATTAATTATAGACCAGCATGTCCACACCACGATTTCTCTGTGATTTAGCCAAGTCAATTTTCCAAAACAATTTTAACTAACCCAGTCACAACTCAATGTGTAGAAACATATTTTGTTATCTGGGACAGCACAGTACAGTCCAGACTCCCAAGCACATGGTACACATAAATGCAGCCCTTCCAAATCCATTACAGAAACTTGCTAAGGCTACTTACAATATCCATGCCCATCCCAGCCCTCTTGCAGGGATTGCCAAGCTCCCCAGCCATGCTTGGCTAAAGGGGCACATGCCTGTGTTTTGTTTGCTTCAGGTTAGAAGCTGGTACATTAAGCCGAAGCTGCTGCAGGGTTGTGCTCGGACCTCAGCCTGCAAAGGGAAGGTAACAAACAGCTGAGGAGCAGTAGCATCTTAAACAGCTGCAGCTGTTTCCCCAGTGAACGTGATTCAGAGCCACAGTGTTCAAGAGCTGAAGCTCAGAACATAGCAACAATTCTTGCAAAATATTTTGCTTCTTGTATTTTTTTTTTTTTTCCTCCTCTCTTCTCCCCCACACAGCTTTTTAACCTCTTGGTGCCTATGCAGGGTTCCTCCCTAAAATAGGTTTCAGGGTGGAACATACTTGCCACTTGATCCGTGGCTTGCTAAATTTAGCCAAACACAGGCTGCCTGTATAAGATGGTTCTCTTGAAATGTCAGTAGCCACACATAAAGTTGCCAATGTCATCCAGGAAGTGGGGCACCACAGCAGTTATATTTTTTTACTTAAACTAATAATAAAAAGAAACTTTCATACTCTGTGGAGAAGCAACCATAAATTTGATTCCAAAAAAAGAGAGAGAGAAAAGAAAGGACAGGCTTCAGCAAAGCACTACTTCAGCCAGAAGAGAACCTTTGCATTTAACATATGTAGAAGATATTAACTTACTGAATTTGACTAGAGTCACTGAAAGCTGAAAAAGAGAACAGCCCATTTGAAATAGCTTTTTGTATTACAGTGTTGAAGTAGAAGACAGACTGGTAGTCTAGAGGAAGGGAAGATGTGGAGAAAAAAGAATACACCCCCATAACATACAGTTCTATCTTCTTAAGTGACCAAGTGTTTGATGTCAGCATCTGACTTTGTAAATATGTGACTTCTGGAGTATCAAATACACAACTGCTCCTCCATCCAGCAAGGTACTGACCCATGGAAACAGTTTCTCCAGGATCTTTGCAGAGGTGATCCACTGGCTGCTAAAGAGCCTGTCTTTCACAGTCCATAGGCAGCTGTTTCTCCCTGTGCTCCCTGCAGCATCACAGACAGCCAAGTTCTGTACTGAGCATCAGCCCGGGTCTAAGTGCTCCCAAAGCAGCTTGCTTTGTTTAAAAAAAAAAAAAAAATAAAACCAAACACAGCACTAAAAATGACAGTTGCCTATGAACTTCAGTCCATAAATAGAGAATTAAGAATAAATAAAACACCTTCAAAATTACCTGGCAACAGTACCTTCAGAATCAGAGAAACTCCAGTAGATAGAGGGAATATCAGGTCAGCTTGTGTCTCCATGAAGGAGAAGGCAGGAACCTACACTAGGAACAATGTCTCTAGCTACCTCATCTCCTAATTCCATCCTTCCCAGAGGGAAAGCTAGAGCTGCTAGCAAAACAAAGCCCAAACTCTCTCTTGATTGCTGGAGGGCCCAATATAAAGGCAATGAAAATGTTGGGTTGCACCAGCTGCTGCTTGCCACCTGACTAAAAGCAGGTGAGCAACTTGGGACAGCCTTAAAGGCAAGAGAGTGCTGAATTAACCCCATTAGCTCCACTTTGCAAATCCAGCACCCCCCTAGCCTACCACAGACAAACCTGCCCAGGCTCTGCTGGGCCTTATAGCTTAGAAATTATCCTAGCTGTAAATAAGCTTCTCTCTATCAGCATGTAAGACTGGTCACCTACTAGACATTCAGGCCCATGATGAGCCGCATGCTGTGAGCTCAGCTAAGCTAAGGGGAGGAGGCATCCAAATACAGGTGCAGTTAAGGGATTGTTAGCATGCAAAACCATCATGGTTCCCACCCAAAGCCTATAGCAAAGCTAAGGAAAAGCAGAGCTAGATTGGCCCAGGGCTCCTGAGGTTCTCATCCCAGGATTTACAAAAAAAATGAGGGGCCTAAACCTCAGGGGAGGCTAAAAAGTGTCTCTGGATGTAGAGCTCCAAGAGGAAGCTGGGGTATAGGCACACCAGGGCTAGAGAACTGGCTTGCTGTGTCACCAGAGGCAGCGTCTTTTGTCTTCAGTCAGTACAATGTGATGTTGCATCCTACTGGTAAACACTATCCCCAGCCTTAACGATGCCTCTGTGGAATAACCTGTTGCATCTCAAATTTAGCTAACTTGTCTGGGCAACGTAGAGCTGTATTCAAGGCTAAGATGCTTGAACATTTCCTCTCAGAGACTGGGGCAAAGGAATGCGAGATTAACTGTGAAAAATGTATGCATATCAAGAAACAGAGCTGTTATTCAATATCATGCAACGTCTTCCCATTTGAAGAGCTGCCTGACTCTTCAGATAGATAAGCTTTTGGCTGTGATGGGATAGCTGTGGGAAGGGATAATGCAGGGTTTTGGACAGCAATGGGACAAGAAAGCATTCACCATACAACCAGCGGTACAGATGCTGCAGTGCTTTGTCATCAGTATTTTGCAGAACTCTCCATAAACTAAACTGTTGACCTACTTGCCCAAAGTCATGGGTAATTATCTTCATATCCAATATAAATTAGCAAGATGTGGGTGTCACTGATACTGGGACAGTGTAACTTGCATCATTTCTGGCATTCAGCGATCTGCAAAATAATTCTAACTACGTGCAGAGAATGATTACAGCAGGAAAAAGAGGAAGATGCATGATTAAAACAGGTGGGTGGAGCCACGGGCATCAAAATTGTGCTGATTCATCTCCATATTTTACATTTTAAACTTTAAGCTCTTTTCTTCCCCCACTAGATATCCTCAGGGTCAATTGAAGATCCAGCAGGTATACAGTTTCATAGTCTCCAAGGCAGCAACATAAAATCATTCAACTTTTTTTTTCACCTTACTTAGAACTTTCAGAGTCCTGATGGCTTGTGGCACAAATCAGAAAACTCAACTGAGTCCCTTGGAGATGTTCACTAGAGTAAAAGCTGCAAGCTAAAAGGGAAGCAGGGCCTTTATTCTTAATTAATTCTTATTTAACTCAAATATCTAGCAATCAGTTGGATGAAAATCTCTCTTTGTTTAACATTAAACAGCTGCTGTTCCATTAATGCCTGTGTGAAGTAATAATCTGGGTTCCCCAAGGAAGACCTCCAGCAAGAAAAATCTGAAAGAAATATCAGATCTTAAAACCTGTGGGTCTTTCTTCTTTAAGAGGTGGGAGGGAGGGAGTAGGGGGTTCAGAAACACTTTGCAAAGCTTTCAGAGGCTTTGCACAGTCACACACTCTTTACGTTTAGAGTTCCTGGCTAGGCACTTCTACATTTCACAGTCAACTGCAGCAGCAAGCTCCATGGATGCACAAACCCCACAACCAGCCTGAAGAGGGTAAGCCTGGCAGGGAAACATAGGGCATAGTCTGAGCAGTTACTGTCTGTCAGATGTGTAGACCTGCAAATTTCCAATTGCAAGAAAGAGACTTGAAGCATCACCTTGGATCAGAGCTCCCCCAGGTGCTAATGGTTTCAGAACCTGAGGCACAGCCTTTAACTGCCCAGCTCCTCCTGTTGATGGTGTAAATCTCACTGTCTGTTAAGGAGAGAACTGCCCAAGCCATGGCAGCACTAGTCAGGTGACACTAATGTCTTGGCTGACAGTGGGGTAAAACAACCATCATTTAGTCCAGTGCAAATGTTATTCTCATTAAGCCTGTGCCAAGCGATTTGCTAGTTCAGCTCATCTGAATTGGCTGTGGGTATCCGAATGCAAAATAAGCACTTTCCCCTCTTTAATTATAGTCTTTATGTTTCATGATTTAGGTTGCTCCTGTCATTGTTTGCAAGGGAGGATGGGTTGCATAACAGTGTGTAACGCGATACAGCTGCAGACCAGGCTGCTCCACCAGCACAAGCCCAAATAGAAAACAGCTTCTTCTGTTAACCAACAGCTGAACAACAGCAGGGAAATCTCACCCATCCCTCTTCCACTGGTAGGGGCAAGAGAAGGCCTGTGGGCTGTCCCTTTGCCCTGTTTATATCCAGCTTATTACAGCCACCAGCATCTTGGCAAGATGCAACAAAATTCTCCCTGGTGGGCCCTGCCTAGGAGAGGAAGCCAAACTGGTTCTGTGCAGAGCGTTGCTTTTGCTGGGAGTGTTGGCCTGTTTATTTGAAGAAAATGGGAAAGTCACCCCAACAATTTCACCAAGTGTCAAACCTGGTAGGTCTCCCTCAGGCAAAAATCCAACCTGTGTCAGCAAGACTGTTGGGTTTGTCTGTTTTGTTTTGTTTTAAGCAAGGCCTGTAGGAGCCAGTCCAGCAACTCTTCAGCCATCGTGTTTGGGTCTGGGATCAGTCTGTACTTGACCAGATCCTCACTCTTCTGAGGCAAATTCTGTGGAAAGAAGGGACAGTGTTACACCAAACAAGCATCAGTTTGCTTTAAGTGCTTCTGGGGCCTGCAGGACGTTCTGAGATCAGAGCCTGGGACCAAATTTTCTTCCTAAGTTCTTCAGTGTAGTTCCTCTGAAGTCACTGCTACCAGACAAGCTATGGAGCATAGCACAGCGTTATGTGGACTCTTGGATGGAGTAACTTATTTTTAGCTCAAAGCTCTACCTTAAGAGTTGCCTGTTCTCATAGTCCAGCACAGCCCTTGGTACCTGTGAAACTTTCCCCACACGAGGTGTTATGCCTGGGTGGTACAATACTAAACTAAATGAATTTAAGAGCATACAACCACTTAAAATGTTGCAGATGCATGTGGATGTTCAGGTTAGTTTGTATGGCACCCTGAAACCCAGTGTTTTAGCAGAAGAAGCTGCACAGATGTAGCCATTTTTAAAATCCATGCAGCTTCTGGGGTAAAAAATACACTGCAACTTACTTGGTTTACTGTTCTACCTAAAATAGAAATTTTAAGTCTGTTGACTGTTATTCTGGAATATGAGGTGTAGGATTTGTCAAATGAAATGAGTAGCTGCACATGCTCTTTGCTGTGCAGCCACAGGCTGGGGAATTCAGAAGCTGATGAGTGCTATGAGATATAGAAAGATCACCTGAAAACCTCACAGGTGCAAATGGACAGCCACAGAGATGTGATCTAGAAATCCTTTTCACACATGGCTCTTAGTTCAGTGTGTTGCACTGACCTATAATGGCAGCTTGGAAGAAGCAACCCATCTAACAGAGCAGTTTTTTAACCTGGTGCATGCCCAAACCTGATCCAAGCACATCCCATAGCGCTTTGGCTACCACGTGCGGATTGCTATTAAAACGACTGCTGCCTACATTAGTCAGGAACATTGCTTACTAAGTATGTTCAGAGTTCTGGTTGTCTTGCGCCCGGCTATTATCTGATCTTAAAAAGCTACCTGGCGTTCCCCTGCCAGTGAAGGCATTGCAGATGACTACGTGTCAGAATTGCAGCTCTCTGCAGATCAGGTTGGTCTGTAGCACATCATTCTCAGTTCAGGCAGCAGGAGAGGAGATGGAAAGCACAAAAAAAGCATCTAAAACATGGCCAGCTAAACACGTGACTTCTATGCCAGTTCAGTTTCCTTGGGACTTTCCCAGCATTCCTACCCCAACTGTTCGCAGCAGTGTTGAGATTCAAGATCTTTTTTTCTGGCCCAGGCATCCTAATAGTTCTTCAGCCTGGCTGCAAAACTACATAAACAACGATGAAACTCTGGCCCATGCAAATCATGGCAAAACTCCCACTGATTTGAATGAAGCCAGGCTTTCACCCCCCACCTTCCAAAATGTACAAATCCAGATTTAAAATACATTTTATAAATAGAGCTCTAAAACTGTTCTTTCCAGGCTGGATAGAAGAGGGAACATCAAAGATTGCAGCCTTGCTGTTTTCATTAAACTTTCACTGAGGCTGGCTAACTGTGATGAAACAACAGTCGTGATCCTGTGTTCTCATTGAGATTGTTATCAAAATTAGCAAAAGTAGTTAAGTCAAAAGAGGGAGAAGACTGTGAATGGAGTTAGGCTCCAGCCCCTGGAACTTTCCTCCAACAGCTCTCAGAGTGCTTGTTTGTCTGCTTAACTGCAATTCATCTTTCGTTCTCCCCTGTCGCTTACAGCCTCCAGTCCTCAGTAGGACGCTAGATTCCTTGGCAAAGAGATGCAGGCTGTGTCGGTACCATTCTTCATACTCCACTGATCATTAACTCATCTGCAAAATTCTGTCCAGATATCTTACTGCTTCTCTTGTGCTGCTCCAATACAGCAGTGTACCTCCAGACAGTCTTAAAGATTTTGGTTTTGGAGAGAAAACCAGAAGAATTCCACAACACTCGATGAGCACCAGGCTTTCCAGGGAGCCCGTGCTGGTTCAGGAATTGCTCCTGAGGGAGCAGCATGCTGTACCTTGCCTGCAGATAAGCAGCAGCAGGGAACTGCATGGTCTGCACTTGGTGAGAAATGTAATCCCTCTAAGTCAACAAGGCAGGCAGGGCACCGATAGCTTTCTCAGAACACAGCAGACATTATTACACGTCTGGTAGTGGACTAGCAGAAGTTGATACTGTGTCTTCGTTACCACAGTAAAGCATTTCACAAATAGAGCTGTCTGAACTCTCTCCAAGTGTTTGGCAAGTCCAGAGCAGTGTCTCTCCGACCACATGCTGCAGGTCTCCTGTGGTCTGCACAAAGCTGATGGAGTTCAAGGGCTGTGCTGTTGTTATTCTTCTTTGTCTACCCTCTAAACCGCATCTAAAGCTGTTCGGAAAGGCAAGTACTTCCCTAACAGGAATCAAAGCAGGATGGGATGTGGCAGAAGCAAGGAGGAAAAGATGGGGGTTGCACTGAATCCAGGGAAAAGGAAGAGGTGCGTTACACCATGAAGAGTCATGAAGAGATCTCTCCACACTCCCTCACCAGAGATTTGCCCCACGCTATGAAAAAGGTCTCAGCTAAGCAGATTTCTTTCACTGAATGCACAAAACCTGTGAGGTCCCAGGGCTCACAGGGACACGTAGCCATTAGAGGGCAGCAGGTCTCTAACACATGCACTGCCGGGTCCCTTTCTGATACAGGATGTCCCAACCAGCAGAACTCACTGGGCAAAGCAAGAGAAGAGGTATTTAATAATCATAAAAAAAGTTCTTTCCTTAAAGAAACACTGTTACCCAAGCACCTACCCGCAGGCAGTACAGCCACATACCAGCCTATGCCAGGAATAAAAGTGTTGTAATGTCTCGTCCTGAATGAGCCATCCGCCATCCTACCCGGCTATTATCCTGAAGATGCAACAAAGAATTAAATTTCTGGCAAACATCCTGACTTTATAGCTGAATGAAAGTCCAGAGTGAAATATTCATCCCATGGGCTGCCCACAGCTTCCAGCAATGAAAAGAGAATAGGGGGAGCAGGGGGAGAAATCTCCAAAACACGTGAGCTGGGAAACTTGTGACCACGACATTATTTGTTTTACCATGAGAACTAACAGCTGACCCTGCCAGCTAGGTATGGTCTCCATTGCTTTATGTCACCTGGTCCTCAGGTGGGTGGCCTGGCCACTGAAGGTGGGGGGTGCTCAGAGCACTGTACCAGCAGAGCATCCCAAGAGCAAGCGGCAGTACCTTCCTGGGGAGGAAAGGCAGGGCTCTGCCCTGGCCAAGCATGCTTCAGCAGGAGGCACAGCTTCACTGGCAGCCCCTCTCCATCCCACTGACCCGAAGGTGAAGTATCTCAGCAGGCATATGTTGCAGGGTGGAAATAAAATCGGACTGGCAACCCAGCAGCCCCTCAGCTCCCATCACCAAGAGTAATCACTCGTCCACTCGCATTGCCAACAGTTTTAGGCAGCAAGATCTTTTAGGCAGCCCAAGACAGAAATTTGAAGCACAACATGATGCTAGTGATTTCAAGTGACAGACACGCCCAGACAGCTTCTCGGCCATGGGCTGTCTCCAGCAGCTGACCACGCTCTGTGCCAGGAACAAAATGTCTGCGGCCTCCTGGGGATGCCCTGCGCTGCTGCAGCACCAGCCCTGGGCAGCCAGATGCGCTCCCAGGCCTCGGTCCCGTGGCCAGTGGCAGCCATCTCCTTCCATACCCCAAAATCCCCCGTCACAGCCATTACAGGGAAACCTTTCGTCACTGGACACAAAACATAGCAGGTGCCCGTATCAATGGCGCTTCTTCCTTCTCCAGGCAGGCAAACTGAGACAACTACGGCTATTGTAACCAATGGGCTGATGGAAGCCCTGTGTGGAGATGAGCACGGCCCTGCTGGCGGGGGCCTGTCCCACACCCCCCCCCAGGCCCAGGGAGGGCAGTGCCAGCTCCGGGCATCTGCATCTCCCGGGGGACAGGGACAGGCCTAGGCCGCGTGTGAGCCAGGCTGTGGGGAGCCAGAGACTGGCCCTGCTGCAGCGCTGCTAGGCCAGGGGCTGATGGCCCCAGGGGGCTGACATGGGGGAGCCTTGGGGGGCTGGTCAGGGACATCAGGGCTGTTGGTGCCCTCAGGGTCCGGGCAGGGTGGGAGCTGCAGCTTGGCTGGGGCACCTCCCCGGCACACCACCGAACGGGCTCATGCAGATACTCCCTGCTGGGGTCTTGCAAGCCCATGGCTGCGGCACCCAGCCTGCGTGCATGGGTAAGCAAAGCAATACAGCCCCCCCGGCAGCTCCCCGAGCCCCCTGCCCTCACCCTACCCTCACCCTGCCAGCAGCAATGCCTGACGTCTACCTAACTTCCCACCCCGGGTTTCTGCATGCCACGTTTATGATGCCCATTTGCTTTTGTGTCAGCATTGTCCTTTAACTGAAATAGCTCCTCTTCCTCCTTAGCATTAACCTCCAGGATGTATTTATAGAGAGCGATCATATCCCTCTCTCAGCCTTCGTGGTGCTGGACTAAATAAGCCAAGCTCTTTTAGTCTACTTTTATAACCTCAGCTCTCCAACGCTCTAATCCCCCTGCTGCCTTTCTTTGCACCTGTTCCAGCGTGAATCAATCTTTTTTGAACGTGAATGACCATAACTGCCCCGCATTGTGCAGATGGCATGTCACATCGCTTTCTACAACAGAATTAGTATTTCCCTCTCTCAAGCAGCAGCGCTTTGCAGCAGGCAGCCGGGGACCTTGCCTGCCTCTTTCCTCACGGACGCAGAGTCATCCTGAATAACAAACCTGGTCCTGAGAAGACCGCAATGTGCTGGGGCAAAACACCCCTTGGTAACAGTGATACGAAGAAGCACGTGATATAAACACAGGAGCATCACATTTTAACAACTAGAAGAAGTTATTTGGGAATAATGCTGTGGACAGGATTTTTTTGAATGTTCAAGAGCCAGAAAAAAATCAAAATTATTTTTCTGTGACAATCTTACACTTAAAAACCTGTCAAGTTTAATATGGGAAAAAAATGTAAAAGGGCTATATGGAAAAGGAGCGTCATGAAACCCGTCCACAGACGGTAAAATTATTCTTACAACAGAAGGGCTAACCAAGTAAAATGTGTGTTACAAAGAACAAACGATAGCCACTGTCCCACATGCCTTTTGAAGCATCTCCAAGTGACTGCGTTACTGTTCCCATGTGGCTGCTGTGCTGCTTTATCTTCCAGCATCCTTTTTGACACCCATCATGATCAATCCCAGTATTTCCATCTTTGATCCTTCCATACTCTGACAGGTAAAAGGAGCCAGTTTTCTCTCTGTACGTGTAGGATTCTGAACATCCACTACTTAGAGCAACTCCAGGGCTTCTCTGCACTCCAGTTTTCAGTGGTGCCCAGCTAGGGATCCCAGACACAGCCCAGATATACTGCACTGGAGCTCGTATCACGTCTGACCAGAGAGCTGCGTTCCTTTTTGAGCCCCCCAAACACCAGATGCCTGCACTGATACAGGAAGGTGACTGTTCCACGTGCTTTCAGCTACTGTCTTTATACTGTCCATCAGGATGTTTCAAAGGGCTGGAAAAGCCAAAAAACAGAGTGTGGACTCTTGTTTTCCAGCAGATCTGGGGAGGAGCTGAGGCAAGGTACCTTCTGCCCAGCCTCTTTGAGACCTCCCTGCATTAGGAAATGATCTTAGTGCCACCAAAAAAAATAAGGGTAATATTGCAAAGCCACAAATCTTCAGGCCCTTCCATTGCATCACGAGCACAAGCATTTTTCTTCCCCCATTTGTTTTCGGTACTAGACGGGTCTTGTCTGTTTACCAAAGGCGACCCCAGGGGAGTGCGTGCTGACCTGCCGGGGGGGACCAGTGCCCTCCCTCCTGCCATGCGGCCGCCCATGCCCAGCCCGCTCTGCTGCTGTCACTAGAGGCCACTCTCCGAGCTGCTAAGAGCAGCCAGCAGCTGTGTCTTGTCACTGTCCTCCCCTCCCGCCCCTGCCTGCTGCCCTGCTCGCTGGAGCTTAGCTGGGAACCGGAGGGGAGAGCTGGGAGGGAGGCAGAGACAACTGGCAGGGATGAGGAGCAGGGCTGGTAGTGGCTGCGAGCTGTGGGAGGGGGGAAAGGAGAGGAGCTGAGGCTGGGAGAGGGAGAAGAAAAACATGCTGCTGCAAGTCCTTCCCCCATGGAGCCTGAAAAGTAGAAAGCTGATTGCTGACAGGGAAGATTAGGAGGCCCTCCCTTGCCCCTGCCAGCCCTTTTCTGCAGAAAACTGCCGCTCGGGTCCTGCCCTGGGACCTGTGGCAGAGCAGAGCTGGACCGGGTCGTGGGAACGGAGGGGCCTCCAGCTTGCTCCAGCGCAGATGGGGTGCAGGCTGCGTACACCTGATTTTCATCTTCCCCCAAATTACAGCTGGAGGTAGCACCCCTTGGGCTGCGCATCACCCCAGGGTGTCCTCAGCAAGTGAGGATCCATAAAGGAGAAAAGGGGAGGAAGAGGAGGAGGTGCTGGGGAAGGCAGAGAGCAAGTGAGGCCAAGATGGGCCCTTGCCCCCAGAGAATCCCAGCAGACAATTCTGAGACGCTCTCCTTAATATAGCACCGTCTACCCAGCTATTTTCTCCTCTGGCTCGCACACAGTGATCTCCACATTACAATCAGCGAGGCTGGCATACTTGAGCTAGCTGCAGCCGAGCAGGGTCGGGCAGGGAGCAATCACAGCAGAGGCACAGCAGCGAGGACTTCAGCCCCGGCTCGCAAAGGCAGCCAGTTCTCCAGGTCCCTGAACTGTTTTTTTGCTGAAGGCCATGCTGCTTCCTCTTCCCTGCTTTGACCTGTACTGACTAGATCTGCCAGCGTGTGCTGCCTTGCACCCGTTTCAGAGCAGCCTGGTCCCTGGGAGCATGGCTTCATACAGCAGGGGCTGGTGTGTTGCATAAAGAACAGGTAGACTCGGACACAGGACTAAGAAACAGTTTGGCAGGTCTCGTAATTTTGTCACATCACATTATTCTGTATTTTCTCATCCCACCTCAGAGACAAGAGCTTCATTCTTTTGCACAAACATCACTTTACAAAAGAAGCCAGTAAGAAGAACACATTTGTAGTTTGCTGTTTATTTATTTCTCCGAGCCTTGCAGTTTTGAAGGCAAATTAATTTTTCTCTGGTTCAGGATGGTGGTAGAAGGAATATTAAAAGACAGCACATGTCTGTTCTTGGAGGGTGTGCTTGACTACATCTTTTTATCTTCTGGGTTTTTTTATCTATGCAGACTTTGTGCTCTCTGATGCAGAACCAGGACTTCACCTGTTTCTATGTTTACCCTGCATCTCAAAAAGTTTGAGCTGCCATACAAATAATAATTACAACCTTTTATATGGCTGAGCAAAAGCCTTATTTTTCTTTTCCCTAAAATGGGTGTGACACAGGGACAGCCTGGGCAAAGTTTGCAAAACATTTTGTACTGTGTGCTGATTGCTCCATCTTTCAGACCGAATTAGGGCTCTCAAGAAGAGAGGGAATTTGCCAGGGAAGTTCCAGCAAGGACCAGTGACTTGCCTGGCACAGGGGAAGCCTGTGCTTTCCCTGCAAAGATAGCATGATGTCCATCTACATACACTGAAACAAAACCTGATGATAAATTTCCTCTCATATGAAGTAATCCTATAGCACAAATCAAGATTAATTGACATCCTCGTGCCTACCACAGCTGCACAAACGGTTGGTACAGCACAAGTGGGGCCTATTCGCTAATCGTGAAGCAGCTCAGAGCAGACCTTGGATTACTGTGGTCTATGGTAATATATCACTTTCCATAAAAAGAAAAGAACATTGTGCTCTCTTTCCCAATACCGTTTCACCCCAGTTCATCAGTTGCCCAGCAGCCACCCTCCTCTCCCAACACTTGCATGGCAGAAAGAGCAGCTTTTAATCCTGGAGAAGTTCTGTTGCACTAAACTAAAGCAAAAGGAGCAGGGAGAAGCAGCTGGGTTCAAGGTGAAGTTTTTTGACAATGGGGGGGGAGGGGTGGAAATCAGTATTATGGGAGTTTCCAGGTTTACAGAAGTCTAAAGGCCATTCTGTCCTTTCCAATGTCTTCAAAGTGCTCAGCAGCAACAGGGACAGGGAGAATATTTGATGGAGTGGACTACTCTCTGCTTAGACAAATTTCATCTCTCACTAAACACTCAAAGATGCTGTTGAGTTACTGCTCTGTTTCAGTTACAGTAGCCTTTTAAGGCACATACGTTATGTTCTTGTGTTGTGAAACCGATCATTTCGCAAACTGGCTCAAGTTTTCAGTCATTTTGCAAAATGCCAGGAGATAATAGGTATGCACATGAAATCCTCACCCTCTGGCTATTACTAACTCCCTAACTCAGAGAGAGATACAAAACTATTCTTATGTTCATTTCTACAACCAGGCAATCTTTTGTAATTACTTCTAAAGCAGGTCAGCAACAACAATCCCTTGACAGAGCTAAGGAGCATTTTCACAGCTGAGCATTGTAACATCAGCCATTGCATTTCAATCTTGCCCGTAACATCTGCCTTTGTCTCCTGGTGTTCTGGCTCACCACAACTCCATCACGCAAGCTGGCCTCCCCCAAATGAGCATTGATCAACTGTCTGAATCAATCATAAATGTTTCTTTCCATTAACCGCAAGAAAACTAAAGAAGCCATCACAGAGAGAGTGCATTTCAAGGGGCCCAAGCACAAGGAACTATATGCCAAGAGAAATACATCAGTTCCCAGATCCAGGATGGAGACACCACTGTCTTGGTACACATTCTGCAGGGGAGGATCAGGATCATACACTGAATGTCAGTCAACAGTGCAACACCGTTAGGAAAAAGGCAAACAACGTGCTGCATGTATAAACAGGAAAAAATCCCTCAATGCAAGTGAAGTAATCCTTCCACCCCAGACTAACCAAGGCTGGAGCTGGACTGCTCTCTGGTTTTGGACACAACTCTTCAACACTAACCAACTGGAAAGAGTCCAGAAGAGAGGTGTGAGATAGACCAGAGGTCTAGAAAACATTAGTGATGAAGGACCATAAGACCTGCATCTGAGAACATTTGAGTCAATACAAAGTCAGTGGAAGCACAGTCACCCACAGTATAATCTATTTTTGATAGCTGCAGTGCACCAGGATGCCCAGGGTGCCAGCGCTCGCAAAAGTAGCGCAATTACAATGCCAGGCAGCTTGTGAATGTCTCCTGCTTTCTGTCATTTGGTGTGGTGATGGAGAAGAGAAATCAAGCAGTGAGGTAAAAAGTCTGCAATTTGTGTCAGAAAGAGACTACACTTTTAGTCTCTTTTGTGTGCAAAGTCAAAGAAAACTGCAGTCATTCCACAAAATTATTTTACAGGATGACTAACCCCCATATGAAAATACTTCTAAAAATTGGGCCATGCTGTCATAATACCTGGACGGTGTGTAATCCCAGCGCTCAGCGGAGACTACCAAGGGCAGCTTGCCCC
Source organism: Falco rusticolus (assembly GCF_015220075.1). Taxonomy (NCBI): domain Eukaryota; kingdom Metazoa; phylum Chordata; class Aves; order Falconiformes; family Falconidae; genus Falco; species Falco rusticolus. The sequence continues at coordinate 93,325,258 of NC_051189.1, forward strand.
TTTTGCAAAGGGGCAGAAAGCTCCAAAAGCTGATTTACATGATTTGACCACAGAAAACACAGGAGCCTTTGGCTGAATCAAGATCCAAAATGAAATCTTCTGAAGTTCAAGCCCACTGCCCTCTTCTGTGCACTCCCCACCTTTCATCCTGTTCTTGTTTCTATTCATCCATTAGTGCAAGTAGTGCTGTAACTATACATTGCCCAGCACAGCAAACTACCTGAATCCTATGGGAGGTAGCACAGCTTATTCCCCCAAAACAGGGCTAAAGCTAGTCACTTCTGACCTTGCAGGGAAATTCATATTCAGAATCCAGGCTGGCGGCTGAAATCACCTCTGACCCCAGCCCTTGCAAGGCGGATGAGCACCCATACAGTCTGCACCAGATCAGGGAAAGCCTTTCCTCACTGCTGACATGTAGGCAGAAACCAAACATGAAAATATCAAGAAATATCAAGAAAAAATATCTGGTTATCATAGGCCTTGAACAGGGCAGAAAAGGCCTTGCTGCTTTCTGTTTAAATCCTTGCTTGGCTCAAGGCATGTGTGTACATAACTTTCATTTCCTCTCCTCCATCCCTGTGCTCACCCAAGCACACATTTCCCTGGAAGAGGTCTGCCTGGCACTCCACAGGGTTGTTTTTTGACTATAACAGCCTCTCTGATAGGAAAAGAGAGATGTCTGGAGTCAGACTTTTCCTAGCAGCTCTCCTCTGGTGCCAGCCGGACCCTCTAACGAGAACTGCTTCCACATGGCTGCTGGCGCTGCAGTGCAGTGGTCCCCAGGCTGGCTGCCTGAGGTGACAGGGACATGCATAGCTGCAGCAGTGCAGGGCAGCAGGGGCTGCAAAACTCTGCCGGGCAAGCTAGGAGAATGCTTCGGGGGTGAGCCCAGCACTGCACTGCCCTGGCTGTGCTGACAGGCCAGCCCAGGCTGGGGAGGATGCCGGCGGGGCAGATTGATTGCAGTGCAGACACATCCCGAATTTCTGAGCCTGCCCGGTCAGCCTCAGGACTCGGCACTGATGCATCCCCAGAGAAATCTGAAAAAATAACTGATTCCATAAAAGTAGCCTATTGGCGTTAACTTCCAAAAGGCTTTTTTGCTCCAGTTTATGCTGACAAACGCAAAGGCTCTGCCCTCCCAGGGGGGAGCTATCGCAATGGTCTCATCCCACCAGGACCCGTGGCTGCCGAGGCGGAGGTGCGGATTTACAGCACTGGCTTTTGCGGAGTATAATGCTGAGCCTCAGGGATCAGGGGTTATGACATTTTTATGGCCTCTCTTCTCCCCCTCATACGAATATGAAGCAACCGTAAGGAAAAACATCTGGTTTCACTTTTCTTTTCTCCACCACTGTTCCCATCTGACAAAACCTTCAAAACTTGCCAGTGCTCTAGCGAGCCGCGTGTGCCAGCAGCCTGCAGGAGCCAAGGCTTTTTTGGTGTCATCGCAAGCAGGAGGTACACTGCCCTGGGAAGGACCAGCTCCTTCGTTTCTAGAAGGCAAGGCTACCCAGACCTTGTCCCACTGACGGGCGCACTGGCAGCCCTCCTCCATTGCTAGAGCAGGCCGAAGAGTTGCTAAAAGGCTGCCCCTCCATCTTGATCTCATTACAGCCTGCATCTCCAGAGGGAAACACGGGCCACTGCGGGGAATGCTGTGAAAGGAGGCAACCCCTGCTGCAGGCAGGGAAAGCAAGCTGCGAGAAGTCCTGCCTCCTCTCAGAGTCCTCAGAGGGGTTCTTGCAGGGTGGCAAAATAGGCTCATTTTATTTCTGAAGAGCAGTGTGCTGAGGAAGGCTTGTGCCTGCCTCTGTGCTCGGGGCTAGTCTACACCAGAAAAGAAAGACAAGCCCAAAAATCCAGGTGGAGGCCCCCACCTGCAGGAGCTGCCTGCAGAGCTCCTGGCACCAGGTGGGACCCACATTGCCATCATGAGAAGCGGCATAACTACAAACTCCTTGGCCAGGCCGGCAAAGGTGGCCATGTGCCTGTTTCCACAGCTAGACACAGAGAACATGGTGTAATCTGTTCCCTCAGGTTATCTTATTTATCCGAGAAAAGACAAAATATTTCCAGGAATCTGAATGCATTTCTCCCTTATCTATAGGAGAGGAGGGCATCTGTGCAACAGGCACTGTAGCGGCTCAGGAAAACCTCCAGAAATAATCTCCCGCTCTGTCTCCCATCTCAGGACCTCCCATCTTCAAACCCCCAGAGGAAGCCAGGTGGACTATTGTGACACTTGTCCCTAAAGAGGGACAATTGCTGAGTGCTGGCCCTGGGGACATGTGGTCGAGTACTACCAGCTGCCATAGAGGCCGTGAGATGTGAGGGTGCTTCGCAGGGATGAGGTCCCAGGACTGCACGGCAATGGAGATCATATGTTAAGCATTAGAAACAAATCTTAACAGTGGAGCACCCAAATAATGAAACTGGCCTCCAAGGAAGGTCTCTGAGAGGCAGGAGCCAAAAGGGCTCCTGGAGGAGGATATTGAACATCAAGGCATGCAAAGAAAATGTCTGTTCTGTGCTGTGGGCTGCAAGAGAAGACCCAGGGTATTGTTTTCCAGTTTCTTTCTCTCTCCTTGACTGCCCTTCTTGCCTATGCCAATAAAAAAAAAACACCACTCCCTCCTCTTATTCTTTTTCTTTGTTTACTTAACTTTTTTTCCTCATAGCAACTGCATAAAGCTGAAGCCATCTGCTATTTCCAAGTAACCAAGACCATTATTCACTGAAGGCACTGGTCTGGATCCTAATTGCTGCTGGTCTTATACTCAATACAAGTGTTGCAAACAGCTGTAAATATCTCTGTACAGGTCTCCACTCATGTCAAGCTGACCCTAATTCTAACAAACTCCCCTAGGATACAAATAAAAGTTCATCCACACACTGCCAGAGAAAATAGGTGTGCTGGGTACGCTCTGGAAGGACAAACAGCAGCAAGAGCAGAGATAGGGCAGAAATGCAGTTTTACATCCTTTCCTGAGGCTTGCAAAGGGGAAGCAGGTGATAGGAGTCAGTGGTCACCAGTATCTGCAGGCCACGTGACAGGATGAAGAGACCTTCCAGCTGCGTGACACTAGGACAATGAGGACTTTCCAGATCATGTCACAGTGCCCAGAGAATGTTTGAGGAGGAGGCTGGAGCATCCCCCTTTCCACATTACCCTTCCAAGCTTTGTTCCAGGCATGCTGCTATTCAGGCATCACCCGATTTCTTCATCCTGTTTCCCTCTATTCACACAAAGGGCCTGTGTTTCATATGAACCTTTGTTTGAGGCTAAAGAGCATCACAACTGCCAGGTAACAACACTGCATCATGCGGGTGACGAGGTCAGCGTAAAACCCCTTCTAAGGAGGAGATGTCTGTGCTTTGCACTTCTCCTTGGCAGAGTCACAGAAAGGAGAAAAGGACAGGGCACCAAAGCACATGATGAAGTGCAAAATACAGTGCTTTTGTTTTTAATCTACTTCACTGTCATAACCAAAGGAATGCAAGGAAAAAAATTCATAGTGCAAGAACCTGGCTATTTCTCAACAAAAAAAAAGATAGTCACTAAAATATCTTTTTGTGTTTTTTTTTTTCTTTTCAAAATACAGTCCAAGTCAGAGATGAGGGGGGAGGGACGTCCAATTTCTTACTAGCTCCCCAGAGAGTTAGGCACTTATAACACTCCCTCATCTTTTATTGCCCTTATTCTACAGATCCTGCCCATCCCCTGTGTGATTTTACACTGCCCTTCTGCTCTCCTTCCCATCTATCACACGGTATCTCCCTTTTCCGGTCGCTTCCTCCTCTTCTCTGATCCACTCATGCATTCCAGCTTCCCTCGCTCATCCCAAAGTTTGTTGGAACATCAACATTCCTCCGATGCCTTCAGCTCCTCATCCCACGTGGCTGCCTGCACCCTGCCAAGGGGTTCCCATCCTGACAGTGGGGCTGCGGGAGCCTAAACCGCTGCTTCTCACGGCTGAGTCGATTCAGCCACACAGAAGAGCAGAAACTTTGGTGAGAGATTTCACCTTAGCTGGGGGAGGCAAAGAAGGCACAGTGTGAAAGTCCACTGCTACATACCAGGAGGCAGAAATCAGTACAGCTGGTACTGTGTGTTCAGCTCTCAGCCAAAGTCCTTTCTCTCAAGGTTGTGCTGACAGACTACAAAAACAACGGCTGAAAGCACAGCATGAATGCGAGCGATGGGGAGCTCGCCCCAGAAGTAAGAATCTGTGAAGAGGAAGGTTTAATGTGTTTTGTTTATATGTCAAGCCCTTGGAAGGGACTTGTCAGGGGGGAGAATGAAAGGTGTTAATCCAATGCACACCTAATGCTTCTTGATGCACATGTGTATTTCTCCCAGCTTTTCCACATAAGTGCTCTCTTTAAGACTCAGTCCTTAATGACATTTCAGAAGGGCAACCCAGACTCCCCCATATGCTGCAAATGAAGACATGTGGCAAGCAAATTTTTACCAGAAACAAATATTTGCCATCGTTCTGCATAGCTGCTATGCCACACTACATTCTTCCTGGCACACTAGAGTGGATAAATATTCTCGGAATAGTAAGTCGATTTCTGCCATTGCAAACAGCTGACAAACACTTCAGGCCACTGAACCCTGGGTCTTCATTTCTTCTTGTCAAGTTGGAGGCCCTACCCCAGGTCGGACTATGCACACAGCTGGCTTCTCGTGTGCTGGCGGGATGAAAGAGCTGGAGAGTCAGATAAATAATAGTTGTTAGAAAGGTACAGACACCCAGCATAGTGAAACCTGTGTTAAGGGCTTCAGGCACATGCCCTGTACTGACTAGCTGCCTCGGAGGATCTCTCAAGATTTCCACTGCCATTTCATTTAATCACTTGCTCAAGTGCCACGTCAACCGGGCAAATGAATTCCCTCTATTCCCCTATGCCAAGTTTCACTCCAGCATGTCAAAACCACTGCCCTACACTGCAGCATTCCTTTCCAAGTGAACTATTCCCCCCCTCCCTCCCGCGGGTCCCGCTGATGGCAGCTCGAGCTTGTATAACTGCGCGCTCCCTCCTTGACAATAGCGAGAACCAGGATTTCCTGGTATGCCAGAAATGGGTTTGCCACTCCTGCCTGTTTGAAAGGGGTGGGACAGGAGGCGAAGCAGCCATCGGGTGTTACAGTTCTGGGTTGTGTCTGTGCACCTTGACATCCCGCCAGGCTATAATAAGAGAGACCTGCAGGGAGCAACATATGTCAAAGTTGGTAATTTTCCTTCCTGCCTTCAGTCCTCAAAACCGCCTCAACTGGATCAACGCCCGCCTGGTTCCTTCTTTGGATAGCCAACGAAGCATGCACACCGCAGGAGCGGCTGCCAGCTCCGCTGGAAAATGTACAGACCGAGAGATCACCTGTGAGTGTGCAGCCTTGGCGTGAGCTGCTCTGCACGTCTGCAGCTTGACAATGCTGCTGCGGCTTTGGGAGGCAGCAGCAGCCAACCACAGGACCAACCGGCCACTGGCAATCCACAGCCAGAGGTGCCTCTAAAAACATGCTCCCTGCAGTGGGGAGACCTTGCAGAAGCTTCCCAAACCTCCCTTCATTTTTAAGCTGTACTCTGCTAAAAACTCCTCCTCTACCCTTCCCTTCCATGGCAATTTCCAGCTTCCCTGAACAGCCATGGTGTCAGTCTACATCTGGAAGGGGCACCCCTGGACCATTTGCAGCTGGATTGGAGCCAGATGTAGGAAAGGCTTGAAAGCTCCCTTGCACTGTCTTCTGTCAGGCTCCCTTAGCACATGCTACACTCATACCAAGACCGCAAGTGACTTCAGGTTGTGCTTACTTGCGCTGCCCTGCCACACCAGGCATTCAGCTCTGGTGCTGGGGAGCTGGTCTTGGAGAACTAATAGGTGCCATTTTCTGTGGGGGGCCCCAGATTTGGCCTCCCAAGCAGGATTATCAAAAATTGCACAAAAAAGCCCCAGTCTCTTGCAGAGACCTCTTGCAGAGGTTTCGGTAACTTGTAAAGCATTCAAATTGTTAACTGCTTCTAAGGACATAATTCAGATGCTGCATCATTTGAGGCTGTCCCATCCTTCATCAGTGCCAAGCTGGCTTAAGATTTCTTGTGAAGAAAACCAAATAATTCACCTGACCAGCAATCTTTGAGCTCCTAGAGCTGCCAAAGCAGATCTGCTTTGCCTGTTCTCCTTCTTCCTGTCCCCCTTCTCCCCAGCTACTCACAGATGCATGTGGCCCACTTCACACTTTCTAAGACCCTATGTGAATAACGGATTTGCATTCCGTTTATTTCTGTGATGTTAATTCCAGGAGGAAAGGGACCATCAGTGTTGTTATCACATTACCAGTTTTCTGCATTGACCGTAGCCAGGCTCACAGCACTTGCTCGATGCTGGGATGCTCTTGTAGCTGGCAGTGGAGAGTGCAGCAGCTCCTTTGACAGGAGCAAGAAAGACCACATAATCACGCCAACTAATTCAGCTAATTTATTTTTAAATGCCATATTGAGGCAGGCACAGCATGACCGGAGAAGTGTAAACACTCCAAGATCTAGAAGGCTCTCCGAGCTGTGTGTCTCTTTATGCCTCTGACTGTCTCTCAGTTGTCTCGTCGAGCGATTAAGAAAACCCTGTTTAATCAGACTCAGGTCCTGCAATCTGTTAAGTGAGACACTATGGGGACCAGGTATTGTAAAGTATTGCGTAACAGAATTGCCTTTGATTTAGGGTACTCTGTGCAGCATGTCCCGTTGCCATCTTTCACAGCGATCAGAAAGAGGCTTTAAGGCTCCCTTTCTCTTCGGAGGGTAGTGACTCACTGCGGTGGATGAGTGGGCCACACCGACCCTCTGCATCCCCCCAGCTCTGACTCACAGGCTGGGATTATAAGGTCATGTTTAGGATTACATGCAAGCACTCTTCCAGAAACCTCCTTCTCTCCCGCCTCTGTCAGTATCTTTGCTTACAGAGGTTGTGTACTCTCTTGGATGTGGCAGAAAGGATGGAAATTCAGGGAATCCCCGGACAGCTTACAACTGTATAGCCAGGTGTCTGATCAAAGGTACCTATTGATCCACTTGGTCAGTGACACCCAAGCACATAAAGATGGGATGACATAAATCCATCCATCCACGTGCCAGGAAGTCTCTTCATAGTAAAACAAAAGTGTGTATTGGCAGTTGGTGGAGGCGGGTGTTTTGCAGGATGTCTGACACTTCTGAGTGGGCCCTCCTGATGGCAGGGAGCAGGGGCATCATTTTACAAACGTTTGAGACGATGTGCTTTGTGCTTTTGGAAGCAGTCACATGTCTGTTGTGGTGGGATGGCAACCTTATTCCTTGAAGGCATCACTCGAACTGCGAACCCAGCAAGATGCATCTCAGCACAGCAGCTTGGGGCCAGGGCCCTTCTGCCTGCCTATGCCAGAGGTGGCTGCAGGCAGGAGGAGAGGGAGCGAGCTCCAGGAATGCCACCACCACCAGCAGTGCCATGGGCAAGGGCAGGGCCGCATGCACCACAGGGCGCTGGGATGGGGACAGCAGGGAAGGGGAGGCCCCTTAATGGGAGGGTGCTGATGACTGCTTTACTCTGAAGATATAGTGGCGCTGGAAATCAGGGATGGTGGGAGCAGAGCCAGTTGCCTCCCCCTGGCAGGGTGGTTTCACTTGCTTTCATAACACCCCTGGCTAAGCAGTACCTGCCATTTTGGAAGAACATCTGCAGTGGCCCTAGGGGATGCATACCCAGCTCTGCTTGGGAAACACCTCCCTGGGTGCTTCAGGGTGTCACCCAGGCTACTGCTGCTGACATACCTGACCCACTTTTACGGGGATGGATGCAGTCACACACAAACATCAGCGTTTGGAAAGTGACTCAGAGAGTCAGCTACAGACTTTAATGAAAAGCATTTTAAAATGAAAGAGGAAGAGCTGACATCAAAGTGAGCAACAGAGGACCCAGAAACTGATGGATTTCACACTCCGTTGATTGTTTCAGTTAATTACACGGAAGACGCTGTGAAAGTGTGTGTACCAGACTGCTCCCCCACACACAGCTGGAAGCTCAACAGTCAGTGAGGCCACAGGAATCAGATGTTGCGGAGGATCCAGTTGCACCATACATTTCCACATCTTGCTCAAGCTTCCCAGGTGAGTGTCTGGGTTTTGTTTCTGCAGTACCACGCCGTGTGCCCAAATTCATCAGGGACGGGCGTGTTCATGCCTGCTACCAGCCTGCTGCATTTGCCTCCCCGCAGGGGAAGCAGGGAGGAAGCAGAGAAATTGTTGGGTTTGCATTTCACAACTGCCTGCACAATCCAGGTTGCTGCGCACATCCCGTGGCGCAGCCCCACATCCCATGGCTCAGCCCCACATCCCGTGGCTCAGCCCCACATCCCATGGCTCAGCCCCACATCCAGTGGCTCAGCCCCACATCCCATGGCTCAGCCCCACATCCAGTGGCTCAGCCTCTCGGGCACAAGTGCGATGGGAAGCAGGAGGGAGTGTTTACACAGCTCGCTGGCCACTCTGCATTTACTATAGCAACCCCCAAGGGTCAGTTTATAGTAGGAGAGGAAGTTCACATTTGGGGAGTTCAGTTTTCCAACGCCAGCATCAAGCATGGCTGAAAAACAAAAGGCCAGGCGGTGGGAGGAAACACATTTAGAGGAGCTTCCTATGTGCAAAACCACCCAAGCTTTTTCTCAGTCACCAGGAGATGCTGCATTCCTTTCCCCTCAGTCGAAGACACCCTGCCATTCGGCTGATGCCTGTGCCGGAGGGGTATCTCTCCCCTCCCACAGATGCCTGTGTACGTTTGAGAGCTGGGCAGCTGTAGATCAGTGCAACATGGAGCCATGCTTTCAGAAACACCACCGTGCTGGCATCCCCAAGCTGAGACCCACAGGACCCACATCCAGAGAGTACTCACTGCACGCTCTGACTATGCAAAGGCTGTTTGCAAACCTTTGCAACGACTGCCATGGCAGGAAGAAATAATAGGCACTGGTCTTTCTGATCTGGAGGTAACCCAGCAGATGTCCATGCACTCAGACTTGGGTGCCCTATGTGGAGACACATGGTTTTTTGAACTTACCATGCTGAGCCTTAGTCTGCATAGGTACCCTGATTAAATCTAAAACAAACTACAGACATCTCTGAGGTGGTGCCTAGGGAAACACCCACTCTCCAAACAGTGCCGTCTTCTCCAGGCAGCTCTTCTCGACCTGTATGGCTCCTTGCTCTGTTGTATCTCACTACCAGAATGTCCTGAATACTGCCCAAGAGCTGCAACAGCATCTGTCAGCTGTTGTTATAACAGTGGGACAGTGTCAGAGTGCAGTCACCCTGGGGAATTGTGTTTTCTCAGGGAAAGAGGTAATAAACACAGCATCTCCTCAGCCACAAGGGAAAACAGTCTGTGGCCTGAAGTTGTTCTCTCCCCAGCAGTTCCCATCGCTGAGTCTGAAGCAGCAGAAGAGAAAGGGCTCGATGGGGCACTGGGGACTACTTTAAAGAAAGGTCCACCCCCAGCTGAACAAGTCCAACACTAGGTGGGAAGCCCAGTGAATCCCAGGGAGGTGTGTGGATTGCAGAGTGTCAGGACTGTGCTTCCCAAGGCCCATTTCCCCCTCTAAAATGACAAGTTACATCAGCTAGGGATCTTTCTAATAAAGCTGCTGCTTCTGCCTCTGAAGATCTGTCCACCAGCTCTTGGCTGCTGGCCCGCTGGGAGCTGAGCTGGGTAATGGCGTGCTGCTCTGGAGCCTGCTGTGCAGGCAGAGCTTGGGGTAGCACGGCTGTATCCCAAAGGACCAAGTTCAGCAAAGAGGCAGCAAGCCATTGCTCAGGGGAAGACAGAGGGGTAAAGAGGGGACGTGGGGAGGAGAGACAATGAGGATCTGTGCGTAGGAAGATTGGGAATTGTGATACATTAATGCCAGAGAAAACCGGGCAGAAAGATACATCATCATGGAGAAGTACAGGCTCCAAGGAGGGGAGAGGGGAGAGTGGCACCATGAGGCACTGTGCAGGAGAGAAAAGGACCACACGGATGGGAAGGAGCAAGCTGTAGCTGACGCCTCTGAAAACAGTGATAGGAAGAGAACTGATAAAAATGAGCGTGGGCGCTGCAGGAGGGGAATGGCAGCCAAGGCTATGGAGATGAGAAAGGTGGCTTTGTGAGGTGGGGGAACTCATCTGGCCATAAAGATGTCAGATCCGCTCAAGAAACAGATATATTGAAGGTGCGATTCATCTTGTCCCAAAGCAGAGATCAGATGCATTGTACATTTACTTCTCTTTGGAAAGGGGACGTACGGTAATGATGCCAGAAGATGACATCTGCACCGTGCGGGTCAGATTTCAGTGCATGAATCCTTTATGCCTAATAATCCTCTGCTCTTGGGTGGCAAGCAGAAGGGCAGAGCTCTGGGATGAGAGATGCCTCTGTGTGTGTGTTTGAGGGTGATCTCCTGGGAGATTTTCCCCGGGCCTGGGTGTTGCCCAAGGAAACGTGAGTAGGTTTCAGTTCTGCTTCACTCCTGAACTCCTCAACAGGGAGGACTCTCCCAAGGAAACTCCACAGGTGGGTTTCACTTTTCCTGGCAACACCCATCTCGCATGTTTAACCCCACAGGCTTTGAGCAGGGGATGCATACAGGGCCAGCAAGCAAACACTATGTCCTGAAGCAATGAGCAAGCCTGCAGGACAAACCACAAGAGCTGGTGGCACAGACTGTGGGCTGGCATGGACCCTTGTCCTGCCAGCGGCTTTGGCACAGCAAGGATGCCCACAGGACTAAGCACTGCCCCTATGTGGTCATGGAAAATGGACTTCAGCATCTCTCACAGCCTGTGGTTCAGGCCCTGGCTTGGGAAGCCCTTCTGCCATTGCACTCTCCTTCCTGTTCCGCATGTGGATGAGTCAAAGCAGTTCCTGGTGTCCTCAGTGTCACCCAAGTCCCACACAGCCTGCTGCTAGCCCTGCTTACAGGACAGACCTGCCTGATCTCCTTATGGTGATTAACAACGGCCCTTCAGATGGTTTCATATCGCAAGGAGTCTTTCTACAGGCTCAGCTCACATCCTAGCCCAGGGAGCTGTGCTTCATTTTCCCATGCCAGTGAGCAAAGGGGGCTCAGCCCTCTGCCATGGGCTCCATCCTGCAGCACCCCCAGCTCCTGCATCTTCCTCACTGTACAGCCCACGTGCAGCGTGTGGGGATGCTGCAGTATCAGCTGAACTGGGCCACCTAGTATGGAAAAAGCAGGAGGGTACTCAAGTGACTGAGACACCAGCAATGCACACAGCAATAGCTCAAAACCTTGGCATGGTTCTTTGGAAATATTACTTGGGGGTGGGGGAGACGGGACAGGGAGGTGGTGGAAGTATTGTCAACATTCCTTTATTAGTGCTGTATGAAGAAAAATACCCTGAAACAACGCGGTCAGGATTGGCAGCAGTTGTGAGACGCTTGCCACAGAGGCAGAGGTCTGTGTGAAGCCCCAAGCTGGGCAGAAATTTAATCCAGCTCCCCAGGTGCTGCATAAAGGTGTAAAAATGTGAGCTTTGGTACTGGCTCACCATCTGCTTGGAGGTACATGTAACAACACAGTAAATACCATTTGCATGTATTTGCAGATTTAATGGTCAGATAAGTGGTAAGGATGGTATGAGAAAGGCCTGCTTAGAAACAGGTAATGTTAAAAACAGGTATCTTCACCTTTGTTGCTACCGCTACTTTGTATGGAAATAACACTTATATTAGTTAGACCATAAGTGGTCATCACAGAAGGTAAAAATAATTAGGGAGGAAGTAATAGGAAGGATGTTATTTAACATTATAAATGTTTCTATATCCTCACCTGTGCTTGGGTGTTGCCACTGCACTCACCTCAAAGGATGTTTATTGAAAGAGAAAGAAGAGATTATACAGAGAGATGACAAAAATGGTACTGAAAGAGATGGAAAAGGTGTGGAAAAATTTTTGGTCCATAGGCTCCTCTGGCTTGTTAGAAAAGGGTTATCCCCCTCAAGCCTAGAGGAAGCCAAAACAGCCAGTTGCACAGAAAAGGGTAGAGAAATATTTCTGTTTGCCCACTCCCATCGCTTCTGCCCCGGGGACAACCTCACCATCTTAAACTGGTTTTCTCACCCTGCAGGGTTAACCCGCCCCAAGGCACACCTCTGGCCACTGGCTGCAGGCTCCAGCAATGGATAGCTTTGCCAGTTAGCTTTGAGAAGCATGTGAGCACTCCGGTTTCATAATATGCTAATCGCTGAATGATGGTTGGGAAGAAGGTCCCTCTCCAGGCAGCTTAACCCTTAATTGTCTCCTGTGAAGCATTTTGCCTTGGCCTGAAAGTCCTGGGTACTCCACACAGCTGCCTTGATCCAGCAGGGCACTGCCCTCCCAAAAGCATCATGTGGGAACAACAAAGCCACTTCACTTTGCCCATGTCTCTGTGCCCCTTCACTCTCTTCTGAAGATGAAAGCCTGAGGGTTTTATTTCTGTTTTCTGTGAGATGCTGCTGCCTGGGGGGGCTGTCTGGGGGGAAGTGGAAGCCAACTTTCCACAAACGTCTCAGGGCACCCAGTCTAAGCCAGCTTTCAGAAAAGGAGTCAGGCATCAACAATGCACCTGAATGAGTGGTCAGACCTTCTGAAAGACTGGGAGGCCAGCCACCAGCACCCCAGTGGGGCAGGCGTAGGATGACTCCTTGCAAAAGTGCAGCTTCCTCAGCTTGTTCAGCTTAGTGTAAAAGGCAGAGCCTCAAAATGAGTCATGTTTGAAACTCTAAGTGGGAGATGAGGAGAGTTATGTTTTAACATCTTTGATGCAGGATTCCAGACAACACTTCCTTGTGATGACAAGGACCAGTATTTTGTCTTCTGCTTAACACACCGTCAAGTGAAATGGAGTCATGGACCATGACAGAGCATGTTACCATCTGTTACAGTATCACCTAGGCTAATAACTGCAATAATTCCTGCTTACTTAAGTCTTCTTTTGAAACAATGCCCTGCATACAGAAAGGTTTTCTCATGCAATACATGTGATAGATCCTACACTTTCAAAACGCACTTCTCTGCATCTAGCCAAATCCTCGGAGAGAGGATTTTTTGTTCATCCTTTATACCACGCCAGGGGCTCTAATTAGTGCCTGATCTGTCCTGCCCCTTGAAACAGCCACGTTTCCACCGAGGTGGATGGCAGTCAGGCCTGTCCCACACACAACCCTTACAGCCGAAGTGCTCCAGAGCACAGGGGATGCTTTAACTTTTGTTTCTCTTTGAAGCTTTCTTATGACTGCTTCACTTTATGCTTGGCTTAGCCTGGCTCCCAAATACACAGGACCACTTCCCTATCCGTCCAGGGACAGTTCCACTTTCTCACTCTTGTCTGCTGGCCCACTGTGTGTATTTAGGTTGCCAGCTCTCTACAGGGAAGAGGTTTAAAGATTCTAAGATGTCCCCGTGGAAAGTGCACCATTTTTCAAACACGAGAGGACATCAGTGTTTATACAAGGCAGGGAAGTCCTTAGTAAAAAAGAAAAATCCACTACATTTTTGTTCCTTCTTCTTGAAGGTGTCCCTTTAACAGCACTCAACAGCTGTTAAATGGGATAATCGCCTGTTATCCTCAAGTCACTAATTCAAATGCTAATGGCTCTCAGTGCATGAGAGGTTATTCAGCCATCCAGCGCCCCAGGTACACTTTGCTGAAGCGATTAAGCTCCCTTCTGGGATTCTAGAAACATGGAAAGAACTGTTTCCAGATGAACTCAGAGAGGAGATGGTGTCCAAGACAATGTGTTGGGTTTGCATGGCAAGGTTTTTTTTGGTAGCGGGGCGGGGGGAAGTACAGGGATGGGTTCTGTGAGGAGCTGCCCCGTGTCCGACAGAGCCAACGCCAGCAGCTCCCAGCCGGACGCACCGCTGGCCAAGGCAGAGCCCACCAGGCCGTGGCAGTGCCTCTGGGGTAACGTATTTAATAAGGGGCGGGGGGGGGGGGGTACACAGACACGACACACTAGGCAATTGCAGCTGGAGAGAGTGAGACACTGAGAGCGACCGCCCTGCAGCCCCCCGGGCCAGGGCAGGAGGAGGCAGGGGGGCTCCAGGCGCTGGAGCAGAGGTTCCCCGGCAGCCCGCGGTGAAGCCCCCGGCCGGGCAGGCTGTGCCCCCAGCCCGGGGAGCCCCCGGGGGAGCAGATCCCCCCCCGCAGCCCGTGGGGACCCCACGCCGGGGCAGGGGCAGGGGGTGAGGAGCCCCCCGAGGGGCAGGAGCAGCAGGGACAGCTGTGATGGACTGACCGCAGCCCCCATGCCCCGTCCCCTGCGCCGCTGGCGGGGAGGGGGGACAGAAATCGGAGGTAACGTTAACCCCGGGGAGAAGGGAGAGGAGGGGGAAGGTGTTTTAAGGTTTGGGGTTTTTTTCTCATTACCCTACGCTGATGTGATTGGTAATAAACTAAACTGATTCTGCTCTGCCCGTGACAGTAACTGCAGAGGGATCTCCCTGTCCTTATCCCGACCCACGAGCCGTTGGTTACATTTTCTCTCCCCCGTGCAGCTGGGGAGGGCAGTGACAGAGCGGCCCCGGTGGGCACCTGGCATCCAGCCAGCGTCATCCCACCACAGGCAGAAAGGAAAACCAGGCAGGGAGAAGGCTGGCAGGAAGGAGTTGTATGTTTTTACGCCTCGGAAGGGCTCCATCCCCACGCCGAGACACGCTGTGCCCAGCCCCGCTTCTGTGCCAGCCGATTCAGCCCGGGCTCAGTTTGATCCCAAATACTTGCAGGGTGGTAGCGCTCAGCGAGCCGCTGTCCCAGCAGCGCAATATTTGCTGTCCTAGAGGAACACAGAGGCACCTCTCCCTAAGGGCCAGGTCACTACCACAAGGTCACTAGCAGCAGAGGAGCAGCTCTGCTCCCGGCCAGGTGACACCGGACTCAGTGACCCTCCAGCTATGCAACGCAAAGTGCCGAGCTGTTGGTGTGCTGGGGGCAAATCCTCTGGTGCTCTGCCTCTGTGACAGGAAAGAGGCTGCAGAAGGCAGCAGCAGCAAGATCTTTAACATCAACACCACTGTCATGGAGCACAGCATGCAAGTGTGTGTGGGGGTGTCTGTGTGTGTGTGCACACGCGTGTGTGTACGTGCGTGCATGCATGTGTGCGTGCGTGTGTGTACATGTGCACACCCATGCATGTGTGTGTATGTATGAAATGCAGTTCGATGTATTCGTTTATATTTCACATGTGCAATTTCCCAAAAAATCTCCCAGTCTCTACAGAAGGATGTAGTGTCTTTGACTTGGTAATAAACACAGATTGTATAGTCGCACTGTTAAACAGATCACACTGTTACCCGTCACTGAGATCAACACAAAAGTAGAGCCGGAGTTAAGCCTAAAACTCTTTTGTTGTGAAACTGCTGATAACACACGACCCACATGGTGGTAGGCCCTCAGTGTCTGTCCCTCCCTTGCACAGAGACCCGACGGCAGCACTATGGGTGATGTCGAAGGAAAGGAACAGCGGTGACTCCTGCTTCCACCATGGGCACTGGTGTATGTAACTTACCCATCCCTCTTGTTCTCCAAGGAGGATACCCAGATCCCAGACAGTGGTGTCACCTGTCTAGAAAGTGGCAAGTAGGAGGAGAAAAGGGGAATTGATAGATCAGTATAATACCTTAGAGGGGGAGATAGAGAAGGTGAGGAGAATAAATGGCTGGAAAAAAGGATAGTTCTTTCACTGGCCTCAGGCATGAGCACCTGAAACGCTCATGACCACATTCTCCAATGTCAATAATCAATGAACACCCAGTTTTGCCTTTTGAAAAACCTATTTTGATGTCAAAACAATGGTGCATTTCAAAACCTGGTCTTAAGCTCATGGAAGCCACTATTACTGAAGAAAATTCACTGGCCAAAGCACCTTCTCAGCCTCCATCCTTTGAGCTTTCTTTTTAACTTTGAAATAATCCTGTATTCAGCTGTGCCAGCCTGGTATCATCAGGCCTCTCAGTATTTCATTCCTAATACTACATTCTCAACGTCTTCTCTGAAGAGTTACTTATGGCCAAGGAAAGTTGTTCTCATTGCATGCTCAAAAAAACCCAAAGCAACTCTGTTGCCATGGCAGTGGTGTGGGTTACAACCAACCATTTTAACCACACCAAGTTTAAAATGGTAACCAAGTTAACAACTCTTTTGTTTCCTCCTAGGAAATAAAGTACCAATGCAGTCAGCTCAATAACAAGTGCTGGGACATGTTTGCTCTTGTGGGCTTACGGGTGACCACCAGGCAGCCACTGCTGGTCCCCTCCACGGGCTGCAGGGCTGACCCAGTTTCTCCTCGGAGCTGTCATGGCAACCTCCACAGTCGTGTTTGCTGCTTTGCATGGTGAAACCTTCCATTTCTGGCTTCGGCAAAGCAAGAACACAAAACCAGCAGCGGTGCAAGTGCGAGGGCAGCTCAGACCTTTGCCCCAGGTCCTACTCCTGAACAAAACCTGCATCCATGTGGTAGCAAAGAAGTTGGATGCAGGAGGGAAAGCAAGGTGTCACTTACTCTTTTCCATTCTGGTGCTGCTATATTCCTCATCAGGAAGCGCATTCAGCCTGGCTTGATAAAGAAATGAGGCACATGCAGTCATTTCATGTGTGCTCAGCGTGGGGCAGAACCTGCCCCTCTTCCTTTCCAGTGCTCCCTGAACTGGAGCCATTGCTCATGCAGACCAAACTTGGAAGCAAGTTAGGACCCTCAGATCCATGAAATCCGTGGCAAGACGGACAAACAGGGGACAGCGATCATGCTGCCACACAGGGGAAGGTGACAGCAGCAGCTCAACCCACATTTGATACTGGAGAGCGCATGAGAGCAGCACTGGCTGAGGGTCCTCTGCCCGGGCTGCTCCCAGGACCTCCAGCTCGGAGGTGGTTGTGCTTCTACCCATCCCCAGCCGTTGGTTACCGGAGGGCTGGCTGCCCAGCGCGACAAAGCAGTGTCAGCACTTTGCACTAAAAATGCTGTCAGCCCGAACAGGAGAGAAGAATGTTCCGCACTGTGGAGCAGACATCCAGAAATCAATCCTGTGTCGCAGGGAGGAGGGGAAAGGAGGAGGAAAAAAAAAAAAAAAAAAAAAAAAAAAGGAAAATTGGCCAGGAGGTTGATTTATAAAAGGAAATGAGCTGTAAGATAATATGCCCTGACTGCCTAAGCTGAGGCGGGTGTGAGAAAAGCAGGTGAGAGCCAGCAAGCACCAGAAAAGCCCAGGCAGCAGAGAGGGAAAAGCATCAGCCTGCTCAGAGGGAGCAAAAAGCACAGAAAGCGCATGCTAAGTAGGAGTACCAGGATGACATTTGAAAAGGGGAAAATTTAGGCCGAGAGGCAGGAAAAGCTTCCTGACAGTGAGATGCACGCACTGGAGCCATCCCACGGGAGAAGCCCTGGAAGCCTCATCACTTGGCATGCAAGGACCGAGCTGAAGGAAAGCTGCAAGTCCTGGAAAGGCCTTATCCAAAACTTGCTGAAAGTCAACAGCGAGGCTTGCATTAATTATGGGAGGCTTGGCTCAGAGATGAACTCCACAGCCAGGAATGAGCCTGCAGGGAAGAGGGGAACTCCCCGTAGGTGACTGTGTGGCAGTGGGTCCCTGGCACAGGCATCCCCCTCTCCACTGGAACTGGGAAACAAATGGGTAAGCGTGATGGGGAAATAAAAAATCCCTTCTCCTTTAAGGCAACATTATCTGTCTGTGAGGAGCTGCTTCACTCTGGCCAAGGTACAGGCAGAGTCAGGGCTCAGGCTTCTGTTAGTCTGGGCCCCTGGGAAGGCCAGCTGCCAAAAAAAAGGGCAATTTGGCTTTAGTCAGGGGGTAGGGCATGGGTGCACGGGGAGGTAAATGAGGGAGAGAGCAAGGGAGCATGCACAGGAGAGCGAGGGAGAGAGCAGGGACACGTGGACCATGTCTCTGGATGTGCAGCAGAAAGCCCAGCAGGATGAGGCTTAGGACTAGGGGGAGGAGGTGATGGCTGCAGGCAGAAGCCAAGGCAGAGGTAGAAGAGTTCCAGGGATGATGCCATGTCCCAGCTATCAAGAAGGAGCCTTGTCCAAAGAAACCTGCGTTAAAAACAGCAGGGGCACTGACTCCATCCCCAGAGCTCACTGAGCCAGCAGCCCTCCCTGTCACAAGAGGCAGGAGGTGATTTCCCCTGCAGGGAGGCAAACGGAGTGATTTCCCTTGCAGGGGACAATCCCTGCACCCCCATCCCTGGCCAGGTGGACCCCCTCCATCTTGGCACACAGAGAGCTACAGCATGTAGCCCCAGAGCTGTGGGCCGAGCTCGCAGGCACCCTGGTGTGAGCTGAGCATCATCCCACCGATTCCAGTGGCCTTAACTGGAAGCTGGCATCTTGACATCGCCTCCACAGCATGACATTGAATTTCAACCTCCGATCCCATGTGGGTCTCTTCTATCCCCAGCAAAAAGCATCTGTGCACCAAGGGTTTCCACACATTCACGCAGGAGACAGCCAGGCTTGGGCAGTTAAAGCAATAACTGGGCTGTGCGCACAGCAGCCCTGGAAGTGCTCGTTGTGTGTGACATCCATGTCCCATCCCTGCTTTTACTGCTCTGTTCCTTTATTCGGATACACTGCCTTCTCCAGTCAAACAGCAAACCTGGCAGGGCAGGAAATGACAGCCCATGCTTTTGCCAAGCCAACAGAAATAGAGCTAAAGTGGAAAGCCTAATTTCAGAGTAAAGTAAAATATAAAGAGGTTGCACCTATTTCCAGATCAGGCATTATAAACCTAGGGAATTCAGAGTTAATGTTATTCTTAAAATAAAATCAAACTTGTTGAAGTGTGGCAATGTGCAACCAAGGCATACAAACAGCCTTAACTCTGCCCTGCAGTGACACATAACCATATGATTGTGATTAAAATGTTTTAGCTAGACTATATTACCCTGATAAATACAGTATTTTTTAATATTCCCTTGCTTTGCCCCTCCCCCAACAACCCTGTACCCCAGATATTGCCACTAGCACAGATTTCACTGCCTAGCAGGAAAAAGATATATATCACAGGTCCTTCACATCTGTTCACATCTGTAATGGGAGCCGCGGGCTAAGCGTTGTCGTGGAAATACCCTCCCTCCTACCATCAGATCTACAGCCACCCGTGCCCAAGGCTCTGGAGAACACAACTTCAGCATGCACCAAGCGAGCATTTATTCCTGCTGAGGACAAGGGAAGGGCTTTCCTCACACCTTTTATACCACTGTAATCTACACTCGTGTATTTATTTTACAAGCCCGTTAAAACCTAGGTTTTACAGTGCAGAGAAAATAAAAGAAAGACAAAGAAAAATCATCTGGATAAACAATTATGGCTTTTTGTCAAGGATTCAGGAGCTAATCGAGTCCAGATCTGTTCCACATTCACATTTACATGCAAAATTGTACTTACTGAGCTAGAAAAAGTCAGATTAGCATCAAGGGTCAGCTCTGCCCTCAGCTACATACTGCAAACTCCGTGGAGTAAATGGGGGCTCCCAGGGTGCAACAGAGGGCAAAGTTTGGCCCCAAATACTTGAAGACCGTTTGGCCTTGATGCACATGAAAGTGGCTGCTCTGCACTTCAGCCCGGTCTGAAATGACTCTCCAGAAGTTGTATTTACTTAAGAGTGTGGGTGGTCTGAATTGTCACGATGTGTTTAAATATTTGGCACTAAATCACAGCTGTCCACTTATTTGCACTTTTGCTGCCGGGCAGCAGGAACACCCCTGGAATTAGTCACCATCAGACACATTAATGAGCTAACAGATATATTCTAGTTTACAGTTTAGACTTCTTTTGTTCACATAAATACACACCCCATATCTGCTTCTTTCCCAGAACAACATATCTTCTCAAACATGTTGACTTTCTAAGCTGTATTTTATTTGGCCTTTATTAATGAGTTTGCAGAGTTTTCTGTTATGTGGAAAAGCACCTTGCCCCTAGCAGGCTTTCGGTGCGTTACGCACAATCCTGAAGAGACTCGTTGTGTGAGGGGAAACGGTCCAGCCTTAGAGAAGTTCCTCTTCACAAGCCAAAAGTCATCCTCTGCATGCGAAGATCCGGAGTAAATATGGAACCAATAACAACCGCAAGCAAAGCCCTTTGCATACGGAAAATATTTACAAAGTCTGTGTTACACATCACATCGGCTGGAGGAAAATGCTTGCACCTTTGCTGTGCGGAAAGCAGGCAATCCGTTGCAAAAAAGGAAAGAAAATCTTGTTCTCTGGGTTAACACTCCCATGTCTCATTCATCCCACTTCTCCACCGACAGCAACCTTTTATAAATCACAGGCATAGCGTACGTCAGGATTTAATAACTTGCTGACAAACTGTATCCAGTACGGGAGGACCGCCGTGTCGGTATCAATTCTTTGTGACTTGTATGCCTAGTGGATGCTAGTTGCAAATCACAATCATTTTTTATTAAACAAAACACTAGAGATGTTACCAAGATAATGCTCTAGCATAGAGTCAATGGGAGCCAGTTATTTGTGCGTGTGAATAAAACATTTTTTCATCAAAAAAATGCTTATTTGCTGACACTGAAGTTTCTTGTGGGAATACATCACTTTTGTAATTAAATTTTCATCTGGAAGATTTTTCAGGTCAAAAATGGAATTTCTGGTCAAAATCATAGGAGGGAGGAACACACAGGAAGCCAGGCTCTGAATTGAGCACAGCCGAGCCTCTCGCATCCCAAATATTTGGCTTAATTACGGAGCCAACAGCTCGTCTGCCATATGGACACTCCTTGCCTGGTCTTGCTCATTTGCGGCCATCCTCTTCCAGCGCCATTTCCCGGTTCTTCCTCCAGCCCCTCCCAGGAGCAGAAGGTGCAAAGCCACGGGCTGAAAGCACTTTGCAATTATATTCACCGGGAAGCATCCCCGAGCGGGTGGCTGCCTCCAGCCAGAGGAGCAGGCAGGAGGATGGAGGAGCAACCTCACCACCAGCAGCCGCTCTCACCCATGCACCAGGGTCCGGGAGAGGATGTCTGGCCATATCTGCCTTTCCCTCCACGCTCAGGAACGTGCCGTATCAGCAGAAAGCACCTTCGGTAAGGGCGCAAATGCATCCCCTCCCCGGGCAGCTGCACGGCTTTATCAGCAGCAGTGCACGGAGCGGGGAGAGCCGAGCTGCCGGCAAGGGCAAGCCTTCCTCCCCTCAGCCCGCTTCACCAGAGCAGCCCGGCTGCTCTTTGCCACCATACCGATGACACACTAGAGCTGCAAACCTGGTTTAACCAGCCGCTCTGTGACACTCTTTTGTCCAGGGAGTGCTATAGAGTAGGTGGAAGGGGCCGGAGAGCCCCTCCATGAGCTCCCCTGCATCGCATACCCCAGCCAGGCTGCTGTGACAGAGGTGGAGACCGAGCTGTCACCAGCCACAGCGCACAGGCTCATCCTCTGGTCACCTTAGGGAGGGTAAGTCGGGAGTGGTGCAGCTCAGCCACCACAGTCAAATGAGTCTGAAACGCTGTTAGGAGGGATCAAAATCACATGCGCGTGTGCGTGTGTGTGCGGTTTCACAACACCTCCCTCTCCCCACTGCCAGCCACACCAATTCCCTCAAAGAAAAGCAGAACAGTAAAGCACAGACCCAAAGCTACGCCGTGATGTATTAAAGCCTTGTTTTTCCCACTGCTTAAAGGACTGACCCAGCCCCCTCAAATGTTCCCAGCATATTTGAATTGTGAGTCAGAGACCACAATGGAGATACTTGCCTAGCTTGACAAAGTTTAAGTATCTCCTGCCAAATAGTAATCGCTGATTTTTTGCTCTGTCACTCACGAGTTCTGTTTCCACCACCCTAACCGTGCAAACACACTGCCTCATTGAGGACGTGAGGGTTACTTCTCAGATGCTTACCTGTAGCATCTCCAACTTCTCATGGTCTCTTTCACGCAGAGCGCTGCTAACAAATGGGATGGAAACTTGCAGGTATTGAAAGCTCACGTCTCTGTACCCACAGTGGAAGCAATGAAGATAGAGGATGGAAAGAATAGCAGCAATACTGAAAAGCGAGGCCAGGAAAAACTTCATCTTTGCAGGCAGGGTCTAACATTTAAAAGAATAATTCAAGACCAAGATTTCCACAGACTGGACTAGCACCTCACTTAGCAAAACATCCTAAGGCTTAGGAGTTAGTTAATCTGTGATGGACCATCATACCCTTCACTGGGCCACCGCCACTGTGGTAGACTTTGGCAAAAGGGAGCGGCAGCCAGGAGTAGGAAGCACCAACCATGTTGTTCACTATATCTAAAGCCACTGCCTGTCACGAGTTAGCATCCAAAGTGGCAAAATAAGTTTTCACTGCTCTTTCTGCAGCAGTAACAGGGCTGCACTGCTGAGCAGGGCTCTGTTTTCTCCCCCGCTATCATCCAAACAATTCACACAGCCCCGCTCAGGGCAAAAAGATAGAATACTCTTTTGATTATTATTTCGCTATAGATCACACCCATTTCCCATTTTTAAATTTCCCTTACACAATAGTGAGTGCAAGAAACTTTTTTTTTCTTCATTAGCTTTTTTCCTTCCCCCCTTTTTCTTCTGTCGACAGCCAAAATTCTCATGCGGCCTCAGCACTCCAGCAGAGAGGCACGAGGGCTTCAAGGAAATCCCCGAGTATCACGGTGCAAGGCTCGATCTGCAGCAAGGAGCGCTGGCAGCGCCACGGTGCACTTCGGCGCTCCAGCTGTGCACCAGCAGCGGAGCCGTGTCAGGAGGAGTCGGAGGACCAGCAGCTGAGAAAAAAACCAGACACAACCAAACCCTCCAACATTACGTGAGGCCGAGATCATGCTTGCGTGTGTGTGTGTGTGTGTGCTTGCTTTACTTGGTGGTTTTTTGTTTGGTTTTTTTTTTTTCCCACCACAAGTAGACTTAATATTTCTTCAGAGGATTCATGCTCGTACTTGTACCAAGAAATCCTTCCCATTATCTTCTCCATCGCCCAGGCTGCAGTGCAGCCAGCAGCCTGCTACTATCCATCCCTGCCGTCTGGGGCTTGGGGCCACGGGGCTGCAAGGCTGGTGAGATGGGGGAGTTCCTGGGCTCTGAGGTGCACCAGGAGGACAGAGATCATTTTGTGCACTGCTAATCTTGCTCCGCAGGAGCACCAGCTTTTGCCTCTTTAGCACCTGCTAAAGGAGAGTTTGCGGGTGGGACACAGAGGCAGCAAGAAAAAGAAACTTCAAGCACGATTTTCTCCTTTCTTTATCAGTTAATGCTTGCCCCCAAAAGTGATGCAAAGGCAGGGGGGTGAATAGGTCTGAGTGGACTTCACATAACCAATGCAATCATCACACTTCGACATCTCTCTGCTTTTAGGAAGGGAGAAGCTTCGTCCAAAGCCCTAGGCAGCGACCCGGGAGCTCTAGGAAGTTCTTCCCAGCTCTGCCTCAGGCTTGAAATTTCAGGACTGTGGTGTCTTGCTGACAAACCTGAGCCATGGTAAACTGAAGATAAAATACCAGTGATCCTTTTAAACTTCCCATCCCCCCCAAGCATGCATTGCTCTGAGCTGTGCACATGTACTGACCTCTCCTAGCTGGGTCCTGGCGACAGGGTGATACACTGCCCAGACCTGCACTCCCTGAATGCCCCACAGGCGTTTGTCTCGCACAGAGCTAGCACCACGGGTGCGTAAGAGGGAGCAAGAAAGAAAAGGAAGCTGTTGCAACGTGCAGCAAATACAGATCCTAACATGGATCTTAGGACCCTAAAGCAATATGGATCCTAAGTCCATTCAGATCAGTCAGTGAGGGTTCCCGATGCCTTTACTAGGCTTCAGCTGAACACAGTAAAACCAGTAGTAAGTATCATGGCGGCAGGAATAGATTTTACAGTCCCTGCTGATGGGTCAAGCCCTGAACTGAACACTGAACTTGTCCACAGAAGTGACTGCTCCAGGAGAGCCACACCGGCAAAGCCATGGGGGGTGGGAGAAGGGTGCCTGTTCTCCCACCCACGGCCAGTTGGTAGGTGACCAGGTTACTCCACATGTCCAAGCTTGTTAATCTGACATCATCTGTGAGCAACAAAATGTGTCCATTAGAAACCGCCCACACCAGCTAGAGCTACTGACGGGAGACGGACTGCGACAGCAGGCAACTGGGGCTACCATGAAGTTGGAGCAAGAGGCCTGAAGGCTTCTTACCTCCCAGGGTTCAGATGGTGCCAAGCTAACCAAGCGTGGAAGGAGAGCTGCTCTTGCAAGGGTGTTTCTGCAACCAGCTGCATGAGACCACTGTCATGTGAGCTGAAGGAAAAACCCTGTTGTACAGATAGGGTAGGAGGCTGGACCAGTTGGATGCAATGCATTTTTAGAGCATGCTATTCTGGACAACAAGCTTTGGAAAGCGTTTCTGGAGGCTCAGCCAACCTCACAGTGCTGGCCTCAAAAATATTTAACACGTGCCTTTCTTAAAAAAGGCATTTTAAAGAAATCTGGGTTGCAATCTGAATGCAAGCAGCTTCTTTCAGCTCTCCATCCTCAGAAGCAACACAAGCAGATCAAGCAAATCAAAGGACTCAAACTGGCCCCGGTAGAGCCTCAGCCCAATGTCTGGGCTTGTTCCATAAGCCAAAAAGAACAGAAGGCGGCTGCAAAACCATTGCATAGTCACCTGGGAATTTTTCAATGCTGTGTGTCAGAGCAGTGGCTGCCACCAGTAGCACACCAGAGTCTTCTCCCTGGTTCTGTGCGGCCACCGAGCCATCGGCTGGGCTGTGGGACTGTCAGCTGTTACCGAGCAGCCCAGGCTACTCGCATTACAAAATCTGGAAGAGAAATGGAAGCTGAAACCAGAGAAGCTGCAAACAAGGGCTAGCAGCCTCCGGCAGCAGAGCAGGACAGGCTGCCCATCGGGAGTACCTCCAGCGCTTGGGAGAGGACATGTTGTCAGTGCTGGGCACTCAGAAAACCTACACGAGCACATGCATTTGCGCAATTCGCAGCGAACCACTGGCTCCCGACACATGCGCTGGCCCCCGCATCTGACATTCAGACAGGAGAACTTCAGAGGCTTGAAACAGGGGATGCACCTCTCTCCTGCCCCTGCTAACTCACAGCGGTTGCAAGGGGGAAAAGAGCAAACGCCGCCCCTCCAACCCCCTGCTGGCACCTCCCATCCCCAGCAATATGCCAGGCTGTTACGCCCTTACAAACGGGCACGGCCGAACCGCCTCCCCAGCCAAAGTAAGCTTTGTATCAGGGGCTAAAGATCACACTGTATCTATCTCCGAACACACCTTTGTTAGTTTTGGCTGCACCCTTTCAGGTATCACCTGCCTCCCCTGGCAAACACGTTCCTACCCCAAGTGCCACAAGCCCGCCGTGCTCCTCCGAGGACTGCTTTCGCCTGGCAGGGATCTGCGCACCTACCGCATCCACAACAGGCGAGCAGCCCAGGAGGGAGAGCCCCAGGACTAACGTGGCTGCGGCGAGCGTGTTGCAGGGAGCAGAGGAAGGAGCTGGCAGCAGATTCACAGTCAGGCTGCTGTTTGGCTTTGCTGGAAATAAGAGTGGAAAGCTGGCACCGATATCCAGCCGCCCCAACAAACATTGCATTCATATGCAGAGCTACGGAGCAAATGATATGTCAGTTGTTCATCTGGAGAACAGGTTTCACCAGCCTGGATTAAATGATTACGTTGCCGCAGCATGTGCTTCTTGCTGCTTTTGGAGATAAAGGAAGTCAGGCAAAAGTACTGCCGAGAGAGGCCTGACCCTGCAACCCAGCTCCCAGCACCTTTACGCTTGCAGAAGGTTCGAACCCACACGGAGCACGGGGGATGCAGCTCGGGTGCGTTTGAAAAGCAGCATTTTGGTGCTGATGCGCTGAAATCACTAATGCAAGAAAACACCTCGTTTGAGCACAGGAGGTGTATCCTTTGCCTCACATTAGTGCCTCCAGATGTGCACCAGACTGGCTGTATTTCTGAGCCTTCTGCTCCTCGTTCCCACAAAGCTGAAGGCAGGGTGAGTGCACTTGGAGGTCTAACAACACATGTGCAGCAGCGACAGGCTCCACCAAAGCCTGCGTCCTGCCTTCACAAAACCCCCGTTGAGTGACTCCCTTAGGATGTAATTGCAATCGACTTCATTCCAGGCCATGAGCATATGTCTGGCTACGGACATTACTGTGAGCACACAAGGAAAAAAAAAAAAAAAGAAGAAAAAAAAAAGAAACATAAAGGAGAAAGTGCAAAACAACACTTGCAATCCAAGCCCAGTTAGGATAAGGGGTGTTTTCCTCTATAGGAAAAGGTTTACTTCCCTACCTTGCTACCTTTGGTCAGCTTCCCTGCATTAGTCTTTTGCAAGTCAGAAAAGCAAGGCTGACACCAGCTTAGCAGACTCAAAACCACAATATTGCACTGAACCCACGGCCCCCAGCAGCACCCCCCGAAACCCTCCAGAGCCCACGTGGGCTAAAAGCCATTGCCCAAAGAGCCAACACAGTGACTTCAGGACTCTCACAGACCTCGGGGGGCCCCAAGCCCTTGCACTGGGAGCCCACAGCATCTTTCTCCACTCTGTGGCCTTTGGCAGGTCACCAGAGCTTGCCCCCTGGCCCCATCTCTCAGGGGACAATGTATCTGCAGCGGGGGTGGTGAAGGGCACAGGGATGCAGCCACAGCACACCGTGGGCAGCAGGAGCCAGAGCCACCACCCTCTGCCCCCAGTGTGTTTCGCAAGATGAACGGTAGCAGTAGCACTATCGCGTATGTACTTTTGTATTTGCTTTCTTTTTTTTTTTTTTTTTTTTCATTCCAGAATGAGCAAACCCACGCATCGGTCCATAGCTCACCTTCGGGAGCTGTACAAACACTGCTCTGGGGAAGCTTCTTACAAATAGCCGGCAGTGAGCACCCAGCACCCAATGCTCCAGCCCAAGCAGTTGCAGATGGCAAACCTCTAAGCTATCCAAAGTAAGGTCTCGTCAATGGGAAGTGTCAGGCAGGCCTAAGCAACACTGAACTGCCCTCCCCACATCAAGTGGCCATGAAAAAACATAGGATTTGTCCAGCTGGATGGCTCCCAGTCAGGCATTTACATTTGTGACTCGTGGACGAGTCTTCAAAAATACATCCCAGTGCACGTACAGATATACTCGAAGATACACTTACACCCCCCAAGCACATGTCCTAGGATAGGAGGTGGGTTCAAGCAAGTGACTCAGCCTCCTGGTTACAGGAACAAAATTAGCAGCCACTCATAAACGTCTTATGTCTTAGACGGGGCTAGATGGCACTGTAAGTTAGTTAATGTGCAAGCCCTTTGCCTCAGGAGATTTCACTTTGGCATTATGATCAGTGGAAAATCAGGAAAGCTGGTGCTCCCTAGGGTATATTTTCCAGAGCTGGGCTAGTAATTCACACTGACAGCCCGATTCAACACATTTTCTAGGTACCTAGTTAGGAGCTGTGTCCAATAATTTAGTCATTCTCTGGAATTTACTGATTTTATTTTTTTGAGCAAATAATTCTTGGCTTGCAAGGATTTAAACATATGTTTTCCCCCAATCCTTGGCCTAGATTTTCCCTGCTTTAATTTATCCCATTTCTCCTCATTAACCCCTGCCCCCCACCCCCGTTGTTCCCATGCTGGATCCCTCTACCTCTCCCAGGAGAACAGTGATGAAATGACATTCGCCTCCCAGACCTCCTGGCACAACACCCCTTCTCTTCGGGATCAGCTCGGTGAGGCAGAAAGCCCTCTGGCCCCGAGCCCCTGAATCACTTAAGGATGCACAGCTGAAACAGAGCAAGGAAAAGCAGTGGAGGGAGGTGAGGACCAGGCTTGCAGCGCAGGCACCTGGCTGTATTCAGGTCAGAGCATTCAGGTCCCACAGCCTCAGGCCTCTGCCTGAGCTGGTTAGGAGGTGAACGAGTAAAGATCTGCCCTGATCTCACACCCAGACCTTCCAGAGCCTCTGCGCTCAGGTGAGCACACCGCGGCTAATGGCACCGTGCCACTGCGAGGGAATGGCATCCACAGGTCTGGGGGGAAGCAGGGGGACGTGCTGTCCTGGTGCAGCACATCTGGAAGATGGCCACCTCTTTAACAGAGACCGTATCCATCGCATCTAATACTTAGATGAGTATCTCCCGTCATTTAACAAGGGGAGCAGCCCTCTGAAAAAAAAATTAAAACTTTCCCCAGCAGAGAATCCCATCAGCTTCCTGACAGCCTAGGTCATCCGTGCCTGTGAATCTGCCTCCCCGTTCCTCAAGTAACAGATTAGTCACGTACATTTGCAATGGCAGCGGTTCTGCCAAATAGCTGAGGAGCGGGGCAGGAGGAGGAGAATGGCAGCATGACAAGAACAGGCAGAGGAGGGGAGAGGAGAAATGAAATGTTTCTTCCTCTTCTCCCATGCCCCTTTGGTTTTCAACAGCGTTTGCATGCACAAGCTGCAGAACAGCTGCATCACGTGCTGGAGGTGAAACCCAGGCGTTATCTAGCCGAGAGACTTGGACAACCTCGCCTCTCCTCTTTGGCCCCTAGCCTGGCAGGAGCATCGCCCAGCAGCCAGAACCCTGACAGCTCCCCTGAGGCTGGGACCAAAAGCCTCCCTAAATACGTATGATATTTGGCAGCTGGGAAAACCTCTCGCTTGAGCTCCCATCTTCCGAGTGACTGACAAATGCCAGACCCAGGCAGGGCTGACAAAGGCGCAGGGCTGCAAAGTGTCCCGCTCAGAGGTGAGTCACTCAGAGCACAAAACAAACAGGCAAAAAGGTCCCCAGAAATCCAGCTCCTGATTAATACAGGACTTATTGCAAACAGTTACTTCCTTCTTCCAATAACATGCATGAAAAAAAATCACCATCGTCGTTAGAGCAGCAGCGCGTGGAGCCTGTAAGCAGGTCAGACTGCTCCTCCGTGCTGTCCACTCTTGTGTCAAACTGTCCCTGTCCCCACACGCTTCCAGCTACAAGTGCCCGGGTAGATAACAAAGAGGGAGATTCAAAGCAAGAGCACCTGAGTGCTCCAGTAACAGGAAAGAAAAAAAAAAGCAGGCTGTTTCGGGTCATCTGATGTGTGCACACATTCCCAGACGCTCAGTCTGTCCCTTGTAGCTCAGGGAAATGCTAAATGGGCAGCATGGCCTGGAGAAACTGCAAAGAGGGGGAAAGCAGATGAGCAGGTTTTCAAGACAAGCATTGCTACTGCAGTAAGAGATAGGGACACATATAGGCGCTCCCTGTGCTAATGAATAACAGCTACAAAACTCTCGGTAACCTCAGTAAAACATGTTGGTTCTGCCAGTACATCCATCTTATAAAGCTATCTGTCACATGTTAGCACTTCAGCTGTCCCAGAGAAAGACATAAAACACGACAGCGTGGTTGGTCACAGTATCCCATATGCCAGCCAAGGGGAGTCACGATCTCAAAGGACACATCCTCGACATAAAATTTATGCTTCCCTCCTGTATCCTCCACCTTATGGGGCAGCTGAAAAAGGAGGATAAAACACAAGCATCACTTCCAAGACAGGAACCTCACCGTAACATGAAATACCAAAGAAAACCTCAGAAAATTTCTATTTTCCTTCCTAAGAACAAGCGGGCATGGGGCTAGGTGTGAGCATCCAGTCTGGTGCATTTACCTGCAGTCCAGGGCAAGCCCAGCCCCGTTCACTGGTGGCAATGGGAAGCACCAGGGCCCTTGTCCTTTCACCATCCCACTTCCCGGAGGGGAATTCAGGGTACAAGTGGCCTGATGCTTGTGAGAGACGTCCTGTCCCATGCACTGCCAGGCTTCCCCACAACCCCTTCTAAAGAGTGTCCCATTTCAGAAACAGCATTGGGGCGGAGCGGGAGGCACATACACCGGAGCTCTGATATCTGGCACTGCACCAGGATATAGATTACACTAGCCAATCATTTTAATTGCTGTCCAACAGTAATAACGTATCTATGCAATTTCCTCTAAAACATGCATAACGCTATGGTCTGTTTATAATGCTAATTGGGGCGGTCTGGAACCAAACAGCCACCCTGGGTATCAAAGATGTGTATTTGAGGGGAATTTTTTTGATTGGCTGTTTCCAGAACCACACTGCAATACTGTTTTGCTTAGGTTTTCACTTCAACAGATATATATTTTTGTTGGTTTACTTTTCAATCTCATGTATTTGTCAGACAGAAAAAAAAACGCAGAGCAGTAACTGACACTACACGTATTTACTGTGCGACATGGGGTTATTCTTCCAGGGCACCCGTGTCTTGTTCCTGTCCTGTGTATTTATTTTTGTACTCCTCTGAGGACTTGGATGCTCAGGAAGGATGATGCTCTTAGAATTACTGGACCTAAGTAGTTGGAGGTATATAAATGAGCAGTACGCTGAGAGCTGAGGGGAGCTGATGGCTTTACTAGGTCATCAGCTAACCCACACAGCCGGGAGCGCAGGGTGCCAGTGGAGGAGATAAGCCAGCTCCAAGACAGACCCCAGCATGCCTCCGTGGGAGTTTTGTGCTCCACAGAAGCACTTTCCTCTTCCTTAAGGAAGATGGGACATCAGAGAGAGCTCCTCCCCCTCCTCCACACCATTAACACCTATGTTAGTGCATGTGCTGGGAGGGACGTGTTGGGTAGGCAGAAGCTATTACCTGTCACGTACTGAGCAAAACCACAGGTAAAAAGATGGTGCAGCCTCTGCCCTGGCTGCATCCATCCCACATGTTAATGAACAATAAAAACAGAGCACTGAAAAATAAACCCCCACTGCTTCAAAAAGCCCCCAGGAGAGTATCTTCAATGGTATAATTTTTTTCCCCTGCTTCTTTCTGATCTTTTTTTACTGTTGAAGTTGACATCTTTTCCTCTTGCTGAACCAGCATTTCCTGACAGCAAACCATTGTCAGAAATTTTCCATCCAGCTCTCAAGTGGATTTCAACACTCGGTGCTTGTGCATGCTCATGAGAAGAGGTTAATGTCAATCTCAGAAAATGATTTACAGGATGTGCAAAAGGGTACCACCAGCGAGGAGCTGCGCCTTCCTTTGGAGAAGTTCAGATACTAGCTGGTCTCTTTGCCTCAAAACGAGGGTCAGATCTCCTCAGCTCACTCACATCTGTAATGGTGATCTTCCTTCACGTGTTTACTGCCCAACTGACCTGTCACTTGGAAAAACCCCTCCCACAGGGAACACTGCCTTTTGTGATACGGCACAT
Organism: Falco rusticolus; assembly: GCF_015220075.1. Taxonomy (NCBI): domain Eukaryota; kingdom Metazoa; phylum Chordata; class Aves; order Falconiformes; family Falconidae; genus Falco; species Falco rusticolus. Next base: position 93,356,528 of record NC_051189.1, read on the forward strand.
CCCCTTTCAAACGCCCTGGGGACATTCTGATGGTTTTAAAACCAAACATCTCAGAGGAGAGCATTGCTCTCCCAATAAACAGCAGTACAGACAGGCCTCAGAAACTAAACAAGCAAGGCAGGAGTTTGTGGGAGGAGATGGTAATAAATGCAATAGCCAGCTTCATAATCACAGCCCCTGGCGCCTGATAACCATCACCTTGCCACAGCTGCCTTGCGCATGGTGGCGATGGGATGGCTCTCCACATTTGGAGGACTTTCCCGGTGAAATCTTTCCAGGGATGAACATGAACTGAAGTGTAAGCACACCCAAGTAACTTTTAAAGAAGTTGGAAAAGAAAAAACTGCACCATCAGAGAGCCATCAGGCATGAGGCAGCCCGGGAACAGCAGCCCCCAGTCTGCAGCGGTGGCACCCCAGCAGCTCTGGCAGCCAAAGCTTTTTGGGGAGCAAGGAGGGACACGGTGAAAACCAGCCTGCACCCATTCAGAATTTCTGCCTGCAGGGCACTCAAGCCAAAGCTGCCTTAATATGCTTTTAAAGGCAGGCAAATGACAAGCAAGGCATCTTTCCCTTCAAAGCCCAGCATTCCTCCTCCACTGAGACATCTATAACTGCTATCATCAGCTTAAGGGGCAATATCTTCACCAGCAGGCGAAGCTGGTTTATGAGGTTATGAGGGGGAGGAGGAAGACTTAACCCAAATTCATCAACCCACCCATTGTTGTCGGCCAGCAGCTCTGAGACACTGGTGGGGAGGCGGGGTGGGGGGCGGCCGCAGCATCCCAGCAGCACGTCCAGGGCAGGGTGCCTTTTCTAATGTTCTAAAGGACACAGCTGATTCATCGCCCGCTGCAGCATTACGGGCGGTTTCGGCTGCAGAGGCCTGACCTGTTTGGCAGCAGCCAGCCGGCATCAGCTGCCTCCTGGAAAAGGGAAAGAAAAAATAAAAAGCTTTGAAATGACAGAGCGAGCAGAGGAATGGGGAGGGGGGGTGGGGGTGAAGGGGGAGGCGGGGGGAAGAGGTGGGTTTGCAGTCTCTGGTTGGGTAACAGGCTAATTCCCCCCTGCTCCCTGCCCGCAACTCCATCTAATTACCCTGTTTCCTCTGAGCTGATTGGAAAGTGGCCTTGTGTCTGGAAAAGGCCGTAAGCATCTTACATGCATCTGTTCCACCTAATCCCTAATAACTAGCGCCTGTGTGTTCAGGGAGAGGAGGAGGTGGGGGAGGACGAGCGGGGAAGGGCCGGGAAGGTTTTTCCCATGTGTGCTGCAATGTGGCGGTGGGCAGGGCTGCCCTGCCACCCGGGCTGGTGGCTTTCGGGGAACTAACGCTGTTCCTCTTCTGCCCGTTTCACAATCTGGAGGCCCTTTCCTCCTTCCCCTTGTGAGAAAGAAAAAAATGTATTAAAAAAAAAAAAAATGGAGAGAGGGCCAGGGGTGGGGAGAAGGACACGTTTTGCTGAGCCTCGCTGCAGTTCGGATCTGTTTAAGCCACTCATTTTCCCCTTGCCCTAATCCTGCATTATCCTTTAGGAATGACGTTCAATTCCTGAAGGGGGGTGGGAAGTGCTCTCCAGGGCCCTGCATGGTTTGCCCAGGAATTTGGATTGCACTTTTTATGTGCAGCTCTGGGAAGGGGCAGAGGGACAATTATGCAGCCATTTAGTAGCAAGGCAGGCACATTTTCAGCAATCTCTTCCTAGCGGGAGCTAATTCAGCACGAGGAGAACATGGGGATAAACAGCTCGATTTGCCAGTAAAAGGATTGTCACATCTGGAATTTACACAAGTTACGAGGAGCAAGGAGCCACTATTTTGTTTTCGCTCGCACTGCATCGTAAAACATGTTAGCACTTTGAAAGTGTTGCGAAGCAGACGCACAACGTCTTGCCCAGCCCCGCCATGCCCTCACCCTCCCCTGCCATCCACGGGGGATGCCGGGTTCAGCCCTACGTCTTGCTCAACGCCCTCAACTTTGCTCCAGCCCCTGGGAAAGGAGGCTTTTGGCCTCCAGCACAACCAGCTGGCAGTACCACATCACATCTCCATGTGACAGCCCCAGGGGGCTTCCAACATCGCAGGGGACACCAGCCTCCCCCCAAATCTCAACCCACATGGAGGAGGACTCAGTCGCTGATCACTTTAAATTGATTTCAAAAAGGTTGGCTGCGCCTTTGTGGGTTGTTTATTTCCAAGCACTTTCCACACTTATCCAGACAGTTTTCTGCTGTTTTGCTTTGGGATTTTTGCAGTTGCAAGCTGTGAGCACTCCTCCTGCAAGAGCCTCCTCGCTCATCCCTCAGCCCGCTAACGACGGCAGAGGTGGTGATGTGTCCCATGGGCTGAGCCGCACCTGGCTCCTATAGGAAGCCCTTGTGCTCACCAAGACACTGGGTAGCATCCTGTGAAAGAGCAGTGGGGTATGGGCATCCACAGGCTGGATCCATCCTGCCCAGTAGCGGTGGAAATAAAAAATTAAGGGGAAGAAACCTGAAGTCAATGGCGTTAGACATTCCTAATGACATTAGCTGAGATTTTCACCTTTGGTGCTTCACACCTGCACACAGTCCTTAAGGATGAGCAAGGCAAAACCCAACAGCCCATCCTTTCCAATTTGTTTTTTCCCTCATTTTGTGCTGCTGAGCAGGGGTTACCCAAGAAACTTGCTGCCAACTGACTTTCATGAAGGACCAAGCCAGCCTGGGTGGGAAAACAACTATGAGGACAAAAGTCATCTCTCAGCCCACTGTGCCAGTTGCAAAACATTTTGCAGAGGTAAAGGCCTGCAGGTTACTGTGTGGAAACCTGGCTGTGATTTATACCTCCTCATCATCCTCCCACCAAGGGATGAAGGGCTGCCTCAGGGAGGCTCACGTCACCCTGCAGAGGACCGGCTGCATCACTGCTTGCTTTCCTGCCTGTCGGCAGGGCGGAAACCTGGCTCTGGTGAGTCATCTGCCTAGCCCATCCAGCACCGGATCCACTGCCCAGAGTCCTGCCATTGCTTACACGTGCCTGTCAGGGAGCAAAACTCATGCCAGGGAGAGCTCCTCCACAGGGGGATGCACAGCACCAGCCCTGCAAGGGCAATGACAGGGACAGTCAGCCACCTTCTGCTTGAGCTCTCGTGACCAGCTGGAAAAGTGAAGTGAAAGAGCACGATGGGAAGCTGCAAGGTCGCACTTTGCTTGTAAGGCTGTTCTCCCTGTTCATGGGCTTTTTTTTTTTTTCCCATTTTATCATAGAATGTTATTTTTTATTTTCTCATCAAGATAACACTTTGTTTTCTTGATGAGAAAGACGCACCAGTTGAACTTCGGCTTTACTGGTTTGATGCAGAAGGCATCCTACATCACTCTAACTAAAATCTAAAGCCCCTCAAGGTAACTTGGTACAACTTTTCCATGAGCGCTGGTTCCTGCCACTTTAAGATTAGCAGCTGAAAGAAAAGAGAATAAAAATGTATCTTCAAAACTTCCATCTTTAGGTACCAGATAAGTGGCATAAACGCTCAAAGTAGTGTGCCCAGAACCACTGGCAGTTTTCTGTTAATTCAGCCTGAAGTGTGGTGCAAACGGAGGCTGCCTTCCTCCCAAGCTGCAGAGATCGCTTTGGTGAGGGATGCTCAAGGCTCCTGAAAGTCAGGCCCTACATAACCCTCTCAGAGCCCGCTTAGACCCTTTCTTTTCCCTCATTCTTAAAAGAGCAAAAATAAACCCTGAAGCCTGAGCACCTAAGCTGCAGAAGCGTGCCTGAAACAGGCAGGCCACTGAAAATGCAGGGTTTTTTCCGCCTCTGCCTGCTTTGGTTTGGCAGCGCCAGGTGGTCGCTTTGTGTGCACCTGGCTCCCAAGGCTGACCACATTCGGGCTGCCACCACGTGTGTCCCAGTAGCATGGACTTGCCTGAATGTGCAAGGGTTGGGATGGAATGTAAACAGTAACAAGCAGATGGTGTTTCGGCAAGAAAACATCCAGTTGATTACATCCAAATTTACAGCCAGAGGTTGTGCTTACAATTACAGCTGCAGCTCACTCTCTCCTCCTCGGTATCCCACCAGCTCCAGGTAGGAAGAGACCAGCTGTGCCCCAGTGGCTCCAGCCCTCTGAACGCCTTTTCCACAGCCTGCTCATTGCACACTCAGGGGAAAAAAATAAAACAACCCAAGCTGTTCCTCAAAAGACGCACTGGCATGAACCCTGCCCTCAGCTACATCTCTGAATGACGGAGCTGCAGAGGCGTAGGGAGGAAGGAAGTTTGACTTGAACAGATCTCCTCTATTAAAGAGTCAGTGCAGGAGGACTTGCTGTAGTAACGAAGTAGAAGAAGTAACAAAGACAAGCTAGGTATCCAAACATTTCTGAACACCTGGGTTTTCCCAGATGGTTAAAACTTACCTAGCATTTACTTGCAGAGCTGGGAAGAGACCATGGAGGTATGGCCATCTAATCTTCCCACAAGTTAGTGCCTATAGCAAGAGCAAGTGACCACAGTGCAGGAGCCGTGTCTCCTGTTGCCATGCTCTAACCAGAGATCTGCAATCAGTCCCTTGATATCTTGTGTTCTTTGAGATCCTTTTCAAATCCTTTATAAGGGCGTTTAAAAGACCAGAAGTCTGCATGACGAATTCCACACGCTGCATACACAGACATGTGATGGTTTTAAAAACTGTAAAGGAATAAATTCTCTGTATCCTGATTCATGCTCTGCATATGGCACGATGCTCCCAGCCTAGATGTATGAAATCAAACAATCGCTATGTTGTATTATAGGGCTTAGCATGAAGCGGCCCTCTGTTTCTACTCTGCTTTCACTGGGGTCCTATCTTCCCAGGATGAAACCTTCATAAATTTTCAATTTGGGGATATCGAGCAGATTTATTCTGACGTTCCTCTGGGGAAAGTCTGCAGCTTCCAAAAGATGGGCCAGGGATGCAGCATCAGCACAGTCACAGCCCACTGAAGGGCATTCGTTATCACCCATCCCAACTGAGCTGATTAATCCTCGATAGCAATGGCTTATTTTAATTGTCTGAACTCTGTTAAGGCAGGACTGAATCCCCTTAACTCCTTTAATTCTAGGAGCTGGATTTTCAACTCCCTTTATGTTTGGGTTTTTTTTTTTCCTTTCAGTCTTGCACTCGCTTTGCATGGTCATATCCCTTGGGAAAACCCGTATCTGCAAGTCCCTGTCTTGGTCAGGGGAAAAGCTGATCTGACTTGGAAGATGGCCCTAATTTGAAGGTGTCCCTCCAGATGTGCTTTCCAACCGAAATGTCTCTGAGATGAAGGCATTATACTGCTTGAACAGGGATAAGCACAGGGGAAGCTGCCTGAAGCTGGGCTGACCCAGAGGATGGCTGGGGCACTAGGCTCCCGGGGAGCTTTGAGATGCCTGGCTGGGGGGCTGTCACCTGGCCAGAGACAGCCAGTCTCTCCTTCGGGGCTGCTGATACTCAGAAACAGGTTAAAAAAATTAATGCCACACCAACCAGCTTCAGGACTGAGTGACCACTCAGTCGAATCTCAGCTGAGCGACCTTGCCCAGGGCTAGGCGGCAAGGGAACTGGCAGGAGCACAAACGGTGCCTCCGTGCTCCCCATTCCCAGATCTCTTCTTTAGCTGCAGGCTCTCTGGTAAAAACTTAACTGCTGCAACTTTATATAACCATTATGTCACCATTAAATTTCAGAAAGCACCTGCAAAATCCAGTTAATTTACCGCACCAAAAAAAAAAAAAAAAGGTATTTCAGATGAGAAGATAAAACAATGGCATTATTTTCAAGGGTGAAGCCTCTACAGTTTATATTTAAATATAAATCCCTATTTAAGCTATTAACCAAACTCTAATGCAAAATCCTTGAGAACTTTACTTAATATTCCGTAATGCGAAAATCTAAATGAGAAATTTCCAAAGCAGATAACAAACTGCTTTTACAAATAGCAGAAGGTATTTCACCCACACCACAAACGTTATAGGCAATCCAACCGAGGGGCTGAGCAGACACAAACGATACACAGTGCAATTTCCATATGAACTGGTGTAAATCAGAAAGAATTCAACTGGTCATTAAGCGTCACAGAGATCTAGGTTTTTGCTCTGGCTGTAGCTTATTCAACTATGGCTTTATGTTTAAATGTTTTTACAGTGTCTTTCACACTGGGGCTTGGGGGCTCCCAGGCAGCCAGTGATGCCCTTAGATAAAAGACCAGTTTCAGGGCTATTTGACTTTTCATCCTTACTTCTTACTGCCTTGCTTTTGTGGGTTTAAAGCATAATCTTTTGACTAATTAAATACATATGAATATTCTGTTGCCTGCACAACGAATATATAATTAGACTCAGGAGAAAGATTATGGGCTCTCTGGCTGATACTAACACTTCAACATAAAGGTACCCCAGACACCACTAAACGTAACCTATGAGCTTCTGCTAATAACACACTGCCTCTGATCTCCAGAGGATTATTTTACTCTGGAGCTTTTAGAGGAGCCGTATACTGAAAGGGGCCTGAAACAGATACCCTGTAATTTATGTCCCTGCTTAGTGCCTCGGTGAGGAAAGGCGGCCTTTGCTCCAAATTGTAAGGGTTTCTTTCCTTCTCTTTTTTTTGGGTCTGAAGTTAACGCACGTGATCTTCAGGGAGCAGGAGGCTGTAAGGAACCTCTGGGTGGTTTCAGGGAAGAAAGCGTATTTTGCTGCCCAAGCTCCATCCTTTTTTTTTTCATGTCCAGGACCACTTTTCCCCTTAGAAACCCAGAGAAACCTCTTAAATAAATTGTGTTAGGCAGGGCCCTTTCTCTCTGCTCCAAAACTGAAGAAGTGTGTCTGCTGCTTTATCCTCACCAAGCACATACTTTGTAAGCAGTGGTACCTCCCAGTGCTATTATTTGCTATACCTCATAAATATCGGAGTCCTTTTTCTTTGCTCTGCACTTTCCCACTTGGCACTTTTCCCATCACTTTTAGGTTGCTGGGGTTTGTTTTTGTTGTTGTTTTTTACCCTCCCAGCCACCACATGATAATGCCTTTTCCCCCTCCCTCTGTGGTTAGACCAGTTCAGACAACTAGATAAATATTGTGGGGAAGTGACCCTTAAATATCAGGTTTGCCTGTATTTTTTCACAGAGGTCTTTATTTCTTTAAATTGTAGGTGGTCTCCTTAAGACAGCAGGGAGACAAGCCTGATGTAGCAAAAGCGAGGGGGAAAAGAAGCAGCAGAAAAATCCCCTCAGGATGTTTCCTGTGGTAAAACAGAGTAAGGAATATCTGAGGAACAGTAAGAAATATTTCAGGGCAGCTCCAGACAAATTCAAATCCAAATCTTCTGTGAGGTTCAGTGAACTCTGCAAATTGCGCGTTTCCTCCAAAACCCCAAACCAGGCAACTTGAACCTGATTCTGAAGCGAGTAGTAGGGATGCTGGCATTCCTGTACCCCTTGGCAGTTGTGAAGAAGATTGGGTGGGGTTTTTTTAAGATGTCTGTTTTTTCAGAGCAAAGTTTGCTTAAAAAACAGTGGGCTAGTTACTGAAAATCGGCCTCCGACTACTGTCAGCCAGATTTAGACAAGGAGGGGAAAAAAGCTTCTTCACTAGAAGTCTGGTCTCAATGTAAGTGATCTGCAAATTTCTTCTCATCTTAAAAAGAAAATGATACCTGGGCAGGCCAAGAGATGACAACAGACATGCAGCCTCGATGTTGTCAATACCTGTGACATTGCTAGCATTAACTGCAAGTTAACACAGCAAATCACAGGGTAACATTGCAGTTTGGTCACGTTTCCACAGGGTCTAACTCCTTAAACAACTTCCTTCAGCAGGAGACTGGCTTGCTTTATTTTTTATTGTTTACACTGTCAATAAAACATGTCCTCTGCTGGCACTGAGGAGAACTGTACCAGAGAAGACGTTGGACCTACGTCAGTGTTCTTCACCTCTGGATTTCATCACACATTAACATGCTTCAATGCAATTGCTTTACTTTACCCTTTGCTCAACACAAAGAGGTACCTGGACCTCAGAGTTTTATATCTGTGCCTAAACTTCAAGGCTGACACACCTGAACATCAGGAATGAAGCACGGATCTCCTTTACAGCCCCACAAGCAGGCAACTTGCAAACTTTGGGGATGAAGCAGGTACTGTGCTAAAGAGCGCTGTGTGTTGGTACCAGTTTATGCCGACCAGCTCAAAGTAAAGCTGCTCCCGTCCCAGGGCCACAGGTAGCCAGGTCAGCCTCAGCAGTGCTCCATGCCACCCCCGGCGCTCTGCTTGCAAAGGCTTTGTCGGTTGCAGGTACCTGACATAAGCAGGCATCTGCTGGGACCCTACATTCACTTTTCTCAAAGCCCTTCCCTTTTGGGAAGGAAAACCCAAAGTATCTGCCTACTCACATGGAAACGTACCACACATCTCAATCAGAGATGCTGGGGCAGATTGCTAAACTTAATTACCAGTTCCAAGGGCTGAGGCTGTGAATGACAGGTCAGTTCATGCAGTGAGCTAGCAAAGATTGCTGATAAATGCTTTCTAATTGAAAGGATGATAAAACACCTATTAGTCACTGAGGAGCTTGAAGAATGAGTTAGTCTCGGGGTTTTTTTTACTCTACGAAAATCAAGAAGTGCTAATCTCATCAGCACTCTGCCGTCATTTCCTACCAGCCTAGTCACTCAAAAGGTTCAGGAAGGATCGTGGCATTTCAGGGGGGTGACCAGTCACTGCTCCCTCACTCCTATTAAGGAGATGAACAGAAATAAGCATCAGCAGTGTAGATTAAGTCTATTGTACTCTGGAGAACATCGGACATTTTTGTGAGTTAGGAAAGCATGAACAAAAATAACCTCTCGCACCCAGCTCCTTTGGTAAACTGGCTGTATTAACGATGTGACGTATCCTTCGCACAGCACCTTTTAGCCAGAAACGTATGGTGGAGGCTAGTGGGCGTTAGGAGTCCAGGTACTTAAGGCCAACCTCCAGCAGTACCAATGATCTGGGTACAAGCAGTTTGAAACTCAAAGCCTGGACTTTGCACTAGAGAAGCCACTACATAGGCACGCGTACCTGTTTTTCACTAAGGCATTAGGACAGTCGCTGTGGGAGTAGGACACAGCAGCCATACAGGATGAGAAATGCTCTTAAATTGCCACAGCAGGAAAAGCCGCCAGAGCTGCCCTGCAAAAGCCCTGTGCGTAGATGTAACCCAAAAGTTACCTTCTGCACCATTCAGTGACACAACACTCACTGCTGGGAAGGCACGAAAACAGCCACCACCCATTTTAGCAGGAACATCTTCTGCCTTGTTTCCACGCTGTGCAACCCTGGATGAAATTTTTCAGCTCTCTGTTTCTCTTTCCTTTCCTGCACTTTTGCCGGTCTTTTTAGATCACGAGATGCTCAGAGGGAGACTGCCTTTCATAGTATGTTTGCCCTGAGCACAATGGGTTACAGCCCTTGCTTAAGCCTCTTGGTACTGCTGCCATATAAATAATAATTGATGACACTTACACACACCGCGCTGCTGAAATGTAGCCACACTAGAGTTAATGTTGGGACGTGGCCAAGTGACACAAGCCACAGAGCACGTATAAAGTGAAGTTTTGCCAAAGACAGAAAGTCAAGCTATTTTTACATCCTTGCCATTTTTACATCCTTAAGAAGCAGACATCACCTTGTGTATTAGGATGTGCCTTACTTTCCCCTTGCTCTCCTGCCAACACCCAGACAGAGCTCTCACTACATGGTATTTAGTATCTACATTGTGAAGCCCAAGGTTTTCCAGGAGGTTGTTGCACTCCTGAAATTGTGCTTTACATGTTGAACTAGTGACAGGTTTACTGTGTCTACATCAAAAAATGTATAGATTCTTTACACAAAGAAGAGCATTTTCCATGGAAATGAGTGTGCCCAGCTGGCACATCTGACTAGAAACTGGCATGAGAGGAGAGAGAAAATAGTTGTACTAACCAGTGTGTGAAAGTAGTCCAATGAAGGCATGAGTAGTGGTGCTTGTATTTATGGATTCAAACAGAAGCTTGTAAAACTGTAAGACCCTGTTCTTTTAATTTCAGGTCCCCAAACTCTTGAAAGTCCAGATCACTCTTGGTCAGCTTGTTCTTGTTGTACCAGATACGGTTTGCTTCAAGCCAAAAGCCTTAGCCTACGGACAGACGTCCTTCCTCGTAGTGAGATGTACAGGTAGATATTTTGACTGAAGTGCACGAGGCAAAGCAGACCAGCAGCTCTGCCAGTAAATCTTAGAGATGCAACCTGCAGAGAAGGGACAGTGATAAGCAACTGTGGGCAAAAACTTCTTCCAGCAGGTGGGTCCAGATTGGTGTAATATTGTAGTGTCTACAATATTTTAAACAAGGAGTCTCGTTTAGTGCCTGGCCACGAAGAAGGTCATCTCATGGCAGTCGCTTTACAGCACACGTGTCTCAGATCTGCTCTCCATACACTCTCCACATGTCATAATTATGTACCAAATATAGGCAGATGCTACTTATTTATTTATTTTTTTAATTTATGTGGTCTCTAAGAGTACTAGCCCTGTTGTGCAGGTACCTATGCTGGTATAAAACTAGTTTTTTACTGACAAAGTATGTCATCTTTCTAACTTGGGGATAGGTTGTGCCACTCTACATCCATATAAACTACTACACTCCCATTCTCACAGCAAGATTTTCTACCAGGTATTTGGAAAAGTACATCTGCTGAAGCAGGCCAGTCCGCAGTTGTGGTGGTTACACAGAACTCCAACAAACATCCCAATGAAGGCTCCCTAGCCATTTTCACACGTACTCTGGAACAAAGGACACATATCTCAGTGAAGGAGATGCTTTTCTCCCTCCCTCCACATTCTCATCATCCGTGAACATCTTTCAGATCAAAGATTGCTGTTTGATCCCAGGAAAAGGGTCACAGTGACTGCAGTGCTTACGCAGTTGCTCCAACAACTGTTCACAGGGCTGCACTGCAAATCAGATCAGACAACTGATCTTTCTTTTTTTTTTTAAATAAAAATATCTTTAATTTTTCAGGGTGGGTTTTTTTTTTCTTAAAACCCTTTCTCAAGCCAGCTGCAGCTGCACCTCCATCTCATCAAGCTGCAGCCTGAATTAGCATCCATTCAAATGAATAAGACAGATATCCCAAGTTTTATGTTTCATGCTTATTGCAAAGCTGAGCAGATGTGAAGCATGTTTACAAATGCAGAGACATTTTGGGAGTTGCCCTGTTTGATGTCTGGACTTGTTTTGTACACACTCCTTATATTGCTGCAAGTTTTTGGAGGAGGATCCTTCCACTGTGACTTTACTAAATGAAGTAAAATGAAGCCTCCTTCTGTTTAAGTGAAAGGGAACTTGGCTTAAAGCTTTTTCTTTTTTTTTTTTTTTTTTCAGTTGCAAGATAGCTCTTTAGCTTATATCTTACTGTGTCATCAGTAATTAGGCATGTACAGGAAATCAATCTCAACAGGGATGGAAGATTCAAAACCTGCCAGTAAGCATTAGATAACAATTCTTTTTAAACACAAGCGCTTCAAAATGATGCTTATTAGTGAAATACAGTGTCTGCGTCCAACTCCTAGATAACCTAACAATGATTAATTTTGTTCAAAAGAATAAACCTGAACTATTTTGGTGACCATAGGAATACAGACCACTAAGATAAAGCCTGGCCAGAGTTCCTCTAGGCTGAGAGGTATGAATAGGCAGCCTGACAAATGCTAGGAGGGATGCCAATGTAAAAAAACCCAACACCCCCTAACAGAAATTTAGGCCTGGAAAATGCATGTCAGTGTGTAAGGAACTCTGTTCCTGGTAGCCTGGAGATTCAGGATGTCCTTACCAGGTACAAACCACAAGGACCGCTTTCAAGGCATTTGTTTCCTCCAACAGTTGTTTGCATCCAGAAGTTTTCTCCAATAGTTACTGTAGCTAAGATTTCCCCCCTAAGCAGACAGGAAAACATGGCAGAGCACAGGTATTTTGTGTTCATATATGTACTTCTATATCTCTAAATGCACAAATGCATACAAACATACAGACACAGAGAAGGTCAAACGTTGAGCTGAAGGGAGGCAGTGTCACTCCTCTGCCTACATGTCTGCACACGTAACATCAGGTTCAAACACTGAGTTGATGTAAATTAGAAATGCTGTGTTTAAGTCAGTAGAGTTAGGCCATTTGATGCTGATCCAAAATATCTGCTTTAAGTATGTAGGCAGGGCATGCCCTCTTAAATCTGAGCAGATCCACTGAGTCAGAGGTAGTTTGCAAAGAATCAAATCTACCCTTTTTTCCTTCCACCTGCTGCCTATTAATCCATAAAATTTGGAAAACAATGAAAATCCATTGCAGTTTGTTATTAGATTTTTTTTAAGTCCTGCAGACTGTTGGAGTTACTTGCAGGAGTTACATTAGCAAAGTTGCTCTAGCAACACCACTCTTGAGATGCAGTCAGCAAACCAAGACTGGAAAAACAAAGAACCTACAAATCAAGCCCACAAGGACACACAGCTTATTTCATTCCTTCTGACAGCAAGGTAGTTTAAGTCCCACTTTCATTTGGGCATGTGTCCTTAGTGATTTTGTAACTGGAAAGGACCTATTAGATATGTTGAATTGGGGTACTGCCAGTAGCTATTGCTTTCAAGACCTTTACGCACTGAGATGGGAAGAATGCACCCATGAAATGGATACTGGACTGTGTGTGTTTGTGCATGTGTGTGTCAGCTTCAGAAGCAAAAAGGCCTGAATGAGTTAGATCTGTAAACTTAGCTCCCTTTGGGAAAACTCCTCCTCCAGAAACCTTCTACTTTTTCAGAAAATACACATTCTTGTTATTCCAGCTCTCCTCATCCTTATATACTTTGTAATTCCAACATGCAGTGAGATCAGTGTTTACACTGGCATAAGGGATTCCTGCAATTACGGCACGAATGAGGAATAAAATACCAAGACTGCCCCACAGATACACAAACTGATCCATAGGAAGGCTTGACATGCTGCTTAACATTCACAAATAACAGTGCACGGGTACCCAGATACATCTTCAGCCTTGCTCATAATAGTTTTCACTTAATGACTTTATTTAGTCAAAATTATTCTGTAAGGTAGAAAGAGGCACTGGAAGAGACATTGAAGTTGAACGGGCACCACAACGCTCTGCCTCTCTGTTTCCATCTTGCATCCATATCCTGTGGTTTCACTTACACCTCCAAGTTGGAAACAGACGGGACTGAAGTGGAAGATGAACCAGCAGCCCCTCCACAGAGGCATTCTGAACGGCAGGGAAAGACGTGGGTGGGATGGAGAGCAGCTTAGAGGATGCATAGCTGACCACTGGTCACTCTGCGCTGCCTGCTGCACCCCTCGACTCCGTGACTTCCAGACTTTTATATTCGCAGTGGTCCATGGAGCCTTTCACCAGCCCTAACTCCCAGCAGCTGTCTGTCTTTATGATTTTAGAGCTACCTGCTTGTTCCACGGGCAGTGAAGGAAGCAGCCAGCTGGCTGGAGCCATAAGGCAAGTCCCTGTTGCCCTCCCATGGAGGAGGATGTGGACTCCCATCCGCGTGCAGAGCTCTCTGGACCAGGAGTTGGAGAAGGGACGAGGTCCTTCGCCAAGTCCAGCCGTAGCAGCAGAGCTCAGCTGGGAGGCGCCTGCAGCCAGCTCCCAAGTTCACCCCTCCGTGGCCAGCAACAGGGATTTCTCAGATGAATGCTCTTGCCTTGGAGCTCGCTCCCCTTGGCAGACACTCAGACCTTGAGTCTAATGACCTTCAGGGCACCATACAAGCCTCATTCATTTTGCTTAACATTCGATTAACTGTTTCTGGGTTTCTTCTATAATTTACTCTGAGACTGAGGCCTCCAGGACAAACAGGAATGAGAAATAAACTTCTTAAATTTTTTGCAAAAGACAGCATGGCAGCAAAATATATACAGTTACTCCATGCAATCTAAAACAAAAAACAACACTGAAATCTATGCAAGAAAACAACCTTAAAATTCATAAACCTAAAAACACTGTCAGGGGTCTGCAAAGAGTTGACTGCCTTGTCTCTCTGGCAAAGAAAACATGCCAGACACAAAGGGAGATATAGCAAAGGGCCAAATGGAAATGCACAAGTAATTTACTTTTTTGTTGTTGTTGTTAAAACACCTGTTATGCTAAGGATGCAATTTTTCTATTTCTTTTCTCTCTGAGCAATTGCTAGAGCTGCTCCAGAGATATTTTGCAATTGTGAATACAAAAGGAGGTGGTTTATCTGGCAGTCAAGCTGTGGTTCCCATGATGAAAGAGTCTGAGGACTCTGGCACTGGTATGCACACACCAGCTACTCGCTCGCGTGATCCTCCGTGCTGTAGCTCACCCATTCTCCCTTTTTTTCCATGTTAGGACTTTGTCCTAAAGTTTCTGAACACCTTGCCCGTGGCTTCAGATCCTCTCCCATCACAAATGAAAGGACTGCATCAAGGAAAGACAGCCTAGCTAAAGGCTCATGCCCTAATTCCTAGAACAAAGTACAGGAGGTGAGAGATTTAAGCGATTTAAGGGATTTTAAAGTGTTCCCTGTAATTTGAAAGTTATTAATCATGTTCCAGCTCTCTAAGTGCCTCCAGCTCCTTCGTAACTCGGTATGTATCTGCAGAACTCCTGGGGTTTCTATGGAGCTGCATAAGGTGAAAAGAAAAGCAAAATACTTACTGAGCGCTTCCCAAAGTACTTCAAAACTAATTGGGTAGATTATGCTGTTGAGGTTTGTTGAGCTTTTCCAATACTCCTGCCAATTTACGTGGACCAAAACAGGGCAGAGCTGGCTTTCAGAGTCAGCAGGGTTGGAGCATGTTGCATTTCCTCAAAGATAACAGAGAGAATCATTTCACACTTTGGCCCGATTTGCAGTAACACTGGAGGTATGTGAATCATGGTGATAAATGTTGCAATGCCCAGCAGACTCCTAATTCAAAGTCTCCTCTTTATGAAGTTTTCCTATCTCTAAGAGAGCATGATGTAGCTCTTGGGTAGGTCCCAGATGGTGGAAACCCAGTTCAGCACAAATCCCACTGAGAACTTTGTGGCCGAAACAAGTCTTCCCAGGCACACAGCACAAACACAGCTCAAACATGCTTATCCTCCACAGGTCAGACCTGGTGAGACCTTGAAAAAGGAAGGCACGAGTACTACACTTTTTGTGCCTCAGCCATAGAAAAGGACAAACTGTTGCATGACTAACTCCTATTAACCCGGCCATTAATGATGCATCCATAGGGCTTTCAGCTCTGCAGATTTTCAGTTTGATCCCTGGTAAGGCAAGATAGCATTTAGCACATATACCGCCTCACTGTTTTGGGGGAGCCAAGCAAAACCCTGCTCCTTCAAAATCTAGATCTGCATCCATACTTTGTAGCTCTTGCTCAGCCCTGCTTTTCATTAGTAGTTTTGAAAAATACCATTACAAGAAGCAGGAAAATCAAAAGTTTCCTACTCTGCATGATGAAGGTCCCACTTGGGAAATCACCTACCCCACTATCCCTGCAAACAAGATGCCAGGCATAAACATTTCACGCTGCTGAAAGTACGTAGAGATCCCTCTGCTGAACCTGCAGTTCCAGACAAAGATAAAAAGGCTTAAATGAAGTGGAGAGGCCAACAATGGACTTCAGCAGCATGAGCAGGCACACTGCTGGGGAGCATAGGGAAGCAGAGGTGGAAATCATTTAGCAAGAGCATGTTGTGGGAATCTGAGTGACTCACAGGACCGACAGCTTTCATTGTTTCCAACCATTAAAAAACGCCCTCGGTCCCCGCACCGCGGTGTGGCTGTATGTATTGGAGGTGTCTCAGGTTCCAAGTGGCAGAGGTGACTGTGGGGCACCTGGGCACCCTTGGGCCTTCTCCCTTCCCCTTTGATTCCCAGGCACAGCGGCAGGACCTGCACAATGCTCTGAAAGGCTGCCAGCATCCCTGCTGCTCTGGGTGGGTCAGCGTGGCCGGGGGACACAGGTGCCCCCACCTGGGGCAGCTCAGGGGTGCGCTGGCAAGGGGATCAGGGCCTGTGGGTTGCTGTGAAGACAACTTTGATCTTCTTCCATCATCTGGAAGAAGTAAGGTGGTGGGAAGGACAGGAAGGGAAGAGGAGATCACAGAGCATGTAAGCACTCAGGGGTATTGCCCACCACCTGGGAATCCCCCGAACATGGGAGAGGGCTTCCTTTGCCAGAAGGCTCAGCCAGCTGTTTTCCCAAAGGGCTCTTTGGGTATACAAGTATCTACACATAACAAGGAGCATCCTTTAGCCTGCTTTGCTTTTTATTAAGGACTTAGTAAGCACTTTCTTAATTCATTTAATGACATCTTTCCTTCAATTCCCAAACCCAGTCACACACTGAAATCAGACTGACCTTAGTAAACACAAAAAAAACCAACCCAGTATCACTCTTCTAATGGAAAAGCTTGGCATTATGTCCCAGTAACAACTGCAGAATCCTTATGGAAGAAGCCAATTAAGCAATAAAGCACAACAAAGTACAGCCTATTACACTAACATAATAATTCACACCTACAGTATTGCTACTAGAATCACACCTGCAGTGTTGCATAAAGCCAAAAGCCAGGAACTATTAAAACAAGCTAACCAGTTTATTATTACAATATAATTTGTGCCTGGGGATACACTGCAGAAATTATAAAATATTGGTATGTATTTTTATTTGAGTGTGAACAAAAATCTGAATTTTAAAAGGGAAATGATCAAGTGGTTTAAGAGTAAAATCAGATGGAGTTGATTCATTAAAAACCATACAAGGAAAAATGCTGACAAGTAGCCAGTGGGGTGGGGGTCTGCAGCAGAAGGGGAAAGGAGCAGATGAGATGACACCATGGTGTCTCACATCTGCTCTGTGGCCTGCTGTCATGGGGCGGGTACTCAACTGACCTTAGCTGGAGGACCTCATTGAAGCTGACAGAGGTATTATGTATGCAGAGCTAACTGCTGGGCTGGAAGTAATTTGATGGAAAAAAAAATTTAAGTGCTTAGTCAGAGTATCTAGCATGCATTCCTTTTGAAACATCCCCCAGTGATAACTATCATAATTATACTTCCTTGCTCAGATTGGTTACAGAGAAATAAGGCTGCCATCATCCATTCTTGCTCTCTAAAGAATTTCAGCCGAGTTAAAGGCATGGGACATGGCATTGCTCAGCAGTGGCGACAGCAGCAGGTCACCCCATCCTAAAGCACTCCCAAACAAGGAAGAACTAAAACCAACAGATTCAGAGACGGTAAAGACTCCCTCTCTTATGACACTCCCCAGACTGTTCAGAAAACAAAAAATCTGCAGTTTTCTTATGCTTACGGCATGAATTGGGCTGGACATTCCCAGTTCACTTGATTGTGACCCTTATCGAACCAGTTGCAGGATATAAACGGAATTGAGTGGTGCTCCGGTATACTTGGGATATACCTTTTCCATTCAAAATTTTGGCAAGCTGGAGAGCAGATGTAGCCTGCTCTAACACCTGGTGGGTACGGGGGCATGAGGGAGTTGCATGCCAACGTTCATTGTTAGTGCACCTGTAGCACAGTGCCTGAAGCCATCCCTGGTAGTACAGGGAAAATAAAAGCATTGCCCATTCCCAGATAATCTCTAAGAAACCATTCTCGTTGCCCTTGGCTCCTTTGGCAGGCTGGGACCCTGACTAACAAGCCCCACAGCTCCTGTGTCTCTTCATCGACCTGATGGCCCTGGGCTGGTCCCCTCAGCTCAGTGGTGGCATCCTCCTCCTGCCTGACCTCCCCTGCCTCCACTTTCCCATCTATCTAAAAAGCCGCCACAGAAATAACCTTTCCCTCCCACTGCTCTGACCTTGTCCCCAGGTGCCCTGGGAGGTGACGGGCACAACAGACCTGCTATGTAAAGGCTGCAGCCACCTTTGCTGGTAACACTTTAACTTTGAGCAGCCAGGCAGGCGGGTGAGAGGTCAGGGTGGTACCTGCACCAGCTCTCCTGACTGAGTCCATTTCTCCAGCGTGGCCCACCAAGGTCCTTCGTGCAGTCAGCCTCCTCACAGTGTTGTAAACCCTGCCAGCAATCATCTTGCCCTTGTCCTAGCCTGCATCCTGGATCCCACCCAAGTACCTTCGGGACAGCGGTCGGTCAGTGGTGGGGCTGGCCCACTAGCAGGGGCAGAGGACTGCAGGACACTCGACGTCAAGCCATGTCCCTGCGCCCTGGGTGGCTCCCCTGAGATCTCCAGACCATGCCAGGCAGTCTCCAGGAGTCCACGCGCTAAAACATCCAGGGGGCCACCCTCTCTGTGAGGAGCTGAACACAGAACCTGGTGGAAACCCCATAAATTGCAGTCCACAATGGTGCTCAGGTTTGCCACTAACTAGTTAAACAAACCTTACCCTGCCGTGCTTTCTGTGGAGCCTCAGTGGCCCCAGCCTCCACCGCTTTAGCAAAGGTGCTGAGAAGTTATCAGGGGCACTTGGCTCAAAACAGGGCTCTCTTGCAGCTTTTTTCTGAAGTATTGTTTGCTTTGGCCTGCGGATTTCTGTGTACAAAACAAAAAACAAGCCAAAACACAACACAACAAACAAATAGATAATTTCTAGGAACAAACTAATGGCTGTCGGGATCAAGCTGTGGGGAAGGGGGTGAGAAAAAGCGGTAGGAGCTGAGGGACTTAAATGCCTGGAGCATGCCCAGAGCTTGTGGTAAAATGAAACAGGGTGAAAATGGGTCAGATCTTTTTCTTTTACATTTGTATTCTACCTGTTTAAGGGGCTCCTTGAAAAGATGTAACAGCCAAAAGTGTTTCGCAGCTCTGAACACTGAAGAGAAGTAAAAGTAATCTCATCTTTCTCTGCTTTTTTTGTGAAACGACATCTCCTTGCAAAGGCATAGTGCTGTGTCAGTACCCAAGCTGTACTATTTACTATTAAACTACCACACTTAGACACAATTAGTTCTAAAACCTAGAAATATAAGGGAAGGGGGGGCACTCTATATTTTTTTAAAGAAGCCATTTCTAAAGATGTGGCAAGGAAAAAAAAAAAAGAAAAGGCAGAAAGACACATTTTATATTAGGACCAGATGTGGAAAGGGGGGAAAAATTAGGTTTGTGCCAACCAGCATCGAGGAGTATATTTTACGTTTCAGCTTCAGAGTTGAATCTGCAGCACGCCGCGCCACATGCTGATATCCGTCAGTCTAATGACTACAGCATATTAGCAGCATAACGCTCCTGCCAGAAGAGAGAACGGAGTTGGTAAACTAAAAGCAACCTCTTCTCTCCATCTATTACGGTATAACCTTTTGGACAGTTAGTGAAAACCGGTTCAAACTCTGCTGTCATCCAAACTGCAGACCCATTGAAAAGCTTGCCTTGGCCCCAGGCCAAAGTCCAGTGTTTTATTACCAGTCTCATGTCTTTCTGTCCCTTGCCTTCCATTATCCACTTATTTTCTTAGCTTTTCAGAAAAAAAAAAAAATAATAAAGCATCCTTATGGTACAACAACTATCTTAACAAATTCTGGTACATGTCGTGGACCTCGTTAATTGATTCCACATCCAAAACACAAGACTTTGGGCTATTTTTGTTGTTCAAAGCTGTACATTGGCCAACATCCTCTGCATATAATTAACCCCCTATTTCCATGGAATCTCTGCATTAACTTATTACAGACTTGGCTGGTAATGAACTCCCGGGAGAAGTCCACATACAAACACTGGCCATTGGCTTCGCTGCCCACGTGGATTAAACAAAAATTAATCTCATCTATTTGGTTATTCATTCGGTGTCTTTAAATTGGAGGCGTTTTTCTGCTTCGTTTGATGCACACAAAGAAAGAGGGATCTGGCTACTGAACTTTATCCAGAAACATCCATGTGTGGAGCAGATTAATGGGAACTTTTCATACCCATAATAGCTTTACAGCAGCGAAGTAGAACACGCAGTTCTCCCTGGGTGACTATAATGCTCTGGGAGACAGGGAAAACAAATGTGGCTAGAAGATAGTAATGTTTTGCTCATCAAGTCCTGCGTAGTTTAGACATCATTAAAGTGACATGTTTAGAACCGAACCTGGAAGGAAACTGTGCTCCCAGAGGTGGGGTTTTTGATGTTTTTTTGGGGTGGTGGTGGTGGGTGGTGGTGTGTGGTTTGGTTTGGGTTTTTTTGTGGAACAGTGAAGCTTTTGGACACCAAAATAAAAAGAAGGAAGTGACAGACAGAGATGTCCCAAAGCAGCTGCTGGTATCAAGTGACCATATGTAAAATGGTAAAAGGGAACTGACAGGCAGGCCAGTAAGGAAAAGCAGCAGCAGGGCTTACCAATCCCCCCCTACCTGTTTCCCACTGGAAATGGTGATTTCTAAATAAAGAGGGCAGAACAGCTATTTTTATACCACTTACAACTCGTAGTGAGCACCTGGCTGGAATCCGAAAGAGCAGGGTCCTTCTCCAGGCTTTGCACCGATCACAGGTCAGTCGCCTTACTGCTGCGTGCCTAAGTTTCCCTATGGATTAAGGCAAGGTAAGAATAACAGTGTCCCTGGGAAAATGCTCTGAGAGCTACTAAGGCAGAAAACGGCGAGTGACTCTAAATGAACTCACTTCTTCCCTGCCTCCTCCCCATCTCATCAAACTCCTTCTCCAAAAGAGGATGGCTCTTGGATGTTGGGGTTACAGTTTTTGACAGCACCCTTTTCTATACTGTGTGGGCATCTCTCTGGTCCATTAGGTTTCTCAGGGAGGTGTTCTGAAGAGGTGTCACAGAGCCTCACGGTTTCTTCTCCCTGACATGGACATAGAAGCTGCTTCTTGGCATGAATTGACTTTGTCAGGTTAAAAACATCAAGGTCAATCCAGCTGTGCAATGAGGCCCTTCCAAATTCATGGTCTAACTTTAGCGGCCAGTGCTATCCCAGTTTCTCACACGAGGTCCCAGCCTAGCATAGCTGCCTTTCCTGTAAACACCCTTCCCTGGCTCTCACATGATTTTGGTCCTATTTATAAAAAAAAATATGACTTGGAAAGGTATTTAAGCAAAATTTCAGTTGACAGTGGAGGCCACTGTCCTGTGAAAGCCCACAGTCCTGCCTCAGTCTCTTCCTCGCACAATACTGTTGATGTAGGACCCTCTGGAAGACAAGCGAACCTGGCCACGTGCTTCAGCGCCCTCAGGATTCCCCCTGGCCCAGACAAGTGCTCCTCTTCCTGCAAGCCAGGGACGGAGCCCCTCAGAGATCGTGAGCTTGAGTCCACCTCGGGGGAGGTCTGAGCAGCCCAGAAGACGATCCACAGTGCATCCCATCCCCCACAAGGGAGCTGCCAGCCAGGATCAGTGCTGGACAAAACCTCTACCTTTTGCTGCAACACTGCCATTTTCAGCCTGAGTTTTTCAGGTTCACATGGTGCTTGCTCAGGTGATGGAAGGTTGGGGCAGCAACTCCCTGCCTACCAGTGCCCAAGCCAGCTGGATTAAACCTCACTGGTGTCTGCTTATGTGCATAAAACCTTGGGCAGCCGTGCAGGCATCGCCTTTGACAAGCAGGGGCAGATGCGCTCGGAGGAAGGCGAGCGTGGTGGCCCAGCTCCTTCTCAGAGGCATTTCTCCCCTCCTGGCCCCCACCTTTCTGGCCAGCATCTCCCCCACGCAGCGGGGCTGGGGCAGCAGCCAGCTGTTCCTCCCCCCCCATATCCCCAGCAGCTGCTGTCTCCCTGCCACCTCGACATCCTGCTGGCGTGGTGAGTTACATCAGTGGGAAAGCAGCCAGGGTTCACTGGTGTATGGCAAGAGGCAAAAATGGTCAACATGCCACCTCTGCAAACAGCGCAGCTCCCCACAATGCAGGGAGCATTCATGGGTGAAGTCCCTTGGAGAGGAGTGGGCTACCTGCCTCACACCCCCAGCCTTACTGGAGGGGAGCGGCAAGAGCCATGTACCCCTGTAATACGTGTTTCAGGTGTATCTGAACCAGAAAGCATTAAAAGCTGCCGAAGCACCTGGGGGAAAGGGGTTTAGAGAGAGTGCTCACATCCATGGCCTTAAGTGCTCTTCATCTGAAAACCAGCAGCTGACCCCCACACTGCCATGCGCCTCACGGCAATGCCTCCAGGGCGGTGTGTCCTGCGGTGCCACTGTCACTCCACTCTCCTGCAGATTGAAAGATGAGCGACAGGGATGTGACTAGACATCCCATGCCTTCTGTGAGGTTTTCAGGCTGGGCAGAGAACGGGCAGGCTTTGTTCATCCAGTGGAGGTCTCCATCCACTGCTGACAGCTTGCCACAACCCACTGGCCAGCATCTCCTGCCAAACAAGCAGAAGAGCAGAAAGCAAAGGGTGTCCGGAAAATGGAAATCAGGCTTGAGGGCACAACACAAAAGCCAGTGGCTGAGACCCACCCACTTCTTCAAAGCAGCTTTGCAAGTTCTTTTGCCACCAATATTTAACCAGTGGACCAGTTCATCTAGTCAGCTACGTCAGCAAGCACCTCCGCTCCAACCACCCTGCTCCAGTCCCCCGTGCAGTTGCTGCAGGGACATCAGTGCTGCTTAGGTGCACCCCGGCCAGCTGGAAACACACTGGCTTGTGTACCGAGGCCGCGCGAATGGGCAGCAAGGCACAGGTATGGACTAACTGCTGGCGGGCAGCTGACAGAGCTGCCCCGCTCGCCTGCCCTGCTCACCTTTTTCCAGATGCAGGATGCCTCTGGCTGGGTGACAGAAAGCAAAGCACAGCTACAACCAGCCTAGGGCACAGCAAGGGGAAACGAAGCAGATATGGCACTTACACTTACTGCATCAAAGCCAACACTTGAAGGACACTGCTGTCATTGACTCTAAATAGTGCAAGATGGTTTCTGCAGGCAGCAAATCAGTTGAGTGTGTCCAGGCCTGTGTTCATTACCAGCTTGGAGATTACGTTGGTGGGATTCTTGCAGTGCTGAATTACTTGGCTCATTACAAGCACACATTCTCACACATAAGTTTTTGCACCAAAGTGCAAAAAGTAGTGCCTAAGAATTGTGACTTTAGGAGCAGGATTGCATCTAATCTAGCAGCCTTACTTTCTTTCACGGTTCCCATGAAAACAACAGTGTGATTGCCCTTTATTAAATATTTACTAATGCTTCTAAAATACTGGGAAGAATTTCGCTAATCATCCATTTCCTTACGCTTCACAAAGGAGATGAAATAAACTCTTAAAAATTACAAGATGTGTAACAACTAGCAGAGGTCTGTAAATAGCACCGGTTAAATAACCAGCCAGCAGATTACAGCACAAAAACCTTTTCAAAGGGAACTCGGTAGCAGAGTGTTGCTGAGGATGCAATGAAAGAAGATTGCCAAGTTGTCTCTGAGGAAGGATTTCGCTGCCACAGAAGTCAATGAGACCCTAGGGGAGAGATTTAGGGAATTCACTTCTCATTCAGCCTGAAGTCTTCTCAAAGCAACTTGGATATCCACACCAATATCCAAAGCCTCCAGATCAAGCACCCAAAATTCAGACCACCCACAGCTCTCACACACATTCAGGACCCCCAGGAGAGTCAAGCGGAGCCTCGTGGATCCTGAGTTTCCCATTTCTCTGCTTCTCATATTTCCTGACGCTGTGGAAACTTCCCTCAGCATAGGAGGGAGATGCCTGTATTAGTGGGGAGTGTGGGCTGGAGAGGAAGACAAGAGAAGAAAGCAACTGCTCTGGTCACTCTCTCAGAAAGCTGACCTGACCACCCTGCAAGCCCATGCAGCTTTGCAAGGCTCTGGGAGGAAGAGGATGAACCCTGGGGAACCTGCAGCACAGGTGATCACCTGGTGACAGTGGCAACAAGCTGCCACAGAGGGGTCACAGGTCCCCCACGCAGATAAGGCTTGCCCTTGGCTGGTCCCTTAGAAGAGAAATCATGCGCTGGACGGAGGTCGAGCTGCGGGTACCTGTACATGCAGTACATCTTCCTTGCCTCCATCTTCCTGGCAAGCCAGTAAAGAGTGAGCCAAGGGAATTGGTGAGCAGGCAACAGACTGGAATCCCTGGGAACTCAAATGCTTCCCCACAGTTTAAAACTTGGTGGCAACTATCACACCCCTCCAAATCAGGCATCCCATGATGCTCATTCATTTTTATCTTTGCTCTCCCTATGGTCCTCTGGATGAAAGATAACAATCCATCTGTAATCACACACAAAAAAAGTGCTATAAAAAGTCCCAATAAGCCACTAGAACCTAGTAATTTCTAGAAGTCACATTTACTATTTAAATTCAGAGAAGGAAAAAAAAAAAGAAAATTTATCTACAGTAAAAGCAGATGATGCAGTACCAGGCAAGACTAGAACTTCCCAATTCATCACAGCAGCGTCAGCTGGGGCTTTAAAATCCAACCTCTACCTGTCAAAAATATAAAATTTACAGCAGAGCCAGGTTTCCAAATGTTTATCCGCACAGTTGCAAGCCTTATGTAGACATAAGGAAGTTCTACCAGCTCAACAAATAACATGATTTCTGAAGTGAGTTATTCAGGCCAGCTACGAGAACACGTATTTCATTTTCAGTTTATTTTGGTTTAGCTTAAAATTGACTTTAAGATCGATTATTCTGGTTTCAAAAAAAAAGGTGCCCACCCACGGTGTTGTAACAATTTTAAACTTTGCTTTTGGTCATGGAAAGCAACTTTCCCACAGAGCAGAGGACAGGACAAGTTTTAATTCACACCTTTGTTTATTTGAGAATTCCTGTGTGGAGCTAGTCTTATTTTAGACTAAAAGCACTCATGCAGGGACTCAAGTAACAAGAGAGTCAGAGCCCATATAATTATTTCCGAACATTTTGTGTGTACGCCAGCTTTGTATCGCAACACCCACTCTGTATGCCAGTTCTGCTGTAATGATATAACTCGTTGTAATAGATTATTTGGGGATTAAAAGCAAAACAAACAGGTATTATAAGCAAATAATATTGCCACATGAGGGCATGCTTCATCTCTTTCAAAAGCTTGCCTTTTCTTCTCAGACATTTAAAGCAAGTTACATTTTAAGACTGAGTTTTAGGAAAAGTCAGTTTTTAATTATGATTTGCTACGTTTCTTACATACCAATTAAGTGCAAAATTAACACAAACTTTGAAATTAAATATCCATGGACATACTATTTTCCTGTGCTGACAGCAGCATATACTTCGGTCTTAGGGCAGAGGATATGAGCTATCTGGAATCTCAACACATAATACTCAGGTTTTGTACCATTTGGTACAAAACAGCTACAGGACACAAAAAACAAACACGAAGCTTCAAAAGATAGAAATTTCACCTTTTGCCCAATGGGAACAGTTTCCTGGTCGACCAGTCACACCAAGGCAAAGGCTGCTCTTGCAAAAGAAGGGTAAGGTTGCAGGTTTCCCTGGGGTTCCCCAGTTCTAGTGCCCTGCTGGATCAGTCTCTTCCCAGGAATGACCACCCCTGTGGTTGTGCATCCCCCACATCTTCAGATCATGACACCAAACCTGCAGTATATCTTTGTGGGGTTCCTCAGATCACATGGTAACTCAATCAAAGTCCAAGTGTCCCCCACAAAGTCCACCTTTTAGGTAAAACTATCACCATCAGGCTTTCAGAGCCTACCAGGTGTTCTGTGGTACCAGCCCAGAAATGAGCTAGGTCTGCAGGTGGTACTGACAGGCAGCAAGAGGTTAATCTCTCCACCCAGAGAGTTGCACTGCAGCAGAAAGGATCCTCAAGGCCACAAACTTTCTCAAGTCCTCAGAGGAGGATTTTGGACCCACGGTGGAGCACAGTGATTAACTAGGGAACAACAGCATCCAAGCCTTTGAGTCACTAAAAGTAACTTTTCTTCTAATGAGTCAGAGTATCCACACATCCTTGCTTCCTGGAAACTTGAGTGCTTGAACACACAATATGCCACTTGAGTATCACATCTGTATCATGGAAATGATTCTTCAAAACATTTGGTTTCTCCCAGCTCTAGCCAATATACACGGATGCTCAACACGGCACAGGACAGAACCTAGCCTTGGGGTGATTTGTTAAAATCAAACGGGGGTGTTTTCCTAAATTCCAGAGAAGCAGGGTCACATGCCAAGTTTCAGATGCCTGCTACTCACCCGACCTGGGCTCAGCAGTCCCTGCCAGAGGAGCAGCAGCTCCCGGAGCCTTCATCCTTGGCTGATCCGGGGAGCCAGGAAGCTGCGGGGGCTGTAGCCCTGACAGACCCGGCTGCACAGCTTTGGCAGTCTGGGCTTGTGCTGACTAAGACGTTCACCCTGACAGTAAGAGCCAGCTCATGGAGGAATCTTTCTTCAGCTTCTCCCTTTATCCCAGAGATGTAAATCCACTGCGTGCATCTTTCACCACCGCACCCATGCTCCAAGATGACTTCATCCGGCCACAGAAGACAGACGAAACACAAATGCTCCGATGCTTGTGGAAACAGGTGCAATAAAAGACATAGGTGGAAGGATAAATAAGTTGGGAGGCAGGCTTTTAATCCAATGACCCAGACAATATTGAATTCCCACATATTTTTGTTGTTGTAAATTGTAAATTATAAAACTGAAAGACACCAGGCTTTAAGCTCTCACTGTAAAATATCAGGAAAATGCACTGTGGTATTGGATGGAAGTAACAGAGGTATTCTGTGCTAATGGTGATGAAGATTTTGCTCTTCTCTGTGCATTTACCAGAAGTAGTTTTGACTTTATACCTCAGCACAGAAGTAACTAGGTATTTATAAGCATCCATAGGGCCACATACACTGTGCTCCTGGACAAGAAGGCCCGAAGAAACAAGAACCCCGAATGCTCACTTGCGGTTTAGGGAGGGATGCCCAACTCCCTTGCCAGGCCATAAACAGCTTTTTTGTGTGTGGCCTGGCTTCCCCACCAGCTTTTACACCACAGCCTGAACCCAGCTATCCCCCTGGCTGCCTCTGCTGCCCCTTCCCCAGGCCCTGCCCTGTGCCCCTGCCGCTGGCATCTGGAGGGGCCACATGGGGCAGAAATGGCAACTGGTCCCCTCTGTGCCCACCAGGAATAAAAGCAAGGGCACAGAGATGACCAGGCAGTGATCTGCTGAGCGCTGGGGGAGAGGAGAGGTCTCCGCTCAGCTGCCCAGCCCCCGGCATGCACAGCCACAGTGTTATCTGCACCTCCGAGCATCCCAGGCTCGCCTGGTGCTGGGAGATAAAGGAATCATATTGTATCTTTAAAGAGGGACAGGAGTGCGGGAGAGGTGGCCTGTGGCCTCATCTCAGACCTGGCAGGAAAAGATGAGCAAGCGGCCACAAGCACATGGGATGCCCAAGTCAGAGGACAAAGATCAGCCTGTTGTGAGCACTGCTGCCCAGCCAGGGTGGGGGGACAGCCCTGCCACGGCCCCTCAGCCCAACGATGGGCTACATGCAGGGATGAGCTCCAGCACGTTCCCACCGAGCAGAAGGAGAGGGAGGCGCAGAGAGCGGGGCCAGAGGGACTGGGAGCCTGAAGAGCACTCGGGGTGGGGGGAGGATTGAAGAAGATAGAGCTAGTCAAAGTAAAAGAAGATAGTAAAAATAAATATATAAAACGCAAATAGAATAGGATGAAACAAAAAACCCCCCACATTTTAAATGTAAAATCAAACATGGAGGGGAGAGGAATGGGGAAGCAGCCACTAAGTGGTACCAAAGGAACCTCCGTGCCTGGCTCCTGCCTCAGCAGCACAGCCCTGTCCCCGCTCACGGAAGGGCAAGGATGGGCCTCACAGGGCCTTACCCCTGGCAGAACACCCCGACTGACAGCGGGGTGATGGCCGCCACCCCCCCAGGAGGCTGCCCTCGGGAGGTGTGAAGTGAAGGAGGAGGCAGTGAAGGGGCCTGCCCCTCCCCGGGCGCCATCTCGCCCTGATTCACGCTGCTGTTCCACGGGCGGCTCTGGCTGGGAGTCAACAGGAACCCAGCGCCCGGGTCAAAGGCTGGGGCAGCTCGCAGGCCACAGCAGCTTCCCAGCAGAGCCGGTGCCGCGGGTGCTCCCAGGAAAACACAGGAGCGGATTTCAGTGCTGGAGGAGGGGAAAACACTTCCTTTTTCTGTTCACACCCTCCTGCATTAAGCAGGACAAGGACACCTGACATCACTGGCCAGGCCAGGTGGCCTGTGCAGGTCCCTGCAGGGGACTGCTGCCCGGCGTGAAATCTCCAGTGAACACAACAGGGAGCAGATGTCCTCTTTCCTGGGCCCGCAATGTCTAAAGCATCGGTGGGCTCACCAGCTTCCCTGAAAGGCACTGGCAGGGCACACACAGCAGGGGTAGGCTGCAAAATCTATAAACCCTTGATTTCACCCGAGCTGAGGTGGTGTTTCAGACCAGCCACCACTTCAGCAGGTGGCACACTAGCTTGTGGGCCAGCACGTCCGCTTGGAGATCTCTCCACCAAAACTTGTTATTTCACATCACTAGCATGGCCCTGTCTGGGAAGATTCCCTGATGGCTTGGAAGAAAGGGAAATCACAACATCCCAAAAGCTTAAAAGACAAAACCTCAGCAGGAGTCAGGCACTGAAGTTCCTTTGGTGCCACTGAAAATCCCACCCAAAGTCCTCAGGCCCAGCACAAGCAGGTTGTACAAGCACACCTGCCCACGCACAGGCACCGCTGTCACTAGGACTTTTGCCCCATCCACAACAATAAGTCTATTTATAAAGCACCAGCTTCCTCTTCCAGCTCCACCGCCGGTGCTCACAGCACCGATCGCTAAGTGAGCCCCAGCAGCTGCGACGCTGCCCCTCACCACTCATCCCCGCTCCCTCTGGGATCTGGTGGGACAAACAGCCTGCCTGCCCCAAAGCAGCTCCTCCTGACGCTCCGCCGATGGAGCTGCCAGACTCCACAAGGCCACAGCAGAGGTGCAATCAGGAATTTTGCTTGTCTGATGGCTGGTAACCTGTGGTGGAGAAGCAGTGAACAGCTGGGTTGAGAAAGCTGCTTGTGCTTGCCAAGTGTACACGGTCAGCATAAAAAAAAAAAAAAAAAAGAAAAAAAAAAAAGAAAAAAAGCTAGGCTTTCCATGGAGTAAGAACTAAGCACGAGCTCCCACTTCAGCCCAGACACAACTGCGCCTGCTTCTCTCTCTGCAGAGGAGAATTCCTCTTTGACTGGGGAAGAAAACAGGGAACAGGCATAAGGAAAACAGCACATGGCAGCAATCATGGGAGAGTGGCAAACAGCCATCCTAACTGGTGGTCACAAAGCTGTCCAGCAGCTGCAGGGAGGAAGGGAGGGGGGGAATGAGCCAGAGGGAGATGGAGCAGAGGAGGAGGGGAGGAAGCTTTCAAGACAGCAGATTGAGGGCAGCCTCTCAAACAAGTTAAAATGGAGACGTGGTCTCAACTCCCTGTTTAGCAGGAGGCATCCGTGAATGAACAGAAAGGAATAAAACCTGGACAACTAGGAAGTCAAAGTCAATCGAATTCATACATATTTAACAGGGACATTCATCCGAATAGAGGCCTGTCTGTAGCTGCTGGAAAGCAGTCACACTGCCTGGGAGGCTCACACAGCAAGCCTTGCTCCCAGCCAGCGCAGGACAGAAAGGCGGGGGACTGCTCGCTGTGTCCGGGGAAAAAGCAGCCCTGATGTGAATGGAGGAGAAGATGAAGGAGTGGGTGAAACGCCAGGGAAAAGGTAGCTTCCCGTGCTGGTGAGATGCCGGGGAAAGGGCACACTCTCTGGACCTCCACCCAGGGAGGGCAGGGCAGACCATGCTCTGTTTCACAGCTGAAACCCGCCTCCTGGCACACGGTGCTGGAGACAAGCAGGGCTGCTGCCTGTGGAGCCGGAGCTGCTGAGCTGCAGCCCAGGAGACAGCACGGCTGCCCAGGCTGGGGTAGCCCCAAGAAAAAAGCTTTAGCTCTCATTTTCTGGTCCAGAGCTCCCGATCTCAGTGCAGCAGCACAGCTTTGACAAAAAGCCCCAGAAAGCTGGAGGAACATGTGCCAGGATCATGACTGACATCAGGAGGGATGAGGGATGGAGGGATCACATCTTCCTTAGCCTCTCTAGCAATAACCTGGATCCAGGTACAGACCTGAGTTATAAACTTATTGCCACACGTGCCAGTGGGCTCTTTCAGACCTGTATTAGCAGGAATTCAAGCCTAGGAGAACCACACCACATCAAATCACGTTGCTTCTGCTTCACCTCTGCCTGGACACTAGCTGAACTGATGACCTTGTGTAGGGCTGCGCAATGGCGGGTCCTGTATCAGAGTTGCTCCACAGGCAGCCCTCAGCAACCCCCAGCATTTGATGTGAACCCCATTAAGATAGAAATGGGAAACCCACCTTGGGTACTACTGGTTTGGGAGGTGTCATCACGGGATTCCCCCTGTCTACTGTCCCCCTTGGCATCCCTACGGAACACAAAAACAATTCCTACCCAGACAAGTTTCCTGTGTCCAGCACAGCCTGTTGTAGGTGTTCTGCAACCTGGGCTATGTCCTCACTGACACCTGCTCAACCTCAGAAGCCCTGCAGGGGTTTGCACAAGCACAACTGGCTGAACTTTCCAACAAGGCACAGGAGCACAGGCACTCCCATCCCACAGGAATTGCTATGGCCCTGTTGACACAGATGGTGTTTCCAGAGAAGATTTCCCTCTCTCCTAGATGCAGAGGCTCTCCCTCGGGGCAGAAGCAATGACTTTGGTCCACCCTGTCACCCGTGGCAAACAAGCATCAGCCAGACAAGGAGAGACTCTTATCTGGCAGATGGGAAGCAGGACATAGCTGAAGAAAAAATGGGGAGCACACCTACAGCACATGACAGTAATACATGATATGTTCCAGAGATACATGAAAATGACGGTTATGAAAGAGACAAGAGGGGAAAGGAAAGGGAAAAAAAAAAAGTCTTTTGGCCCATGTCCAGGGGGAAAGGTTCATTTCTGTCATCAGACTTAATGGTTCAGCCTAGGGAGAAATGCAAACAGCATCGGGTCCTCCCTTCCCAAAGAGAGCGAGCAGGGTCAAAGGCAGCACCACCTTTCCTCTCCCTGTGCGTGCCATCTGCCTCAGCCTGACCCGAGGCGGGAGGCTGTCCTGAACTGCCATTGTAGCTGGGTTTAAGGAGAACAGCAGTGGTCTGGTGATTGCTGCATCATGTAGGGAATTAGAAGTACTTTTGCCTCAGGCACGACGGTAAACTCAGTAGGAACCAGTTTCCATGCATCAGATATATTACATGGATGCCACACATCCCATTTGGCAACTCCCTCGAGTATTGCAAGCTTCTGGACAAAAGGACTCCAAACTCTTTGGATCTGGCACAGCACTCACCAGGCTTGAATTTAGATTTACATTCTTGGCTGGCAGCCCCGAGTGCTGGGAAGGAAGCATCCTTATCCCCCCTCTCCTCCCTCCTTCCCCCTCCTGCCCCCAGACGGAAGGCGTATTGGATCACTCCTCTCCACGGGTGAGGGAGTGCTCTTCTTCTGGAATAACACCCTCTGCACGGAGAGCTCTGCTGGTCCTGCTCTTCTCCATCCACCAGGAAAACGTCTGTGCTGGAATCCTGTTCTGCTGGAATGAAAACGCATCACAAAATCTAGCGACTTTTGCCAGGATTTTCTTAAGAAAATCAGGAAAACAAAGAGTTCCAGTGGTGTTGAAACATTTTTCAGCATGTTTGAAATGCGACATAGGTGGGTTTGGTTTTTTTTAGTTTCAAAACTACTTTCATTTTAATTCTGTGTCTGTTTGTATTCTATTAGGTAAGCTGCAAAACTCAGAATCAAAGCTTCCAATGGATCCAAAACAAACGAACAAAAAAAACCCCACCAAAACCCAAACACACGAAAACAAAACAACAAAAAAGTGTGGACTAAAAACCCAGAAGATTTTAAAATTTGCCAAATCAAACTCTGAAGAGTAAAAATCCTCTACAAAATCAAACCTAAATCTCAATTTTCATCCTATGTACAAATGTTAAACATTATTTGAATACAATTCTCAATCTGTGAAATCTCCTGGTGTAGATAAGCCTTTAGGACTAGGCAGGATAGGAAAAGTGCTGTGTTGTGTAAAATGCTGTTATGAAAGTGTTACAACTCCAGTAAGGGGTTCTACCAATACAGCATCTTAAGTTGCTCAAGAAATATATATACATTATCAGCAATAAAAGTATATAGCCAGGAGAGAAGCTATCTATACATCAGGATTTACAGATTTAGGAGTTATGTAATCCTAAATGACATTTCCCAGCATCAGTCCTCTAGACCACATGACTTTTCAACACAGGGAAACAACTTCAGCATCCTCTTAACTGTGTCCTCATGAGTGTGTATGCAGCTCCATTGGTCTTACAGGTGTAAATTAGGACAGGATTTGGTCCATGACATCTATAGCCCAAAAGAACAATTGCAAATCCTTAAAGGAGAGGGAGGGAAAAAAAAGACAATAGCCCTAAAACAATTAGTGAGATTAGAGACAGAAGAAAAATAATAATGTTGACAAAAGCAATGCTATATGTTAACTTGACCCTAAGTAAAACCTTAGATACCGGCTAGTAAGTATTTTGTTGAAATCACTGACCTGAACACTAAAATAAAGCCACTTCAGAGGGGGCAGCAGCTTTAAACCTACAGAAAGCAGCTTTACATACCGACTGCAGGCAGCAAGTAAAGGACACTGTCTTTAAGCAGAAATTGCAGGAAGTGTGTGGGTGGCAACAGCCATCCTCCATGCTGGAGTTTAGTGGAGGACACTGCGACCATTCCTGTGGCTGATCCAGGGAAACCTCCACGCCATAGCAAGATACACTGCCAAGGCACACCCCGCTTTCCAAGGGCTCAGCAGCCAGGCTTGGGATGACCCTCCTGGAATTGCCAGGGACTGAAATGGAATTAGAAGAGCCAGAAATGGAGGTGAGCTCTTGGATCAAATACAATAGATCTCAGATGCTGTAAATCACGGAGATCAGGTGTCACCCAGTGATTAGGGGAAGACGGGCTAATATCAAAGAGAAAGTAGCCAGCTGCGTTAAGAGGAAGAAAACTCCGATTATAGCCCAGACCTATGAGTCAGACGATCTAGTTTATACCCTTGGCAAAGCTGAAAACTTCCTTTGACATCTTAAGCAAACCAGTTTGCTCTTCAACACAACAGGATAATAATTTACACAGTCCAGAGCTTTAAATTTACTGAAGTTTGTAGACTGCTTGGAGCTCCCAAGGTGAAAAGTGCCGTTACCTTAAAACACAGCAGTGAAACCCTCCTGGAGTCCATCTGCTGAGCACAGTGGGAATGCTCCTGGTTTGGTACCACGCACAGCCGGCTCCCACTGATGTAAAATATGGTTTAGTGCTTGCTGCTTAGTGCCATTGACAATAAGGTCCCAGCATACCGCTTCCTACCCCTTATAGCCAGCTGTATCCCATCACATTCTTCATGAATGGAAACGACTCATATCATTATATCAGGTACAGCCAAGTAAACAGGAAAAACCCAGGTTTGCTAGCAGGTGCTAGGGGAAGGGAGGTGATGGCAATCAGCAGCTTCGGCAGCTATGTAAATGGTACCAGGCATAACAATTTAGTTAACCGCCTCCCTGTCAAGAAAGCCAGAACCATAGGGATTCATATTTAGAGAAGGCTTTCCAGCACACTCTTGGCTCTTATCTTGACCCAGCATTGCATATGCTATTCATCACAGGCTCTGACAGAAATTATATCAGCATCAGCAGCAAAGTAGCAAAATATTATGTATGGGGAAAAAAAACCCAACCAAAAAAACCACCAGTGTTTACTGTGAATAAGGTCAGTTGTTCTACAGTTTCTACCTTCCAGTTGGGGTTATTTGGCTCTGAGCTGGTGAAAGCACTTTCAGAATATTGGCTGGAACAAGGACGGCATCCAGATGTATTTGACAGAAGTAAAAACCTATGTAAGCCCTACATTTCTTGTCTAAAAGTCACCACCCCAAAATAGATTGTGATCTAGTTATTTTTATTTAGAGAAGAGCCTGTGCCTTGAGTTTGGATCCAAGTCCAAACTCCACTAGAGTTACAGACTGTTGTTAAGGTAGGATGCTTCGTTCTGGCCCAGTATGACCAGTAAGTTAGGGATCTTGCTTAGAACCAGACTCAGACATGAGGGTGGCCCATTTTTACAGGTTTGTGTCATACAATAAATCAGCAGCTTTACACAAAAGGGCCGGTTTATTTATTGATGCAGGGAGAATTTATAAACTGTGTGCTCATTTCCATGTTTCAGAAAGGCTGCAGGTTGTTTCTGGGATGCTGGGAAAACTATTGAGTCTCATCAGTCCTCAGAGAAGACCATTTGACAACAGGGAGCATGTTTCACTACCTGAAAATCACAGTAGTGGGTACTATCAGCTCTCCATGTTAAAGCACTGCTAGCACAGGCCACACACAATACTATAGCTTGCTCCGGTTTGCCCGTGCATGCATCAAGGAATCTTCAACAGTTCTGTATTTTTGGATCTGAAAACCCTGTAGGAACTCCAGGATCTCTTCAAAACCACCTGTACATTTTCTTCCCACTTCCTCCCATTTCTGAATGACCCCCTTGAGCACAGGATCTTTCTTCTTTGCCGCAACTGGATATTCTTAAAGATTTTATTATAACTTGCTGGTTCAGCTTTAACCACAGGGGTACTAACATAATAATTAATACCTATTTCTTGTAAATGGTCTGTTAGTAAATTTGGACAATAATGATCTCTCAGTTACCTTGACTTCTACCACACTGTGTACCCATCCTAGAGCTCTTGTTTACACAGGAGGCCAACACAGCTCCAAATACTCCATTTTAGTTGCTCATACAACAAACAAGTACTTCACACATATTTTACACACATGCTTGGCATAAAACATCCAAGCGCATAGTCACACAAAACAGGAGTAACATAATTATTCCAGTAGATGTATCCAGTCTCACACATGTGCCTTACCCATCTTCAAACCTATAGGAGGCAATGCACATAGGGGCTATGGGCATGTTCTGTGGGAAAAGCTGCAGCCACCTTCTCTCCTTTCTAAAACTCAGGGTAAGGCTATGCTGGTAAACAGCTCCCTCTTAAAGGTAAAGCAATGTCAGCTGGGTTAACTAACACCACCTTTGTCAGCATTTAAAACCATCTGAAAGGCTTCACCTGACATATAGGAAGACCTTGGTTCACCCTTTCTAATAACAGAGCAAGGGGTACAGGTGCCATCAGCAGAGGGTTGGTAGCAAGCATCTGGAATGGCTGCAAGATCTCCAGCCAGTTCAGCTGTTTGAAAATAAATGTCTGTCTGCAGCCTGATGGAACTGAGCTGGTACATCTTCAGACATCCCTTACATAAATCTCTTGTACAGTCATGAGATTTATGATAAACACTTGCTCTTTCCTTAACCTCCAAAACCTTTCCCACCTGTTGAATAACACAAGATTCTTTCCCCTCACCCAGCCTGTTCAATATCTATATAAAGCCTCTAGAGAAGATTCGGTGGCACCATGGACTGACTTGTCAGCAGTACACATATGACACCCATCTCTACATCATCTTCACCTCCCATGCAAATAACACCATTACCCAGCTCTTCAAGGGGTTGGCTGAGATCAGCAAATGAAGAGAAGCTGTCAGAAGCTGAATTGTTGCAAAAGCCTGGGCTGACAGTGGTATAGGAAAGTATTTAACATTTCCATAATGTCA
The DNA here is from genome assembly GCF_015220075.1 of Falco rusticolus. Taxonomy (NCBI): domain Eukaryota; kingdom Metazoa; phylum Chordata; class Aves; order Falconiformes; family Falconidae; genus Falco; species Falco rusticolus. Next base: position 93,392,253 of record NC_051189.1, read on the forward strand.
TTGAATCTCCATCACTGGCATTAAGACTAATTGAAGATTTAATGTTCATCCAAACTCGTTCATTCTGGAAACCCCAACAAGTGTTGCTGCAAAACCCTCAGTCCTTCAGCATTATTTCTGATCAGATGACTTGCTAGATTGAACTTGGCCCTTATGCTTGATTTCTAAAACCTAGCAGGTTTAGAAATGACACCTCATACAAGAATGCTTCAGTCCATTTACTCAGCAGCACAAGACCACCAGACAAGCTTGAGCTCTCTTCTTTGCTCTGCGAACCAGTCAGTCCCAGCTTAAATTCAAGGCTTTGCCCTTACAGTCAAAGCCTTCATGACCTTAGCAAAAATTGGTTGAGAGACATCCACGCTTCTAGCATTCTGTTGAAATCTGACAGTTATATTGCTCTGTAACAAAAAAAAAATATTCAATTTGAAGGAGGTGTGTGCCAGGGACAGATAGTCCTTACTGCCTAAGATACACTGTGAACTCCTGATCACCTGTGGGAGACAACCATAAACCTCAAAAGTGCAGCACAAAAGAGAAATGCCAGTTTTTCAACCCAGCCTTTCCATCTCTATTCTAACTATACCAAAACCGCCAGTAAAAACAAGTAGTCCATGACTGACAGACAGGATGAAGTCTGATTTCCAAGGGCACACTCCAGTGGAGGTTCTCTGGTGCCTGGTAAAAGACGAGCTGAGCTGGCAGCACCTTGGTGCTTGTGGCGCAGCCAGGCTCTCTCGTGTACCCATCTGCACATACCCATCTGCCTCTCTCTTTCAACCTTACAGGAACTGCCCTTTCAGATCTGTATTCTTTTGCCAAATCAACTGACCACTTTGGGGAGGTAGGGCACATGCAATCACATACGCAGACAGACATACAGACACAGCATGAATTCAGAGGCATCGTTTTACTAGGAAACAGTTACTGGCAAAATTGCCCTATGTAAAAAATAGGAGAGGAAGAGAGAAAGGCATGTCGAAGATGTCTTGTGTTCATTTTCATGAGCTGATAAAGTAACTGGAGGCAGATACATAAAGGTATTCAGGAACATCTGAGGAGTCATTGCTTTCCAACACACCAGTGACCAGGGGTCCTCAAACTACGGCCCGCGAGCTGGATACGGCCCCCCAGGGTCCTCAATCCGGCCCCCGGTATTTACAGACCCCCCCCCGCCGGGGTTGTGGGAGGAAACCAAGCAGCCGCAGATGACTGCCTGCCACTTCATGCACGCGCCGGCCCCCTGTTTAAAAAGTTTGAGGACCACTGCCAGTGACAGTCAGGGACTCAGAACCCAGACAGAATCACACAAATATTCTCAAATGACAATGAGTCACTAATGATAATCAGATCCGAAATAAATTTATTTCCTCCTAAAACAAACACAAAAGCTTCTTTCCAATTATACAAGATGTAAAACAAGTCAAGAAGTCTAGAAGACACCATCAAAATACACCTGAATCCATGTCCATAACTCACTGCCACCAGGGAGGGGGCCTTGTTTTAAGGCTGCATTTCCATGTTACTTTTGAATCCCATGACCACTGCTCAGCTGCAATACATCAATGTTTAAGTTGCCTGCCAAGGAAAGTAAAACAGGGGTACCTCAACAGGGGAACAAACCAGCTGTGTATCTATGCAATATTCAGAATAAACACTCTGATGATGCAGAATCCTCATGATGCATCTAGTATTGCATGAACCCTCAAGCTGGTTTTGCCTGGAAGAAAATCCATGTATGAGCAGGGATACCATTCAGCAACGCTAAAACAGGTTTGTAATATTCCATCCTTTTTTCTTCAGCACAAAAATAAGCCCTGAAGAATACATGTCAGATACTTATTTCTGACAACTGATTATAACTTTGTGCATTGTAAATTGTTGGACAACTTTTCAAATGGTTAAAAGGTGTGCAAAGGTTGAAAAGCTTGAAAGGTTGAAAGTCTTTCCAAGGATGATAAAATGTTGCTGAACTTTCTAAACTAGGTTTCCATGGCATTTTCACCACGACAACTGTTCAACTTGACATCTGCCTAAATTTGTACAGACCTTTGGGGCTAATTTGACAAGAAATAAGGGACCAAGTAAACCATCAGAAGAGAAACTTGGAATCACCAAAGAGGCCCACTTAAAACCTATGCCATGGTGGGGTTGTATCTCCTCAGGCTCTTCCAGTGGTTGATTCCAGCAGCAACATTTGGTTGGCACACCATGCTAGTGAGTCAGCATTTTAAGTTATAACTGAAAAAAAAAGAAGAAGAAAAAGCTGGTTTAATTATTTGGTAAAGCACCTAGCATCATCACAAAAGTGCCCAAATTTTAGTGCAAACCAACCTCTTCCCTGTTCTCTCCCAAAACTCCATCTTCTTTTCTCACACTGAGAGAAAACATCCAGGGCACCTCTTCTTTCTGCCGAGTACCCTCTGCCCTGCTTGCACATGTGCTTATCCAGGAACAGGCATCAATAGTGAAATGGGATTACGTTCCACTGGTTTAGAGCATGAGCACAGCCCTGGGTGGGGCTGCTGGAGGATCAGCTCTTAATAAGGTGTCCAATTTATAATCTAGCAGGGCGAGGAGCAACTGGCTCTCAGAATGAATAGCTCTTCTGTGTTACCATCTCCTGAGGCTGGCTGCCTGGCCAGCCTGCCTCATCCTTTTCTCTCTCTCTCTCTCTCTCTGTCTCACAGATGTTACTCTTTTCACTAACTTTTTTGCTGTTTCCAGACTGGAAATATAAAGAGGAAGGAAGACAAGACATATCTGGTCAGACACTGCAAACTGCAGCAAGACGAACCAACTATCTGCTAGCTTAATAGGAAACAAACCCCTGGTCCTTGCTTATTCCAAAAAGGTTGCATTTCAACCTAGGATCCCGCTCCCAGGGACCACCTTTGTGCCAGGAGGTGCCTTTACAAGGGACGTGCAGGCGCCGGCAGCGATGCTCACACGCACACGCGGCGGGGTGAGGGGGGAAGCAGGGGGATGCGATCCCCCGACTGATGCTCTCCCTGGTCTCCTCTTAAAGCCTTTCTGCTAAACGGCGGCCGGCGGCTCTGCCGAGCAGCGCCACGTTAACAAACCGATCCTTGCGGGCAGCCACGTTGGCTCCCTCGGCCGTTACCGGCGACACACACATCCCCGGGGATGCCACAACCGCCTTATCCACCGCCTCGACCTTCCTCCCCTTGCAGAGCCATACAGCCACCAGCCATCTCCGGACGGCCAGCCCCGGCGCCGCCGGCAGCCCCGGCACGGCACGGCCCCACGGCACGGCACGGCACGGCCCCACGGCACTGCACGGCCCCGAGGGGCTGCGGCGGGGCGGGAGCGGCGGCGCGGGCGGGGGTGGCCCGGCCCCCGCCCCCTCCCGCGCCCGCGCAGCGCCCCCTGGTGGCGCGCACGACGCCGGCCGCGGCCCGCCCGCCGGCCTGACCCGAGCCAGCCCCGCGGCTGCCCCTGCCCGCAGCAGCCCGGGCGACGGCAGGCGGCTACGCCTGGAGCTGCCCTCAGCGGTGTTTTAAAGAAGCATCGTGACTTACCGGGCAGGTCGGAAATAGGCAGACCCGGCGACGAACGGGTACGGTCCTCAGCTCCAGCTGAGACCTGAGGAGCGGCTTACACAGCGGTTCTGCAAAGGCTGGCAGCACTCTGGGCAAATATTCACCCTGCCCCGAGAGATTTGTCACAGAGCCTCCCATACCTCCAGGAGATACATTTAATAGATTTCCTTTCCACAGCAGTGATCTAATCCGACCTCTCACAAAGCATAAATCTGTAGGACGGTGCATTCAGGAATGACTGCTCCTCTGCAGCCACAGTCCTCGCGTTCTGTCTCTGTGCTGGCACTGCCTTGTGCAGAATGACTCCCATCTGCAGCACTTAAAAAAAAACAAACTTAAACACAACTCCACCTGAAAACCTTCCATCATTCTGCGCTTCCCCCCTTGCCAAAGCGAAGTGAAAGGTGATACGGCCAGCCACTTGATCAATCTTTGTCAGGGTCGGGGGCATCTGGCTCCTGTAGGATTTTTTTTATAGTAGGAGTCTGTTTCTAAGGCCACTGACTCTTCTGCAGCAGGATGCTGTTTTCAGAATCTGATTTAAGCTGAACTCCAAAAGACCAGAGAGAAAGAAGAAGCAGGGAGCGTGCGCTCGACTTCCCAGAAAAGACACCCAAGCTGTTCTTACAGCCTCCTGCAACTGCAGCCCGTCCTCCGCGAGCTCCACAGCTCATCCCGGCAACTGCCAGCACTGTGGGCTCAGAGGGCACGGGAAGCGGCCTGCAGCTGGCTGGGGGAGCCTGCCTAGTTTGAGCAGTGTTTTCAATTAATAGCCGGCTCAGCAGCCACGTCATGGTCTGTGAGGAATGCTAAGTGTCATTAGCAGTCTCTTGGTCCAAAATGTTTGGGAGAGCCACTGTTCTGTCGCCATCCTCGCAGGGTCTTTGCATCTGGGAGGAATGCCTGGGATGGAGAACACAAAAGGACATGCTGGACTGAAGTACCCGTTATGCCATTGAAAAAAATGAAAATAAGATGTCAACAGTTTCTATGGGCCTAATTGTTTCTTCTCAAACAGATTGTTAGCTTATGTGAATCAGGGTAGCTCTACTGAGTAAACCAAAGAATGAAAAGGGGGAGGGGGGTGGCCTTGGGATCAGAAAGGCACAATATGTATCTTTATCCTCATTGCTTGCTGGCTACTGAGTAACATTAACTTACTGCTACCACCCCCCAGCCACCAAGAGATAGTGGCACTAAGAGAGATGAAGAGACACGAGGTGGCAAATAGTGAGACCGCTTCTGCAAACACCACCGTGCAAGGCCAGTCGAAGGATCAGGCCTTGACTCCCTTCCTCTGCAACTCCTGCTCTTGCCCTGCTGCTCAACTCTATCGTGAAACTGAACTGCACAAAACTGAGCTGATTAAAAACCAGAAACGGTTATTTTCTGAGCCAGATTCTTCCCTGGTCTGGTCCACCTTACAGCCACATGTGCTCTGGACCAGGTATAAAGAAAATACACCTGCTTCTTTCAGCATCAGTGCCAGCTTGAAGAGTTCATCAAACTGCAGCCTGGTGAAACACTGGGAAATCCCACAGAAAGCAAAAGAGAAGGAAGCTGTACTTTAATTTCAGCAAAACACTGAACACAGACAAAAAGCAGACAGTGAGTGAGTGAGTGATACAAATGCGCCTAGTCAGATTTTTCTCCACTGGACCTTCAAGAGAAAAAGAGGTAAAACATCAAGCACAGAGGGCAGTCCCAGTTCTCCAAACACAAAATCAGGACAAGCCAAATCCTGTCCAATTGCACAACATTAAAGAGCGATTCTGTGCTTTCTTACCTTGTGCTAAGGGAACAGCAATGTTCTGACCTGCAGTGATTTATGTGTAGCAAATTCATGCTCATAAACAAGTGAGAGGAACCAAAATCTCATGCCCTAATCCTTCCAAGCAAAACCAAATTCTTCATCGGCAGCGATCTTGCTGTTGAAGGAGGTAACGTTTATCCTCATTTGAGTCCAACAAAAACACCAAAACAGAAGAAACAGTGCTCAAAGAGCTCTTCTCTGTCACATTTGCAAATAATGCTACTAAAAAAAAAAAACAAACAGTAATTGCTTCACATGCCTTACAAACATTAATTAATTCAGCCTGATGTGTCCCCAGCTGGACAGGTGTTATCATCTCCACTGAACATATGAACAAGATGATTAAGTCAGAGCTGGCCCTGTTTTTTCTAAGTAGCATCTAATTGTCAGTGCCCTTCTGTGTGCAGGCAGCTTCTGTTAATTTTGGCTAGAGCTATAAGGGACTAATACATGTGCAAGACGGATTCTAGGTATCTCAAGCTACAGGGCTAAAATTAAAGCCCATGCTAGAAAATGTGAACCTGAAAGAATTGCCCATGGCTGGGCAAGACAGGAAATCTGTTGCAGGACCAGGAAAATAAGCCAAGTCTTCAGATTCCTTGGGGCTTGTCTCCACAAGACATGTAGGGAAGCAACGTAAAATTGCAGTACGCCAGAAACATTCTCCCCAGGTGGACCCTTCAGTAAAATTGCAGCACACCAGAAACATTCTCCCCAGGTGGACCCTTCAGTCTTCACTGCTTTCAAAGAGCAAATTTTACCTCCTGCATAAATTCATCCCTTCCCCACAAACAAAGAGAGACCCACTTCTCACTTACTGCTGAACACCGTAGCTTCTTGCCACTTTCTAAACTGAAAGGTGATGGTGACACGAGAAGGATGTGGTGACTCAGGAGGTACCAATAAGAAAGCCAAGGGTAAAGTTTCACTTTGGTTTCAGCAGAAAACTTCCCCATTAAGATGCTCTTGGTTTGCAATCAGCGATGAAGTAGCTTACCTGCATTTCAAAAAGAGGTGAGCTACCTCCCGTTTAGCATACACAAAGATTATGTCTGCCCCTTTTAAACAGACACAGATGATCTGAATAGCTGCCTCCGTTAGCTGGAGCATGATGCCAGCCCAAAAGAGGAGCTGTGTGGTTTCATGCTAGCAATAAACAGCAAGTCTCTCTGCAATAAACTCTCTAGAGATAATCTAACAACGTCTGTGCATGGGACTGGGCTACAGATGCACATCCTCCCCAGCTAAGGTGCTGGTGGTAAAGGCTTTCCTCCCAGCCTGTGGTTACCATCCCTTGAAGATCTGATTTGCTGACCTGTGCTTCAAGCTTCTCACATTTTTTCAGTCTGAATGAGGTAGGTTAGCAGAGGCCCAGTATTGCAACGTTACAAGCTACCACCTAATGCAAGACAGGGAGCGGTCACCCCGCAGCTTACTCCCTGGAGCCCAAGCAGCAGGAACCTCCAGTGCCAGGGAAAAGCTGGAGATGGTAACTTCTGCCACAGATGACATGGACATCTATGGACTAAGTGCAGGGTGACAGTGTCTGCAAGTTCATACTCTGGCTTGTCACATGCCAGCTTTCATATGGAGATGAGCCTGGTGCTAATGCACTAGGCTTGGCTAACCTTTTAAATGGTGTGGGCATAGCTTTGCCATTATTTCAGTTCTTAAATTGGTACGATATAGCTTAAATGGCAAAAACCAGTGCAGGCTACTGGTGGTCCAAAGGAAGTCATTGCGCTGCAGTGAGTACCCTGTGGTGAGGACAGCAGCTGTCCACAGTGACCACCCAGCATACACTGTGGAGACAGGCTTAAGGTCACTTTATGGGCTTGGCGGACTTGAGAAGAGTCGGAACAGCAGAACAGATGTAACACTGTTTTGTCACTTCAGGTTACAGACATACATCTGTTCAGACTAAAGCAGAGCCCCTTGGTGTAGCTCCCCCTCAACCCTCACACACCCTCCGAAACACTTACACCTGCTGTTCCATGACACCAAATCAAGTGTTTGTGTAGCTGAGCTCTAAAGATTTTTTAAGGACCTTTGGGTTAAAAAGAAAAAGCCCACCATACATCCTTTCTGAAAAGCAAGTCTTTTCTTTTAAGTACATCATTTCACAGAACTGGCTTAAAGGGCAGCTAGACAAACAGCTGAATCAGCACAGCCAATGAAGCAGTAACCCGGGGCAGTGCAGAAGGAGCGAACTGAGCAGCCTTCTCGCTCAGCTGCAAGCTAGAGCACGATGCCTGACTGCAGCCCAGGTCTACCAATACTTTCCAAAGTCTGTGTTTTGGTTTGGATTGTTTTGTGGGCTGAGGTTTTTTTCTTACGTTTCCTAAGGAAATAAGGCTTATGCAATTGCTCTGTCCCTCAGTCTTCCTGTAATCCCTTTTAAATCTGCTGTCCAATCTCAGTCAAATCTGAAAGAGTCTCAAATGCAGCATGTCCCTCAAAATCAGCCAGTGTCCGGGTAGGAGCCCAAACTCATGTCATCTGCAAGGAGAAAGGCAGGCAAAACTCAACTGCTAGCCTGTGCTGTCGATTAGCCGGCACATGACTCTGGCCTACGGTTTCAGAGGGACAAGGAGGGAGCTGAGGCGGTGAACCCAGTGCTCATCATATGAGGCCAGGCTTTATAACTTTGATTGCTCATGCACAGCCTGCTTTAATCCAGACTTTGAAACTTATGGCATGTAGGCTGCAGTATGTACTCATGCTTTAAAATATAGTATCCTATCAGAAGTTCCTTCTGTAAGTCATTAAGATGTAGTTAATACTTTTAAACTCCATTCAGTGATGCCTCATCTTAAGCACCCAAGTATTACAGATATCCTTAGTGCAAAAAGGGTGATACTCCTGTTCAGGAGCTCAAGTGTACCATTTGTGCAATATGATGCCTGATACTGTATTTATTTTGCTAAAATGCATTTGCTACGGGGAGCTCAACACAGAGATGAATTCCATCTAACATGAGAGGAAAGAAATAACTTGTCAGCTGGATAGGTTATTCACCGATCTATAAATCAGAGAGAATAACAATGCATACTGTATTCCCGCCTGTTCCCACACACTCCTTCTTGTCATCGCAAGAGGTCTTTAGTGCCCTGAAATATAGCTTGACAATAAAAATTAATTGAAAGTGCGCTAGAATCATTAACTTTTGGAGCTTCACAGTTTGCCCATCCTTAAATAACACTGGTTATAAAATCCTGTTTGTGCTACAATTCCTTGGCTCTCTGCCATGTAGCATGTAGAGAAATCAGCAATATGTGCAGCAGGGACTTAGCTGGCTATAATACGAGCGCACATAATGGACTTTCTTCTTTAGCTCAGCAGCAAAACTGACTCAGATCTAGAGACTGGTTATAGTCCCAGCGGCGTTTACTCCGTGTAATTAGCAGTATCAAGTGTGTTGTCTTTTGGGTAGCCTGATTGTTTCCATATGCACAAGTACCTTCTGTGAACGTAGACAGGGCAAGAGGCAGACAGCATTCAAAGCGTGCACAGCGCTCCGGGAAGCACATGTGTTTTAAATACATTATCTCTACAATTAAGAAGAGTTTATAAATCAGTCATATAAATCTTCAAGAAGGGGGCAAGCAGAGAAAGAAAAAGACCTTCTTCCAAGCACGAACTTTGCCTGGATAACTACTTGTACCCACGTCCCCGAGATGGGGCAGATGTCTCCCTGCTTGCTGACGGGAGAACGGCATGAATCAGTAGCAGGCGGTGCAGGGAGCCGTGCTCCAAAGCCGGTGTGCATTGCTCCAGGCGGGAGGAGGTTGTTGATGCTGTGTTGGGGCCCGGAGGAAGATCTGGCTAGCGTTTGTTCGAGGTGGGGCGTGCCTGGGAATGCCGTGCAACATTCATCTTAGGGGCAGGTACTTGCTGAAATTCCAGTTACCAAGAGAGATGGCTGAGGCAGAGCGAGGCCTTGCCTTCGCTATGCAAAGAGGTATCGGTTTTTACCTCAGGGTAATGTTTCTGACCTGTCCCAAGGTAAAAAAGCAGCGAAGCCAGGCAACTTCAGCCTCACTGCAAGGCAAACCAGGCAGGGTCAACCCCAAATGGGGCTGTGCTGCTGGCCTCACCTATTTTGCCACATCAGCAGCAGTTATAGCAAGGTTTTAGAAAAAAACCCACCAACCTTGAGAGCAGGAAAGGCGGGCCTTAATGTCTGTTTTGAAATAAAGGGTATAAAAAGGGGGTTGCTTGGGGTTATTTGTTCTCCCCCTCCCTTCCATGCTCCCCAGTGCTGCCACATCTGATGGGCTCTCTCACCCCCAACCCTCAGGCCTTCATCTTGCAGCTGGCAGCATGGCTGGAGGCCGTGGGGAAGCGGCGAGAGGCGAGGAGATCCATTCCCAATGCCACCTGGCTCTTCCTGCGCCGTGCAATACTCCACGTGCCTCTCATTACAGCAGGGCCCCTCGAGGCACACCTGGCTGTTTGGGAAAGGCTTTCCCAGGATATTCCCTTGCACGCCTATATAAAGGCCATCTTAAGTAACCGTTTCAGGCTCACCAGCTCCTGTCCTCAGCACACTCCCTTGTGCTGTCCCCGTGTCCGAGGACAGCCTACGACAGCCTCCCTGCCACCCTCCTCTGAGCCTTTTGAAACTTACATATGCATTTACTTCATCTTTTGCTAATGATATTTGAGTATCTGTTCTGGAGCAAACCATTCTTTATCCATAACATGAACTCACCAAAGGAGAGTGCTCGACCAGGGTATTACAACTATCATCTTTACTACAGTAGATATGGTAAAGATTAACATTAAAACTTGCCTTGCAATACACAAAACATATCCCTGCAAAGCACCATTAAACTGGAGGAACTGCAGCTAGGCTCAGTTTCTGTACCAACTTGCACCATACAATTTCACCTCCCTTTCTCTGCTGCCTCTCAGAACTATCACAAAAAGCTCCTTAAACAAGCAGTTTAATCAATAAATCTTCACTATAAAGTATTGAAAAGCAATTTTTTATGAAATAAATCCAGACGATACATTCTTCTCTACAGCTCTTCTTAGAAATATCTTTCAGTTTGTGATTTGGGTAGGACTTTTGCAAGCCTAGTAAGAAGTAAAAATCCTTTACAGAAAAAGGCATATGCTGCTCATCAACAATTGTTCATTAAACAGCCTAGCAGTTAGCTTCAGTCATGCCTTCTGACATTAGGAATGGGGATGCTACTATGTTAATAATAAACTATCAAATGGTATTGCAAATGGTCACTGTTCTTTAATTTCTTTAAAATCTCTGAGGACATGAAAAATGCATTTGCAGCACAGCTACCGCTGCTTATTCAGAAGTGTGTTTTATCTTAACCACAAGATTTGGTTATCTCAGTGAAAAATACTGCACTCAGAATTAGTTTAGTAGTTTTTCTGGTAGTTTTCTTGGTGTTTTCCCCCAGTTATTTTCTAATTTTTCTTTGCTTATTTCCACTTAAGCATCTGTCATTGACAAATGCACTTCATGGCATGTGGTCACTGTCATGGTCACAACAGATGCAGGGAAGCTCAGTGTATCCACTCAACCTAAAAAACATTACCACGGAGTGAAATAACCTGTGTGCGATCTCATGTCCTTACAAACAGCCCTGCAGGTGTGTAACTCTTTGCTAGTGTATGGCTAGCTATAGGCATCAACTCACTGTTGCGCAGAAATACCTGAGGAAGGTTTAAAGATGCTTGAGGTTCTGCTAACAGCTTAGTACTGGCAGCACACAGGACAGTGCATGCTAATTGAAAGCTTACGTAAATAATAAATACGTTTTAGGGAACTTCTGTGTGTAAAACATTAGGTTAAATGAGAAGTATGAACATTTAGTTCAAATGTAATAATTAAAAATACAAATGTACCACATAGTACCTGGAACTCCACTATATGCACTTAGAGAGAGAATCTGGAAAACCACCTTTTCCATTGTGATGGAAATAATATACTGCTTATGTGTCATGTTATTTTGAGTCATTATTAAACTATTACTCAACTAGTTTTGTAAATGTGGTACAGCACTAAAGATTTCGGGTGACATTGAAGATTCAGGCCCCTGACTCCGCAGACGTAAGCATGTGTGTAACATGTGCTGAAGTGCTTACAGGAATGGAGCAGAAATATGTATCAAGCCCAAACTTGAAAACAGGTGGTTTTAAGTTATACAAGCACAAAGAACAGTGAACAATTTTTTAGGCAGCCGCTTTTTGTGTTCAGAAATTAAACAGCTATTTTTATTCCTGTTTCCACCACCCAAAAAGAAGCCCCCAGAGGGCTGAGAAAGCAACATGTGAAATCTAAGTTGTAATTTTAAAACGGAGGCTGCTTCCCAGGGAGGGGGGGGGAGCAGGGAACCACTTTTTTTGACTTTTCCCGCCCCCCAGGGACTGCCTGCAGGGCCAACAGCAGCCTGTGCCCCCAGGCCAGTAGGTGTCTAACACTGTGGGATGGGAGCACTTTATGGGTACAAACCAGGGCTCTGCAGCACAGCTGGAGAGCAGCCTGCTCGTGGTTGTAGCTGGTATTTTGCAATAACAGAACTGGAAAAAAAAAAGCCCAACCAATAATGGCTTCCATGAACATTTCCCGCAGCCGCCGCTGTGGGCCGGTGGGTGCCCTGGCAGCTGCCATCCCCCGTAGCCCTGGGAGGTGTTCCCCAACCCGCATCCCTGGGGGCCAGCACCCCTGCCTCCTCAGGGAGCTGCCCCACTCAGGTCCCCGTGAGGAGGGAGCGCTGAACCCCCCCACCTGCCCTGGGACCTGGGGTGCTGGGGCTGCCTTCCTTCCCCTCTCCTTGCCTCAGGGGGGGCCCCGCACCCTAAGGGCAGACGGCAAAGGCCAGGGCCTGCGGCTGGGCCCTGTCCGCCCCGCCGGGTGGCGGCCCCCTCCCAGGCCTCGCCAGGCCCAGCCGCACTGCACACGTTGGTACCCCCCGGGTGGTACGTGCACCCCCAGGCCCTGGCTGCACCCCGCAAGCAGCAGGGACACACCCCCCCGCCTTGTCTGCACCCCCCTGCCAAGCGGCAGGGCCCTCCCGCGGCCTGGCAAGGCCTGCACCTCCCCGGGGCACAAGGCCGGCCAGGGATACATGGGCAGTCCCTGGTGAGGCGAGGCGAGGCGAGGTGAGGTGAGGCATGGGGGTTAATGGCTGCCCCCAGCATGGGGTGAAATCCCTCTCAGCTGCCCGCAGGGGAAGGGAGTGCCCTCCTAGGGTAACACGCGGTGCTGTGAGCAGCCGCAGGATGCAAAACCAGTCAGGAGCTCCCTCCTCTTACTCACCTAGCTGCCCTCCACATTGGGAGGCAGGAGGAGGTTTTGCAATATCTGGGGAAAGGGGTGAGCCCCAGGAGCATGAGAGTGGGAGACAAATGGTGGGGTTGCATAAAAGAGGTGGGTGAGAAGGGGAGCAGGACAGTCAGACACATACGTGTGCCCGGGATCTGGGGATGAGAGGATGGCAGAAGGGTGTTGGGAGAGGAAGCATGGCCGTCCAGCTGGGTGGAGAGTGGAGGGAAGGGACACAGCCTTGTTCTGCATTTGGTGTGGGTGCATGCTTCAATGCGGGTGTGTGAAAGGGCTGGACAAAAGACAGAAGCACCATCACTGCACATACAGGGTGATGAGAGGGAAGACCTCCTTTCCTAGAGGTTTGCAGTTCCCCCTCCCATTCCCTGCATGCTGCTGGGGAAACCTGCGCTTCTGCTGCTGGCTGGGAGACAGCACACAGCTTGGTGGCTGCGGGTGTGTGAGGCTTGCTAAATGGAGGCTCCTGCTGCCCGGCTGGTTGCTGCTGTGCTCAGGGAGGGAGGAGGAGATGGAGGAGGAGGAGGGAGGGATGTGAAAGTGGGTCAGGAATGTAACTAGACTCTGCCCCCCTTGTTGCAGGCGCAGGCGGCGCTGCCTTAGCGATGGAAAGCAGGCATTTCACTGTTGATGTTCCCCAGTCCTATGCTGACGGTTACTAGGGGATCCTGAAGGATGTGTTTCCCTGTGACCCTTTGAGAAGAAAAACTTAGTTGCCGCAGTAACCAAGTTTGGCGTGGATGCAATGATGCAGTAAATATCATAGGTGAGCCTTGCTAATGGAGGAGGAGGAAGCTGAAACTGTATAGGCTGGATAACTCTTGCAGTCAGGTCAGGAAACGTTTAAAAAATGTCCCAACAAACTGTATTAGTTAAGTACACGACTTTTACATTTCCTGGTGCAATAAAACTCTCAGAATTCATCCCCTATGTATTGTAAACTACTAAGAAAACAGATAGAAATAAACTGCCTTACTGATGTAGCATGAGGTGCAGAGCTCACCCACAGCTCTGAAGAAGCCCTGTGCAGCTCTTTCGCATGCAAGTAACTTTTGCTTGATGGCCTGAATTTTTGAAAGTTAAGGGGTGTGGAAAGGTGAACGCTGACTCAAAACCTTAAGTTTGCATCCATCTTCTTTTTGGCATTGTTACTTTAGATTAACAATTTTCAGTATTGTTACTCAGATTAAAGGAGAGAACTCATCAGCTCTGCTCCTATAGAAAATCCCCAAACTAAATACTTGCAAAGTGGAGAACAAACTAAAAGAATAAGCAAAAAAATATTCAACTTGAGGTGCAGACATGCGTCATTTCTCTCTATTCCCTCCAGTTCTTATAATCTGATTTCTATCTTCCTCTTAGAGAGAAATAGACACAGGGATGTTTATTCACAGGGGTGGGGAATTGCTTTTCAGAGTTAGAATGAACAACTGAAAAAAAACCACAGAAGACAGATACTGGGATATATCTGTTTCTTCTTCAGTTTTCTTTGAGAGTTGTGATTTTGCTAAAGCACTAGTATTCTGAAGAAAAAATGGGTTGCTATATATACATGGGACCAATTCTGCTCCCAGTCTGAGGATCAACAGAGGAGAACTGAGCTCTCAGGCTCACAGATGCATCAGGAGTGAGGGGATACACCGAGTGCAGGCCAGGCAATAGACAGGTATGCAGCCAGTCAATGGATGAGGGTATGCATGTACATTTCATTAAGGGAACAAAAGTCACTGGAGCAAATTGTGGACCAATTCCTTTTACTCCTTTGAATTATTTGTCAAGAAGGTATTGCTATAAATAAACATCCCTTTAGCTTCTTTCATCTCTGAAAGCTACTCAGTGTTCAAAAGCATCCATGCCCTTTAATTCAAGGACATTCAAGGATGCACAATGAATGTTACTGTTTCTACTTTTTATGTGAGATAATTTCTCCAGCTGATTTCCCAAATCATTTGCTACTAAAAGCTAAACTTAATAATAAAAGTTACATGGACATAAGCAATTCATGGTAAAATATAACTAATCTATTGTACCATTATTCCTGTTTTAAGAAAAAAGTAGAAACCAATAATGGTTTAAGTGCTGTGGGCCACAAAGCTTACTTAAAAGGAACTCGGCAAAGGGCGTGGGGGATACCTCATAGACGAATGTAGCCCATTGCCTCCAGTCATGGGAAATATTTAGACAGTCTTTATCCACAGCTTTAAGATCAACAATTGCTTAGGTATGTTCTGCTTATTTTTTGTGGAACAACATTACTTGGTTTTGTCAACTCTCCTGGCAATGCAGAACAGTCAGTGACCACAGTCTTTCATGCCATCTGCTTGCAGGGGCCACTGCCGCCGTGCAGTCTGGCAGATCTGGGCAGTGGGACCCCACAAGTCTCTCCCATTATTGGGTGAAAATGCCAGGTTAGAAAGCTTCTTCTTCTGGGTCTGCCAAGAATTCTTGATGGTCCCACTTATTATGAGCATATTTCCATGTGTGTTGAGGCAACCCAGTGAACTGGGAAAACAAAATATTACAGAGAAGAAGCACTTGCATTGGCAACCATTCCTTCACTTACTAGTAGGGAGGGTCTGATTTCATTGTTAGGCTGGGCCCTTTTTATGCCCCTCTGCACAAGTAAAGGCCATGTTAAGCCTTACAGAAACAGTAATGGCAAAATCCTCCTGCACTCCGTGGAGGAGCACGGTGTTTCCTATCTATTCCTCCCACCCCTTTCTGTAGGGATGATGTGAGGAAGGAGGTGTGGCCAGAAAGTTGCTGCTTTCTAGTTATTCTTGGCTCTGGCAAAGGCCTTTCTATTCAAGGGTAAATGGCAGGGACCTTGACACCGCTGTAAATCTGTATTGATGTCTTAGAGATCCCCAGAAGGACCAGATAATGACAAGGCATGAAGCCCAGCTTAGGTTTAACAGAGAATTAGACCTACAACATGTGGTGGCCGCTTTGAACAGTAGCTGATTATGTCATCCTAGACTAGTCAAGCTTTGGGCATGGACCTAGTCTGCAGTGAGAGGCTGGTTAATGCAAAAGGATGGAAAAGGAAACATGGAAAAGTTCCAGGTCTGATACCCAAGTCCATCTGCAAAAGTATTTTTGCTTTGGTTTTGCTTTAACTTGTACACTGGAAAATTAAGTGAGGAAAAACCCAACCTATTTAGATAGGGCTTTTTCTAGCTGTGTTCAGTTGAGCCCCCTGGTTATTAGAGAGAAAAAAGATGTATAAAGTTTTACCAAATCATGTTAGCAGGCTAGTGTGCATGGTTTAGTAAAATACTTTTTTCTAAGTAATTTTAGCATGTTTTGGCCTTTAAAACCATTGTTTCCAACATAGGTAATAATAATTTTTTAAAAGTTATTAGCTCATCTTGTTTCCGTCTGGCAGGGGAACTATTTTGCATCCTACTAAAGTGGCTGACTGGCTTCAAGGAGAGGATAGATTGGGCCCTATTAAAATAGATTCAAAGATTTAGCCACATGCTATTATTGGAGATTTATTTCCTTGGTTAATATCTTGTTCTTTACCAGACTGAACTGCAGAAACTTCTGTGTAAACAATATGAAACAATAGCAGCAAAGGTATGATGCCATACTATGCTGAATAGGGACCTCAAAGTCCATTACCATTTTAATGATGGCATTGTTAAGCAAAGTAGTCTCAAGATTAAATCGTTTACTTCATTAAGAAAAACATGCTATTTATCGACTGTTTTACCTTTAGCAACCAACACAGAGTAGCGTCTGGCTTTCTTTTGAAACTCGCTCATGTAGTTTCAAAGCTGTTTGCAGCTGGAGACTGTCAGCCACTCGCTGTACTTACAAAACAGGTTTAAAAGCAGACACGGTTAACAGGATGTGACATAGACTGTCTTCAGCACAGTATGTGATGCATCCCTGTACTTTTCTAACAACTTCGAAAGAGGCTGCTTAAGCTTGGAATGCAACAGATTTCCTTAAAGTTTCAATTCAACAAGAAAGCTTTAAGACAGGTATATTCCACATGTATCTTATTGAGAATTATTTCGTGAACTTTTGCTTATCAGTACTGAAAAGATGTTAAAACCAGTCTGACAACTTTTTTTCCTAACGCCATGTGCTGGAGGGCCTTGAGAAAACAGTTTTGAAACAATATCAGAGCTAAACTACTGAAATGCTTTGAACAAGAAGAATGTTCATTAAACACATTTCCCTGGTTTTTGTAGTGTCCCAAACAACAAAAGTCAAGTATTCAATGATTTATAGCCCTTTTTCCAGTGAGATGCTTCAGAAGGAGCTCAAAAGATTTGCATCTTGCAAGTAAGAACATGGTGGACTTAAAATGCTTAACCTACCCTATTTTTTCAAAACTTTAGCTGTGAGTTTACTGGATCCTGTTTCAAAATGTGCATATAAAAGTCTTAATTACCCACCCAGCTTCCCTTATCTTAATTTGCTATAACTCAGCCAACACCCACGGGAGAGGCTATGCAGCGACTGGACCATGGGAGATGCAGGCATTTTGTACTTCATTGGAAACAGTCACTGTGGTATAATCCTGCTTCCTCTGAGTTCCCATTAACTAGAACTCCTTGGAGTGAAATTAGGTTCCATTGCCCAAGGCTGTACTCTTTTTCTCTCCTACAAAGGGCTGTGCTCCAGGTCACAGGGCTGTGCATGGGTCCTCCCACCCAAGCTCAGGGCACAGTCAGAGTGCCTGACAGATCAGCTCCTCTGCAGCCACCAGCTTGCTCTTCGCTGGAGGTCTGAGGACGAAAAACATGGATAAGGACTTTGCAAAGCATACTACCTTCCTATTTTGTTCTCCCTTTCCAAACACAGATTTCTCAATACTCCTTAGCACCCCTTTTTTTGATGAGTAGGAAAGCGTTTCAGGTCAGAACATGTTATTTTCAGCACCTCTGAAAATCAGCCTCATTGTATACAGCTTGCTCTGAAAAATCAGAACTGAGAGGCACAAAAACATAAAATAGGATTTAGAAGAAATCGTACATGTCATTTTTCAGGATATGCTTCCTCACATGAAAGACAATGCAAACAAATAGTAGCCTCATGTTAGAGCAAGGGGAACTGGGTTTGAAGCGTACCAGCTCAGACTAAAAAAGAAATTTTGCTAAAGGGGAAGGGCCTTCCAGTACCGCTGGTCAGCAGCATAAGAATTTAAGAAAAATCAGGATAGCGAGAGAAAGGTGCATGTGTTACAAAAATGTAGGGCCCAACTCTAGAAATGTACATGACTTCCCAGCAAGGAATGATGAAGAATCTTCTTTACATCTAGGGCTGTTTTGAAGAGCTGCTGTTGATGGTACTTCCTCCTAGGCATTCCCAGGAGCTGTGTGTGTCTGCTTTGGTAAGTAGAGAATAGATGGTGGATCCTGGCATTGACAGGACCATTTACACATCCGTCTTGGTATTTTCTTTGAAGTCTTGGGTAATAGCAAACAAGACTCTCTGTAGAGATGATTTTTGCAACACAGGAAACACCTGTACACCCTCCTCAAATTATTGCTCCGTGTGACAAACACACACCAGCTCTGCTGTGTCACAAGGCCTTTTCACCCTAAAAGTTAGGGTCATGAGCGGCCTCACAAAAGAGCACTGGACAAGGCAAAATCCTTCCCCTAAACCTTTCCTCCTCTTGCCTTCCACTCTGTGTTAAGACTCTGCTTTTTTTCTCTGTATTCTTCAACCCACAGCTTGCCTTCCTGAAAGCATCAGTCCATCATTCCCTATATTTATTTCTGTGTCTTTTCCTGAGTTGTCAAGGACCAGCAGATTCTTTTTTATTACCAGTGTGCATAAAGCAGAGGTCCAGCTACAGACTGATTTGCATTCAAAAACTGTAAAAGTAGAACTTTTATCACAGCCAGTGATGCGATTTCTGCGATTTCTAAAACTTTTTCTTTAAACGTGATTATACAGCTGACACCTCTTTTCCTCATTTAATGAGAGCTTATTCTATTTCATGCACTGAGGTGCACCCTGTTGATATAAGCAGGCCCAGAGCTAGGAGAGGGGGCTCCTGTTCCTGGCCTTTCTACGTCTTGCTGATTAGTTCCCCTCTCCCTGCCTCAGCTCCTTCCGCTGTGCAATGGAGCTCACGAAACTGTCCTTTTTGTTATAAAGTGATTTAAGATTCTTGGTGAAGAATACAACATGAAATTAGATGGCAATAGCTGTTGCAGAAGTATTATATACCATTGTTGCCATGCGGGGAGTTCTCCAACACTGTATTAGTATACACAAAGCAGCATAACTTTTTTCAAGGTTAGCATCTTCTACTATTCAGCCTGGCTAGGGTAGAATAGCGCATCTTAGATAAGAAAATGTTTGTGCAGTGTGATGTCATTACTGTGGTCTTCTTAAGATCTTGTCAGGATCCTGGCAGAAGTTTTTTGCAATAAAGAGAAAAAAAAATAAGGCAATTTCTCCTTTAACGAGTTATTAACCTTGAGACAGTCTATACTTACAAGGAGGTAGTAAATGTCTTATGCACCAGACCTCTTTTTTCCCTGAAATCAGGATGGTTTCTAATAATTTAAATGTTGTTATTTTATTACTAAGTGCTACTGTATATCTCTTAATATTTTACAGAAAAATGATAGTAGGTAAATTGCACAGTTCTGGAATTCCTTACAGCTGGGTATATCAGTGTTTCTGTAACTTCATCTTTTCTCAGAGCAGGCCTCAGAAACTAGTCTTGGAGGATGTAGCAAACATTGGCTAATTCAGGAACAGTTTTATAAGCATTTAGACCTGTCAGTTACATTGCCTTATTTTCTTGCTGATGGATATTCCCAGAGTGACACTGAGTTTGTTTCATGAGAAACTCAAAGTAACTTGGAATGAAAATCCTTCTGATTAAAAAAATAAAATAAAAATTCATTGCACTGAATCATGTACGCAACTTTGATACCAGAGGCACTGTTATCTGGTATCTCAGTTTACTAGTGGATAGTTCTAATTTTGTTTTTAAAGTAACTGAAATGGACATGCAGATTTAGGGTTAGGTTCGTTCTGGAGGTGGGGAGGAAAGTCAAGGCATTGCACTTTACCCTCCTCCAATTCATCCCCTAAAATAAAAAATTCTCCTCTAAAGCAACAGACTATATAGGCTGTTATAACATATATTTATATATATAAAAACATATACATGGTGCAATACTTGTATACATTGTACATTTTATTAATCTGAAGCTGAGCCTTTTCATCTTTACACCATTTTGTCCCCAGATCCTGTAACAGCCTTGCACTGGGTCGGACACCCCTTTTCCAAGGAACGCTCCAGAAAGCACTGTGTGGGTGATATTATAATTCTGTATATTCCTACAATGGAGCAGTGTGTCTGTGTAATGGGATCAGGAATTTTGCTTTGGAGAGTTAATGTGAATGCTAAATGATAAATAAAATGCTGAAATGAAAAATACACCCCAAAGAATGGAAAGCATTGTAATAAGACAACATTTATCTTTCTAACTGGGCCCTCTGAAGTCTGCAGAAAGGGTTTATGGATGAGACATGAGCAGCAGAGAGCACGCAGGATCATTGCTATGAGCAGATCACCAGAATTTGGTAGAGTCACAAAACACACAGCTATTTTGTGTTTAAGTTAATGACTCATAGAACCCTGTGATGTTCAGAAGCATTTGGCAAAAATCTTCTAATATTACCGGATTGTTTAAAGATGTTTGCAGGTCACGTTTACAAGCGGATGTCTGTTACCTGGCATTTTTTATACACTTAATACGTTTTCAAAGCACTTAATGGTTTTAGCAGCTCTTTTTGCTGCTATCTGCACACTAACTCCCTTCCATTGCACTAGGAAACTGTATTCCTTTCATAAATAGCTGACTCTGTCCTCTCATTTTTCTATGCATCAAGGCTATAGAAGAATAATTATTTAGGAAGTTATTTTGTTACCCTGTTTCCAAATCCTTATTAGGGTGTCTGGTAATCAAAGAAAACCTTACTATTCATATACATTTTCAAATTAACTATATAAACAGCTCTTAACTTATGTCACTATTCTTTAAAGTTCAACCTATTTCTTCATTTTATTATTTGTATTCCTGAAAGCCTTCTCTTTTGTGTTCATAGCAACCTTCCTATCTCCCTTCAATCACCTTGGCCTCCACCACTTTTCCCAGCTGTTTAGAATTCATTGCAAAGAATTTAACTTGTTTTCTTAGTGGTGTTTTTTCAAGTGTTATGACATGCTGCAGCATATTTTACGAACTGTAGAGGATTCTAAATTAATATTTCTTACAGAGTTTCACTTTTAAACTAACTTCCTAGTATTATTCAGATAACAGATTATTGGTATATAGATTTGCTCTGGAACTTTTCCACAAATTTCTGAAATGCAATTTTACCTTTACTTCCCAAATTTTTCACTTAAATGATTGAATGCTGATTAAGCCCTTCTTGGGGAGGGTTTATTGAGTCAAAGGTAACTCACTGAATATCCCAGTAGTCTGGGCAGTTACCTGAGATGCAGAAAAGTGTGTCCATTCATTTTCATCCCATTTCCATCAGAGATCACACAACTGGTTATATGCATTATGCTATTAATTTTTAAAATGGAATGACTGTAGTTCGGCATCTAATTCATACTCACATGCTAAAGTTTCAGGGTTGCTCAGCAGCCACGGAAGCAACGAACGTGTTCAACATCTCTGCAAATCAGGCTACGTAGGTGTCTAGAAAATACAGAATCAAATATCTAAGTACAGACATCCTACCTGGACAAAAATAGCCTGCCTCTTTTTTTTTTTAATTTCTTGAATATGGACTAAGTCCTGGTTCCTAGCAGAAGCAGAGCATATGACTTAATGGATCTGTTGCTCATTCAGATGTGGTAAATCCAATACGTACATTTATGATGTCTGGCAAATGTTATGATTTTTCTATTTAAAAATGAAAATGTATTTACTAATTCTATAGTCTGATTTTCAGCATATTTGTTTCATTTTCTAAGTGCTAAAAAAGTTAATGTTATGTTCTGTAAAATTTGGAGAGAAACAGCTGGCAGTGTGATTTGTGACATGATGTATTTTACTGATCCTGAAAGCTTACTTTAGGCTCTCCTAATTACATGAAGTTCCCTCTTCTCACATAGCCCTGGGATAATTGGATGGTATGGCAGTCCAAAGCCTTTGGGATGCTAAAATAATCATCCATTAACCCTATAAACATACTTTTGCTTTGATGTTATCACCACTAGCTGCTAGCTGAATAATTACAGTTCCCCTGTGATCAACTTTCAAATGATAAGAGTGATAGCAATGATACAGAGGATGAAAAAAGTTGCAAGACACTTGACATGTGTTTTTAGTTCATACAAAGGACGAACATCAATTTATAGAAATACATAGAAAAATATAGAAACTGATGTGGAGCATGCCATGTGATTAAAGCTTTTGGTCCTCATTTCATTACTGCAGGCAAACAGGGCTTGCACTCAGTGGTGGGGAGCAGCCACAGGAACTGGTTGTGGCTCTCTGGCTGAGATAAGTTTATGCTGTTCCCTTTGGCAAATCATTGTCTTTTAAATTCCTCAGTGCTTTGTTCAAAGTACAGCTGTGTTTCAATAATAACTTATTTCTGTATAATTCCAGTTCAGTGGTTTTTATTACATATGCTGCTAACATTTTCACACGAATACTCCAGCTGTACGGCAGTTCTCTGCACTCAGCACTGGCCCAAAATCACGCCAGGAACTGTCTCTATTAGTTTCTGTGTTACCAAACTTTTGTATGCTGAACTGTTATACACCACTCTCATCTTCAGGCCACTGTTGTCCCAGCTCTCCAAAACTCTCCATTTTTAAGGTTAGCCCAAATTTGCTGCAGTTCCTATTTACACGCACTATTATCCAAGTACCAAGTTTCACAAGAGCTGTCAGTTTCCAGATATGAAATCTGAGCCTGCTCATTCTTTTCCAGCATGGTTAGGTAATACCGTGTTCATCATAGGACAGGACTAATGATACCAACTCTACTGAATCACCGCATGCAAGTAGGCACAGGGACTGTTTCCTCTCTTTTGCTGTGTCAGTAACTTGAAATCTGGACCAGAAACATCATCTGTGGATCTATCTTTAAAATTATCCCAAGAAAAGTGTGCAAACGGTGGTGAATTGTGTCCGTTGGCTGGTGGATCAGGGGTTTAACAGCTAACACAAAAACATCAGGAGAGATTTTTACTGATTAAGTCTGTGCCCAGAGAATGACAGGCTAGATCATCTGAGGTGAATCATCGCCACTTACAGCAGAAACCACAGTTCAGAATTTCATGTCACTTAGGACACTTCGCTATACAGGTCTTTATTGCATATAACTATAACCATAGCAAACCTCTTATAAATACCAGGTAAAAATGAACAGAAAACAAAAGCGAGCTCACTTTTCAGTCAGAGAGACCTTTCATTAGACTTTCTAATCTTATTTAGCATTTGTGTTTGTGTGTGTAGGGGGGTAAGTAATTGTGGAGGACATTGGTGTCCTGTAGCAGACGGAATTTTTACATGTGGACCGCTACTCAGAAGGCTCTAAGGTGAACTCATCACATTCATTTTGATGTGTATTTTAAGTCAGGTTTTGCATCCAGGTGTCTAGAGGTAGAAAGCCAGTGCTCCAATCCACTGTGCTACTGGACACCTTAGCAGCGTTCTCCTCAGCCCTTGCCTTGGATTGGCTTCTGTATAATCCTTATCTTAGTGATGTTTAGCTCTACCCTCTGGCCTTTTCTTGTTTTTTGGTTTCTTTGCATTTGACCATTTTTTGAATAATTTTGCTGAACTATTTAGGCTGCTCATTTGCACTCTAAGAATTACCTTCAGCCACTTCCGAGGGGGAAAGGACATAGAGTAAAACAGCTTAATGAAACAAAATCGGAAGATCTGTGTGAAGTGACTACATAAGATGGTTCAGAAAATTGTTAAGAGAAAATCTTATATGCAGTTGCCATTGAATCAAAATTCATAGCTGAGAAGATTATTCCACCAGTGTAAGTTTAGGGAGCCACAGCAGTCTACTGTCAGTTCACAAGTGGCTGCAGGAAAAAAATTTGCATGACTTAGGATTTCGGGATGCTTTCATAGATGTTAACACAGGGGCCACTGACTACAAGCTGAAAATTTGGAGTTTAAATGTTTTCTGCCCTTTCTAGTTACTCAGAGTACTTTTGACGAACAGGCTGATGTCTGTGCCCTGTTCTTAGAAAACATACATTTCAAGAGTTGAGATTTCCATTCAGTGAATCATTTCAGGTAACAGCTCTCTTATGCTCATTTTAATAATAGTGGTTTGGGGTTTTTTTTCCTTTTCAAGTTTCATTTTAGATAGAGCACAGTCCCATCTGACCACCAAAGTAATTGAAAAAAGGAAAAAAAAAAGTAATAGCACATCTACCCTGTCTTACCAAATCTTTCCTCTAAATGCTTAAGAGACTCTTCACTTTCTCTGTGTTGCACAGGAGGAAACAAGATTATGGAACATGTTATCTACTCTACAAGTTGAAGACAGGAATGCAAAAAAAATGTATTGAGAATACTTTCTTCTCAATAATCCTTTATTTAAAAGTGAAGGTAAGTGAATGTTGAATGATAAATGAAGGTTAAAGCGTCAATATTAGGACTTAAATGCTTTTATCCGTATTGTCGTAATATTCAGCCACTTTGCAAGTATTGAGTTTTCTTTTTGCAGAAGCAAGTATTTTCTCGTATGAAAGCTCAATAAATTATCTAAAACACGTCCCTATCTTATGCTCCTCTGGCCCACAACAAAGCTATTTTTCTGCCAGGAGAAACCTTCCACTGACAGTTTTTGCTGTTGCTGTGGAAGTAATTTCTTATGTCAGTAGAAGAATTCCTTTTACCTGTCTTAATTGTGTCTCCCTCATGGACAATCATCTGCTAATACAGCAGGACTATTTTGACAAGCGAAGAGCTCTATTGGTGCGGTTATACCCCTCCCTGTGCACTGCAGCAGAGGTCTATCTACCCCCGACACCATTAACACTGGCAAAACTGTTCTTTTGCCAGCGTGGCTTATCTTTATCTTATCAGTGTCTGAGTGACACAAGCTGTGTCAGTGAAAGTATAGTTCTGACTGCATAACTGTGAACATTTGCTGCTTTTGGTAGCGTAGCTCAATTTTAACCTCAGTTGCAAATCATACCCCTTTGTACACCTGACTAGTATAACTAGGCCTGCACAATTTCATGGCGTAGACCTGTCCTGAGGCATTTTTGCCTCTGGTTTAAGGAGGCACAAAGCGCAATTTAGGTAGGTACAAAAGCACAAATGGTTCTTTTCATGCTCATTTACCTGAGCCCTACCACTTTCTTCTGCTTCTCCCTTGATTCTTCGTCTACCGCATCCCCTGGCCATTTTTCCCTGGTAGTTTGGACTTTCTCTTCTCTTCCCCAAAACCTGTCACTGCAGCCTCCCCAAAATTATATTAATCTCTGCCCTCGCAAGTTGTCCTGCTTCTTCCTTCCCTGCAAGGCAGGGAAGCAGTCTTCATGACTGCTACCTCACTTCCTATTTCTTCACTTCTCTGCCGCTTGCTGGCCATCTCTGCCTATTTTCTGCTGCTTTGTGGGCGCATCTCAAAGCACTGTTTACCATATTTTCCCTGGGCTGGTTGGGGTTTCCTTCTTCCCCACCCCGTTGTCTACTTGCACTTTTTCAGCTATAATTAGCTATGGCATGCAGTTAAGAAAATAAAAATGTAGTTTGGAAAAATCAAGGGAAATGTCCTAACAGCAAGGTCTGCAAGAGTACAGACCAAGCTCCCAACAGAAGCTGTTGGATCCTCCATAATTAAGGATGTTTAAAACTAAACCAAGACAGTACTGAAAGGTATATTGCATAGAGAAATACTGTGGCAGCCTCAGGGAATGAATAGCAGGTATTTTCCATCTTTAGCCTGTAATACCAAAAAATAGTAAGTAATAGCAGCCCTTAGAATGACTGAACATGAAGTTATATATACATATATTTATATTTATATTTATATTTATATTTATATTTATATATTAAAAGCGCCTATCACCGTATTGATAAACATTCTTTGGAACCACTCTTGATGGCATGAGCATTCATTTAGTTTGTGAGAGGTTTCAGAATCAGCTCTCCCTAGCAAATAGGACAAGGGGAAACACACAGCTGGCTTACTACTTGCCTCCAGGAGGGAAAATAATGACATTTAAACTAACAATCAATTAGGTGTGAGAGGCTGGGTGGTCAATAAGAATGAAACATGTCACATTCAGTACCAAATCACAAGCTGGGCATTAAACATTAACATTCTTCTTGCACACCTGTGTTTTTGCATTACCTGGCAACAAAAGTCTCTGGGCAACAATGCAGAGTTTTGAAAGAAGTGAAAGTATTGCAGTGGGTGGTTTTGCGTACCGTTGCTCTTTCTCCCACTCTGTCTCTACACAGACACACTTGCACATGGGCTATACAACCCGTTTCTGAGGCTGTACATTAGTGATCACAGAACTGTTTGAGAACGTAAATGTCAAGCATCTGCTTGCTATTTTTTTCACACTATGTTTTTAAAAAGTCTGAGGAATAAGTAGGCTGTGCTGTCCAAAATTTGCTAAGTAACTAGGTAAGTATGCAAGGGGGATCTCACTTAAATTTATCTATTTAAAATGTACTATTTTTTAAAATCCTCCTCTTTTAAGAATTTTGGTTATTTAAACTGTAATAACACCCCTTTGTGCCCCTGTTTTTTGTTTTGGTTACAAGGTTGAAAGACATGCCAGTTGCTTATGTATCACTTTAGCCATTCTCTATAGCTACCTTTATATTTAGGATATGGTATATCCTATATACCTGAAAGAACAGGTATCAGTTGTTGATCTTTCCCAGAAAGGATTTAGAAACATTGGTCATTGCTAAAATAGTTTAGCGGAATAGTTTATGCTACTTTTTACATTCTGAGAATCAGGGCTGGGGAAAGGACTAGTTCATCAAGCTGGTCCAGTCCCAGCAGCAGAGCTGCTCTGCGTTGCATCTATCTGCTGAAGACTCCCACAGTGAAAGGAAAGAAGGAAATGGGGCCAGCAATTATTGCAGCCAGGGACTTCAACCAGTCCCGCAATATGCCCTATGGACTGTGATCTATGGTGGAAAAAAATGGTGTGGGTTTCAGAAATACTGTCTTTGTATTTCCAGATGAGTCCTTAGGCAAGAGGTAGTCTCAGCTGGTGAGGTGAGCCAGCTCAAGGCCTGTTTTGCAGTGTTGAAATGGCTCAGAGCAAACAGGGAGCAAATACTTCACACTCAATTTTTTATTTTTGCTGTGTGTTATCACTAAAATACGGTCTGCTGAGAACAGGTCATAAAGCAGAGCAGATAGCTTGGTACCTGAAGAACTACACTGGGATTCAGGGGGAAAAATAGGTTTTATTTCCAGTTTTGCCACTGCTAGCCTGTTGAGATATGAGGGAAATTGCTTAAGCACGCTGTGTTACCAGAGTTTTTCTTTCGCTCACTAAAGGCTCATGTTAGGGTAAATTTGGACTGAAGTTCGGCCTTGACTTTCTGCTCACCCAAAGCTGCCCTTGGAGGTAACGGGGGGGTTGCCGCAGGAGCACATTCCACTGTTGTGCTCCCTTGCTCCCCAGCTGCCCAGTTTCCAGGGGCCAAGGAAGCTGAGCACGGGGTACCCACACGGGCAAAGTAAGAATGCTGTATGATGCTCTGTGATCTGAAAAACGCTGAGAGCATTTCTGACTGGTCTTATGTGATGTGCTTTTCTGTGTGGTTTTCTGCTGCCCAAGTTCATCAAGTTTAGTTTTCCAAGCATTCTTAGGAAATACATTTAATCGAACTTCTCCCCCTCTTATTCTGTTTAATCACCCTGCCTGTACATTGGTCACACTTGTCAGTTCTGCGTTTGCTCTTAAGGAGCTTTTGATCCAAGAAACCTGCGTCTCAGTTGAAGAAAAAAAGCACCTCAAAAGCAAAACAAAACCCCAACCCATGAGAAGACCCAGCAGTGGCATGTTTGTTCATTTAAGGAAATACCTGGTTGAAATGTAAAGGAAATTCAAGCATTTCTTTTGGTCTTAGGTTTCATAAAGACTTATTTCTCAAAGCCCTCAGGGTTGTATTCTCTGATCCTCCATGCAGGCTTTTCCCTGTGTTAGTATGTCAGCCGAGTTCTGCCTCTTGGCACAAGCGAGGACATCAGGAAAAGGGTGGCGGCGAGAGGACTCCGGATGCTGTGCAGGCATAAGCTCAGGCAGTGGATGGGGCCTCCAATGCCTCTGACATCCTCTGTGGCTGGACAGCCACACATCAGGGTGAGGGCGCTGGCTCTGGAAATCCCGGGAAAAGGAATTAGAAAGTCAGGGCCCACCAATGCTGCCTATTACAGCTTATAAAATACTCCTGGTTAGCATGAGAACTGCCTTGCTCCAAAATGGTTTTTTTTGGAGGAAAGGGATGTGTAAGCATTGCAAGAAATTAAAGTAACTTCTCAATATCATGATTTAAAAGAGGACATTGATAATGCCTAATGAGATGGGGGTGTGTGTGGTATTTTCTAACTAACCTTTACCTCCTCTTTTAATGCCAATGTTAGCTTTAGTCTCTGCGCTTTAAATCATTGTATCCTCAAGTTGCGGCCTTCATGTAAGCTACACATCCTGTTTTTCTTCTCTCCTTGAATAACTTTAATCAGCATCTCTGATATTTGAACTGTGGGTGGGGGCAGAATTGTCCTTTTCCTGGGATTGTAGCAGGTGGCTTTTATGTCACCAACATGGCTATGTCACTCAGTGGTTTTAATGAAAGAGATAATATACAAAATATCTTCACAAAACTATTGGTTTTATTTCTACTATTATTCATGGCATTTAACATCACTGGGTAGGGTCAGGGAGGTGTGTGAGGGTTATATAGAAGTTAAGAGGGAAGTCTTCTTGCCCCTTTCCAGGTTTAACATTGCTGTTTGAGTATTGATGTCACGATGGCCAGAAAGTATACAAACCACGTGCAGTCTTAGGAAAAAAAAAAAAAAACAAACTTAAACTGTCATAAATAGAGTGATCAGAGGAGATGAGAGAAAATACGGCAATGCAGATGGTACAAAATGCAGAGTGGAAAGGATAATGTTTCATGCAGGCAACACAGTAACATTTTGGGAGAGTAATTTTATTCATAGAAGTGTTTTTATTAGGCAAATATTACCTCTACTTTCTTTTTCATTAGAATAAAAAAAAAAAAAAAAAAAAAAGGAAACCATTTGTGCCAAAGTTCACATTCAGGCTTAGACTGCAGTGGGTTTTGACCTCTCTGATGCATTATAAACGTTCAAATGATGGAAAGTTTGAAAACTGAGTTAATTTCTCTTGCCCTGAGATAGCCCAAAATTAGAATTAATTCCTAAGCTGTTAAGGACATATCACTTTTTACTGTTTCATAAACATTGGTAGTTGGGGATTTTTTTTAGTTATTACATAACTTTTGCATATTTTTTTTTATTTACAACATTAACATGACATAGTATGTGCTTGTTCACCCTTCATTACATCCTTCTGAAAGAATAGGAACGTTTAAAACATACAAACATAAATGCAATGCAAAAATTATGTACATATTTCCCCCATCACTAAAATCATGATTATTTTTTTCCAGTGCGAGCTTTACAATACCTACATTATTTGCATTCCCGTGTTTCTAGAGCAGATTTCAGATGCTGAATTGAACAATGCTTGCTTTCCTGTTCTATCTGCTTACTAAACTTCCCACATGGAAGGCTGGTTAAGCACCTCTGAAGTTAGAAAACACGGTGAGGGTGGATGGGAATCTTCATGCAGAAGTGGTCCAAAATGCCTCCTAGAGTCTCCTACAGATGCTACCCACAGGTCAACGAGACATGCGTTGCCAGCCTCCAAAGATGATTAGCCATACAGGAATTTGGACCAGTTTCAATTATATTTATATATTTATATAAATGCCTGTGCAAACAGGGCCTTAGGTTGTAAACTCGTAGGCCTGATCTCCATGAGTTTATATGTATGTGCCATGCAGGCTTCAGCCACTACAGCCTCCCGATGTGAATGACACGTTTTAAGGGCTGAGCTTGAGGTGGACATCTGCTCAGGTTTTTGCTTAATAGGATGCCTAACACAAGAGACACTGAAGATGTAAGCTGGCTATAAAGCTATAGAATTTACCAGCAGTTCTTCCACTGCAGGTTGACAGGTGTAAGGGGGATGGAGATGAAAAGGTTAAAGACACTTTAAAATGAATTTATGTTTAATTACTTCCCTTGATAGTTTTCTGATAAATTAAGAACCTTGTAACAGAACAAATCAGAATGCACTTTCTTACATTTGCTGCTAATATTGCAGGGTAAACTCTTATATAGCTGTTCTGTCAGCCAACAACCCTGCTCATGCAGCCAGCTGTAGCTTGGCTCATGTCTTTGGGATGGGTCCTGTGTATTCCTGACTTCATGCCTTTACCCAGTATTTGGAAAGAACGGTGCAAAGGAAGTTAATAGTAACATCCTACAGGCAAAGACAGTTTGTGGAAAGAGTTGGTTGAGGGCTTCCTGCCACAAATATGGAATCTAGCCTTCCTTTCCATGTGAATCCCTTTTCAATCAGGAGATAGGACACCAGGTAAGCTGGTACAAGCCTTTTGTCTACAGGCCAGGACTTGATTTCTTTAAAAAACTGCCTGCAACTTCAGGTTCCACCTCACCAATAATAGCTTGCAAAGGCCTAGTTTTAGTAGCTTTAGAAATAGTGTAAATAACCATTTCCTGAAAGTGTAAACGGGTTCCTCCTGTACTCATTATGGCACCCTTTGCAAGCAGTTTTGCTTGACTTCCCCCCCCCCCCCCCCCCCAAGTGAGCTTTCAGGATGGAGTATTTCCAGTTATTTTCTTTTTATATACTGGTACTATTTCTCACCCAACTCTGTGCTGCTAACGGCTTCAAGTAAAACCCCCACGACTCCGACCACCTCTCCATCACTTGCCGGGTCTTCTACATCTTTGAACTTCCACTGCAGTGAAAGCGATGGAGAGGACCCTACCCGCAATGCCACATGCGGCGCCTGTGCGGTCTGTAACTACCTGCATTTGCAAACGTCCCTTGATTAGACACGGTTATCCTGCAGGTCCTAAGCTGAAAATTTCGCGTCCTTTAGGTTTCGTCAGCCGGATGGATGCCTGACTCCAGCAGGGAAAACGCACAAGGACGAAAGTTTTCTGAGGCAACGAGCAAACCGAGCAGAAGCTGACTGCCGCACGGAGCCGCGGGCTCCTGCCTGCGGCCGCCGTACCTGGTGAGCGCCGGGCGGGCGGGAGGAGGAGGAGGAGGATGCACGGACATTTCCGCGGCCAGCGGGAGAGCCCCTATCAATTCCCAGAGCCAGCGGCTCCGGACGCGCTCCAGCCCCGAGCGCACGCCGCGGAGAGCCGCCGGCTGCCCCGGGGGGGGAAGGGGGGCGCACGGGCCGGCCGGCCAGGCCCGCCCGGGAGAGCCCGAGGAGAGCGGCGGGAGGGCGCGAGGCGCCGCGTGGCACCTGGCCGCCCCCCCCCCCGCCCGGGGTATCCCGCTGCTGCGCGGCCGGTGCGCGGCGGGCCAGGCCGGGCCGGGCGGGGGAGGGGGGGAGGGAGGGGGAAAGTTGCGCTCACTCCGCTCCTTGGAGGCGCCCCTCCCCGCGCCGAGGCGAGTGAGAGATGCTATTTGCAACAGGCGGCCGCCGCGGTAGCGCGTCCCCGGGAGAGGAGCCGGAGCGACACGTGATGTGTCTCCTTATCAGGGTGCGCGGGGCAGCGCGGGGGCGGGCAGGGGGCGGGGGCGCCCGCGGAGCGCGGCGCGGCGGGGTCCCTAACCGTGCCCATCTCTCCCCTCCAGGGAGGCGCGGAGGACGGGAAGTTAGCGCGGAGTTGATGAACTTTGCACATCCACAGAAACGCCATTTTGATTCCTTTTTCCGGAACAAGTTTGCGGCTCCCTCCCGTGCGCGCTCCCCCCGGCGCGCCCCCGCGCCCCCCCGGCGGCCCATCCTCCCGGCATGTCGCGGCGCAAGCAGCCCAGCCCCAGCAAAGTCCGGCGTAAGTACCGCGGGGCTGCCCGGCCGCGCTCCCGCACAAAGGGCAGGAGCGTGCCTTAACTCCGCAGGGTTCTCTTTTGGTTGTTGGTGTTTGTTTTGTTTTTTTTTTTTAATTTTATTTTCTTCTTTGCTTTTTCTTAAGGGGGGGAGAAAAATGAGGAAAATAAAATTCTGGAAGGGGGCAGGCGCGGGGGTGAGGACGTTGCAGCGTGTTGGCTGGTCGTGCGACTTCTTTAAAAAATGAAATGCTTGTTGGTGGGGGAAAAGTTTCCTTTAAAAAAAAAAAGAGGAGGAAAAAAGTTTGGCTGGCAGCGGTGGAGATGATGATGAGTTCGTGCAGCCTCCCTCTTCCCTTCCCCCGCTCCTCCCTCTCCTCTCCTCCCTCCGCGGCTCCTGTGTTTTTTTTTTCTTTTTTTTTTTTTTTTTTTTTTCCCCTTCCCTGTTGCAGACTTTCTACCAACCAGCAGCACCAGCCGCGGCGTTTTGCCTTCAGGACCTGATGCTCATCCATATTAAACCGTCTGAGCTCAGGAATCCGGCCAGATCATCCCCCCCTCCTGCTGCAAAGTTTATTTTTAACCAGCCACCGCCACAATTTGGATGGGGCTGCGAGGAAGCAACATCTTCTAGCCCGGCTCGCCCCCGTCTCCCGAGCCCGCAGCCGCTTGCCTTTTAACTTTTCCTTCGGGCTTACTTTCCTGCCGGCGGTGGCGGCGGGTCCCGCGGCGGCCCCTGCCCGCTTTTCCCGGACGGGAGGGCCGCGCCGGAGCCGGGCAGTTGGGATGAAGGCGCCCCTTCTTCGCAGGTAGAGCCGGCTTGCGCCGCGCATCTCTCCGCTGACTTTCCGCCCCCCGTGCCCCCCTCGGCGGGGCCCGCCGGCCGTGCCAGCCCTTCCTCGGCACCCCGGTCTCTCCCTCTCCTCTCCCCCCCTCTTACTTGATTCTATTTTTTTCCCCTTTCCTTCTCTTCTACGCCCCCCCGGGGAGGGACGTGCGTGTCCTTCCCCTCCCGGCCTGCGCGGCGGAGGGGAGCCAGGCCCGGAGAGCGGGGGGTGGGTTCCCCCCGCCGGTCCTCCCCCGTGTACCCCCGGTCCCGTTGCCTTTGTGCGGTGCCAGGAACACATCCCTGCGCGGCGGGGCCAGCGGCGGGCAGGGACGCCTGGGCGGCGTCACCACTACAGGAAGGAGCCGGGCAGCATCCGAGGAGGGGGGGTGTCCGGCCCAGGGCCACACTCGCCCCTTTCACCCCCCATCTTGCCGGGTGGGGCGCGAGGGGAGCAGTGGAGCCCCCCCGCCCTCGCAACGGTGGTGTTTCGGGTGAAAACAAAGTTTCGGGCGGCGCGGCAGCCGCCCCCCCGCCGGCGGTGCCCGGTGCGGATGGGAGCCAGGCGCGACCCGTCTCTCAGGCGACTGCGCTGCCCATCGCCGTTGCTACGGGCCGGGACCACCCCCCCCCCCCCCCCCCCCCCCCCCGTCCTCCACGGCGGGGCCGCGGTGGGGATGGATGCGAGGGAGACCCTCCCGCCCGGTTAGTGCACGGGGTTGGCCCGGGTGCCCCCCCGACCCCCCGTCCGCGGCGGTGCGGGGGCCGGGCCGGGCGCGGCGTTGCTGGGCAGAGCAGAGCGGAGCCGGGCCGGGTCGGGGCGCACGGCGCGCCGAGATGCTGCAACTTTTTTTTTTTCAGCAGAGGAGGGAGGGCGGTGGATTGAACTTTGTCATGTCGCAGATAAGTTTCCTCTGGCTTCTTCTCCCTGCACTTCTCCCCCGCCTCCCGTCCGCACGCACGCTTGCTTTTTTCTTACTTTTTTTTTTTTCCTGCCTTCTTTTTGCCTTTTTTTTTTTTTTTTTTTTTAATTTTCCCCCGTTTCACCTTTTGTCCGCGATATCTTTGCCGGCTCGGCATCCTCGCCAGGGTTCTGTAGGAGGAGGAGGAGAGTGCTTCTCCTGGCTCAGCACATTTCCCGGCCCGCTCCGCTGCGCACCCCGCGGAGGCCCGGGCGCCTCCGTGCCCCACCGTGCCCCGCCGGGCTGCCTGGCCCGGGGCTCGTGGTCCTGCCCGCCGAGGAGCCAGCATCCTGCCCGGCAGCCGCTCGGCTGAGTTCCGGAGGGAAGCAGGGGGAACCGGCCATCCAGTTTGAATCCCGACTCCCTCTGTTCGCCTGTTTTGTAGATGCCATCGAGCATGGTTACTTTCTCAAAGTAGTTACACGTCTAGTTCGGTGTGATTTGGCAGCTGTGGACTAGGAGGGACAGCAAACAGTTTTCTTCCCATTCCAACATCCATCCCTGTGCCTTGGAAAAAGAATTCGCTTATTAACAGGAGCGGTGGCTAAATAACGCTGTCTTGTCACCCCTGCAGTGCACAGTAGACAGCTGTTATGGTGGCTGAAGTTTTTTCGTTGAGGTCTGTCGTTTTGACACAAGCACCGAGTTTTGTTACCGCAGTTCCTGTTTTCCACAGGGTCAGCGTGCGTGAAAGGGATGCAGTGACTCAGGGTCAGGCCAGCCATATTTGTTTTAGGTTTTAATTTTCCCTTTGAAGACTTAAGGGTATATAGTCTTTTCTTGGTGTGCCTGCATAATGCCGATTAGCCTTAACGGGAGTTGGGTACATCCAGGGAAGAATAGGCCCTTTTGTTTGTTAGAAACCCAGAAACAGCATGAATCCATCATCCAATCAATCAGAGTACCAGGGCTCTCCCTCACCTGCTGGCAGGGACACATCCAGCCTCCTCTCTTGCTGCGGGGCAGCTGTGCTGGGCCCAGTGCAGCTTCTTCTGCTCCCTCACCTTCCTCTTCCTGACAGCTGTATTTGGAGCTGAATTCTTACTGTGTGGTTGAAAGAACACCATCCTTGAAGTACAGTCAAGTAAACTTCTGCTCTAATTTCACAGGCAGCTTCTTGTTGTCAAACTGTTGTTTGTGCATCAGTAGTGACTGTTTACGTAGCCACTTTTACACATTTCTTTTACTAAGTAATGAGCCTAAAGAATATATATATATATGTATTTGGCTTGGTATTAAGACAGAATATAACAGGGTGTTTGCTGACTGTTTTTCTGTGTCTTTTCTGTTTGTGGTGGTTGTTTTTTTTGTCACCCGGACCTGGGTGTTTGAAGCTTTATTTGCTTGCAGATTTCAGTGTAGTGAAACATCGTATTCTGACTCAGCTTACCTAGGTTGCGTGCCCATTTTTAACTCTTTACAATATTCAGTGATCCTCTGACAAAATGGCTTTTCTTTTTGATTCTGAGAGTCAGGAGATTCTTGGAAGTTTCAAAACTGGGAAGGCTGAATGTCTTCACTATCTGTTAGCAATATATATAATCTCCTTTGCTACCAAAGGCAAGTGCAGTGTTGCCCAAGGCATAAAAACATTGACTTCTGTAGTGCTTTTCTCAGTCCTTAAGGATTTTATGACTTTGCCTATGCTGAAGTTGCACTGCAATCGTAACAGTAGCTTGACTTCAGCCCATGAAAGTTTCTTCTTAAGCAGAAATAATTTGGATTGCTCTCAATTGGATTTCCCATTTAAATAAAAAGCTGTTTGTGTATTTAATATTGTATAGGTTAAAAACATATAGATAAATCCCTTTGGTTGTATTCATTATCCCTTGTAAAAGTAGGTGGTGCTTAGAAGGTCATAGGATAAGTGTTGCTAAGCAGCTAAACAGAAGGATGCTAAAATTAACCTGAGTGTTTTTGTAAGGGATTCACTTTTTAAGTTGCAGTAGTTTTTTTATTGACTTAAAATACATTTTTTGATAGTAAAACATCTGAACAAATACTTAAATGCATAAATAAAGCTTTCCAGGGGATTGTATCGAGTGTATGAGTTATCTACACACAGGAGAAATTCCACCGTCCCCCAGTATGCCTAAATTTTACCAGCATTGGGCCCTTGATTTGTGCCCTTTGCAAATGTCCTTCCAGAGTTATCTGTTGCTCCAAGAGCATCTGATGTATGTTGGATAGCAGCCTGTAGGGACAGTCTTGGGAAAAAAGAAACTGGAAAGGTTCCCCGGGAACAGGCAGAAAACAAGTAAATCCTGTTAGTCTGAAATCTATGCATGTGCAGAAAAAGCCCCTTTTAACTTTTTGATGAATGATGCCTAAGTTTGGAAATCCGTGTTTTAGGTGTACACTCTTAAAACATGTGAAATCATGTCTTCTTTCAGGGCAGTGAAGGTTGTTTTAAAATGAGTGTATTATTGGACCATGTTACTGGACCAGTTTGAGACAGCTGCTTTGATGATGTGGTAGCTTCTTTCTTGGGAGATTATTGTCTGTAGAGGGAGGATGGTGCTGCTGCTGCTTTCGGT
Source organism: Falco rusticolus (assembly GCF_015220075.1). NCBI lineage: Eukaryota > Metazoa > Chordata > Aves > Falconiformes > Falconidae > Falco > Falco rusticolus. The sequence continues at coordinate 93,428,361 of NC_051189.1, forward strand.
TCTCCTGAAGGTAGTGAGAATGCCTGTTGCTCTGTGTCTTTTCCCTTTACCTCCTTTCTGAATTCAAGCAGGACGGTCAGTCATGGGATCACAGCTCACAGCTTTAAAAAAATTACGCTTTTCCAAGAGTATTCTGCAGCTTGGAAGGGGGCCAGAAACTGCTTTGTGTTCTTTTGAGTACAGCTTCATTGTGGATGGAGTGCCCAGGTACCCTGCAGTTTTCCTGGGAAGTGTCTGGAGGAGCAGATGTAAACTTTGAGGGTGAGGAAGGAATTGCCTTCTGTGACTGTCCGACAGCTCATTTCTTATTTTGGGGTGGGAGATGTGACTTGCCAAATTGTTGTTCAGCATATAAAGCAGATTTTCTTTGGGGAGGCGTATAGGAATCCTTTCTGTTTGTGTGTGTGTGTGTGTTGGGTTTTTTGTTTGTTTGTTTGAGATAAAATATTCTGCGTAAACCACCACCTATGGGAGCTGTGCCCCCCTCCCCATTTAGCGGCATCTTTATAGGCTGTAATTTGAAAGGCAGGACCTTGGAAATGCCACTGTCTGGTGATACACTGAAAAGTTAGCTATTTGTGTGGAGCCAGGCAGGGCTTGAAACTTGCAGAGCTTTGCCAGGCCGGGTTTGGTTATCAGCGTTTGATTACAAATGAAAATAGGTGAGGTTGGCTGAGGTGGGAAGTGCTGGCTCCGTTCTGGGGTACTTCTGAACAGGAATTTCAGGAGCTTTGACTCTTTGTTCTTCTTCAGTGCAAGAAATCTGATGATGGCTTATCTTTGATGTCTGCCAGTCATGATGTTTTTCCCACCTGAAGGTGTTCCTCCACCCCACCCTGCAGCTCTGTTTTGAATAGCAACATTTGAGGGCCAGTGAGTTAGAAGAGGGCAGACTTCCGAGGCAGTAGTGCCAGAGCATCTTATCCCCCTTCCCTTAGCGCTTTACACAGAGCAGGGTGACAAACTTTATTTAGAGCTTGTGCTGATGCTTTATTACGAAATGTTAAAAGTACAAATAATTGCCAGCTGGGGCATATGCTGTGGACGCCCGTTGGATGGCTTGTTCATGTTGTGCTGGAAAAGGGTCAGAACAAGGAAGAGGGCCTGGACAAAAGGGAGAGAAGAGTCAGTGGGATACTTGGCTCGTGGCTGTGCTGGTGATAAACCTGTTAGAGCAGCCTCCTGCAGTCAGAAAGGAATTGTCCTGATGTAACTGAGCAGCACCTAGACCTGTGCTTCCTTTAGAAACAACATAGGCTTTCTGGTGTATCCTGCTTTTTTTTTTTTTTAATAGTGGCATTTCAGCTTTCAGGTTGGCCAGCCTAGCAATCAATAAAGGTGGTTGCCTTTGAATAGGTGCTTTACACAAAATAACTAGTTGATGGGTGGAGACTGTTTATTCAGAGTGATTCAACTAAGTAAGGCCGAGAGAATCTGAATACCTCTTTAAAGATGCAGAGAAAGGCAGCTGTTTTAACAACAGGATTCACCTGCAGAGTCCTAGCCATCTGCAGAGGTGCCTACACCGAGGGAGAAGAAAAGCTGTCAGAATCCCCCACGGGCGTTGTTAGCCTCCTGAACTAAAATGGGTATTCCAAGGACCATTAGAGAGGGAGGCCTTGGTACCTCCACCCCCATCCCTGTCTCCTTTGCTGATCTTCCCATAGAAGCATGTGGAATGCAGCTTTCAAACTCTACTTTTCCTGCACCTAACCTTCCTGAGCTAAAATGTTTTGTGTTTAATCTTACTTACTTATTTAATCTCAAGGTTTTGAGACATCTTTTTCCTTTTGAAGAAGACATACCCACATCCTGGTGTCTGGAGTATCTTTGAAGATCCATTTGCACGAGGGATGTTACTTGTGCAGGGCTCAAAAAGTGTGGGAGAACTGCTTGCACGCAGTCATCAGGTGACTCCCCAGTGTAATTTCCGTCAGCTTTGAAAAATTGAATTTTGACTTTTGAGTCACTCTGGGTAAAAAGTATGTTAAACATCTTGGACATTTTCTATGCCAGTGTGCCAGTGACTTGGTCATTTGGTTCTACAGGAAAAATGTATTTTTTAATAGCGGGATTGCCAGTCTCTGATACATGTAAGACTTCTCCATTTGTTGTCTGCTGGTGGATATTTTAAAAGGTGTTAGTATGTGCTTTCTTGAAGCAGTACAAACCTACTTGTAGGTGTTTTAGGAATAGGTGGCCTGCATCAGTCATCAACAAAGCTTTTTTTTTTTAGTTAATTTAGGTATGTGCTTCCTCTCTGAGATGAGAGAAGCAAGATGTTCACGTTGAAGTGTAGCTGGCTTTTATCGAGTGTGATTAGCTGGGTTTAACTCGACCCCTTGTTAGTCCTGTTTCGTAGGCAGGTGATGTCAGTGTTCAGATGTATCGGTACCTGGGAGTGCTTTGCTCAGAGCGCTTGCATCACAGCACTAAATTCCATTCCTGTGTTCAGGCCGAACTCCTTCACAGTCCTAACGTTACAGTTTGGATAAGGGAGAACTGCTTTGGATTTTGCACCAATAAGCAGCAGTACTTCCTTGTCTTTCCTTTAGGGAGCAACATCACTTTTAGTTTGGACCACTCACAGCTTTGGGTAGGGGAAAGAGCCTAGCTTTAAGTTCCTCTTTCTGTTACACAAACTGTATTTTCTTCATTAAATTAAGTTCATTAGGTCTCATTGCTCATAGTGTTTTAAAAACATGAGAAGCAGCCAGGACATGAATACCTGTGTGCTCTTCCTTTGTGTTTGCATTTTTTCCTGATGTTGATGCATTTGCCTGTGTATTGAGGACCACAGGTGGCTGTGGTGTCTTGTGCATGTGCTTGCCTGCTTTGTCCCCTCCTTCTCCCCAGAAGCACTAAGGTATCCTGAATTGCTGTGTACCTGGATGACTTGCAGCACAACTCACATATTTTACTGTCTATACATCTTGATGCTTTCAGATGGAAGGAAGAAGGGCTGCGGGAGGAAGCTTGCTTTTTAAGTGAGGCACTGAAGGTCCAGGAAGTGGAAGCACATGCCGTAGCAGCTGGCTGTGGAAGAGATGTGGCTGGGTTACTGAGGGCTTCCATTTGTGAAGTTTTGACTGTATTTTCCAGCAGAAGTATGAGTGCAATGACAAGTGCTTCTCTACAGAGATGTAATTTACGCTTTGTATTTAGTTGATTTGGAGGGTGTATTTCTTTTGGTCTTTTTTAACAGCTGCAGGTATCATTTGTTCTTCTTCCTTATTAGATGGCCCAGTCAAGTGTCGCTTAGTACATATTACTACATTTCCAAGTAAGGTTCAAAACTGTGGTCCTTGGCAGCTTCTGGAGCAAGTCTTGGAGCAATTTCCAGCTTTTACAGCAGATAGGTGGCTTTTCTGCTTGGTAAGGTCTCTTCATGGTCTTTGAACAGTTAGGAGTCTTTGACTGTTGCAAAAGGGTAGAGAGAGCTGTATCACAGCGCCCCTATTTTCCCAGAGTAAACTCGGATTGTTGTTGGGAACTGTGCTTTTCTTTAAATAGTGAGGAATTTATTTTGCTATCAGTGCTACATACACTTTGTGGGAGAAGTCTTCCTTGTCTCCAATGGGAAATGGCAATGTCTTTTTGTTGAGCGTGAAGTGGCCACCACGTTTGGCCTAACCAGAGGGTGAATTTTGAGGGGTGAGTGAAATGATCTGTACCTCAGAGTGGATGCCAGTTACCTTGGGAGGAAGCCATGCAGATTATAAACTCTGCAGGAAGGAACTGGTGGATTCTGTAAACTCTGCAGCTCCGTTAACTGCAGTTCAAGCAGTTCTCAGTCTCTACTTGCAAAGCTTTTGGAACTTGTAAGCTCTTTAAATCTAGCGATTGAGGATTTTGCATGGTTTCCTTTTCCCTCAAGAAAGAAAAACAGAAATAAATGGCAAAGTTACTAATTTTAAATGCTCAGAAGTCAGCAAATGAAAATTAAGGTGTTCGTAGAACAGTTAAGTGGGCCAAGATGAACACAGATCATGCCTCATTATGGTTGGTGTTGTGTTTAATAAATCAGTAGATGCGTACGTAGCATGTAGAAGTGGAAAACATGGCTTCATTCAGAGCAACAGCAAAATTCATTCAGGCTTCACTGGACTAAGATTTTATGTGGTGTATATACAGCTGAAAGTTCTTGAGCATTCATAGCATGAAAGATGCCAGGAAACTTTAAAAAACTGAAATGCTAATAGTGTCTATGTATTTTCCTGGTGCTTGAAATTCCGACAGGTGTAGTTAACAGAGTCAGCGCGTCTGTTTTAGGAGCTTGTTTGATAAACAGCAAATTGAATTTGTGATATAATAGCCTATTTTGACTAAATTATCTCCATCCTCGTTTTGGGCATCGCTGAAACAGTGTGGCCATTGCTGCATCCCTTTTCTAAATCCTAGAGGCTGTGCTTTTACTTTCTTGAGTATATTTGCACTGGTGAGTGGGAGGAGGACTTGTCCTTCCCAAGCCTGTCCTTCTCTGCAGGAAAAGGGGAATGTAGAGAATTCTCCCTGAGGATGGATCTGGGACAGAGATGGCCCCTGCATGTTTGGGGCCAGAGTTTTTATTTACATCGTTGCGTAACTCTTAATCTCCATAGAGAAAGGTGTGGGTTAGTAGATTTGCAATGTGGCAGACTTGCATGTGGCCGTGGTCTGCCTGATAGTATTGCATAGTAGATGTACCAATGCCTGCCTGGGGTCGTCCTGGAGTATTGGGTGACCCTGTGCAGAAGGATCTGCTGTTGCCAGACTTTCGACCTTGTGCATTGGCAGTCTCTCTTGTGCCTGCACTGCCAGAATTGTCTGACTTGCAGTAAATGTTTCTGTTTGTGTGCACACTGTCTTTTCAAAATGATCACTAAAAAGTATTTGGGCCAAAAATAATTTACACTGGACAATAAGATACTAGCAGCATGTGCAAACTGGACGCTGTAGTTACTGTCCCAGCTAGTAGCTCAAATGGAGCTGCACAGCCCAGTAGCCCAGATGTGGATTAGAAAAGTCCAGACTGCTGATCTGAAAATTTCCACTATTTTTGGTAATGGATGTTTATATGAGCGGCCTAATCCAAAGACCCAAGAAGTGAGCTGGTGGTGGTCTCTGTTTAATTCCCAGTATACAGATGCCAAGTGTTAATGCTCTGATTTCCTACACTGTAAACTCTTCGGGGCAGGGATCAGCATTCAATTACAGAGTTTTGAAAAGCCACCTAACACATTGTGGAACTGACCTGTTCGGCACTACCTCAGTATAAATGTTTAATTAACTATCTTTTTACCCCATAGCGGAACCTTTCCAGATACCAAGGTTGAGGCATGCTGGAAACCTGTGCTGCTGTGGTGTGTGCTTATAAACGGAGAGCTTTGGTTGCAAGGCAGAATTTGGGCAGTTCTCGTAAATGCCTTGTTTGCACACAAAGGACAGAGCATTTTTTTATTTTGTTATTTCTTGGGCAATGTAGGTGCACGTATATGCATGTGTTCAGGGGCCTGCGTCTGGGTGTTCTGTTCAGAAGCAAATGCACTCCTAGCTTTAATATGTGTTTTAAAGCATCACAGTCAGACCACGTCCTTCTCTGTCCCTTTTGCTTTAGGTCTGTATGTAAACGTGACAAATGTCAATGTTCTGAAGTTGAGAAATTGGAAGAAGAAGCTGGGAACAGAAAGATGTTGCCCCCTCAATACGTCACCATCCCAAAACTGAAATGAAGTGCAATTGCTGGCTCTTGCCATTCACAAAGTAATCTAATTCTCTTCCCTTGACTGACTTGCGTTGTAGCTTTAAACCGAATTCTTAAATCATCCTAACGGTGATGTATGTATCATTTGCTATGTTTATAGAACGTGAAAGCATATGGAGTAATGGAAACATCTAGAAATTAGACCTCCAGAGAAGACTCCCATTTTAATCAGGTTACTTACTTGGATTAAACCAACCCAAATTTAAAACATGTGGGCTCATGTACTAAACTAGTTGCATTTTCAGCACTCCAGGGGTCTGTCTGGGAGTTTATCGGTGCGTTGTTGTAGTCTGCTCCAGCCAGATTTGTAGGAACACCAAACTTGGTGTTACTAAGGTTGGAATAAGCTGATGTCAGATTTTTGTCCACAGTGCATAGCAAGTAGAGGTCAAACACTTGTACAGCCGGTGATACTATGACTTGTTAAGAATGTACACAGCAGGTCGCTTTTCAAAACATCTTTTGAAAAGCAGCCTGTGAGAGCAGTGCCATGTAGAAGAGACATGCATCTTCCTCTGGCATCAGCAAATGGATGCATCCTATCACATTGGACTGCTGAGCGTGTTTAGTCATGTTACTGTAATAAGCTCTGGGAACAGGAATGGGTTCTGCCCTGTTGCGCTTCGGGAAGATTTGAATGAATTTGACTGGTTTGTTCCAGGGAAGCTCGTGTTCGTATCTGCTGCTTTTGTGCTTGGTACAGAGAAGGAAGGAATCGAGTTTGTTTCTTGGCTGAAGGGGGCTTTCTTTGCAGTTTAGGATTGCTAACATTACTGTACTTAAATTCTTATTCCTTAGAAGAGTTAAAATTAAGATTGTAAGCGACTCCTGGAATTGTTAGTGTTTCTGTTGCTGGCAGTGTACAGAATTGTTAGTGTTTCTGTTGCTGGTAAGTGTACAGATCTGCTTGGTTTTGAGACTCCGCTTTACGCAGGTAAACCAAGTATTGGGGACCCTTCTCTTGCTTCCAGCTGTAGCCTTCAGGCATCCTTATTTCTCCTGCCCCGGTGAATCATACTCCATCATACGCAGATGTAAATTTTAAATGTGCTGTGGTGGGGGTTACTGCCTTTATCCTTTTCTTTCTGCCTTAACACATGTGTGTGTCGGAGGCAAGTCCAGATCAAGCCAGAAACTTTGAACACAGTTACAATTATGCTGAAGTGGGTTGTTCCATTTAAGTCAAAATACTGGCATGGGCAAAGCTAGGGGAAGTGCTTCAGGACTGGGGCCTGCATTTAACTTTCAGAAAAAGTATTCCTGACACAAGCCAGAATCTTTAACCTGTGTGAGCTGCAACTCCAAACTCATCTCACTGACTTCAGTTTCTGACCTACTTGAGAGGGTGCTGCTCAGCCCAAGGAAGTGTCACAGGTCTCACAGCCTGAGAAGAGTTGGCTGGGAAGAGAGTTGGCAAGAAACGTGGCTTTGAACCCAAACTTCTTCAGTACGCAGTGTCTGCAAGAGTTAAACGAAAGCACTCCAGCAGCTCATGTGCTCTCTGTGTGTGCATACTTTCCTAATCTTGACATGGGGTCTGAGCTGCAAGCTCCGAGGGCGTACGTGAAGTTGGCTTGGCTGTCACCTCTTCACTCCCTGGATCTGGCTGCAGCTCAGCACGGGGACGCTCCCTGCCGCTGGGATTACCGGTTGCAGATAGCCAGCTGCCCAGAACCTGCCCCATGGGGTTTGGGTGGGCCGAAAGGTGCCCTGGCCCGCCTCGCCTGCCCTCGCACTGCTTCCTGCCCTTGTGGGGAGCAGCAGAGGGAAGAAGTGCTGCGGCAGCCCCTTTCCTGCGCCTGGAAGGTGTCGATGTCTTGCACCCGCCTTGTGCTCTCGGGTTGGGCCGGGTGAGCTTCGTCCTGCTCTGCCATCATTGTTTGTCTGGAGAACAGCTGCCTCCAAGGTTGGGACTGTGCTTTACAACAGGGGAACAGCTGTACGGAGCAGGGCCTGCGGGCCCATCGCTGATGCTGGCAGGCTGTCCCTGCGCGTGGGGGGACGGAGGACAGAGCATGCGTTTTTCTCCTCTAGGTGACAAAGTCCTAAGGGCAGCTTGGCTCTCTGGGAAGAAAAACTACGGTTCCTTCAACCCACAGCACACTGTCAAAAATCACTGAGTGTTTTGGACCAGAGGCTGGAAATGAAAGCTGCCTTCTATTTTTATTTTTTTTTTCACTTGGATTTCCTTGGAAAGGCTGCCAGTGGCCACCTCACCCCACCCTGCAGGCGTGCGGGCGGGAGTGGGGGTAGCCGGCAGGAGGGAACATCACCAAAAAGGCAGAGCAGCTTGGCTCTTGGCCACGCACAGGAGCAGGAACAGCTGCCTAGATGGCCCCCGGAGCCTCACTGATGTCAGCAGAACCAGCGCTCCTTAAAACGCGACACCCTCTGTGGGGTGTGAGGGGGAGCAGGGCTGGGAGCAGGTTTGGGGGGGGGGGTAAGCAGTACATAAAACAGCCTCCAGAATCCCGCCCCCCCCCCCCCCCCCCCCCCCCCCAGTTCAAAGCACCTCTACTTTCTATAGGAACGGGAAGGTTTTGAATGAGTCAGTGAGAGTTATGAGAAATTTGTAAAAGTAGAACAAGTTACCAAACAGGAGGAGCAGAAAGAATATGTGTTGTAAAATTTGTGTGTGTCTGCGATGTGTCTGTTTGCTTGGGTTTTTTCCTTTTAAGAGAAGTGTGGCTAGGAACGCCTCAGCACTGTTGGATAAATCTGTCAGTGCCATTCCCTTCTCTCTGCCCTGTGATGTCTCTGAGAACCTGTCACACTGTGACAGATCATACTGTCAAACATCATACTGTGTCTGAAAAGTATCTGGCTTTCCTTGGGATGCCGTATGAAATACAGCAGGATGTGGCATCCTGCAGGGAGCGTGTCATATGTGTGCTCAGTGGGCCTCCTGCGCTTGCTTGAGCAGGGGAAGGGAATACACATCAGAACACAGTTGTTCGCAGCTCCCTTCCACTCCCCTGCGTTGTTCCAGAGAGATGGCACTTCACGTTACCCGTGAGCTTTACCGAAGCTGTCTCTCCTTGCGTGTTGGTACCAAAGGGTCCCTGATGGTGAGAGCCTCTTCGTGTTTAAGGGTGGTGGGGCTATTTGACCTCTGTGGTGTGGGGTGCACAGTGCAAAATTACCCTTTTGATAGGTGCTGAACTGAATGAGTGCGGGTGCCTGAGATGACTTCTTCCAGTTTAGTAGCTGATGGTTTCCGAAAGTCACAAGAAAATCTGATGTGTAGCTGGAAGTGCTGAGGGAAGAGGATACCAGCTTTTCCAGAACTGTGAAGCTCAATCACAGAACAAGGTTGGACTGGACATGAAACTGGATTCCAGGGTGACGTGGTGATTGCAGCCTCTGTTGGCTTTGCTTCTTCCCACAGCTGGGGACTTGATTTTCCCAGTAGGCCTGTGCCAGCATAGTCCTGCTGCTAGTCTTGTGGTGTTACCCCAACACAGAAGTTGTGCTTGAATCTCTTGCAAGTGGTATGCAATGCACAAATCTAGGCGGCAGGGGTAAACCAGCCTATCCGGGCTCGTTGCAAAGCTGAATTTGCAAAATGCTGTCTCCATCAAGGCCAGTGTAATAATAAGTTGCAGAGATTCCGTCTTGGAAAAACAAACAGCGTAACACAGGCGTTTGGGGAGGAGAGTTTTGTGCTCGTTTATAAGGCTCTTACTTTTTGTTAACTCAGGTTAACTTTACGAGTCAGATTAACGTTTCCTATATCATTCCAGAATTCTTGTAGTAATTAGCAAAAATGACACAGGGTCACAGCAGTTGTATGGGACTGAGTAAGCAGATATGTTCTTTTCAGTTGGGACAGTGGGATGAAGAATTTAAATCTGAAGGTCACAGAGGGAGACAGTAACAGAGGCAGAAAAAGAACCCAAATGCTCTAAATCCAGTTCTGTGTCTTCACCATTAGATCATGCTTCCTGTCTAGGCAGATGAACCCACATAAAAACCTTGGTTCACAAACAGATGACATTCAAGTACTACCAGCATTGTAAAATATGGCTAGGGCTAATATATTTGCTCTGACTTTCATCTTGAGTGCCTGGTGGAACACCTGTAAGTATTTACATTTTAACATGAGCTTTTGTGCTTGTGAAAGCAGACAGTTTGACAGCAATGACCTCTTGCACAAAAGCCTGAATAAGTGATGAACTTCCAACAAATCCATGACCTGAACTCTGCTGGATGCATATTGAAGGCGACAAGTTAATATGGCCTGTGGCAGCACCAGCAAGATGCCTGGCTCTGTGCTGGACTCTTCTGCTGGAGATGGTCTGCAAATGAGCCTCTAATCACCGTCCCTGCCCAAAGGCCTGGAACTAAGTGTGCCTGTGCTCGCTGCCCAGGTGAGGGCTTCAAGCAAATGTTTGCTGCAGGAAGGACTTCAGGTTTTCCGCAGTTTTCTCGTCCTGCTGCTTGGCCGTGACCCTGGGTGAAGGGCTTGGTTTGCATTGCAGAGAAGGCAGAAAGGAGTATGTGTCTATTCCCTCCCAGGCGGCGCACTTCAGAGCTCGCTGTGCTTAAATTGAATGGAGCTGTAGTTAAAACTTCAATTATGGGCAGCTCAGGAGTTGTATGTGTCTCTGCTGCAAGTGTGGTAACCACTGGCTGTCAGGCAGGGAAGACAGCCACAGTATGGTAACCTCTGAAATCACCCTAACCTGAATCACGCTGAAGCTGTGGCTCAGGTGATGTTTCCTCAGGACTGCCCTGTCCTGGAATGAGCCATTCCTGCTACCTGCTTCTCCAGTGACATTTGGATTCAGAGCAGGGAACGCCTCTTCAAGCTGGCAGAAATGCCTCTGGATCTGTGGCAGAAGGTTTTCTAGTCTGTGGAGTAAGTAATGCTGCGGTTTTTGCCTGCAAAACTGAAAACTAGAGGGAGTCCTACCTGTGTCTAGTACCAAGTCAGACCAAAATCTAGTGCAGGATGCTGACTGAGCTGGATTTATCAAAACAGAGTATTGCAAAAGGGCACCTATTAATGATGCTTTCCTAGTATAGTCTACCAACAATGTGCAGCCTCTGGAATCTCTTGAACCAAAGGGGTTTTATATAGGTACAGTATTTAGGTTCAAGGATCCTTTTTTTCTGAGCTTTTCCAGTGGCTTTTTGAACCTGTACTGACACATGGCATGTTTTGGTGGTGAGTTTTGCAGTTTTAACTACATGCTTTGTTAGAGAGGAGGTGAAAAAACAACTTTTTAAACCTGCCATTTGATGCTTCCACTGGAAGCCATTTAGGACTTGTACTATGGGAAACAGTAATCATTCACTACTGACCTTCTCCACACCTTTCAGGATTTTTTGTGGGCCTCTGCTGTATCACCTCTGTGGCCTTCTTCCCAGGTTGGAGCCCCAATCTGAGTATTGATTACTGTGCAGAAGTTGTTCCATGCTTCTGATCACATTGTTCACCAACATTTGTTAGAGCTTCAGTTTGCCTTTTTAACATCTATCGCAGGCACATGCCAAAAGTACTTTATTTGTCTACATATTTATTGCTGTAAGACATATACTTGGACAGGCTTAAAGACTTCCAGGTGCTGCCAGGATTCTCCTCTTCAGCAGCTTTTTTGGGAAACTTCCTCAATGTTGGCAAGTTACAGGCAGAAGATACTGACTGGTGAGGGTGTTTGCTGGTCTGGCTCAGTTACTTCCATCCTGATTGCTTGAGAACTGCTTGTTTAAATGGTGCTTTGCTCACTGCTTTCCTTCCCAAATACCCTGCCAGATCCTAACAGCAGTGCCCCTGAATCCCTCTGCTTACTATTTCTCCCTGCCCCTACAGATGGCAGCCTGAGGCATGCCCTGCGTGAGACATGGGGCATTTTTCCTTGCCAGCTCTGGGCAAGATCCACTCAAACCAAGTGACACTACTCACGAAGAAGTTTGCCTGCTTTCCAGTGCTAGCCTGCTTATTTGGGACGATGACTAGGATTCACCCATCTGTTTGGTCTCAGCAGGTACCAGAGGAATTGTTTTGAGCCCTCTGAAGTAAAATGATTATTGATGTAACTACTGTGTTCCCATCCCCTTTTTTTGGTAGTCTGCCAAGCCACTTGTCCATCTGTAGTGACTGCTCCATGTTGGTGGACTTGGGAGATTTTAATTTTTGCGACCAAAAGAATTCTGCTTCCGTACTAACCATACCGCTAGTATTTACTTACGTTAGATCACGACCAGAGTGCTTTACAAATTGGTGCCTGCAATGCTACTGAAATGCAGCCACTTCTGAAGTGGAGAGTGCGAAAGGAGAGGTCATGCTAACCCCTTTCTCTGTGTAAAGAGCTGCACATTCTTCGGTACTGACATAGCCTAAAAAGGAACCTTGGCTTTTAAAGCCCTACCTTAACCTGCCTACCAAATGATGCATATTACTTGATTTGTGTTTAGCTGATGAAAAACTTTATTTCAACTTGCCAAAACTGGGAACTTGGTTGCGAGGGTGATGCTAGCGATTTCAGTCCTTTAGGTAAAGAAAGCCTTTCACAATGAGAACTCAGCTCTGTTTAGGTTACTTGTTCCCTTTATTAAGCCTCTCAGGATTGATGAAATACAGTGGTCTTAGGAGAAACAAGCCCTGTTCATCGTGTAGTACTGATCTATAACGATAATCTTTCAATGTCGCTGTGTACGAAACCATTCTAATAAGCTGTTCGGCACTTCGTGCTGGGCTCTGTGAATTATATAGTGTTTGGAAGTAGCAAGCATCTCTTTTGAGAAAGGAGGCAGGGACTGTCCTTTTAAACCATTGAGTTGTGGTTGTAGTTCTGACTGTTGAATTCAGAGCTTGTCTTGCATTGCTCTACTGCTGCTCTACGCATTTAGTATCCTACATTTAAATTTAGTATCCTAAAAGGCCGTGTGAGGACCAAGGAATGGAGCCCTGGCATGGCATATGCTTTGCAGGTGTCTCTCTGCTCTTGGGCGTTAGATCAGGAAAACTTAAAGGCTAAAATAAAGTCATTGTGTATGTGTAAGCAGGAGGGCATGTTTATGTTTTTTTAATTTGAAGTATTTTCTTAAATGCCTTTTTTTCTTAAGGTACATATTGTAAATATTAAAGAGCTTAAATATCTTAAAGGTACACCCTAAAGTGCTAGGCCAAGAAGCTGATAAGGTTTTTTTGTGTTTGGCCCTCTTGTCTTCGGAAAGTTCAGTGTTGGCTGGGTCAGTTCTCTAATCTGACTTGTGCAGCTGATTTAGTTGTACCAGCACAGGGAGGCAGTGGAGAAGGCATAGCAGAGGACATGACTTCTGGTTGCAATGTAGATATAACAGATTTTAAAAGCCCATGCAGTCATCATCAGTGCTCAAGTCGTCAAAACCATCATGTCTTTGTAGCGAAGCAGGGGCCAGGAGGAAACGTGGAAGAACTAAGTGGAATGCCTTTTTTGCCAGTTTGTCTTTGCAGAGGGTTGGAATCAACGTTGGATGAAACTGGAGGCATTGCTTGCTAGAATGGGTCCTGGAATCCATGCAGCAGTGTTGCTGGGTTGATGAATTCCTGCACACAGAGTCTAGTCCAGGATCTGCTCCATGGGGGCAGGGGGTGTCATTATCAATGTCTGTGGCATCTGTCCTTGTATATAGGACCTGCATCTGCTGTGTTGTTGGACTTAGAATCTTTGCTGGTTTGTAGCTGCGATACTGAGAAACAGCAGCACAACAGTTTGGAATTTTTTGAAAGTGCTTCATTTTAAACTTGTTTATTTGTATCTGCATTCTGGCTTCCAGGTTCATTGAAGGGTGAGTATCCACTCCATGGCTATTGTCAGTTGATGGGTACTGTGATGCCAGTAACTGTAAGAGCGGCAGGATTATGGTAAAAGAGTTACTTTCCCCTGCTCTCCCACTTGTGCTATTCCCACTTGCCCCTGTCTTTCAGGTACATTGTGGTGTTCACCTTCAAAGGTTGTATTTAACACCACTTGTATTTAATGCTTTTCCCCCCACCACTTCAAGGCAAGTATTCTTCCAGGTACGTGACTACAGACAATGCAAAGGGAAGAATCTCAATGGAGATCTGTGCTAGATGTTTGTTATCTCATTGAAGCTCCTTTTTCTAAAGCATCTTGATACTTGGGTATTTTCTCCCAGTTTCCCCCTTTTTGATGTGTCTTTGCCTGGGTAACTAAAAAAATTAATAGTGATGTTGAATTAGTGACTTCAGAATAGTTTCATTGGCAACCTAAAGGTGCATTTGACATCACAGGATGAAGAAGCAGCAAAACGAGCTTAAGGAGGGGGTTTTGGTTTTATTTTTCACAATTTGTTTACCCCCTCACCTGTAGCAGTTCATTGCTGTTGCACTGTAACTCACCTACTCTTCAGAGATGCCGGTACAAGGGTTTGTGGGGTTTCTCTGTAAGCCTTGTCTCTACAATGATCTGGGTAGCCAGGCCTCTAATTTTTTCTGTCTTTCAACAGTCTTACCTCACCAGCTTTTGTTTTGGTCACCAGAGGGGAAGCAAACCATAGGCTTTCCCTGGCATGGGAATGAGCAGCTGAAGGAAGGGGAAGAGCTTCTGGCGAGGTGTTGACCCTCAGTGCCATCAGCACAAAACTACAGGCTGTTAGCCTCAAGAGGCTTATGAGTTTCAGCTGTGAGAATAGTCTTCCCACCTTACTACACATTCTCTGTTTGCTCTCGTGATGAAAAGCTCTTTATTGCATTAGCTGTGCAAAAATTCTGTTGCTTATGTAAATCAGGTCTCCTTTAGCTGTTCTTTCTGCTCCCGAATAGATTTCCATCTGAAGAGAGTATCTGTCTTAATCATGCTTGATACTGTGTAAGGAGATCATGTTTCATCATGTAAGATTGTGATCCAGGTTTTGTTCTGGCTGAACTGGTACAAACGTGGTGCAGCTTTGTCAGTCTTGGTGCAGTGTCTTTTGTGGAAGAAGTCGGTTTGAGTAGCCAGGAGCAGGGTATGAATCACTGCACAGAGATACCAGCTTAAAAAAAATAGTAGTGAAGACTGATGTAGGTTTTATTGGAATGCCCAGGCTTCTGTTATAAGATATGGAACTAAACATACACTAAAGGCCAAGTAAGTACAGTAACTGCAACAGCACATTTCCAAGAGAATTGTCTTGTTGCAAAGGAACATAGACTGTGAAGGGGCTTTATGGCATCTGCATACTTAATACAGGCTCTATCAGTAGCTACCATCAGTTACAATAGTCCATTTGTTTTTAGATTTCCGAAGTTATTTTTTATAACTGTTTGGAGGAGTAGCATATAAAAAAGGGCAGCATGTAGAAATCTAAAACTCCAGCCAAAAGACACCTCCTTTTTGTGTCTACGTGTTGCAGCTGTCTATCTCTTGGCAGCAGGCAGCCTGTGTAGAATGTGAGGTTTTAGTGCTGAAGCGTGGAAGAGTGAATTAAGGAGTTCTGAACTTAAAACATTCTTCTTTTCTAGGGAATTTCAATCCTCACCATTGCTTAGTTATTTGGAGACTGTTAGGGTTGGGTTTTTTTCTTCTTTTAGTAACTATATTCACAGTAATAATTACATGATATGATAGAGGTTTCTAACTCTCCAATTTTCTCAGTTATTCTACAGTTTAGTAATCAAATGAATTGGAGTCAGTTGCATGGATACCCAGCTGGGAGGAAATACGAAAAAGAGCATGCATGTATTTTTTTATGGGGAGGAGAAGAGAAAAGGGGGAGGTTTCAGGTTTTTACCGTGAAAAAGACCTTTATATAAGCCAAATAGATGTTTTGTTTTAGGGATGTCAGTACAGGACATGTTGTTTCTGTGTAAACTATGGATAGCAGCATAACATCTGGGGCATAGTAATACTTTTTTGATTTCCCCTTGTTACCTGGAAAGGCAGAGGATTTGTGAAATGAGCCAGTGTAGCAGCTTCCCCCCAACAACTCAGCACTGTAAGTATTTACATTTCAGAGTAAGTAGGTGCACACTTCTGTACCATGAAAACAAAGTGACAAGGGAAAGGTAGAATAACACATTGTCAGGCTTTCCATTAAAACCCATTTTTCAAAAAATACGTCACACATGCAGTTACGCAGATGTTGTGAGAGTAGAGGGTGGAAACCATGTCCTTAGTGTGTGCCGAGGAACAGGATTGGGGTGATAACCTCCCATCTCCCTGGCAGACTAAATCCTTGCCTTTTGCCAAGGCTTTTCATTATTCTGGCCTGGTCCGGGATACAGTTTTCCTTTCAGCTGAGACGTTCGTACTGCTGTAGTTGTTGCATCCGCACTAGGCAGGCAGAGAAGGCTGGCACGGGCAGTTTTGTATGCCGGTAGTACTGCTGCCTTGCTGGCAAGGGTTGGGCTTCTCTGACTTAAAAAAGGTATGGTTAAAGTCGTTTGGCTTTTATGTGTGTGGATGAAACCTGACTTTTTGCTCCACAGAAAAGGTTAAACCTTTCTGAAACGTGTAAGTCGTAGTGTGCAAAGGCTGTGTGGTGCTTCAGCAGGTTTCAGTGCTGTTTTTTTTTTTTTCCTGTTCATAACTTTTGCACGGCTTTTAAGCTCTCGCTCTTTGGAAGGCTGGTATTAAAAGGAGTGGGAATCATCCCAGGGAGAGGAAAAGGACAAGCTAACCTTGGCACCTGGGGCCTGGCTATTATGTCGCGCTTCCTCTGCGGGGCGGCGCGGGGCGCGGGGCTGGCCGGAGTGATGTTCTCACAGCAAATGGAGGAAGTTGCTCGAGCAGAAGCAGTGCTTCTGGATCTCC
Organism: Falco rusticolus; assembly: GCF_015220075.1. Lineage (NCBI taxonomy): Eukaryota > Metazoa > Chordata > Aves > Falconiformes > Falconidae > Falco > Falco rusticolus. The sequence goes on from NC_051189.1 coordinate 93,444,849, forward strand.
TCTCGCCTGGGGGATGGGGCAGGGTGGTGAAAGAGGGTTATACAAAGCACCGATCCCTCAGTTACGTGCACAGCTCGACAAACTTTTTGGTAAACCGGATACTTTGGGGAGGCCGGGAGGGGTTGGGGGGCAGAGATTGTTTCCCTGGCGGCCGCTGGCAGTGGGGAAGGTACCACGGGAAGGAGCCGGGGAAGGATGGCGGGGGGCGGCCACCCCTCTCCCTGGTTGCTGACTAAACAGTTATGTCAGCTGGCAGTCGGCGAGGCCTGGGGATTTGCGATATAGCTCCTGGAGGGTGGGGGTGGCTGCGCGGGGGGAAGGGAGGGGAAGGGCTGGCCCTGCTGCAGCAACTGCTGCTCCCGCTGCCTCTCCGTTGGGCTCGGGGCAGGGAGGCCTGGCTGCGGGCGCCCTGGGCTGCGGCCTGACCCCGGCAAGCTTTCGCGGCGATGCCTGAGCGAAGGCGACACGCGTGCATCCGCCGTCCTTGCTTGTTTAAACATCGGCGAGGTGCCTCGAATAGCACCCCCAGCCCGCTGGAAGGCCGTGCCGTGCAGGAGAGCATTCCCGTCCGACTGGTACCCGTGCCTTGTGCCTTCCTTGCCCGCTGAGTCAGGGCCCTCCGGAGCACGCGCCTCTGCCAGAACAGTTGGAGCCTGTTGCTGGGGCGTGAGGAACACGCTCCCATCCGAGCTCGGCGCTGTTTGCAGATGCTGGGGGAGAGAGGGCAGCCCTGCGGGGCAGAGCTGCGTGTTTGTCCCTCGGCCGGGCTCTGGCTGGAGCTGCTGGTGACGGTGCTGGTGACGGTGCCAAGGGCAGAGGCAGCAGCAGCAGCGAGGCGTGGACAACGTGCTGCCTGTGGTCTGCTGCAGGTAGAGACCTCCCCGTCTAAACACAGCCCAGCGCTTTTAGAAGGTAGACAGTGAATTCTGGCGGCTGTTCAAGTTTAATGTTTCCTTTCTTGGCCTTGGAGGCAGATGGAGCCCAGGGTAGCCCTTACACAGAGCAGGAGGTATTTATAATGATTCTTTCAGGTCGGTAATGTTCAAATCCCATTTTTCTGTACTTCTTGTTTTGTTTTCCCTAAATTGTGCGCTGTTAAAGTTGGAACAGCCTTGGAACATCTGCAGCTTCTCACCCATGTGCTTTCCTCCCCTCTACCCCCCATTAGGAGTAAGTGAAGGATGGGTTGCATGTGAATCACCTCTATACCTATTTCACTTCTCCTGTCCCAGCAATGCAAGACAGAGAAGGACCCTGTCCTGACAGGCAAAAAGGGTGTGTGTCTCAATTGTTTGAGGTCAAGTGAGTTAGCTGAACACAATTAAAAAAAAAAAAAGCTCTCTTGATGCTCCTTAAGGTATAGCCTACCATGTCCAAAGCCATGTTTGTGGCTGTGCAAGACCAGTTAATGGGTTAACCTGCATCTTAATGAACATTAAGATAGATTTTTTAGTAATGTTAATATGACCCAGCTGAAGCTACCGTGGTTGTAGTCATGAGTGAACCTGTCTGGCCCACATTGACAAGTTTGCTGGAGGCTTTAGTTAGTAGCGCAACGCCAGTCAGTGTTTCTAATGGTCTAATTAAGATGATTTGCCTGTTGTTTTGTTGGGGCTTTTTTGTTGTTGTTGTTTTTGTTTTTTTTCAAAGCTGAGTGCACTATGAAAGGTGAGCGAAGGCTGTAGAAAAATGTTTATATTGTGATGTGGAAATCCACAGATCTCACCTAGGAGTTGCTTTGTCGTACCTTTGTGCAGCTCTCATCACCTCAGTGCAGTTCTCAGCTGGGTGTGTTGTGCCTGGCACTCCTTCACAGCACACCTGGATGCTCTTCTATGCACGAGTCAAGCAGTAGCGTGATTTCGTAGGGCCTCGCAATCCTTTGCCAAGTGGCCTTACAGATGAGCTGGGCAGTTGGACTTATGACAGTTTGTTCTCACCGATGTAGGTGTCTGCCAGCCGGTGTGGGAAGGTTATAAAGCACTAAAGTATCTGAGCGATGCCTCAGTCTCTGCTCTGCTTTAAACACTCCACTTGCAACCAGCACAAGAGCAAGTGCCTTGTGAGAGGGTGTTAAAATTGATAAAACCTGAGTCCTTAAACATCTCACTTTTTTTTCCTCCTTGTTGTAGGTAAAAAGGCTTGTTTGGAGGTGGGGTTTTCTTGAGAAGAGGAAAAAGTCTTCAGGAGATAGGAAGACACTCAGAAATTACTGTTAAGCCAGATGTACATCATCTGTTTTTTAAAGCAGTCAGATTGTCCATGGCTCTTTGAAAATGGAATTAAATTGAAAGGAGAGGGGTCTGTAACGGCTTGAGTGCTTAGATATAGGCTCTGAAATGCTGAATAACCGCAGTTCTCACTGACTTCACAGGGAGCGCTTCTGGAAATGGCTCTTCATGCATTGGGTACAAAGCACTACAAGTGCGGGTAAACAGTTCTTTAAAATATTTTGGCACACAGAGAAAACTTCAGCGAGTGCTACTTGGAAGCTGAACACTTGACTTCTCAGGGATAAGATCAGTTTAAATAGGTGCGTTTTTCTTCTTTCTGTGTGCATGAGAGAGGGGAACAGGAGGGCAAGTAAAAAAATCAGAGGAAAAGACCTCATTGCTGACTTGGGAGACTTGTTTGACCTTCTGAGCCCCATGCACTTGTCTGTGGTTTCCAGCCAAAGGCTCTCACTTTGAGAGCGCCTTGCTTCTCGTGCTGAACTATTTTTTGACGCACTGAATGAATGCAATATGTTAACACTCCTGTAAGTCCCAGAATTGCTTGGCTGCCCCTTGCCCTGCCTGCCTCGAGCTGGCTGAAAAGGTACCATTGTTTGTTCTGCAAACAGTGGGTGATGGTTGTTTCCAAGGTGACTATGGCGCTGTTGCTGCCCTCTAGTACAAAAAAAAAATTAAGGCTTTAAACACCTGAGAGCATCCCACTGTCACCAGAGACGGTGGGAGGGAGGAAAAAGCTGTTTGTTTGAGCTCTCTGGGCTGGATATTATAACACAGATGGAGGAAATGCCAGTAAGCTAAGAAGGGGCAATGCATACATTTTGTTTACGCTATGAAATGTTGTTTCTAAATAGTGCACAGGTGTAGCTATTGAAACAGGTGATTATTTTTAAGGATATGTCTCTGATGAGAAGAAGCTATGGTAAATTTAAGGTGTCTCAATCGCACTGCTCAACTGTTAGTTGTAGTTTGAGTTTACAGTAGTAATATTCTGCTTTTTCACTTAATTAAGAGGATGTTTTGAAGACTGCTCAAGCAAGGGTGTATGGACTTCCTACAGGGAGAGCTGAAAGGGAACACTCAACAGTTCTGCTAGACTTGTAGGTTTTCAGATTGTTTTGGAAAATAATTATTTGGGGTAAAGTATGCATCACCCAGAAAGAGAATCTCAACAGTCAGTTCTTCCATTGCTTTTGTGTGTTTTTGGAAGGCCTGTGGTACTCAGAACAGTGACTGACTTTGAAGTGTCTAGGTGGATGGATTAGAAGCATTTTTTCAGTCGTCTCCCTGTGCTGCTTGCCCATCTACTGATGCAGCTGTTTAGTATGGGGGGGTGAGTTTAAAAAGAAAAAACTTTTTTTAATTGCTTGTGGATGCTGCTAGCAGAACTTTGCCTCCCCCCGCATCAGGTTTAGTACAGTTCATACGCAGGTTTCAGTAAACATTAACCACTTTTATCAGGGCTCGCAGCATGCTGAATGGTTAGCAAAGAGCATGTACTGAGAGAGACAGAGAAAATGAACAAGTCCAAGGTCAAAACGATGGTAGGTTTTTCCTTATTAAAATAGGGGGTAGAGAAGGTTGACTACACTTTGTGAAAAAAGTATGCCCATTTAAAAAAACGTGGTTCTTGTCCTTAAGCTTTCATCCAGGTGAGAGTACGTGGGCGTACTGCAGGGTTGACGTGCATCTTTAATTTTTCTTCTGCTTTAGTGAGATGACCAGAACACATCAGCCCCCCTCACACTCTTGCTGACTGACAGCATGAACTCCTCGTGACACAGATCAATCCAGAGCAGAGTATGATCTTCGCTGTCGCTTGTCATATCTTTATATGGGCCTGCTCCTGCCCAGCATCCACAAAGCTCCCGCTGACTTCAGCAGTGCACAGCCAAGCACAGGCAGCAAGAGATCACAATTTCCTCCTTTCCTTGCCTCCTTGAAGCAATGATACAAAGCCATTCTGGTTAGGAAGGGTAGTTAAGGAACTGTGGTTTAGCAGTTCGCCTCACCTTTCTTTCTCTTGGGTGACTTGGATGTTTCATTATTGCTTTTGAGAAGTGCAGTGCTACTAATTTTTCTGCAAAATGAATTGCTGTTGATCAGCTTAGCAAGGAAAATGAGGTAATCTGCAGGTAAATTAATGAAACAATTTTAAGTTGGGGTGTGGAAAAAATGCATTTTGAAAAGAGCATGTGACCTGCTCTAATGAAATTTGTTGAAGCATCTGATGTCAGGGTTCAAATTTTAAATTATTTTTAATTGTGCAAATCAGCATATCCTGTCCCTCCTAGTTTCATTCAAATAATACTTTGCAAAAGAAAGAAGTAGCAGCATTCACCTGCATGTTTCCTAGAAAACAGCATCATTGAAAGGTTGTACCTCATTGGAAAGACACAGATTTACTTAAAAGATACATCAAACACAGAAGAAATCTAAACCGTGTGTGGCTGATCTGACAGTAGTTTGAGAAACACCCTCCGCTGCATGCCCCTTAAATAAGAAACGTGTGCGTACAGTTAAAAATCTCATCTTTGTGGTGACACAGATGATTCAGTGCAGGAAACGAGAAGAATCTCATTCAGCAGTTAAGCATTTGTGGGGCGGGGGTGTGAGGAGGTCATGGTGTTCACCGCACCCGGTTAGAAACCTTCGAGCTCCTTTCCCTACTGCACGTTGATTTAAATCACGGCTGATACTGGAAGCATCAGCGTGAGAGACAAATCCCATCCTGTTTGTTCCACTGGACCAGCTGAAGGATGAAAGAGAGACAAGAAGGGACTTTGTTATTGCTTTTAAACTTTTAACTACAGACATTAGCCATCCAACTCAAAACCATCCCTTGTCACAGGAGGTGCAACTCAGCTCTTGCATCCTGCTGGAGCTGAGCTGTGGGGTGGCCAGGCCAGCACATGGAGGAGGGCTACCACCAGGGCTGCAGTGGTGGCCCATGTTCTTCCTCCTGCCACAGCAGCCTGCTCCTGGGGGTGACAGAAGGAGAGGAGCTTTAGATGCAGGCTTGCAATTACAGCTTCTTGGAAGGTGCCTTAGTTCATCTAAATATAAAATACGGACTGTGGTTTTGTCTTAATATTTGTGGGATTTTACCAAACCACTACAAACAAACAAAGTAAACAGCAGTGAAAAGTGACACATTTCAGACAGGATTTATTTTTTATTTTTCTTTTGCAAGGTGATGTGGAGACTTGTACTCTGTGACTCAGTGTTCAAAGGAAAGGTATTTCTCAAACTGAGAACTTCTTTGTTCATCCCTTTCTCCCAAACTTCCCAAAGAGCTTTATTTTAAAGTTTTTCAGGAGCCTGGGATGTAATTTTCTTTTTAACTCTGTTGATGTTTTCCCACAGCTTCCCAGGTGTTTTCACTGCCTTCTCCAAATCTAAAACAAAACCAAAACCAAACAAAACTTCCTTTCCTAATAGGCTGATCTGGAGTTGTATTAGAAGCGTTTGTAAAGTCTATGGAGGGAAACAAAATCATGTGTGCTACTTGAATTCTAAAATACATTCACTTCATACTGAGGGCAAGTTTAATGGGAGCATGTACAAAACAGTGTGTGTGTGTGTGTGTGTGTAAACTGTTGCCTTGCCTGGAAACTGACCAAGGAATAAAGTTAGAAAGACAGTTTTTGGGTCGCTTTGATGCCTCTGCAAAAGCATATGCAGTTTTGTATTTGCTGTAGGTCTCCAACTGATAACTAGCACTAATGAAGTGGCTTTTCATACAGTTTTATTGAAATTATTTATGCAAATACAGTGCAAATTTTATTGCAAAAGCAATCATTTACAGTGCACAGCTGGTAAACAAAAACATTACCATTCATTCTCCAGCGCCTCAATAGCTTCTGCTCGGTTCTCACCGCTGTAGCAGGCTGTATGTGCTCCCAGCATTTATTCCTTGACTCTCAGCAGACCCACAGGTTTTATCTGCTGTAGCACTGAGGTGCAGGAGTGGCACTCTCTCTTGAAGAACCACTCATCCTGTTTTGCCTTCCCCTCCCCGCCTCTTTTTTTTTAACCTCTGTGGAAAAATACTTGTACTGTCAGTCTGTGAGACCACAGTCCTGTTCCCCTCTGAAATTGTTTCATAAAAGGCTCTCGGAGGACTGTTAGGTGCACTGGGGGCAGCAAGAACTACATGCATCCCCTTTTTTGATACCCTTGCAAAGGCTTCAGTGCAAGAGTACTCAAATCTCTTTAACATGTGACATCTTTTGATAACACAGTGAAGGGACTCATACCATCAACCATTACAGAAAATCTCTGTCCTTTCTCCTTCAGCTGGGGAGACAGTCTCATTGTGGTCAGGTTAGCTTGGTAGAAATTTTTTTGTTGGGCGAGACGTGAGAGACCTCTGTGTCGCGTGGGCACCAGGAAAAAATGGGGTGCACCGCACAGCCTTGGGGCAGCCAGGAGTGGTGCGGGAGCCTTGGCTTTTACTTCCTATCAGCATGTAGGTGGGCCTCAGTTAATTTCTTCTCTTACAGAAACGTTCACTGCCTCTGCCACTGTACTTCAGTTATAGTGTGTGATCTGGGCGGGGGGTTGTTTAGTTACTGAGCTCCGTACAATGGAGCAGGTGACAATTACTCATTCATAGATGCTATTTAGGAGCACTTTAGCATCGACTGGCGTGGGTGTCTCATGTATTTTAGGGGCAAGCAGGATTTGGCTTCAGTGATACAGATGCCAGGTGTGTTTGGGCACTTCAGCTTCAGCAGCCAGAGCTCCCTAAGCCAAGGGCAGACTGAACGGCATGCTCCCATCTTGCAGCAGGACCTGGGCACCCACAGACCTGCCTGGGCTCCCCAGGCACAGGGTGCTGACCAGACGAACCGTCCAGATGGGCTGCGCATGGGCCAGTGGCCATGAGCTGAGCATCCCCGGTGCGAGGTGGCAGGGGGCCTGGAGAGGTGGCCTAGCACACACAAGTCACTGCTCTGCCTGGCTTAAAAGCCTGGATTGTTTCAGTCTTGCAGCTCTCATGTAGGGTCTTACATTCAAAGCACTAATGACTTCCTCGCTGGGACCCAGACTCTTTAAATTTTTATTAAAGGGATTGTCTGTGCTGACATTTAGCTAGCACCAGATGTTGGCTTTTAGTTACCAGTGTGGAGGTGGCATAGCTAATAAAGGCAAGGGTAAGAAACTTGTGAGAAACTGCCTGTCAGATGCGGCTTTGTGTACTGCAGCCTGCGTGATGTCTGTTGCTTCTTCATGGGCCAGCGTTCTACAAGAAAGCTTCTTTCTTTCCTTCTTCTTCTTTTTCTACTACACTCTTGACTGGCCAAGTGTTTTCCAAGTGCATGTCTTTTTCAGGTGGCCTTGCTCTTTTGTTAGAGACTAGTTAATGCAGGGAGAGTGCAAAGGGAATTCAGTGGCAGATTTGGGGTTTTTTCCCTTCGATTTTGATATTTCTTCTGTACATAGCTTTCCTATAGATCATACTTCTCCCCCTCAACCTCTTTTGGCCATACCCTCCCTCAGAAAATGCCAGCAAGCAATTGTTTCCTTTGCAGAGCTGCGAGCCCCTAGACAGAGGCTTTTCCAGTTTTATGAATGCACCATTTGTTGCTGAGGGCACAACTGTTCGATATAACTGGCTGCATCCCACTCTACTTGGGACCAGCATGCACTACAGCCAGGCTATGCATAAACCAGATTTTTGTATTAAATGGCACCATTTTGTCCACAGCAGCAGTCTGTCTGTCTTTTGTGTGTGCGCATGTGAGACTTGCAGTTTTCAGATGCAAAATATATAAAGAACAGCAGTTTTGCAGAAATACATGTTCCTCAGTGAGCGTAGTGTGCTATTTTAAGGTTTATTTTTCTTAGGGAGTTCCTGATGAGTGATATTCCTTCATTATTTTGTGTAGGCGGGCTGAAGCAAAAGCACATTTTAAAATATTTTATAAAATGGATGCATGGTGTAACGTTACAGATGTTTTATTGGGGGCATACTCAGTTATAATTGAGCTGAAAATACATGTAGCACTTTGAAAGTGTATGTGCTCATTTATGTTTTACTGTATGTCGTCCAGACTGTATAGATGAAACCACTTAAAGATGCACTCTGCTTTACATTTTTAACTATGTCTAGGAATTGCCATCTTATGTCAAACCTGGCGCTCTTTCTCACCACCTGCCCCCCTTACCCCCCTTCTCTGAGGTCAGCGCAATTCACTGGCTGTGGCCAAAAAGGTGCACATGGCTCCGGGCTGCCGTGCTGGGTCAGGACGTGTCGGGGGAGGCCGCAGGGGCTCCACAGCCATTGAGCGCGGCTCCCATCCTAGCTGAGATGCAGTCTTTAACAGGTTTCTCCAGAGCACGCACATCTGTGACGCTTGGTTTACACTTAAAATAACGCAACACCGAGCCCTCTGGCAGGCTGGGAGTGCATGAGGAGGGGGCAGAGGCGCAGTTGGGGTCAGTGGGTACCGTGCTGTTTGCATGCTGTTTCTTTCTTGTTTCTCCCTCAGTCCTGAAGAGCAGCTTTTGGAAAGCACCATCCCCATTTTCAGTTATGCGAGCAGAGGCTGTAAAACAGGGAGCTTGCACGAGGCTCTGGTCCTGGCAGCTGAATCACAGTTTAGGCTTTTAGTCCACGCTGCCTGTCTCATTTGTCTCAGTGCCAGGAGTTTCTCCTCAGAAGCACAGTGGGCTCTTTTTCCCATCTCTTCTCTCTCATACCTGTTGAGTGTGTCCCCCAGCAAATAAGAACATCTCCAAAGTAACCCCGCCAGCTTAGAAACTGTCCATTCATGCTTCAGTTAAAATGCTTTCCGTCTTCATCATCATTGTGTTTAAGGAATGGGGAAGACTGGAAACACCTCTAAATTTTCCCTCTTTAAAGAAGGTGGTATTGATTGGAGAAGATGAAGATTCCCCATCTCACCCTCCTTTGGGTACCTGAGCGAGTCTGAGCATTGGACAGGCTTGCCTGAAACATAATAATCCATCCACCAAAAAGGAATAATAAGAAAAATATACAGCTTTGCAGCCTTTCTGTTGAGGTTCCCACCCCTCACCCCCCACCTCACAATGTTCCTTCATATATTCACTGCCCACATAATGTTAACGGGGGATGAGGGTGGGAGGGGGAAGCTCGTTCTCTTTCATGTGACTGCAGCACAGTTAATAATTGTACCAGACTTGAGGCACTCGCGTGACCAAAGGGATTGACCAGATTCATAACCAGACAGAAGATTTTCAGGCACATCTTCATGCCTCGGCATCCCAGCAGATTGAGAGAAGGAGCCAGATCTGCTTTCTCTGCAATTGCTCATTTGTTATGAGCTGGCTATTATATAGCACGCAGAAACAAAGGCCACCCTGGCCTGAAAAGCCCCTAAAGAAAAACAGTATAGTAAATACATCTGTAAAACAGTGTTCAAGTTACAGACTGCATGTATCTCACGTGCTCTCCCTCCCTCCCTCCATCTTCCCCCCACCCCCCCGCCCTTGCTGCTTTAAAAAAGGGATGGCAAAACAGTTTGATAAAATGCATCAAGTGCTCCACTGTTGATACGATTTAAAAAAAAAAAAAAAAAAAAAGAGGAATCTTTGCTTAAGCATGTGTTTCCAACACTTTAATCTTTTATGGACTGCATACTTGCTGTGGGAGTGGAAGGGGATGCTGCAGGCTTACTTTCAGTGTACTTGGAAATCTTTCCCACAGCATGAAAACTCCCCAGAAAATGTGAAGCAACGGCCTGCAAACCAGGAAGTTTCTGATGCCTAGCACTCTGCTCAGAGGGATTTGCTGTGCTCTGGAGGTCATGGAATAATCTTCTTTGTTGGCTTCTCTGCGTTTATTTTACATATTATGGAGGGGTATGTGTGTGTTGCTGAGCTTTTGGGGGTCCTTGTTTCTGTAGCGTATTTTTGCCCCTGGTTCTTTTGTTACTGCACTCCCGTGATTAATACGTCTGCTGCTTAAAATGGCTACTGAACCACCACCGAGTTCTTGCCACTGGTTACCAGCTGCTTAACCCCTGTCAGAAACCACCCAGTGCAGATTTGAGCTGATGCTTTTGTTGTGTAGCAGGTATATTTATGATTTTCGGGCTGTCCATTAACCCTGTGAATACTGTACCACAATGAAGACATAAATCTGCTGTGGTGATGATGGTATGTCCTGATGCTGGGATCACTGCCGCTGCCCCCGCACTGTGCTCTGATAGATTTGCATGGCGTGCAGTCTTCTGGGGGTGTGGTTTTGGGTGATTTTTTTTTTTTTGCTGTGTTTTCCCACCCCTTACCACTTTGTATAGTTTGGGTTTGGTTTTTTTTGAGGAGCTGCAGAAGTTGCTAACATAAAAAAGCAGCAAGGAAGGTGGGAAGTCTGGTGCTTGAGGGCTGATGGTTCTGGTGAGTTGACAAGGAAGATCCAGTTCCCTAACAGTGATGAAATAGTGCGTCCAGTTTCAGGCTGTGATGGACTCGGCGTTCTGTTTTCTGGCATCTCCTGTGTGCCTATGTTTGTGCTGGAGTGCGATGGAGCGTGAAAGGAGTCGGAGGAGAGAAGGGGCTGCACCTTGGCTCTGATTGCCGAAAAAACCCCAACCAACAACATTGACCAAAAGGAAAGTTAACTGGAACATACCACAGAACAGGTTAGGCAGGACGCTGAAGCCAGATACGAACCTTCTCCTGTGCTTTAAGGCATCTTCAGTACACCCTGCTCCCACTACCCTTTCAGGTTTCCCCCCCTCCTCCCCGTTATGAAATATTCCTGTGCAGATTGGGTTTGAACGTGGGGCAGGCGGTTGGTTGCAGCGCTTGCTTGCCTGCTGCCAGCTGTTTCTTAAGAAATAGAGGGTGCACTTGTCTGTGCCCGTCACCCGGTTGCAGAGGCAGTGCTCCGCGTGGCATGCGCCTGTGTGTGCCTTCGTGCCCTCCGCCACCTTGCCTGGCCAGCAGTCCCAGCCGAAAAGTAGCGGGGGAGGAAGAGCAGTAAGGAGACGGAGAATGCTGGCGGGTGGAGCTTGGAGGGCTGATCCCCCACGTAGTTAATCATTACTTGCAGCATAACCTGTTCCTGTTTTCTAGAGGTTTCACTGGCACCCGCGGCCAGAAGCATAGGAGGGATATGTGACAAACTGATTTCTGAGCGAGACGGTTTTGCCTTGCAGCAGGAAGCTCAGTGTCTAATACGAGACATCATCTCTTCTGTAACATGTTTGTGCCTAATAGTTCAGTAAACATACCATATATAGCCCGGTTCGTGCTCACTATAGCACCCTGCTGCAAGGCGACTTTGCTAGTACCACACAGATTCCTTAGCTCCTGGTAACCAGCTGACAAATAGGATGTTGCCATATGTAACATAAATATTCCACACAACTGGGGTTTTTTACACTCCTGCTCATAGTGCATAAAGCATGTGTTTCTGATCATGACAGTCTTAAGTCTGGCACTTTGAAAAACGAAGAGGATTATACAAACAAGGTGCCTTACCCAAAGGATGGACAAGGTCCCACGTATGCATTTTTTTTGCAGAATGAAGATTCCACTCCTTTCTAAATGTCAGACAAAGCTTGTACAAATTAATGTTTTGGGGACTTTTTTCTCTTTTCTCCCCTCTCCACTTCAAACGCCTGTTGCCTCCTAGGTGATGGGTCCCAAGTTAGAGCTATGATTTGCTGGGAACTTTCTCTTTCCATTCTAGCATCTTCCGTAGAATTTCTCTCCTTCCTCTTTCTTTGTGCACTCTTTTTGTTTACCCCATGCTAGTAGGGTACCGAGCACAGCAGCGAACATGATGAGTAGCACTGCAGCTGGATTCTCAGCTTTCTTAATCAGCTGTTACATATGGTTTGCCTTCAACTTTTTTTTTTTTTTTTTTTTAAACATTGTGAAATTACTTCAGTAGCACTCTCTTTCTGTGCTGGGAGAGGTGGTTCAGGAAAAGGAGATGAAGCCAGCCTGCCTCGACCGGGGTGGAATATTTCTGCCTTTTTGTGCCTTCTGCTTCTTGCCCTGTTCCTTGGTGTGCGAGACGGTGTGGACCCCAGATAACCTTGCACAGAGCTTCCTGGGTGTCTGCTTGGGGATGGCTCTTAGCGCCTGGGTCCAGCAGTTCAGTGACTGGCAATGCCTCCTGTACCACGGAGCTGATTGCTTTGTCACAGGAGGTGGCTGGTTAGATGCAGATCCTACAGGTGGATTTTTGTCTAGTGACTTTCTCCTTATTTAGGCAAGACTTCCAGAAGGGGAAACTTTGCAGGGAGGGAATGTTTGGGTGTTACATAAATGGACAGGACTGTATTTCTCCTACTTGTCTCTCATTGGCCTCGTCAGAGTGAATTATGTCTGACTGCTTGGCAGTTAATTGGACCATCCTTCCCATTTCCTAAGCTGATAAGCCCCTCACTGTCTGCCTCAATCAGGCTTCTTTGTTTGAGAAGTTACTAATGCTGCAGAAGAACAGAATAACTACTTTCCTATGTACTGTAACCGAGTGAGGTGCTCTGATTAATAAGTCTATGAAGATTCTCTAAATTTCTTAAGCAAAATCCTTTCATGGAGACTTACTTGTACCATAATTCCAGTAGCTGTTGACAGGAACTGAAAAGTAGGTATAGCCAGTGGGTTTAGTAAGTACCTGTCCCTTTCTGAAAGAATTGCATTCCTGTTTAAGTTATCCTGTGAGCAGCTTTATTCTGGCAGATCCTAGTAGCCATGCAGAGTACCACGGGTGTCTGTAGTTGCCTGTCCATCAGGATCGAGTCTCAGAAATGGCTCCCTTTTACCACAAAGCCTTCAGACTGGGACTGTCTGTCTTGATGTGTCTGGACCGTGCCTAGCTTAAAGGTGTTGCCAGAAGGTGAGTAATAAATGATGATTAATTGTCTCTGAGCTATGGATGAGTTTCTATGAAAAAGCGCTTGGCTAAAGGCTGTGCTTCAACAAGCTCATCAAAATTAACCACGCAGGAGACAGTAGTGTAGCATCCCAAAGGCCTGTCTCTTGACTAGTTTTGTTTTGACTTCGGTGGATTTACTACAGCTGATTGGAGAAACATGGGTCCTTTTGTCTCCAGTGTTTAATGGTATCAGTATTGCAGATTGCAAATGGGCTGAGTGGTACAGACTTGTATGAACTAAAAGTAAACACCCTTTTGTTAGATTGCTCAGTAATCTTTTTAATTCAAAGGTGTGGTTATGAACCTTGCAGGTATGCATCCTTGTGTTTGTACCATTGAGTCTATGATACGAATGTACAGAAAAGATGCAAAGATCCTGTGTTCATTCTATCTTGAAGTTGAAAAGCGATTTTATTCTACAGGAAACCACTAGCCCTTTGCTGTCAAAGCTGTAAATAAATAGAAAACCTAAAGCCATGGTGATTTTTAAAATGGTTTCCATTCTGAGTTTACATATTGATTTGAGCAACGCGTTGTATCTGTTTGATTTTACAGTTATTTCTAAAATGTTTTGAAAAGTAGGATTCGTCACAGAAATCTTCCTTCTGCCACCATCCTTCAGTTATTTCTGGCAGCTTTCAGGGCCCTAAGCACACAAAGGAAGTATTGGGGGATTTACTCCTTGCACAAAAATTGGAAGGACTGGGCTTTTTTGTTCTTAAAAAGCTTGCCAAAATGGGGTTTGTCTTGACTTCAGCATAGAGGATGTAAAGCATGCGAATAAAATAAATGTGCATCACATTGTGGGCCTACATTTATAGGTACACTCCGACCCTGGGAAGTAAAAACCAGTTTATTTTTCATTGTACCTCTGAGTTGGTGTTGCCGAGCCCCAGGATGTCTGTGGCACCGCCAGGGGATGAGGAGAGGCGGTTGGGTTCAAGAGGCCGTTAGTGGCGTTGGGCCGTTATTTGTTCGTTAGGTCTGAGAGGTGCAGGAGCTGGGGTGAGCTGAGCGCGGGGCCCAGTCGGTAGGGCAGGAGCTGGAGGAGAGGCCGAGGCAGGTAACCACCAGCAGTGGCTGGATCGACATCCCTTCCTCCCAGGGACTTTCTGGCGGTTGTCAGGCCCCAGACAGTTAGCTGACAGCCTCTTGTACTGTGACTTCTTTTATTAGTGATTTTATGGCCTGACATTGAAGGTGATGGGTGGAGAATTTGTACGTGGATTTAAAAGTTTCTGGACGAGTGTTTGTGCTCTGTATCTTGTCTGAGCCTTACCCAGGTTGGTTGAAGACCAGCCAGCAGCCACTGAGTGAAAGGCCTTGCCATTTCGCATGGGATCAGTGAGCTTCAGTCTTCCTGAGGGGGGGTGATGAGGAAGGAGGGGCAGGAGGTGTCCCTGTCTCAAAAAACATTGAAAAGTTAAAACTGGAAAACAAGTTACTACTCACTATGAAGTTCTTGGAAAGAAAGATGCATGCATGGATGGAGAAGTTTAGGAAGTGTTTAGCCTCAGAATTAGGGCGACTTGAATTAGTGGCTGGGCCTGTAGCGATCTGTGTGTTCATGTATGTATAGGACCTTAAGCACAGAAAGGTTTGGGGTGAGTCTGGAAAGGGTCCATGTTTAAGGAATGTAGTTCTTCTGGCTTCTGAGATAGCTTTTTTGTATAGACAGCATGGAAAACGATTACAAAAACAAGTATTGCAAGACACTTAATGAGATGGGAAACTGGCAGTGCTAAGTCTGTGGCTCTTGGGCTCGAGTGATTGTGGGAGAATTGCAGGTTTTCTTTTTTTCCAAGCAAGCATTTTCTGACTCGTGAACAACCACGAGTGGCATTTATCCTGTGGGTTTAAAGTCAGCAACCCCAAAAGTGCATTCAGAATCTCTCCTGACTTTTGGGATGAGAGGCTGTGACAGCAACAGGACTCAAGGAAAAAAAAGATGCTTTCAATGTTTGCTGGCAGTTCCACCAGGGTAGTCTGAGACTTCATCTGCTGAGGTGTCAAACTGTGTGCTTTCACCCTTTTGGAGTGGGGGTGACTGCGACTGACCAGACCAGTTTTTAGGGAGCTTAGTCAGCTTCCTAATTTCCACTTACACTGAGAGAGTCATCAGGGACAGCAATGGAGAGAGAATGTCAGTTAAGTACCTCTGCATGAAAGAAGCTGGGCTGCCAGGAGGGTTTTCAATTGGAGATCATGAAGCAGCTTTATTATGGGTCCACTCTTCTCTTCCCATGCGGCTCTACCAAGCTTTAACCATTTATGCTGAAACACTACAGGTCAGATGTTTATTAGCTTCAGGTCACATTTGTTTTTGCTGAAAGAAAAATAAGTAGTAAAAAAAAAAAAAAGTCAGCCATTTCTAAGGATGCAGCTAAGAGTAAAGTAACTTTAGGTTTTGGATTCTTTTTCATGTGCTTGCTTTTCTTATTGGAAAGGAGAAAAAAATGCAACAAACCTAGAATCCCCCAAAGCAGGGGGAGAAAGTCTGACCTGTTCTTCTAGTCCTCAAAGCTGCAATGCAGGGGCATTGAGATTTGGGAAGGGCAAAGCAGGTGGGAGATTGCAGTTACAGGTATCATTTGAATAAGCTAGCTATTGATTATCATAGCTGATAATCATCAGCAATGGTGATTTCCCCAGTGCGTTCTGTTCTTAATGTCTGTTGCAATACGGATGCTGAAAAGGACTGGGCATGACACAGTGAAAGCCAAACATCCTTGTGTCCCTCTTACTCCAGGCCAGAGTAAGTCAGTTCAGCTCTGTGAATACTGAAGTTGGCAACCTAGTCCCACATCTTGAGTTTGCAATTTAACCATCTCCTATGTGTCTGTATTTGTCTGCTCTTTCATGTGCCGTGTGGAATGTGTGACCGTTTCTCTTGCACTGCGATGTACACGTATAGGTATGGAATTTCTGGTTGAGGGGTTTGTTGGTGTACAGTGAAAACATTCTCATGAATTTACTTTGTAGGCACTTCTGTTCCATATGGAGTAAGCATAGCATGAGGGTTGTCTGACAAGATTTGCACACATTGCCAAATGCTGCTGGTCTCATAAATAAAAACAAAAAAATAAAAACAAAGGCCCAGAAGTTTGTAGATACCTGTGCATGTAAACTTCCTGATGCAGGGGCCACTTAGCCCTCCCTTGCAGACCACAGCTTGGGCTGTGACCTTTGTAGCTTCTGTTGAAGCTTAATGGGTCTCTTCCATAGGATGGACCTATTAGTATCAGTTCATTAGCAAGACTGAGGCCTTGGTTTTGTAACGAACCCTTAAGTGCGATTTGCAATAGCCTGCTGACTGTATCTTACTAAGCTGCTGTGGGTGCAAGAGGGAAACAGATTGAGGCTGGAGTAATATTTACCTTCACTTCAAGTTAGGAGGAGTATCTGCAGTAAAAAGGAATGTGCCACACCTAGGATCTCCGGAGTTGGCTTTTCTGGGAACTTTGGCCACAGAGAATGAAATACCCCTGATGCTGTACATGCAGGGCAAAAGCGGCTGCTATCGTTAAAAATATGCATATGAAAATGGAACTGGAAGTTACTGCAAAGCTGCGTTTGCAGGTATCATAGCAAGGAAATTTTTAGAAATCAGACCTGAAAGGTTTTACAACAGCAAGTAACTCGGATACTCCCTGAAAATTTTCGTTTGCTTTGCTGAAGTGTTAAAAGAATCCCTGGTTTCTGTAGTTATGGCTAGCAATTAATAAATTAGTTTAGGATTTTGTTGTCTTTTGATTATGTACATTGTGTATGTATAATATGTGTTTTAATGTGCATTTTAAAACTGCTTTTTTCCTTGATTATGGAAGGGGAGACCATGGAAAGAGTATTTTAAGTTCTTTGACAAGAGACTTGATTGAAGTCATTTAGTCATTTAGCACCCCAGAGCAATATTGAATAGCTCTGTCCTCCTCTGTTTTGAGCTCAAAATGGAAGAAAAATCCCTTTTTTGTTTGTTTTCAGAGAGAAAACAGTCTGAATTTCAAAGTGGGTTAAATAGTTTAGCGATTTGTATTCCATTTCTTGCAAACTCCCCCCTCCCACCCGAGCCCAACCACTCTTCCCCTCTGCTCTTGCCCACAGAATTACCATGCAACTAATTTTAGAGGTGGGTTTACACGTTTGTTTTAAAAACACTGCTGTCTTCATCTCTGCTAATCCACCAGGTGGAAGCAGATGTGTAGAATAGCTGTACATGTATTTGTAAATCTGAGTTTGAGCAGAGGGTGTTTCTAAGAGGGTAGTATATGTGCAAAGGCAAGGGAACCCTCGGTAGTGTAACACCACCAGTAAAGCAAAAATTTGCAGTTAACCACTAGCTGGATTCGTTGGTGGTTTTTGTTCATGTGGTGGGCTGGGTGACATTGTATTAGCCAATTCTTCTGATATATGGTTAGAGATCAGTTGCCTGGCTGTTCGGAATTACAATAGGGAGAAGGCTATCGGGGGAGGGGATGAGGAGAATAAGATAGGAAGTGGTTTCTTAGAGATGGGTGCTCTTCTTGTGCTAACAGAAGTTTTGGTCTATTAACTCTGAGTGTGCTTTTCTGACCTACAGACTCGTTTGTAGCTTACTGATGTCTTCTTCCCTTTTGCCTGACTTCCCATTAACTACCTGGCATCCCTGTACCTCTCTGCTCTTGCAAAAAAAAAAAATGGGTCCTTTGAAGTTTGGGGAATACCCCTTTTGTGTTCAGCCCTCACAACGATTTTGCTTTGAGTGCATCTTTGTCTGGAAGTATGCTTAAAAGTGCTAAAAATTTTATTTTGTTTGGTTGAGGGATGGGTGGAAGTGCAGGAGGAGTCCACGTGGTAGCAAAGAGGAAGCTTGAGGTAGCACAGAGTGACCTCCTGAAAGCATCTCTCCAGCCTGTGAATGTTCATGGTCTCCTAAAGGCAGTCATTTGGAAAGGGGCTGCGCTACCCAGATTTACAGTGCCTACTATGTTTCATGTAACAGAAATGCTGTGGCTGTGTACTGCTGCAGGTTTTTGTTCTGTTCCTCTGCAGGTTTTGTTGTTTCTCCACTGACCTGTTGTACTAAAATTCATGTCACTGCCTGACAAACTGTGCTTTTAATAACTTAAGCTTTACTTTATAGGGCAAAGCCTGGGCAGTAAGACATGTTGAATATATATTGCCTTAAATATTTTCCTTACTGACTCTGTGCTCCTCGAGTTTTACTGAATTCTGAGCATGTTACAGAAACAATCAAACTGCCTAGAAGTGAAGTGTTGCTTTCCAGCTATAGAAGTGAAGATATTTGCATTTAAAGTCCAGAGTTGCAAAATTTAGTTCTCTACTTGTACTCGGTGCATGTTAAGACAAAAATAAAATGGAGGAAAAGCTGAGAGAAACAGTTTGCATCACTTGAGGTCCAGTGGGAGCTGGGGGTCAGGATCACTCTGAGAATTAATCAGTTCACTAGAGGATATGATAATACAAGGAAATGATGGTATTGCAATAAGTTTTTCATTTTTTTTATTAGTAGCAGAAACTTTAAAAATAAAAAGAGAGCAAGAATAAGCCTGGGAGCAGAAGTGGCCTGAAGGAGAAATGACCAAGACCAGCTTAGAAATGCAGAGTGGTGGTTCAGGAGTGCTGCTTCACTGCATCTGTGTGTGAATCTCCTTTCTGTCTTGGGGAGGGGGGCGAGAGAGATCACAGCCCTGTGAAATCTGACTTCTTAATGCTGTTTTGAATAGAGAGAAGTTGTTCTGGGCCTTCCGCTTTTCTTGAGATTGAGGATTTTAAACAGGGAATGCCTGCACAAAAGCGACGGTAATCGCAATCTGAAAATGGCGTGTGGCATTTCTTGTCATTTTTAACAAGCCAAAACGTCGCAGAAATCTGCCCGGGCAAACTTTTGGTCCTGCTGTGCCCCAGTGCAATAATTATAATGCAGAAGCAGCTGATGGGTCATGTCTCCAGCCCTGCGCAGCATTATGACTTGCTACCTACATTCCATGTTTAGCTTTGAGCGATCAGATGGTGCAAGCAATGTGAGCTAGCAGTGCCTGAGGACATGCAGTCAGGCAACATGTCCTGTCCCTCTGCAGCTTCTGTTTCTTTTTTCCACTTCTGTCCCATCCCATCCCATCCCCTTAAGGTGATGCCTTTTATAATAAATACAGCTCTTCGGAGCGGGTCAGCTGCCCGTGCGGGAGCATGTGTGCCATTCCCACTGTGCTGTGTATTAAGTCCAAGGGCCCAAGCTTTGTAAATATTGTTTCTAAAGTGCCTGAGGACTCCAGGTGAGCTGCTTGCCCTACTTACCAGGGGCTGTGGAGCTGTGGTTGGTACATGTGGTGGCACACAGTGGCAGGCTGTTTCAGCGTGGTTACTGATGTGACCTAATGAAGTGCGAATTGTGTTGGAGGGGGTAAATTTTGTCTTTGTGCATGGGGAAGGGGTCATTTACAAATGTTTACAAACAAACAAAAAAGTTGAAAATTATGCTTAATTCGGCCGACTGAGGGAGGTGGTGATGGGGATATTTTGGACTTGGGTTTGTTTTGTGCTTAGCACTCTGCAAAAGGTACACCCAGGCCTTGATCTAGGATAAATCGGATAGGTAAGCAGAAAATTACCTACTCATTGCCTGGGACTGCTCTTGCTGTCTTGTTCCCCCTCTTCCAGGGATGCCACTGGAGAGGTGTGGTACAGACACATTAATTGTGGTAGTTTTATTTTATTGTGAACTTATTTTCACTGGGTTTAATTGGAGAACTGAACTTTAGGTAGACTTTTACATGGTAGGAGTGTTCTTCACTGCAGAGGGGTTGCAAGTGAGCTCTGAGCTGGAGGGAAGGGAGTGAGAGGGGAGTGGGAGGAGGGAGCCTGGAGATGGAGCTGGCTGTGGGTTCGTTCCACTGCATCTTTTCATCTTTCCCTGGTACTGCAGCACCACAGGAGTAGAGTTACCGACAACATTCTTGCTCAGGTCTCTCATCCCTCACTCAAATAGAGGGTGTAATTTGACGATGTCTGCACTCCGCTGTGTGAAGGCTGTTGATGAAACTATATGTGTGTACATTTTTAAGTGAAAAAACCCCAAAACCCCACCCACAAAACCCCCCCCCAAACCCAAACAAATGCAAATCCCAAACCAGATCAGTTCCGTGATCCCACATCGCCGTACAGTTGTTCAAATGCTGGGACTGGCATGAGGCTGGAGAGAGAATGTGTGGCCAGAGCTGCGGGGTGAAGTGAGGACTGGCAGTCTGTCCATCTGAATGACAGCCATGGCTTACATCAGGTTAAATCAGTCTGTACGCTGCAGGCTGAGGCGAAGCAGAATGGATTAAAAACAGGTTTTTACTTCTAGCCACGATTTTCCTCACAACTGCAGTTCTGCGTCAGCTTGTGGGATACGTGTATTTCTGCATCTCAGCTGCTGTGGAATGTGAGAGACGTCTTTCTACAGGACAGTTCTCGCAGTCAGTATTCCCTAAAGTTTTCCTTATTCGAACTGCTGCATCCACAACTTTCACAAATAGATTGTGAATCTGGATTTTTATCTTTTCCTTCTCCATCTGTATCGGTTGTTATCAGCTGCAAACAGGTTACCAGTGAGGCCTGCTGGGCTGCTTAATGGGTGGCCGCCTGGCGCTGCCTTTGGGCTGATGCAGATAATTTCTATTGGCCAAGGTTATCTCCCTGCTGACCTTGTAGCCAGAACTCAGCCTCTCGATGGCACAGTAATTGTGGGAAGGAGGGCTTCTGAAAGCATTCGTAAGGGCTGGAATAGCCTTTCTGGTTTTGTAAAAGCCATGTTTTATTTTCGTCAGTGCTGTGAATGAGGAAAGAAAATGCCTTGATGTCAAGTTTGCAAATTCAGAGAAGGCTGTGTTTGAAGATTCTTTTCTTCTAAAATCCACTGTGGAGGCATCCCAAACTTAGCATGGCAAGAGAATGCTGTACCACAATTTGGCTTAAAAGTCCACTTTTGCTGCTGTACTTCCTTAGTTGTTTGCTCACTGAGCATTGATAAATGGCATCTGATTTCTTCCTAGCTGTAGCCTTTCATGCCAGAATTTCTTTCCCATTGGTTGCAATTGGTTCAGTTTACTGGACTAAATATGTTTGCATGCTTTTGGGATGAAGAGGGACTTCTGTTAGCTGTGTAGCAGAATGAGGCACAGGGATTAATAGGGGGAATGGGGAGAGAGGGAGGAGCTGGGTTTTCTTTTTTCTTCCGAGAGGCATCAGGCTCCTCCCGTAGCGAGGGAGAGCATAGTACATCGAACCTAAAGACCTTTAAAGTACATGCTGAAATGGATGCTGGGAAGATACAGTACAGTGCTTGGGCACAACTCCAAGGCTCCCAAGGCAAGTAATATTTAAACAAGCTGAACAGCCCCTTTCGGCAAGCAGCAGGAAATCCAGCACTGAGCTTTGTGTTGTTGCATGGTCAGCAGAAGATAAAAGCTCAGGCTGTGCAGCTGGGGTTCCCTCCTATCACTGGATGGCAAACTGTTAAGAAAAGATAAAAGGACAGAAGGGAACAGGGGGTCGTCTTATTGAAAAGCATTCCTTCATATTTTAAGCCATCAGAGTACTTTGAAATATGTTGGGCTTGATGTAAGTTAGAAACAGTGCCATCGGCAGCTCTGGGGTGTGTTGGAGCTTTTACATCAGTTGGCAGGCGAAAGGTGTATTCGTCCCTCTGCTTCACCAGAGATAAATGTTTTACATGGGTAGGATTGTGCTACGCATAGGTGCCTCACCACAAGCCTCACAGTGGGCAGGAGCTTCCCAGAACTTTTAGGAGCAGGGCGTGTAATGGTGGGGCTGCTGCTGACTGGAGGTTTCATTCTGAAATGCAACCAGCATTCAGCTGTATATAGCCTTTCCAGGTCCCGCTTCCTGCAGCTGATCCTTGGTTAGGGACTGTTTTAACAATGAGGAAGAGAATTTAAATGAATGAGATTGCTAGTTCAAGTCATCTAATCATTATTTACTGTATTCCTCCCCTCCGTCCCTCCTCCTTTTTTCCTGCATCACAGCACTGGTGTCTTGGGAAAGAAAATGTCTCAGAGCATTTGTTACCAATTTAGCAGCAAGTACGTGCTCAAATTTGGGATTTCTGAGATCTGTGTGTGCCATATGTAGGCAAAATGTAGTATTTGCTAGTTCCAGTAGAAGGGAACAAACACAAATTCGCTGTTCTTCAGATAGTGTTTCTTTAATCTAGTGAGACTTACATTTGTGCAGCCTTTTTGTTTTGGTAAGACGGTTAACCGTCCTCCCTAGGGTGCCTAATTGCTTATCATGAACTAATCAGTCCCCTGGGTATATGAAGGGATGAAACACTGCCAAGATAGAGCCTGTGACTTCCCCCAGAGGTGTGATAACCCTCCCAATTACCCCACCTTTTGGGGAGCTTGCTTACGGCTACTTGAAAGACCTCATTACTTCAGAAATTATCCATGTTTAAGAGATTTTAGGAAGTTCTAAAGGAGCGTATTTGCTGAGGAGCCTTTGAACTTGTCAGCTTTCGTATTTTTTATGTCAAATCTGTATTGAATAATGTTTCAAGTTTGGTGTGAAATGTGCTGAACGTGCTGCTGCTGCCACTTCTGTTTATGAAGGTCCCTACCTCCGTAGCCTCCGTGGCATGCCAGACCCTAACAGATGAGGAAAGGGCCAGTTCCTGTAGGGATGGTGAAATCTTCTAGCTTCAGAAACCCCGTTTGAAGTTTAGGTGAAGGAACGAGTGAAACAAATCTGGTGGTCTCGTCTAACTTTTGGTAGAATGATATGTGTGAAATGACTGGGTAGATTAAGAAAAGTCTTTCACCTTACAGTGAAAAATAATTTATTTCACTGATGGTTTTGCTTGCTTTCTCCTTTTAGTTTCTTGTTTTAAGTCATTCAAATACATGCTTGTCTGCTTTACAGGTGAGACAGCTACTGATTTCTTGAACTCTTCTCTTGTGTCTCCTTATGTTGAACAGTTGAGCTCCATAAAGCATATAAAACTTACTACAAAACAGTCATGTCTGAACTGGAAGGGGAAAATAACTCCTGCTGTTTAGTATCTGAGTGAAAGTACAAGTTCTGGTGTTGAGGTTTTCTTTGTCCTTTCCTTTTTCTCTGAATGAACATCACTTTTGTATGAAGTTTGGAGGATGGGATCTGTCAGTTGGGTGGAAATACATTTTGCTTCTTTAAAGAATTGTAACTTAATCAAAGATCAGATTTTATTCTCCTTTTGTGGCTCTTTTCAAACACTTTTGGTCTTGTTCATCTCTGGTAACAGTAGATTCTAAGTGACCACAACAAGATTAATGTAGATACATATATTGCCATAGTATGTAGTGGCTTAAAACTGTAAAGCAAGGTGACTTCATTTTTAGAATTAAAATAAAGTGGCTGTGTGGGTGTGTATGTATGTGTATATGACTGAGAAAATGTTCATGTAGAAACATCACTCCTCAAAAGAAGTATGAATTTCAGTGTCATAGGTCTGATTATGATACTTCAGTGTTGCTTCCCTATGTGTGTATATGTGAAAGTGGTTAGTCAAGGTTCCACTGACAAACTTGCTGTCCTACTGCAGATTGGGGTGGGTGTGAGGAGGTGCACAGGCCACTTGGTGGATTTTGTTGTTGTTGTTCATTTTTCTCTATGGTAAATACTTGCAACTACTACTTTACCCAGAACCTGTGGGTTCAACCTCTGCATAATTCATACTAGTTTGTTCCAGGCTAATGTTTTGGTACATTACATGTCAATGGGAGTTAGCAGAAGGAAATGAGTTTTCCCTTTTCATATGTGAATTGTGGGAAGAATTGTCTGTATCATCTGTTTGATGGTAATGTGTGAAGCACTAGCAGTGGAATTGTTTTTTTGGAAGAGGAGGGTGGTTTTGGACTAGCAGCAGACATTTTTGGCTGGAGGAATAGCAACTTGAAACTTCACTTACTGAAGAAACCTGTTCACAATTTTGTCTTGTTTTTTGTTGTTTTTTTTTCCCCAGCGTTCCTGAAATAAACTTCCTGCAATTCTTTGCAGTGTGCAGGTGTCCAGACTCCCCTTTACTCATGGTCGCCTGTGCAGCCCATCAGGCGACTGAAGGCTGTACCTAAAATTCTGCCTGCAGTGCAGCACGCTGCAATGGTCTTGATATAGTTACGGTGGACACCTTGTGCAGCTACAGGCTGTAGCATCCCTTCCTAGTCCGAACAACTGAGTATTGCGTTCCAGGAGTCTACACGTGTGAAGGACTGCCTGGAATAGGAAAAGGAAAGCTGCAGAGATTGTAAGCTGCTGCGTGATCCGTGTGGCTGTTGTGCCGAGGAGCATCAAAACATTGCTGGATGGATCCAACAGCTCGTTGCAGAGTAGAGGGTCAGTCTCACTGGTTATTTGCAATTATTAACCTTGGTGGATGTTACATTTTTTTGTTTGCTTTGTTTTTATATTTTTCTGTGTGTGTATAAGAGGATTGTGGCCTTGCAACCAGAATGCTCATGTTCAGGAAACTTCAGGCTGTTCCTACTGAAGGGCTTTGAAGATCAGCAGGCATTTCCTTCTGGGTTCACAGCATTGTTGGAGGAGCCAGTTGCTGCTGAAGTCTTCAGGCCTATCCAGCTGACTTCGGTCATTTTTTACATCACTAGCACATGGATTATGCTGTTTGCAGACTGTCTAAGCTCCATGATGACCTCCGTGGATTTCTCATGAGCTTTTACAAGGCCGGGCCTGTGTACTTTGTAAAATCCTTTAGAAATGTCTGCTAGGCTTTTAAAGTCCCAGAGCAAAGGCTATACTACAAGGAACTTGGAAGGTCAGCAGCTGGATGTGGTTGTGGATGAAGGGGGATTTGTGTGTGTGTCTATGTGTGTATGGAGTTCTTGTTTTGAAAATACATCTTTTTTCAAGTCAGGTAAGAGATATGTATTTTCTGAGAAGGCTTCTTGTACTCATCTGATAAAGCTGAGGGGCTTCTGAATTCCATAAGAAATTGTTGACTTGGATCCCTGTGCCCTTTTTTTGCACACGTTGTAGTCTATGAAAATTAACAGATGCTGTTTCATTTTGTCAGTGTGCAGGAAGCACCTCCTGCAGGTTAGTTTCACTGTGTGTACTTCAAAATAGAAAGAAAACTTGTGCTGAAGAATACTTTTGGCAAGTAGCACTGCTGTTTAAAATTTTCCTAGTGGCTTTCCTGTGAAGATCTCAACTTGGAGAGGCTTGCCAGCACCATCTACTGCTGTAATTAATTTACCTAACTAAACCAAGAAAGAAACTTTGTATTTCAGAATTTAGGGCTCAGCAAACAACCCTGAAGGCTACCTGCCCAACTGATATAAGCCAGTGGGTACCACTTACAAGACTGTGGCAACTTGTTCATCAGTGATGGGAGAGAGACATTTTTCTGAAAGCTGGGTTCTCCTTTCACCTGGAGGAAGCAGTAAACCTCAGTTTGAGTGATTTGTGGTACTCTGGCATCTATGGCAAATGTATATCTAGAATAACCCCAGGTAAAATTAAACAGCTGGCTTGTATCTTTTAACTCTGCTTCAGAATAACAGGAGAGTGGCAACTGACTGCCGTCTATGCTTAATATGAGATGAAGGTGATGTAGATGGTGTATATCTGTTTCTGGTCCTTAGCAGACTGTAGGATATGATCGACTTGAGACCTTTTTGTGCCTCATACGGTGCAGGGCAGGGGTTGGCTTTGGCTTGTGGGTCTGTGGAGGGTCTGCCTGGTGTGGAGATACAAGCTAGGAAGGAGTGCTACAGGTTATCTTGCTCGTGAAAAAGCTGTGTAGCCGCTTCGGATATTGCAGTTGGAGGTTGACATTACAAATGCCCCCCTAGGGTGGATGGGAGAGCTAGAGCTGTACAGCACGCTTCTGAATCCCTTTGCTCCAGCACATCTCTTTCTCCTCCCCTGTGGCATGTGGTTTCCCCTCTTAAAATTTCAAGCTAAAACTCTCTAGTTAAAAAATCTATTTTAGGGCATGCTTGTGTTTCTGAACATTTTAAATTGTCTTTATTATAGATTTTGTTGTTGTTGTTGTTGTTGTTTGGAGACTTGTTGTGACAGGGGGAATAGTTCCTGTGCTGACCAGAAACAGAAGACAGGAAGATAATGATGTTAACAAGGTGGGGGAGAAAAGGAGGTGTTTGTTTAGAAAAAGCCTAGTCACTAAAGCCTGTGGAGCAGAGGAACCCTGCTGATAACACAGATGAAATAGTCTGCCTCTTTCCTAACTTTAGAGGAGTGGAGCTTTGTAATAAATGGCTGCCATGTGGCAGCTGTCTCCCAGCTTCGTGAGCCTGGCAGTAGTTAATCCTGTCAGCAAGTCATGCTCCCTGGAAAAGAGCAGCAAGAAGAGCTGCAAACTCTTGAATCTTTCTCTCTGCAAAATACTTGCATGCTGAATCTCTTTCTGCTTAAAACGAGTTTGGTGATTTGGTGGAGGTTCTCATCTTTAAGTAGCATTAAAGTGCAGCTGTGTTGGCTTTTAAAGAAAATGTTAGAAACATGCCGAGACGTTATGATTCTTTTCCCTCTTTAGAAAAGAAAAAAGCCATTTTAGTTATGGAAGGTGTATGTTCCAGGGTACAAAACGTGCTGTGTAAAGAAAGGACACACTGTGTTGCTATCCCTGTATCTTAAGAAATTACAGGTTAGGCATCGGAGATCATGATTATCCTTAAAAGATTGAGGCTTTAAAATTAATCTGTTCACTTCAATTTGCTTTTTGTATTTTGGTAAGCATGTAATGTTTTTGTCCTTTCTCCACAATCCAGAAAAATAGAACTCTGACTTAAAAAAAATAAGAAGTTGGAGATTTTCGGGCAGTAATGTAACACCATCAGATTTTTACAGGGCTCATGATAAAATCATGATGATTGACAATGCTACCACCAGGAAATTAGTTTTAATCCCTGTAATTTCTGTTCTTTTCTTGTGTTGTGCATCATTTTACTATGTTATCTTGCAAAGTGTAAAGTGCTTTGGCATGCTACCTGGTGTGGTGCTCCAAGCAGAGAGTGCACTGGCATCTCGTGCAAAGACAGTGTGATTGGGCTGCAAAGGATGTGCTGGGGGCTCGACAGTAAGCAAACCAGTGCTCTCCCCCTTGGGCTTCCCAGTGGAAGGAAATTTGCTAGCATGTGGATGCAGTTACAGTGGTGAAACGCCATGTGGGACATAGCTACTCCAAAAGGAAAGAGTCTTTTCCTGCTTTAGCTTACTCTGTTTCCAGAATGGTTTTTGTAACGTTGCCTGTGCATTCAGGCCCTCTGTGAAGCTCTTTTTAAATCCATCCTGGAGGAAGAGGATCGCAACCAGTGTGCCACGCAAGAAGCAGGGTGCTAGCACAGGAGATTTTCTGTATCTTCCTTGGCGTGATTCATCCTGCCTCTCTAATCCCTGCCAAACCCGTCCTGCTGCGCACACACAGCTCTGGCTACGTGTGAAGAGCAAGCATGAGAGCATGAGGGGGTGACACGTTTGCTCATTTCTCCCTCTAGAGACTCGCTGTAAACCCTTGCCTCGCGTCCCGGGTCCGAAGCTGCCCTTGGCTGAGCTGCCTGGCCATCAGCCTGAGGGACAGGGATGGGGATGGGGACGAGGACAGGCCCTCCCTCCCTCCTTCCCTGACAGCTGCAGGTGCCAATTGCCAGCAAGCAGCCCAGCCGCGTGGTTTCATGGCTTTTCTTCCTCTTATTACTGCTGTTCCTTCTTGTTTCTGTGATGTGCGGTGGAACAACCAGGCAGATTGTCTCCTCTCAGGGCGGGTGCCTGGGCATCTGCACGGCCAGTTGGTATGGCACAGGAGCCCCTGTTCTTTCAGTGACACCAGGAGCTATTGGTGGCAGGCTGGGGCTGTGCTGCTGCTGCACAGATGCTTGCTCTTGGCCCACCTTAAAAGGACAAGACATCCCGTGGTTTAGACTGGCCATATATTGTCAGGGATGTCAGCATCTCCATCAGAGCTACCCAGCCGAGCCCTGCGTCCCGCTTTGCCCGCCTTGTGTCCCTGCAGCCTCTCCTCGGTCGGAGCTGAGGGGTGCAGTAAATCAGACTGCTTGGAGGGGAGGTTGCTTTTCTTCTCCGTTACTCAGAAATGTTTTCCATCTGGCTCTCCCAAGTGCAATCTGCCTAGCTCACCCCTCAGGCTCTTGGACAAGTATCTGGTTCCCTCAGTACAGTGCTTGCTTAGCCATGTAGGTGATGGGACGTCAACCTATAGCTGGCCTTCCCCCCACCCCCCAAGGGTTTTAAATTAACTGGGTTTGGCAGGGCAAAGGAAAAAGGTGTACAGCACAAAGGAAAAAACCAAACCAGACCCACAGAGCTACGTTTTAGATTGTTTCCTCATTTTGCATCCCTTGTCCCTTACTTGTCTGAGGCAGCAGCAGCAGCAGACAACGTATCGTGTCCCGGGGCTGGGCTCCCCCCAGGTCGCTGGGGTCCCCCTCGGGGGACAGGGCGCCCCCCCCTTCCTCAGGCTGTTCGGCAGGGAGACACGCGATGGGGGAGCCCGATGGGGTAGCCCGCTGGTCCTCGCTGCGACTTCCCCCTGCCCCTCTGCTCCCTCGCCTCGCCCTCTGCCCCTTCGGGGCTGTGTGGGCAGTGGTGGTTTTGGCAGGCAGCGTGACACCGCTCGCCTGACTTGTTCCCTCCTTCATGAGACACCTCCATCCTGCCTGCTGAGAGCAGAGCCTTCAGGGCTTGCTCCCTCCGGTCCCTGGCTCTGCTCCGGGCTCCCACCCTCTCCCGTGCTGTGTCCCAGGGCCATCCCCTTACCCGGTGGGACATGAGCCAGCCCTAGCGCAAGGGAGGGACGGCAGCGTGAGCAGGGAAAGCCACTCAGTGTGGGGAGAGACCCCAGGCCGTGTCCCCAAGGAGTGCAGCCCCGCTGCGGCCGGTGCCAGCCCTGGGGGGACACGAAGGGACTTTCTCGGGTCGCCACTTCATCTAAGGCAAACAAACCGGCGTCAAAGCCAAGAAACACATCGACTTCCTGGAACTCTGCGAGCCGTCCGCACAGCTGTCCCTGCTCCCCGAACACATGCAAAGCAGAGCTTATAAGGACAGACAGTATTGCTTTTGTGTCCCTCCCCAGCCAGCGGGGAGGGTGCAGGGGAGGGGATCTGCTGGGTGAGGCCCAAGGCCTGTCTTGTCCCGTGTTCCGCCTGCATTGCCGTGCTTCCCGGTGATGGAGGGGAGCCGGGAGCCCTCCCCTCCGGCCTCCTGAGGGCTGTGCAGGCAGGCAGGGGTGAGGATGGAGGGGCGCTCGCCGTTGTCTGCTTGGGAAGGAGCGGGGGGATGTCTTCTTACAGCCACTTCTTTTACTCTGCTGTTGCCCTGACGTTACTATTCGTGTGTCTCAAAGCGGAGCTCGTGGCCCCGGGTTTGTTGAGCTGTCTTTAAATCTCAGCATCTTTTTTGTTTGAACAAGCTTTCAAAACTGACTGTAATTCAGTGATAGAGGCTTCCTGGAGGGCCAGGTGTTCACCCACAAGCTGACAGGAACAGTGAGGATGAGGAACAGCTTGTAGATACCTTGTTGAGGGCAGGGGGAGGAGGGCTAAGGTGTTAGAAAAATCTCAAAATTCATCAGCAGCTGTTGATCCTACATGCAGCCGCAGGTTACTGCAGCTCTGGCGGTGCTGTGCCTTTTGTGTGGTGCTGCCGGCCCTGAGAATGGCAGTGCTAGTCAGGACCTCAGTGCAGGCTCGCATCAAACCCTTGGTGGTGCCCGCTGAGCCTGCTGACGGAGACCTGGGCTTTCCTCTTGGGAACCTGGGGCCCACCGAGTTTTGCTTTCGCTCTCGGTGCTGGAGCAGAGCAGCATGTGCCTGGGTTCTGCTTTCTAGCCTACCAGGAAGGACCACAGGGCTGTTCCCACAGCACACAGCACTTGCAGAAGGAGCAAACGTGGATACTCTGTTCAAGTTAGGGAACTGAGTGCAGGACCAAGAGGATAGGTACGAATACGTTTTATATTAAGGCTGCCTGGTGTCTCCATGCATTGCTGTAAACCAGTTGGACCATACAGACGAACTTCATCCAGGAAACCCGTTTTGCCTTATGGCATCTCACTGTTCTATTAGTTTAGCTTCCTGTTTTCAGTGTATTACATCAATGTAATACCCACAGTATCATGGTGATTCAGACTTGTCATTTACTTAAGGCATTAACTAAGTTCAGATTCTGGTATGCTTTATGGAGAGATGCTTTTGGTTATCTGAGCCAAAGTCCTGAGGACTACTAGTAGTCCATAAGCCATCAGGAGGTATTTTTCAAAACCTACATAAAAAATAAATGCATATGCATATCCTGTCATGCATGCAAGGAAATAAAACTGAAGTAAATACATTTGAATATTTAAAATTTACCCTAACTGTTAGGTGTTGCAACAGTGTAGAAAATAATCTGGAAACATGAGGGTCATCTTGTTTGGTGCTTCTTCCCCTGCTCTGCCCCCAGAACAGAAGGTGGTCCCTAGCTCAGTTTTCAGGCATGGCCATGAGAATGTGCCTCATTTGTTTATTCTGTGTCTGGTTCTGTCTGTCTGTGTACAGGTTAGGTAAGAAAAGGCATGTGAACGTTGTGGGTTCATAGGGTTATTTTAGGAAGCAAAATATTATGTGTGTGCTAACACAGGTAAAATAATTCTATCACTAATAGCTTAGAGAGTTCATAGCAAGAGGAGCAGTGTGTCTTTTGGTGCTCAGAGAGTACCTTTCAAGAGAGGTTGCTCCTTTTGGTTGTTGCCTTTTAGGGTTTGTTTTCTTTGGTGGTGTTTTTCCCTAGAGGAAGACTATAGTTACCAGGTACAAGTTCAAAACCTTTGGGGTAACGGTCTTAGCTTGCACCCAACGCTAAGCAAAAGAACAACCACCAGATACTCCCATGCCACTGTCTTTTCTTTTTATGCTTGTCTTCCTTTCCTCATAGGCTGCTCTGTACTGGTGCTCCAGCAGTGGTGACAGTGAGGTGACGCTGCCAGTATAATTCTCTGCCGCTGGGGTGCCAAGTCAGCACCGACACTTCAGTAGCAAGGGCAGAGTTGGTATTAAAAAGGTCAGTAGGGAAAACTTTTTTCGTTTGGTTTTCCTTTGCCTTGAGGCAGTGCTTTGAATAATGTTAACCCTTTTTTCTTCCCACACGATGCCTTTTCACCCTCTTCCCTTCCTGCCAGCTTTGATGCAAAATCACGGTCAAAATGTAGTGTGGGTGATCGTGTGCATCTCTTGGGGTGGGAGTGAGTGT
The DNA here is from genome assembly GCF_015220075.1 of Falco rusticolus. NCBI lineage: Eukaryota > Metazoa > Chordata > Aves > Falconiformes > Falconidae > Falco > Falco rusticolus. The sequence goes on from NC_051189.1 coordinate 93,476,232, forward strand.
TTGTACTTGGGAGTGTCACCATGTGCTCTGGGAGTAAAATTTGCTCCTCTGTGTAGAAGCTTAGTAGGAGACCAGTGCATCAGAAATGGTTTGGAGTGCGGTGTAGCAATCCTTAGGTATTATAATCTCAAGGGTAAACAGTAAACTTTGTTTACTCAAACGCGATATCCCTCTTTGAAGTTCTGTTCTCATCTAAGTTTGTATACTAGAAGGTCTGGCCTTCATTTAAATGATCCTTGGGTTTTTTTCCGCCACTTCGGAGAAAAAAACCCCAAAAAACAGTGGGAAAGCCTTGAATAAGCTAATAGCGCTGCTAAGATGGAAATGATGAAGAAGGCTCAGGATTCCTGTTTGGGCCTCACGGGAAAAAGTGGTTTGAAATGTGTGTGTGTGTGGGGGTGCACATTCCTAAAACCGTCACTTCTTCCCCCTGTTTCTCCCCCCCTCTCCCCATTCTGTACTATGGCATGTTTAATGAAACCAATAAAAGTATTTGGCTGAGAGTGTTAATCTTTCCCTGGCCCAATTAGTGCATGGCTTCTACTTTAACGTTAATGTGGATTTTTTTCAGAAGGCAGAACAATGAGCAGCTTTGTGCTACACACCAGGTTTTCCCCCTCCTTGCCTGTATTGTGTGTTTCTTCCTATCTATTCCAAAGGGAGAGCTCATGTGCAAAGACAGTGGAGCAATCTGGAGCAGAGACTTGTACCAGCTCCCAGGGGCCAGTCTGTGCTGCTCATGCTTGTGTAGCTGCCTCTTGATGGCAAGTCAAGTGATGGTGACTCTGAAGACTCGTCATTTCTTCTCCTTTCTTCTTCCTTCCCTTGTGGCCCCTGTTCTCCTTTTTGCTTCATCTGTGATGCTCTTCACCAGAAGGAGAAGCAGCTGTAACTGTTGAGAGTGATTTTAAAACAAGAAAATTAAATACAAATAAATGCACATAAGCGAAGTGGGGAAGTAACTGTTGATGGGCTCAGCTTTAACATACAGTGGAGTCACACTTTATCCCAAAGGAGGAAATAGGTCTAGCGAGTATCTTCCTGTACAGACTGAATGGGAAGCAACAAGGATTTTTCTTTTTTTTTTTTAGCGCTCTGCTTTCTCAGTGACTCTCCCATTAGCTGGTGATGTGGGACATCAGGGGTAGGACTCTCAGAAGCAGGAGCTAAAGCCCTTCAGGTTTCTCTGTAGGCTCAAAGTTCCCAAAGTTTCGTGGTTACAGCAACATCATCAAGTGGAGGGGATGTGTTCCTGCAGAAGAGCCAGGCCTTTTGGTGTGGCCGTGCAAAGAGGGCTGCTGCATTGTTTTGCTTGCTGTCCACCCCCACCCCGCTGCCCCCTCCAAATGTGTTAGCACTCTTGCTCTGTCACTTGCTTTCTGCTTTTTGTCCTTTTCACAGAGAATGACTGTGATGCTGGAGGGGGGATTTCTTCAAAGTAGAAGATGACCTGAATGCTTGTGACCACTTCCCTGTTTCCTAGAGGCTTTGGTCCAATGTTGAATGCAACCTGAGGCTGCACTGTTTGCCAGCTTATTTCCTGTTTGTCCTCTTTCCTGGAGGTCTTTGTTTTCTTTTGGGGAGAGGGAGGAAGAAGGCTCCATCAGGATGACCTCCAAGCAGGGGGCATTTGGTGTGAGCTGGGAAGGCTTGCAGTACTGAAGGCAGCATGTCATAGGGCATCCATGCTGGTTGCTGCCTGTGTGATTCCCTGAGTTTTGTAGGTGCTGTGGAAAAAAACCACAACACTTCCCCATCCTCAGTGATGCATTTATTTAAAGAAAAAAAAGGAAAGAAAAAAAAAAAGCTGCAAGAGAAATCTCTCAGTATGTTCCTGCCTAAAGGCGCTCTGCCATGGGTTTTCCCACAGGAAGGAGTGATTTGGCCCAGTATTCTTATTGTTTCTATATCCTATTGCAAATAGAAAGTTATGCTTCTGAAATTGGTGTGTGCTGCTCATGCATTTGTCTTTGTTTCAGTGGTGCATTTTTGCTTCATGCAAGAGAGTGAAGAAAGCATGCAACAATCATATCTATTTTTGCAGAAATTAAGGTGTGAACTTTTGACTGCTTCCAAAATAGGACATTTTTAGTGTATGGAAAACTGTTCTAAAAACAAGATCTGTGACTATACATCTTTCTTTGTGCTAGCAGTAAGATATTTAGATTCCAAAGTGGTTTGTAGAAATTATGAAAGGCTGTAATAGCACAACGCAGTTTTCTTCCTGAGAGAAGAACAGAGAGCAAGTGGTAGGTGTTTCCAGACCAGGAGGTAGATTTGTTTATGTGTGCACGTAGGCCTGCCTCTTCTTTGTGATGAAAATTCCCCATTTTAACTGTTGCTGAAAGCAGCACTATGGATTCTGACTTCAGTTCTCAGGGAAGTTCCTCAGCTATCTTAAAGTTACCTTGGCCAACACAGGAGTCTTCACATTTACACAACAGATTGACTTTTTCCAAGATGAATCGGTGGTGACATTAATGTCCTGGGTATTAACTAAAAGAGGAATGAATAGGTCTGCTTTGGAAGGAAGAGTTGTTTTGTTTGGTTGGGGTATTTTTAAGGACTGAAGCACTTACTTGCATGGTTTTAATAGGAATTCCTCCAAGTAATTTAAAGTGGTCCTTATTTTTGGTGGTACTAAGCAGATACAACAAGCAATTTGCAAGATTTAGGCCAGTCTTGAAAATAACTCTTGTGTTTATTTTATTAAAAATTAAGTCAGCTGCCACATAAGTGATGAAAAAAAATGCATGTCTCTGTGTGTGTGTGAGAAAGAAATTACTATGTTGCTCTGGAATGGGATGGATGTTTTTTAAAAACAAAATAACAGTAAAGGTGTACAGTTAAGGATAAACAAAATAAATACAGACAACAGCTCCCATAATTACTAGAGAAACTGCAGAAGGATGGATGCATGGCCTCATCTTGGACCAAGAAATTCCTGTGTTGCAGGGCACACTAGTGTTTCTTAGCAGAAAAGTAAAAAAAATGACTAGGGAAGAGTTACCTTGTATTGTTCAGGGTAGCATAAAAATAGCCAGAATTCTTGTCTGGTTTTGAAGATGCAAATTGAAAACAGTGTTTGTTAAGAAATTGATGTTCTCCAGAGCCTTAGACATTGGCTTTAGTCGGGTCCTAGGTTTTGTCTCCAGACTGTGCTGGCTCGCTATATCGAATCATGTGTGCTGCTTCTAAGAGGGTTAAACATAGGAAGCTTGAATCTGCTGCTTTGCTTGGCATTGAGTGAAATGAGGAACTGCTCAACACAAGCCGGACCCTTTCTCTTTGTCTGCCTTTTCATGTGTGCTCTAAAATGTCAGTAGTTGGGATAATGTAGTCATTTATTGTTTGCAAATGCTGTTCAAACAGCATTTGAAGATACATTACATGACTGATTTGCACATCATCCTTGAGAATATATTATTTAAAAGGAAGAAACGCTGTTGAGGTAACTGCAGTTTGAGGCCAATGGTCTTTCCTTTCTGAAAAAAGGAAAACCTGTATTAAGTTTGCTGGATGTGATTTGTAAATCTGAGATTATGCTATGTCCACAGTGTATTCATTTCCATAATTAAATATTTTCTTTGTAAGGTTATAAGGGTGTATTCCTCCATTTAAAATATATCAGTAGTTTTCCATATTACAAATAACCTTTTCCAGAGGCCATCACCGTAGGTGCCATGGGCAGAGAACTCCTCTCTTTCTCATGCATCGGTCATTCCTTATCACCTCTAAAAATGATGTTTAACTGACCTGTCATGCTCCAGCTGGAACAGGCATCCTTCCTGAAACCCCAATGATAGCATAAGTTTGTGGTTTCAGAAGGGGTGTGGAGAAATTCTGTCGGCACAGACGATGGTTGCTTATGTCTTTAACTCATCTGGAAACCTGGGGCGGTGAGTGTGAGGAATGTGCCAAATGGTCCCAGAAAACTCAGTAGTCATTTCACCACTGCTAGAAGGAAGAAAAAGGTCACCATGAATTCATGATATTGGAGTAAATGTTAATCCTTCAAGAAGAGAAGGGAGGAGGAGTGTGTGTATGAAACCAGATTACCTAAATTCTGTAGCTGCGGAATATTCTTCCAGCTTCTTAACCAAGTGTCACAACCGTCAGTGATATACTAGCTTGCTCTCTCCTTCTCTCTTTCCTTCTTTTTTTGCTGGCTGAATACTGGGGACCTAGCTGGTAAGAGTTTGCTTGCTTTCTTTGCCCAGGTTCCACTGGCAGAGGCAGCAGCATCTCCCAGCCCAGTGCCCAGCCACTTGTGGGAGTGGGCGCTTGGCTGCACTGGTGCTGTTTATGTGCTTCTGTCATCAGACCTGCATACCAGTCAGGGGAGTCCTCAAACTAAAGGGCTGCAGTCTTATTTTGCTAAAATGGCTTCCAGAAAAACTTAACGCCCTCTCTCTTTTTCCCTTCTCCCTCACGTAGTGCTAGAGGGTGCTGCTGAAGAAGAGGCTGAAGAGCCAGACGCTACTATACATACCACACTAAGTGAGGAGACCGGCAACCAAGAAGAGAGCCACAGTCAATCAGGGGATAAAAATGAAGGTGACTGGTTTGACTAGCTCTGTGTGACTCTGTAAACTGGGGCATAGATTAAGGCTTGTGGAAACATTTCTCACCCATCCATACCCCTTATCTGTGTGAAGAGTATAGGATGATACTGAGCAGAAGCACTGGTGCATACATATGTTTCTTTCCCCATCCCTAACCTTCATCTGTCTGAAAAGTATAAAATAGGCTGAGCAGAAGCATGGGCACATAAATACTGTGCTACCACTGCAGGCTTCTAAGCTAAGATTTTCTTGGCTCCCAGTAACTTGGCACCACATTACTTAGCCTCAAAAAAACACCTGTTTAAAATGCTCAGACTTATTTTCCAAAGACAGTATTATGCAGAGATCAAATGTTCACAAACGTGTTTCTCCTTGTTCACCCTCACATCCTCTTGTGTTACTGTGACTTTCTCACAACACACGTTACGATTCTGTGCTGTCCACCAGAGGTGACAGAGCAGTAGACTTGCAGGGTGTTCCTGTTTGTTTGGGAGACCTCTTTGGGGGAAAGTAGCGTTTACTTTGAAAGCATTTTCCTTTTCACATGAGGAAAGTGGAATTCCTGACCTGTGCGTTTGACAAGTCTGTATGTTTGAGAAAACAGAGAAAACATTTTTGTTTTGAATTTGGTATCTGAGGCAGGAGCATCCCTGCTACATACAGAATGAGTTGGAGAAGTCTAAATCTGAACAGCTTTACCTGTGGCATTAGTTGTGGATGTAACACCTTTGCCAGCTTTGGCAGTCAAGAGGCATCTGGGAGGATCTGGGATTTTGTTTTGGTTGGGTTGTTGCTAATGTAGCTTATTCCATATAGAAAACTGGCTTAAACTACGCTAGAAAGAGAACTCAGTACCCTACACAGTGTTACTAATGCCTTAATTGTGCAGTTCTGCTCAAAACACGTGCTTGCTTGAATGATTGTGCTTGCCAGAGCTTGCATTCATCAGTACTGCTCTACTAGTTCATGGTGATCACAAGGTACCATGAATAATATGATTTTACAGCAAGAGAGTTTAAGGTAAATCATTTTATAAGACCTATACTGAACTGAGGTTGAAAGTGAAGGTAACGTGGATGTCCTATGAGAAGAAATGTACATGTTGTCCTATGTATTCCAATATGAGAAACTTTTCCTGTTACAAGAACTCCAGTTATTAAAGGGCTGTTCCTTGTGCTCCATGATGATCCAGCAGAGTGTGATGTGAGTTGCAGGCAGCTGAAAATACTGTGGGGTTGTTTTTTGGTTTGTTTTTTTTTTCAGATGGCCTAGCAACTCCCATGTGTGTTTTTGTTTTTAATTCCAGAGAAGCAGCTGGAGAGCTTGAACAGCTACAAGGTATCACCAAGTTCACCAAACAGTTTGGACGGAGCAGACCTGTCCTCCATTGACGCCATGATGTCAGCAGTGATGAATGTGGGGAAGATTGCTGAAAATGGCGGGAACTCTCAAAATGTCAAATCCCCCTCAAAGTCTCCTGCACCAAATCGGATTGGCAGGAGGAACCAGGTATCTAAACCCAAATGCAGGGAGGGCAAAGGGGAGACAAGCAGCTGCTTGGGAAGTGATAAGACATGATTACATTTCTTTGTTTCAACTTTTTTTCCCTCGGCAGATATTTCTTGCCTCCGCCGTTGCTCCTCTGTGTATTTTTTCTGGTTTTAGAAAACAGGGAATCAGAGAGGGGTCAGCTTGCTTGGTTTCACACGTAAAAACATAGCTCCCATGTCACGCAGTGGTGAGCTTGTCTAGCAGATGCCACTAGCAGTGGCAGAGTCACCTAAGAATCACTGCGTCTTCCTCGCTGCATCCTTTCTCCAGACTCTTGCCTTTGCCTAATCTGTTGGGGGGCAGTTCATTTCATGAAACTGGAAGAAAAGAAATAGCTCAGAGAGGAACAGAGCACTGTGGCAGGGGGCTTGGCTGGGCCATCGTGTGGGGCCGCATGTGAAGTGTGTGACTTTCCCCGGGGAAGATCCACATGATTTAAAGTTAAAGGTGGTGCTAGAACAAAACATCCATCAGGATGCTCAGTTGTGTGTAGTGTCAGGTACCCTTGCTTCATTGTTAATAAAACTATGAAGAGCTATTGCAGCATGCTTTGTACAGATCTGACAGAGCAAATATATGTAGCTTTTATCAGTTTTTTTCCATTTACCAGTTGATGGCACCAGTTGAGAGCAATATTTATCAGAAAAAGTGAAAGGAGAGAGTCGTATCAGTTAAAGCTGTGATTATTTATATCAATGGTTTTCTCCTGCTGGGCCAAGGCTCTACCAATGAAGGTGCTGCAGGACATCAAGAAATACCCCAAATCGCTGTGTCCATTTGACTTCAGAGCTCACGGTGAAGCATGGAGAATTTGTAAATAAATCAGGATGTAACAGGGACCAGAAAGGTTGAGAGTCATGACTCATATAATGTTCCTATAGTAGTTTATAATTAGCTTTCAGAGTAGTTGCCCAGTTGACAGACTTACGGCTTGGGTTGGATTTTTTTGCTCAAAAGGAGTTGAAAGCCATTAACTGTAAATGAACATTCTTAAATGAAGAGTCTGGGCAGTATACAGGCAACTGTGTTTGTGGGATTGTATTGTCTTAGCACCTGGCTTGAGCGTTTATTTGCAGTGTTCCCAGTTTGGGACTTGCTGCCCTGGTTCCTTGATTTCGTCATGTGAAGTGAGGCACCGGAGTTCAGGCTAGGCTCTGTGGCAGTGCTATTACACAGCTGTCTGCTGGTACACCATGTGGTTTGGCTTCAGGGAAGTTTATTAGCACTAGTGACCTTTATTCCACCTGATATTTCGATGGGCATCGAATCAAAGGAAGCTGGAGAGTAAATGTGACAGGATTAAGAGGGATTCTTGCAGCATAAAAATAAACAAATACATTGAAAACATAGTAAATAGCCTGTTTGTTTTTAAGCTGAAAGATTGTTATCACCAGAGGGCCAAATGGTTGCATTACTGAGAAAATAGAAGTGAGATGTGAAATATTAAGTGGGTATCAATCTGGTTAGCAACATCTAATACAGCAAATTTCCCCTTTCAGCATAGCAGCATGAAAGCACTGAATTGTTTCAGTGTGTAGCAGCGCACAGATCTCAGATTCTGGTCAGAATGTGCCTCTTATTATAATTTCGAGGATAATAACAGTTAGCTAGTTTTCTGGGTTTAACTGCTGTTTCCCAGGAATTGGCAACGAAAGATTTTGCCCTGAACCTTTGTCCCAAAGTCTATGGTTCTCTTCATAATGCTGACTTTATCTTGGCTCTAGTCTACCCGTAGTCTAACAAACATGTTCTCACATCAACCTGCATCCATTTTAACTTCTCATTCGGTGTGCTTTTGAAGAAAATAAAAAGTGTGACAAAGATGTTTCTTTGAGCTGGAGCAAAACCAACAGACCTAATGCACAACTCCAAAAGCATTTGCCATCAGTTGAATGCAGAGCAGCCGTGCCAGGCTGACTTACTAAAAAGGGGAGTAGCTAACAAATTAGCTGCTAATTTCATCTTTCAGTTCAGGAAGTCTGTTTTCACCATCCTGGCTCCAGTGGGGTGGCTGAGTAATATGTTTTGAATTTGTGAGTGGGGGTGTTTCTACAGTAGGGATGCTAATGTTTTTTTGTCTGGATTGGGTCACTCAGCAGCATTCCTGTTGTAGCTACCCTGGATTTGCTTGAGCTGTGTTACGGTATGTGGCATGTACCCTGTCTGACCACTGGAGAAAGTTTGGGTTTTAGTTAATAATAAACCCCAGATTCAATACTCATCAGCTCTGGCTAAGCTATAGTGTGTTTCTGATCTTTGCTTCAAGGTGAGCCAGTAATTATCTTGTGTTAATTTGCTGATTCAAAGAGCAGGCAGTCTGGAAAGCAGGCTTTGAAACAATCAAGTGCATCATGTAGAACTGTAGCACTCAGGGAGGTGCAGGGGGGAGCAAAAAAAGTAGTGGCTTGATAATTTCACAGAAATACCCAGGGGATTAAACACCATCTAAACTGTCAGCACAGCTGCAGGGATTTTCCTCACGGCACAGTGTGTTTGTTCTCTGCCCTGAGCCAACTTTTAACAGGGCTGCAGTATAACTGGAGCTGAACACTACTCCACAGGTCACAACGTATAGTAAAATGGAAGTTGTATAAGTAGGATGGAACCAGTGTGTGCAAACCATATATTTGTATATAAAAACGAGGGAGGCACTGGAATAATGCATTTTCATTTTCTTGGGATGTTCAGACTTCATAATGGCAGACTTTCTTGCTTACTTTCTGATGTTTTGCAAGTAATAGTACGTTAGGCCTTGGCCTGTCTGCACAGCCTGCAGTGATTGTCTTTAGGATGCAGAGCCCTGAAATACGGTTAGAAGAAGATGTACAAGAGAAGCAGTAGGGAGGAGTGGGAGAACCTAACTGTTGCAGTCGCGATCCTTTTAGAAGTGAAGTCACAAGTTTTGTTTACTTCAGGCAAAATGGGGAAATAGCTCTTCATTCGTGTCCACAGGTCACAGAAGTTAATAGAAAATTATTGTGGCCCTGTTTTTGAGAACACAGTGTTAAGATTTTAGTAGGGCACTCTCTTGAATGGTTCCCCAAATCATGTGGGAGGGAATATTGCTTTACTGAGACTAAAAACCCCTCTCTCTAACACTGTGTCAGCATCTTCCCTCCTAATATGCCAGAGAAATTGTCACAGAGAGCTGGGTTAGTCATTCTACTTGGTGTTCTCCACAAATGCTTATGTCTGACAATCTGGAAATGGTTGCTTCTGAGTTGATGACTTCAGGGATGGTGATAGGGAAAAAGAATTGTCTGGAGAGGGAAAATGCACAGATACACTCATATCCATCAGTTCCCCCTCAGCTAAAGAGTTGCTGAGGGCAAGTTTTCTTTTTGCTTGTTTTCATGTTGTTACTAATGATACTTAAAATAGCCAGAAAAGAGGTTTAGTAGAAATGTCCTTGTGCCATAAATATCATACTTTCCTGTTGGCCATGCAGAGATGGTTTTTGTACTGCCTTGTTGCAAGAAGTGAGGTAACAGGTGGTGGATCTGTCTAGCTGGTGAAGATTTGCATCATTCTAGGGAAAACTCAGGTTTAATTTTCAGTGCCAGACCATTTTCCTTTTAATATATGGGCGTTGGTGCAGAAGCCGCGCCTGGGCTTCTTAGTGAAGTGGTGAAAATACCCTTTATGTCATGCAGTAGCCATCCTTGCGGACAAGTCAGGCAAACGCCTTTGGTTCCTGCGAGAATGCCATTTCATCCTTGGCTGGAAGAGTGGCGGCTTTCCTGAGTGTCTCAAGGGCATACTTAAATGAGGCTGAGCTCCCCGGTCGGCTTCATTGTTTGTACTCGTGGTTTGACCATGGTTACTCCTGATTCTCACCTGGGTGGAGAATAACCGGGTTCATAATGTGTTCTTTTTGAGTCACGTACACTCCTGCATTGTCACCTCTTTCTATGATCTCATCAGATCTCGCAAGCTTCAGAAGGGTTGGGCCTGGCCGGTGAGCCTGGATGGGATGCTTCCAGGAGAAACACAGGATGCTAAGGGAAATGGTGCTGGTGATTCAGTAAATGCCGCTTTTCCTTCTGAGTCAGCCGTGGAGCAGAACATACAGCCCCTAGAAAAGGGCACTGAGCTAGTGCTTTGCCATTGAGATGGGGTGAAAAACCTGAAGTCCTGGCAACTTGTGCTTATTCAAGTTTTTTTGGGAAGATTAGTGGCATTTGCCCACATATTCTGGCAGTGTTTCAGGAACTACTTTCTGCTCACCTAAATTCCTCCTGGCAGTTTGAGCTGGTCGCAATAATTGCCTTCACTTCCTGTCCTAAACTGCTATTGCTGAGTATCCGTGTGCTGTTAAAACAGCTGCTGTACTTCTCCGGTAGTTGAAATGGCCCCTATTTATAAATTCAGAAGTTTCTGAAACTTCCCTGCGAGTTCCATCAGGATGATAAATGTATACGTGCAAGTTGTTCTGTTAGCAGTGGCCTTTCTGTACTTTAGGGGGGTTTATATTTTTTCCATCCCCAGCTGTAACAGCTTTTGAGTTCTTTTATATCAATATTCCTTCTGAGTTTTTTGCTTTGTTTTGTTCACAGGAAACAAAAGAAGAGAAGTCTTCCTATACCTGTCCTCTGTGTGAAAAGATTTGCACTACACAGCACCAGCTAACTATGCACATTCGTCAGGTATGCAGAATACTGGTTCTTAATTTCTTACTGTTACTCAGTGCCTGGTTTGCCAGGGTGCATCTTGCAGTGGTGAAAAACAATTCCATGTACAAACCCGAAATGCTTCCATTATAACTTTATTCAATTGTTTTGGTTTTATTTTACCCTTCCCCTTGTATTTTCCTTAAAAAAACCCCACCCACAAACCCAACCCTGAGGTGGGTAATTCTTCTCCTTTCCTACGGCAACATCACCCCCCCACACCCCTCCACCCCCCCACAGTGCCTCAAACAAGGATGTATGTCCTGTTCTGCATAAGCTTAAGGTATCACAAGGATCCGGAAAACCACTTCCATCGTGAGGCATAATGTTTTGTTACCCTGTTTGAGTACAGATTCTTCACTGGTCATGCAAATTAAGAAGCAGGAAGACACAATTTTTAAATCATCTCAGTGTAGAAGAGCCTCACAGTCCTTCACAGGGTATATTTTGGGAGGCAGAATTAAAAATAAACTTTTTAAATGGATTATGCACTTTTTTTGTCAGCTGCAGGCCTCTTCTTGCTCCTCTTGAAGTATGTGCATACTTCATAAGGTTTGGCCTTTTCTGTGTCAGAAGGTTCTGCTTTAGATGCTAAGGTTGTGGTTTACCACTGTGAGTCCACTAGATACTTAGTACGTCAGTTTTCCCTCCTGTACTGTAACTTAATTTTTTATATTTTTTTTTTACTCTCCTTGTGGGTTTTTCTTAATATGTGAAGAAATCTTCAAGTCTGAATGCAAGTAAGAAAGAGTGGCACATATAGTACAGTGGCTAATGCCCATATTTTGACCCTGTAATGCATTCTTATGGACATGCAAGTCTGCATGTGTACTTAAAATCAGTTTACATCTGTTTTTTTACTACACAGTCAGTTTAAAGAGGATTTGGTTTTAGGTGAATCTTCTGCCATGAAGTTGTAATTACATCCTCTTTCTGTTTTACCCCTTACTAATCGCCCAACCCCAAACCACTGCACAGCTTAAAGTATCTCAAGGTACTGTTTGTCTGATGGGTTGCTGCTGGGTCCCTTTCTGTCCTTTTCTGCTGCACACCCAGCAGAAATGCTGCATGTGACAGGCATTGCAGGCTGTATGAAAGCTACTTGTGCTGGTGCATTAAGGAGTTAAAAATGAAGGGGGGGTGGAGTTGAGCGGGGAGGGCTGGGGAGGAGAGGTATATACAGGGCACACCTTAATATAAGGTATTGTGCTGAGTGGCTCTTTAAAGCTACTTTTAAGATGTTTATAGCTAATATTTTACTGGCACTTCAGAAGGGGCATTCAATGAAAAAAAATCATTGCTTTCTCTAGCATAACACTGACACTGGAGGGACAGACCATTCCTGCAGCATCTGTGGAAAGTCTCTGAGCTCAGCGAGCTCCCTTGATCGCCACATGCTGGTGCACTCAGGTGAAAGGCCTTATAAATGTTCAGTATGTGGACAGTCCTTCACCACCAATGGAAACATGCACAGGTGAGTGCTGATCATGACCCAGGAGTTTGGAAAGGATTGCAGGATAGGGGGCTGTTTTATTTCCTTGGAAGGACTTGCAAACTGAATGAAGACACTTGGGTGGAAAATGTGGACTGTCTGATCTACAAGTGTGGCATCTCATGCATACACGCAACTACTAGGATGCTTAAGTTGTGGGAGGAAGTCAGAACTGAGAAAGGTCTTCTAGCTGTCTTCATGTGTTACCAAAATCTGTTACAGATATCCAGAAGTATTGATTTTGGGTTTTATTATTATTATTTTGACAAATGGGATGTTTTTTTCTCAGAGGACAAAAATACATAGCCAAGCTGTATAGTAGCTTCTAATTCTGTAGCTTCAGAGTTGTGGATCCAAGTGGTTGTATTGGAACATCTGTAGTGGTGTTGTATGTTATCTAGTCAGGTATCCAAGTGCCATTGTGAAGATGCTTCTTCAGAATAATTGATCTTGTTTTTAAATACATACATCAGTTCTTGCTTGTACTGTAGACAACTTACTTCACTATAGATCAGGGAAATCCTCTGTAACCCAAGTTGCCAAAAGTATTTAATGTAGTTTCCTTCATAGGGCTGTAGCAACATGTACAGCTGTCAGCTGGGGAAACAAAATGTTAAATCACATTTATTCATTTATTTGCATGGGTGTAACAACTCAGAGCTGATTAAGACTTTGTGAATTCCCACATAGCTTTAGTTCACATATCAAAGAGTTTACAACCTACAAAGAAACTGCAAGACAGGTGGGGGAAAGAAATCCAGCTTATAAGCAAAATGACAAGAGTGGTGGTTACAGGCTGGTTCTGTGTGGGAGGGAAGGGATCTTGTTTCCTTGATTGTTACCAGTCATTTTCCAAGCAGTGTGCTATAGATGGAATGAAAGGGGTGATTTTGGTGACGGTAGGAAAGATAACGTAATGCTGAACAAAGGAAGCAATAGCTGCTTGCAGCTTTACCTTTTCTGTATCATATTGTGCAGGTTAAACAGTTACGTGAAAGCAGGAAAAATAGGAGTGAAAGCAGTTTTCCAGTTCCATATGTATTTAACTTACACTTTAATGGGAATGGGGAGAGCTGGAGAGACACATAACATGAGAAGGGAAAGACAAAGATGTTCAGAGGAGATACTGGCCTTGGGCAGTGAATAAATCACACGTCTGACTCAGCTGACCAGAGGTGTTGCGAGCCACATGTTTGCCAGACTGGGTCATTACTGTGTCTGCCATGAGGAGGGCAGGGCAGCTGCTGAGTTGTAGCTGATGCCACTGTCAGCATGCAAGGCTGAATTCCAGGGCTGGGACTTTGGGGTGGTCCGGCAGTTGTCTTCAGGTCCTCAGCCCGAGATGCTTGCTGAAGGACTGCTTGCGTGGTTTGTTTGGGTTTTTGCTCACTAGGCATCTCCTCATCCTCTCCCAGAAACAGGAAAGGGAAGCTTCCCCTGAGACTTCACTCCAGGCCTATCAGATGTTGATGTAGTCACCTTTGCTTATGCAAGTTTCCCTGTATAGCAACCCTTACCTTGCTTTAGTAGCAAATATGCCAGAATTGCCAGGCTCAGTGACGTGCCCCGAATAAGTATAGATCAGAACCTTCTGCTGAGAAGATTGTTTGGTTTTAAATTTTTCTCATAATGAGATGCTGCTTGAAGTTACCAGGATGGAGTGCTGTATTTACTGACTTCTCGAAAAAGGACCAAAGTTCATGCAAGGAAAATCTTATTAAAAATTCTTCCCATCTAATAGGTTCCTGTCTGCTCTGTAAAGCTTCTTGTGTAAGGCCCGCACCACGGCAGCTTGGTGCGACATTGCAGAAACCTGTCACTGAGCTTGGTGGCACTGCAGCCAATGACCCCAGACCCGTGACAGGCAAGATCCTGAGCTCACTGAAACAGGCTAGTTTTGCTAAAGGAGGGTTGTGGTTGGCAGGACTGTGCCGCTGATTTTTTGCACCACATAACCTTTTCTTGTTGTGAATAGTGAATCCTGTTGCTGAAGTAGAAAGCGTAAATGTACAAGTAGGTAGATGAGGATAAATGCAAAGTGAAATGAAATGTGTTATCTGGTTCTATGACACACTCACAAGGAAGATGTTAATTTTGACCACCGGGTACCTCCTTCCGAAACTGGTATTTCTAGTCTAAGATGGTATGAAGTAAATTCTTTCATAGGCATCTCAAACTTAGCTGTAGCATCAGGTGCAATGGCCTGCCAGTACTGTGGCTGAGTGCCTCTCACATCACATTCAAAACTGCTTCTGCCTTAGGATCCCAGAGCAAGGACCTGCTTGCCAGGTCCTGCCTTGTATGCAGCTCCCCCAGGCCTTGCTTGTGGTGGTGCTGTGTCTGTCCCTCCATACCAGCCGGATGGTAATACAAGTCCCTCTTTCTCTGTTTTTGCACATGGTTCTTTTATTGTTTGCTATTTTTTTGTGACACTATCTAAGTAGTGACAGATACATGCACAACCCAGCAAAGAATAAATTTTCTAACGTGCCCCTGGTAGCCAGCATGGTGGTATCCCTGGAGCATTGCACAGAATGAGGAGTCAGAGAGAGAAGTTGTAGGCTGAGCAGAAAGTTGTGGGTATGCTGCTAAAGAATCAATGTAGCTTGTGCAGGTCCTGCAGGAGCTTCTCAAGTATTACTGCATTTACACCAAATATGCTCAGTGCATGGGAGAGGAGCGAGGGAGAAGTTAGTGTGCCAGTGTTTGAGTGGGGGTAAAAACGTATAAGCACACACTATGTACATCCTTACTTCTTTTTCTCCTCCTCTGTCTTGTTCTGGCTTTTACTTAATTGTCTATAGTGTTTTTTTCAATCCAAGACCTTTTAGGGGAAAAAGTCCAATAAAGTGGTTTTGTCCGGGGAATTACTGTGCCACAGGAGTACTTACTGCTGTTCGTCACAGGATGAAGTTTCTGATCCGTTTTTCCACTTCGTAGCAGCCAGGTTATTAGACAGTCAGCTGAGCAGAGGAGGGAAGGAGACAAATTTTGGTTGCTTTTTTTATTAGGAAGTATCAGTGTTGTTACACTCTCGGGTACCCATCATCTCCATAAAAAGTAGTTTTTCTCTGCTGTCACTTTATCAAGGGAGAAAACTGCGTGGAGCTCTTTCCTGTTGCTCTTTTGCAACAGACTTTTTGTGGAGTGAGAATGCCATTTTCTGCCCATCTCTTCTCTGAATTAGTTTAGCTGTGCTGGGGTGTTGTGTATACTCTACCTGTGAAATTGATGCTGCCCTCCCTGACTCCTGCAATACATGCAACACTTAATTTGTAAATGAGTCATAGCCTCTCACATAAAGTCCAATTTCTTTTTTGTTGTGCTCCTTGGCTACTTGTCAGCAAGTCAAGTTGAATGGGCACAGCAAACAGGGCTGGAGGGGGAAGGTTCTCTTGTGCAGCACTATTCAGAAAAAGGTTAAAACCTGCATCCTTTTCTGACCAGGGTGACTCTTGACCAGGATTTTTAACAGGGAACCATGAGCCCGGGGCATCCCAGAAAACCCTCTTACAGCTGCCAAACTGCTCAGTTTGGGGGCCTGAGCCTCCTGTGGGGACAGTCACAGAGGTCAAAGGTCCCTGGAAAATGCTTAGCTGTCCTGAGCAAAAAGCTCATTTGCTCATTCTTCTGAATGTGCTGTCAAACTAACTGCCTCTTTAGCAGTGCTAGTCCTACTGTTTGGGGAGGGTTGTTGCAATCTGGTACGGTAACTGGGAGATCTGTCAGTGTCTGGTATCAGGAACAGGAATTGCTCTGGGGGAGGAGAGTTGGAGATGATGCCGAGTTTTTTACAGACATTTATTTTTTACTAGTACTGGAAAAAGCAAGTCTTGAAAATAACAAGCCTTCTAGCATCAGGGACTGATTTGGCAGTTTGGTGGGGTTGTTTTCTTGGGGCTTTTTAGGAACTTGGAGGAAGGAGTTAGTCCATAGTAATTTTGAGTTCAAAGTTCCTGTAACTGGAATGCCACTGTGATGATCAGTACATAAAAGAATCTGCATTTTAGGATATGCTAATCTTCACACATCTCCACTAGAGACACAGACACTGTGGCTTTCTCTCGGTCACAGTAAATGGAAGTTGAATATTTTCAGATCTCCAGCAGGAGCATAAACTATGTGGAAGGAGGATGTGCATAAAGTTTTCTGTAGCTCTGAAAGAGCTGGAGATTTCCAGCGTAGTGTCTCAAATCAATAGATTGAAATCTCTAAAGGCTTTCCATCTGTACTGTCCTGGTAGCCCCCCTAGGGAGGTTCTCTACAAGTAGTGCCAACTGTGAGGGGAGCCCTTTTGGATCTAGACTCCACCAAACAGGAGGTCACGAGCCTCTCACTCCATCTCTACCACTGCATCTCCCCAAAATGCAGAGAATTTAGGCTACCACTGCAGGTTTTAGTGGTGGTGGTGGTTTGTAAGTGTTAGCAAGGGACCCAGAGGTAGAGAAAAGACTTTGCTTGGCTTGCTGTGTTGCATTCCAGTAGAATGTGCATCAGGCTTCAAGGGGAAGGGTGATGCCTCCACTTACTCCAAAAGGGTTTCCTTTGAGGGTAGGAGACTTTGCTAGCAGCTCCTTTTCTATTTCTGTGACTGGGATGGTCTGTGCCTATCACTTTAAAATCACATTTTCCTCCCTGCCAAAGATATGCTCTCCATGCAACTTGAAAATGTTAATAGGATACAAATGCCAGGAGGGAGGTGAGAAATGACCTTCTTGCCAGTTTCCAGTGGGTAGCTATTAAAGGCTCTGTGGCAAGTCTGAAAAGAGTAAAGGAATAATATATGTACTTCAGCCACAGCTTCCCCAGTTTAGTAAATGAAGCTGCTGTGTCCACGGCTGGGGTTCACCAGGCTGTCCATATAAGTGCGGTAATGCAAACTAGCTGAAGTGTTTCACATGAAACCAAAATGTCATGGGTATCTACTTTCTCTTGTTCCATCCCTTACCCCATACGTAGCAAAATTTTTCATAATGGCTTTTTATTTACATTCTGCTTAGGTACTTGTAGGCTATTTATGGACCATCTCAGGAACAGGTCTCAAAGTTTGGGGGATATATTTTTTTTTTTTTTGGCACATGCAAAACACCACATGCAACAGCCACATGCAGAAGTCTTTGAAACTCAGATTGGAAGATCTGGATCACAGAAGCTATGCTTTGAAGCATGCTTAAAAAGGGTCCTATCAAAGAAGGTATTTCTTCTTTTAATTAAGAAGGCACTTTCATTTGCAATCTTATTTTCAGTGCTAGATAATTTTCCTAAACTTCTCTTTTCAATGTGCTATTGAGAGACAAACAGCTGGTTTTGTTATCAAGATATGGTACCATTCTGATGTTCAAATTAAGTCTTTTTTTAAACAATACTATGTGTGTATAGGTTGCTGAGTGAGTTTTTTGAGAAAGACAGAAAATGCACATGCTGGAGGGTAATCTGTAAATTTTGATGTTTTAACTGGCCTTCTTTGACAAATGAAGAGTATAAGCTTCTAGAAGATTGCAATGTACTGGATGGAAGATGAGCGTTGGATCCTGATAAAGGCATAGGGGTTGAAGTGCGTCACTTCAATGATTTCCCCGCTGTCTTTAACATGGGTCTGTGTTTCATGGGCAGGCATGCATACAGGTTACCTGTGACTTTTGCAAATCCCCAGCAGGCACATGTCCTCAAGATCTGGCTGGATCCATCCTCTCCCTGCATTCCACCTGTGAATTGCTTCTGTGTTATTTATGGCATTGGCCTGCTTCCAGTGCGTTGTGTGTGCTTTGTAGGGTGCAGTGCAGTAACAATGCCCAGCCTCTTAAGTACAAATAGGATCTCTGCAGTCTAGCACGTGCAGTTTGGTATTGGCTTAAGATGGGAGGTTTTGGAGGCAGAGCATAGCCAAATGTGGTGATGAGGGGTTTTTTTCCAGAAGAGTAGAGGAACTGCCTTATTACAACATGTTTGGATTTCTGGTGGTTTGAAAAGATGGCCAAGTGGAAATTTGGTGTTAAACGTTGGGTAGCTTTGAAAAAATGAACATACAAGGGTCTTGAAGCTAAAAACAAATGGCCAAGGAACTCGCCACGCTGGAAGTGATTGACACTTCATGCCTGTGAAAAGGCCCTCTCTTATTGTCTTACACAATAGAAATGTCTCTTCGGTTATCTCCTAAGGAGCTATTATGTCAGTGTCGTAATTGGTAGGCAGTGCTCTTAAATATGAAGAAGCAGGCTGTGTTACAGGCTTTCAAATCCATTCCTTACACATGGGGCATGATTTAACCACCGTCAGCATGCCAGTGAAATGCCAGTGCTTCAGCAAATGCCAGTGCCCCAGTTCTTGAACAGGGATAGCAAACTTAAAGGACTAATTTCTGCTTCCAGTAATTGATGACTTTAGTTGTAGGAGACAGGTGAGATGTGATAACGGTTTTGGTTTTAATTGCAATTGAAAATGTTTCTTACATTTTTGCTAATACATTTTGTAAATAAGGATGGGGAAACAGGTGGAGGGAAGGTTTTTTTGGTCTCTCTCATGTCGGCAGATATATCCAGTAAATGTTTGGTATTGTGCTGTGGTCCCCGTGTTTTGAAGAAGAAAAGGTCAGGCTTTTTCAACAATAGTGTAGTACTAAGAGACTTGTTTCTCTGTGTCTTTGATGAGAATTGGAAGACTACAGTATTTTTCCATGGTCCCAGGCAGAAACTTTTGTCTGTCTCACTGTTTCGGAGTAGATTGGTCATCTTTTGTAAAGACTTTATATGAAGTTTTATTTAATTCATGTGACACATAAAGAGTGTGCTCCAAAACCCCCTCCACAGATATCTTCAGCAGTAAGAGGCTCTGAAGGAGTTCTTGTGCCACTGTACCTCTGTGAGCCATCAGAGCCAAAAGGAGATGCCCTGATTTCAGCTGCGTTACATGATGCCTGTAGCCTTGGACAGTATCCCCCTTCAGTTATCATTAAAGAACAGCAAAGGAAGTTAACACAAAAACATGAATGCTGAGATCTGATTAGAATCAAGCGAAGCAAGGAAGTGCAGAGTTAAGATTTATACGCAGACCTTAATTAGCCCCATTGTTCTTGAGAACCCAAGCGTACACAATGAAGAACATTATACTTGCATCTCCAGAGCTCTTCAGTACCTTAACATAAGAAAGACTTCAGTGTGCTTTTCAGTCGTAGATTTTGTGTGGTTTGCCTTTAAGTAATAGCTTGTCTGATCTTGTGCGTTGTAAGGTTCTGGATTTTTATGTTTTGGTTTTCTGCAGGCCAAAAAAGGGGACATGCTGCTCTCAGTAAGTTTAAGTTTCTGGTGCGGCTTGTGCCAAAGGGAAGGTGGTCTGACATAGCAAAGTAATACCACCCTCCTCATGGGCAATAACATAAATCTCCGTATAACAGAGCGTATTGAGCGTAGCTTAGTGCTGCTTTGTTACCCATGTCACAGTTCAAATACGCACAAGCCACTTGACAGATTAGATTCTATTTGCAAAGCACATGGCAGCACAAGACCTTGATCTTTCCACATAAGTACCCTTTCAGGAACATCACCTCCTCTGAAGGTGTAGTATTCTCAGGGATGTTACTTCCCCTTCTCACCTTGAAGGGTTACAAAATAAATACAAGCCTTAACTTAGCAAGCACTAGAAAATCCAGGCGATCTTTGCAAGGTGTTGCGGTGCTTTTAGTTCTTTGCCATAATCCTGACATTAACACGATTCTTGCAGAGACCTTAGCTTTCAAGGTTAACGAGTAACGTGTTGTTTTGTTGGCATTTCAGTTCGTGGTTTGTCTTCTAGCTTGTACTTCGGTTGGGTGATTCTGTGTAGAAAATGCTGGTGGTGAGAAAGTTTGCTGGGAGAGTTTGTATGTTAAGGTAATCTTTGCTCAGCCAGTTGTGCGTGCGCATCAGAAATACTTGCATCGCTTCTCTAATGAGTGTGTGTTCACTCTGTTCCTCGTGTTGTCTGGAAAGATTCCTGGGCCAAGTGCCGATGAGAATGAGGAAAAAGTCTATCTCAAACTGCATTTGTGGTTGCTGTCATTCCACCTTTAATGTATGTCTTCCAGCTTTACCTTTTCTCCCCCCAGTATCTAACCTGCTCAACCTGTTCTAGTTCAGCATGCTGGAACCAGCAAACTGCAGAATGTGCCCCCTCTCAGGGTCAGCAGGTTTTTTTTCCTCTTTCTTTTCTCCCCCCCACTTTTAAAAATAGGCTATGTGTTAACAGTAGATTGGTCATTTAGGGAAACTTCTCTAGCTGAAAAAAAAAAAAAAAGAAAAAAAAAAAAGAAAAGAAAGAAATGGTGAGGGGAATCTTGGCATTTGGGCTTAGCCAGGGCCTTTCACTCAGATTTTTGAGCCATGATGCTCACCTGCATGAGGCACACAGCTTAGGCAAAGACATGGTCTATAAAGTACTAGTGCTATTGTACAACTGGTAAATATCACGCAATACGCAAATACTGCTTTCTGTTTCTTGAGGTCACCTGTAGGTATGCTGAGTTCTTCAGGCTGCTTGGTTAGATGAGGTTTTCTAAACACTCTCCATTTTTTTGGTTATACCCTCAGTCAGCTCTCCAGCACTTCATGTGGAAAGATCTCTTAAGACAGAGGAAGTGTACAGGTTCTCTGCAGCTCATTTTTGACATCAAGCCACCTCCATGTGTCATCTATCTTGACAGTTTCAAACTGAGGGTAAAGAGAGTAAGGCAATCCATATTGCTCATGGACTGCACCAAAATTAATTTCACTGTGAGGATGAAAGTTCCCAAACTCCTTGCAGCACAAGTCATGCTGGCATTTCTGTTTCCAGCTACTATGCCTGACTAGAGACATGTAACAAGACATGAAGCCTTTTTCTAGTGCTTCTCTGCTTGGCGGGGGAATGCTGTGAGGTCACTGCTGGTGAGGAAGGAGGACCACATGTTCAGGAACAGGAGAGGAAATGGGCTGAGCACGTGAAACCTCTTTTGCTAGGATGCCGTCCGCACCACTGGGAAAAGTTTGCACAACTTGTGTGTGTGCAGTGATAACCTCTTACTTCCTTGCCCCTGGAGTTACTTGGTGACTGCTGATAGCGGGGTGATGTGGAGACCCTGCCATAATGAAGATGTGCTTCTCTTCTCTAGCGCACCTTCCTTGCATGGGTGTGTGCCAGGGGGAGGCATTCGGATCCCATCTGCGCAGTGTCCCCAGCATTGCTGGGGCCATCTATTTTTTCCTCCTTGAGCTGTGTGACGCAGCAAGTTGTTCTGTGTTGTGTGCCATCAGGATTGCTCAACAGTGGAGCGTGAGGGGGAAGCAACTGGATGAGGGCTTTGCCTGGTTCTGGGAAGTAGCTGGGGTTTATGCTTGCTTGGTAAAGGGGTGCAGGTTTTTTTGGAGGGAGGCAGGACATACCTAGGACTTCTTCAGCTGTGTTTGCTCTTAAGGATAAAACTTTTCCCCCTTCTGACATCCTTTAATTTTCTCTCTCTCTTACCCGCCTCCTTTTTTCCCTGATGCTAAAATTTAAAACTGCTTTCAGTGTCCTTACCATCTAATAATACTTATTTTCTTTAAACATGAAGCTTCTTGGAAAATCAGCAAAGAGGTAATTGACTAAGATTATATACTGTGATAACTGAAGGCTGTGCCTGAAAACCACAAATTTCCAAAAAGAAGAAAGAAAACAGCAGTTCAGAATGTCCCAGGCCAGGTTTTTGGTACACTTTTAAAAATCTTATTCCTGCTTAATTTTATTCTTGTGAATAAACTCTTGTCTCCAAGCTTAAGGAAGTATAGGGGCCTCAGAAGAATCTAGTTTAATACTGTCCCTTATGAAAGAGTTTCTTAGGGTTTGAAAGTCTCCTTGCAGTATTTGGCATTGTTAATTTAGTTTGCTTGGTATTTAATGTGGACTGTGGGCAGACAGTTTGGTGAAGTGATATTGGGAAGCTCAGACTGCATTTCCCTCCTCTTTTGCCCTCCCTTATGCAAGGGTTGATGCGAACTGCAAATTAATGCTTTCTTTTGCTATCCTTTGGGAAGCTTTGCTTCAGAGGGACGGTTTGAATCACTTCCCTGTCACAGCATCATCAGGCAAATATTTGTCTCCCTTTTTTCTTTGAGGTGTTCTGACAACACTGCTGGTAGGGAACAGGAGTAACTTTGAGCCAGGCTGGGAACGCAGTTGTATCAATCTCAGCCTGTTAGAACTTGCTGTTTCTGCGTAGCAAGTAGTTGCTTAAATGTGAATACAGCATAATTATTCAGAAGTGATACCCCCTGTCTCTTTGGATTTGTAGATCAGTATCTTTCCTCTCAGTCATGCTTACAACTTGCCTTTATTCACAGCAAAGCAGAATTTTACTCTAGGATAAAAATACAAAATACTTTGTGTGCAGGTGTGTGTATTGTGTATCCTTGGGTATCACGTATTGGCAGCTGCGTGGCACTGGTTAACTTTGCAGACTGTCCTGGTAGCACTGAAAAATGATTTCTGATCTGAATCTGTCATGTGAACGTAATTACAGGTGGCTTTTGCAGCCTTAGTGCACCCAGCTAGTCTTGGTGGATCTAAATAATAATGCTTATGTCATTGTAATGATGCTGTATGCCGCCCTGCTGTAAGGCTATTTTTGCTTTGCTGGGAGAACCTTATTGGACGGGGAGGTAGACAGTGTGGCAGCCCACACTGAACTTGGGGGGATGCTTGGGGGGTGCTTGGCCCATCTGTGTGGCACCTTGGGCTGCAGCAATTCCCGGGGAGATGCCAAGGGGGCTGCTACACCCATAGGCCACTGCATGCTGCTATGTGGGAGGCTTGCCAGGGCCATGTTAGCCCTGATAGACAGAGCTAATAAGCGCTGGGGCCTCTGTAAGGATAATGAGCTGTGCTGCTGCACCGGCAGGATTGTGGTGCCTGGGTGCCGTGGGGAGCGCTAACTGGGGGATCTCTGCTGTGCCAGATTACAGACGTGTGGCTAAAGTGAGTCGGTGCTTCCCGATCTGATCCTTCCTGGGACCCGTTCACCCCACCCTGCTCTTTCACTGCATGCATTGCAAGGGCTTTCTTACTAGCATAGCCATGGAGATTTCTTGCTGTTCAGCTTCATTGTGCTTATCCTGTGCTAGTGTTCAACGCTGGTTGCCACTGGAGTATTTGGTGGTACTTGAAATTTGTTTTGAGATTGCTCCGCAGTTGTAAGAGGGTGTTTCCCAAATGGTTGGGGGTTTGGTATTCGAACATCTCTTGACTTGCTGTGAAGTGTGCATGTGTGTCTGAGGGCTTTTTGGGTCATTTTTTGGGTATTTTTGAGGATACAAATAGCAGACAAGCCAAGAAGAGAAGACGAACAGAAACTTGTCCAAGTACAGACCATGTCTGATTTGCAAAATTACCAGGATCTTTCTGGTTCCTGTGATTACAGCTGGCAAGGGCTCAGTGGATTGCTTTCTTAAGTGGGTGATGTTGGTAATTAGCACTGGAAATACATTGTCAATACAGATTCTCTGCATGTTTTAACAAACAAACAACGGACTAAACTCTTTAACCCAAAGGTATAACATTACTGCACTTTTGACTTAAGTTCCAGTCACATTCACGAGACTCTTTAAGGAGGGGGTTAGCAGCAGTACGTTAAATGGTTGCTCCTAAAAATGCTGCTGCTTCACTTTCTGTTGGTTTGGGATCTGCTTCCCGTGCATGTCCAATATCAGAAGCTTAGGAGTTCCCTGTACTTTTCTATGTTTCTTACATTTCTAGACAGTTTGGGCTGAAGTAACATTCATTAAGCAGAATGAAACAAACACTGTGACGAAGATGAAGTGACATACGAATCTCTAGAAAAAGATGTTATCAGTGTAATTTTGGAGGCTGTCTTCTCTTACTCTGTGAGCCACTTTTCATTCTGTGGGGCCTGAAAAGCATCGTGGTCCAAATTTCAACCTGTCTTGGATGCCTCCTGCACTCTTGTCAGTTCTGATGTGGTGGCATGAAGTTAAAGCTTAGACAAACCAGACTATTAAAAAAAAAAAAAGAAAAAAAAAAGTTTGGTCATGTTCTGAATGATAGACAGGCTTTTTCTTTGCTGTAAATTACTGAAAACATGGCAGGTTTTTTTATTCTTTGGAGATTATTTACTGTTATTTGCAGGTAGCAATGAAAGTGAAAGATCTCAGGGAAGAAAACAGTGTAAGTAGTAAAGCAATTGTATCAGCTAAATTGTATTTACAGCATCTGACCAGCTCAGTCCTTCCCAGACTAACTTGTTGAGTATCTCTTTATGTTGGAGGGGGGAAGAAAAAGTATATATTAAATAAGGTGAAGGATGGAAAGCACTGATTTTTATTCTTAGTCTCTGAATGGTTGGATGTGTGGCTCTGTTGTCTTTAAATAAGCATCAGATGTATAAGGATTATCCCCTTGATTTTGATATCAAACTGCTCAGCAGTCATGAGGGAGATGAGGAACAGCCATGTGCAATACAGTAGAGTGTAGGGTACATCTAGTGGTAAAGCAGAGAAACTTAGAATAATATGTGGGATATGAAGCCAGAACCTGAACTTGATGCTGTCAGATGATCTCTCTGGACTGATAATGCCTGGATTCATTGGCCTCCCCACTGCGTTTCCACAGGCATGGAGACGTGAGGGAGGAGGAGGGTGTTTATACATGCACTGGATCCTATGCTCAAGAATTAATCTTGATTTAGGTGCTGGGACTTTCCCAACCAGGCCTCAGTGAAATTGCTTGCTGCTCCCCCTCTGGACATGCTGCTCCTTCTAATCAGACCTACCTGGCATAAACCTCTCTTGACTGAAAGCCAGCAAGGCTTGTGCTGCCTTAGTTACAAGGGAGAGGCTTAACCCTGGACCCTGCTCAGAGGTTGCAAGATACACCCTTTTGTTCCACACCTTCCTTTTTCCTGGGCTTCTGAGCCTGGCAAGCCCTTTCTCTTAGGGATGCGGAGCACAGCAGCAGCTGTGGAAATCTGAGGTGCAGCTATGGTGTGGTTTTTGCTCTCCAGAGTTAAGAGGTGAGGGGTTCCCACGCACGCTGAGGGATGCTTCCTCTCCGAGAGCCAAAGTGGCGCTGATCAGGTTATCTGCATGCAAAGCAGGAGCTCCGGGTTTTGTTCGTAATTCAGTGGGACCTGGAGCTGGGAGCAGCTGCGTCTTGCAGTTGCCTCTTTCAGGATGCTTTGACTCCTCGTTCTAGCCTTGAGCCAGCCAGTCAAAACCTGCCCACATTCTGGGTTTGGCATTGAAACTGTATGCTGCCCTGTTTCAAGACCTCCAGAAAGCTTATATGATCATCATGCAAATCCCCTTGGCATTAAGAAAATACAGCAGCCCTTTTTGGAGATGCAGTAAAGACTGGGATGTGACCAGCAGGAGCTGCATGTCACTTCAGTAGGACACATGCTGTTCCCCCCCCCCCCCCCCCCATGAGTAACCTCCCTGTGGCAACGATCCAACACCATCCATGGGGAGAAAAAGGAGTAAGGCACTTGAGTTCTGCATTTGTTTATTATTACAAAAGTGTCTTCTTCAATGTAAAGTAGCAAAGTATTCACTTGCTACTGTTTTGGTGCAATAGTCACCCTTCTGAAATCACACTCTGAGTTACAGTGCGGGGCTGAAAATTTTCTGCCCATTTGTTCTAAAAAATAATTTTAAAAAAATCTAAAAAAAGGAAAGAAGCTGGGGTAATTCTTGGCGGTTTCATCTTAGTCATCCTGTTCACGTGACCATTAGAGGGGAGAGGAAAGTGGTGGCAGAAGAGGGGGGAGCGGAAGGTGATTCTCACGGGAAGGATGGAATGAAAGGCAGTCAAGCACTTGAAAAATGTGATTTTGTCAGGAGGGCTGACTGGCACACAGTCGTAGCACAGTTGGATCCTCTTGGCTCACCTGTGAAATTCCTTGTGTGAGGGGGAGGGAAGAGATTAGGAGGAGAGTTTTTTCACATACAGCTGTGCTGAGAAAGGCAGTGTGTAGCAAGTTACCTGCGCTTTCTTTTTGCATAGCAGTTCTTCAGCATTAAAGAGTTTAGTTCAGAGGTGGATCAGACATTGTTTGGAAGAGACTTAATTTCCTCTTTCCATTTTGGGATTATTCTTTGGAAATTCTTCTGGCTCTGTCTGGTCTCATTTTAGAGTTCCACCACTTTGAGAGGTTAATCAAGGCTAGCTAGCAGTTAGTGCAAGGGAGTCCTCCCTAATATTAAGCTCAAACTTATCTCCTTCTTTTCATTCTGTGTATCATGGTTACATTTTAGTGTTCCACCCACAGTACTGGCCAAGTGTATGTGTACTTGTATGCGTGCTGGGGAGACTTAATAACCACTATATGAAGTGCAGGTTTCAGGGCTCTGTACCTTCCTGAACTTGTCTGCAGTTGTTGTGGTGCTCTGTAGGATGGCTCAGAGCCACAATATTCCATTGATCTAAATTAGAAGAAAAAGCCAAGTTTCATCTGCTGTGGCTCTGGCTCTCTTCTGAACTGCAGTAGTGGTCTCTTCAGAGCTGCTGGCACATGTTACTGTAACTTGCATCTGTGGCTGAGTGTGAGCATTTCTGTGCATGTTCTTATTTTGCCCTTCTTTTTTTGCACTACATTCTCACTTAAAGTGTTGAGCGTTTATCTTTATTTTTTTGGAACTGACGGATGTCATATCATTTTTCTTTATCATTGCAAGATGCTGAAAGCCAGGCTGACTTACAAGCCTGGCTTTCATATTCAAAGTATGCCAGTGTTGTCAGGCCAAAAATGTTGTTATAGTCACAATGGGAAAATAACTTCTAAGCACAGCTTTGTTCCTGTTCTCCTTGTATCTTGGCAGGCTAAACAG
Source organism: Falco rusticolus (assembly GCF_015220075.1). Lineage (NCBI taxonomy): Eukaryota > Metazoa > Chordata > Aves > Falconiformes > Falconidae > Falco > Falco rusticolus. The sequence continues at coordinate 93,503,338 of NC_051189.1, forward strand.
TGAGGTCGAGCATTTTCAGCATTACATGTGAGATCTAATCAAGGCAAACTCTTCTAAAGAAGGATAAGGCAACACAAATACTGCCTGCCCCCTGCTCCCCCCCCCCGCCAGTTATAGTTAGAATTTTTTTTAAAGTAAGAGAAACCTTGGTGAAGGGAGTGTTTAACTTTAGAAGTAAGGTTGTGGATGTGGATGTGTGGATGTGACTTGGCATCTGTTGCAGTTCAACCCAAGCTGGGTGATAAATGTTTTCTCGAGGCAGAATGACATCCACGTTGCAAAGTAAAAGAGGGAGATGAAGATCGTGTCTATCCTTTGTACTGCTCGACTTTATCTTCCCGCTTATCTTGGGCTGTAGCTCTAGTAATCTTTTTCCTCTCCACCCTTGACATGATGTAGTGAAACTTGCTTAACCTGCCAAAGGAACAAACCTGCTGGCTGTAACGTGGACAGGTTGGGACTCTCCTTGAGAACTCTGGAACCTGCTGCTTTGGTTTCGGATTTTTCTTTTTTCCTTAATGATCGCATGCAGAGAGCTATCACGGCGGCTGTGATATTTGACCTACACAGTAGAAGTCAAAGGTGCAGTTAGGGTGTCTTCCTGTTTATAGCTCAATAGCTCGGGTTGCTTCCTTTCAAATATGCAAAGCTAACACATGAAGGGATTACCACATTCCTTGCTGTGGGTATGGATTCAGCTCTCATTTTTAGGGCATGGCATAACCATGCACATTGCAGGAAGGAGAACTGCAACTGCAGGCAGCCAGTGACTTTGACACCAGATGTAGCAAAGCCCCATCACTGTGGTGCTGCACCCACGTTAGCAAGCCCTGCCTAATTAGCATGTGTTATATTGCAAACACGGCTGGACTGCTTTTGGGACTTGCAGGAGCCAGTGTGTTTGCATGCATTAGGTCATGCCAGGGAGAGGTGCCAGGCTGGATGGGCACTGACCTGGAGGTCTCAGTTTCTCCTGTTGGTACATTGTGGACGTGCAGTCGCACCCCTCTCAGGTAGGAGCAGCTCCATCAAAACAGACAAGAGTTCAACAGGTGGGCAAAGAGCAGGAGGAAAGAACTTAGCCCTAAGGAAGCTGTTTTGCATAGGTAGCTACTAAACAGGAGTTCTGCATACTTGCTACTGGCAGAAAAGAGACTGTAAAAGAAAATAGGAACAAAAAGTCCCACGCTTAATGCGTAGCAGATTTTTTTTGATGTTTGTTTGTTTTCTGGGTGAATATGATTTAGCTTGACTGCTTTTCCTTTCTAGCTATCTGAAAAGTAACTGGCCAAGTAATACTAGCTAAGCATCAACCGAGCTGCCAGAAGGTTAAGCGTGCAGTCTGTGTGTGTGTCTGGGGTGGAGGAACAGACAGGCACATGCAAAAGCCTCTGTCATGCTTTCAAGAGCTCATCAAAACTGGAAAGTAGTTTTTACCAAAAAAGAAAAGGGGGGGGCGGGCAACCAACAAACCACCTTCCAGGTTGTGCTTTGCCAGTGCAATTGAATACTATGTTTTGTTGTTCCCAGTTGCTTTTTGAGTTTTACCTTCAGCTATTGCTGACAGAAACCCTTTGAGGAAGTACCTGGTTTCTTCTCCCTTATCCTTGTGTGCATACAGACAACTGCTCCTCACGCTGTTTATGTCTCACTTGTAGGAAGCTCTAGCTAGCATGAGGAGTTAAATCAGTGCCACAGGGAAAGAAAAAAAACCTAAATAAAACGAGGCAGTACAGTACCTGCAGATGCCTTTCTTGCAGGTTTTGTGAGGCCAGATAGCACCGGATTCATGCAGATAAATCGGTTACCAGTGGTGCCTGTGGTGGCAGTAGCAGAGGGCTGAGGCAGGGCAGTGCACTGCACTCCAAGGCTACGTCAGTGCTCCAGGTTCTCCCCGGGTGCTGTCGAGCCTGGAGAGAGCCAAACCCTCAGACCTTCAGCCTTCCTTCTGCTCAGCCGGGAAAGAGGTGAGACAAATTCAGCAGCATTTCCGTGATACTGTGCCTGACCTGCTGGGCGCATCTGCACACAGGTGCTCTCTCCTGCTTGAACCTCCCACAGTGTGACTGACAGGTGTCACCAGTGTCTTTCCGCCATTTGTGTGACCACTGAGGGTTCCTGGGGGGTCTGGGGAAGGCCATGTTCTTCCTCGTGTGGACCTGGTCCTCTGAGCAGCCCCAGCCTTGCCAAGTGTCGAAAGCAGGCAGTAGCTGAACAGCCATTTTGATCTTGCAGTGGTTCTGGTACGTGTCGTGTTTCTGGCTTGAGGCTGTTCCTGCATAACACCCTCAGAAGCCTGGCTGTAGTTTGAGATGGTAATTTAGATGCCTTTTTTTAAAAAAAAAAAAAAAAACAAACCCAAAGAAAAGGTTGAGAGTTTGTGAAAGGAAACATTAAAAAAAGCATTGTGTGAGGGGGACAGTCCTTCCAGCAGCTCCAGCCATCTGCCCGTGGGTCAGTTTGGTCCAGTGTGTTATCTTAAAGAATCATGCCCTTGGCATCCAAAACTAAAACGGATTTTATGTCATAACACCCAAGCGGTTATGAGGACATATGAGACTTGTCTAGGTTACAACATTCTCTCATGTTTGAACATGATAGTGCACAGTCAAGTTAAATGACACGGTCCTGAGCCGAGTTGTGGGTGTGACTTCTGAAGGATGTGCCCAAATGCCATTGACATTGTCTCCCTCATGCTGCTTTGAAGTCAGTCCTAGGGACAAAGAGCAACTCTCTCCTGTGCTCCCATTTCTAGCAATTAGAAGCAAAAATTTCTGTTGCATGAAGGAGCAGAAGTTTGATTTTTTTTTTTCTCAAAAGCACTATAAATTTGAAGTAAGGCTAAAGGCCCTACATTAAAAAGGAAATACTACAATTTGAGCTTGTGAGTACTCAAAAAAGAATCACAGGAGCAATACCTTTCATGTGACTGAAGGGAACTAGGTGACGGTGTCTTCCTCGGGTTGCAAATATGGAAAACCAAGAGGCAAGCAGGTCAGGTCTACAGATACTCATGAGATTGCTTCCTGAGCCATTTTGTCCCTCTCCCCTTTTCAGTGTCTTTGTGACAAGGAATAGTTGTTTTCCTGGAGAAGCAGGTTTGTGATCATGCTGTGGCAATACAGTTTTGCAAGCCATACCTGCTGTAGCATAATGGTGTGACCAGGTGTATCTTGACTTCAGTGTTGCAGGTGGAATTCAATATTGGGGTGCACCAGTGTGCTAAGGATGAGAAGGAAACATGTATTTTAGAAGTGTTGCTGTGACATTGGCGTATGCAGATCCATCTGGGGTGTTGTCCAAACTGTAAAAGGAGAACCAGCTGAAGGTGGGGCACTTCTTTTGCACTGAGAGAAGTGGATGCAAAGCTGTGGGCTTTTAGTTACTAGCCCATCACAAGACTGGGAGGCCAGGCATGTAGGTTACGGTGCAGTATTAGGCAGAAGCAGGGCTTCTTGGATGATAAGGGGCAGCCATGGTGCGCATGGTGCTAGATGGTAGCGGGGCAAGTGCCATGCTGTGGGTTGGGGCACGGGGGAGAGCTACTGGGCTCTCTGCTGCAGCCCTGCATGGTCCTGGGTGCCACCAAGGGCCGGTGCTGGATTGTGCCCTAGCTGTTTTTTAAAAGTTCAGTCTGGTTTATGTGATCTCTGCCGGTGTCCTTTAAGAAGTGCTGTTGGTGTTAAAATTTACATGGACTTTCCACCCCGATTTGCCTGCTGACAGTGTCTTCTTCCCCCCCCTGCTCAGGCACATGAAGATTCATGAGAAGGATCCGAACAGCACAGCAAGCACAACTCCCCCGTCGCCGCTGAAGCGCAGGCGATTATCTTCGAAACGGAAGTTTAGTCATGATGTTGAGATGGACAGAGAGGAGAGGACACCTGCAAAAAAGGTTCTTTATGGAGCATAAAGCAAAAGACATTCCTCGCTACCTCCTAATATGTCAGCTGTTGAGTTCATGCAGTTAGAACAGAAATACTAAAATCTGGTCTTTTTACAGCCCTGTATATATTTTAAGATGCCGTGCTTGTCCTGTGTAGCCAGCACTGTTGTCTGAGATTTAAAAAGAATGTCTAATTTCAGAGATTGAAAGAATTAAATTGTCTCAATTCTTTATTGTTCAGATTTTTGGGTTTACTTATGATTTATATGAGATAATTGATGTTGGATGACAAGAGGATGAACTTTTTTTTTTTACCTCCTATTTAATTCATAGTAGTCTTGCAGGATAGTGATTTGAACTTGCAAAAAAGCAGTGTTTGCTTCAAAAGCAGTGACAGCTTAGGTCTGGTTTTGTCTTGACCCAAAGGGGGAAAAAAAAATCTGCAGTACATTTCCCTTTCACAGTAGCACAATTTTGCATTATTGGAGTTGCAAGAGCAACAAGAAAATATTTATTTGAAGGCTAGACATTTCCATTAGGGTTTTTTTTATGAAATATTTTAGTGCATTTCAATCATTTGTACAAAATGTGTCGTGGCTGCCAAAATTAATTCGACCCTTTCCACTTGCTATCTCTAAATGGCAAGCTAGTAGCAGTTCCATTTAGCACAGTATCCCTTGTTGTGTGCATGCTTTTCTCCCTGTAATCAGAGGAGGGCTATAGAAAACATGCAGAAGTTCGCTGCTTTTCCCTGGACCACTTGAGTTAGCAGTTGGCAGTATCTCAGCAGCATAAATAATTTAAGCTGACAGCTCGCCTGGCTTTCTGAAGGGGGAGGAATGCTAGTTCAGTGTTATATAAACATATGGGTTTATAAGTTGTTCAAATTGCAGTTTCTCATTTATCCGTGACTTAGCTGCACACTTTATCTTCTCCTGAGCCTCCTCTTTGGTTGTGCATGTCCTCACACACACACAGAGGCCCGGTCGCTTACCCTCTCTCTGTTGCCGAAATGAGTAATTTCTGGTTGCCTGCAGCAAAGTTATGGATGAAGCCCGCTACTTCATTTTTAGGAGGAAGACTTTGAATGGATTGCATGTTTGGTTTATGGCTTGAAATTTGGTCTAGTGAGGTTTTTTCCCTCTCTCTGAAGGTTGTCGAGGATGGTCACTCCGGTGAAGGGGATAAGAAGGCTGAGGAGGAAGTTTATCATTGTCCAGTGTGTTGCAAAGCTTTTTTTTGCAAGTATGGGCTGGAGTCCCACATGGACACACATCCAGATAATTCGCTGAGGTAAGAAATAGTCCCGAGAGTGTTTCTGGTCACCAGATGGCCTAAGGGAGCTGGCTTGGGAAGGGGCAGGAGCCTTTCAGCCCCCTGCACGGTGAGCTGCCCCTCCTTGTGATTTTGAACAGGTTTTTAAATGTTTCTGCTTCATCTTGTGTTACCAGGGTGCTGTAGGGCTTAATTTTGTTATTTTTTGAAAATACAGGAAATCTTGCCAGTTAATGGCTGGGAATGTTTTTAGAAGAAATTAAGGCATCCCTGCCTCCCCTCTGAACCCATTGCTGTTGTTAAATAAAATTGTAAAATGCCAACACTGCAACACTTTAACAAGTTAAACAAAAGATGCTTAAAACTTGAAGCAAAACTTAATAAAAGTATTCAGGTACCAACCTCTGGGATTATTCTGACTGGGGAAAAGGCAGCAGCTGGATAGAAAGTCTTTGTTGGCTGTCATGAGAGTGAGTGAAGATAGATGAGTTTCTGGTTCCAGACTTGGAATAAAACATGTTATGTTTTTTCTGCGTGTTAAGGTTGGGGAATGATGAAGATTTTGGCTTAAATCAGCTTCTCTTAACAAGGAAAAATTAGTTATAAATTGTTTGGGAAGGTGCTTGGGTGTTTTGTTTTGATTCATGTAATTGCCCCTGGGACTACTGGTATTTTATTCCCTGGTTTTTTTTACCATAAAAAAACCATAGAACCAGATACATGAAGATATAAAAGAGCTATTCCAAGTCTAGTTTATACATGTAGAAAGGCTGCTATTTTAGAAAAGGAGATTGTCCATTTGCAGATGTGTGTCAGTGTTTTAAGCTTATTGTGGGACATTGGACTCTAATGAACTTTTTGCAGGGGTGCAGAATTCAGCATCTTTAAGTGTCAACACTCTCTCCTGAATATAGTTTCTTAATAGAATGGCATGGAGCAGAGCCACCCCATTCTATTAAACATGATTAATTTTATTAAATTTTCCAAATTTTTTAATTAAAAAACTTTGGTAAATAGGTGTAAAACTATTCTAAAAGGCGTTCTAAGTGCTGTAATTACTGGGGAAACGAGTTGGAAAGGTCTTTCTTAAACTTGGTCCAGCAAATAGTAGTTAATTAAATGGAGTTTGCAGTTTCTGAAGTAGATGAAGTAAATTTTTATTGTAGAGCAAAATTGAAACAGTTGTTCTCTGGTAAGAGCTCTGCAACCCCCACAAAAGGGAGTCTGAGGTAATTTTGCCATACACTTTATATGCTTTAGAGAAAGCAGCTGTCATACTAGGCTTATCCTGGCATTAGCCTCATTTTCAAGCTTCTGTGAAGATATGACCTCTTTGCAAAGTTATATGCCATGGACCTGAGTGGAGAGCTGGATTCTCTTGCTGTGAGTGATGTATAAAAGATAACAGAATAGGTAACTCTTCTAGCTTGGCAGCTTTGCAGTCTGCTCCAGAAAGACACAGTGGCTGTGCAAACATGCTATTCCTCTTGCGACTCTTTCTCTAGGATTAGGAGACTTGCTTTTGGATAATATTCCTCTGAAATGGATTTTGCTACCCTTGATGATGTTGAGCAACAAAGACTAAAATGTGTCCCTAAATCAAAGCCACAATTGTCAGGTTCTGTGGGCATGAGTTAAGGGTGGTGCTGGGATGTTGGTCTTCATGGACTAGTCTAGAAGATGGTAAGGGGGTTTTGTCAAATGCTTTAGTAATTTAAGACAGTGGAGATAGGACAGAACAAGGAAGGTGTGGTTCTCCCTGGTCAGCTAACATATTCAAATGCAACTTGCCCTGCCTATCTGGTTTAAAACACACCTTTTGTCCTGGTCTAGACAATCAAATGACACTGTCTCTGCTTGGCCCAATCTAACAGAAAATCCTCTGGGAAGCAGAGCAGGCTGGGCTGCAGTTGAGGTAGACTCTCTCATCCCAAAGGAAATAGGTTAAAATCCTTGGCAGGCAGGGGCTGTAATCCCCTGGTTCCCAGGGTTCTGCAAGACTGTTCATAGGATTCAACAAGATACACTGAATGTGGCACGACATTCTCAGCTCTGAGTTCGTGTGGCTAAAGTGATTCCTCTTGGTGAGTCTTAAGGGTGATTTGAGTGAAAGAGGTGAAGAAAAGGCAGTATTATGCTAGAGTATCAGAGCAGGAGGTACGTGTGTATGGGTGTGCTCGCAGTGGGGTAGTAAACTACAAAATGTTAGAAGGACTCATCAAATCTTGGTGTTTCCTTATTGTAAAGACGAGGAGGAAGAACTCTCCTTGAAGTTCAAACAAGCAAAAAAGCGTAGCAGCTGTGTTTTGAGTGAAGGGTAGGGAGCAGAACACCCTCAGTCTCTTCTTATTGCCAGTATTGTAGAAGCAGAGTCACTTGATCGGGAATTCTGTAAGGCAGGTACCAGATGCGCATCTGAGCCAGATGCTCCGGGTCTGGCAGTCAGTTTGAAGCTATCTAGGTAGCCCAGCACAGACTGTTTCGTCGTGACCAAAAATAAGTGATGCTCAATCTGCCTAGCTGTGCCTTTCTTTGTAAACCACAGGGCAAACATCTGACTCCCTTTTGCTCCACCAGTAGTTGGCATAAAAACATTTGTAGCCATCGGCTCTGGAGCAGCACACCAGTGTGCATTGCCTTGATGGTGGTACCAACATCCTTTCAGGAATGCATCCCTTGCAGTAGCAAAGTGCCCGGGTGGGCAGGAGCTTCTGCCTGGCTTCCTTGTGGTCCTTTAATCCTGCCATTGTAGTGCTGTTGTGTAAATACAGCCTGTTGCCCCCAGAGCTGTCTGAGTCTGTCTGTTCTGGCCCCCCTCTGCTAAGCAGCAGAAAAGGTAAGGCTGTCTGGCAGCCCCCGGATCAGCAAGTGAGCAGCTAATTTACAGGGTGGGCCATTACCCTTCCAGATACTGTCAAATGAACAACTTTAAATCACAGGGTTAGCTGTTCAAAGTCAGCTGAAAAGACACCCCGCATTGTCTTCCCCAGTACTGCTTTTTCATGTAAAGCCTCAAGCGGGGAGCACCTCTTTGTTTACTTGCAGCAGAATAAACAATACTTAATCCACTGATTGTGTGAGAGGGGCTCCCGCGTGGGAGAGTATCTCTTGATTATGTAAAATTCTAAATCGTGCATCTTTGTCTCCTAATTACGGTAAGAACTGCCCTGCTCTTGGGAGCAATAATAGGGCCCTTTGTCCAGCTGACAATGGGCTGTGGTACTGCATCTCCTTCATTGCATTACCCCCCCTGGTCAGTCTCTGTCCCTTTGAAGCCCTGGGACCTGCACCCTAATTAGTGACATGAGCTGGTCCCAGCGAGGTTCCTGCAGTCCCCATTAGCTGTGGGAGGTGGCCCAGGGGTGCTTTCGGCCCCCCTTTTCCCTCTACCTGGATTATTTAAGGAAGATGTCTGTTCCCCTGCAGCTGGGGCCTCGGGACACCATCTATTTTGGTGAGTTTGTATCTTAAGTGTTGATATAATTAGCAGAGCAGTGAAACACTGTGCAGCCAATAGGGAAAACGAGAAACCTCGGGGAGCGGGGTAACTTCTCTGGAAGCTTTTGTGGCAGAGGGTTGCTGTCAAACATGGTAATGTGCTTGTAAAGGTCGGCTGACAGACAGCTCTGAGCAACATCAGCAGCGCAAGCAAAAGAGACGTGAGGATTTCCTGGGGAGAAAGCTCTCCAGGCGCTATGTGAGGTTTCTCCTCTTCCTTTGGCAAGTACAATGGAAGAGGCTTAAAGTAAAACGTGTGGCTTTTAAAAAAGAGTATGCACTATAAAATTCCTCTGTTGGGTTTCATTGTAACCAGAGCATACCCTTTATATTTCTTCTCCAGGAGGCTTCTTTTACAGTATTCTGTACCAACAGCTAAAGGGTTTTTAATTTTTCCTTCCCCACAGCAGCAAGGAGACATTTACATTTATGCTGCCTCTCACGCGTGTATCTTCCTGAGGAGGGAGGTGGTGGTAGGTTGCAGTTACCTCCTTTCTTAGAGACTTGTTTCAACATCAGTTCTGAGCAAGGATGGTTGTGCAGTTTGACAGTGGTAAAAGCCTGGATCTTAATGACTGTTACGAGGACTTTCTGATCGTATTTCGTTCAGTGTGGCATTGCCTTCAGTTACGGGATTTGTTTCTGCTGACTCTTTGTGTGAGACAAGAAATGAATAGATGTTGCAGAGTGTGAAAGACACTGTCTGCCTCAGTCACTGAGCTGACCAGGTGACCAGAACCAGTAGATGCCTGTTGCTGTGAATGGATTCAGGGTAGGTTATGTTTTTTGACCTTTTACGGAGCATGTCCAAACAGTGATATAATATATTAAGCTTTGTAACTTGCCAAATCTCGGGCATATTTTCACAAGGACAGCAAAAGCAGTTCTCTTGTCCCAGGGTAATGTGCTTTTGTAGAACTTCCAAACAAAGAAAACCAAAAGCCATTCACAGTCCACCTTGTTCTTCAAGACAGCCTAGCCAAATTTTGTAGAAACTTGTGAAGTCAAATTGGCTAGAGGTTGAATACCACCATGGAAAGCTGTTGTTTTGAATAGTTAGATCGGTAGCTGGCATAGCAACAGAGGAGCTCAGGTCCTGGGATGTAGTGTCAGGACACCCTGACCGTTGGTGTCTGTTGTCAGCTGCCTCCACTTTTGCCAGGGTAACCACTGTGAGCTCTTGTTTCTGAAAACACCCCAGGTGGAAAATGCTGTCATTGTGTCTTGGTGTTACCTGGCTTCACTCAGAAGGAGTGGACAACTTAAATGGTCTCCTGGACTCTGTGGGTAAACAGTTTGACAAGATACCACATGCAGCTGACGATGCAGTCGGGCTGGTCACAAGGTTTCCCCCTCTGTGAGCACATCCCCATTCTTCAGTGCATGGTGTCAGGTGGTGGGATGCTACAAGGCACCTGGACCTACATCCTAGTCTTAAATAAGTTTAGCCAGTGCACATGAGCAGCTCCATTTAAGTCAAGACAAAAGGAAGTGGGTTTGGAGTCAAAATTATTCCAGCTCCTTAGAATATTATATATTTATTGCCCAGTTACAGTTCTTCAGGGCAGTTCTGCACATTGACTTTGGGAAGATAAAATAGCCAAGAAAATAAATAATCTAAATTTAAAGGTTACAGAGGTAGTTTCAATCATTAGCACCAGTAGAAAAGACACTGGTACTAACAAGACTGAGTTGTGTATAGAGCAGCAATGTGACTGAGTAGAAGTACCTTGTGCAGGATGTAAAAGAGGAAAAAAACCACCAGATAAAGCCCGTTAAGTGTCATTCCTGTTTTTGCCAATGCCTACTTAAGCAACTTTAGGAATTCACTTTATATCTTTTCTCTCTTTACATAGCAGGGAATAATCTTTCTGACTTCATTTTTGTGAGGCATGTTGCTTTCTATACATGGTCAGCCTTTTGTGAGAAGAGGGAGTTAGTGACATTACAGATTCCTAGTAGTTGACACTACTGTTACTGAAGGCAACTTGAAGCGTGAATGACAAGTAGTTTTCATGGTGAAATTTCATACTACTTTTCCATCTCTGTCATGACTGTTGGTGTGCACATGGATAAGCCTCATTCCTTGTTAGCACTACAAGATATGAAATGTTGTGCACTTCTAATGCAGCTGGATAATTCTGAGGTTGTTTAGATTTTTGAGTACCAAGAGAGGGATGGAAAGCACTCCAGCATAGACATGTTCATGGACCTCCTTGACCTTGGGGTTTGGCACACTATGGCTGCAGTAGTTCCCTTTGTAATCATTGTTTGAGATTGTACCAGCACGGGTAGTTTTGGTAAGAACTGCTGCTAGAGGTACTAACAGAGTCAATGCTGCAAGGCTTGTTACAGCCAAGGATGGAGGTGCGCAAGGGTCAGTTGTGTGGCATTGCTGATTTTGGCTGACTCTCTTGCTCTGCTCTTCTCTGCTCTGCTCTGTGAGCTGCTTCTTTGGTGTCTTGCTGATAGAAACTAGGGACCAAATCCTGATCTCTGTTGGCAGCATTTTCAGTGCAGGAGCAATTCTGCGAGCCAGCTGGTGGCAATGAAATCCAGCTCTCGTAAATGCTAGGACCAAAAATATGCTGTGGTACAATTCAGCTCAATGTTGATAAAGCAGAGGAGAGGGTATGCAAGCAAGCTGGGGAATGCGTCCTTTTACTGAGCAAATGGAGAAGTAAAATCAGCGAGTTAAGCATCTGTATGCTGGCTTGCAAAAGCAGACCAGAACTGCATTTTAAGTGCTTTCTGAAGTTTCTGTTCAGAAAAGGGAGATGGGAACCATCAGAAGAGCAGTGCGAGTCCAATGCTGGCCTAGAAGTGGTCAGCTCACATCAGGGAGCTCATTGTGCGAGGAGACTGGGAATCAAGAGCAGCTGAGTACAAATATCAGATAGTGAATGGACACGGGGAGTGACGCTCTCATGTGAAACTGTGTGGTTTGTCACATGGCATTGAATATCTTAGCTCGGTTGCAAGAATAGAAAGTGGGTAAAATGCAAAGCTGATGGTAGAGGAAAGCTGCTCGTAAAAGGGAATACAGGAGGGAAGGAGAGCTGAGCCAAAATAGGTTATTAGCATGCCTGCCTGATCCCGATGGCCAGGGTTTGTTTATACACAGGCTGTCTCAAAGCACTGGCTGCTTATTGTGTTAGCAGTCACGTCTGCGTGCTGAGCATAGCTTACCTGCGAATGTAGATAAGGGCAAGGGTGTTCAGTCCAGATTCGGCTGCGCCTATTGTGAGCCCTGTTGTCATCAGTGGATGGTTACAGGATAGAGAGGCGGCTGTAGATGTGTTTCTTCTTACCTTACTTGTGAAAAGCAGTGTTGCTTTTTAAACATGGTAACACATAGATATCTATTTTTTTTAACTCTTGCCATTAATGTTAAAACTGCGCAAGTACTTGGCTTCCATTTTTGTAAGATGTGTTAAAAGGCAGGAAGAACTTTGCTTTTCTTACCCTGAAAGAATACCAGGAGGTCCGCTGGAGTTTGTGTGCACAAATAATGACTTTTGTTCTGGATGCTGTACAGCTTCCAGTTTTGGTAGCTGCAGAGAACTGTATTGGTCATGCTTTTTTCCCCTCTCAGGTATGCTTGCTCTAATTTTTAAACCCTTCATTGCTACTTATGTTGATCTTCAGCTCTTGCACCATGATTCTCTCTAGCCAATTTCTTGACGCTTCTGGTTTTTAAAACTTTGACCTTTATTGAGTAAAATGGTCATTCTGAGAAAATGAACGACTTTTGTGCAAATGTCTGCAGGCCATCTCGCATTTTCCCTTTATTTGTTTTTAATTGCATGTTAATTCTGTTGAAGTGAATGGTAGAGTAGGCTACTGTTCCAGCAGGGCAGAGGTATTTAAATTTGGCACTGTTGAAGTGTTTCGGGTACGTGCAATTTATTACAGAGTTGGGAAGAAGTGAAATCTTTTTTCCTGATTTTTCTTTGCTCACACACAAAGGAAGTTAAAAGATGGCACAGGATGGCTCGTTAAACCTTAAAGGGGTTAAATTCACTTGAGTTACTCTGGCTGCAAGAGTCACAGTAGTCTGGTACAGACACTGGCTCTGCAGCATGCCGACAAGTTTCTGAAGCACGACATCACCCTGGTTTATATCAGATCTGCCCTGGCTCCCACACGATACTTTTCTCGCCTGGACCACAGCGCAGCTGTAGGAATGCACATAGCATTGTGCATCCCTCTATTAATAGAAGGGCTGGTGCAGTGGTCTCAGCCTTTGCTGCACCCAAGGGTGGCTTCTTTGAGGGAAGGGAGGATTAAAGGGAGCAACGGGACATGTTGGTAGCAGAGTCGGGACAGCTGGTGGGGAGGTGGGGGGGAGGAAAAGTTTAAAGTCCTGCCTTTGCTGAGGAGGTGAAGCAGCGTGCACTGAACTTCTGGTGAGCGGTGTCTGTCCCTCTACGCACTGGGAAAGGGGAGGGGAGCCTCCCCAGCCTGTCACGCCTGGCAGGGAGCTGGCTCCCGGTGCTACTGTGCGCTCGTGGTTTTGCGCTGACCCATAGCGTTGGACAAGGTGGTTATGGGAGAGCAGCAGGTCCTTCGGGGTCAGACACGCTGTGATGCTGTGCGGGAAGGAGGCAGGAACGGTCATCACAGGACAGTGGGAGGACCCACAGGGATCCCCGGGGGGAGGCAGGAGCAGCATTCACAGCACTGCTGCTTTTCCATCACTCATCTGCAGCAAGTGGGAGAGATTAGTGCAGCTGTTGGATGTTATTTCCCAGGGCCCTGGGTGTGGAGGCCAGGAAGGGGTTTTCATCCAAAAGGAGATGAGTATTTGGACCTGGGTGGGGTTGCACAGGAGCAGAAACCGACTTGTTCTCTCTCATCTCCCTCCCTTTGCCTTGCCCCAAAAGAAGTGAGAGAAGCAAAGGAATGCTTTCCTGAAGGGGAATACATCTGTAACTTGCTAGTTTTTCTTTCACAGGTGGTGAAAGCCCTTACATTTAAAACCCTCCTTTCTCCGTCTCCCCTTCCTTGCCATCCTCCTCAGCAGTGCACAGGGCTGGTGCAGAGGCTGGGAGCCTGCTCCTGTCCCTGGTGCAGGCATGAGTCAACAGCAGGGAATCGCCCATCTTTCTGTTCTGCCTAGTTGTATTATTTTTAGGTCAGCATAGGATTTTCTTTGCTCATAAAGAGAGCTGCGTTGATTCTGCAAATAATGTGAGACAGAAAGGAAAATAACAACAACAAAGGCAGAACTTTTATGCACGGTATGTATTAGAGATTTCAGTGGGAGGATAGTAACATAACTGTGTATTAATGACTTCTGTCTCAGGATATGTTTCATTCTTGTTTTGTTTTCTTTGCTTCTTATTTGTGGCAGTTGCTATAGAGTACAAGACAGGAAAGGAACAAAATTATACCAACCTTCACCTAGAAATTAACACTTTTTATTTGTTGACATCCACAACATGGGCAGCATAGTGTTAGTGAGCTGCATGGATGAAAATTTAAGGTTTTGGTCTACCCTTGTGTGTTTTCAGAATTACAAGTAGAAGAATGCTAAATGTTCATTTCCCTTTGCGGGTCTCAGGTAATGCAGAGCATAACATAGTGTTTGTTTAACTTCTTGGTAACAGAACGATGGGTGTAAATATTTGGCATTTGCATCTTTACTGAAATACAAAATGTAGAAGGATTGAATGTTAGCATTACTGTTAATCAAGATCAAGACTGATTAATTTTGTTTAAAATTTGGCTCTGCATTTCCTTTCCTTTTCTTAAAGAAAAAAACCCCTATTTCCAATGCTGACAGATCGGAATTGTCTCAGAGAAGAGTGTAATGCAAGGCAACAGGCATTGCTTACATAAACTTTTTGTGCATAGGTGCAGCTTGTCATAAATGCAGCAAATCCTGGCTTGCTTCTTGAACAAGCTGCACAAAGTGAATACTAACTTATTTTAGTAGAAAGCTTTTTAATGGTGTGTTTTTACACAGACACCTTATCTGTATTTAAAAAAAAAAAAAAAAAAAAAAAAGGGGTGCACTGGTATAGTAATAATTAAACAGTCTTGCCTGGTGTGATCCATGGCCTGAGCACCAAGGTCAGCCTGGTCATTACAGTGTCATCGCACAGTCATATTTTGGTTCTGCTTTTACATTTTAGCAGTTCTGTTTTCTCACCTGCTTGCTTTGTACACCTCTGCCAGTGAGCCAGAGCCCTAGTATTACATTTGCATTGCACAGGTGTGAATGACTTCAAAACATAAAGAATTGAGAATGAAGCTCATTTTAAAGTGGTCTTAGCTGCTAAAAGCATGTTTTTCCTTTTTACTTATAGTTGAATCTCTGTGCTTGGAACTGAACAGCTTTCTTCTCTCTGCTTTGTAATCACATTTATAGAAAAATGGAAAACTCTGGCCAAGACTAGCAATCACATGGTAACACAGCAACTTTTATTAGCTACATCTGGAAACTTACCTTGCAAGTAGAGTGCTTTTATCTCCACTCAGGTGTTGAGCCATTGCTCTGTCTGCTCTGCTAACAACCTCAGAACCTGTTCCCATCTCTGTTCTCTGCAGCCATACCCATCCATGTTTGACTTGGCACTACACTTGAGCAGACTTGTGAAACTGTAAGGAGAGGGGGTTTTTTTTTGTGTTTTGGGTTTTTTTTTTGTTTTTTGCTGTTGTTGTTTTAAAGTTCATCATGAACAAAGTATTACCATATGTTTGGGATGCTTTATTTGATATGCCAGACTTTTAAGACTTTCCACAGTTACTTATCTTCTTTTTTTAAAAAAAGTCATTTAAGCAAGAGGAAAAGGTGTTCATATCACCTGGGTTTCCTTTCTCTTTTCCTTCTTAGACTGTGGGTTTAGATTTTAAAATACTGTGGGCATTGACACTACCTAAAGATGGAAAATTGTACTGATGACAAAACAGAAATTAATGGTTAGACGTCATTAAAAAAACCTAATGCTTCAAGTTACTGCATTGTTAGGCATGGCAGCTTACTCCATCTTAAATTAACACAAGCCTTAGTCAATGCAACATGATGCTTGCCTTAACTAGTCAGGTTTTGAAGCTTAGTAGCTGTAAGTTTTTCTTGGAGGTGGTACGTGTCCATATCTGCATCTGCATTGCTAATTGACTTCAAAGCTCAAGTCATGTCATTTGGGAGAAACTCAGACTCCTTTCTACTTGAGGTGAGGGGGAGGGAACTCAGCAAAAACACGCACACGTGAAAAACATTGTGCATACACTTGGGCAAACAGGCTGTGTATTTTAAATGGCTTGCATCCGTAGTGAAGTCTGACAAGCCCAAGTGAGGTCTACAGAGCCCAAGAGACCTGAGCCGGTGGCATGCTGGCACCCCTCAGCATCGTGAGCAGCTTTACAATGACCTCCCTTGTCCTTGGTGAGCACCATGAGCACCAAGTGCCAGCAGTCACTGGAGCCTGCTGGGCTGCCTGCTCGCCCGGGCAGCCTGCCCTGGAGGGGCTGCTCCACACATCTCTTAGGGAGGGCTTTTCTAGGGCTGTTTTTATTTCAGCTCTCCAAGCTGCAGCTGCCTGTGCAGGTGTGCCTGGACCACGGAGGGAGGGAGGGAGGGC
The DNA here is from genome assembly GCF_015220075.1 of Falco rusticolus. Lineage (NCBI taxonomy): Eukaryota > Metazoa > Chordata > Aves > Falconiformes > Falconidae > Falco > Falco rusticolus. Next base: position 93,519,586 of record NC_051189.1, read on the forward strand.
GGGCATCCCCGGGTCCCTCCTGTGATCCAGCTCCCATGTGGTCCTGTAAACTGTGATGCCAGGGGAAGGTGCAGAACCAGGGTTCTGTGCATGTATATTCCCTGAAGTGCTTTAATCTTGAGATAACAGGCATGGTTTATCTGGATGTTTCTTTTTTCAGCCAGATGCTTCTTTTTGACCAAATGGAAAAAGAGCTTAATTCTTTTCCCAGCTTCTCTTTTTGCTTGCTACTTCTTTACTCACAGAAAGGAAAATAGAAGATTAAGGAGGAATTTAAAATACAGAGAGGTGTTTAATTCTGTGCATTGTAAAAGAGAGAAAGTATATATTCCTTTTCCAAGATACATTACTTTTGTTTTGGGGGAGGGGAGGCAGTTCTCTTTGCTTGGAAAACACAATTTTTGAATTGCAAATTTTTACTGTCCTGAGGCGTAGTAGTTGATACAGGTGTACTGCAAAGGACTTCTCACACAGGTCTCTGCTCGGAAAGATTTACTCTCAAGTGCAGCTTTTGATGGGAGCCCTAAATAAACCAGTCCTTAAAATCAGTGTGTCACACAGCCCATCGGTGTGAGGAGGTGGAGGTGAGTGAGGCCTGGCTGCTTGCTCAGGAGCGCTGCCTCCTGCTCAGCCCAAATCCTGGGGGTACCGTGGCAGGTGCCAGCTCTCCCAGTACCTCTGTGGTCCAACCGATGGTATAGCTGTGCCTGCCCCATCACACACAAAGGGATACAGCCGCTGCATTGGGTTGCTGGTCCAGGAGAGGCCAGGCACATCAGGAACCCCAGCGCTACCTCAAAGACACCCTGAAGTGGGGGTCTGTGTCCCTCTGCAGAACAGCTGGCCCCACAGCCCGCCAGCAGTGCTCCTGGTGGTGCTGGAGCATTGCTTGCAAGCCTTGTTGTCTGTATGCTGACATACCAGGGGGAGTGTGCCAGAAGTGCTGCTTGCTTTCACATGAGGCGTTCTCGTCGCCTCTAAAAAAGAATTTGTTTCAGTAGCCTGCAAGTTCTTCAGGTGACTGCTCTAACCCTTTTAATGCCTTCCTTCCCCCAGTGGCTTTCGTGGGTTTGTGTTTTTGTTGTCACTGAAGATGAAAGCTTTGCCTCGTGGAATAGTGATGCCAAGTGAGCTGGAGGAGAGCCGTAGATCCTGACGCTGGAGGAGTGCTGTGTGTTGGCATTCCACTCCCCCACCCCCCTAACCAGAGACTGTAACAGACCTCTTTAAGGAAACGTTTGCTTTGTAAATGACATTGGTTCCTTATTTAATGGAATGCAGGGACTATGGTAGCAATAATTATAAAGGTAGGATGCAAGGAATTGACAGGGAGAGAAAACAGATTAAACCTCCAGCACATAATGTTTATGTCCCCAGCCTTCTGGGTACCATGATAACAAAGGCCATGTTACATATACTTCACACTTGCTTCTTTCACCACTCAGAGACTATGAGTCCAGTTGCTTTGTGGGTGACTTGCTTATCTCTTCATTTTCAGGGAATAAAAAAGGTCTGTGGAAGTTTATGTAGTGATAAAAAGAACAACAATGGGAGTTTGTTAGGGACAGGACAGGGAGGGGGTGGTTTCAGGATTTTGTCAGAAGTAATTTCTAATTGCAGGATGTTTTTTTAATGAGTAGGCACATGTCCTTTTCCTTGATGTGGAGAGCGAAGACAGTATGGGGAGAACTAAAGCAAAGGGAGGCGTGAAAAACTCCTAGTGCATATAATAATCTCACTGACAAAATCTGACTGCTTCACATTCACTGGTGTTTGCTTCTGTGAGACCCATGGCTTTGGGTGCGAGCTGGAGCTGTAACCACAAGGAACCATGTGGAGTGAAACTGCATCGCTTTTTGAATGCAGAGTGGACACGACCTGTCATGCTGCAGAGCTCTCAAATCCCAGATATTTAAAAGGCGGTAGGCTTGTTTGTTGACATGTTGGCCAAATGTTGCTGCATAGTCCTTACTGCCTGCAGCATAGCTGCATTTCCAGTACCTTTGATTGTTTAACGCAAGTCTACTTTTTGTGAGAAAGTTTTGTTTAGCTGAATTTAGGATTTGAGAACTTAAGAAAAACAAGAAATCTTACCAATAAAGTGTGGGTAGGAAAAGGAATTGCTTCTGCATTTTTCTTTGGGGCACATTGTCTTGAATGGGGTGTATGAGTGTCAGAAGTGTTGAATGTGGTTCAGGTCTTCCTCCTCTGACCCTCCTTCCCTCCAAGGAGCACAAGTTAAAACAGTATATTTCTCATAACAACTTTGAGAAAAATCAGTGAAAGTTTATGGAATAGTAGCGCAGAGAAAATTCTTACATGGGTATTTGAGTGGTGTGCAGTAGTATGTTTTTAAGCAGTAGTTAAAAAAGGTGCTATTTATACATTTCCAGCTGCTTGCTACTTAGGTCTGATTTAGCCTCTCCTTGTCACTGATTTTTTTTAAAATGTCTTTTATTTTAATAGTACATTTTAGTAAAAATGAAATTATGTAAAGTCACTGAAATATTTTATGTCGGACAATGGGAAGGTTGTCAGAAGGCTGTGATCTCAGCTGCCACTTTGCAGTCTACCCACATGGAGCACGCAGTTCTCATGTGCTCTGTTCTTTAAATTTCCAGTGAACTTAATAGCCAGAAACTGGTAGAAAATGACTGTGATTGAAATGGCCTTTCTGTGGTGATTTTGACACACTGTAGCTTTGCTTTGTGTTTGGCAGGTTCTTGGTATCATGGGGTGAGAGGAAGGAGGCTGTCCTAATGTAAGAGGAATGCTAGGTCTTAAGCTTACAGCAGTCAGTAAGTCATTTCGATTTTATTCCTTCCCTTTCCAGGTGTGACATCTGTTGTATTACCTTTCGTACTCATCGGGGCTTACTGCGCCATAATGCAGTTATCCACAAGCAGCTTCCCAGAGATGCCATGGGAAAGCCTTTCATTCAGAACAACCCTTCGATTCCAGCAGGCTTCCACGACTTGGGATTCATGGACTTCTCCTGTAGGAAGTTCCCCCGCATTTCTCAGGTACCTCTCTGTTCTTCATAGCTTAAGGTACCAACTGATAAAGTACGTATTTTCTGTATTTGTTGACTCTTACGAGACAGAGACTGGATGTAGAATATTTTGTGGAAAGCACATTACCACTGTCTCTGTAGGCTTCAAACACTTTCTGCCTTTCCTTTTTCTTTTTTCATGTGAAGAATATTGGGGTTGATTTTATTCAGCATTCCATTGGGTAACTGTTGGTGTAATCATCTATAAAAATATTTAAACAAAAACTTTGGTGATATTAGATCCTTGCCCTGTCCAGCATGCCCAGTAGTTCTCTCCTTCCCAAAACCGTCCCACATCTAAAATCAATAGGGAGGACATATATAGTAAGGAGTACATGATTTTAATTTACTGTAAGAAGTTTGTAGTTGTGGTGTGGAAGATTTTATCTTCAAAATTACCTATCAAAAATTCAGGTCACCTTACTAAATGGTGACCTCTTCGGTGATTACTTCACAAAACGTTCCCAGGCACCTTTCCACTATGTTCCTTACATGAGGTCTGAAGATTTTGCACCTTTGAAAGACAGTGACTGGGGAAGGGCAGGGAAGTAGTCTGTAAATATTTTTCTGAGAGGCATAAAGCTTTCTACTGGATGTTATTTTTCCTCCCTCTGTCAAACCTTGTCAGCCTTAGTTAGTTTGGGTCTGGATGAAGCTACTTTTCTGTTTTTAAAAAAACAAATAAATAAATCAACGACACAATCCAGCAGGACCATGCTTATTCAGTATCTGCACTTTTCTTTTACTTCAATTAAGACATTGATTTCCAGCTCTCCTGACTGCAGGGTGGTAGACTTGAAATTTGCTGCTTGGCCCCGGGAGCGTGTAGGTCATTTTGTAACTCTAGGAGGGTTTTGGTGTGAAATTTACAAAATCAGAAGAAGAAAAAACTTTTAAAACAACTTGGATTTTATTTCTTTTGTAATTATTGTCAGACATTTAAACTTACTAAGGGATTTAAATGTTGGGACTTTGCTTTTGTAATGATTTTGCATGCCATGTGAGGCAAGTCCCACGAAGTATCTGAACAAAGTGTGTAGCGTATATAAAGGTCTTGCCAGCCCTCTACTTAATCACTTGTGCTCTTCTTTGATGTGGAACCTTTGCAACATGTGAGCTGTCTGGGTAGCATTTAAAGACAGCATTTGGATCTATAATCCTTTTGAGGGGCAGGTAAAAAATCCGTTTGTGAGCTTAGTATTTTTCTTGGGAGAATAAATGTAATCAGACTTCACTAAGCAAAAGCCTTTCTGCTTTGGGCTCTGCGCTTCATTGATTTGCTTTTGGGGGATATTATTTTGGTTGATTTATGTTGTTTTGCCTTCTTCGATGCCTTTTTTTTTTCCTCCTCTCCTCCTGGTTTCTTTGTAGTAATAAAGCTAAAAGAGGTAGTCTTACTGCCCCGCTTACTGAAGTTTGCTGTATAGTCTGCTGAGCCTCTTGTCCTGTCAGTGAAGTGAGAGAGGTTTCTGGAAGGGAAGTTCAGGGTGGAAAAGTATCTGAGTATCTGAATAGCCCTCTGAAGGAGTTTGCCTTTATAGAATGGAACTTTTGGAAAATCAGCCCCTAATTCAGATACACCATGTAGGTGACTAAAAGCTGCGGAGCAGGAATATCTCCACGCTGGGTAGGTGGTGGCTGCTCTAAACTCCTTAACTTGGGCATTGGAAAAGAGTGTGAACTGTTTGTGTTTTGTAGTGGCATGTCATGCCTTTCCAGTTTGAGATGTCTAAGTATTTTCACATGTCTTGCAGGTCTGGTGTGAAACGAATTTGCGAAGGTGCATCAGTGACTTCCATCAGTTTATTTGCGAGATGTGTAACAAGGCATTCCCCATGCTTTCGGCGCTCGAACTGCACATAGAAACCCACATGATGGATCAGGGAAAAGACAAGCACAAGCCACAGTCCACGAACCCACCTGGCGAGAACCCAGACCAGAAAGCCTTCATGGCATCCTTGGGCCTACAGTACACCAAAGACATCAAGCCTGTCAAGCAGGAGGACAATATACAAGATGAGGTCCAAGAAACGCGGCTCAGAGCACTGAAGAGTAACCTACCTCAGGAACCTGGCAGCACCGGTCTGCTCAGCCTCTCTCCTCTGGAAGCTGCCTCTATGGGAGGGTCATTTTCAGTCCTTCCCCCAACAAAAGAAAACATAAAGCTCCTCTCGCTGCAGCCTTTCCAGAAGGGTTTTATCATCCAGCCTGACAGCAGTATTGTGGTAAAACCCATCTCCAATGAGTCTGCCATTGAGCTGGCAGACATTCAGCAGATCTTGAAGATGGCTTCTTCCGCTCCTCCTCAGATCAGTCTTCCTCCACTTTCTAAGGCACCTTCTGTCCCTGTGCAGTCCATTTTCAAGCATATGCCACCACTGAAGCCAAAGCCTTTGGTAACGCCCCGAACAGTCGTTGCAACCTCTACGCCACCTCCTCTTATCAGTGCCCAGCAAGCCTCCCCTGGCTGCATCAGCCCAAGCCTCCCACCTCCCCCTCCGAGGCTGATCAAGAACTCGGTGGAGTCCTCCTCCAACTCTCACCTACCCCAGCCAGGAGCCAAATCAAGTCCTTCCTCACAGTTGCTCCTCCAACCCAAAGTAGAGCCTTTAACTCAGCACGAGATGAAGACACAACTGGAGCAGGACAGCATCATTGAAGCTCTCCTGCCTCTGAGTATGGAAGCCAAGATCAAGCAAGAGGTCACAGAAGGAGACCTCAAAGCCATCATTGCAGGGGCAGCGAACAAGAAAGCCCCAACCATGAGGAAAGTTTTGTACCCCTGCCGTTTCTGTGACCAGGTGTTTGCCTTCTCTGGTGTCCTGAGAGCTCACATCCGTTCTCACTTGGGTATTTCCCCGTACCAGTGCAACATCTGTGACTACATCGCAGCTGACAAGGCAGCGCTGATCCGGCACCTGCGGACACACAGCGGGGAGAGGCCTTACATCTGTAAAATCTGCCACTACCCGTTCACAGTGAAAGCCAACTGTGAGAGGCATCTGCGAAAGAAGCATCTCAAAGTGACCAGGAAGGATATAGAGAAGAACATCGAATATGTCACCAGCAATGCTGCAGAGATGGTGGATGCCTTCTGCTCCCCAGACACTGTGTGCAAGCTGTGCGGCGAGGACCTGAAGCATTACCGGGCTCTCCGCATTCACATGAGGACCCACAGTGGCTGCCAGAAGAAGAAGCCGTTTGAGTGCAAGGAGTGTGGCACAGCCTTTTCAGCCAAGAGAAATTGCATTCACCATATCCTCAAACAGCACTTGCACGTGCAAGAAAGGGAGATCGAGAATTACATCTTGGCGGTGGACTGCAGCGCCCAGGAAGGCCAGACGGACCCTTCTTTATTGGAGGACAGCACTTACATGGACCGCAAGCCCATGACGCCTTTCTTGGAGCCACAAAACGGCTTCTTGCTTGGGACATCGTCTCACGTTCCCATCAAACTTGAACCTGCAGGCAACTTCCCGATGGATTTTGACGAGCCATTGGATTTCTCTCAGAAGAACAAAAACCTGAGTGCTGTGCAAGTGAAGCAGGAGAACCTGTTTGGCTCTTCTCCCCTGTCCCTCTACGATTGTTCCATGGAGCCTATCGACCTGTCCATCCCCAAAGCCCTGAAGAAGGATAAAGATGATGTCCCATGCGAAGCCAGGAGTCAAGAGTTGGCTGCTGCTGGGAACAGTGATAAAGCCTATAACTGTCTGCAGTGTCCTTTGGTTTTTGGTGCCAATGGAAGCTCAGAGAAAAACAGGGGTGTCAGGCATCCCCAGCCACTGAAAGGTTCGTTGCATTTGACTGTCCCGATCATTTCCCCGGCTCTCCTTGGCAATTCTGCCTTGCTGAGACCCTTGAGGCCTAAACCACCACCACCACCACTCTTGCCAAAGCCTCCAGTAACTAAAGAGCTGCCACCGTTGGCTTCCATTGCACAGATCATTTCATCTGTGTCTTCTGCTCCTGCTTTATTGAAAACGGAGGCTGCAGACGCCAGTCCCAAGGCAGTGAGCAGCTCCACTGGCTGTGACAAATCAGGGAACGCCAAAGCAAAAGTGACAATCGTGACCGCTGTTCAGAGAGACTCCAGCCTGCCCAGTGACCTGACTCAGGCGTGTGATCCAGAGCAGTCTCCCATTGCTGATGCTGGGTTGACTAAGAAAAGAGGTCGAAAGAAAGGAACAAAAAATAAGCCTAAACTTAGCAGTGGTGTGGACCTGGAGTCAAGTGGGGAGTTTGCTAGCATAGAGAAGATGCTGGCTACCACAGACACTAATAAATTTAGCCCATTTCTGCAGTCCACTGACAATTTCAAGGAAGAAGGCGGCAGAAATGGAATGAGTGAGGATGAGAAGGAAACTGCTGAAGATAAGCTGCTGAGAGGGAAGAGGAACGCTTTTTCAGACTGCCTGCAAAATATCCCTTGTCCTTACTGTCCTCAAGTCTTTCCATGGGCAAATTCCCTGCAGCGGCACATGCTCACTCACACAGGTAAGAGTGCCTTGTGCTCACAGTGGATTGTAGACCCTGGGGAATGTTCCTCATGGAAAGGCTTCTCCATGGGAGGAGTCTATCTTTCGTGTCCTCTCTCTGATACCTGAATGGTATTCTTTGTTATTTTGCAAATCCCTACTTGCTGTTGTTGTATAATGATGGTGGTAATTTTTTCAGTAGTAGAATAATCTCTGTGCTTTTGAGTATTGGGGGGGGGGCAAATTGAACTGCTAAAGCCCATTTGACTTCAGTGGCATAATTTAGCCTACCTGGGAAAAGACTCTGGTTTCAGGTGTTCTGTTATTATTGTCTTATCTCAAAGGTGAACGTGTGTGTTGAATATTTCATTGTGCCTTACATGGTTTGTTTGGCTGCTTCCAGTTGCTGTTTGTCTGCATCAGTAATGATAAAAAGATCTATAAAGATGAGAGCAAATAAGTATAGAATTGTGGCAGGAAAATAAAATAATACAGCGTTTAGCTTTTTTTTTTTTTTGTGGTGGCTTTTATTTGACAGATCAAAGGAGGAGGATGCAACAAACATCATCCTGAGCATTACGTAGTTGCTTGCCTCTAGGAAATGTTTCTTCTGAGTGCTAGACAACTAAAGGTGGGCTTATGCCCTAAGGTGTGGGGATGTGTGTGAAATCCTTAATATTGTGCCACTGTGTAAGTAACCTCAAACCTGTTGTAAATAAAAGGAGGAACTGGGGAGGGAGATTTATTCTAGGTTTGGGGTTATTTTTCATTCTTCCCTATAAAGGAAATACTGCGTTGAATGCTGTGCTGATTTGGAGTTCACTCCTTTTTCCACCCACACTGTAGTAAAGTAATTAGTAGATTCTCATCCTGCTTGGAGAGAGAGAGGACAGCGCACTAGTTGCTGTTGCTCCCTTTTAAGTCAGTTACAGTTGTCGATACTTCTTGCTTCATTATGCATTCTCAACTCCTGGCGTAAAAAAAAAAAGTTAGGGATATTTATAAGAAATTTAGGGGACTTGAGTACAGCCTCATAAAAGATAACTTTGGTTTTTTGAAGGAATTGATGTTTCCTGAAGCAACTGATTCATGCGTGTGCTAAAGAGGGAAACCTGAAGAGGTAAAAAAGGTTAGCTAAGAGGTTTAAAGGGAATCTGAGCTGTGGAGCAGTCCCTATTACAGTTTGCTTTGGGTGACATGAGGACATAACTTGCAAGGTATCAGTGCAACAGTAAGGCTATTGTTTTCTGGGCCGCAGAGAACAAATTATTTCATGTTATTAAGCATACAGTTTACTTTCAGTGGTGAAGGAGAGCTCTTTATTCGTATCAATTGTTTTCTAACACCCTGCTCTCCAAAAAAAATATATAGTTACCGAAGAACTGTTCATGAGACAGAAAACAATAGAGAGGCTTTTCCCAGACTAAGAGGTTTGACCTGCTTGTTGATGGCAGACTTCCAAGGTAGCAAGTACTGGTGTAAACCCTTAATGAAGACAGGAAAATGCATTCGGCCTGGAGTTACACTGGTAAAACTTGTCTCCCCTACGACCACTGGGCTTGGAAGGAGACACCATCCTTTCAGAAAGCCTGTGCTGCAATCCCTACTAGGAAGGCAAGCAACGGCGGCTGTGGCAGGGCTGGATCCTCAGTGCAGAGACAAGATTTTTGGTGATCCTACGGCAGTGGCAGTAATCGGATTCCAGCTGGTGTGCTCTGGCGATGATAATACTGAACTCTTTTTCTAATCATCATAGGAGTAGTGTTAAAGGAGACTTGTTGCTGGAGGACCACCCTACAGCAAGTTTTGACTGGCCTTGGGGCATCTGCTTTCAGGTGACACTAGTGCTGTTTCTGGACTGGGAATTAACAGCATCTCCCCTGCGGCAGCAGTGTAGATGAGGCTTAATGGAGGGGGGAAGGAAGGGTAAGCTAGGAAGGTAGAGGAGATTAGGCCAGGGAGATGGTGCCAAAGCAAGTGTTTAGGGTGCATTTGGGTGGACCGAGCCCTGTGTTTTTGTGGTGAGTGTCAGGTGCTGGTGGCATGGGAGGAGTTTGGCAGCTGCATGGTAGATAACAGCAGTTTGTTGGGTTTGCGTTCTGGGTGGGCGAGTTGGTTTTCTGATGGAGGCATCTGCATCATAGTGCAGTGCACCGTTTCTGTCCCTAACTACTGCACAGGCAGTGACTTGTTAGATAGCTCTGGTTTTTGAGTGGAGTTAGGAAAAATTCTATTCACTAATCATGTTGTAAAGAGAAAAGGGGAACTTTACTGTCTGGGCTTGATGGTGGCTCCCTGACCTGGGGAGAGAAGGGGCCAAGATGTTGATGTGGATGGGACAGATTAGAGTCCCAGTGATCTGCTTCCAAAATGCATGTATTGGGTATCTGCTTCATAGGGAATCACTGCAGGCAAGCTGGTCCATGCTTCTAGATTCTGTAGTATGCTGCTGTCAAAAAACAAAGGCAGTCATTTGAGCTCAAAAGTGGCAACTAGCTCTTCTCCATCCGTTTGTAGGGAAGTTGTTATTGGAGTAAATTTATCTTAAGTGGTCTAAGCTAATAATGAGTGAACGTGGCTGAGGGAAAGGTATATAATTCTGAGCTTTTAAGTAGTAACTATATATTACCAGTTCTAAACTGTATTTATACAGACAGGAAAATACTTTTGCAAGTGTGTCTCTCATGTTCAGTAATATTTTGATGTGGAGGACTCCTATGTGGTGTCAAGATCATACTTGCCTTCTGTGAAAGTGCAAAAATGCACATGCTACCAGTTACCTACATCCCTCACGCAACCAAAAGTCTCACTTGTGAAAGCTTTCACCCTGCTTATTCTTGCCTCAGCACCACTGTGTGTTTTTTGGTTCAACAGCATTTCCCTGAAGAAGCATACACCTTCCTCGCTGTTTTTTATTTTAATGCAAAGCTCAAGTGGGGCATTGGGAATTTGGCATAGCTTGGTTTTATAGTGTGTTTAACATAGTACCTGTTTTGTTTGAACATGCTGGAACACTTGCTTTCAATACTTTCTTTCTCTTCATGTCTTTATTGTTTAATTTACTCTTCTGTGTTCAACTCAGTTTGCCTTTCTTTTTTGCTCTTTTGTCCTGCTCTTGACTTTTTTCATTCTCAGAGCAGCGAGTAAGATGTGCCCTGCAGGTGGTGCAGTTAATTTTGCTCCTTTTATGACACGTGCATCAGACTAGGTTCAGTATAAAATTAAAATAATGGTCTTTTTTGGCCTTTAGTTTGTTGTAGACAACTTACATCTGTTTGCAAAGAATCGCTTACGGATATTTTCAGAGTCATACTGCAGGATTATTTTTTGTAGAAAGTGAGAATTAATGGCAGAGGAGGGGGGTTTATTTTTGTTTTGTTTTGCTGTTACAACAGGAATTGACTGGACAAGAAAAGATCTATAAACAAAACAAACAGATAAATAAATAAATAGAATACAGTTACACCTAGCCCATGAACCCAAATGTTTCCTGCTGATTGGAGGACACAAGTCTGGGAAAAAAAAGGACGGGAGGCACTTTTATTCTTTGTTTTCATGACTTAAGTGAAATTGTAGACATCTTTACAGCATTTGTCCTTACCAAGGCAATAATGTATTTCCACTAGGACAAGAACGGCAGGAGATATCTTAATTAAGGAATGATCTTCTTGGGTGTTGTGATTATTTAGATGACCCTTTATATTGAAAAAGATTCCCTTCAAATGACTGGCTTCCATGAAGTGTCCAGCCTAGGCTAGCCTTGCTGTGCTGCTAACCAAATATTACAGTATATTCTGAGTCAATATGTAGGCACAGATGTATTTTAATCCAGCCTATGACCATTCTTATGGAAAAAGTTAATAAAATATCAAATCATGTTGCACTTAAGCTGACTGTTTAGGTTACCCTCTAGTGAGTAAGTATATTTTATCAGAAGAGCAGTTGCCTTTAAGGGACAACATAGGAAGCAGAGAATACTACTTTTTTGAATTATTTTTTTGTGCTTTTGAAGGTGACATTTTTGGAAAGCAGTCTAGTTTCCATTTGGGAATAGGACTGTAACTGGGTGGGAGGATTGAGTTTGCACAGTGAACAGGATTTTTGTTTGGGTTTTGAGACCTCCAACTAGGATGTTTGTGTGGAAAGAAAAATATCTTGGCTGTTGTAAGTTTTGGTCTGTGTGACAAATACTAGGTTGATACGAAAGTTGTGAAGGCTGAAAATATGAGAAAATTGTGACCTGAGATGCAGGTTGAGTTTCAAGTAATTAATCCCCAGCTAATCCTGTCATTGCATGCTTGAAAAGAAATGTGGAAAGGAATTGGGCTATCATGAAGCAAAAGGATTTCTGCTCAACTTTGAAGTTCTGTTTTGTATTTGCATTGTGAATGAGGCCAAATAAAAGTGCAGAAAGTGGTGGTATTCGTAACCATAAATTTATGGTTGACTTAGCAGGCTTATAAAAAGAAAGAGTGACTTGAAAGCATACAAAAAACAGTGCCTTAATGCTTCTATAAAGTTGTGTTGACACTGGAAGAAAATTAAGAGAAAGAAACAGCGCCTGAGATGTCTGTGAGATGCGGGGAATCCCTTGTATTTGTTGAGATGTTAATTAGAACAGAAGCAACTTGTTCTTTAGTTTAAAGATTAAGTGAGAAGATTAAAGTGAGAAGCATATCCACAACGTTGTATCGAAGAAGCTGCTGGCTGGGGGGTGGGGAGGGAGGCAGTGTGTATGTGTGTGTGTTTGGGGGTGAGGTGGCAGGTGTGACAGGAGCTGATCTACAAGTAACTATCCTCACAATCTCTTTCTTCATCACAAGGGTGTCTTGCAGGACTGCTTTCCATACGGCTCTGCACGATCCTGGCTTTTCTTTCAACTCATCCTGTGCTCAATCCCTTCCCTTGTTCTGGTAATTTCAGTGAATTACAGACATGAAGAACTTTCTCCTGTGGGGAAGTAATTGATTGCTTATTGAACATATGGGGCTTGATTCCACTGAAATCAATGGAAAGATGCCCTGTGGCTTTGATGGAAGTTGTGTCAAATTCACATGGGTGATAGACATCTCAGGAGAGAGCCTACAGTGTTGAGGAGCTTGCAGTCAGGGATTTGTAGCTGGTCACCAAGCAGTAAATGGCGAAAAGGAAAAAGAAAACCAACAAGTAGGTTTTTTTATTACATGTTAGAAAGACAGACATACTTTATTCTTGTGTTAGGCCAGAAGCCCTTCCCCTGTCAAAAAAGCTTTGTCTTTTCTACCAAATCTAACAGAATTTGCGCAGACCTGGAGTTGCCAGCTGCTGCCTGAAGAGAAGTGTGCTTATCCCCCAGTCTGAGGAAGAGGATGCTGGATCTCACAGTGGCACATGCAGTTTTCCCCAGTTGTTCAGAACAGCAAGCCCAAGTTTGTGTTTGGTCGGACTGAACACTGCGGGCGAGCCAAGTGCAAGGACATGAGAAGTGCCCTGCCACATTAGAGCAGTGGTACATGCGGCCAAGTACTTGCGCCTGGGATGGTAGGACGTGCTATTTAGGGTGAGCGTGTGGGCCCGGCCACTTCCTGTGGTCTGTTCCTCTTCATGCTCTATCAGCATCCACAACTGCTGCTTTAGGGCTGTGTGTTAGAGGGCACATCCCTGTCTGCTCCCTTTGCTACCTGTTTGTGGACCTGCTGTCTGCAAGTCTCTCGATTTGCTCTCTGAACCTGCTGATGCTGTCTGTCTCCAACCTCATCCGGCATCAAGCTCCAGAAGTTCACTACCTGCTGTGTAAGGAACTATTTTTTAATCTGTTTTCAGCTGATCCCCCGCTAGTTTCAGAGAGTCCCCCTTAGTTCCAGTTTTGCACGATATTGTGAGTTGCAGTTCTGTGTGTGCCTTCTCAGCTACCTTAATAATTTGTAAACCTCAATCATAACATCCCCTCCTCTCCAAAATGAGAAGTCTGAGCTTTTCTGGTGTCTCCTTGCAGGGCAGATGACCCATCGCTTGGATCAGGTTTGCTGTGTGCCATCTGCAACACATCTGTCTCCTCCCTGTGGCATGGAGACCAGAAGTGCACACACCACCTGAGACAAGGGCACACCAGGGCTTTACACAGCATCGAAGGGACGCCCTTGGTCTTGCTCTCAATACCCTTGCTCATGGTACCCAGTGTTTCTTGGCTTTAGTTTGGCTGCTGCTGCAGGCCAGGCTGGTGGTCCTGGAGAGCTGTCAGCAATGGCTCTGAGACCTCCTGCCTGAATGTACCTGCCAGTAGCACATTCAGCATCATATAGGCACTTTTTAGATTATTTTGCCAGAGGTGTTTTACCTTATATTCATCTGCATTGAAGCTCACCTGCTCTCATATCGCCCCCTCTGTTTTAAGAGTTCAGCAGCGAAGGAGACCGTGAAATCACTCAAGGTTTTGTTGTAGGCAGGCGAGTGCATTTAGTCAGAAAGGACAAGCTGACATGAAACCAAGGGTGAGCGTAGTTGCTCAAGGCTTTTCTGTGCTGACCAAATGGGATGGGTGCAAGAAGGGAGCTCAGCAGATGGTGGTACGGGTCCCTTGCCTGGAAAGTGTTTGCACAAGGGAGCCATTGCTGTAAGGTGTTCACACCTCCGGGAGAGACAGGGTCACTTTGTGTCGCTTTGAGTCGGTTTCAGGGGACAGTTGTGAAGTAACAAACCTAAAAGCAGCAAGAAGTTGGCTCTGTGCGTCAGGGTAGCTGAAATTGTAACTGAGTTGTTACTCTCAGCCTCTGGTAGCTGCCGATTAGACTGCACAGAAGTGTGCACAAGATTTTCCTCTTACATTTCCAAGCTCCTATTTGTTTGGGAAAATCTGCTGTCTTCCCAGGCTTTCTCATCCTTTCTTCTTCTTTTAATACGGCAGGTTGCCTTGCAGTGATTCAAATGTAGTAATACAGGTCTCGGCACTAGTTTGGCATTAAAATCTGCCACGCTGGGGACATGTTACGACGTGATTTGATCTCGCCTATCATGAAGAGCCGAAGTTGCCTTGTTACCATGTAACAGCCTGTAACTTTACAGGGCTGTAGCACAGTATCTGGGGTGTCACGTGGGCTCATCCTGCCTCTGCAGACAACAGAAGGCTGCAGCGTGAGAGAAGACGACTCATGTTATAACATGATCCCCTCGCAGAACAAAAGTCTGTAGAAAGGGCTCACCTCTGACCGTCTTCATGGCAGAATGAAACTAAAATGTCCTGCTTGGGCCTGTGGAAAACTTTCTTGGTAGTCAGAGGGATGCTAATGGAGCTGAGCTGGGCAGTGGGAGGCAAGCGTTTCTCAAGCTGCTGAGATGAGCGCCGGCGCAGCACGTAGGATGCGTAGGACTTCGGTGGAACGTAGATGTTGTTCTTAGCAGCCGGCACTGGGCTGGTCAGAGTGGTTTGACCTGCCCCCAGCAGACAGAGCCTTGGGCCATGGTTGGATAACACAAAGCACTTCTTGGCCATACTGGCTCGACCTGTTTCCAACTGTTCATCCCCACAGCTGTAGCTGACCCAGCTGACCAAAAAAATGAGAAGGGCAGGGGGAGGGACCGGCAGGAACTGAGATCGGTTCCCGGACCTGGCTGGCGGTGCGGGCCTAAAAGAGCACATTGATGCAGCTGAGGTGTGGAGCTGGCAGCATCTCCTGGGAGGTGCTGGGGCTAGATGCTGTTGAAACTGGCTTTGCTGTCAGAAGCTTTGTGTCTTCAAATAGCAGCTTCAGACAGCAAGGAAGGAGCCCCGTTCCTATACTGTTCCAGTTACCGCGTGCACTTTGTAACACAGCTCCGTGTTTCTAACTGGCTTCATCAAGTGGTGTTTAATCATGGTCCAAAATCATTCAACAGCCGTGGACTTGTGGTCTCCCTCCATTGTCCCAAGAAAAACGGATTTCAAAATCAGTGGAAGTAAATTAACAATTTGAAACTGTGGCTTAGTTTAAAATGGGGTTCTTTCTCATTTTACGCTGGTTTTAGCATGTGTGTGAGTAGCGTGCCTGGCATTCACATACAGAGCCCATGTGAGGGCTGTACTTGGAAGTGGGTAATTACCCCGATTTTCACTGTGTGCCAGAAGGAAAGGGAATGAAGGGAGATGCTTGGGTGGTGTTTGGTCAGCCATAAACGAAGCAAAGCTTTAGGACGAGGTGTTAGACAGGAAGTGCAATTCAATAGAGTGTCACTGGGACCAAGTTTATAGAGGGTTTCTTTTGGTCTTGTCTTAAACCAGAAAAACCCGGGATGGTGGTTTTGAATAGGGTTCAGAGATGAGGAGGCTGTCTGAGTGATGGGGCTCGTGTGTATCCTTGCTACGTGCAGAGGAGTGGAATGTTCTAAAGAACCTGAAGCAAACTGAGGACATCTCGCCCAGTTTGCAGCAGTGAGACCAGGGGAGACCTGTACTGGCAGGGAAGCATACAATGAATACGTGAAGCAACTTAATGAATCGCCCACTTTCATCACATTAAAAGCAGCCCTGCCTTTGTCTCCTTAGGGCTTTCTGAATGCTCCCTTCTTGCAACAAAATAGAGTTGATGGAGGAGAAATGTGGGATGGGAATGGGGTAAGGGATTATCTCTTACGTAATACAGACTTTGCTAAGGAAAGATCCCTTTCTTAAACAGGCTTGTCCCTAACGTGAGAGGGTTGAACACAACTTCCCTGTGCTAACTAGGCAAATATTGACAAAGTAAGTACACTCAACAGTGAATTTTCCAATTAGTGTTTAGCAGAATTCATCTTTGCTCTAGATATCTGCCACTCTGTGATTCCTCCAGAAATCATGTGAGCCCTGGGTATAGTGGGAGACTTTTTGTTTTTTCAAAACGGTTCTAGCTGTTTGTATCTCTGAATTATATTTCCTAGAGGGCAAAGGGCTTGAAACTGCATTTTCAGTGTCAGGCAGAGTTTAACAGCTGCTCCAGAGCTGCAGCTTAGGATAAAGCAAGAGTTGCTTACCACTGAGGTTGGCCTGAGCATTAGAGCTGTTGTTTGGAGGATGGTGAGGAGATGGTATAAAACTTGCTGATTGTATTGCTGGCTCTACATCAAACTGCCTTGCTGCTGAACGGTGGAATTCACCATAAGCTGAAAGTCTGGGTTCCCCCACCCACCCTGCGTCAATGCTGATTTCTACTTGGTAGGTGCAGTCAGAGCTAGTCATGAACACTTCAGCTGCTCCCTTGCAGGTACTGGGGAATCATACCTTGTGCCAAAGGCAAAAAGTGGGGTTTTTTTTCCAGAATTGTTTTTTCTCCTTTTCCCCCTGATATATTCAGTTTAGTTTACTGTAAACAGTCCTTTTCTATCTCAAATGTTTTCATTTCAAAAGGCATGCAGGTATGACCAAAGCTCCTCAACTGTGGGCGATGGGCGAATATTTAACTTGTGTGTGTACATGTGATGCAATGAAGGTGGCTAAATTCTAGTGTTTAGAGTGATTACAGTAAAAATGGACAAAGATAACCCCTAACGTTCTGCAAGTTGACTCGGCAGGTTGGAAAGATGTTCTCCAGTTCGTGGGTGGAAGTAGGAGCAGCATTATGTGAGTGGGTGCGAAAAATCCCAAATTTACTAGGCTGCTACCACCTAGTGGTGGCTGCATCTCCTGTAAAATACAAGACTAGCTGAGGTTATTTCAGTTAATGGAGGAAAAATAGTAAATTGTTGGCTCATCTGACTGATAATGCCAACTGCTTGTACAACACCCATTTCCCGTGCTCTGTCTGCTCCAGTTCTGAGCATTACTTATGTGATGGGTTTTCTGACACTTCTGTTGCGATGTCAGGAATGTTTGGCAATAAACACTTGCTTTAGTCACAAAATAGATTCAAGTACAACGCCCTGTTTTATCTAATAACTCCTTAGCATCTCAAGCTCCACTCTCTATTCCACCGTAGTTCCAGGAAAAACGAAAACCATGGGAAAACAGAAATCAAACCAGCAACCTGCCCACCTTGATCTGTATCTGCGCTTCTATCTGAAACTCTCCACATTTGGTGTTTCTTGGTAATTTGGTTTGTGTATGCAGGAAAGCAGTTTACTCCTTTTTTTTCTTTCTTTCTTTCTTGCCACCTATAAAAGATTAAGCAGACCCTTTTGACTGAGCTGACTGAAAATTGCAACTTGAATTGTAAATAGACTTCAGCAAAACAGTCTTTTTCTTTCCACAGTTTGAAGGAAAAATGATTTTGGCTACAACTATATAGTGGTTTCTTTCATGCAAGCGGAAAAGTTTTTGGATTCTCAGATGGAGTCCTTGAGGTTTTGCTTATGAATATATCTCCTGAGAAGTCTGTTTTTTCCCAGGAGCTGATGAGGCAGCAGCTGAGCTACCGCTGGTTGTTTCATGTTGCCTTCCTCTGTATGTCCTTACCTCCCTGCTCATCTCCTGTCTCTGTCTGACGTTGCCCATGTTCTTTGACATCAGTGTCAGAATTGACATCATGAAATAGTGTCACCTTCTTATCTTCATTTCAGAGGAGTGACACAAGCTCTACTTGTCTGTGACAACGTAATGTATTCTGCTCCCATGGTTGCTGAAGAAGTGGCAGTGGGTGGGAGCCTTGGCAGGCGGATCTGTCCGCTCCGGTCCTCTTGACTCGTGTAGTGTAAATATCTGTGGGATAACAGATGGACCGGCAAGCATTTTACAACCTTACTAAGTGAAAGATGGGAAAGGGGTGAAGGCGCCTTTCCGGAGCACCCTGCTTTCCTCACCGCCTGGATGCAAGTGACTTCTCTGCACCATAAATCAGCAAAATTCTGGAAAAAGGAATTACTCATCTGAGAGGAGCCTGGCCTCGTTGGAGGCATGTTTGCTCAGGTCTGAAGGCTCAGTCAAAATCCTTCTCCTTGTGTAAGATGTAAGCCTGCTGGAGTTATATGGCCAGCAGTGTTTCTATTGCTGCAGACAGTCATATAAATGGGGAAAAAACAGTAGCGTAGGCCAAGCCTAACCTCTGCTGGAGTGGATGGAGTGGCTGCCAGTAGGAGACTACCCTTCCAGCCATCCCTTGCACTGTGGGAGAAACCCAGCACCAGACCTGACACAGCTGTCTTCACGACCGTCGTGTTTCCCACACGCCTTCACGGCTCCGCTGCTGCTCTTCCAGTTCACCTGCAGCAGAGCTGGGCTGATTCTCACCCATCCCCGAAGAGCCAGGGTTTGTGCAAAGCAGCTCACTTTTTCACCAGCTGCAAAACCAACCATGCAGGTTGGGGGTAACCACAGAGTAGCTTCAACTAGTCAGGAACTGCCGCTTTATGATATGCATGAAGTTTCATAAGGGACCTGTGAAACTCCTTCTTGACAAAGGAAACGGCAGGTCTGGTTTGTGCAGGTAAGAAGGAGGAGCGCTCACCCAGGCACGTACGCGTGTCAGCACGTTTCTGGCCACGTCCCTACTGAGTTTTAAGTGTGTTCATTCAGGGGGGGCAGGCTGGCTTCGGAAGAGATAGTCTGTATACATCCGTGCTCCCAGGGTCTGAAGTGGTCTTTGCCCTTCATGAAAGCACATTATTTAAACTCCGCATTTGTTTTTCTTGATGTTGACCTCATCTGCTTGCCTGTGCTAGTAAGACAGCATCACTTACCTGTGGACCACCTACCCCCTGGAGTGTTTCTCTTGTGCACAGGAAAATGTAATTGCAGGTCAGCCATACGAGAACAGAATAGCAGCCGGGAAGGGGCCCAGGGCACAGAGGAGAGGAAAAAAGGAGAGAGAGTTTGGGTACAATTCACTGAAGGATGAATATACTATAAGAAAATTAATATATTTTTGGAAATACTCTAAGGAGAAGAAGAAAAAGTTAAGGAAAATTACGGGGAAATAGGAAAATCATTTACGGTATATGATGTGTTGAATGTAAAAGTTGGGACTTTTGCATTTGAGAGGTTTAAGACATTCTGGTTTGGGCTTGCTCTTATTGAGTTCTACCAGTGTATATTGCCCTTGTTCACTTTGCTCCTGATATTTCCAACTCATTCTGCATCGGCTCTCTTCAGTTTGGTCAGCAAAGAGTTACAAAACATCTCTCTGGGTACATAAAAGAGGAGCTCTCTCCATCTTGGTCTCCTCCTGCTTTTCACTCCTCTCCAGCCTAACAGAGCTCACATGGTTTCCTGCCCTGCTCCCTAATGAACCTCCTCGGTGCTGCGTTTGCAATTTTTCTTGGTCCTAATGTGCATCTTCTTGGGGGGCCATTTGCTGGCCTCACTGGGGATGAGACCCGGTGGCCCATTTCTGCTGGGAGGTGCCTGCTTTGCTGGGGAGAAGCACCGATGGCAGAGGTACAGCAGCTGTTCTGGGTGCTTTCTGTTGGTGTCACTTCAAGGTCTTTGCACCTCAGGCCCACTTTGCCACTCCGTTTTTGTCTCTTCATCCATTATCCACTTTGTGATGGTAGCAACCAAAGGCGGCTGGGGAGGAGGCTCTTCCCTCTTGTTTCCCTTCCCTCCTGCCCTTTGCCTAAAGGCAGCGGTGATTACAGCATCACTTCAGTCCAGCATAAACCTGTGCTCTGGTGAAAAAAGACCCTGTGTGAATGTTGGGGCCGTCCAAGGGCTGGGGCGGGAGTGAGTCACCAAGGAAGGACAAGGACCCTTCTGGCAGCAGTGGGGAGTCGCATCGGTGGCCGTTAATCCTTCCTTTCATCCCCGCTCTTGGGCCAAGGTGAGCCACTGCTAGCAAAAGCCAGATGTGCTCCTCCTGTCCCCAGACACGGTGTGGGGAAGAAGGCGGCAGGCAGGAACCCGTAGCTGTGCTTCCTTTTTAAACATCTCCCCTGTGTGGAGCTCGCTCCCTTGCCTGTGCAGGCAGCTGTGCGTCCCGGCTACCTGTGTGTAAGCAAGAGCACGGTGTGTAGTCCTGGCTACTCATAGGTGCCTGGCTCCGGTTTCTCTGGGTGGTGGAGCAGTGCTTCCCCTTAATTATTATGCATCAGCATTTCAGCTTGATTTTTACAAACGGCCTCTTTTTGTTCATAGTAGCTTTCTTTTCTTTTTCTTTCTTTGCCTTAATATAGCCAAGAGATAATCAACGAGTCAAAACACAAAATTCAAATGGAGATTGGGAGGGCATTTGTAGGTGACCTTTGTTTTTCAGATGCCCACAATCTCAAATTCTGTAGCATTATACACAGATTATGGCTCGGTTGCGTGTTTTAATGGGCAGATAATTAGATGAGCAATGAACTTTGTGGAAAGTTTTTGTGTAATCCATGCTGTCTATGTAAACGGATCTGTTTTGATTAAAAGGTGAGATTATTTTTTTTGACAGGCCACTTCTCCCCCTTCTACCCCCCCAAGAAAAAGTGTATTGGGGATTATGCTCTATTAAGTGATTGTTCACAATTCCTAATGCTGCTAAGCTTTGACATTTGTTTTAATGGCCATTTGTTATCACTTGTGTGAGGAGATAGGGTCAGTGCAAGTCATGTTGTAAGATTGCATTTGAACCACTAAGTGCCTGAGAACTATCTTCTTATCTTCTGTCATTACTCCTTCCTTATGAAAAAAGCCTGTAATAGGAAATCTAAGCAATCTGGAGACAAGCGCATGTTATGCTGTGTCAAATGGAGAACTTAAACTGCTCTACTAGAGGTTCTAAATCCCTGTAGTTACTCAGCAGCTATCGGGCTTGCAGATGAATGCTGAAATGCATGGTAGGTTGTGCGCTCCCTTGGCTCTCTGCTGTCAGCAAGAAGGAGGTGGGGTGGAGGACTTAAAGCAAGGGAAGTTTCAACTTTCAGAAAGCACAGCTTGCAAAGTGTGTGTCCTGGAACAGTTGCTGGAAAGTGGCACTGGGGATGCAGTTACATGCCATGCATCACCGTCAGCTTTGGCCTCTAGATCCAGTCCAGCTAATTTCCTATTTACACATTCACTGTTTTTATAGACTTGGAAGGGACACGCCTCCAGCCCTTTGTTCTCCTTAAGCGCTAAGCACCTTATCTGTTCTAATTTTTTGGACACATGTTATGTCTCTTCAGCAACATTAGTGCTACAAACTGATAAGGAAGCAGAGGTGGTCATGAAAGTGGACATCTTAGGTGGTTTTTGCCGCCTTCTTGGAGTAATTGTGAAACAGTGAAGGCTGCTGCCTGTTACTGCACCTTGGCTTTACGTTTGGTTCCAGGTGGTGTGTCAAAGAGCTACATGTGGACAAACTTCTGCATCTTTTGCTTATATGATATATACCCAGTTTTTTAAACTGACCTCTGTGTTATTGTCTGCTCTAACCTTTAACATCCAATTGTACCAGCTGGTTGCATGAGGCTTTTACATTCCCTTTGAAAAGCTTTTTCTGCTACTTATAAGTCAGTTTGATTAATATGTGGATGTATATTACTTCGATCTATGTGCGTATTTTTCATACATGAGTTTATAAATAATAGATCCATGTATCTCTGGAATGGTGTATTTGTAATAGTAGTGACCTCAACTCTTGTTTGGTGTCTCAGCTTTTTGTGTTCTCTGCTAGAAGTGATTGTCTTAAAAATGACTTCAAGAAACTGTCGAGAATGTGAATGTATTTTGAAAAAGAAAGCATTTTGTTACAGCTTTTTAATCATCTTGTTAATTGGGTTCTGCGGTGTTTTGATCTCTTTTCAGCTCTTAGTTGCTGGCCTGGGTCACAGATGAGAGGAAACAGATGTCGGGACACTTGGTCAGAAGCAGTGCTCGTGGGTCCGCCTGCAGCCTTACTGCCGGTAGTTGTGAGTTAGCAGAGAGCATCCCACTGAAAGTTTCTCTCTGTTTGCTTGCAGACAGCCAGTCTGATGCAGAGACACTAGCTACAGGGAACGAAGTCTTGGACCTGACCTCCTGCGAGAAGGAACAGCCAGAGGAAATAACAGAGCTACCAGGGAGTGAGCGCAGCCTGAAGGAGGAGCAAAAAGCTAACTCCCCTCTGGCAGAAGCGGATACCGAAGAAAAAGCGGATGGATATGAAGAGGGCCCTGAGGAAGATTCTGTAAGTAACAAAAGTCTTGACCTCAATTTTGCCAGCAAATTAATGGACTTCAAGCTGGCAGAGAGTGACCAGAGTGCAGGCAGCAGTTCTCAGACTGAAAGGAAACATGCCTGTGACATTTGTGGCAAAACCTTCAAGTTTGCTGGCACTCTTAGCCGTCACAAAAAGGCCCACACTCGTGAGGACAGAAAGGATGAAAGGAGCAGTGAGGATGAAAGCAAAAGCATTCAGGATGGTGCAGGAGCTCCCTCGATGCAGGACTCTGGTCTTGAGCAGGAAGAGTCTCCGATGGACTTGAAGGTAGTGGAGTCTCCTGTGGACTGTGAGGCAACAGGAAAGGAAAATGAAGAGAGCGAAAGCATCTCTGAGGAGGAAGGCACAGAGAGAAAGTCCACTGAGAAGAGCAGTGATGACAAAAAACCAAAGACTGATGGGGCTAAGAGTACTGCAAAAGCAGACAAAAGAAAGAAAGTCTGTACTGTGTGCAACAAGCGTTTCTGGTCTCTGCAAGATCTGACGCGACATATGCGGTCTCATACAGGTAAGAGGAGGCCTGAGGGCAGAACAGATTACAGGCAGGTCTGCCACCAGCTGAGGCATCTACTGTGTAGGTACACGATTGCTGCTAGCACTTGAAGTTGGAGACACTGTGTTTAGTCCTACAGGTATCTCTACAGGTATCTTGCAAGTTGTCTACTCTGCCCCAGTCCTTATGCTGCATACGGAGCCTATCGAGGGAGCGGGAATTGTCACCGCTGCCTTATCTTCAGTGCCCAAACTGTTTTGTCCATGGTTGGTTGCAGAATTTAGAGGTGAAGGCAAGTGTGGAGATCCCTGGGCAGTTGTTCTGTCCAGCGCCTGAGTCCGTTGTCATGTGCGTGTGGCTCTACCTCTTCCCAGTATTTTGATGAGCAGTGGAGAAACCTGGCAGGGTATGATAAGACTTCATTTCTGAGTGGAAGTTTAGAGAGAGAGTCTGTTTTTTTCTGATTATCCAAGCCTGGTACGGGTAGTGTGCTGGTGATCTGCATGTCCTGCTGCTCGAGTGACAGGCAAAGCTACAGTGGGCACCCTGCTCTTCATTCAGGCTTGGGCAGGGAAGGTGGAACACAGGTAGTAAAATGTTTGTCCGTTAAAATACGTGGGATTTCTTTATGCGATACGCAGTTTGCAGCAGTGCCTTGCAAATAAGATGAAGCCATAAGCCTGCTCAAATGTGAATTAATCATTCATTGTTATTAATGATGCATTTAGCTGTCAGCAGGCTGCTTTGACGTGTGAAAACTGGTGCAGTTCGACATTTTGTGTCTTTTGAAGGTGCTCTCTGCTGAAGACAAGGTCTTTGTGATTAACAAAATATTTGTGCTGTAATTGACAGTGATGTTGAGTAAACTACACCAAGGACTAGTGCCTTAACCAGATTTTTACCCTTCTAAATCATAAATACTGACCTATCGAGTGCAAAATGGACCTGGTTTCTTCTGGCATTGAGCCACAAGTGAGACAGGTCCCATTCTTGTGCCTATTTTCCATACTAATTCAGAAGCTTTGGAAGGTGCTGATATCGAAGTACTGGGCTTTACCCCCAAATGATGTGTGCCCGTGGAGGTTCCCATAACATACGTTTTAAATCGTTTTCATTGCATGCTGAGCTATGTGGGCCTTGTCGGTATGTTTTTTTCCCATTTTGACTCTTCTTGACACTGAAGGATGTTCTGACATAGGACAGGTGTTGAACAGGAACCTGGGACAGTGCTTTCTTCAGATTTAATAAATGTAAATAGCACCTATCCCCACTGTTAGATCAGAGCATTTTCAGTTAGGTCAGTGCATTTTCAGCTGAGGATTTTGCCTGAGTACTGTGGGTTGACTGTCCTCCTCCTCTCCCTCCCAGTTATTCAGCTATATTGACAAAATGCTGTCAGGTTGTAACGTGGCTTATGCTTCAGTTTTAATGTCCGGAATTTTTTAAGGATAACTGTAAGGTTTTGGGATTTCTTTACTCAGAAGAGGAGCGTTTGGGACACGCTGGTGAAGTGTGCAAGAAACTTCTGCCTGCCTACAGAATGGCAATCAGGCTGGAAATGTTTTGTTGTCCAGTGCAGGCTGCTTCCCAGCAAGCAGCTGTGGGCTGCTCTGGTGCTGCCTGCCCAAGCACAGCATCAGCCAGGGTGCAGCATCAGCTAGGGTGCAGCATCAGCTACAGCCGAGTGCCGGATGGGCAAGGGCTGTTGGGCAAAGATGCTCCCAGGGGTCTGTGCCCTGCCTTGATAGCAGATGCCCAAGCAGGACACTGGAGAGAAGTGTTGGCTTCCCAGGGACCTACTTGCACATTTCAGCCAGCCACCTCAAGTTTGTAATAGGTTTTCTTTTAATGATCCCAAGCATTATTACCAGTGAGAAATGAGCCGCATTTCTTTGTCTTCGTTCTCTGTGCTCATTGGCACAAGATGGTGTCTCGATGGAATTGCAGCACTGAAAAGTCTTTAGTAGGTGCAGCTGGAAATAGAGGATGGGTCAGGGTGGGACCTTGTTCTTGAGAGTAGGTAGCACCTTGAGGCTTGGTTGGGACTTTGGGGGAATTTTGTCTGTGGGGCTGTGGTTGCTTTTGTTTTCTGATGAGCTCATGCTTAGGAAAATGTTGAAGCATTTCCAGTGCAAAAAGCAGCTCTGAGATCGGAGCAACCCACCTGTTGATTACAGCAGAGGATGCCTGCAGCTGCTCTGCAGCTTAAGATTGCAAAATGAGACCTGCAAGTAGCATTTCTGGCATGGGTATGAAGAGGTTTTTCAGGGGCTTTGGCACGTCACTCCTGTCCTAAGGCACCAGTGGGCTGAGGAACACCAGCAGCTCTGTAAATAACATCCTGAGGCAGGCACCTTTCACTCAGTCAGTAAATTTTGATCACCTCTAACAGACATCTGCTGTGTCCCACGAATGCCTGACAAATCTAGGTCCTTTAGCTGTCCTGTGTCTGTTTTGAAATGTGGCGATACTGTCTTCTGCCTGACTGAAAGAGGAGGGGCTGTTGTGGCGAGGGTAATTTCTGGCAGCTTCTCTTCGACTTCAGTGATTAAATTGTGCATTTAATCCTTGCCCATCTGTCAGCATCTGAGAGAGAGGGAGATGCTTTCTTACGTGCAGTTCAGTTGTTAAGTGCTGTTGATCACGGTTACCTGGGCAGTATCCTCATTCTCCCATCTCCAGGCCCTCTCTCGGCGTGTCTCAGGGGCTGACCTGCAGCCAGGAGCCCCTGGGGTGGGCCGGTTTCACAAAGGCTTTTGAGGTCCAGAGGACGACTGCAGACCTCTTCCAGAAAAGCTGCTGACTAAATTGGACAGGATGCTAATGAGCACCCAGGGCTTATGGTCTGCCTCCCTCCCTAGTGCAGGGGCATACCGGGCTTGTAGAAATCTCAACACATTTAGGTTTGATTTTTCATTTGTACCTTAGGAGATTTATCTGTATTCCTGCTTACATGTCATCAGCTAGTTCAATGGTACAAAAGGAAAAAACCTGCATAAATGTGACGTCCACATTTGATACAGGTGCCGAATTTCCAAAGTGTAGAGCATCTTGCGCCGATTGAAACAAGAGGGAGGCACGTTTGTGACTTTATAGCTGACCTTTGTATTTTAATTCTCTTCCAGGTGAGAGACCTTACAAGTGTCAAACCTGTGAACGGACCTTCACTCTGAAACACAGCCTGGTTCGTCACCAGCGCATACACCAGAAAGTCAAAAATGCCCGAAACCATGGGAAGGAGAGCGACAAGGAGGACACCCAGTCGAGGTGCGGAGAAGACAGCGAAAATGAGTCTAGCCACAGTGGCGCCAATCCCATCTCAGAAAACGAGTGTGACTCTGTGGGGGGGGGCGTCGGTAGCCATACGTCCCTCTTGGGGAGCCGAAAAGAGTCCCTGGCCAGCACGGTCAAGGACTCCCCCTGCAGAGAGGAGAGGCCAAGCGGGCGAGGAGCCAGCACCTGCCTCGCGGAGCCCACCAAGAGTGCACAGAAACAGACCGCAAAAGACCAGGAGCCTCGGGGTAGCTCCGAGCACGAGAGGCCCTCGGGTTTCATTCAAGACTTGCTGGAGCTGCACAACAAAAAGTCTCCCATGAATCACATCCTTGCCTCTGCAGACAGTGCGCCTCAGCTCTTGGGGGTTGAATAACTTGCTAGGAAGTCGGACCCATCCCAGCACACAAGCTGAAGCCAGCAGAGCAAGGTTTCTGGAGTCTTGTTTTGGAAGAGCGACCTACAGCTGTGGGGAGAGTATGGCAGACTGGACGCGGTGCCATATGCCTTTCAGTATAATAATGCAAGAGACTACAGTATATACTGATTTGAGTGCCTTACTACTTTATTAGATCTTTTGGTATTATAGATTTTTTTTTTTCAAAAATGATTTTTTTTTAATATTTTAATGAATTATTTGGAGAGGACCTTTTTCATTTAAGCATTAATGTTACCTTTTGTATTGGTGTGCGTGAGCTTGTTCTTGTATATCTGTGATAGTCGCTGTGTTTGTTCTCTGAGCTGGAAATGGGGGCAGTGGGGTGGGAGGCCCTTGGATACCACAGCTAATAACTGGAAGAAAAATTATGTGAATTTCATACGAAATAGTCGGAGGAATTGCGGAGGAGATGTTGATTTATTGTTTTTTCTCAGTAGATGTTCTTGCATTTGCCACATGGTGGAGCATTAAGCCTGTTCCAGGCAATAACAACGTGGCAGTTGAAGGTGTTCAAAGTGGTTCAAGCCAGGAGCAGGAAACGCAATGAATTTCAACCTCAAGCTTGTTTCCACTTTTTCAGCATTACAAATGGTCTTCTAAATCCTAGGGTTTTTTTCTGGCCATCGTGGACTAGGCGTGTATACAGAGAAGAGTTACATAGCAACGTAACCTATGGAAATTACGCACCCGCTGTTATATATGTTTGATTTGCTTCAGTATATTATTATTATTATTTTATTATTATTTTATAAAAATCCATCAGTTCGCTTGTCTCTGCAGTCAGCAGAAACCAATGGGCAATATTTGCCCACGCAGATGTGTAATGCAGCTTGGATCCCCTCTCGAAATGTTTTTGACTTAATGCTTTCACCAGCTCCTCTTCTTATGTTGCAGCTCTTCTACTGTACTTTAAATGAAACCCTTCCTCTGACCGGAGAGTCAAGTGGAGGCCAGCGAGGTATCATCACACCTGTACAGGGGAACATCTCACTCGTGGTGGGGTGCGAGTGCGTGTTTGTGCGTGCGTGTGCGTGCGTGTGTGTTGGGGGGAGAAGTGTGCGAGAACAGGGCCGCGTAAAGCCCCTCCAAGTGCATCAGAAAGGCACTGCGAGTACTAGGTTAATCTTGTTGCAATCAGATCGGTGGCAGCGTGTGTTACTTAAAGAGCAAAGTTATTCCGTCTTCCAGTTGAAAGCAAGCAAGGGAGAAATGCGAGCCTTACCGTCATCTTGCTACTGTCATGGTCTAGAGCAAGAAAATACTACTGGTAATAAAACTACAGATATAAGACATGTTAAAAATAAATAAAATAAATTAAAAAAAAAAAAATTCTTCCTGAGATTTTGGGGTTGATGCTTGAAGACTTGAGGTGTGTGTCTAAATTTCATATCGATAATTTTAACCCCTTTAATGCTGGCAGCTGGAATTTCTCCGAATGGCTCCTGTTGCCGGCAACAGGTGACACTCCAGCCACCAATATTGAAGGGGTTAAGCGAAATGTATCCTACTGTAGCTGCGCATTTTTAGGAGTGCCCAGCGTTTTTGTTGTCCTTGTTGTTGTTGTCGTTATTGTTGTTTGTTAATTGTCCTTCAGTCATGACCTCTGGGACAGACAGAGCCATAATAGCATTGCCGGAGCCTCACTGTGCTATTCCACCACTGCAGCCCCCCAGCCCAGCCCGCACTGTGACCCTCCCTCCTTCCCCCCGCAGAATCGCTTTTCCTGCTCTCACCAGACATGGAGGAAGTGGGCCTTGGACCCAGTCTATATTATATAATATATATATATCTATATATATCTATATCTATATTAAAAATTCTCCGAAAATTTCTGGAGACTGAAATCTCACTGTCCAGAATTCAAAGGAAGAGAAACGTTCTCGAGTAATATTCTTGCAAATAGAATAAGAAAAAATGGTTGAGGTATATGTGATTTCTATTTTTTGTGTGTTGTTGGGTTTTTTTTTCTAAATAGGGATGTTTGAACCAGTTCAGAAACTAAGCTAACGCCAGATATAGATAAATCAATCACAACCAATGATACATTTGAAACTCTATCCAGGTGCATTCTACTTAAAACCAGTTCATGCATCCCTTAAATTGTTATTACTATTATAATTATAATAATAATTATTATTATTTTGGGTATTTTTTGGTTTTTGTCTTTTTTTGTTTTTGGTTTGTTGTTTTGGTTTTTTGTTTTGTTTTGTTTTGGTTTTTTTGCAACTCTCCACACTAAACTGCGCAATACTGTGGGGGAGAAGCCATTACTAAACTATATGCTGCAGAACAATGTAGCAAGTAATTAATTCCCAGCAGCCTGCCGGGACATCTGCTAGCAATAATCACTATTGATTTAAAGCTTTATTTAGCCTTTATCTATATCCTAGTAGAGTATAAGGTCTTGCCACATTTTATTGACATTTTTATTAGTTGAGTTTGACTGAGAACCGTTGCTGTTGTTGGGGTTTTTTTGTTTCCCCTCCTCCCCCAATATTAAACTGTGAAATTCATAATGTGTTTAAACTATGGGTGAATCTTAGGCTTTAGTTTGCATGTTCAGCTAATTTGTCTCTATACGATTTTTGTTTGAATCTTTTTATTTTTTTTCCTCTCTCAGGGCTTTTACAAAAAACAAAAAACAAACAAAAAAAAAGGATCTTCTGAAATTCTTTTGCCTGAGTTGCAATGGACTTAACATTGAGATAATTCAATCACTACATTAAGCACTTGACTGTGAAAGCGCAAAAAAAAAAAAAAAAAAAAAAAAAAAAGGAAAAAGAAAAAAAAGAGAACCTTGTTTGAGGCTGTTGTGAAATAACTTTTGGGGGCTATGTGACAGTCTGATTCCATTTTCAGAATGATTCATCATCTTCGCTCTCCTCTCTGTGTGTCTCCTTTCTCTTCTCTCTCTCTCTCTCTCTCTCTCTCTCTCCACGAAGGAAGTTTAATCCTAGTGATTTCATCCCATGCAGGAAACAGTAATAAATGTGTAGAATTCATATTTTTCTAAAGGGAACTTAAACTGCTGCTACGAATTGTGTACAAGACTGGTTTATGCCACATGAACAGAGAATCACACATTTGTTTTGGTACTTTTATTCCTCTTTTTATTCAGTTGTACAGTACTTCCAAATTCAAAATAAAAAGTAAAACTTGTTCTGTATCAAACCATCTAAGCAATAAAATGTTATATTTAAAAATTATAGGTTACAAAATGGACGTGGCTCTTCTTGTGGGTTTGTTGTAACTTGTTTTCAGACTTCTCTGCCAGAGGATGACATACAAGCTGGAGCTTATCTGTGCAAACAGCATCACAGTTTTTCTTCCTTCAGTTGAAGTGAGTTTGAGAGGATTGCAGCACTTTGAAAATTCACGTTCATTGTGACTGCTGTTCTCTGGTGGTCAAGCCCCTTTGAAATGGGGCTTCCGAAGACAGCAGCGAAGTACTTTGGTGCTGGTTTTCCTGCACAGGTGTTGGGTCAGGGTTCTCTTCCCTTTTTTTATAAACGGTAGCCCTGTGATGACATAAGTGAGCATCCTTCCAGCACGTTGTGGTGATTAACAGTCTGTCAGTTATTTTCTGTATAAATTAAGGAGGTTTCTGCCAGCATAGTTCTCTCTTCTTTCATAAATGTGTATGGCTGTGAAATCTTCAGGATGTATTCAAAAGCCACATGCATGTGTCAAAGAAAAAAAAAAGAAATCCTTTGTTTTAGCTTGTCAGAGCTGCCTTAGCTGCATTTCATATGTTTTCCTATAAATAAAATGCATTTCACAGGACGGTGAGCCAAAGAATCATCTGAGTTGCGTATCTAGCTCTGTAGGCCAGGGAGTTGTAGCGAAGCTGAAGCATCCACATCTTCCTAAGTCCTGGTGGGATAGTTCTTTCTGGTGGAGAAACAAACCAGATTCAGGATCAGAGAGACAAACCCAGGGGGTAAACTGCTGCTGCTTTCCTCCCTCTAGCCTCCTGTACCTTCGTGACAGAGGTTAAAATTCCCCACAGCACTGTTCTCGGGTGAGGACCTGGTCCCTCACCACCAAACAGGGACAGGTTAAAAGAAAACCAGCCAGCTCTGCCCCAAACCGAGGGTGGCTGGCGAAGCGGGGCTCTGTGAGCTACCCCTGGGTGGGCTGATGGGCTGGGAACGAGATTTCGGAGGGAGGAAACCTGCAGAAAATCACTCTCTTCCCTTTCCCACCCCCTGGCCTGAGAAATGCCTCCTCTCACGAGACTGATGGGAAGGAAGCTCATGTCCAAAGGTGCGTTTTACAGCTGTCATGAGGTGTAAACCCAAATGGGGTAAGTTTTCGTGGCTAGGAAGTGATTGTGACTAATTACTTAGGACATAGGCAACTAAAAAAGCACTTCCTTCTTGGCCAGGGAAGGGCCCAGCCCTTTTCTCCTACCTAAATTTGACTGTGACTATTCCCAAGTTGGGAATTTCCCTGCTGCCCTTGCCTCGGCAGGGTGACCTGGGGCAGGGCAGCCGAACTTTGCTCCCTGCTGGCATTCCCCCCTCCCCCCCTGCTGCCCCCGCTCCTCCCGCACTGTCTCCCCTGGCAGCATAGCTGGAGCTGGCCCGAAACATCACATCGGAACGGGGAGGTGGTGGTGGCATCTCCATGTGCCTCCTCCAACTTGCTGCTTCCTTGCCTCAGTCCCTAAAGCTTTTTTCCCCACTTTTTTTTTTTTTTTTTTTTTAAATTTTTGACATGGGTGGAGAGAGTGGCACAGCCCCCGTGTTGTGGATCTATCTCAGCAGTGCTGGGATACGGTGTGGAGTCTGTGCCCTCTCCCCAGAGCATTAAGGTTTGGGAAGGCCGAAGTCCTCTGCCACCACGGGGATGCCCCTGGCAGCGAGGGCCACCAGGAGGGTGGCTTTTTCCAAGCGTGGAGTGTGAACCTGCGGGCTCTGGACCATGGGGATGGGCAGGAGGGCTGGCCTGAGAGAGCGGGCTTGGGTGGAAACTGGCTGTCCCAAAGCAGGACACGGAGTCCAGCCGGAGCACCTTTTACATTTTTACTGCCAAAGAAATGCAAACTGGTAAAAAGGAAGGAATAAAAGTATTTGTTTTCTGTTACCCAGCTGTCACAAAGCACCCAGCCTTTGAGGGGTGGCGGCGCTGTATACCTAGGTCTTCTGAACGTGAGCACAATGAAAAATGATTTGCGTTTGATACTAACAGTGTTTTGCTGTGTTCTGCTGAAAAAGTCTCCTAAATTAGTCGTGTTTCAACTAGCAAAGGCAGCAAAGGGCCTGCAGTTTGGGGAATCACACGTGCCTTTTTCTTCAGGCATTTCTGTAGTTACAATGGGATTGAAAATGTCACTTTCGGAAACCCTGAGGCTTAGAACTATCTGCAAAACAGAGATGCAAGACCCCAGCACAGAACAACTGGCACTTTCTGTACGTCAGACAGTCTAAGAGGCACCGTCCTCTGTCATCCACTCCGATAACGCAGGAAAAGGATGGAGAAATGCATCAGCTTGTTTAATGGGACCATCTCCAACTACTGGACTGCGGAAAAATGGGCCACGCTGGCATTTTGCAGAACTTGGGTACTTGAGCAACCAACATCGGAGAGTAAAACGTGTACAACGCACAGGTATTGTCTGGTGATACCGGGCCATTTGAGCTCTCCAGCCCAGGATCTGCGTGATGTCCCCTCCCTTGGCAGTAACTGCAGTCACCTGCGCAGGGGAGAGCCTTGCTGCACCTCACCTGTGCTGCCCCGGTGAACCGGCAGCAGGGAACACGCTGGGCTTTGCTCTCCAATCTGCTTAAATAAGGGAACAGCCACAGTTTGACTTGGGGGATTTTGAAGATCTTCTTTGTGTTGGAGAGGAGCCGAATGTTTCACCAAAAAATCGTTCAGGGTTTGGGGAAGAAAATATATGTACGTGTGGGAAAAGGCATGTATCTAACCTACTGGTGGGATGACATTATTTGACTGGGTACCTCCATCTCAGACTGCCCATGCAGTGGCTGACCCGGGCAGGTGATGGGTTGTGTGGCTGTGTGTGTCCTGCAGGTGGCCAGCACCATGTCACTGTGGTGACCCATGGGCTTTGGGTCCTGGGTGTGCTCCGGAGTTCCTGGGTTTGGCCTCCAGCACATGGGAGCTCCTTGCTCCATGTCCTCACGTGCACACACAGGGAATGGGGAAATAGATGTCCAGGGGCATATTGTTGTCATTACCTGGAAACTGGTGGCTGCTGGTACCCGCAGATTTGCTGGCAGATCACAGGGTTTCCCTAGTCTCAGGCCATTAGTGCCGTGCTGGATCGCGGGATTAGAGAAAGCAGAACTATCCCTAAAATGTCAGGGGGTTCAGCACAGCTGGGGTTCCTGAGCCAGCAGCTCTGCTGAGGGGTGTGTGGCTGCAGTCTGTTCCTCTGGTTTTGAAGCAAGAACATCAGCAGAAGTGTTGTGTTGTTGCCACCCCCTCCAGAGCCTGCAGTGTCCTGCAGACACACCGTTGGAGGCCCTTGGCCGTTCCCAACGTGGCCTGGCCAGCACCTTTCCCAGTCACCTCAGCGGCTGGCAATGCGGTTTTAGCTGATGTAACCCTACTCGCCAGTCCTGGAAGGACGATTGATACCAAGTAAGCACAAGGTGTTTCTCCATGTTGAGCGGGTGTCAGGCACTGGCGGCGTGCCCCCCTGGGCCCGTGGAAGGTTACGGACTCGCTTGTCCTGTGGTGGGTACGCGTTTGCTTGGGGCTTATTAGAGGACTGGGGTGGGGGGCACAGCACAGAGAGGGGTGCTCTGGGGCAGAATTATTTGGTGTTTTAGGATCTTGCCAGCATCACCTCTTCCAGGAGCAAAGGCTGCCAGAGCATCCCTGTGTGCTGCCGGGGCTCATCAGTGGCCTCACCTGGGCAGTGAGGTCTGGTAAAGCTGGGGGGGAAGGAAGGGTGTGGGCAAGGAGAGCAGTGTGAGCAGGAAGTATTGCATTTGTGCGCTGCTGATGAAGCAGCAGTTCTGCACTGAAAAAAAAAAAAAACAACCAAAACCAAAAAACCCACCAAAACATTTTTCCAGTAAGATCTCTTTTTTCCAAAGGAATTAAATGGATTAACACCTGGGAGAAAGAGAGTGGAGAGGCAGAGGGAAGCTGGCCCGCCTGAAGCCAGCCGTGAGGACACGACTGACGTGCCGTCGGTCTTACTGCATGGATGTCTAGCGATACAGTAACATCTACCTTGCTGCTGCTGGCTACACGTTACCCCAGGTAAGTGACGTGCACGTGTGTCACGGTGCTAATGGGGTGCGTGACAGAGGAAAAAGTTGAATTCTCTAGCAAAATGAAAACCTTCAGAGTATTCGGGGGTAAGGGGCCGATGTGCCTCCGTTGCAGGCTGCATCTGAA
Source organism: Falco rusticolus (assembly GCF_015220075.1). Taxonomy (NCBI): domain Eukaryota; kingdom Metazoa; phylum Chordata; class Aves; order Falconiformes; family Falconidae; genus Falco; species Falco rusticolus. Next base: position 93,553,712 of record NC_051189.1, read on the forward strand.
ACAGCCCTGTAGAGCTGAAACCAAGCACAGATGGAGCTGAGAAGCGTTGCTGAAGCTTTCCAAAAATTCTAGTACTGCCCCTGCTTTCAGTTCTCAGATCCCCTCTCTGCCTAAAAAAGAACTCCCCACACTCAAAGGAAGCGGGAGTCTTTCATGTTAAATACTAGCAAGCGGGAAGACTTCTCTGGCTCACGGATCCTCACTGTGTAAGGCAGTGGAAAACCTTGTAGCAATCCTCTGAGTAGTAGGAACTGGAAATAGCTTTCTCCTTTGCTGTGCTTGTTGTTTATTTCTCCTGTGCCAGATTAATCTCTCGTTTGGCAGGGAAAACCGCCAGGAGTGTATGAGGAAACTCTGGACAATGGGTGTTTGGAATACGCTGTTGTGAAAGCGTTTGAATTTCTCTAGGCCCCTTCAGCAAAGGGCTGTGAAGCAGTTTGTGAACATCGGCGATCAGGAGGCTGTAAATAAAGAGAGAAATTTGCCGGAGAAAAGGCTTTTCATCACACGAGGCCTGATCTATTTTCATAATCTCAGAGGCAGAGGTTAATATGGTGACTGCCAGCTCTGCCGAGGGCTGACTTCACATCAGGAATTTTTAGATTGTAACTGTGCAGAGAGCGCGGCTGTGCTACTCGTAAAAATGTGCGAAGGCAGGACAAGGTGTCAGCCAGAGGGGTCAGTGGCTCTGCGATAATGCACGACCTGAGCAGCTGGGATATGAGAAACAGCAGAACTGTCCTCCCTGCAGCACGTATGCAAAGAAATGGTCCTACCTTAGCGTGTGTGCACGCAGGGCTGGCAGCCCCTGCCCTTAGGCAGGGAGTAGGCGCAGGCATGAGTCCAGTTGCATTTGGGTAACCAAAGCAATCAATGCGTTTAACCTTTCCTCCCATCTCCTGTTACCTGGTCATACAGAGAATGATTTGCAACTAGGTTTGTTGTTTTTAACGAGCAGCATCTAACTTCTAATGAATCTGCACCCAGAAGAAATACTTGTGTTTTATTTTATGGTGACGGCAGTGCTAGTTGTGGGATGTAGGCTTGCTTTGATCCATAAATATTTCTCCCAAGTATTTACAACTTCGGCTTTACCACGTGATCTGTGCTTGGGAACGGAAAAGCGACCGGGTAAAATCTGGTCACAAAAATGTAACCTTTTTCATTGCTGTTTTCCTCTATTTCTACTGAAGTGTAGCCCTACTTGATGCGCAGGGCTCCCAGGTAGCAGCTGGGGAGGAGGCAGAACGGGGGAGGACACACGCCTTCGCATGCTCTGCTGCCGAGTGGGATACAATACTCGTACATTTGCTCACTTTGCCAGTAAATGCCTTTTCGATGGCAGAATACTTAACGCCATTTCATCTGTTGCCTTCAAGATGCTTATATGACTGAAGCTTTTACAGGCTTCAAGGGTACATATACCAGCTCCAGCATACTCCGCAGCTGCAGAAAATCAAAGTATCGAGCTGCCTGTGTATGCACAGCAATCTGGGAAAAGGCTGCACCACAACGTACCCAGTTTGATTTTTTTGACCTCCTGTCTAGATCATTATCTGCCAGTACCATCTGGAGCTGAAACCACAGAGGCCTTCTAGCGCAGCTACCTGGAGCCCAGGATCGGCGCCGAGCTGGTTAGAAAAGCTTGCCAGGGCTGCAGGTAAGGGAACGGAGGGGATCTGCAGCACTGAGCAACCTGTGCACCTGGTGGTAACGTGCTTTGGTACAGGATGCAGAGCCAGACGCTGCTTTTAATGCATTTGGCTATTACTGTTTGGTGAATGCACCTCTCATAAAGAAGTTTGAAATTTTTTCTGAACCAAAATATTCTCTTTAGCAGCTGTAAAACACCTGCTCAAAAATGAAGGCACTTAATGTGACCTTAACGCTTCACCAGAACTGATAGCAGCTCCTCCCAGGGTTCCTCGTGGCAGTGTTTTGCTGAACTGCAGCTGTGGGATCGCTTTGCAGTTTGTCAACAGATCCTAGTGACCGGCACTTATTATCGCTGCAGTGAACCAGTAACGTCTGTTTCGGTGCAATTCTACAGATTCAGCAAAATAGCAATGACCGGGTGATGGCATGATGGCCCTCTCCACTAAAGGAAAACTGGAGTAACCACAAGGAGCGCTCCACCTAAGGACCAGTGAGTGACACCCAGTGAGATGCTTTTAAGAGGAGCAGAGGCAGTTCAGCCTCAACAGGACCTTGAGGGAACGACTCATCCTTTATGGGCATGGAGTAACACTACTGAGTGAAGCCAGTGCCTCATACTTCATCCTTGCCATACCTTTTAGTTGGGAGGGGGTGTGGGGGGTGGCAATAGGATGCTGCAGTATTGCCACCTGTCAGACACCTAACAGACTGGAAAGGCGACCATCCCCGTGCAGTGTGTTTTTTAAAATACAAGCTAAATTCCATTTCCCTTGGGGTTTTTTCCTTTCTGAAAGACAGCAGCCTTTCCTGTGGGGCCTAACAGCAAGCTGTGCTTCGTGGTTTTCAGCTTGCTTATAGTAGCAGGCAGTTAGGATTAGCTGGGCAAAACGACATTTCCAGCTGTGAGAAATACTTCCACTCCATCAATGAACCACTACTACAACCAACCAAGCATTAACCAAGTCTTAAAATACTGGCTCTAAGGAAAACATAACACACTTCATAATCAAGTTTGTGAGGGTATTTACACTTGCTTCTAATTATACCCTGTTATTTTGGGGGCAGTGTTTGCCATGCTGTATGTGATAAGTCATCAGATGCTATTTCAATTCTAGCTGTTTCTTTCCAATGGAAACTTGCACCAGGGTATTTTAAGACTCCTCCTTTCTGTGTAGGCTCCTGCTAAAGAAAACTGTTCTGTCTCTCTTGGAAACTTCCTGGTGGACTGGCCAGCTGAGGCTGGGATCAAGCACGCTGTCAGGGTAAGGTCCTGTGCTCTGCTCACTTCTGTAGTAGTGTGGACCCAGGCTTGTGCAAGGAAGTATGCCTCAGTGTCCTGGATGGACTGGGCTCTTTGGTTCAGCTTTCATGGAAAAAATACTCCAGCTGAAGACAGAATGTGGACCTGTTTGTCTGGACACAGTCAAGGTACACATAGAGTTAAAAGGCCCGATTTAATCTAACTCCAGTTCCAGGAACGCTTGCTGAGGAGCCTAGGACCACGACAAAGAGGCAGTGCATATGCAGCACTGCTATTACCCCTGCTGCTGCGATACCTTAGGCTGACCCTGTCAGTGCCTACGGTCCTGACTTTTGTTGGAAGCAAACACAAGGCACTGGTTATCTACAGCTTCTCAGTTTGTTTCACATTGTCAATGCTTTTCCAAAACACATGGAAAAATGCTGTGCTCAGACTTACTTCAGTGACCAAGATGAGAGCAAAGAACGATTAAGAAAAGCCAGAAACAGTTGCTCCAGCCCATCCATTCAGATGCTGCTCTTTGAGAAGGGACCCAAGCCCTCTTGTGCTTGTCTGTTATGAGAAGCAGCTGCCACCGGCTTGGGAGATCCCTCAGCTGACAGCTTTTGGTATTGCTGGTTACAATGGTTCCCATTTAGTGAACATAATACTGTATTTTATCTTCAGGGTAAATGCTTTAATCACACATGCTCCACCAATACAGCTTCATCTGAATGAAAACCAGACTGACTGTCTAGCTCCATCCAGGCCCTGTAGGACAGGACTGTATCTGTTTTACTAGAACATACACTGAGGTCATCTTGAAAACGCATCTTGTTCAGGCATTTGTATGGCTACGGACATTAACTCCAAGTATTCTTTGCTATTAATTTATGGTTTCATTATGTGAATTTAAGTGGTAGAGGGTAAACTCAATTAAGGCAGGACAAACTGTGGTTTCCATGTGAGCTGAACAGACCAAAAGTGGTAAGGAAAGACACGTTAAGTCTCAGTTTTGCCTCACCAGTTAAGGAACTGGAATACTGTCATGTTGACACTTTACTGCATCTTTGTTAATATAAATCTATAATCAAGACTACTAACATGAGAGGCTAGAAAGACAGCCTACTGAAATTAAGACTGCAATGACTGGCTTAGAGAGACCAATATGAAGTCTCAAAAATCTACCTTGATCTTTTCAGGGAAAGATGAGGCAGAGTTCAAATTTGAGAGTTGTGTTCTCCGGGAACAAAAAAAAAAAAATATACCTTAACACATTATACCCACTTTTAACACTACCACAGCTGTAGTTCACAAATACAGGAGTCTCACCATCCTTTATTTTTAAGCCATCTTTGTTCTGCTTTTGTTAGCTTTTTCCCCAGCAAGTCTTGGATGCAATACACCTGCTCAAACTACTACTTCATTACTGCCTGGAGTACTACCATTTGCTTGGGCACAAAACAGCATGCACTTTAAAGCTACACAGATTTGGCCTTGTTATAACCTTGTGCTTCAGCAGCCTTTTAAAGCATCTGAAGAGATCCCTTTCACACTGCCTACAGTTTAACAATAAGTTATTCTTTCTGGAAACATAGGGGACTATGGCTCAGTTTTAACAGATCAGGATTCAAGAGTTTACTGAACACTTTCCCAGGCCTCCCTTATTCTTATAAAGGGTTCTAATCTTTAATATTAGTCTGTTGTCCAAAATATCACACAATACTTCCTCGCTATTATTCCCATGTCAAATACACTTGTAGGAAAGCAGCTTTTTAAGAAAGCATGTTTTCATTCTTTGCGTATTTGCTACTACAAGTTGCTTATCAAAGAAAAGAGCACCACCATACCACGCAGGCCTTTTGGTGCCATACTCATGCTTTATTTAAAAAAACTACACAATGCTAAGAAAAAAATAATCAAGTTTACTTTAAAACAAAAAAACTGCAGCCACTTAAGAGATCTGATCTCACTTATGAATGAAAGTCAGCAGGTAAGAAAGTAAATTTTAATTTAACATTTCAATTGCAGTACATCATCTGAACTTAATCATCCAAAACAAGCAGTCATTCTTAAACTGACTGTTGATTGTACCTATACAAACAATCATTTCTATCACTTGATTAAAAAAAAAATCCCTGGGAAAATTTAGAGATAAATGGAAAAACGTAAGAATGTTACTTAGCCCCGTATAAACTCTTGCAGAAACTGAAGAAACTTTCTGGCTTTGCTCTTCTTTTGTAAGTTAATTGCAATTCCTCTGTGTATTTAAGAAAAGTCTTAGCATAAAAGCTGCTAAATTCTCTTCAGTGAGGGGATTAAACTGGTATAACATGAATCTATGTCATTACCATCAAGTTACACCTAGTGCTGTGTCCTACTATCTCCATGGAAGTGTATTGTGCAAGTCTCAAGTAACTTTAAAACACTCCTGAAACAGCCCTTGTGTCACTCCTATGAGGTAGGTACTGTCCTTCCTTTGGAGAACTGCCTCTTAACTGCTGCTCCGTACATCAGGCACACTGAAAAACAGGACAACCAGTCTACACTATTATTTCACTTTCCTGCTGCTTCCCTGAAATCAGAGAGCTTTCAATTGCAACATTTTGTTTAGCACCATGCATTCCAGGAATAAACAGTGAATGATGCTTTTGGTTATATCTGTTTCAAGGTAAGAACAATGTTCAGTGTAACTGTTTTGAAACAAGCAGAAATGCTGCTATCACTTAGTCTGCTCCACTCACCTCCACAGCATACAATTTATTTGTTTTAAAGATGATACTTATTTGTATTTATTTGTCTGACAGTAGACACTCTTTCTGAGGTTAAACGGTATCAGGAAAAAATTAACTGTTGTCACAAATAACAGCATACAGAGGGCTACAAGTATCAAATGCAGTTCAAATGTCACTAAACTGATGCTTTGCTACCACTGTAGACATGAACTCTAAAGCAAGTTTTTTCTTAACCCAAGTATAGACTTGTTAAGTCTTCAGTTTGAATTAGTTAAGGAGCTGTGAGAAAGAAATAGTGGTCCTTCACACTAAGGCCATAGTTTACTTGTGGTCTAAAACCATTTCATCATTTCCTACTACTAAGGAAGAAACCCCAGTCTGCATCTTTGGTCACAATCCTTGCTCCTCTTCTCCTAACCTCACACAAGCAGCTGTGCAGCAGTGCAGTAAGCTTGCTGAAAACCAGGCTGGTAAGGATGCTAGTGTACAAACGCTTGTGCTGCCACGTGGAAAGGGGTGGCACAGAGACAGGCAGAATTGCTACTTTTCCATCTTAAAGTTCATGAAACTATATCCTACTCAGCTGATAATAACGATATCCAGTAACATATCTGCCACACTAAGCTATCTGAATGTGCTTAAAAATTGAGCAGAAGTTTCAAGTACCAACATAAAAGTTGTTGATAAACAGGATAAAGCAACAACGATGTTCTCCCATTTGAAGAAATCCAATTGTAGTAGACTGGCTTATTCACCAGACTAACGTAAGAGATGCCAAAGTTCAATTACCGCTATACATGAGAACGTTATTGCTAAATTTCAACTGCAGCAAACTTAACAAGAAACAAGGAATTCAAAACTGTTACTTCATTTATCATGCACGATAGCGGACTGCTGGGCACTGTTCTTACAAACTGCTTCTGGGTGAGAAAGTTACTATGAGAACCATCGACATGAGTGCCAAGTTTTAAGATCAGAAAGACAGTCTTGGTACAACTGCACTTTCCTATTGCTAATTCCTATGCCAGGTGCTAAACTGTTTCTTCTTTCATGCTTAGAACATAAGCATTTGGATGTTAACCGCCGAGCGCAGAAGGATGCTGAAACCTTCAAATACTTATTTCACAGAACTACAGAACAGTCGGGGTTGGAAGGGACCTCTGGAGAGCATCTACCCAACCCCTGCTGAAGCAGGGTCTCCTAGGGCTGCACAGTCACATCCAGGCGGGTCTGGAATGTCCCCAGAGCAGGAGACCCCACAGGCTCTCTGGGCAGCCTGTCCCAGGGCTCCAGCACCCTCAAGGTGCAGAAGTTTTCCCTCCCGTTCAGACGGAGCTCCCTGTGTTGCCGCTTGTGCCCGTTGCCCCTTGCCCTGTGGCTGGGCACCACTGAAAGGACCCGGCCCCGGCCTCTGGGCACTCGCCCTTGAGGTATTTGCAGACCTTGATAAGGTCCCCTCTCAGGCTTCTCTTCTCCAGGCTGAACAGGCCCAGCTCTCCCAGCCTTTCCTCACCAGGGAGGTGCTCCAGCCCCCTCACCATCGCCATGGCCCTCCGCTGGCCCCTCCCCAGCAGTTCCCAGTCTCCCCTGAACTGGGGAGCCCAGCACTGGACCCAGCACTCCAGGTGCGGCCTCAGCAGGGCCGAGCAGAGGGGCAGGATCACCTCCCTCGACCTGCTGGCCACGCTCCTCCTCACGCACCCCAGGGTCCCGTGGGCCTTCTTGGCCACCAGGGCACACTGCTGGCCCACGGGCAACTGGCTGCCCACCAGCACTGCCAGGTCCTTCCCCGCAGAGCTGCCTCCCAGCCCTCAGCCCCAGCCCGTGCTGGTGCGCGGGGCTGTCCCTCCCCAGGGCAGGACCCTGCACGGGCCTTTGCTGAACCCCATGAGGTCCCTCTCCGGCCTGCCCAGGCCTCGCTGAATGGCAGCGCAGCCTTCGGGTGGATCAGCCGCTCCTCCCAGCTCTGTATCGTCAGCGACTTGCTGAGGGCGCTTCTGCCCCTTCCTCCAGGTCACTGATGAGTCAGTTGGACAGCTGGGCATTTCTTATTTGTACAGTGCCTCAGTCCTTCAGCTTCTCTAAGTCCTGTCAGCCTAAGATTTCTAAAGGTCTAACTTGCTCTAAAACACAATCAGGAGGGCTAAACTATTTATCTGAACAAATAAAACCAGGATATTACGAATTAGTATCCTCTGTTCTGATCCTTTGTCTTTTTTCCTGGAGCACTACTGCATCTAGAGCAGCTCTCACCATCACCCCCTCAAAAGAATACCTTCCTATCTCAGGAAGAATTTAGAGTACACAGTTTAACTATTAGCACAACAGATAAAAACCAAAATCTCTTTGATTTCAGGTTACAGACATAATCCAAGAGAGGGAACTTAGTAGTTCAGTACACCAAGTGCTGTGATAGCTACAGGGCTTTAGTATACAAAGCACTTAGACACATTGTTGAATCAATACAAGTTTGAATGGAAGCCCATAAACTCAAACCTGCCAGATTACATCATTAAAGGCAAAGTTGCTCCTCACAACTGAGTGGAGATACCTCCTATGACGATAGCATTCAGCTGTTTGCCAAGTGATCTGGACAACTATTCAGCACTCAACTATTCAAAATACTCTGTCTGGGCCAGCTATATTGTCATGAAGTTGACCGAAGAATCTTTGAGGCTGTTTTTCCTATTCTTATATTTTCCACAGCAAGATGAGTCAAGAACATCTTCACAGTTCATTCTGACAAAGTGTATAGTAACAGTACATGTCATTTCAGAGTTTAGATGCTTCAAACACACTGTGATATGATTTGCAAGTATTGCTCAGCATTCACCAACTCAGCAGCTCAGTCCCTGCAGAGCAAGTGCAGACCTAAAAGAGCACTTTCACACGTGGAGATCAGGAAGGGGAGGAAAAAGAAGAAAGCTGAGGTCTCAAAAATCAGTGCCTCTTCCTGAGCTCAACAAGCTTCCAGATAACCTTCAGACACAGGATGAGATGCAGCTGAGATGCAAACAATTAATTCAAGCCTTGTCCACGTGCCTGAATGGCAGCAAACTGACACTCTCCATCATCTGCTCTTTTTACTGTTAAATTCCTAAATGCAACAGATGTGGATCAATACCTCAGTACCTGGTAGCCATGTAAGCTGTGCCTGCCGTGAAAGAAATCCCATTTCGATTGCATATAGCTCTTCTGCTTTAGCACTGAACTAACATGTAGTTAATAATGGATATGCATCTGTGTTACTAGTAGGAAAGCAGAAGCAATTAAAAAAAAACTCCAAAACCTCAGACCAACATACTGACCAGTGGGAAGAAGTTTGAGATTTACAAACTGCAAAGGGTGAATTAAGTATTTTGCCATTTAAAAAGATTTTGTCAAACCAACAGGTTTTCAAATTCAGTTTCAAGTTTGTACAGTAAATGCAAAGTCCTTGCCTCATGTAAAGCTTTAAGAAAAGTCCATGTTTTGATATATATGACATTCTAGTTTTTGTGAGAGAACCAAGAACTTACTGAGACATTTTTCCTGGCTTATTCAATAATTTCTGGAGTAAACACTGCAGAGCTACCACTATAATCAGAATGCTTAAGCTGCTGGCACAACTCAATAACTAACAATTTAACAAGTTGGGTATAAAAAAATTTATGTAGTAATACCAGTTCAGCACACAAATTCCATGCTTCACAAGTTCTGCTGCTGTGTAAGAGTATTCCTAACATCTATGCAGATAAGTTATGGTTTTTAGGTCACTGCATGCCCAGATCAAAACAGCAGCAAAGTATCTACCACCACGAGCAGCTATACCCAATTGTGCCTTTAGAATGCAAACAATGCAGAAATCTAGATGATCAGTGCCTTGCCACTGAAATAGGACCACACACACAAATTTCAGTGTGTGCAGACTGTAGAGAAGAAAGTTACTTACTAAAAATGAGAAATGCATACAGATTCTGATACAGACATGACACAATCAAGACAGATTAAGCCACTAGACATTCAGATTAGGGGAGGAGAAAATTCCTTCAAAGACAGCATACAGATGACAAGCCAGCATTACAAAGAACTCTAAAGGCACATTTCAGGTAACATGGTTCTGTTAAAACCAACTGCTTACACACGCAGGCACAAATCTTAATGGCTACCTCCCCCCCCAGGCCCCCAACAATTAACAAAAAAAAAAAAAAAAGAGAAGTGCATTCTCTGTAATATTAACACCACTCAGTTAATCTGTTCAGTCCAAATGTTTAGCAGTATTTTCCTTATGGTGATATGGATTCTCTGCACTACTCCAATCCAAAAAAAAAAAACCAAACAGGCAGGATTAGTAAAGGTTCAACTGTTGTACTAGTTAACATTTACTCATCAGAGCCCACTGATCTCTTCTGTGCCCTCTTGTAGGGCAACCTCCTCGGTGAAGCTTTATCTAGATTTAAAAAAGAAAAAAATAAAATAGTTACACCAATTGCTACAGATACTTCAGATTAGTTGTATCCCCGTGTATTTTCCTCCTACCCAAACACAAGCCAAACTGCCCTTCCAGTGCAATGCAGCACCATAAAAGCCAGTTCAAACAAACTATTAAGGCTTTGAACAACTAGCATCATAAACAGAAGGTAATAAAAATCCCCAAATGTTCCTACTCTGTAACATCATCCTACATCTTGGACTTAATGACAGGCTTACAATTGTCCTTTAGAATGACGGTCCTTAAATAGGTAGAATTTCAATCCCTGCAGTATTGTAAAGAAACTACAATAGCTTGTATGAATTGCTGAAGTAATTTGTGTTATCTGTTGACTTAAAAATGCATATTTTCTTAAACAGAACCATCTCCAGTAATTTCATTGTTTACAGAGTAGGTACAAGCACAAGGAGCAGCCATCACACCATTACAAGCCAATCAGTATAGTATGAAGTATCTTTCAACAATAAAATAGTCAAGAACCTCTGAGGATCTTGAAGGCCACACATGTCAAAAGATCCTAGTATAGAGTTTTAATTAAAACTAACCTGGAGCTAAAGAAAACCATAATTAAGAACAACTTAAACAGTTTTTCCTAGACTTCTGGTATTAAGATATGAATACCTATTTAGCTTAAGAAAGGGATGGGGGGCAGGACCCAAATATTGACAGGATTTGAACCCATTTAAAGACAACTTGCTCTTTGGAAAAAAATTAGCATTTATAGTTTCAGCCTTTCTTGCTAGATAGAGGTTTTTCAAACTTTGTGTCTAGATTTTATACTATCATTCTTTGGAATGGACACTGTATGAGAAAGCTTACATTTTTGGAAGTAAAACACTAGTCCTTATACCCATGTAGTGAAAGTACAGCTAAAAGGGTGAAGAATCCAGAAAAGTAAAGTCCTCAACTGCTAGCACAACTTCCTATCAGAGCTAAGGCCTCTAGCCATCCTACACCGAATAAAGCTCAGAATATGCACATTTTGTCAAATCAGGAGTCTTTTTCAAGTAAAGGTAGCTCCTGCAAAGGCTTTTCAAAGCACATCTCTTGTCTAGGATGCCCTTTGTTTTAAGTAAGGCTATCTCACCTCACACCAGCCAATGCTACTGGTGATAGGAGTTCACCTGGGATAAGGAAGATAAAACCTAACTGTTAAACTATTATATCCAAGGCTGAGGGTCATTTCTCACTGAAACAAGATACACTCAGCCATTAGTCACGATTAGTCCTCCACCTCCCTGGTGTACCATCAGCTTGACACTACACCAAGGCAGCAAGGAAGACAAGATACACATCTGCATTTTAGACAAAGGGAACTGTTAGAGGAGACGGCAGTATTTCAGCAATATTCTACTGAAGCTACGTTACTACAATATAACCAGAAATAATGCACACATTTGTAATATATGAAAGCATAAGTTTATATGTATAAAAATGGGTTTGTGTGGTTGCATGCATCTGTGCTGTAATCTTTCACTGCTCATGCTACAGCACCAATCACAGCATGCAGGAAGCTGTACTTCTACCCATGCCTAATTATCACATGGACAACACATTAAGCACTTCCACTCTTTAGATCAGCATTTGCCTCACCTCTTCTACTCTGCACTGAAGCCACAGGAAAGCAAAACAGAAGAAACAGCAAAAGAAGTTAGAAAAATCCACAAACACACAAATGGTCTGAAGAAATCAGATATTTGCCTTACTGTTGGCATTTCAAATACCAAGTAGAACTTCAGTCATTCTGGACTTGTGAAGGAATTTAATACCAAGACTTAACGTGGCTTTAGTTAACACACACTTCCAACGCTTCTTTAAAACTTTGATCTATAGGCCAACTTCCAAACAATTTACAGGAACTTTGAGACAATAGACATTCTCCTACTTAAACCTCCTTCGTGACCCAAGTTTTGGATAGAGATTTCACACTGTTGAAAGAGAATCTACAGAACAAATTGCCACTGATTGTCATTATCACATAAAGCAGTCAAGTCTGTACTATACAGAATAGGCTGCTCATGTAGTCATCTTATCAATAAGCACAGTGCCTTAAACAGTTTTTTGTTCCCTAGAAGAGATGTATGCTGTTCTGACAAATTGTTATCAGCTACTTATTCAGTTACAACTAACTGATTAACTAAGTTACACTTTAGTTTGTGAAAGGCAGACTACTTACTTATTTGATTTAAAGTTTCTTGGGGAATCCAGCTCATATCAACATCATTCTGATTTGACGTTCCCATCTCTACTTTCTGTACTGGTCTTTTCCTCTGAAAATTCAAGAAAAAAAGGTTTTTCTTTCCAAAGTTTTGATAGCACAAGTATCAGAATTAACTAATAATGCTATATTTAATGAACTGTGATTATTTCACAAAGAGACAAATTTAAGGCCTGTTGAGGGACGAAGCTGTCTTTGTAGCTTAGCTTTAACTATCTTTACCATTAGCAATGTATTCACCTAAGCTTGGCATTGCCACTTCCCATGCCTCACAACACTAACTCCACACAAAGGTATCAAGACTTCATGCATGACTGGGCAAGTTCATTATGTATGTTATGAAAAATGGCTGATGATTAATCAAACTTCGATGACCGGTTTCATTATACCTTCTTAGATTAGCACAATGTTCTTGTACGTTACCTTGCAAAACAGATTTCAAAGCACAATAATCATTCCATACTCCCTCCCAAGGATAGCTACTTCGAAAGTATTGCGAGCCAGACTGCACAAAGACATAACCTATGCATTATATGCAGATGAGACTCAAGCTTTCAACGGCTTTTAGTTGCCAGACCACTTACACAGGCAAACCCTTAGCTGTTATAGCATTATAAATGGAATCCAGAAGGCTCTAATCAACATTATGGCCAAGTATCGGTAAAAACTAAAGGAAGGACTAGACAGCTGTTTCCCCCCAAGTTTGACCTAGATTAAACTAACAGATAGAAACAGAGACCATGGGGAAAGTCTACCTAGTAAGTATTGAGTCAGTAGCTGCACACATCCAGTGACTGGAAGGTATCAAAGCTTCCAGTTCAACCACTTTGTGCCAAAGAGCATTAGATAAGCAATCTAAATGTCTCCAATTATGAACTTTCTTTAAAAAACCTCTAATCTTCCCAGTAATCTCCAAGGTCTTCATTCTAAAAGTAAATCTTCTAAAGTCCTACCTGTACCATCACATGCCAGAAGCAATTACTGAATTGCTTTCTTTTCACATCAGCAAGGTCTTGAACGAACAAGTACATAAGAAAACATACTACCCACCTTCCTAGATTCTAGTAACTGATGTAGGCCAACAATGACAAGTAGACCAAGTCCAGCGAGGAACATGTACATGAAGATCCTTTAAAAAACAGTTTAAGAAACCATTAACTAAAAATCTTAAGTGTTTAAGATAAAGTTTACAACACGGCATAGAAACTAAGCCTAGCTTTGGCCTCATGCCGACCTGGATCTTTCGCAGGAACTTCTGGGGGAGGGAAGAATATGAAACAGAAGTGCTAACAGATACTAAGTAATTATGCAGACTCTTCCATTTCAGAAATTGTAATCCTGAGATTAATTCTGAACAGAACATTTTAAAACTCAAAATGGGAAACAGTCATAAATAATTACTGAAATTTAGTAACTGCAAGACTCTTCTGCAGTATTATGTTTCAAGACATTGGGTCACAGGTAATATTTATGTTTGACAGCTTTAGCCACTTACAAAACCCTTAAAAATCTCTTATACTTTTAGTACACTACTGGCAAAGCAAGTACTGCTAGGATACAAGTTGATTGGCAACAGAGCTTTGAAAGGCCTCGCTTATCTTGCTCTGTGTTCCAGTTAGAATTCTACCTATGCAAACAACCATTTTTTAAAACTCTGCGTTTTGGTTTGCTTTGAAGAATTCTACCGAAAATACCTGTTGATACTTAGCAAGAGGTAAACAAATTATATCTAAAATTAATTTGGGGAGCAGACAAGAGTTTACAAGTAAAGAATCTATTCAAAGTTGAACATCTTAACTCAGATTTATGATAAATGAAATTATGGAGTTAAACTACAGAGGAGACTTAATTGAACATCCCTGTTTTAGGGCAATTATCTAGTCACAGGACATGAACTCAAACTGGTTCTAATAATTTGAGTTCTTTTGAGAGCTCATTTACCAGAGTGTCACACATTTACATGTGACCAAATCGTCTTTCATTTATGCTATTCTATTTGAGAAATACAAATTAATGCAATACCTATTTCTTCAGGCTGACCTTTTTTACAAGCTTACTCAGCAGGCAGTTTCTACATGTTGCAAGAGTTTTAAAATATTCAGCATTGTCTACAAGTATTTCTGAAGATTATTTTTTTTAACTCACAGGTTTTCTTAAAATTCTACTCCAGTGTTAGAATATTTAAAAGCATTATCAGCACAGCATATGCTTGCAAAACATAAGGCATGTCAGATGTACTTAGTCTTTACAACAGAAAAAACACTCTTGAAAGATACCTGCCACAGAGATAGGTTCGTGCAACAAAGAATGAGTGCAAGTTCATCTATCTCACACTCCAAAAGCATCTTTCAGTTTACGTGAACCTGGATTATACCAGAGTGCTCCAGAAGAAAGTTATTCCAGTCTTCACAGCAGGACCCACAGCCCAATACTATGGATCCTCTGCCCTTTAACTCTTAGGAAAAAGCACAGTAGCATAACAAAAGCTTAACAGCTTTGAATCGCTGTGCAGCTGTATAACATCAGGTCTTAAGCCCTGTAGGCCAAAGCAGATGTGTAAACTGCTCACTGACACAGTACCAATCCTTAAGTTCCGTAATATTAATAGAGATCTTAATTTTGGGAAAAAGTTTGTATTTTCAGACTATTGACATCGTACATGCCAAATGCCTGCTACACCATCAGCAGAACACAGACCTAACATCCAATAAAATGACAATACAAGAACTATTCTTGCTGGCACTGCCAGTAACCTGTTTTACCAGTATACCAACTGAACTGGCATTCCAGCTGCCTTACGTTTCTCCATCCAGCCCATCTTCTTTTTCAATAATTGTAACAGTTTGATTGAAGACAGCATCTTGAAACACATTGCCCTGTAACAAAGTTTCCACATGACATTTTAAAATAATTTCTTGGCAAGAGATACATTTGTTACATGCTCATGTTCTTGGAAAAAACTCTAGAAATTAACAACTGCACCAGACTTAAGTTTGTAAGTAACCCAAGTTTGACTCAATACATAGAAGCGCAAACTTTTTGGTGCAAGTATAGAGAACAATCTTGAAATCACCAAGAAACTCACATCTAGCATTCAGTATGTTATTTCCTATAACATGAGGTATTACATATGAAGTGTTCTTATTAGAACAATCAAAACAACGGTACAGAAGCTTGTTGAACTGTGGGCTGCACTAAAAGAGAAGAGAATCCCCCATTTTAATCCCTGTTTATACTTTTAGATAGCCTTCCCCAAGATTGCAACCGCTGGACATTTATTTGCTCAACGTCAAGTCTGCAGATGGGATTTAGGTTGATTAAGTTTGTCAGCAAAACCCAATCTGAAAAGCACAGTGAAATTTAGGTTACCCTAAAAGAAGGCTTTAGGGTTTTGTTTTTGAAATGAGCAAAGCCCACTACCACACAGTTCTAAGCCTTCTATTTCTATTCTATATAGAAGGCTAATTCTAGCCTTCGCTGCTGACATAACTTTAAGGCTAACATATACAAAGTAGTGTACATGGGGGGCTATGGTGCAACATGTAGATAGTTGCTTACTGTGCTTATGTACCGACTGATCTGCTTAAAAACCACAAAGGCATTCGCTTTCCAAAGAGTCAGTAACTTCACTAGGCAGTTCCTGCCTAACATTTCTAAATCAACTAGAAAGATTCAAATGAATTACAGCATCAGGCTTACGTTTACATCTCTGTAGTTGAGATTGATAACTAGTCCAAAAGGACGACCACCCATGGGCTCAGCAGGAATGAAAGAGTACTCAAACGTGGCTTGTCTCTGTGGTGGAACTACTGTATTCAGAGGGAGAGCTGTGAAGTTCTGGATATAAAACTGGTAGTCTTGAGGATACCGGAAAGAAGCATCGAGAGACTCAACAATGAAATCCTCTGTACCCTTATTGGTGAAGCCTACCAAAAATTTTACGATGTTGTTTGCTGGAAAGTCTAAAACAAAAAATATTCAATCATTAGAAACTTGATACACCATACCTAGACCGTTTCTAATCAGACAGTGTCTAGAACAGATTCAGGTTTTTAAAGCTTTGCTGTTTTACACACACATTGATATAGTCTAAGCAACAGTAAAGAAGATGACAGATCAGCACAGGTCTCTTACCTTCACCTTTCACAAATAAGATGGTTGTATCAGCACTAGGTGAGGCTTTAGGTTCTCCTGACAAGTCTTCTTCCTCTTTTTCTTCTGTCTAAGACAAGAGACTTTTTTGAAAAATCCTATAATGAACAGTGAAGCAAAGACCACACTTGTTTCATGAGAATCCCATACATCAAAGCACGCAACAATGGCAAGCACTAGTATCAATTCCTGCAAATCCTGCAGGATTAGCACAGTCTGTTCTCCTTCTAGATTTGTTTAGCATCATTTTCAGCATTTATCCTTCTACTTGTAGTATTTGACACAGTGACAATTCTGCACTGCATTTAGCTGTATGGAAAGGTTTATAATCAGAATGCAACAGTAAGGTCTCTGTTTGGGGGTGGAAGGAAAAGAATAGAATTTAAGTGTTAAGGGTTCACATCAAAGCTATTTCTCCTTAGAAAACAAGCCTTTCCAAAATACACGCAACTGTAGGGCAAATGAGTTACTTTCACTACAGAAGGAGTTTTTATAGAAGCTTACTACTTAGTTTTAATTAGTTAAGTATGTATGCCTGGAAATGGCTACACTGCTGGAAGTAAGTTAGTTTGTGGATTCACATGTTCAAGTCCATCTTTATGATGATTCACTTTTTAATTTGGCAAATGCCAGCATTAAGGACTTATTTTCCACACAGGGATCATGGGACTGCCACCTCCCCCTACCAAATAAAAATAAGGCTGACCCCATCTTGAACTGCCTGAACAAACTGCTTGCGAGCTACACGGATCATTTTATCTCTCTGCTTAAACCAGCTGAAGCAGCGGACAGCCTACTGGATGAGTCTTACATGTACCATAATCTAGGTAAGCCATGAGCCAGGGCTGAGCACCAGAAATCAAAGGCACTATGCAAAGCTATCTTCTATTTCAGTGACAGTTACAAGAAACTGCCTAAGTGTAATGTTTTCCACCCAAGTCATAGACTATCTATGAAAAGCAAATTACATTGAAAAGGTTATTTATTAATATTCTGTCAGCACTGAATACCTAGCGTATCTTCCAGTTAGCAAAGCTGGTCAACCACAAGTTCACAAACTTAACATCATCCATAAAAATCTAACAGACTCAAAGAACAGATTACCATACAAGTCTTCATTTTTATTATGCATGTCTTCTCCTAATAACGTCCCAAACTTTCTTAACTTTACACCAGAAATTTGAGAAATTTTAGTACCAATTAAAGTACACGAAGTGTCTAGCAAGCCTAATGCTCTACTGCTACAAGCAGATCACATAGCTACATACAGTCTTTCACTCTGTCAAGCTGAAGCAAGTGACTCTGAACAGCAATATGACCACCGGTATAACAGGCATACCCTGCAACAAGTGTCAGAGATTAGGAATGTAGCAAGTCAAACCAGGCTGCAAAACAAGGTTTTCAGAATTGATCCTGAGCTTAACTAAGAACTAAGATTCTGTTGCCCCTTGACAATCAGCATCAGAGAAGCCAACATGAAGTAGCCCTACACCCCAATGTCTTTCTGAATTTACCGAGATGCAGCTTAAGCTGGAAGAGAACTACCAGGGCCCCCTGTGAGAATCTCACACTCTCGCTTGCTATTCTTTGTGAACCGTGGGTTTGGTAGTCAGAAAACTCCATGTGTTTTTTCAGCTGGTAATGCAGGGAGAAAAGATAAATCCTTCTGAAACTGCAGGTTTAATTGGAGACTTGGTAACAGCTATTTGGAAATAGCAATGTTATTAAACTCACATTTAAATAGATCTAAACTATCTAGCTTCAAGCACTTCTGGTCTAATTAATACTTATGAAGTAACATTCATGTACAATTACCAAGTCTGTTGGCTCATCCTCTTCAACTTCAGCTTCATCATCTTCATCTTCAACTACCGTATCTTCCACAGCTTCCTCATCTTCTGTAGCATCTTGAGCTGCAACTAATAAACCTGAATCTACCAAAACAAAATGCAAATACAAGAAAGCCTTTTGAATGTCTAGTAAATCAACAGAAAAGTGACACTGTAGTACAACTGTCAAACTATTGTTAAAGAGTTTCTTATAAATCTGTCAAATACAGTGAAGCCTCAGTTACAAAAACCTCACAAATGACTGTGTTGATCTTTCAGCCTCTTTCCTTCTTTAAGAACTTTCTGAACTACTCATTTACATGCCAGTAAGTTCAAAACCAAAAAATTTACAGCTCAATGACAAAAAGTTCAGCATTCACACAGCAACACTTAAAATCAGAGAAGGCAACCAACTTGCCCTAAAAGCCATTGTTTCATTTTTTAACATCTCATCATATGAAAATGTTTTCATTTTGTTTTGTCATTACAAAAGGGAAAACGAAAAGACATTGCTACTGCCAGGAAATTGATTTAGTAAGTACTGTTCCTTCTAAAACTAAGAAGTTTAATAAATTATTACTATGTCCTTTTCATCTAACGGTATCAGAACCCCCTACACTTCCACAGGCAGTTATAAAGTTATACTTTTGTGCTTATTTCCATTCAAGTTTTCAAACACATAAAAAAGTATTTTTTAATATGAACTCCTCATTATCATCTACTACTATATCCGCACGTTCAACAGAACAACAGCATTCAGAAAAGAACACCCATCTACAACATGGCTCCAGAGCAAGACTCCGAGTGCAATCGGATAGCTCATCACCTCTTTGCTTTTACAGAGCCCAGTTTCATACATTCAAACACTAATATTCAAAATATTATTTGTATTAATACAGGACAAAGTTCTGCCTGCAGTTCAGAGCACATGCAAGCTAGACAGAGAACTTTTAAGACATATACACAAACCCACAGATCTTTCTTCTAATAAACCCAATGTTTTCCAAAACTCAAAGCGTAGAAATGAATGGACGATTGATTTACAGAAGCCTGAAAAAGATCTATTGCTATGAGTACACGTTTAAAATCAGTATTTAAAAATTTTCCCGGGGGAATAAGAATCCCTGACTAGGGCAAGTATATCCAAGGATTTCAGGATTGTCAGAAGTGGAAAAAACAAATACAACCCCTCCTCTTCAGTGTCTTTAGAAGGGACACTCAAAAGGCTTACTCAACCACGTGCAACATTTAACGGAAGAGTTAACTACAGTGATTTTATGTGCTGAAGTTTTAAACTTGTAGCCCACAAATAGATTTTTTTTTTTTTTCTAATTTAAAAATTTCGTATCCGAACAGGGTACAGATAAGTTTCGGGCACTCTTCCCAAGCAACTGCGCTAGCACACTGCCTTGGAGCTCTAACTCCCGGCCTTCCCAAAAGATGTCAGGAGGGCTGATGATGTGGCAGCAGGGGAGCGCAGCGCTGGCCGGGCGGGAAGGAGCGCGCGCCGCAGCCCGCGGGAGGGGGACGGGGACAGCCGCCCCCGGGGGGGGGACACCCGCCCCTCCGCCAGGCCCCGCAGCTTCAGGTAGCGATCAGGTAACGCCGCGGTGCGAACGGGTGAGAGGTGCCCGAACGGCACCGGGCCGGGGGAGGCGGGGGTAACCAGGCGGGCAGAGGGGTCTGCCGGGGCCCAGCAGCCGCCCCGGCCGGGACCGAGCGGGACCGCCGCGCCCTCGCCGGTCGCCCGGCGGCAGCAGCGCCCAGCCCCACACGGCAAACCGCGCCGCGCTCCGCCGGGAAGGCCGCACCGGGGGGCTCGGCCCGAGCCCAGCACCCCGCCCCGCACCGGCCCACGTGCGCGGGAGGCCCGCGCGGCAGCGATGAATGAGCAGCGCGCGCTGCCCGCTCCGCGGGAGGGTGGCGGGGGCGGCGCCGGTGCCCCCGGCCCGGTGGGGGGCGTCCCCCTACCCACCACCCCCAGCTCGCCTTGAGCCCGCCGCGTGCTGCCCTTCGGCGGCCACCCCCCCGCCGCCTCGCAGCGACGGCCGCCGGCCTCCCCTCACCTGGGCCGCCGCCGAGCAGCAGTACGGCGGGGAAGACGAGCAGGGCGAGCACCAGCAGATGCGACAAGCGCCTCATGGCGGCTGCGCCGGCGGCAGCAACTCCCCAACACCCCCGGCGGCCCGGCGCCTGCCGCTGCGGGCCGTCTAAATGGCGGCGGCCTCCATCCGGGGCCGCTCCCGCTCCCGCCCCGGCCGCGCCCCCGCCCCGCCCCGCCCCCGCGCCGCAGCGGACGTGGCTCCGCGGGGCAGCAGGCGGCCGGTCACGTGGCCTCGACACGCGGCTCCCCCGCCCCTTCCGTTTCCAGGTCGGGGCTGCCCTTCGCTCCCCGCTTCAGTGGGGGCGGGCGGGCGGCGCGGCCCTGGGCGCTCAGTGCGCATGTGCGCGGCGGGCGGCGGCGTGGGCTCGCTGGGCGGGAGGCGGCCGGGGAGGGGCTGGCGGTGCCCCTCAGCGCCCGGGCGGCTGCGGAAGGGCCCGGGAAAGGCTGGCAGCGCCGCGAGGCGGCCGGGGAAGGGCCGGGGCGCCCCTCAGTGCCGAGGCGGCCGGGCAGGGGGCTCCCGCCGCAGGAGTAGGAGCGCCTCACGCCTCACGCCTCACGCCGGCCGTACGAGGCTTCGGTCGCCGCCTGGAGAGCGCTGCATGGGGCGGTGGGGCCACGGCACCCGGACGGGGCAGGGGCGGCAGGGCCAGGTGCCGTGGGCACTGGGCAGCGTGAGGGGCTGTGCCCTCGGCTCAGCCTGCGTGTAACGCAGCGAGTGCCACTCGTGATTTGTCTTCGCTGACGTGTGAGGGGAGGGCTAAAATCCGATGGAATCTTTTAAAGAGTAGGCTGAACGTACATACTAACATCCGCCTCTGCAAGGGGCAAGGGTAAGGTGTATTACCAATCCAGGTGCTAGCAAAATCTCACAATTCTGCGTTGCTTTACCATAACTGGTTTTGAGCCATGTGTTTGATCGTTTAATTGAAAAAAGGTTTCCCAAAGCATGATAGGCAATGTATGTGAAAGTGATAAATTTTCTTTATCCCGGTGGATCTTCTGTTAAGTGAAGTGTAAAGCGTATTAATACGGACAGTCTTCCCAAATCCCACATGCAAAACATTCAGTGAAAATACCAAAGCCAAAACCAGCCCCCAAGCTTTCCCTTTTCTCCAACAGTTAATTCAGTGACTTGCGTACAGGGCACAGTGAAATATGGGAAGTGTTAGGTCACATTCTATATTTTGCACAAACTTTAATTTGACGTTTGAGCATATGCAGCTTGCTGTGACAGCAATGAGTCTTTTGTCTTTCATTTTCCACATTGTTTTCACTCATTTGATTTTGAACCTACAAATGACACCAAAAAATACTATCAAAAGTTGCCTTTCTAGCTAAGCCTTATCTTAATCGTATTTCTAACATGCTGAAAATGTTACTGAACTGCTGTAAAGTATTGACTGAAGATGAAGTGTGATTATGAAGAAGAACATGCATTACTACTGATAAAAGTATTTCCAGTCAGATAATATCCATCCAATGGTATGATACTACTTTTTCTCTAAAGGTCTTTACATTTGTTTAATGTAATGATCTTTGGCCAACCATGTTTGACTTAAACTAGTCATGGTTTTGTTGTAGTTGGGGGGTGTGTGTGTGTGTGTGGTTGGTTGATTGGTTGGGGGTTTTTTTTGGAAAAGCAGCCAAATATTTTTTTTCCTGGGGATGAAAAAGAATACTAGCTTGCTATAGGAGGTTTCCTCTTTAGCAATGTAGGATCTGAAACATTCTGTGTCTTCTAAGCAGTGACTACGTACATATGCTGCTTTTCCACCTGAGCTAACTGATGCTGATGTCACTAATCAATTAACTAGTGTGGTGCTCTTACTGACTTTGCATGTGGTGGGTGCACAGAAAGGTGTTAATTAAAGGTGTGTCTGAAAATAATCGAGATACCTTGCGAGCAAAACACTTGCTGAGCCCAGCCTGACTGCAATATTACAGCTGTGTCTGAACACTTGTTAGGCTGTGGTTCTTCTGTGCTAAATACTCTACCCATATTAAACAATTTATAATCTGAAAGGAAAAACTATGAATAACAAACTGCAGGGATTTTTTTTTGCAGACTGCTCTGTGTGTGTATTCACAGACATAACAAAATTAGCATTGGCAATATACATTGATAATAGTTACAATATCTAATTGTAACTATTAGATCTAGCATCTCTTACATCAGATGCTAATTCTGAGAGGACTGGCATTCACTAAGAGTTCCCATTGCCCACGGAAATTCTGTGTGTGGTCACAGTTATGTGCAAGCATTGTATTGTTGCATTTAAAAAGCTTTTCAATTAGAAATTACATGTAAAACTGTTATTAGGAAAAATGCCTTCAGTTTTGTAACATATTACAAAAAGGATGAGTATTCTTAAAGCCTGTGGACTATACTCATGTTTCCAGTTTCCATGTTGAACTTAAATGATTTTCCCAATTGTGTGTTTCTTTTTCTGAGATATCAGCAAAAGGCAAATAAATATCTGTGTACATATAGAGAGACATACTTCTGCATTGATACTTGCTTTTGGCATGGCAAAGTGTTTAAGAATCTACCAGACTGACTCTTCAGCATTTGTTCAGTGGCTTCTAGGAGAGATGGATTCACCAAAGTGCTTTTAGGAGCAGTGTCATACAGGGAGTCCTAACCTGTTTTGTGCTTCCTGTTTCTCAGTTTTGGATGGCGTACTTGGATGTCTCAGGAAAAAGCTAGCTGAAATCTCACTAGGACAGTGATCTCATTTGTAATGTAGAAAGAAATTTTGATTATGAAATCAGGAAGCCATTTTCACTTGCTCCCTGATTTTTCCTGGAATTTTACATACTAGGAAAATGCTGGGTGCTTTTTTGTTTGGTTTTGTTTTGGTTTTTTCCTCTGTTTTTCTCTGGACTTTGTTTGCTATAGCTGTCCATACCTTGCAGTGCCACCATACGCCGAGAACTGCACTACTTCCTGATTCTCTTCAGGTTCAGGTCAATGCAATAGTTTTGAGAGTAACCCCCCCAATCCAGTGCAGGCTGAAAAAGTAGCTCATTGTTTTTGCTGGGACTTTTCACGGGCTCACAGATAAGACCAATTTTTGTGCTTTTTAGGAAGTGTCAAAAGCTGTAAAATTTTCTTCTAATAGTTGTTGATTTCATACTCTTCTATATTTTGTCGTGCCTGCTGAAATCAGAAGAGAGAACACTACCAAGAGAATTGGATCAAGGATTCTCTCATCATTGCTTTTGGAAGTTTGAAGAAATAATTCTATGGATATGGAATTCTGAGATTATTTTTTTTCCTATGAATTTCTATAGTACTTTTCATAATCACAGTTACTATATGTGGCAGTTATTAAATGATTCCAATGAGAGTCTCCCACTTGGACCTATCAAGCTGTCGTTACTCTCTCGCACCACTGATTATAACTCTGGGGGTTGAACTTGAAACTGATGCAAGCGGAAAGTCATATCGCAAGCCTCAGCCCTGGGAGCCCTGTCGGCTGCTTCCGACTGGGTGGTGGTACAGGGCACAAACCAGCGTTCACAGGATGAGGTCTGCTAGATTTTTGCGTTAATTGTTGGGGGTTCTTTTCCAGTGCATTCCCAAGTTTTTTTCTTCACAAGGAAGGAATTTTAGTTACCCTATTGCAGCAAAATTGTCTCAAAGGCGCACAGATTCGTTACTTTTATCTGAAAAAAACAGGGTGGGTGGGGTGGGTGGTGGTACCTCTCCGGAGAGCAACCTGATACAAATACATGGAGAAATTGTGTTCCATGAGCTTGACTAAATACTTCGATGCTTCTCTGAGAAATGGAAAAAATCAACTGAAAAATCTAATAATCTAGATAAATTTGTCAATGCTAGACATGATTGCTTAATCAGATTTATGAGTTCCATATGCTCCCTGTAATGGCAACAGGAAAGAAGCTTCAGAGCTCCCTTTGGCCCAGTTCAAGGCTGCCCACCTTAAGACTCTTTGTAACACTTTGGTTGAAGGTTGGAGTGATTGGTTTTGCAATGTATACAGCTTAAAGCATGCAGATTATTTTTGGCCACCAGGTTTTTTATCTTAGGTCTGCATGAAGAGGAGAAACAAAGCTGTTGACACCAAAAGATAAAAAAGCTATTTTTATTCCACAGTGCAAATTAATTAGTGCTACTAATTCAGTGATAGCCTGGCTGTTTGGTGATCTATGTCATTGTGGATGTGGAACTCGTAAATCTAGTCTTTCTCACCAAAGAAAGGGTGCTGCACTGTATAAACGGGGAACTACAAAGTTAAGAGTCCTAATTTCTGAAGAGTTCCCCAATTGCATCTAAGTCTGTTAGTTGTCAGACACTAGAAGAGAGAACCTGTCTACCTTATCTTCTTTAAATGAAAGATCAAATGTTTGGAGTTAAACAGTTTAGCTGTTAAATTACTGTGTATAAAGAATAAATAGCATGTGCAACATTTTTAAATTCTGCAAGAAAATTTAGCCTGAGAGTCAAAGTGAATTTGTGGTTTTGGTGGTACTAGAAGATTCATCGTGTCCATGTAATTATTTATCTACTAATCCTTATATATTGGTTGAAATCTAGCTGGAAATGCAAATCAAACAAATTGGTAGGTGTGAGAGTTTGCTTGTATTAGAGCCTAGGCGGCACAGTGGCTTAAGGTACCAGCATTCCCTTTCCCATAATTTGGAGTCATAGTGTGGAAGAGTTCAAGAGTGGCAATGAATCCGATGGTGTAGTTCTGGATAGCTAACTGGCACGCCTCACAGCTGCTGACAGTTTGTTCTGGAGGGGCTCGGGGCTTACACAGACATGGATGTTGTTTGCTAGTGGCAAGCTCTGAGGTGAAAGGCTGCAAACTGCCTCCCCACAGTTCAGCAACCGATCCCGTGTGTTTTTCTGGTATCAGAAGTAAAATGGCACCAATGTCTACTGGTATTTTGTTTGCCTAGTGTTCCAAGTCCCTTGATGCACACTTTACCTGGTTTTGTACTTGATTGTACCACATTACGGTCCTGAAAGAGAGCAGGGATGTCTGGTTGCTGCAAAGAAGACAAGCCCATTTCTGAACTCTGTCATGTCAATATAGTTTGTCTTCTCCAGCAGGTCTCTATAAAAATAGGGGTGTGATGTTGATGAGGCATAAGCCTTTGAAGTGGGTGAGGAAGAGGGAAAGAGGACATCTCTGTGCTAGAGAAGGTAGCAGGCTAATGAGATCCTAAGCGCTGCTAGCGGTGTTCAGGTGTCCTTAACAGCACTTCGTCGCAACCTTATGCTTCTGCGTTTATATAACAAGGTATATGGCAACATACATACGTTTTACTGACTATGTGTATTCACACGTCCCTGGAGTAGCTGTCTAGCCAGGAGCTAGTAGCAAGTACTCAGCTAGCAAGCTGAGGAGGCCTGCATCTCGTCTTGCATATTTATTCTTAAGACATTAATGGACTGCAGGGCCCTCGTCAGCTTCCACACTCCATTATATAAACTCTATATGAACACAGACAAATGAGAAGCAAGAGAGAAAGGGGCAGAGTGCACAGTAATATTTATGTTAGCAGTGCTCACTACATCCAACCAGCCTCCAACCTCTAATTTTTATCATTGTGAATAATGCTGACCTCTCTTCAATAACTTGATCTTGGAAAGTTTTCATTTAATTAATTTATTGTCTTGTGATTGCTACATTTTTCATGTACTTCTGTAACTAAACATTCATGGCAATAACATTTGGGACTCAACTGTAATTTATATCTACCATGACTGTCTTATAAAAATTGTCAGTTGCAGTAGCAATGTTTAAGGACAGACTGTCAGTGATAAACCCTGAGCTAGAAATAGTGCTTTGTGCATTCTGTGTGGAGCCTCTTTCTAGTATGTATCTTAAAACATTCTTTTAGCTATAGAATCACAGCTATCAAATGTAACCAGCTGTTCAGATCTTTGTATCATGCCCTTCAGTCTGTATATTCAGTTATCTTCAACTACCTTGGGCTTTTCTCCATTAAATTTTATCTTATTGGCCTGAGAGAGAAGCCTGTAGAATAAGTTACAAAACAGCGAAACCTTTTTATTAGGCACTCTTTCCCTGTGTGGGACATAAGGAACATCAGCTCCGGGGCTTGCCTGGAGAAGGTAAAGCCTGCAGAGTAAAGGAGCTGTAGGTTCAGTTCACATAATTACTCTCTGTTCCCTCTTTGGGTGGAAGTGTCTTCTACAGGATTGGTGTACACTCTGTGACACTGGACACTGCACATAGACTACTGTACATAAATAATTTGACTGGTTTGGGCTAATGCTACAATGGAAACCTTCGGGTTTGTTTTAGGAGTGAGTAATAGAAGGATGTAACACCTAGTATCACAGGTGAAGGGATACATTTTTCTGAGTTATTCCCAAGTGGCCTAGAAATCTGATAATTAAATCTCAACAGGCATTATAATGATAGAAAATGAATATGATAGTAAATGAATATGATAGTATGTGTAATGCTGGGCATAACTGTGTGGTTACTGGAAATAATAAGCAATAATTTGAAGAGTAAACTTCCTTTACCAGGAGGCACATGAGAAATGTGATGAAAACACTGAATCAAATAGCTTTCATATTCAGTCCAGCAAAAAGGATTACTAAGACTTCTGTGTTCTTGTACTATAGTGTCATAGATTAATACCAGCCTGTATCTAAGTCCCATGTAGCCACTCACTAAAACAGATGCACACACGCCCTGCCAGAGGGATGGGGAGGAGATCTGGGAAGGAATGTAAAACTTTGGGGCTGAGATAAGAACAATTCAATAATTGAAATAAAATAAAACCAACAATAATAAAAATTATAATGGAAAGGAGGGAGAAGGGAAGAGGAATGAAATCCAAAGGAAGGGAGGAAATAAAACAAGTGATATACAATACAATTACTCACCACTTGCTGACCAATGCCCAACCAGTCCCTGAGCAGTGATCCACAGGCCTTGGCCAGTTCCCCCCAGTTTATATACTAAGCATGATGTCCCATGGTATGGGATACCTCTGGCTAGTTCGGGTCAGCTGTCCTGGCTGTGTCCCCTCCCCATTTCTTGTGCCCCTCCAGCCCTCTCGCTGGCAAGGCCTGAGAAACTGAGAACTCCTTGAATTGAATTAGTATAAACATCACCCAGCAACAGCTAAACCCATCAGCATGTTATCGACATTTTTCTCACACCAAATCCAAAACAGCACTGCACCAGCTACTAAGAAGAAAATTAACTCCGTCCCAGCTGCAACCAGGACATAGAGAACCTTAATCAGCTGGACAGACCCACATGTACATTCCTCAAGGATTCAGGAAAGATCTACCTTTTTCTCCAAGGTTTTCTTTTCAAGGGTAAAGTTCTTCACTTTTTCTTGCAGTTCAATAATACTTTCACTCTTCCTGTTGTGTTCAGTGGTAGAAGGATGATCTGCGCCCTAGTGAGTGTAACAGTAGGGAAAAATTAACAGTGTTTGAACAGACAGAGAACGAAAATTTAGCACAGGGTTCATCACTGTCTTTCCTTGGAGTTAATTGAAGAGTAACTGCGGTGTCTTGGCCAAGACCAGTTATGACAAATGGCAAAGAGAATTAATAGTAGAAACTGGAACGTTCCAGTTGTCTTAAGAGCCTGAGCACAAAAGCTACTGGTAGGTAATTAAGATTGTATGTATTCCATAGATTTGGTTTTTGAGTGTTAAAATACAGAATGTATTCTGAAACCTAACATAGTGTGTGCGTTTGAGGCCTTCTGAGCCTCTGCTAAGATGTGTTTAGTAATGTTAGTAAGGGAAGAGAATCTAAGAGCAGGCCAGTGTTATTTGTCATATATGGTGAAAGAAAAATTGTATTTTAAGCCTAAAGTCTGTAGAATAGGGAAATAAATTATAACCAGTAAGAGAACATGCACATATAATTACGTATGGAGTAATCAATAAATAAGAAGGCCACCTATGACTATGGTAGAGTTGTCAATGTTAAGAAAGAATAAAAGGGAAACTGAAGATTCAGTTAAATCCTAGACATTGCACTTTATACTATGGGAAACGAACAAAGCAGATCCCTTTTCTTTGTTGGATGGCTTTATGTACTGCTATTGGCACATTCAAATCTGAACAGTATGTTCTGGGTCTGAACACTTTTTTCTTTCCCTGCTCAGGGAAGGAGCAAAGCTCTTTCCACAAGGGAAAAAAACACCGTTCTTATACCTATAAGAATCACTTTATTACTTACTCAGTTTTGCAACTAAATGCAAACATGCTGCATTTCATTCTGTTTTTTATTTTATTGTGGCTCTATTTTTCACGCAATTTATATAAAACTTTATCATAGCAAATCAGTAAGTGATCTAACAAGTGGTAAAATAACATATGTAACCTTTGCCAGATGCACCAGGAGTGTTATCAAACATTATGAAACAATGATAGAAGTATCATCAGCTGGAGGAGATGCTGACTTTTCAGAAGCTGAGATCTTTCAGAGTCACTGGGACTCATGACACAACCTGTTGCTGTCACCATCTCACCCAGGTACTGGTGGTTCTGTGCCTTGGTTGGTGGGACACTGCCTGTGCTGGGGTCACCCTCAGCTTCTGGCCCATCTTTGCTTGTGGATCAGCCCCATTCCCACTCCACGCTCCCTCACCATTAGCCTGGGATTTCTTGAACCCTGAGCTGAGTACCATGGGACCTTGGTCCCAGGCTTCCCACATAGTTCCTAGTAAATCTCCAATTCTTTGCTGAAGACTGCAGCTGGGCCACAAAAGTAGATCACAGCCCTACAGGCTTCTGCATCGAAAGTGACCCCTGCCTCCAGGTCCCTGAACTCTTTAATGGGGAATGAGTGAGGGTGTGGGCGTTTATAAATCAGATGTGGCTAACCTCTGCCATCTAGCCAACAGTCATTGTCAGCTCAGCAGAAATCTGCTGGCTCTCAGGAGCCTCATATCCTACCTGGATGCCAGTAAGAAGGTGAATACTGCAGAGGTCTGTCACAGGACCTGTCCATTGTAATATTTTTCTCAGTGATCTGAAGGGGGCAAAAGTGTTTGCAAGGTTTGCAGATGGTGTCATATGGTGGTGTGGGGCTGCAGTGCACAGCTAGTGCATCTGCTTGAGCGCAGGGCTGGTACCCAGAGGGACCTAGGCAAGCTGCAGGAATGAGCAAATGGGAACTTTATGAAATTCAACAGACACAGAATCCCGCAGCAGGAAAGGAAGAGCACCAGTCAACAGAACAGGCTGTGGACTGACAGAAGCTTCTGCTGAGAAGGGCCTGGGAGGTCCTTGTGGATGCTAAGCTTCCATGAGCCAGCAGTCTGAAAGGCCAAGAGCATCCTGGGCTATATCAAGAGGAGCACAGCAAGCAAATCAAGGTAAGTGACTGTTACCTCTCTAATCAGTGTTAGAGTGCATCTGGAATACTGCGTCCAGTCTTGAACCTCCCCAGCACAGGGAAGATACAAACAAAACTGTATCTAGAAGTTCTGCAAAATTGAAGAAAGAGATGTCAGACTTTGCATCATTTACAATCTGATCCTTTCATGCCTTTTCCCCTTGAAGAAGTTAAAAAAGGCCATTATCACACCTTTTTATTCCCTCATTTACTTCAAATAATAAATTGCAAAGTGTTTGATCACTGCTTGAAGTGAGATGATTGCATAAATGCCTGTGTAAGACAGAATTCCACACTTGGACTCAAGTCCAGTGAAGGACTTAAGAGAAGAAGTGCTGTCTTACCTTTAAAGTTCTTATAGTATCTTCTTGGTCAGAACTCCCAGCTTGAGTCAGTGGAAATTCATCCCGAGAAGGGAAGAGGAACTGCTGCACATGGCAACTAGGAACTCTATCTGTTATAAATACTTAGGATGCTTACACTGTTTTATCAGTCTGAGTTATACCTTAGCTGTCTGTGATTCTCTGACTCTTACCTCTTTTTCCATCTGGCAGTTTCAAGCTGCAGGATGCGGTTTTGTTCTTGTTCTTTCACTCTCTGTTGCTGCAGCTTTTGGTTCTCTCTTCTGAACTCAGCAATCTGCTGTTGCATTTTCTTAATCTTAGCTTGTTCATTTTAAAGTTCTGCTTGCAGGATTTTAAGCTGAGCAACCAGCTTCCATTATATTTGGATTGCAGCTGTTGACCTTCCGCCAATCTGCCATCCCTTTCTCCCCTGGAATTTTGTTTGCAAGGATAGAAGCCATTTCTGTGTGTTCTCCTTTTCCTCCCTTAGCACACACAAGGCTGAAGTTACAGTCTTGGCCTCATGTTTCTGGTTTTTTTTTGTGGTTTGGTTTTTTTTTTTTTTCTGAGATGCTGCAGTTCCTGTATCTTTTTGTCTTTCTTCCATATGGTATGATCCATCTCCAAGCACTGTCTACTAAACCTGGTCCAGTTCCTCATGCTTTATTTGAAGGATATAATATGCAGATTTAAGTTCTTTTACATGCATCAAAAGGGTTTTTTTTTAGTCTCAGCATCCTCGAGACATTTTATAGCACTGGATAAAGCTTCCTGTGTGACCATCAGCCAGCTGCTTGCTTATTTTTCTCCTTTGTGAATTTGCCTTTTGCTTCACTCAGTCTTCAATATCTTTCTTTAACTTGTTTACGTTTTCTTCCAAATGCTGGTGCTGGATCTTTTTTTGTTTTTAACTCTTTAAAATTGGTCTTCAGAGAAGTGGTTTCATAGTAAGAACCAGTAATCTTTTGGCTGTTCGGCTGTTTCTTCTGATTCCACTTCATCCTCCTAGCCACATCATTTAGACCTAAAGTCCCTTCATTAAGCAGCAGTCTTCTCCTGTCTTTAATCTTTTCAAAAACATATCGTCACACTGCAGATCCATGATTTGTGTTTGTTTTTGCTGAGCCTGCTCTAGCTCCTTGATGACCCCACTAAATTTTGTAACTGTCTCAAAAAATGATTTTTCCAAATGGAAATTGGAATATTTTGTTCCACACATCTCTGGGAATGCTTCATAAGGACCTGGACAGGGGCTTCCTGTTCTGTGAGTAGAGAGAATCCCTTTATTGCTTCTGTCTCCTTGCTTTTAGTCTTCCTTGGGAGCAAGTGATATCTCAGAATGCTGGAATAAAGGGTCCTTACCAGCTTTCAGAATTTCCTAGAGGGACAACCACATTCTCTCATCAACTAATTAGAAAAATGAGACGTCACATGGCTTCACAGTAATCTATTCAGAGAAGGCAGAAAGGCAACTGAAGATAAATTTGAGTAAGCTTCACCCATACTGTTACAGTACTCGTAGATTGTGTCATTCTGTTATTGCAAAATAGGACGTGACACCCTCTGTTCAATTTATGCAAACTGTTTTTTCACTAACTTCAGTGGAAATTTTCCATCTGTGAAAGTAAGTCAATGTGGGCCAGTGTTACAAAATTATGAAAATGAAGGAGCCCGCTCTTCTACAAGGCCTACAGTCCTTGCACCTGCGTCAAGCTCCAGTGGAGTGAAAAGTCTAAAGAGTGTACTGTCAGATTTTAGCCTACTAACCTACCTGCAGTAATCTCTGATTTTAAAGCAAGAATTAAAAAACCACCAAGAAATCAAAATTAGAATATTGGCTAACCTGCTTGATTGTAGAAAATGGAGAAAGAGAAATGTTTACATTAAAGCAATAAGAAAAAAAGTCTTCCTGTGCTCTATGCATTGCTCTATTTCCTGAATTTTGAGAAGGCTGATAAAAGGGAGATTTTACTCACTGAAGACAAAGGTAGAAGGCAAAAAAAATGTTTGTAATATTACTGAATTAGTATGTTGGAAAGAGTGAGACTGTGAGAATATCCTATAATACTTTATGTAATAGGCCATACAATTTTTTTTAATTGAATTTCCTAGGTACTATAATAAAATTCAAACAGGGGTAGGGTTTAATCCACCATTGTTAAATGTTTGGTTTTATTTATTTTTTTCTTACACTATCTGTAACTGAAAAATATAGAAAACTATAAATAAGAAAAATCATCTCAGATTCTGGTGGAAACTCTCAGTATTTCCTCTTTTGTCATACTGTATTACACTCTTTGTACCTTTTTTCACTTCTCTGTTTGACTGTATCAGACCTGGCATATACACTGTGCTCTCATGGAAAGAATCAGATTATATATATTGTTGCTCTCTCTCCAGTTCTTTGGAGGCTCTATCTGTTTTCCAGTGGCTGCCTACCTAAAGTGTGTAATTTGTAACCTGTAATAATCTGAAATCTGTAAGAAATGTAATTAAACATAATTCAGTTAAAAATTAATTTAAATAAAAAAAATAATTACTTATAATCTGAATGGAAACTTTAATGAAAATGCATTGCCCCCTACATTCATTACTCAGTCAATTCAAGGCACAACTCCAGCACCTTGCATTTGTTATTCTTAACATTTCTCTTTTATATTATATATCTGGGAGGCCCTGCACTTACATCTAAAATATTGCAATATACATATTATTTAAAGCACTTACTAGCTTTATCAGAGAAGGGGTTTTTTGTCATTCAAGCCTCTGTTCAAGCAGCATGAAGTCTTACCATGACTACTTCTGGACTGGGAGTTTTGTTAGCTAAGTTCAAATTATCTTCTCCAGAAAACTGTTTCTCAGCACCAAAACCTGAATATATCTTGAACGGAGAGACATGGGGTCGAGTGATAAATTAAGACATGTCTTTTATGGAGGGTTCTTTGATAATGTCAGTCCAGCAGGTAATCCTCTGTTTCTACAAATGGCTCTTCATGAGGAACTACAAGGGACTTAACTGGTAATTGTTCTGGAAATGAAACCTCCCCCGGTTTCCTGCAATTCCTTTTTGATAGTGTTTTCTTCTCACCAGCCCAGCATTCTCCTTTGATGTGCTGGTTCTTCTTTGCCTATGGATTCCTCCTCCGGGGAAAATGCCATGCCCTCACCCGAAGACTCCTTCCAGTTGTCTGTGCAGAAAGGTGTGTTGCTTCTATTATGGCAAGTGTTTCTATGACTTAGTGACTGTTGTTTTCTGAGAGGTATCCAGAAATTTTATATAGAATAAAAAAAAAAATATTACATTTTGAAACAGTGGTTTCAAAGCATATTAACGGAAATAATATAGCTGTGGAGAATTAAGTACTTTGATGGCATTTAATACATGTATTGCTTGCTGCCTCAGTGTGTATCCTTTCTGATCAGCAGCCACCTAGCCAAAACGTGATGCAACTACATGAGTGTTCACAGCAGCACTGAAGTATTGTATTTACCTACCTCTTCCATTTAAACCAATGTATTGTGTGAAGTCCAAATATAGCCTAAATACTGGAATATCAAGCATACTGCATGATATAGCAGAGATCCTGGCCTCCTACTGTTCTGCTATACAAAAAGAATCACAGTAAAGGGACTGCAAAAAGCAGAGCCGGATTTCTCTTAATGTCCAAACCAGGTTTTTTTTGGAGTCACATGGAGTTGCTCACTATTAGTCTTTGATAGAAGTCGTTGTCGTTGCAGTGAAGTTGGAGCACCCAAGGTCAGCTGAACCAGCTGAGGCTACATCTCAGGAAAAGGCCATCTGCCTTGATGGGTGAGTGTAGCTCCTCACAGCTGTTTGTCCTCTGTGTATGGTGACCGCTTACTGTGATCACGGATCAAGAAAGAGGGACTCACAGCTTGGAAGAAGGTGGAAAGGCTCAGCTACTAGGGAAGTACTTTACTCTTTGTTAGACTGGCAGAATAGAAGGGGAACATATCAGCCACAGCAGCTTACTTCTAAATCTATGTATAAAGTCAGCATTTAGCACACTTAAATTTCTTCCTGTATAATCACTGTTTGGGATGTAGATGTTGTTTTCTATTTTCAGATAGGTTTTTAAGCGAATCATCTATTAAAAGTCCCCTGACCTACGCTTTGTTGCCCCCTCCTATGTGTCTCCATGCTCTGTACAGCCTCTGTTCATGCCCTTCACTTGTGCCATGCCAGTAAGGTATAAGCAGCTGACCCCAAAGCCTAATGAAGTCTGATTTCAAAGGCTTTGCAATCAACTTAAGGTCTGTTTGCATTGTGAACTACAAAGTACTGCCCTGGCGTACTTTGGCAGGGGAGGGAGGGGTTATAGATAAAATGTCGTTATAACTTATCCCAGCACATGGCAGTTGAAATCCCTCATGTTTAGCCTCATCGACAGGAACACACTGCACGTCAGGTTTTCCAAGATGGGCTCAGAAACACAGGTTCCTTCACAAAGCTGGCAGTCAGTGTCTTTTCTTCCCTTTTGGGTTCTACATTTCATCCTGCAAATATAAAAAGGGAATTATTAGTGGTCCTCTCAAGCCTCTTTTCCCAGGAAGGAGCAAGACTGCAGTTCTCCCGGAGATCCTGAGTACAGTTGCTGTACCTAGTTTCCCAGTTTCGGTGTGAACCAGAATATATTCCATGTCATACGTAACATGGAGTCTTAAGTACAGACATAGTGCATCTCCGAGTGTGAGCAAACACTGCGACTCTTCATCTTCAGCAAGGATAATGACATATAGCCACAGGCAGTGTAAGGGAGGCAATAGTTTTCCAAGGACCGTCCTGTATGAGAAGGAACATGGAGCTACAGTGGTCCAAGCGGATTACCTAGGCTGGCAGAAGTTTATACTCCCAGGGAGCAAGGGTGCTGACGGATAAACCTCTGACACCTCTTTTCACATGCTCTCTCACATGGTGGCTGGCAGATGGGACTGTGATGCTGCTCTCCCCCTTCCCTCCTGCTGACTTTGTGGTGGTCAGTAAGGAGTGGAGAGCCTGAAGTCCCTATTTTCCTTCAACGTGAACCTGCAAGGGAACACTAAAAATAAGTTCCCTCTTCAGAAAGATTGGAGGCAGAGGACAGTATCTTCATAGTGTTCCACTGAGGTGGAAGAACTAGTCTTTGATTGCCTGACTCCATCTTTCAGATCAGTTCATTATATTTGCCTGATGTGGTCTATCTAGATAATTATCTGAGCCTTCTCTCCTCTTGTGGTGGGGTGATGCTGGCTGGATGCCAGGTGCCCACCGGAGCCGCTCTGTCACTGCCCTCCCCAGCTGCACGGGGGAGAGAAAATGTAACCAAAGGCTCGTGGGTCGGGATAAGGACAGGGAGATCCCTCTGCAGTTACTGTCACGGGCAGAACAGACTCGGCTCAGGGAAATCAGTTTAGTTTATTACCAATCACATCAGAGTAGAGTAATGAGAAATAAAAATAAATACTTAAAAACACCTTCCCCCCACCCCTTGCTTCTTCCTGAACTTAACGTTACCCCCGATTTCTGTCCCCCCTCCCTGCCAGCGGCACAGGGGACGGGGCATGGGGGCTGCGGTCAGTCCATCACAGCTGTCCCTGCTGCTCCTGCCCCTCGGGGGGCTCCTCACCCCCTGCCCCTGCCCCGGCGTGGGGTCCCCACGGGCTGCGGGGGGGGATCTGCTCCCCCGGGGGCTCCCCGGGCTGGGGGCACAGCCTGCCCGGCCGGGGGCTTCACCACGGGCTGCCGGGGAACCTCTGCTCCAGCGCCTGGAGCCCCCCTGCCTCCTCCTGCCCTGGCCTGGGGGGCTGCAGGGCGGTCGCTCTCACAGTCTCACTCCTCTCTCCGGCTGCAGTTGCATAGGATTTTCCCCCCTTAAATATGTTGTCCCAGAGATGCTACCACCATCGCTGATGGGCTCAGCCTTGGCCAGCTGCAGATCTTGGAGCTGGCTGGCATGGGCTTTATTGGACATGGGGGAAGCTTCTGGCAGCTTCTCACAGAACCCATCCCTGTAGTCCCCGCACAAAGAAAGCCTTGCCACGCAAACCCAATAGACCTCTTTAAATGCCTTCTAGATACTGTTACATTTATCTTCATGTCTTGTTGAGTGAACGCAAGAAATATTACCATCTCCACTTCAGAAATGAGGAATTGCCCCCCTGAAACTTGTATGAAGGGAATCACCCAAGGCCACGCTCAGTTCAGCCTGTGATAGAGCTGGACTGAGTTCAGAGCAAGCGTAGCTCTTCTTAGCATAGGAGATTTTCCTTCTGAAAGTATCACCATTGCATAATGGACTGTTTCACTTAACCCTGTTGCAGATTAATTATTTGTGGAACAATTTGTGCGTGTTTCCAAACGAGTGCTTAAAGCCTGGGAAAAAAAAGCAGGCTGCAGGCTGTGGCTGTAGAGGAAGTATGTGGAAGCCTGGAGTAAAGAGGGAATAAAAATGAACATGGAAATCCTCTGGCAGTGTTGTGTTTCAAACAATAAATGTTGTCATTACAATAAATGGGTATATTTACTTAAGAGCACAATAATTTATTAGTGAAATAAACCTGTAGGATAGTGCATTCTCTGCAGCTTCACCCACATGGATTAAGAGTCCTCCAACAGCTGGTTCTAGGAGAAAGATCATAAACAGGTGATCTTAATCCAGTTTCTGTTGCAAGTGGCTGTATGTTAGGGAAAAAAGAGCACAGAGCATGCCTGCACAAGGACACATCTCACCTCCCAAAACTGGTGGCTACCCAGATCGGGCACCAACTGGAACTAAGCTAGATGACTATGTGTCTTGGTCTGTGACAGGGCCGCTAACTCAAGTCCTGGCTGTCCCCAAACCAGAAGTGAACCCTGTGCTGCTGCAGCACTCGTTTTGCAGCTAAGAGCACCATACGAGGTGTTGTACCGGCTTCCAGAGAGGATGCTTGGCCCCGAGTCCCTTAGCACACAGGCTCCCATTTTTGTTGGTGTTTGTATAATGTCTAGCACAACGAAGCATGGTGGGATTTTCCAGGTAACACAAGATAATAAGAAATAAGAGGGCAGTTTGTTTTCATGTGGAACCTACCTTTCCTCTTCCAGACCTCCCCGGTGACACAGAGGGGAGATGGTTTGGGTACCACAGAGGCTGAGCAGCATGTGGGCCTCCAGCCACGCTCCCTCCCTGCTCTGCTGGAGCCACCTGGGCTGGAGCAGTGCCGTGGTGCCTCTGCACGCAGGTCTGGTAGGCTTGTCCGCCGGTTTCCCACATTTCTGAAGCTCGAACTTTACTTCAGACTGTTATTGTCTGCCTTACCAGCTGGCACTTTGCTATGGAGGGAGGGTATTTGACACAAGATTCCCTCTTCTATGCAAAAGGAGGAGGCAGGGGTGTTTAGGTCCCAGGTGCAGCAAGGTCAGAAGCTTCAGTGGCAGAGCTTGAAGACAGTCTGAAGTAAAGTTGGAGCTTTAGAAATGCTGGACGCTGGGTTGTAGCTTTGCACAGTTGGAGTCTCTCAATGGGTTAGCTTTACAGAAGCATTGGGGGCGGAAACGACATCTGTTGCATTCATTCTTTTTTAAAGGCTTCTCAGTGCAAGCATCCCTGTTTTCTGCATAATTGTAGATTTTTGATAGCCTTGACATATACCATTTGGATAATGGGAAAACATCTACCAAACACCTGCATTCTAAAATGTTACTGTTATGTACCAGATAGCAAGAGTGCAGCAGTCACTTTTATTTCCTTAATTCTACATTACATTGGTATATAAACAGATCAGTAGGTTGTTCAGTACAAGGAGTGCTACAGTGACCTAAGATGCTTCCAGCAAGGCTTGAAGTGGCAGAATTCCTTTGGTTTCAAGTGGAGCTTTATTTTAAGAAAGCCTGGAACTTCGCAGAGTATGTTAAATAAAACTCTATTGATCTGTTACAGACAGTGCAGATCATTACTAATGTTTTAAGGAAAACGACCATGAATCTGTGGCGTAACTGGTCATTCCCAGCCAAGAGAAGAGGCCCTGGCGGTGCCGTATTTTTAATGCTGCGTTATTGCATATTATACAGATGTGCGACAGGGGAGCACGTACTTAGGAGCGGCTGCTTCGAGAGGCCCCCGCCGGTTAACCGGCAGCGGGCGCCCCGGCTCCGCGGGTCAGAACAGGGGGTGCAGCCGACAAGCACGGAGCTCCCCTCGGTTATAAACGCTCCCGCAGCCGTTAGAGACACGCCGCCCGTAAGCAGCGAGAGCCGCCCGAGCCCCCCAGCCTGCACCGGGCCGGCCCCGGGAGCGCGCACCGGGATCCCCGCGGCGGCGGCGCGGGAGCGCGCCTCAGCGGCTCCGCAGCGCTTCTGACGTCAGGCGCTCACAGCCAATCCCCGCGCAGGAACCCGAGGGGGGGCTTGTCCCGGGTCCCGCCCACTCTCTCTGCTTTTGGTCCCTCAGCCGGCGCCGTAGTGGGCAGCCCGCCGCCATGGATTACCGGGCGGTGGCCATGCGCCAGGCCGTGCCCGGGCAGTTTGATGATGCCGACTGCTCCGATGGGTAGGAGGCGGCGAGGGGCCGGGTGTGGGCCGCGGGGCGGGGGGTGTGCCGGGCCTGTTGTGGCGCCATGCGGCACCGGCGTGAGGCGAGGCCGGGCGGGCCCGGCGCGGTGAGGTGCCCGGCGCGGCGATGCTGCCCGGGCCGTGAGAACCTGTGAGGCGAGGCCCTGAGCGCTCTCCCAGCTTTCCTCAGCGGCTGGTGGTCGCTGCCGGGGCGGGCGGGGGAGCCCGCAGGCCGGGGCGGGCGAGCAGTGCCACCGCGGTGTCGCCGGGTGGTGGCTGGGCCTGTGAAACCGCGTAGCAGGACCGTGAGTTGCTCAGGCCAGCAAATCGCTGCGATTCGTTTTGGAATTACGTTTTCTGTTGGACTGAAAGCCTGGAGCTTTTTATATTTATTGGGGAGTGACTAAGGTACAGGCTTGTGTTAGGGGTTCAGGCCATTTTCTTTCCAGTTTACGATTCATTTAATTAAATCTCAAATGCTGGCAGAGAATCAGCTTTGGGGCGTGTTGTGGCAGAAAGCCACGACATCCTGCAGGCACTAAGATGTGGGTAAGTCAAAAGGGTGCGTTTTTCCCACAAATTCTTTTTTAGGCCTAACTTTTTTTATGTAAATTGCACTGGTGCCCTGAGTTACCAGCAGGTTGGCTGTCTGTCTCCAGTGGGATTTTGTGTAATGCTTGTCAGGTGGAAATCTGCTGTGGCAGCAAGCAGAACGTTTTGTCTCTGGTGAAGGAGCTGGTTGACCTGATCCGATGTGTTTATCAGATTGGAGTCAGAGGGATCCAAATAAGTGTAACTTCAGAACAAGTTAGAAGGCAGCACTGAGGTGTAGTTTTAATTTAATTTAAATGTAGTCCATCCTTTAAAAGCAATGCCATCCTCATATAGGCTTGCCTAAACACAGGTGAAGTGAGAAACATCTCATGGAGAGCTAACCTTGTGAAAGGATTTGTTGGGATAAATGTATTGAATTTTTTGTGACTGTAGCAATCATCTGTAGTTATATAAACCTCTGTATTTATTTGAAGTGAACTTACACAAGACACAGAAACAGCTATAGAAGGTGAGGTGACTGAGAACTGCCAGTTATGCATGTGCGAAGAAGTTAACACTGAGGAAGGAGATGGTGATGATGACAATGATGATGAAGAGGAAGATGAAGACTGGGATTGGGATGATGAGGTGGGAAGACTCATGAAGCGCCACAGTGCTGCTGGTGGGTGCAATCCACAGGTATGTTGGAATGCTATTTTGTGAGCACCAAGAGTGCCCAGGAGCAAATGGGGCTAACCTGAAGGCTTTGTTCGTTGTTAGTATTATGTTGAGCATAAATGCAAATGGACATTTCTCCTTGAGAGAATCCCCTTCCTTTGAGTCTCTTCCTCTGCCATGCCATATGCATATGTATGTTGTAGCCAGAGCTCTGCTTGTTTTCCTTGTCTCAAATCCTTTCACTGGATTCTCTTTGTCAATGCACTTTTCCTTCTGTTTGTTACCTTCCTCAACTTTTCTTTGCCCACCCCAGTCTCTACTGATGTTGCTTACTTCTTGGTATTTGTCCTCTGTGTTTTGAGCATCATCCCCATCCTTTAAGACTGTACCTGCTTGTCACACCCAGGGTGAAGCAGGTTATGTTTTGGACTTAATAGTGAGGGAGGCAAAAGAAAGCATGGGAGGTGGGTGAGGTGCTAGAAGTGGATTAATTTAGAGTGTATGCTATTGACACACAAGCTCTGGCATTCTGCAGAATGAAAAGCACATGTGATGTGAGAACTGGCATCATTAGAATCATAGAATCATTTAGGTTGGAAGAGACCTTTAAGATCATAGAGTCCCGCAGTGAACCCAGGACTTCCAAGTCCACCACTAAACCGTGTCCCTAAGCACCTCATCGATGTGTTTTTTAAACGCCTCCAGGGACAGTGATTCCACTGCCCCTCTGAACAACCGGTTCCAATGCTTGACCACCCTTTCAGTAAAGAAATTTTTCGTAATATCCAAGCTAAACCTTGCCTGGTATAACTTGAGGCTCATTCCTCTCATCCTGTTGCTTGTTACCTGGGAGAAGAGACCAACAACCACCTGCCTACAGCCTCCTTTCAGGCAGTTGTAGAGAGCAGTAAGGTCCACCCTGAGCCTCCTCCTCTCCAGACTAAACACCCCCAGTCCCCCCAGATGGTTTGTATAAGACTTGTGCTCCAGACCCTTCACCAGCTCCGTTGCCCATCTCTGGACACACTCCAGCATCTCAATGTCTTGTAGTGAGGAGGCCAAAACCGAACACAATATTCAAGGTGCAGCCTCACCAGTGCCAAGTACAGGGGGATGATTGCTTCCCTTGTCCTGCTGGCCACGCTGTTTGGATACAAGCCAGGATGCTGTTGGCCTCCTTGGCCACCTGGGCACACTCCGGCTCATGCCCAGCCGCCTGTCAGCCAGCACCCCCAGGCCCTTTCCCACCAGGCGGCTTTCAGCCACTCTGCCCCCAGCCCGCAGCGCTGCGTGGGGCTGGTGTGACCCACGTGCAGGACCCAGCACTGAGCCTGGTTGTACCTCACACAACTGGCCTCGGCCCATCGGTCCAGCCTGCCCAGATCCCTCTGCAGAGCCTCCTGCCCTCCAGCAGATCAACACTTCCCCCAAGCTTGGTGTTGTCTGCAAACTACTCAGGGTTCACTCAATCCCCTCATCCACATTGTCAGTAAAGATATTAAACAGGACTGGCCCCGACAGTGAGCCCTGGGGAACACTTATCTTCTTACCTTCAACTTGGACACTGGAGGTTCAACACCTGTTTTCTTACTGATACCAATGTAACAGAATGGTTGAGATAAATTAGTGGTGCTGATCATCATCTAGCATGTCCTACTCACAGCACTTGTCCTAATTTATTCTTGCCTTTAGTTAGAGGTTATGCTGTCCAGTGTTGGTGAAATCATATTCAGATACTGTGTTTGGAGAAGTCTAGCTTTAAGAAAAGATAGCATCTTGGAAAGTTTTCTCTGTTCATTACGTTCTCATTTCTCTCCTTGTTTCTGTCTGCTATGTCCCTTCCTTTTACAGATAGAAAAGTGTTAATGTGAGAGACTTGCAGTTCTGTTCCCAGATAGAGAAGAACCTTGAACTCAGACACTTTTTGGAATTTTAACTGATGCCTCACCTGTATTTTCTTTCTTGAATCGAGTAGAATCTGATGTTAATCTGTATCCATTTCCTCACCCTTTCTGGTTTTCTTTTTATGGCTCTAGGCATAGGCGTTTGAGCTGACTTTTCAAATGATACTGTCTTTATTTCAGAGGGCTATTTAGAGAAGGCAACTTATATTAACAAATCCTTTGTTTCAGGCAAATAGACAGACCCCTAGTTGCTATTCAGCAAAAATGTCTACTCCTACAGACAAGGCTTTAAGGAAATTTGAACATAAAATTAATTTAGGTGAGTATAATTGCATTGTGTTCTTTTATGAAAACAGGTACCACTCTGACATTCTCAGACTAATTCTGCTTACTTTAAGCTTAAACTCATTGAAATAAGTGAGTTAACCACTGCCAGACAGATTAAAAAATGTTTTTTGTGTATTTGAAGTTG
The DNA here is from genome assembly GCF_015220075.1 of Falco rusticolus. Lineage (NCBI taxonomy): Eukaryota > Metazoa > Chordata > Aves > Falconiformes > Falconidae > Falco > Falco rusticolus. The sequence goes on from NC_051189.1 coordinate 93,595,958, forward strand.
CCTTTAGTCTCCATTAACCAGCTGTCATACACCTTTCTCTCCTTCTTAAGGGCTATAGGGCTGTTTGATTGTTTTGTTTTCTTTTATTCTTCCTCTTTGACTTCTTCAGACCACACAAATTTAAAGTATTTTTCCTTGCTCCTTTGTAGTAGCAAGCTGTTTGGCTGGAAGGCGGGTGTCAGCTCTGCTGTGATGATGTTGGTCACTCTCAAAGCTGCTACCACAGCTAAATTTCCTAGACAGCTGCAACCCCCTGTAGTATTAGGGTGGTACATTGTGCCACAGTTATCACAGAAACTGTGCCTCAGTGAGGTGAGTGAAGAGGCTGCTGTCCTTGTTGATGTGGTTTGATGTTTACTGTGTGATGGAAATGGCTGCTCAGCTCAGCCTGTTAGGGCTAGAGGTAGCTGTGATGGGGGCCTTTTGACAGAGTAGTAAAAGAGGTGGTGTTTTCCTTTATAACGAAAAGGTTCTAAAATGAAGATTGAATAGTGGCACATATGTAGCCAAATAAGCAGCTGTTATACATTTAGCAATTAGTCAAAGACAATTTAAAATACATTATGGGGAGAGAATCATGGAGGCTGTTGCTTATTGTGGTCAGAAAAATGGCATTCCATTGTGATAAGAGAAGGGCAGACAAATTTAATGGTGAGATGTTGTCCAAAAGGCATTACTTCTGGATGGTGTTACATCTTCAAGAGTGTGAGACTGTCTCGCTCACCTGTGTTATTTCCTGACAGTCCTACTGTGACATGCAGACAGAGCGGAGAGCTGTGTTAACTCTGGTATGTAGCTAAGCTTCTGTGCTTGCTGACGGAGACCTCTGCCTGTGTTGTAACATTGTGTTGTGGCCTATCGACTGGCAGCAGAATTGAAGGGGCAGTTTTGAACTTGGAAAACTTCTTCGGGTTTGTTTTTTTTTCATTTCTTCTTACGTGTTTTTCAGATAAGCTAAATTTTGATGACTCTGTTATAAACAGAGTCACAGAAAAGTCTAGACAGAAGGAAGCAGACATGTGAGTATTGCTCATAGTTCTATTTTCATTTAAATAACTTGAACCCAGAAGAGTTGTTCTTATTTCCTACTGTGATCCTGAGGTTTTGAATAAATTTATTAAGAAAACCAAAATTTGTATATAGTCTGCATGCAGGCTGGCATTTGGTCTTAAACCTTTTGGTTTCCAGATCAGTTGCCTAAATCATTCCAACTGATTCTTCTGTCTTAAACCTTTTGGTTTCCAGATCAGTTGCCTAAATCATTCCAACTGATTCTTCTGTGCTGGTAGCACATCTGATTGTATTGGTGTAGTAAGACAGAAGTGACTGGTATCATTCCACTAAAAAAGACTATGTTGTCTCTGATACTTTTTTTTTTTTTTTCCTCTAAACGGAGGTCCTTAAGCAGTTGGACTAAAAAGGTATTGGAAGCCTTTTGAAGGTTCCTCCCGATGATTTGGTGAGGGAAATGTACTTTTTTTTTTTTAGATTCTTTTAGATTTTTTTAAAGCCTGCAGCTTGTAACCCTAAATTGTTAAGACAGATACCGTTTTCTCCTGAATGAGCATAATTCAGTGAGGACGAGGTGTCTGATATTTAGGATTTTTTGTTTGCTTTTTTTTTTTTTCCCCTTGCCCACGGGAGAAACCTTTATTTTTTTATATGAACTGAAAGCCTTACTTCCCGAGGCTGTCATCTTATCTTTGATACATAGTGTCATGTTTTACTCTGTCAAAGTATTGGCTCCGTATGTGGGATTGTGTAATTTTATCTTCACTTCTGCTAGGTACCGAGTCAAAGACAAGTCAGACAGAGCAACAGTAGAACAGGTAAGTCCTTAGTTCATCAAATTTCTTTAACTGGAACAAATAATGTGGAATTTTGGAATCAGTGGTAAAAGAGATACTGTAGGAACAAAGTTTTGCCTTAGAATTGTTCCCCTTGTTATCCTGAAGAGACCTGTTGTCCCTTCATATTTCTTTCTTTTATGAAGGTTGTACTTGCTTCCACAGATGCTTTCAAGCTCAGTTTTGTGCTTAGCATTGTGATTTGATCATATATGCAATGCAAAATTCCATCTTAAGTTTTTACTAAATTCCAAAGAACAACAACAAAAAAGTTGGGTTTGCTTTTTTCCTATTTTTCTTCTTTAGCAAGACTGAACTATTACTGGCCCAGGGCCACATAGAGCTATCACAGCTGAAACAGAGCAGCTATCTCAAGGGAAACCTTATTTTAACACATTAATACAACTGTGGGTGGGAAATCATTCTCTTGCATCTCTTTTAGTGCTAGCTCAAGGACATATGCTTAGTTTAAAAAAAGAAAGTAATCATGTTGAAAGAAAAAGTGAAGTATTGTTCTAGAAGCATCACCAAATTCTGAGTGGTTGCTGTTTGGATTGTGATTTGATTTTTAAGAATAGTCTGATGCTGTGGGTCTTTTAATATGGTTACTAAGGCTGGACTGTATTCTTAGGTTTTGTCCTCTTCAAAAACAGCAATTTTGCTGACTTTTCTGTATTAAATTTCAGGTGTTGGATCCAAGGACCCGAATGATTTTGTTCAAGATGCTAAGTAGAGGTGTCATATCAGAAATCAATGGCTGCATTAGCACAGGGAAAGAAGTAAGTTTTACTACAAATGACGTAGTAGTCCCTTTCTCAGCAAGTTAGGTGGAAGCTTATGGTGCTCAGAAGATATATCGAAGTACTTGGTTTTAGTATTACTTTTTTTTTTGTGTGTGTTGTGTATGTGTTACTTGATCAGTAGGAAGTTATCTTAAGATAAAAAGCAATTTATGTTAAAGGAGACAAGTTTCCCCAAGTATGTAAGATTTCTCAGAATACTTGTATGTTATATTAAAGTTGTGGATCATGTTAATTGTATGTTACAACTGAAATCTTTGGAAGCAGTATGTGTACGGGCAATATTAAACAGTACCTCAAAAACCCCATACAAACCCAGGTGATTCTTTATGCAAGACACTCCTGCATGCAGATCAGACCAGCTCCACATGTCAGTGGACATGGGATTATCTAAATGGTGTAACAAAATTCAGTTTAGAATACTATTAAATCTTCTTGGCTTTTATAAAACTGACATGTTTGTGTGCTGCTGTTCTCAAGTAATATTGCAGATAATTAAAACCAAACCACAAATTTCCAAGTAAATTAATAAATTAGTTTTAGAATGCCTACTCACCTAGGCTGATCAGGTTTGCTTCTGAGTCCTTGAATGCTGATTAAAGGCATACTTCCACCCTGCATAGAAGTGTCAGTGTGAGATATTTGGGTCATGCTTTAGGGCCTAAACAGTGCACAGGCTCAAATTAACCCTTCACACAAGGGCTTGTTTCAGTCTCGGAAATGTGGATGAGTCAGAGCTTTCTTGTGCATTGGGGGTTTTTGTCCTGTGTGCACTGTCACACCCCTGCCCAGTCTCATGTGCTTCCCATCAGTTGCCTCTGGTAGAAAAAAAGATTGCTCTTGTGTGCAGACTTACTCAGCTGGGTGCCACATAGGGCCTGGGGTGAGATCAGATCTTCTCCAGGTGTCATAAAAAGAAGAAGGGAGAAGGTTATGTTGATTTTAAAGAGTTTTTCTTTAATGTTGTTTCTTCCCTTTTATAATCGGATAGGCTAATGTATATCATGCCAGTACTGCGAATGGAGAGAACAGAGCAATAAAGATTTACAAAACCTCTATTCTGATGTTTAAAGATCGGGATAAATATGTGAGTGGTGAATTCAGGTGAGTTTGGCTTCTGCCTGTTTTACTGGGATAGAGGGCTTGTGTGAAAGGTGGTAAAATCACTGGTGCTAATACTGCATTGATTGGCTCAGAATCCTTGTTGTCTTTTATTTCTTTTAAGATTTCGTCATGGATATTGCAAAGGCAACCCAAGAAAAATGGTGAAGACATGGGCTGAAAAAGAAATGAGGAATTTAATAAGGTGATTCTTCCAGTTTTTATTTCAGCTCGCAAAGGTAACTGAAACGTTTAAGTTTATAGGAGGTACTCTCCTATTGCTAGAGTGTGGCTACCACTACCTTTTAGGGTCTCTGGAGTATTCAGGCAAGTGTCTTAAGCTTCCCTGTGGGAGAGAAAAGAAAGAGGAGGGAGGAATAAAGATACTCTTCTTTCTGTCTTGCTGCTCGTGCTCTAAGCTCTTCAATGTCTGAACTCTGTCTGACATAAGTGAAAAGTAAGGAAAGCTACAAAGAGCTGCTGCTGAGTAACAGCACACTGTGTGATACAGGTTAATCCTAGGATTAACCTGAACTGTGTAAAGATTTTTTTGTCCAACACAGGAATGCTTAGAGAATAGAGCCGGAATGGTTGTGGCTTTTTGTATTCATTTCCTGGCGGTTATTCACAAGTGAGAGTTTCCAGAATAGAGGAGCTCTTAATTGTGTATTACGTTTAAAGCAACAAAGCTTCTATAGCCACCAGTGCACTGCAAATATTAGAGTTTGGTTTTATTTTTTTGTGGCTTTGCTCCTGTGTTACAGGTTGAATACAGCCCAGATACCTTGCCCTGAGCCAATTATGCTAAGAAGTCATGTGCTTGTCATGGGCTTTATTGGTAAAGGTGATAGGTAAGTATCATTAGAAAATAAAATATTTTTTATTAGCTTTCCACAAATTTATTAAAAACAAACCAACCAACCCTCTGAATTTACCTACTCTTACTTTTGGCCTGTAAAATTAACATGTTACTTTTACATGTGCATGTGACCTGTAGAATACCCAGATATTTGCTGGCTACTACTGCAGGCAATCTGCATGATTCTGAAGCCTCAGTTGTGTGCTTAACCAGAGATTAAGGCAGGAAAGGCTTGCTGATCATACATGAAGATAGCTCATCACTTTGTAGTACACAATGTAGCATGGTCCAAATTATCTCTTGTTGGAAACGGAGCTCCAGAATCATTGGCAAGCATATACTAAGCTTTGTTGCCCTTCATGCTGGCTCCATGCACTTAGCTGCTTGTGCTGTCTTGCTTGAAACACTTAATGAGCAGAAGGATCAGGTACAGCAATTAAAGAATTTGCAACTGGTATGAAGAAGGAAAACGTACTCACTTTCTGTTGTTTGTGTTGTAATTTCAAGGCCCGCTCCTCTGCTGAAGAATGCTCAGTTATCAGACTCTAAAGTCAGGGAGTTGTACCTGCAAATCATCCAGTACATGAGAAGAATATACCAAGATGCCAGACTTGTTCACGCAGATCTCAGTGAATTTAATATGCTGTATGTTTTTAAACTTTGTTCTGAATTATGACATCTAAAATGTGTGCATTGACAACCTCTTTGTGAGAGTACTAATATACCTTTAAGGGGAGATGGGGTATTCTTTGTGATTGACTTTTGTGACTTCTTTAATTACTTATGCAGCTTTTAACTCAGATCTGAGCTTTCTCTGTTTAAAAAAAAACAAACAAAAAACCCAAAAAAACAACACCAAAAAAACCAACCAACCACCCAAAGGGAAAAAAAGAACCCCTACAAACCCCCCCCGAACAAAAATCCCTCACTAACAAACAAAAAAACCCCAACTAGAGAAAAATGAGTAAGGTACTTTTTTTTTTTTTTTCTCCCCCACCCATAACACTGCATTTTGTGTCCACAAGAAGACTATTTCTTGTAATAGACATTTAAGTTTAATAATACAGCTTATTTAGAGGAGGGAAGGGATTGACCCAAAAAAAGCCACTCTGGTCCTAATATATGAGTTGCATGCTGGAGAAATATGTTAAGGGGTTTTTTTGTTGGTTTTTTTTTTTGTTTGCTGGTTCTTGAGTTTGAAGCACACTTTGTTACCTGTTTTTTTGCTTGCAGGTACCACGGTGGGGACGTGCACATCATTGATGTGTCTCAAGCTGTGGAGCATGACCACCCACATGCGCTGGAGTTCCTGCGAAAGGATTGTGCCAATGTTAATGGTGAGTGGGCTGCACTTCAAATCTTGTTATGATAGCTGGTTTATTTAGGAAGGTGAACTGTATTCACCTATGTTCTTTCAGGTGTAGCTGACTGTAGGAACTGTCAAACTTCCATTAAAATACTCCCTCTTCTAGGTTCTCATGGCTTCCTCGGGGAGCAGTGTACTGTGCGAAGTTCAGAAGAGCCTGTTCTGCTAGAAATCATCTGGCTGAAATAAGTCACCTGACTGAATCTCAGATTTAAGACAGATCTGAGATCAGTCCCAGTCTGCAGCAGCACCCACCCCAGTCTTAACTTCCCTTGCTTAAAGGGCTGTGCAGACATACTGATGTTTCCTTCTGTGAGTGGAATCCACATCTGGAATTCCTCAGCTGGCAAGAAATTGCTGTGTTACAGAGTTCCCTTTACTTACTTGTCCAGGTCCGCTGAGAGAATTGAGGCACAGAGTAGTTTATTAGAGATGTTATCACTTGTCATATTATTTTCATAAACAGGATACCTTTATGGTACTTTTCTCTTGAAAATTTGGTCTTCACATGTCGGTGTGTGTGTTGTGTAACACACACATCTCCTGGTAGGGTGTGTTCCTCCCTGAGGACAAGAAATCTGTCATTGCAGGCTGCTTGACTGTTTTTGTCCCCCCTTTCTTTTCAGATTCATTTTTTCCTAATTTTAGAGGCTCTTGAAAGTCTGTGGAAAAAGAACTGTATGCGTTTTGTTGCTTTATGTTTGTTGATACCCATTATGCTAGTTTTTCCTTGTTCTTTTTCTGTTCATGGACTTCTAATAACTCCCTTCTGGCTCAGATACTTGCACCCTTGCTCTTTTTTCATGTCTTTTGGTTTGCTCTCCCTAGATACTCTAGTGCCTCAGTGAGTTGCAGTGGTTTTGGTGTGTTTTGTTAGTTTTTTGTCACTGTGACTTTCTTTGTGTAGTCCTCCTACAGAGACTGCTGAGAAACACCTTGCTGTGCGCTCTGCCCTAGCTGTGATCATTGCAAAGACTTGTGGTTCCATGGGCACAGAGAGCTGCCTCCAAACTAAACTGTTTTTGTTCTTTCTGTGATTCATTTCTCATATTGAATGATCTTCAGAGAACTTTAGTAGGAAATGCTTATTAAGCAGCCCTCAGTGTCTTTCACTGCTGCTTTTCAGTACAGAAAAATACAGAAAAAAAGCCTCTAAATTTGGTTATACTTAACTCAAGAAACCAATTTTGAGTGTAGTATTGAGGAAAATTCTGATATGTTAACATGTCTTCCATTTTAGGTGGAGCAAAATTAGGCTGTACTGTGTTTCAGTGGATACTTCTGTTTCTCTCTGGCAAAAGTTTGAGGTCATTTTTTTTTAAATACATTTTTCATCTTAGTCATTGCAAGTGCTACACCTGTCTTTAAATTGTTTACTTCTTAGCCCCTACTACATCAAGGCTGGCTCCTGCTGAAATTGATTTCATTTTTTTTTTTTTTTATATTTACCAAGTTATTCTTCTCCTTTCAGTTGCATCTGTTGCATCTGGAAGATGAACAGGTTTTTTTCAGATGGCCAAGAGTCATCTGATAACTAAACCAAATATGATGCAGTACATGCTGCTGAGGCTTTCCCAAGCCATCAGGGCCATTGGCTTGTGTAACTGTCACTTTAATGTCGCAGCCATATATATTACACATAATTAAAGTTTCTGTCTCTGCCCTTTGTTTTCTGGTAGACTTTTTTCAGAAGCGCAATGTTGCAGTGATGACTGTGAGGGAACTGTTTGAGTTTATTACTGATCCTTCTATCACAAGCGAGAACATTGATGATTATCTGTCTAAGGTAAGACCTCGTGGCCTTGTTGCTTGTGTAGGAAGACTTGAACAACAAAATTGGATTTACTTCAAGCCCCTTCATCTCATTTACTCTATGTCCTGCTATTGAAGGAAGGTGGTACATGACATGTTATGCTAGTGCTTCAAAAACGTATACAGGTCTTTTCCATTTATACCATTATAGGATCACAACACTTTCATTCTGTTTTGTCAACAAGTCTAAACTGTGGAAACTCAAATATCTCTTTCAGCTGCTACTAAAACCAGGATTCTTTGAACTAGTTCTTTTTTTGGCAAGGTGAAGCTCTGCAGAAATATTAACTGTGTTTGTTATAGAGAATGGGGTTAAGAGTGCAGATTTGAGCATGGTGGGCTGAGGGAGGAAGGGTAGCATTACTCCAAGGTGCACAGACTTCCTAGCCAAATACAGCAGCTGGCAGAACACATTGACTCTGGCAGGAGGTAAACTTACTCAGCGCTGCCAGCAGCACCCACGTATTTCATCTCTAGCTGCCAGTTCTCTGCTCCCAGGTTGATGTTTCTTTAAAAAGGGAGTGGTTGGTGGGAAGGTTTTTAGTGCAAGAGAAATGGGATTCACATGTGCTGTGCTCATAGCATAGATTTGATGTTATTCCTGGTCAAGACCACCTGAGTGTGGTCCAAATACCAGTGTAGCATGTGGATTTCCAGACAGTGTGTGCTTTCGGTCATGGTGGAGGTTAAATGAGTCAGAGCTGTGCTATGTGGTTCCCCTTCCTTGTGCTCCTCTAGCTTGCTCAATGTGCATGAGAAGAGCCAAGTTCCAGGACTGAGCACTGCTCACTGTATTCTTCTTGCTCTGTTATGTCCTGTAGTCATGCTGGGCCTGCCACGACTTGGTCTGGGAGGAGCAGCAAGCAGGTTTTCCCTCTGTTGACGAAGCATATCCACAGTTACAAGCACGCTTTGCAGAAACGTCACTTACCGTGAGGTGTCGCTCAAAGCGTTTCCATAGGGAAAGCTTGAGTATTTGAGAGTGACAGTGTGGAGTACAGGGAGAAACACAGATGGGAATGGTTAGTTGGATTAAGTGATGCAATTCTAAAGAGTGATAACTTTGTATTGTTTTATATTTCTTTAGGCAATGGAAATAGCATCAAAAAGAACAGAGGAGGAAAGATCCAGTCAAGATAAAGTGGATGAGGAAGTAAGTGAGGATTTTTGTTCCTGCTATGAAATTACTGTTAGTCTTGCCTCTTCTAAACAATGAAAACCGTTGTCTTTTATTTGGCAAAATGTACAGTTGGTAAGCAAAACGTTGGTTTGTGATTCTGAGATGTCTTGAACTAGTTGAAGTATTAAGGGGTACCATGTGTAAAAGCTGACAGTGATAAAGTGTTAGAAAGCAAATACTTAATTTCCCAAACCAATATGTTTGCTTGTAGCTAGGCCCCTTGATGTATCTTCTAGTTCAGGTTCAGCTAATAAAGAACCTGACCGGAGGGATCTGATTGTGCCAGATGTAGCAAACCAATTACTCCTTTGCTTATAGAAGGGTACTGACCTGTAAGAGAGGTGGTTCAGTAGCATCTAAGTTCAATTTATTTCTCTTAGACTTCTCATGTGACCATGGCTAGTTTATGTCACTTCCTTCATAGAAGAGCAGAGCTGATTAAGGGCAAGCTCTGTGGAGGTGAGGGCCTCTGCTCTTTGCACGGCACTTAATCTAGCAGTTGTGGTCACGACGTGTACTGAATTTGTACTGGGGTTGAGCTGACACCATGAAAAAGAGAAGCAAAAGACTTCAGTCTGATCTGGTAGTGGCTTAAATTTGCTGGAGGACTGTTTCAGAAAGACTGCATGACAAATTTTAAGTGTATTGTTGATACTGCAGTTAGGTTTTACTGTACTATACTGCTGCAGGGACCTTTTTTTGAGGTGGACTGTAGGTTGAAACAGGTATTATTACATGAAGAGATTAAGTTATAACAGTGCATATTGATTGAATCGCTTCCTGAAGGTATTATAAAAGTCAATAAAAATGTATGAGAAAATCCTTAGAATACAAAACCTTAGGACTCAAATAGGTTAAGAGGAAGTTGAAAGTATTGGAGAAATTGGAAAGCGTCCTGGTGGAAGTCCTGCTAAGGAAGGAGCCTTATTAGTCATGATCTATCAATAATGTGGAGGTTGCATGTTAAGTCTGCTGCTGAAAAAAAAAAAAATATGCTGCAGTGCAAATGGTAATGGATGACTGCAGTGTTCATTTTTAGTTCCTCTGACCCATGAAATCCTTCATGATTATTCTCTTAAGGATGCATAATTGGGTAGGAAAAACAATGAAACTACATGTACATTAGTAAGTCTGTGTTTCCTTTCACTCTACAAGGTGTTTAAGAAGGCTTATATACCTCGAACTTTGACTGAAGTTAAAAACTATGAGAGAGATGTAGATATAATGATGAAATTGAAAGAAGAGGATATGGCATTGAATATTCAGCAAGATAATGTGAGTAGACATGCTGAGGCACTGCAAAAGCGGAAGGAAATATGAATTCTTTCTGGAAACTGATAGTAACAAACAAAACCTGAAGCCGTGTTACCAAGACATGGAGTACTGAATATAGCGTAATACTTTAAAATTGTCTGGTTAGTACTAATGCTAACATTGTACATTTTTTCCTGGTTTTTGGGGGTTTTTTTTTGGTTGATTTGTTTGAGTTCCAGTTGGGGTTTTTTGTTTTGTTTGGGGTTTTGGCTTCTTTTTTTTTTTTTTTTTTTAGATAATAATTTTCTGTAGGCATGAAGATTTAAGACTTGTTCTGATAATGTAACTTTTTTTCTCTCTCACTGTGTGTAGATTCTCTATCAGACTGTGACAGGACTGAAGAAAGATTTGTCTGGTGTTCAGAAGGTGAGACGTCTTTTTGAAATTCTTCATTTTAGCCATTTTCAGGAGAATGCTTAAGGAATATAGAAAATGCCTCATATTGCAGCTGACACCATGAAAGAAGCCTCTTGTTTGCAGAGTGACCGTTTATCTCCAGGATGGGTCTGGCATGACAGTGTGTCTGCATTCCACATGAATTGCTTCCCCGCACTCTGGCTGATGCTGGGTTGCTTGAGAATGAAATGATAATCCTTGCTATCGCCATGATCTCTGAAGTTGAAGTGGAGAGGAGGGAAGACGTTTTCCAATTATGGAGAATTAATTGATTTAAATTGTAGCACAACTACAGGTTTTGATATGTTCAGGGTAGCTTTGCTGTAATCATGTAAAGAGCAGCCCTGCAGTACAAGACATAAGATACTATGCCTTGCCATATTTGAAGTACTTGACAGTGAAAGTCTTCCATAAAGTATGCTGGATAAGAAGTTGGGTACTGATCAGTCTGTAGCAATATAACTCAAGGCAGAAGCCCTATGTGGGTTCCCCCTCCTTCCTTTGTAAATGTTATCTAGCAGTGGTGTAGACTTTGTTTTAACATGGAAATATAAATATGGGTGGGAACAGGCTGTGGCATAGTCTCCAGGCTTATTTAAGAATAAGTGAGTTTTCCAATGTAGATATTTGTGTTTGCAATAAAGCCTACATGCAGTGCCCGCAGGGTAGATTTGGATATGATCCAAGTAGGATTAAAAATTGGCTTCCACATATGTTAGCAAATTGCTGTTTAACTTACGGAAACTAGTTTGGGAGTGCCAGTACAGCTGTGCTGTGAGCCCTGACCTAAAATATCAGTCTCATGCATTCTGGTTTCCTTGTTTTTAGTTCTGGATTAACCTACTTTTCATTCTTTTTCTTGAGACTCAGTGGTGGCTGTAGTAAAGGAGATGGCACATAGGGTTTCTTTGCAGCAGATTCTGTTTTGATTTTGTATATATAGTGTATATATATGTGTGTGTGTTGTCATTAGGCTTCTTTGTTTTGGTTTGATACAATTCTGTCTTGATATATCTTGCAGATTCCTGCACTTCTTGAAAAGAAGGCAGATGAGTCAGAAACAGACTCTGATGATGATGGCAGCTCAGAGGACTCGGATTCAGGCTGTAAAGAATCTGTACATCCCAAAGATAAACCTGCTGAAGTTACCATGGACAAAAAGGTCAGCTGGCCAGGAATTGTTTATTTTTCCCACCTCTGCTTATGTGACAGAAAAAAAACCCAAAACTTAGTTCTGAGTGGTTCTTGCTAGTTCTTTTCTTAAGACAAGCTATGGACTTTCCCTGTTGTGGAGGATGAGAGCAGAGAAAATGAATTTCATTATGGATGCTGTATTAATGGTGTATTTATGTAGAGGAGCATGTAACATAGCTCTCTGTAGCCTAGACAAAGCTGAAAGAGACATCTCTGCAGGGAATTCTAAGGCTGTGCAAAGCAGAATTTAGTGAAGCCTGGGTAGCTCTTTGGTGTCTCTGGCTGCTCTTCCAGGCTTTAGTGTTCGGGTTTGTGGTCATGGTCCCTGATTAACTGCCTTATGCCCAGGGAACTGAGACCACCATCTGCAGAACTGGAGATTTGGTGACAATGTTTGAGCCACAGTGTCTCTTACAGTACTTTTAGTACAGACTGGTTAGCTTTGCTGTGGGCAAGAAAAGTAACGCTGTCATGCAAAGGGATTATGGTTTGGGTTTTTTTTATACGGTTTCATTTTTCAAACTGCAGACCAAGTATGCTCTGGTTTGGTGAGGCTTTTCTGCAAAGTATCTCCCATGGGTAAGAGAGGCTTTTGGCAGCCTTTTAGGTGCTGTGCAAAAGAAGGCTGAAACTTGCTAGGCTTAAGAGGTTCAAGATTTGGGGGGTTGCTTGTTAGGTTTTTTTCCTTGAAAAGGTAAGATAATACATTCCTTATCTGTCAAAAAAAAATAATGCAGTGCTATACCAGATACTTTCTACCAATCTAGAACTGCTGCCTTTCAGATATGAAACAGGGAAGTCTTGGTCACTTCTCATCCTTATGGATAGGTTTTCATTTGAACTTATTTTGGTCCATTTGTAAGCTAAGATTTTTGGTAATGTGTTCAGTTGCAGGCTGAACAACTGATGAGCAGCAATTACTTGCATTCCCCACCCCATTATGCTGATTTTGCATTTTCCAGTTGCGTGTAGGCTCTCCGATGTCTGGCACAAATTGCAGTGTACTGCAGTAGCGTAGCACCTTTCCTTGCAAATCCTGATGATGATCAGCTTGTTCGGAGTTACCAGCAGTTACTGGATCCCTACTTTTGCATGACACATAGAAACACATACTGTAGTAGCCCTGTGGGTAGCAGAAAACTTGGATCAGGCATCCTGTTGTAATCTTAGGTGTAAATAGCATGAGTTAAGAGTGCCTTTTATTCTCTTTCTTCAAAGGTTGCATGAATCTCGGGTTTTAACTGGTTTGAATTTTGCCTTGTCACTAGCGGTGTGCAGCTGCTAGCTTCACCCCAACCCTATACTTTGCTTCTCTTTTATTTCTTCCTCTTGATAACATCAATTTATATGGTGTGTTTAGTAACTTGTTAATGTAATGATTGATTTACCTGCTCAAAATCTCCCGTTCCTACCGGCTTTAAATGAGTGGTGTTTGGTCCTTATAGGAAAGGAAAAAGATGGTTAAAGAAGCCCAAAGAGAGAAGAGAAAAACCAAAATCCCAAAGCATGTGAAGAAGCGGAAAGAAAAGACTGCAAAAATGAAGAAAGGCAAATAAAATCAGCTTTGGCTTGGGGAAAGGGGATGGTTTGTTGTGGGTTATTTAGTCACTATCTTTCTAAAATTAAAATTCCTTTATTTATATACATACAGTATTAACTGTGAGGGTGGATTTTTTAATAACATGGTGTAATTGTTTGAACAGATTATATGTTATGGGTTTCTCAATAGGAAAGAATGAGTTTAACACTTGTACATGTTAAAATAATTTACCTGTGCAGATTTAACTTATTGTTAAACTCGCATTGATTTGTTCCTGGGGCCTTATGCCCCTGCCTCACACTGCATGCAAGCTAGTTCAGTTTGTTCCAGAGCAGTGATTTGATTCAAACAGATGCTTGGAGGAGAGGCAACGGCGATTCAGAGACCTTATGCCTTCTTCACAGTATGGAAGCAAATTGAGTTAGCTGTCTTCTTGCAGGCATGGTGCCTTTGCTGCCTCCCTTTGCTTGTGTTACCTTTGATATTTTCTTACTGAAAGCTGAGTTTTGTGATTTGGGAGGCAGCTGTCCTTGTTGCCCAGTGCCCTTCTGAAGCAATCAGGTAGGTGTACCCAAACAGACCAAAGCCTAACCTTTCCCCCTCCTCACCCTTATCCCAACATAGGGCACTCTTGCTCTTAAGAATATTATGAACCAGGTATTTTTTTAAGCTGATCAAATGAGTATTTGCCACAAGATTAATCATGTGTGTTCAAGGCTGTGTAAAGGCTTGCGGCAGGACTTCTCTGTGGTGTGGCTCAGCATTACTGGTCCATGTTGTGCTAAGGTGCTCCAGCTTGCTCTTAGGGAGAAGTGACAGGCCCACTCTGCTCATAAGTGACCCACCTGGACTGGGGCAAAGGCACCATGCTGAAGACAGACCACCTTCTCTCTTGACAGCTGCTTTGACCACCGAGGCTGACAAGTCTTAGGAGAGATGTCCTCCTTATGCTGTAGCACATCAGCTGTTATCCCACTGCCTGCAGTTTCAGAACACTGTGCCAGCACAGGGAAATGTTCTGATTCCAGTAAGTGTCTTGATATGTTCTCCCACATTAGGGGTGGAGTTGATGCCATGGGGATTTATGCTTACAGGACGTGCATCCTCTGATGACAGAGAACAGTGTTTATCCAAGAATGGATATCCAACAATGATGGGTTGGCCAGGGGTAGGGTGAAGCTTCTCTCTGCTCCTCACTTCCCACACCCAAAAGAGAGATGATGTTGGCCAGTTGCACACATGGTTGTGCTCCCCAGTCTGACCGTCACAACCTCTTTGGTGCCTTTGGCTAGAAATCTTGTAAGAGAGGAACTGGTCAGTGCTTCCAGATCTCTCTCTTTGTGCTCCCTGTCTTCCTATCTGGAGAGGGGTTGATGGCACTCATATACAGTATGCATGTAAGTGTAGACAGTATTGCTGGAGCATGTTGGGAAGCAAGACTGGTATTTCCTCAGCAAATAGGGATGTTTGTTGGGAGACTTGAGATGAAATACCTGTATTTTGGAAAATGGCATTACATCAGGTGCAAGAAAGGGGGTGGCCTCTAACTTAGTGGTGAAGGGAGGAGGAAGTGCAAGAGCTACATTCAGAGGTGAGCGAGTACCATTGATGGCCATTTGTCTTAACGCCATGGGCCTAGATGCTGCTAGGCGTATGAACACATTATTCTCTGCTTTTCCTTGCCGTTATGGGAGCTTGTGTAGTGACATAATTGGGCAGAGGTGGCCTTGGTGATGGCTACCCTGAACCTGACTGGTTGTGTTCATAGGTGTAGTGCTTAAGGTTACTGAAATAGTAACAGCTTTGTGCCTTTTGCCCTTTAAATCCCATTGTATCGGGGATTCTTCCTGCTGACTGATGTATGTGTCTGTGGTAGCAGTTGTGGTTCATGAGGGTGTGTGCACCTAGGAAGGGTGTGTAGGGACTGGGGGTTGTGGAGGGCAGTGGATTGTGTCTGAGTTGTTGCCTTCCTCCAGCAACAGGTTATGCACTGGGAAGACCTTAGTGTCTTTGGTCAAGTCTGCGAAGCTGAAGTGAATCTCTAAGAAGCTGTGTGTGCTTTAACTTTGTGTAGCTCAGCAGTGGATGATTTCACCAGGAAACTGGTCCGTGGCTGATTGGTGTGGGTTGGGGGTTGTCAGACACGAGAGACAACCTTTTCATTGGGACTAGGTGCTCTGAAGACAAGGATGGATGCTAGTCCTTTGCAAAGAGCCTGGAAGCCCCACAGGCAGTGTGCCACTGGGGGTGTTTATCTCCTTTACCTGAGGAGACACTTCAAAGAAAGGAGGCTGCTATCATCTGTACTTGAGGGAAGAGGAAATGTCCCAGCCCACATAACCTTGTCTTCCCTGCAGGCTGTGCACCACAGCCTGATCAAGTTTGCCTGGCTCTAGCCATCCTGTAGCATGAAGGTGGTCCTGAATCAGTCATTTAGGACTGGAGTCCTGCTTGCAGTGATGTGCAACAGGACTGTCTGTGCAGGCTGTGCAAAGCATGAGCTATCCACCTCGGGTGCCTTCTCTAGGGCATGTTTACATAGTCGGGGTGTTTGCAGAGCACCTGAGGTGGAGCAGGCCAGAAAAGCCCACACTATGCAAGTGCAGGTGGCCTGGGGATAGCTGTTGCAGCTGGGTATGTGCTCGTTGAGGTGGGCTTTGAGTGCAGTTCATGTGTCCTGGTCAAAGATGTGCAGGTGTGAGATGTATACAAGTGAGGCAGTCCACAGGAGCGAGGTGGACCAGGAGCAGCTTGGGCTAGGACCAAGAGATGAGCCACCTTCCTGGTGATCCCTGAAGCAAGAGAATGGCTGTTGAGAAATCTTAGACTTAACTACCAAAAGGCACTGGTCTGATAGGGGGTGGGGAGGATGGGGATGAGATGTCATGACTTTGTATCCTGTGCTAAAGAAGAAGCTTTGAAGTTCAAAATGGCACAGATAGTCAGTTATGCTCTGTTGATATCAATGTATGATGAGGTAGGGCTTTTTCTCTCCAGAGATTTAAGATCTGATGAGGCACACTCACTTTGTTTGCCATAGCAGCATGGTTATGGTGTGCCCTGCTGCTGGCGCTTGCGCAGACAGAGTGCTGCCAGGGCAGGAATGCCAGTACCTTGCATAACAAGAACTGGGACACAAACAGCTCAAGGAAATGCTTCCCCTTTATCTTCCTTAATCTTCCTTATCCCCCTCCTCTCTGAGATTGCACTTACTGGTAGGCGTCTTGGGTCTTTTGGGGGCTATTGCAAGTGTTTCCATTGAGGAGCTCACTTGATGGTGTGCGGCACAAATGAACAGACCCTGGAGAGGTGGGCGGTGAGGTAACTGGTGGGCTGCGGCTCCTGGAGATGACCCTGAGAGGTTACTGCAGCGGTGAGGCTGAGTTTTGGGGGTGTGATGCCTACCTCTAAGACTGAGAATTCCCTTCTGTTGACTGCAGACCTGTTGCTCCGCTGCTCACTGGGTGTTCCAATGTCAAAGTGGAGCATTTAGATTATTGCTATTTTTTCCTTCTTTTGAACAAGAACATCTGTACTGAGGTCATGGCATAAACTCAATTGCTTTGTCACTGTGGCTTTGGGAATGTTTCTGCAAGCAAGGCTTTTTATATTGTCTGATGTGTTTTTCAAAGCACAAATGTTTTGTAATCTGTCTTCTCTGAAAATGGATTGGGGTCCAATTCTGTCAGGCAATCGCTGAATTTTGGCAGCTGCAAAAGCACAGTTAACTGTTAGCTGCTTTAATACTCCTTTCTGGCTAAATTAGAAACACTAAATGTCTAAAATACCAGTCGTGAAATCAAAGCCCGTATAGGTAAAATATTGAGTTGGAAAATGTTATTATATTTTAATTTAAGGAGTATATAAATTTCAAGCTAAAGACAAAATGTGTTTAACCAAATCTTAAAACAATGTGCTGCCTGCAGCTCCAGTCTCTGCATCACCGAGTTGGCACAGGGAAGAGCGTAGCCAAGGGGATGGAGCAGCTGCCTTGTGAGGAGAGACTGAAAAGGCTGGGTGAGACTCCTGCATTTGGTAAGGAGAAAGCAAAGTGAGATGAGGGAAGGTTTAAGAAATCATGAAAGCAGGCAGAGTGAATGCAGAAGTGCTCTCCACCAAACACTGCAAATAGTGGAGCTAAGAGGAACTGGCTTAAACGAGCGGAGGATTGGTGTGAAAGAGGCAGGAGAAGGCACTTTACACACAGAGTAGGCTGTTGGTGGGTTGCAGCAGAGCATTGCTTGTGGTGTTTAAACCAGTACAGGTAAGCACAGGCTGAAAATTAGTTGTCTAATCTGAGATGCTGCTTTTTTTTTTTTCTTTAGAACATGCTGAGCGTTATGAAAGACATCAAATTCTCAGGCACAGGTCAGATGCTTGGAAAAATGCACTTCAGAGAATTTGCGGCCAAAAGATTTAGTGACGTTTGAAAGCTTAAGTGTGTAGAGTGGGAAAATTTATGACTCTGCTATCAAAGATAAGAACGTACAAAAGCATTAATCCTGTCTTCCAGGGCATTCCCAAGTAGTCCCATCTTTCCAGTCATTCAGTGGCACTCAGTGGAAGAGGTATGAAGGGGAGGACTAGGAGGGAGATACTTTTAGCTAAGATATGCTAAGTTCCAAAAAAATGCTCATCAGTGAGGTGCTGGAGGGTTTTTGGGAGTTCATAATCTTCCTGAAGGGCCGCAGTGCCAAACAGCTGGCTTGCACTCGGAGCAGCTGGCATCAGGCATCCTCTCAGTTCCAAGGTCCGTGCCAGGCTGCTATGAATTTGTTGCTTCTCCCACGCTATGTATTTTATTACATGTAGCAAGAGAAGCATTGGAAGGTGGAGTTTTGTGGATTTGGTTTCCCTGTGATGAAGCCAGTAAAACCAGCTTTGCATGTCAGGAAATGTCTCCTTAGAGGGTTTTCATTTCCATGCTGAAATATTTTGATTAAACAATGCAAAACTAGCTGTGACAGGCTGCATGTTTGCTTTTGGCATGTGTGCTCAGGCAAGAGTCACACCTATGGTCCAATGTTTTCTGAGGACCAATGTGTCCTGCAGCTTCTGGTCACAGCTAGTGGAGAAGCTAATGCTCGAGTGCAGAGGTGAGAGATGGATCCCAGAATACTGGATTGCTTGCCTGGTTCTCCAGATGAATCTTTACGTGCTCTTTTCACCTTACAATTGTACAGCCAGAGTATGACACTGTCAATACGATGCACAGATGCAGAACACGGCAGGTGCTTTGTCTCAGTGTGCCCTTCACCCTGGCCTTCTCCCTTGGGGTGGGGTTGCAGAAGTGCCTAGGGATCTCTTGTCTGGTTATGGGGACCTCCCTGTCTTCACCTCTCGCCACTAAGGAAATGAAAGGATTTGGACACTCAGTGAGTGAAGGAGGACCTAAGGAAAGTGTTTTTCACTCTCAATGAAGTTTTAAAATGTTCTGTGGTAAACAGCTTTGCAGATCGATATTTTTTTTTTTTAATTGAAAAAGCTAACGAATTTTATTTTGAACTTTATAGGGCATTGCTGTAAAAATAAATACATAACTTTATAACTAACTTTTTACAGTTGTAATTTTGGTCCTTCTAAAATGTTACTAGACTTCAAAGCAAAAATGCTGACCCTCTGCCTTAGCATCTCATTGCTTTCTTGGTCTTGATGTAATCTTATGTTCCTTGTGCTAATTCTCATATCCTCTAGAGGGAGAAGTACGTTCTTGCTCAGATTATGTTGAAAAGTGTTTAAGGCTGCCTTCGTATATGAAAAGTGCTAATGGTGTTTCAGTTCTCTGCATAACTTTCTATAAATTTTGGTGTATTTGTGCATGGCACCTAGATTTTTTTTTTTATTGCCCCTGCCCCGCCTCCTGAGTTTGTAGTTCTTGGACAAATTTTATACTTTCAGAGGTGATAAGGACATAGTTTGTTCTGGGCCAGGCAAGGGCCACAGCTATGGTATTAATGCAGGGTTTAGGATGAGGTTCTAGATGACAGACAACAAATGCCAAGAAGACCAGTTTTCCCCCTGTACATATGAAGACTCGTGAGAATCTAAAAAATGGTAGCGATGCCATTTTACAACTGTCCAAACTCATGGGCATAAACACCAATCTTTTGTGTAAATGCAGTAGTTGGCAATTGTTTTGCCACAATCACTAGCCCTAAACACAGTTTGAGTTGTTGACAGCTGCTCCTCCACCCCATGGTTGTTTATTTTCAAAGGATTGACATACGAACAAACTTGGCCCTTCTTCATGACATGCAACAACCTGCCTCTGACCTCTGCAGCCTGCGTGGAACTGTAAGCTCTCCTAAGCAACAACACGAATGCTAGACCTAGCCTACAGCACTAGATTTAAGACTATCTCTGTAATCTAGCCCAGAGATCCATGTCTGCTTTAGACTTTGCAGAGGTCACAGGGCTGGGATTGTTGGGCAGGACTTGCAGTTGGCAGGTATTGCTTGGGGGTTTTCTGTGTGTGGTGTTTCTTTTTTTTTTTTTTTTTTTTTTTTTTAAAGGCAACTAGCTATATTGGACGGCTGCAGAACAGGATGAAAGATGTGCAGTGACCCTTCTCCTGGCATTAGCACTGGGCTAAGGGCTGATGTGAAGGCTAGTGATAGGGATTATGAGGACAGAAAGCTTGGTTCATAGCTGTCCCCTGGAGAGGCTGCTGGATCCAGAGCATTTACTTGGCATTCTTGCTCTTAAGCTTTGCTTTTCATCCCCTTACCTAATTGGAGCCCCAGCCCTCGAAGCCTAGCATGAACTCTGTGCTCCAGGCTGTCACCCCCCTACTCATCCAGGGCTGGTTCTCTGTAGCTGGCTGCAGCCCCCCACTACTCATCGCGGTCCAGGGGCAGACCTAGCTTCTCGGTGCCTCCAGCCCTGAGCTCTAACCCCAGTTCCAACTCTAGTCTTACCCTGAACAGGAAAGTCCTGTATTCCCCAGGCATCATCCTGGGACGTATGATCAGCATCAGCTGTCATCCCAGTCCTCTGGCACCTAAATAAACAAGAAACAAAGCTGGTTCTTCAACCCCTTCAATCCCTAACATAAACCTATGATCGGATGCAGCCAGCAGCTTGCCAAGCTGGTGCTGTCCCAAACCAGCCTAGTTTGATGTTACTTCAGGATCCAGAAATGAAATTATCTGTTCATTCCTCTCTATCCTTAGCCCTGACTGTGGTTTGCCTGAAAGGTGGATGGGACTCGGGATGGGCAGCTCTGTAAAGTCTGAGTGAATGTTTGTACCATCAAAAATGATGCTGAATCCTGAGCAGGGAGATATGCGGGTCTGTTACCAACACTTTGGTTAGGGATCTGGACAGCAAATCTGAACAGGTGTCATTTCTTTCTGGAATCTTCACTGCACAGATTAGTGTTTGCAAGGCATATGGGTTCAAGTCAGCATTTTGGTAAGGTTACTGTTAGCCTATAAATAGTCAAAGCAGGTTGGAGTCAAGGTTTGGAGAGGTGGGGCTGGGTAAGCAGCTCCTTAGATCTACTAAGGATTGAATGTTGAGTTGGGGTCAGGTGCGTTGAGTTCTTTGGGGTAAGGTTTGCTCTGAGGGGGTAAGAGTTTTGGTCTGCACACTAGGCTTTGTGTTTGGGATGTGCAGAGCCTGGAGAGCTGTGATTTGGCAGGACTAGATGAAGGCTGATGCTGACTAGAAATGGTGGAGGGTTTGCTGGTTGTTGCTGTTTAAAATAAAAATTCTAATCTGTGTGCTTGAGATAAGGTGTTGCTTTTCATGCTTTTATACTTCTGGTTAGAAAAGAATCTTGAGGAATTGTTTGTCCTCTGCCCTCGTCAGGTTTCTCATTCTGTGGTCCTTGGACAGGCATGAACTTGTGGATTGTAAGTGTGCATGTGTTGCAGACTGGGCTACAGCCAGGCCTTTATGTGGACTTGAGAGCTACCACAATGCGTGGTAGACCTCAGGTCCAAAAATACTTGGTCCTTGAGGAAATGTAAGGAGGTAATACCATGCTGCGTGAAACACGCTGGTTATACAACTTGCTTTGCTCTAATAGCGGTGAATATGGGAAGCAGTTGTTCTTTGGTGATAGCTCAAGTGATGGAGCAACAGTCTGAATAGACAAAGCTAGAGGGGGCAAGAGCAGTTGTTGAGGAGAAGGGGTTGGCACTTCGTGGTTCTGCAGCCCCTTTTGCACCATGGCTCGTTCTGGATGCTGTCACTGATCTATCCACCACGCTCTTGAGTGCTTGCCAGTTCCCAGCGATTGTAGGTCCAACCTGACCTCAGCTCCTCACCTTCACCATAGGCTACACGTCAGCTACACATGGGGCAAACCAAAGAAACAGCGGGGAGCACTGGAGACTCTTTTCAGGGCAGTTTTGTCTTGTTTAAAATGCTACTCCCTGTTGGGGGTATGTGACTGAGATGGCAGATGTGCAGTGACTTGCCTCCATGACGTCAGGAGCATCAGTGCAGCCGAGGGCGTGATTAATTGTTGGGGATGGGTAGGGACAAGACCAAGGGCTCAACTCCTGCTAAAGGCTCAACTCCTTGTGTAACTGATGGGAGTTGAGCTTTAAGGTTGGTTTAAAATGGGGCTAAAGAGTTCACGGCTGAGTAGGGAAGACAGACACACAGTTTCTTGAATGTGTTGTATTTTTGGTGTTGGTGCAGCAGGAGAAAGTGAATTGTTCCTTCAAAGTTGTTTTTAAAGGATTTAAAAGAACAGTTCAGTAGTCAGTTACAGGTGTTTTTTCTTTTTTCTGAGAGTCTAATGATTACTGGTTATAGCACTGAAAAATACTGAAAAAGAGGAAAATACCATATTTGTATGATCTCTTTCAGTCATCCAAAGTGCTTCCATTAAAATCTACTTCAATGTTATACACATGATAGGTGGTGGAGAAAAAAAGCCAGTCTTTCCTCAAAGCTGAGCAAGCTCCAGCCTACAATGGAAGTATTTCTTAATAAATAAATAATTAAAAAAGCAAAATTTATTGTGTAAAAGTCATAAAACAATCTGAACTTGCCTTCAGCATTGGCTTTCCAAGTACTTAAATACAAAACTTTCCCAAGATACTGGCAAGTCAGTCCCTGTCAAACGTGTTTTATGGGCTATTTCCCCTCCCACAGGTGAACTAGGAACTCTAGTCTTTTTCATTTGGGAAAGCTGGTAGCAATGCCCACAGACGTTGCTGCTAAGTGATTTCCACTTAAATAGAAACGAGACATCAGCTTTCTGTGACCAGTCAGGCCCTTTTTTGGGGGAGTCCCTCAATTATGTTAAGCACTCTGTGGCTGCCTATGGGTTGTGCTGTGCAGAACTGAAGGATTACTGTTAGTATGGGATGCACAGTATCTCTGCTGTTTGCATTGCTCTATGTATAGCTTTGAAAGATGGTCAGTGGGCACATTCTGTTGACAATTGGTGAGGCTGGTTGGTGTGATGGCCTTTGCTTTGTGCTGACTGGGATGCTGGAAGCATTAGAAACAGGAGCTGAGAGTAATGAAATTAAGTTTGGTGGCAAGGCTTAAATGAAAATGAAGTGCATTTCAGTTGAGTCTTGAAGGTAGCTGTTATTGATAGCGCAGCCAGGAGAACCGATGAGTTTTGTGCTGAAAGGAAAGGGGACAAGCAGGGGAGAAAAAGAAGATGATGCAACTGAAATCCTTCGACGTAAGGCAGAGATTGCGTAGAGCCACCAGCACGTGCTGTGCTGCGCTGTCAGCCGTGCGTGCCTTTAGGGTGCCAGTGCATTGAGAGCACCTTCAGACTTGAGCCAGCTCTTTGCTGATGCTTATTGCTATCTCCTAATTATGTTAGCCAGGACCATGGGTGGATGTAAGCTCCCAGACCAACGCAGTGGCCCTTGCAAAAGCCTCTGGTGGGTGATCTCTTCTGGGAGTTTGCTTTGTACATAAGGGGCAGTACAGGCAAAAGATGCAAAGATTCATGTGGGAAGCAAACGAAGAGCAGGCATGTGAAAACTGTAGTTTGTTAGGAGCAGGTTTACTCACAGGGTAGCTGTAGCCTCACACTGCTGAGTGGCTCCCAAGCTTATTTGGTCTGGCAGTGTTCATCAGGCTGCGCAGGACGAGGCTATTGAACCGCTTGTGCTTTGGATGAGGCTGTGATGCACAGCCATCTCGTGTTGATACAACTTTTGGCAGTTGAGCAGTTTGGTCAGGAACTGCGATGCTGCATAGATGTGTCTAAAAGAAAAAGCTGCAGAACTCTTCCAGCCTTTGCCAATGGTGAGACCAAAAACCTGAGTGAAGCAAATGGCTCGATGTGCATGGGTGTAGGAGCAGCTACATGATTCAGGGCTACGAAGGAGTTTTGGTACAGACTACTTAGAGGTCCAGTTTAGGGGCTGTCAGCGTTTCTGGGAGAGGTGAATTTAAAGGAGGATGGATGTAGTGAGTGACACCTGGAATTCCTCTTATTTGTAAGAGGAGGATGGGTGGCTTTTGTGGGCAGGAGATGGACAGCAGGGGAGGTAGTGCTTCCTCTGCTATTTCAAAGTAAAGATTCTTCAACATCCCTTTTGCAAGTTATAGTGAAACCCTTCCAAATGCTACGGGCCAAATTTTGTTCTCAGTTACGCCCATGCAACCTTACTGAAGTCAGCAATTGTCTGTTTTGCAACCGTTGCCTGATGCAATAACTTGAGGGCTACATATCTTAAAAGTTTTAAGATGTGCTTGCATTCCCAGCACTGTGACAGCAAATAATGCTGGGCATGAAATTGCTGTTGCCTGAGTAATTGCTGAAGAATAACTGAGGTCAGTGGCGTTGCATGGTTGTAACTAACTGCGTGGGGCCAGGACCTATCTGTGAGTTCATTGGTACCCAGGAGAGATGGGCCTGTCTCTTCCGCCAGCTGGAATGCCACTTTCCCACATCAGACACTCCCTGCAGTAATTATACCCTTTTTAAACTCACCCTTTAGCAATTACTTGCCTAAGCCCTGCTTCAAACTGACATCATTGGAAAGTCCAATAAAAATACAGCACACTTTCAAACCATCCCAGGAAAGCAGAATACTGTATTATTAGTAGTATTTCAATGCAGCTGTTTGCTGATTATTTTCTTAACTTTATCTCGTAACAGGAGTTTGAGTTCCCTCCCAGCAAATGGCCTCCAGGGTGAGCAAAGTCCTTGTCTTCAGTGACATGTTGGCCTCAAAGGGCTTTGTGCTGATTCCTTTCTTTTTAACTTTGCAGTTCTGAACGCTTTCTTCTGGAAGACCCAATCCTAACCTTCTCAGATCTCAAAATGTCAGCCATCACTAAACCAGCAGTTGTCTTGGTTATTGTTTTTCAAAGTACTTCTGTGTTCATCTTTCTTTCCTTTTTAAAAAAATTTAATTTTCAAGTTGACCACTTTTTTAAAAGCATAAAGGCATATTCAGAACTTGCATTTGCTCTGGGAGAGAAGAAAACAATGGCAGCTTGCTTTACTTCTTGAATGTTGGGGTTTTTTTGTGGTTGTTTGGTTTTGTTGTGGTTTTTTTTTTGTAATAAAACTTCAAATGGCTCCATGAATTGGACTGTCTATAAGGACGCAGGAAGCTATCACTATTGTTGTTACAGGTAAAGCTGAAAAGTTGAATCTGAATCAGAGCAAATAGTTGAAGGGTTTAGGATTTTTTTCCATTATGATCCTGTCTGAACTGGCATACAGCTCATCCTATGACATCAGATTTTTTGGGGGTTTGTTTAATTCTTGGTTTGCATGGCAACAGTACTCCAGAAAAAACTTTCAAAACAAATAATAAGAAAGGAAACTACATGCAAGAAAAAAATCAAGGAAGGTAATTGGAAAAACTCGCAGGGAATGATCCCTGTTCTGTAACACCTGATGATGGAAGCATGAGGCTTTGCAATTGTAAACAGAATTTCTTTCCATCCTGCTTGGCAATCGTATTAATTTTCTGGGTGTAACCCTTTCATGTACGCAGCTGCACTCCCTATTCCCATAGCTAGGCATGCCGGGTAAACCTTTTGATCTTGCCTTCTAGCCTTTGCTTGCTTGCATTGTGTTTATTACAACTTTTTCAACTCCTCCGGACCAGGGTGTGATGGATGATCCTGGAGGAGCTGCCCTCTAGATCTCTGTGATTATACTGAGTTGATGGTTTCTCCCTGACAGGTGCAGGCAAGTTGATGTAAAACCAAAACAAAACAAAAAAATCTTTTTAGTAAAGCGAAACCTACTTAGTGTCAACTCCTTCCTCTGCTGTTGTGCTCAGGTCGGGAGAGTGGAGCTTTATTTCTGGTTTCCATTTCTGCCTCTGGCACAATCGTCTCTTTGAATCGTAAATGCCTTGCCTTGTTCTGCCTCTTGTCCTTTGGTACCAGCAATGGCTGTTCCTCCAGAAGCCAGATGCTCTGGTCCCTGGGAGAGCACTCCCACAATCAGCGACGTGCTTTTACCTTTTCCTTTCTTCTCTGTCTGTTGGTTTGTTAGTTTTTGGTGGTACTGACCCACCGGCTGGGGAAGTCACAGGGCTTCTCCCACCATTTGCAGCAGGCTCTGGGGAGGCATTAGACTGAATCCTGTGCTGAAAGCCCCTGTTAACGTGTGTCTCCATACTGTGACCTGGTAGATGCCACAGAGTGTTCAGAAAGGTACTGCTGGTCTTTCCAGCAGCTTCCCTCCCCTGGAACTGTGGTGGGTTTTGCAAGTGTTTGGTGTGTTTGCAAAGCACCGTAAGTGAAAACAACAGTTGGATTATTTTTTTTTAACCCCACCACCCCGCCTCTGATTTAATAGTTTAAAAGGCTCCTTGCAAAATCATAACTGTGTCTTCTTGCTGGTTTGGAGGTTGCAGCATGACTGTGATCAGCCAGAGCAGACGTGCTTGTAATATGTGACATACCATTCTCGATTTCTTGTCGTTTGATATTAGGGAAACCTTTTAATTTTTGAAGTGCTGCACACATGCTCTTAGCAGGCTTGAGGAAATGTGAGAGTACTGGTGCACAGGATACTTTGCTGTTGGGGAGAGCCAAACACCTTTCCCATTAGCTCTGTGCAGGGGTATTGGTAAAATTTTGGTTGTCTTTTGTAAGGTAACACGAAGCCATCGTCTGCATATGTCATTTGTGAAGCAATATCAAAAAGCATGTTTCTTTAAAAATATATAGTCTTGAATGATTATGCAGTTTGGAGCATGGTGCTTTCTGGGGTTTTTTGGGTGTGCATGCATCAATGAAGCTGATCCTTTCAAAATAAATACTGTGGATTTCTCTTTTTTTATAATGGAGGAAAAACAAACAGTGTCCCCAGATCACCATGTGATGCCTGAGGAGTTTGGATCGAATCGTGCATTGAAAGATGATGATATACAAAGCACATGCGTCGGCTCAGCTACTTTTTAATCTGTTCTGTGATTTGTCCACACTCAGCAGCTTTTTTTTGGCTGCAAAGACTCCAGCGCAGCACTTCAGGCAAAGGCGTTACCCAAGCTACCTTAGTTGATGAAACTAAAGTTGCTTCCTGAGCGTTACTGTCCTGTACATTGTTGGACGAGCTGGCTCGGCATCTGTGGCCAATTTGGATGTCTGCAAGTGATTTATTGCGCTCTGAAATGTGATTGCTTCATGTATAGCATCTGATCTGGGACCACCACTGGGAGCCATCCTTGCTGAAAGTGGAGGAGAGATTAAAGCCAGTTGAAGAAAAAAGGGATTTTTTTTTTTTTATGGTCCTTCATGGTAGTTTTTTTTTCCTAATAAATCTTTTAATAAAAGATGGAAAATTCTAATTCTCTGAAACATCTGAGCTCCAGTCTTTCCTGGTGGTTTCCTTTTGGTAGTGAGTTATTGGGAGATGATGTGAAGGCTTGCAGAGGGCTGCCTCTTCTGAAGCCTGCGCAAGGGATTTCAAAATACAAATTAAAAAAAAAAAGTTCTTGTGAGCAGTCAGGCCTTGATTAACAGGGAAAATTCATTAGGATGCATTTGGTCTTGATGATTTGAAGGCAGCAGTCCTTCAAGGTCTTGCGTATGGGTGAAACTCTGCAGGGACAAGCTGAGAAACAGTGATCTTACAGCAGGAATCCCATCGCCTTTTCCCTTTACTTTCTCATAGTTATCTGAAATACCTTTCTGAGAGGTAGTCAGTGTTTAATGTGTTGTTACATTTGTTGACGGTGAAGTGTGTGTTGTGTAGGTACATGTGAAAACAACG
Organism: Falco rusticolus; assembly: GCF_015220075.1. Classification (NCBI taxonomy): domain Eukaryota; kingdom Metazoa; phylum Chordata; class Aves; order Falconiformes; family Falconidae; genus Falco; species Falco rusticolus. The sequence continues at coordinate 93,623,543 of NC_051189.1, forward strand.
GTTGACATGCATATTATTACCAAGTGTTACTTAACTAGTACTTGAATAGCAATACTTAATTGATACAGTCTGCGACTAGTGTCAGAGAAAAGTACGGTCATGTATAGGTGTAAGTATTAATGCAGGGATTAATATGTATTTTCTTATATATAAAGGTGCGCTGACCTTGTCTGATGTGCAATGAAGTATAAAAGCAATTACCATCAAAGAGGTTCATCAGAAAAAAAGTCAATACAATACAGAAAGAGATCAGAAAATAACATGTTTCTTAATTTTAATGAAAAGAGATGGTATTTTCCCAACTCTTGAGTCGCTGTGAGGAAAAAAAAACAATTTTTCATCTCTTCCAGCAAAAATTGTTCTGTGTAAAAATGTGCCATAAATTTCCTTCTCCTTCCAACCACAATTTATTAATGTAAACCTCATGAGTCTAGTATGTAGGGCATATACAGATATGAATATTTAGACAATTAAAAAAAGATATCCCTTTTGATATTTTTTCTGGCTGAAAAGTGAAGATAATACAAATAATGCTAACATATTTACAAAACTCAACAGCCTTGGCACAAATATTGTAGTATCCTAAAAGAGAAAAACACATGCAAATGTGTAGTACTTAGCGTGACAGTCTTAGAATTTTTGAAAGTAATAGATATATTTCTTAGTTATTTCCTTTCTAAGTTAATGCCTGAAGAGCTATCCCACAATAATATTTCTGACCTGATGACAACTGTGTGTGGGCATGCACTTAATGCTGAGATGTGTGTTTGCAAACTCCAGGTAGTGGGTAGGGGCGTGCATGGTATTGGCATGGTTCTTGGGTGTGACGTGACCTTTCCTAAATGTGATGAACTTTCCATGCCAAACAGACGCTGTGCAGCTGTTGAGAAGAAGGGGGCATTCCTCAAGCAAGTGTGGAAGGGTATTTCATCTATGGTTCTGTGTCTGGTACCCCTTTGTGGCTGCTATTTGGGGTTGAACAACAAGTTGGCCTGAAGGTTGAGTGCCTTCAGGACTGAGAAAGGTCAGTCTCTCCTGGGAGACCCCTGCTGCAGCATGCCTGGTACCCCGCTGCTCGGCTGGCTGGTAGGTTGCTCTCTGGGGAAGGGATGGGATCTGGTGCTGTAATTAGAGAAACTGGTCAATAACGACAATGAATGAACGATTGGACCAGACTTGGTTTCAGCCACAGGGAAGCAGTGCTCACCAGTGCCAAATGCAGCACCAGCAGATGTGTCAGGTGTTCAAATCACTGGTCTGCCGGGAGAATGAGTCCACGAGCAGCATGTGGACTTCTGTGGGAAGCCTTGCTAAACTGGGAGATGATATGCACATGTGGATGCAGGTTTGCTGTCTGTCGCTGAAGTCAGTGTCTGGGTGGAGTGCAAATCCTAATTTTATAGGTACTCTGGTGGAGCTGTTGTCCCGTGTGTCCAGTACACCCATAAATACCCACACCATCTTATTACCAAAAGAGCAATGTCAGTTAAAGGGAAGATTAGTTGCTGCGGTAATTAAAGAATTATTGAAAAACAAGAAGCCTTCACCAATTGCTATGAGAGATGTCATCCCTCGGGGAAGGAAAAGTGAATGCAGTGGAGGGAAGTCACCAGTGATGCCTCACCTGAGTCTGCTGGGCAATATATCTGTAAATGAGCAGGGAGGGGGTGAGCAGTGGGGTGAGAAAATCTGTGGGCAATTCTGAGCTATCAGGGTGAGAATGTTGAGGGTCAGTTGAGAGGGGCTGCAGAAGGAGTTTGTGATGCTGACTGGATAAAGAAATAGTAGATAAAATATAGTACAGAGAAGTGCAGGGTGGTGTACCTGATGAGTAGAGCGAAAACAATCCCAACCTTACGTATACTGCGATGGGTACCAGGCTGGTGGTTGCCACGCAAGAATGAAGTCTGGGGTTAGAAATGAGCTGTGAAAATCTGCATTATACTCTTAAAAAATCAAGTAAGTTCTAGGAAAGAGATGGTAAATGGAAGGGAAGGTGTCAACATGTCACTGTGTACATGCATAGCTCTGGTGTCTCTCTTAAAAACAGATTTGTAAAGCTGGAAGAAGTACAGAGAAATGTGTCGGGGGTGACGAGAAGCACAGAGTAGTCACTCTGTGAGAATTCCTTCAATGGCCTAGGGTGCATCAGCAGGGAGAAGAGAGGCCGAACAGCAGTCTACAAAATTATGGAAAGGAGGAGGTGGATAAAGGAATAATGGCTTGCTGTCATTTCTAGTGCAAGGTCTAGCAAAAAGCCAGATCTAAAAGAAGATGATAACGATACTTATTCACAGTATGTCCATTTTAGACACTTAAGGTTTACATGGAAAAGGATTGTATAAATTCACAGAAAGGAATCTACTGCATCTGAGTCAAAACAGTCGCTCCTCTGATGCAGTGTCTAACTCAAGGCTCAGTGGATGCCTGAGAAAGAACTGGGGAAGTATTGTTCTGTGCTTGCCTTGCACGCACGCAGCTCTGTAGGTATGTGCCCTGGACTACCCAGTGGAGCCTGAGGTTGATGGACCAACCTTTTATTTTGTGTTTGATAAGCTTGTTTCTGTTCACAGCATCTGTCACACAGATCCTTGGTGCATAGCACTGCGTCTGCCTTGGGTGTAAGGAAAGGGATCAACCTGAGAAGCAGATTAAGTATATAAGATTAATTGCCTAAAGCATCCCCTTCCATATCAGTTGGTAGTGGTGCCCGCAGCTCAGACTGGACCCTGGGCTGTGCATGTCCACGGCCTTTGGAGCCTCAGGAGATCTGAACAAAATGTACTGTGCCCCTGTTAATGGCGGTTTCTGGCTTACCAATGCAGTATTGAATGGTTCAGGTGCCAACAAGCATTTTGACAGCACCGTTAGTGCTTTGCAGTTGCCCAGGTGGTGCACTATTGCTTCTGCTTTTGGTCATTTGCCTGCAGTGATTCTTCTTGACCAGTTCATATGGCTTAAGTTGCCTACTCTGTAGTTTAACCTGTCTGCAGACATGGACATGGGAAGTAGCACATGCCACCTTTTACTTACATGGAGGAGGAGGACTTGCTTACGTAGAGCTCAATGGGACCATTTCTCATTTTTGGAGGGTGCAAAGCACAGGAAAGTCATGTGCTACTGTCCACACAGGACATCCAGTTGACACAGTCACACTAGGCAGAAGCAGACAGTGTGGAGAACATGATTTGAAAAGAAGGGTTGTTAAAAATGCCCCTATGACTTCTCACTTATTAATGCGCTTCTTTCCCTGAAGATTGCAGGAGTGTGGTGGGGACCACAGAACCGCGCAGGTTCTTGTGCTGGCTCCGCACAGCACACAGCCAGATGGCTCCTGGAGCCCACCACTGACACCTGGGGTGGTAAGGAGAGAGGGAAGCATGTTCCTGTAGCTCATTCCTGCCTGTGGTCTTTCATGAGGCTCTGTTTTGCTCCTTATAGATGATAAGAGCATGGCAGATAGGAAGAGCAAGACATTGCAGGACTTGCTCCTTCATTCATAAATTTTATAGTACTATTTCTTGCATTGTAGTGAGGTTTAAGCAAGTTTGGGGTCCCTTTTGGCTGTAGGCAGCCTTCTCCCAGAAAAGCATAGAAGCCTTAGTAGCTGTGTGGTAAGTAAAAGGTGGAGGAAAGGAAGAAATACTGTCATTATGCCATGCGGCTGTGCAAGATCTTACTGTGGTTCATCTGGGGTCACGTGGGAGCTGGGCGCAGAGTGTCTCAGGGAGGAATTGCTCAGCTAGATAAGAAGGCTTTCAAATAAGAGAATGGATGAAATGAATAATGAAATCCAGCAGGCGCAAACATCTGCTGGAACTGCTGGTTGCCGACTTCTCTAGTGGGAAAAAGGAGGCAAGAGTAGGACCAATCTCATGGAAGCGGTATCCTGAAGGATTGGTTTTACGTACAACCATGGGGGTGGGTTACAGTCCTTGGGCCATGCAGCAGAAAGGGCTGTACTCTCCTGACGTCACCTGGAGATGCTGTCATTCCCTGTCCATTCCTGAGATGGAAGATAGTGCTGCTTTTATTTGGGTCAGCCAAAAGTGTAACAGGTTGGGACTAGTTGTAAAAGGGTATGTTCATCCACACAGAGATTGAATGTACTAGTGAAAAAACCCTTGTGACAGAAACTTAGCTGGGCAGCTTAACAAGCAAAATCTCCCTGGGCATCGCAGTGGTGGGATGGGTTTTCTCTCCTTCCCCCTTTATTTGCTGTGTCACTTCTAATCTCTGCAGGCAAGGGACGGGGTCTGGCTTGGTTGTGATCTTTCTGCAATATAAAAGTTGTTATTCAGTGCTCATGATCAGTATTGTTTGCTTGGCTTATATTGTCTTTTCAGGTTGAATACACAGCACATTAAAAAGCACATAGTAATAAATAGCGGAACTATAAATGTATTTTGGCTTGCTCCTCAGCTGCTATAAATTATTCTGTATGCACTGAAACCTCCTGATAAAGTACTGCCTTACTACATGGCATAGTAAAAGATATGTTTAAGCAGGTTTAAGAAGAGACATTAATAAAGTTAAGGCCAACTGACAGGCAATTTGATGAAGTGGTTTGAAATAAAAAGCTTTTGACAGAGGTATTCAGTGGGATGGGTTTACGAGCTCTGCTGCAAAACACAGTGAGAGCACGATGACCCTTTGCAGGTTCCTCCCCCGAGGTCCCCAGGGCTGCCTGCGGAGCGGGTCTCTGAGCGGGCTGCAGCTGCCACTCGCCCGTTGGGGGCTAAACTGTGGCTGGGAGCCACGTCTGCCACCTTGGGCTGCTGCGGCAGGGCACTGGAGAGCACCAGGAAAGGCCGTTACAGTAAAAGGTTTTGTTTATAAAGGTGGCACTTGAACTAGGCAGCAGGGAGCTTCACTCTCTTCCCATGCTAATCGTGTGCCTTTTGAGGGTGAGAGCGTGGTGGAAGTAAGGCAGGATTAAAACTGGAGCGTGTCTGAGAGCAACGGTCAATGATGACATTTAGTATTGGCAGGAGGCATCAACACTTAATGTTATTCAATGCTACACACCAATCATTCTGTTTCGTGTTGCACACCGTGGCATTGGTTAGGGGTTATGAATTGGGCAGCGAGTCCTTCCCTGAGCTTCTTACCTCTTTTTCCTTGGTGTGGTATGCTAATGAAAGCCCTAGCCCAGCTCTTTCATCTTGTCCCATGCTCTCCTTTGTTGAAGTAGAAAAGGAGCGAGGGAGGGGGCCCAGGCTGGAGAATGAAAGATAAAGGAAGTTTGTTTATGGCTGATTCAGAGGACAGTCAGATGGAGAGTTTTCCTTGTAACTTAATAGCTGCATTAATCACTGGGACTGCAGCTACTCCCACTGACGGCCAGAAAAAGGGCCTCGGTGTCTCACAGCTTTGCTGATACCGAATGAGTTTGCTGCAAAGGCGCCCTCCTAGCTGCTTTTAGAGAGCTTTTAATAGGCATGTAGGATGCGTAAAGATCTTTAATTATCTTGCATTAAACACAGCCTAACCTCAGCAGGAACAATCTCTTTCAGATTAAGTGAAATTATTTTGCTTAGTAGTGATGTAATCGGAGCATCCCTCAGCAGCTGCCTAAGAGCGGCTGTTTCTGCAAAGGAAATAAGGTCCAATAAGGCTAATACCTCACCACGCTGCATATACTAACATGGGGCTTACTGAGAAGCAATCAGTTTGGTATGGGTCGAACTTACAGAAGCCTTTGACTGTCTGTGCTCAAACACGTGTGTGTCAGAGTCATGTAAATAAGGAGGGTTTTTTCTCCCTCTGGTGTCCTTTAAGAAGGGAGAGGTAAGATTCTGTTGCCGAACAGTTTATCCCAGCTGGAGGAAGCTCAGCACTTTACCCACTGGGCTTTGGCAGGTGCCTTTTACTGAAGCTTTTTGGGCTCCTGGCTTTCAGCTGAATCCATGTGCCTTGGTGCCAGGCAGAGGTTTTCTGAAGTAGATGCCTGAGGAACTGTAAGCCCCAGTGAAAACAAATGAGACTCACTAAGGTATCTTTGAAAAGTCTCCCTTAAATTGCTAACAAGGTGGAGGATCTAAAGTGACAGATTCTTCATTTACCTGAATGAGAATAGTACAAGAATGGGGGAAATCGGGGTAAAAGATTGCAAAACCTCAAATTATTTATTTCAGTTGTTCTCTCCTCAGAGATACCGTCCGCATTAGACACCTAGGTGCTGCGTTGTCTCCATTTCTGGCTCTTTGAGCGTGCTCAGCCTCTGCTGTGGGCAGGGATGTGTTCAGTGCCTCTAAAATCAGAGCTGCGTTCCCTTGCTCCCTGCTGGGTCTCCTCCCATGCCCACGCAGGCAGCAGACTGCAGCAGCAAGTGCCAGCAGCTCCCCAGTCCGCCCTCCCTTGCCTCTTGGCCGGAGCTTACCCTTTCCTCCCTGCCACTGCTGATGGTTCCCACTTATCCACGGCTTTCCTCTTGACCTGCCCTGTGTTTGCTGGAGCCAACATCATGTCTACAATCCACACGGTGCACAGGGTTCAGAGTTTCTATTTATCTGATTGCTCAGTGCGTGTGCTTTTTTTTATATCCCCCCTATAAAAATTACATTTCCTCAGTGTCCCACCCACTCCTAGCACCACGCTGGCTGGCCATGCAGGCGTTACCCCTACCCACCCCCATTGCTGCAGGGGTCTGTTTTGTACCACCACAACCCCTTTCTCTTTTTTTCCCCCTACCACCCTCCACTTCTTGTTGGCAATGTGATTGCCAAGCCAGGCAGTTGTTTTCAGTCTGGAAGGCGAGCGAACGGCGGGGAGGAGCTGGGGGTGTGCAAATAGAGAGGGGTTAGTGCTTTTGGCTCCTTGGTTCAATGCTGCGGCCGGGCGGACCTGTAGCTGCCGAGGGAAGCGGGCATTTCCTCGAGTTTAGAAAGTAGAAAGTTGGCTGGATCCACACTGCAGAGTACTCCCTCCCCACTGGCGGTTGGCTGTGTGGGTTATTTTCAGCCTTTATTGTGGTCCCTATATAATCACAGCTTGCTAGACCCATAAAAATAGCACCTTGTGCGCTCTGCAGGGCTAACTGCTGATTACTTGCAGCCATCAGTGGCGGAACAGACCCAGGCAGCCATCCAGATGGCGTGTTCCTACCTGTGACCAAGTGTCAATGGTTTACGTTGTATTGATAGCGAGGGGATGGGAGGGTGGAAGCCACCTGCCTTCCACACCCATCGCTCTGTGCTGGGACAGCCTCGTGGCAGCTGAGAGCTGCGCCAGGGGTGCGAGAGGCAAACTCTCCCCTCCTAGCCCAGGACAAGGGCATGCCCTTTGGAAAGCTCAGATCCAGTGCGGCTTTGGAAAGAGTAAATGGGAAATAGCTCGTCCTGGGGGCGTTTGGCTTGCACGTTGATGTGGCTTCTTGCGAAGGTGGCTGTACTTTTCAGACTAAAAACTGCTAGCTGGTCAATGTGAAAGTCCTTCACACATAAATGGGTGAAGGAAATACCTGTGGACAGCCTCTGCTTCCAGGTAAAGGCTTGGAATACATGGAAACTTGTATGTGCCACCTGCTTTTCATTTCTTCTTTGCAACTTCACTCTGTGTGTCCTCAAAACATCACCTACCGGAGGCTCTGGAAGATTCCCACCAAAAGATGGATTGTGGGCTGTTTGAGATCACTTCTTATTAGTGTAGAAGAGAAAAGGAAAATTATTCCTTCTCTCCTCTTGAAACACAAACAATTCTTAGCACTGTTACAATCATGTTCATCAAAGAATTATCCAAGCTCTTCTTTTTTTTTCATGAGCAATGTTTCTTTCTGAAGACCCCTGCTGAAGAGAGGGTGCTGGAGCTAGATGAACAGCAAGGCTGGGCCAAATCCAGAGCCTCTACGCACCTTCCACACTGAGTTTGCTCACCTCAGCTTTCTACTTTCCACACTCCTTGCTGTTTCACATGGGGTTGATGTTAAATCGTGTTGCTCCAGGATTACATAAATAAGGGAAGCGGGCTGAGGCCAGCATAACCAGGCCATATACATAAAGCTTATTAAGGACTGGGTCATTTTCATTTCATATGTTGTGGGGTGGGAGCCTGCCTATTTCCCAGTTCTCCAGGACACATGTGAAGATGGTAGATAGAAGGGACTACAAATGGATCATGCTGTAAAAAGAAGGTAAGTTGTCTTGAGCAGGCTGCAGCTTAGAAACAATCCAAAAAGGTATTTCTGTGCTGAATTCTTCTGTGTAAGCAACAAACCTATTTCACTATAAAGCAAATATTTCTCCAGGCCCCATATTTGTACAAACAGAGTTTACGTGCCAGTCACTGAAATCAGCCTCTAGTCGTTTTGCATCTCAGGAGCACTTGTACAGAAAGGGAAGTACTAAAAATTACGCCTGCGATGTGGTTGTGCATTTACATTTGTTAGTCTAAGCTGACATTTCGATATAAGAATACCAAGCTGGTGCCAGACAGTACCTGATCTTCTGATAAGTCTTCCAGGGTACCATAAATATGGAATGCTACTTCACAGGCTCTGAAAGATGAAATTAATTACCTTTTCTTGTATTAATCAGAGGAGACCAGAACAAACAGTTCATTCTCCACACCACCCTTCACCCACAAAAGGCTGACTGTGCACCACCAATGAGCTATTTCCTGCTCATTTTGGAGCTCAGAAGAGACAGGAGTTTGCTTCCCACTGATGGGATAATGAATGCAATGGTAAATGCTGCTTGTTTTAGTCAGAGCTCTTATATCCTGAAGGCAGAGAGACCATGCTGCGGGAGGAGGACCATGAGGTTCTCTGTTTTGTGGCCGTGCCCCATCTTACTCCTCCTTTTTTTCAGAAGGTAAGCTTGGCAAGAGCCAGTTTTCTGGTGCACCAGGTTTCCCTCAGGATATGCTGGCTGGCCATGGTTGTGAGGGGAGGGGAAAGGCACAGCAGCTCTCTGTTGAGGCAGCACCACTTGAATGGAGCATGCCTGAAAAATTCTTAAGCACGGATCTGTTCTTAGGTGCAGCAAGATAAAAGGCATATTTTATGAAGGGAATACATTCCAGCATCGCATGTGCAAGTCAGGAGATGCACAGCATGCATATGAAGGCATTGTTTGTTTATTTAAATGCATTATTTTACATCTATAGAATCATTTAGGTTAGAAAAGGCCCTTAAAATCACTGAGTGCAACCGATAACCCAGCACTGCTGAGTCCACCATTTAAACCATGTCCCTAAGCGCCACATCTACACGTCTTTTAAACACTTCCAGGGATGGTGACTCAACTGCTTCCCTGGGCAGCCTGTTCCAATGCTTGACAACCTTTTCAGTGAAGAAATCGCTTCTAATATCCAATCGAAACCTCCCCTGGTGCAAATGTTTGTTACTTATGCAATGCTTAATAACAGATCTTGAGACCATCCTATCTGGCTGCAAGTCACGCAGTGGGGGTGTAATACGCTTTGGTATTTTGCTGTGGTGGTCTCCTTTGTTCAAAGACAATTTTTTGCATATACTGTTTTCCAAGGTGAGATGCAAAATGCAGGGTTAGAACTGTGGTACCTGGGATCTTTTGTCAGATCAAGTAATATATCTGGAAAGGTAGACAAGCTTTCCACCTCAGTATCCCTTTATCATATCTCTTTTTTTTTTTTTTTCCCCCACCTAAGCTTTCCCAGCTGGTGCCATACAAGGTACCACTTCTCCCATAGCTCGGCAGGACTGAGGTGCTTTCCCACTGTTTACTAATCCAGGGATAGGGGGAGGTTAAAGTGTCAGCTTCATAGACCTGCAATCCAAAATGATCCTTTGAAGTTGATCTTTTTCCTCTCGAAGCTCTTAACTGCTCCTGTCATACAGTCATCTGAAGTAAAATCAGGCTTGCCCATCTTTCTAAAAGTCACACTTTAACTCAGCCACAAAATACAGGTTTGATTCAAGATTAGATTTACTAGGTGAGATTACATAGTGTGTCTTGTGCCAGGGTCCAATTATATTATCAAAACAGTTCCTTCTGGTTTTAAAATGTTCATCTCTGTGAAAAGTAGCCAGCTGTTTTTCAGCTATGGCTGTATGCAGGATAGGGCATGACTTAAAAAATAGTCTCTGTTAAATCTCTTACAGTCATCTCATGCTGGCATATCCAGCCATTTGTTGTGCTTGCGGTTTCTCTGCAAGGCAGTGATTTGCTGACCTGACAGTGGCTGAGGGCTTTGACGGATGAGAGGAAGGCATGGAAAAAATATCCTTTACCTGCTGCAGACTGGGATTCCTGCAGTTGCAGGGCTGGCAGTCCCCAGCTGAATGGGGGTCTCTGCTCCTTTGTGCTGGAGGCACGAATTGCGTGTTTGCAGCCTGTGGGAGCTCACCATGGGATCCTGGCTCTCCGTAAATCTGCTGTATTTCACACAGCAATCAAGTCTGCCCTGCATCTACCCATGCCTGCATTGCTTTTGGATTTCCAAGGAGTGCCTTCCAAGGCACTGGGTTTTGCTGCTAAGGTTCATGCTGTACCTCAGCTCCCCTGAAGTTTAAATCCTCAGTATATAAATCCACCTGCCCTCTGATGAGCATTAAATACATAGAAAAACATGTACATTGCATGCAGGAATATGTTGTGTTGCTCCTTTCTGCAAGCAGTGATCAGCCCTCTTCTTGCAGGGGTTAGAGAGACACAATGTCAATAGGTCCGAGGAGGGAAGGTCTGTAATTCACACATGGCAAATTTTTATTGAATCGTTTGAAAAAAGGACAGAATCTGTATTTAAAGCTTGTAGGAAAAATCTAAATAGCATCTTCATAGGTCCTTGCTTCCCACCATGGATTAGCCTAAGTGCATCTATTGCCGAAGGCAGCCTCCCTTTGCGCCGCGCTGCCCCCCTCACAGCCCCTCTCTCCAGGCTTTCCTCTCTGCCTGCACTGAGTTTGGAGCCTCTTGCCTTCACAAGCGATGCCCTGCCTGACCCCCTCTCTCTGTGTCTGCTCACACATTCCTTCCTTATCTTGCTCTCATGCTGCTCCAGATTCCCTCCTGACCACAGATCCTATGTGTTTACAGATCCCAACTCCGTGCCTTCTAACAACACTGGCTTTCATCCTGACAGTGAGTCATATGACCTTCCTCTTTTTTCCAAAAACTTCTGTATATGCATGAACCCTTTAAACAGCGGCATCTGAAATGCCTCTCCATCGCTCTCCATATTTGTATCTGCCTGCTTATATGATCAATGTTTATATTAGGTAGCTGTTATGCTCCTCTGAATCTGTTCTAGCTGTATATTTAACTAGACCGTGGTGACCTTCGGGCAAAGGCTCTGCTGTGCATGTTTATACATCGCTAAATACACTGTTGATGCTCAATAAATAAGAACATTATTCGTCTTTGAAATGACTTTAAAGCTACTTCTAGGTGAGGAAGCAACTTAAGAAAAATCTGTGGGGTGAGAATATTTGACTTTATTGACTCAATAAAGTCAATGGGAATTCTGCCACAGGGTGTTTTTGAGTACAGTCTTACAATTATTGTTGTCCTGTGGTAGGTTTAGTTTATTAGTTTGCTTTGTCTTTATTTTTATGTAGATCAAATACTGCCTATGTAAAGGTCCCTTGTCTTTTTAAGTGTTGCAGATTCAAATGACTTCTGGGTTTGTAAATTTGCAAATATTACTACATTTTGCTTGTTAAAATAATGTGACCTCGCTGAAGCTTGATTTTTTTTTTTTCCAGATGGCTCATATGGAGCTGCACGTCCTCTTTGGAGGGCAATATTCAGCTTCAGGGTCCGCAGACCCTGAAATAAGCTGAACGCATGTTGCCATCATGCCTGTGCCTAAATATGTGGTGCTGTTGCAAACTTCAGCCTGTAGAAACCCAATTGTTTATCAGTGTGAGAGGCCCCACCCCAAAAGGTAATTAGAGCCAAGCTCATGTCATAAATCCGCTGGCATCCCAAGTGAAGCCGGTGTTCCCTGGGAATGAAGTTTATCGCCTCCTTTGGCTGCTGCTGGTCCTTTGAACTTCCTGTGGTCAGGGAATCCTTCTGTTTTGAGCTCGGATAACAATTATGAAACCACCTCTGCTCTCCTGGCCGGGGTTCATGTCTAATTGACTTTAACAGGAGTCATAATTTTAAAAGTGATTTCTCAAAAGCATTATAACTCAAGACAATTAAGGCTTGAGAGAGAGCGCGCGAGACAGGGAGGGGAGGAAAACAGAGGCACTCCTTGGGGTAGGGCACTTCATGAGTATTAAAGAGATGTGACTCATTCCTGCCTCTAGTCCCAGCAGAAGTAATACCTTTTGAATAAGTTCTGCGTGCTAGATAAAAACTTGTTTGCTGGTGCAAAAATCATACCACACATGTTAGAACAAGCACCCTGATGGGCTCTTCCCACTAAAAACAAGGGCGCGCAGCAGTGGATTTTTCAGTCTGTGGTGTGTAAATTGGACACAGGATTTTTAGCTGTGGAAACTTGTCAAAGTCTGCAGAAAGAAGGGATGAAGGGGAAGGAAATGCAGACTAGAGAATGAATGAATGAATTCAGTTGCCCTTCTGGAGCAGGCTGTTTTTATTCTTGTTATACATGAAATATGTAGTAGTGTATATAGAATACCTCCATCAGCCAATTTGACAGGCAAAACCTGATCTTCCTGAGGACATGTGAAACTAGAAACGAGATTATAGCAACGCAGAACATAAAAATGCTGGGGACCCCTAGGTCTGACTTTTTGTGCATTTATTTAAAGGTAGTTCCACATGCGGCTCTGAAGCCTTTATATATATGGCAGGCATCCTTTTAAGCCAGGGCATCCCACAGACCTCTCACAGGAGTGATGCCATGGAGGACAACATCTTTATATGTGAAGGACCCAGCCTTCTGTGAATGTACAGAAAATCAAGTTTTATGACAGAGGATTATAGGCAAATCTCCTGCCGCTGCTGCAGGGGTGATCCCTATCTTTACTAGTGGCATGAGAATTCTAGAGGAAATGGGTGGGTTTTTTAGCATAAAATTGGCTCAGAGCAAGGTTAGCTGGAGCAGTGGTTAAGACAGAGCCAGCCAGCCGACACAAAATCCTTACCAGTGTTCCTGGGGACAGGCTGGTGCTAAAACAACGGTGGACTATTTCACTCCAGGGCTGTGTCCAGAGGAGATGCGAGATCTTTATGGAGGGTGAGGAGGTGGCAGCGGGAGGGACAGCTGACATCATGCGTCGTTACACTGATTATCATCTGCCACACAGAGCATGTCCACACGGCAGCTGAAGGTGCAACTGCAGCATGGGTCGACTCCACCGGGCTTCGTCTCGTGGCGCTGGCTCAGGGGGTAATGGCAGTATAACCGCAGCAATGCAATATCAGCGTGGAGCTGCCCAAGGCATCGGGCGCGTATTCTGGTCATCAGCCATGCTAAGTCCCCGCTGCTGGAGTTTCGCCGCTGCTGGCGGCTGGTTAAAGCTCACCCCCAGGCTTCTTGCTCTGCTGCGGTCATGGGGCAGCCCCACAGCTGGGTAGTCAGGCTGCCTCTGCTACAGCATGACCACAAAGGGACCCTGCTTGCAGCACTGATCTGGCCAGGAAACAGGCCTATATTCTTCCTTTAAAATACTGAACAGTCGCAGTACGACTACAGGTTTCTTTGATCAGCTCCTTGCAGTAATGCTTTCCCTCCTTCCTGAGAAATCTTTGATTTCAGCCACTCAGTGCTGCACCTCCTCCAGCTGCTTCTACAGCTTCCCCTGGAGCAGCCTTCCAGCAGCCCTGTAGAAAACTGTTCATCTGCTCCAGATGAAGCAACACAGCAAAATGAGTATCTTAGTAGGATGAGAGACTACAAGTGAGCCTACCCCATCTGTGGTCTGCTTGGGAAGTAAACCCTGACCACCTCAGGAAGAAAAGTCTGACCGACCAAGCAGTGAAGTGTCTTGTGTCCCTGGAGCTGGGACTTGGGAATGTTGTGCCCTCTGGGAGGGAGCGAATTGATTTTCTCAATGTAGGAGCCTGGGGGCAAACCAGCATGCAAGTGGTGTGGACAATCAGGGGCCCCGGAGTGAAACAGGGAGTGAACCGCATTGGTAGTGTACATGTGTCCCAATGATGATGCTTGATAGTTTCACAACATATTGTTGTAAGCAATGAAAATTAATCTTAAACCATAAAACAGCTTGTTTTCCATTTATTCATAGGAATTTTGCATTGTTTTCTGCTTGTTGCATTTCCAATGTTAGCATGGCTATTATGTTGTCACATCTCATTAGGCTGGCTCATTTGGCATCTCTCAGAGATGCCAAAATACAGGGCAAGTTTTTGGAAAGTGTTTCATCAGTATTGTCACTGGGAAAATGATGACCAGCTCTACTATTACAACATGCTTAAATGTGGATATCACTAACACTTGGTCGCATCTACATCCCTTATTATTCCATTATAAAAACAGTACAGCTCC